>NC_062547.1:19758442-21008442 GCF_016906955.1 Phacochoerus africanus | reverse complement strand
TTACTAGTACACTGTGTGTATTTGTGTATGTGAATGTGTGTGTGTGTGTGTGTGTGTGTGCATCTTTCTTTCTGGGGGAAAGATGAGAAAAATATTGAGAAGAGAACTGTTTCCTCCCTAATTTTTCTTCGTAACTTTAAGCAGGCCTCAACAAAATATAAGCAAACTAAGTTCAAGAACATATAAAAATGATTGCACAGTGACCAAACGGGATTTATACCAAGAATGTAGGGCTGCTTTAATATCTGAAAAATAAACTAATGTAATAAGCTGTATCAATAGAATATAGGACAAGATGTATGTAATTATCTCAATGAATGCAGAAAAGGCATTTGCAAAATTCTACACCTGTTCATGATTAAAACATAGAGAACACTTCTACAACTGAATCAAGGGCATCTATGGAAAAGCCACAATTAGCATCACATTTAATGGTGAAATAATGAAGAATTTCCCCCTAAGATCAGGACCAAAACAAGCATGTCTGTTCTTACCACTTCTATTCAATATGGTACTGGAGGTTCTAGTTAGGACAATCAGGAAAGACAATAAAATAAAAGGCATGTAGATTGGAAAGAAATAAGTAAAACTATCTCTATTTGCAAACAACATGACTTTGCATATTAAGAATCCTAAGAAATCTACTAAAAATCTATTAGGACTAATAAAAACATGCAGCAAGGTGATAGGGTACAAGATCAATATACAAAAATCAATTTTATATCTATACACTAGTCATGAACAATCTCAAAATAAAATTAAAGAAACAATTCAATTTATAATACCATTAAAAATAATAAAATGCTTAGGAATGAACTTAAAAGAAGTACAAAATTTATAGTATGAAAACTCAGAAATTAAAGACTTAGTAGGAATATGCCTGTATTCTTGAATCCGAAGACTTAATGTTAAGATAGCATTACTTCTCATGCTGATCTGCAGATTCAATGCAATCTACCAAATCTCAGCACACACATTTTTTCAGAAATAGACAAGCTGATCTTGAATTCTATAGAAATGCAAAAGACTCAAGAGTATTCAAAATAATTTTGAAAAAAAAAAAACCGAGGATTTGTTCTCTCTATTCCAATTTCAAAACTTACTAGAAAGTCTAAAGTAATCAAGACAATGAGGTACTGGCATAAAGGCAGACATTTAGATCAATGGAATAGATCTTAGAGTCTAGAAATAAACTATTACAATCATTGTCAGTTGACTTTTAACAAAGTTATCAAGACAATTCCTGGTTGAAGAAAGAGTCTTTTTAAGAAATTGTGCTAGGACAAATATATATCCATATGAAAAAGAAAAAAGCTAGACCCCTACTTTCACGCAAATTAACTCAAAGCAGAGGATAAACCCATCAGGAAGAGCTAAAACCACTGAACTCCCAGGAGGAAATATAGGAGTAAATCTTCATGACCTTGGTTGGTCAACACCTTCATAGAGATGACACTAAAAAATATGAGTATGAAAGGAAAAAACTAAGAATACTGAACTCCACAAAATAAGAATTTTTGTGTTTCAAAGTATACCTCCAACAAATGCATAAAAGTAAAAGTATAAATGAAAAGATAACCCATAGAATGGGAGAAAATAATTGCAAATCACATATCTGTTAAGGAACTTGTATCTAGAATACATAAGGAACTCTTTTAACTCAAAAATAAGACAACTAATTTTACCTAATTTTAAAATGAGCAAAGTATTTAAATGGGCATGTCTTCAAAGATACATCAATTGTCAATAAACACATGAACAGATGCTCAGCATCACTAGCTACTGACCTATTCACACACACTAAGATGACTATACTCAAATAGACAAAGTGTTGATGAGGATGGAGACAAATTTGACTGCTCATACACTGGTAGCAGTGCTATGAAATAGTGCATCCACTTTGGAAAACTGTCTAGCAGTTCCTCAAATGATTAAACTAAGAGTTACCACATGATGCACCAATTCAATTCCTAAGTATATATCTAACAAGTGAAAACATAAATCCACACTAAAATTTGTACAGAAATGTTCATAGCAGCATTATTCACCAGAGCCAAACATTAGAAACAAGCTAATGTTCATAAACTTATGAATGAATAAATAAAATATGGTGTATCCATATAATAATATATTATTTAGCAGTAAAAAAAAAAAAGAAGCATTAGTACATGCCACAATGAGAATAAAACTTGAAAACAATACTGAAGGTTAAAGAAAGTAGTCATCAAATATTGCATGATTCCATTTATATGATATGTCCCAAATAGGTAAATATATAAAGACAGAAAGTAGATTAGTAGTTGCCTAGGTTTGGGGAAAGGGAAGAAGAGAGAAGTGACACTAAAGGGTAAGAGGTTTTTTTGGAGGGTGATGAAAATATTCTAAAATTGACTGTAGTAGTAGCTGCCTAATTCTGTGAATATACTAAAAGCCATTAAACTGTATGGTATGTGAATATCTGAATAAAACAGTGGGAAAAGATATTTCAGGCATGAGTTTTTACTTATGAACCTCTAAGACAAAACAATGGACCATTTTCTCTCT
Source organism: Phacochoerus africanus (assembly GCF_016906955.1). Classification (NCBI taxonomy): domain Eukaryota; kingdom Metazoa; phylum Chordata; class Mammalia; order Artiodactyla; family Suidae; genus Phacochoerus; species Phacochoerus africanus. Next base: position 21,005,898 of record NC_062547.1, on the reverse strand, counting down.
TACATGATTTTACATTTGTTTCAGAAATCTGAAGACATGGTGATATTTCCCAGTGGAGAAATGTATTCCTTCCAGAAATTATCCACCTAATATCGAAACAATATCCTTAACCATCTTATTCTTCTGGTAAGACTAGAGTTAAAGAATTGAATCAAACACTTCGCTATAGAAAATGAAGGAGGGAGAAATAATACTCCAGAGCTATTTTATTCTACAGTTTTTTTTCCCCCCTGCTGTGGCTACTATATCACAGTAAATACATCAGGATATGAAACTTCTACCTATTTTCTGACATGAAAACTCCCAAGTTATGCTTGTCTCTGATACATACAGGAAGTCATTAGATACATTCTGTTGAAGAAGGCCACCTTCTCCAGGAAAGGATGAAAATACTTCCTTCTCTCAGAAAATAGGAAGGTAGTCAGGTAATCACTGTATTTATTTCAAAACTGACCCTGGAGTAAAGGGAAAACTTTTATTCTGTGGTTGATAGTTTGAGTTTGGAAATGATTCAAGCTCAGTCCCTTCTTGGTTGACCTTTAAGGACTGCTGTGAAAGGGAAAGAGAGAGTGTATTTATATAACAGATTGAGAGAAGGTAGGGGAGAGTTTTGGTGTGGAGGGATAAAGGAAATACAGATTGAAAGCTGAGAGAATTTTAAAGAAGCAGGCAGTAGAAAAAATTTCTAGGGCATTGGAGCTAGAAAAATCACCCAAGAGGGGAAAATCTGATCTGCATATGTTGGTAGGTGGCCAAGAGAGGGCTTAATCCAGATTCTTCAACACTACTTAGTGTGCTTGATGGCCAACCTGATAGGACTGGACTTGTGTCCACCTATCACACAGATAGGAAATTCCCTCTGTCCACACTAATCCCTCACTGTGAGCAAGAGCAAGGCAGGAGATAACTCTGCCACCACCTGGTTGCCCCTTGAAGATACCTTCCTGCAGTGTTCCAAGGACAATTTGAAGACTAAAGAATATTCTAAAAGTGGGGCTACAGGACAAGGTGGGAACTAAGGAGAAAGCTTCAACACCCATACTTGAAAAGAATGAAGTCAACAACTTTGTCTGCTAAGTGTATTCTCTGTTATACACAAAGAGAATGTCATACACATCAGGTGCTCATGGTACATACTTTTCAGCATGTTTGCTTGTAAGACATATCCTTTCAAAGAGGATTCTATTTGGTTGAAATATTATGATTAAATTGAGGTAGGATAAAGAACAAATAAAATGTTTTATGGAGAAAATCATACCTTTTACTACAATGTTTGAATCCAAACCACTGTTAGTCTACATCATAAGAGGTAAATGTTACTTTCATTTTATAAGTTGACCCTCTGAAAGAGCAAGTGTCTAACTCAGAGTCACACTGCTAGAAATGGTGAAGAAAAACCTCACACCTCCATCTTCAAAGACTGGGCTTGCAAAACACTTTGTGAAACTATTCTTACTTGGTTGATATATTGTTTCTGAAGAGTGAATGAACCATAGAGGCACCAGTAGGAAGAAGTGTATGGTGATACTTTTGTAGGTATAGCAAGGTAATATTGCACATAGCAAAGTGCAAAATATCTATTTTAATTATTTTATTTTTTTATTGAGATATAACTGTATTGACTGAAGGAAGAGAAAAAGACACAGTGCTGTTTAGAAAATTTCTGATAAGCCTGAATGTTATAACCAGAAGCTTTTTGCAGCTCCACTAATACCTTGGACTTCCCATCCCTTTGCAATAATATGATTACACTATTCTGCCTTGGCATCTGATCCCAGCAACACCCCCACAGATAACCCAATTCTAGAGAACACCCAAGGTGAACTTCTATCTCTAATTTCACTAATAATGAAAGCCATACATCATAGCTGCAAATTGCCAAGGACCCTGGGGTATGCTAAGAAGGGATATTGTAATGGCCTTAGGTAATTACTAAGCACAGATCATTTGCCATAATAGGAAATGGGAGACATTGTATTTTAGGTATCATCCAGACAGTAAGAGGGCTGACCCTTCTTTTCTATAGGCATCTCCCAGCAATTGAGAAAGTATCACAGGAAACATTGTAAGATCAAATCAGCTTTGTCAAAAAATCCCAAGTAGTATGGCTGAATAAAGTTGAATAAGCAGAATAAACTGAAGTTTTAAGATTGCCCTAGAGGGAAAATAAATGACTACAGTTTTCTCCACTCACTAATTCATTTAATAAACATAATTACCAGGATAGTGGTTTGATACTAGCAGTACTAAAAGGAATTGCTTTGAGAAGGCGTAAGGGAGATCTAAAGACCTTAAATGAGACTCAAAAGCATCCTATATAGAATTACACATATAGGCTTTAACTTTAAATAAAAGAATACGAAGAGTTAATTTAAAAAAAAATTTATTCCTATCAGCCAAGTGGGAAGTGAGCTTATTTTTAGCTGTCACAGCCTCACCAGGATGTGATATGGATGCAATATGAGCTCTGCAGGTTCTCTTAGCTCCGTTCATCAGCGAGCTCCCCTGGGCAAAGTTCTCATTACTTCACCCACTATAGCTGGTACTTCCTCTGATGCCATGTCCTATTTCTAATAGTCTGTGTCCAAGCCTATATTTCAATGTGTCCACCTGGAGTTCTATTAAGGAAGGGGGCAAGCTCGGCTTAATTTCCAATCATATCATTTCTATTTATTTACTGTCAAGATCACCAATGGCCTTCATATTTTAAAATCCAATGGGCAGTTCCTGGTCCTTAAAATACAATTTATACTTGACATCCAGGATCCCAAACTCCCTTAGTTTTCCCCCTATCTCTCTGGCTCTCAGAATTCTTCACTGATTCCTCCTCGTAAATCTTCACTCTCAATTTTGGAGTGGTCTCATTTATTGAGCTTTTTGGCTTTTCTATCTGCATTGACTCCATTGGTAATCTTACCTAATCTCATGGTTTTAAATGCCAATTAAATAATTCACAAATGTATTTCTCCAATATTGATTTATTTCCTGAACTCCAGACTCAGTGAGCCTCCTCCATACTCAACATCTTCATTTGAATGGCATCTGAAATGTAATGTGTTTTTTTAAAAAACTGTACAATTTCTCTATATCTACTATCTATATCTATAAACATATGATCTTCCACTCTTAATTTATCTTCATATCCCCATCACAGTAAATGGCAACCCACCCTCAGTAGCTCACAGCAAAAACCTTGGAGTCATCCTAGTTTCGACACTTTCTTTCGCATTCCAAATTCACCCCAGGAACAAATCTTGATTGTTGGCCCTTTCAAGTATACCCAGAAGCCTATCACCTTTTCCACATCCACAACTACCTCTCTAATCCAAGGTACTAACCTGCTTACCTGCATTAGCCTAACACCTATTTTTTGGCTTTCTTTCCCTATCTTCTATCCTCAGTACAACTAAAGTGATACCTTTTAAAAGTAAATCAAATTATGTTATTCTTCTATTAAAAGCTACTAATAGTCTTCTCTCTCACTCAAAAGTCCTTAAACGTCTTAGAAGGCTTGAAATAATTTTGAAATAATTTTGGCCCCTCCTATCCTACCTCTCACATCTGTTCCCCTATGAGTCTCCCACCACCTTACTCCACTCTAGCTCAATGTCCCCTTCACTGAACACAACAGTCAGGCCCAGTTTAAAATTTTTGCACTTGCTTTTCCCTCTGCCCAGAATGCTCTTTCCTGCATCCCTCACCTCCTTCAGTCCTTTGAGTAAAATGTCACCTTCTCTGTGAGACCTTCTCTGACCATCTTTTTTTTTTAATTGCAACACCCACCCAGAATTACCTATCATTCTTCTATGCTTTGTTTTTCATTTTTCTTTCTAACACTTACTGCTCTTTGGCATACCATATATTTTATCTTTTTTTGATATACTGTCCATCTCCTCCCATGTATGCAAATTCTCTGAAGTCAGGTTTTATCTTTTTAATTCAAAGCTGTGCCCCAGTTCCTAAAACAATCCAGAAAGGCACCCAATAAATAGATTTTGAATGAATAAGTGACATCATTCCACACTTACCCACTTCATACTTAGTAGCATGAAATATTTACTTAATAACTGAAGATAAAACTACTATAGTCCATCATGAACTTCAAAAATCACCCTGTTCAATGTGTCCCCCTCTACACCTCTGGGTGCTTCCTGTGAATGGGCTACATGGACTGACCCTCCACAGGGATGCTTCATAATCTGCAGCTGCACCAGAGCCACAGGGACTTCCCATTTCCTTCAAGAGTTTTCCTACTATTTTTTTGCCAATAATGATGATGACAACAATGATGATGATGGGATAGCACTGGCTCACATTTATTAAGTGTTCACTATTCACCAGCCATTATACTAAGAATTTCTCATTGAATTGTCACATTTAATTCCCACAACAAATCTATTTGGTAACTAGTATTATTAATCTCTCTCTCTCTTTTTATAGATGAATACAACCCTTAGCAGGATTAAGTAATATGAGAGTTCATATAGCTAATTAGTAGCGGAACTGTGTTAGCAGTTAAGATCTGCCTGATTCCAGAACCCAAGATCTTGGCCTCTAGCCTACACTGCCTCCCTTAAGGTCTATGCTTCATTTCACCTGGCCCCATCCCAGGATGGAATCCTTGGTGGTCCTGATGATGGCCACCATGAAGGAGAAACATTATTGAAACATCCAGATGATGAATGTTTTGAAGTCCTTTGGGTTGTAAGGGCAAGGCTCCTCTCTTTAAATGACAAGAACAAAAATGACTGCAATTATTCACTGAAAGTCATGCATCTGGGTCTAAACACAGAGAAATTAAATTTTATGAAACTTTCAAAAGCAGCCTCTATTTCAAGTCCCAATACTAGGCAAGGCATTAGAAAGAAAACTTGGCTTCACTGTAAATTTTGTTGTTGTTGTTGTTGCACCCATGGCACGTGAAAGTTCCTGGGATCAAATCCATGTGACAGCAGTGACTCGAGCTGCTGCAGTGACAATACTGGATCCTTAACCCACTGCAACACAAGAGAACTCCTGGATTCACTGAAACTCTTGATGCAAGTGTATAGTCTCTTCAGATTCATAAACAAAAATAACAACATGTAAGACTAAAAGTTCTTACTAGCTGGAAATGGCTAAATTAATGATCTTAAATAGAAATTTTGAAAAATTACATAATGAATTAATTTCTGTTTTATTAAATCATTAAAAGGTTTATCAGTTTATTCATATGAACAAAAGGTGTACTCACATCTCATGAAGCAAAATCTGGTAGAATTTGTTTAAATCCTAGTTATAAACACTTATTAGATAAAGGCTTTAGGAGTGGCTTTTAGCCTTGGCAAGCCTCCATTTATTCATTTTTAAATGAGATTAATGCCACCTATCTCTCAAGTGTTTTGAAGACTGAATAATATTATACATACAAGTGCCTTGCACAGTAGATGACATATAAGTTCTCAACAAAGGTTATCTTGAAATTGGGGTCTCTAAAAATGTGTCTTAATTGGCAAAGTGTAATGGCATGTTATCAACTGTTAAAGAAGTTGCAAGAGAATTTCTGAAGATGTTTTATTAACCTTGTCATTTCTGAGGCAGCACAATTTACTATTTCAGGTCCTTGTGGAACTTTTGTGTTTGGTAAATGTAGAGCTTAGAAGTACAATAGTGAAGTGCTGGACAGCGAAGCTGAAGCACCTACACACATTTTATGAGAAGCTGAAAATGATTCTCCATGTATTGACACCGAGCACGTGTGTGGCCGTCAACCCAGCACATGGTCTTGGAGCAAATAATGGAGTCAGGGTGTCTCATAAACAAGAACAAGGTGCTCAGAGAGAAACACCTGACTATATTCTTTATCATAAATGTGTAATTATGGAGTTCCTGTTGTGGCTCAGCGGAAACAAATATGACAAGCATCCATGAGGACTCAGGTTCGATCCCTGGTCTCACTCAGTGGGTTAAGGATCTGGCGTTGCTGTGAGCTATGGTGTAGGTCTCAGACGTGGCTCAGATCTGGCATTGCTGTGCCTGTGTGGCACAAGCCAGTGGCTACAGCTCTGATTGAACCCCAAGCCTGGGAACCTCCATATGCCATGGGTGTGGCTCTAAACAGACAAAAAGACAAAAAAATGTGAAATTATTTTTTTATAATAAATAAGGATATGTATTATAAAGAATAGGCTCACATGATTATGGGGGCTGAGAAGACCCAAGATTTGCAGTCAGAAAGCTAGAGACCCAGGAGAACTATATATATAGTTATCAACTGTTCTGAGAGCTTTTCTGATTGAAACCTGACTGTTACATATTATTATCAATACTGAAGCCTAGGCAATGAGAGACCCCCATAATTTCTACTATGTCTTTTTCCTAAAAACCTGAGGCCATACAAGATTATAAAAAGCTGATTTGTCTGCCAGTACACAATAGATTTAAACACGTCCATCTGTGTCAAAAGCCATGATGAGCCTGAGGTGTTATTCAGATTATATGATGATGGTATTTCATCAGAGAAGGAAAAAAGGATGTTCAATCCTACTCTTAGCCACAACCTTGTTTACAAAGAAAGACAAAATAGTATTTTATGGATTGCATACCTTCACAACTCTATTGAGATGGTGTATAGATGAGTATATGAGTGGTGCATTATGAGAAATGGTGTAAAAGATAATTCAGTCTTTAAATTCAACAGACCAGGCTGAAATTGAAAAATTAAGATGGGCCAACATGACAACTTAATTGGAAATAAAGAAGTAAATATCAAAAGGAATAACTATAATAATAAAAAAAAGTGGTTGCCTCTAGGAGAGAAAGCTTATGGAGATGAGGGAGAGGGGCATAGAAAAAGTGTTTTGTTTTTGTTTTTTTTTTAATAAGTTATATACAAGTACTTGAATCTTCAAAATGTATTTATGTGTACTTTTGATGAAAATTTTAAAATAAATGCAAAGGATTTATGCACTAAAATGCCGATCACAGAGTTGTTTATAAAAATAAGAAAATTACGATTATCTAATATCCATATTCACAACACATATAGCTAAATTACTGTTTGCTATATAATGGAATGTACTACTAATGAAATAATCTTTAGAGCAAGTTTTAGTAGATATATGCTTATAAGCTAATAGAGAGCAGTGGGCTCTGAACTGTATAATCAGCATCATCTCAAATTAAGAGAAAAATTAACTCAAGTAGGAGAGAAATTAACTGAATAATGGACATTTCTGGATTATAAATGGTGAACTATAAGTGAATTTTTTTCCCTGCTGCTTTTCATGTGTGTATTCATGTTTTCTAAAATTGTTAAAATAACTATAAGAGAGGGCAGTTAGAGGAACAAGAGGGGGCAAAAGACAAAGAGGAAAGAGGAGTAGGGCAGAAGTGGAATGGGAGAACAGAGGAGGAGGGAATGGAGGTCCCATCACTAGAAGGCGAGGGTGGCAAATCCCCCCGGACCCCTCTTGAGTCCTGCGTCTGAACTAGTAATACAATTGACCCAAGATATAGCAACAGAAGAAAGAGAAACACATTTAAATTTGTGCACAGAGATGTCTCATAGAAATAGGACCTAAGAAGCAGCCAAAGCAAGCAACTTTTATTTTTCAGACAGAGAAATAATACATTTGTAAGGAGTTGACAGGACAAAGAGACTTAGGTTTTGGGTGCTAAATTAGTGAATAATCTAAACAGAGTTTGGGCTTAGCATAGTAAATTATAGTAAAAAGGTTTGTTTATAAAGCCTCTCACCCAGATCCCCTGTCTCTGTCAATAAGGGCATCCTTCAGATGTAGTGAGTGCGCCTTCCACACAAGAGATTTAGTTCCTGCTTTCAGGGAAACAGAAAAGGTCAGTATCCCATTTGCACTGGCTCCTTCTTAAATAAACTTTATTTCAAAATAATTAATATGCCATTGTGGTATATTGAAGGGTGGCCCACCCTGAGCCCCAATAGCACCATGACATCACGAGCATGAGCAGGAGGCTGACTGGTCCTAGCCATGAACCCCACCTTCTGTACCTTCGTGTCAAGTATACAGAAGTTTGGATGATAGGAACTTTGTGCCTTTGAAGCTAAAGACTCAGACCATTCTAAAGAAGGTGAATATCCTTTTCACTAAGGGATTGCTCTGATAACTGTATAATTACATATACTTGTCTGCATTCCATTTTCTACCTTTGAAATACACTTTATAAACAATAAAATGCACCCATATGAGTTAACACTTTGATATGTTTTGACAAATGCACATCACCCCAATCAAGACAGAGAGCACTTCCATTACCCAGAAAAATTCCTTTGTTTTCATTCCTGGCAATCCAGCACTCACCTAGGATACCACTGCAGTTAACATCTATCATCATAGTTGACCTCTGTCTGTTAAAGACCTTTGTATAAACGTAATGCACGAGATGTATTCTTCCTTGACCAGATTCTTTTGCTCAGCATAATATTTTTGAGATTTATCTGTCTTGTTGCCTTATTACTAATATTTTTTCTTCCTTTTAGTGTTGATTAGTATTACATTGCTGGAATGTATCACAATTTGTCTGTCTGTTGGTGGCTATTTCGATATTTTCCTGTTTGATCTATTATTTTAAAAAAAACTGCTACTATGAAAAGTTTGTACATGTCCTTTTGTGGACACGTCTTCATTTCAGTAAATATTTAGAAATGAAACTGCTGTGCAATTGGGTAGGTGGATGTTGATGTTGAGCTTTTTAAGTAATTGCCAAATTGTTTTGCAAAGAGGGTATACTATTTAATAGTCCTACTAGAAAGGTAAAAAAAAAAAAAATCCAATTGCAATTTTCTGATTCTGTCTATCACTTACTCCGGATTTTGTGTATTTCTGCCTTTGTGTTTCTGGTAGACGAGTTCCTTTCAATGGTATAGTAACAGCTGGAAACTACATTTTGGTGCTAAGTAAAATTATAATGTTGTGCACATGAAATATAACATTATAAACCAATGTTATCATAATAAAAAATAAATTTAAAATAAATAAAATTTTTTAAATTCCACTTGTTCTACATCTTTACAAACCTTTCATATTGTCAGTTTTCTTAAATGTTCTACATCTTTACAAACCTTTCATATTGTCAGTTTTCTTAAATTTTAGCCATTATACTAGGAAAAAATTGCTATGATATTGAACATATTTGCTCCTTGGACATTTGTATGTGTTCTTCTGGGAAGTGTCCATTCTACTTTTATCAGGTTGTTTCCCTTTATTGAGGAATTGGGTTTTTGTTTTGTTTTGTTTATAATCTAGATCCAAACCATTGCAAGTATTTTCTCCAGACAACAATTTGCTATTTTTTTTTAATGGTGTCTTGTGATAAGCAGGGGCTTTTTATTTAAATTTGGTGAGATAAAACACATTATATTTTTCTTTTTTATTTAGTATTTTTCGAGTTCTAAGAAAATTTTGTCTGCCTTGGTGTTGTAAACTATGTTTTCCTTTAGATATATTACTCATCTCAAGTTATTTTCTTATGTATAGTATAAGAAAAGAACTGAGTTTATAGTTTTGTTTTGATTCTCTATAGGGCTACCCAAAGGTTTCAGCAGGTTTGTTGAAAATATTTTACTTTCTCCGTTGAATTATCTTTAGGCTTTGTAAAAAATAAATTTGTTTTTTATTAGGGTCCTACAGGTCCAGCTTCCATCCAGAACACAGGTGGTTAAGAGTTTCTATGTCCATCACCTGCAAGAACAAACAAGAATAGTGCCTAAATCATTTTGATATTCTGCCTCTTACATGAAGAGGCCCCTGATGACCATTAAGCACTTCCTCTAAGAAATGAAGCACTCAAAGAAGGTAGATGAAGTACTACAGAAATCTTAATCTCTATCCATGCCTCAGAGTCTCTTTGGTGCTTTCAAAAGTTAAACAGAGAAAACTGACTTTTACTGAATGTTTATGTTTTGCCAGGTACTTCAGTAAGCATGTTACAAACATTATCTCAACTGATGCTCTTATTGATACCGTGAAGTATCTATTTGAATTTCATTACCTAGATAAGAAAACTTAGACTTTGCCACAATCACTTGGCCAGTAGGTGGTAGAATCAGGATTTGAATTCATGTCTGCCTAAATCCAAAACCACAGTTCTTTCTCATATTTCATGTGACCATATTATGGAAGATACCTAAAGGACATCGCGTTAAGATCAAGGAAAGAGATGGAGGGTATTTTCAATTATTCTTGACCTACCAGATCATTGCTTCTCTTTCAATCTCCTTAAGATGTTATAGTTTTCTTCCCTCTAAAATGACCATCTCGATGTTGGCTCTTGAACTAAATTTCAAATAATAGAATATCCTGAAAGTCTCTATATTGTGAGCAAATCCCTTGAATTGTCTCAGGGATGTGTGTCGGTAAATGCAATTATAAGAAAAAATACAGCTTTGATGTATTTCCAAAGGAATTTTTTAAAGAAATATATTTAACTTAAAGAAAATTTACTAGATGACAACCTGCAAATTTACTTATAATTACTTCCTTTCCCATTCATGTGCACATACACTTCTGAAACTAATTATTACAGGATTCCCTTGACAGCATTTTACTTTTCCATGAAGTAATAACCATTGTCAGCTGCAAATAATAATAAAATATAACAACTGCCAGTTTTCTATTATGAAATAGAGTTAAGGTGGTTTGTACTAATGTAAAAGAAATAAGGAAGGCAGACACTTGTCATAACAATCATAGGAATTTGGTGTATTCAAGTAAAGTTCCCCTCTGTTAATTTGACAAAATCAGTTATTATTCCTATAACTTCTTTGCTACATTTTGGAGCACTGTTCAGTTTTATTTGGGGAGTGTTGTGTGCAACCAGGCATGTATTTATTAAAATATAATTGTGTTTTCAAGTAGACTGAAAGCACACAGCATTTAAAAGGTATTAGTATTATAAAATTATTTACCTTTTACCATAACCTGAAGGGCAAAGTGTAGGAACCATACAATAATTTTAACCTGCTTACCAGGTCTTTGGGTTTCTATTATCTACCAGCTCCAAGAGTGAAAACAAAACCAATCACCTAGATCACAGTTGTTAGTAGAACTTGAGTTATACCTTCCTCCTAATGATATTTGCCAGAAATGTGAGTAAAACAAGCACTCTCCTTTTAAAATGATGGCAGTGCAAAAAAGGCTGCCCTAAGCCTTCTTTGCTACCATAAGACAAGCACTTACCAATATTTCAAGCCAATGAAGGAAAAAACAGAGCTGAGAAATAGAGAGTGAGAATGAATGCTGATATAATTTGGATTTTGGATTCATCCAAATCTAAATTAGATTAGGTTTCTAGACACAGAACCATCCCTGACAAATATTCAAGATAGGTCCATGGGACAAAACAGTAAGTATATTGCTAACATGGACTGATGCACAAGCATCAGAAATTTCAAGCAACATGGGAGGGTTAACAGGTTTTAAGAGCCAGAAAAAGGAACCTTGACTCTCAAGCCAGCTTCTACTAACAAGATGTTTTCTAAAGATGGTCTTGTTGGGAGGTCCCATCATGGCTCAGTGGTTAACGAATCCGACTAGGAACCATGAGGTTGCAGGTTCTATCCCTGGCCTTGCTCACTGGGTTAAGGAGCTGGCATTGCCATGAGCTGTGGTGAAGATCGCAGATGTGGCTTGGATCCCGAGCTGCTGCGGCTCTGGCATAGGCCACCAGCGGCTGCAGCTCCAATTCGACCCCTAGGCTGGGAACCTCCATATGCTGTGGCTGCAGCCCCAGAAAAGGCAAAAAGACAAAAAAAAAAAAAAGAGAGAGAGAGAAAGAGATGGTTCTTGTTGGGGGTTGGACCGAATTCCAAAGGGCAGACAGAACAGAATAGAACAGAACTGGTTGGTAGGAGGCATCAAGTAGAAGAGAGCCAGGTACATCGTGACACACATCTGTCCCACTTCCTTGCCCTGTAATCATATATGTCTGATGATATTGTTTGTATCATGTCTTGTGTTGTTATGTAGCCTTTCATGTGAACTTGGCCTGAATCTCCTATTTCCTTCTCAACTCCTAAAGAAGTACTGATTATGCATGATGCTCTTTTAAAATTACTAACAGGGAGTTCCCGTCGTGGCGCAGTGGTTAACGAATACGACTAGGAACCATGAGGTTGTGGGTTCGGTCCCTGCCCTTGCTCAGTGGGTTAAGGAGCTGGCATTGCCATGAGCTGTGGTGTAGGTTGCAGACGTGGCTCGGATACCACGTTGCTGTGGCTCTGGCGTAGGCTAGTGGCTACAGCTCCGATTAGACCCCTAGCCTGGGAACCTCCATATGCCGCGGGAGCGGCCCAAGAAATAGCAAAAAGACAAAAAAAATAAATAAAAATAAAAATAAAAAAATAAAATTACTAACAATGCCTAACATAGAACTATATATGTTGTAGACTGTCAAGAAATTCTTAATAAATAAATGGAGGAGTGGAACACCACATGAAAGAACAAATACCATCTCATTACTCTTTAAGTAAGATCATTGTATAAATAACACTTACTCATCTTTTTGCTTGATTCTATTTTTCCTTTCCTTGTCCTTATTTAACATAACTCTCTAATACTTTCTTTTTTTTTTTTCTTGGTCTTTTTTGCCATTTTTTGGGCCGCTGCTGTGGCATATGGAGGTTCCCAGCCTAGGGGTCGAATCGGAGCTACAGCCGCCGGCCTATGCCAGAGCCACAGCAACGTGGGATCCGAACCACATCTGCGACCTACACCACAGCTCACAGCAACGCCGGCTCCTTAACTCAGTGAGCAAGGCCAGGGATAGAACCTGCAACCTCATGGTTCCTAGTCGGATTCGTTAACCACTGAGCCACGACAGGAACTCCCAAGTCTCTAATACTTTTAAGTCTCCAAAGTGATATCTATTTATGTTTATCTATCTACTTATCTATTTATATGTTACCTATATAGGTATATTTTTTTGTCTGACTCTGTTCAAATCTCAAGCAACCTTCTCCAACCCCCTTGTCTTGAATCCCATTTTTATCATTTAAGAGTCATTATTTTCTCTTACTCTAATAATGTTTTTTTTTATTTATTTATAGGATATATGTCCATGACTTTTCAAAACAAGGCAACCAGTGTGTAGTCACACTGTCTAGAGGTAATTCAGAGGGCAAAAAGCTGCCCCATTCAAATCTACAAGCCATATTCACTGCCAAGAGAATAGGGACTACATCCCCCAAGTGAAGCCTGCACAGGATCGCTGTTAAAATGCTGAGTCATTCGCTGTAGCCCAGACCTACATCCACAGAGACAGATCTCTGGCAGTGTCAGAAATTCTCTCTCTTTTTATTTATTTATTTTTTCAATTTCCCCGGGTGGATTTTTTGCTCACTAAGAATAAGGATTGCTGTGAATTTCTCTGACTTGAAGAATAGAGGGAAGCAAAGTATCACTCTAATTTCAAAGAAGTCACTATAGTAGCAAATATGCAGTTAACCGTTAACAAGTATTTGTTTCTCCTAGAAGAGGCAAGTTCTTAAATAATAAAGACTATTTTGGATAATCAAAGGCACTACAAAGAAACATTTTACACTAGAGCTGGTGAAATTGGAAGCCATTTATAATGTCCCAACCTCAGGCCTGGGAATCCCTTCCAAAAATATTTTCAGGATAATAAAGGGATCTAAGTTCTTTATTAGGCTCTGGACACAGGAGTTGTTTTGGACATCTGCTACCTCTTTGTTTAGGATAGAGCCATCAGCATATAGATTAATATTTAATAACTCACTTGAATTTTGTTGAGACTATCCTGACATAAGACCTTAAACTCTGTGTGGATAGAAACTTGGGAGATTTTCCTTTAAGAGACTCCTGGAATTATAAGGTAATGATTTTTCCTCTTGCCAAGAATATATGTGTTGAATAACTATAGTTATTTTTTCTATACAACATATACTACATTCTCTGAATTCCTTCTGAACTGTAAGCTACACATCTGTAATACTTAGAAAAACATGTGTGATCTCAAAAATTTCTCCTTTACACTTTCCTTGTGTTAAGAAGCCATGTATGCCTGACCGATGTGTTTCTATAAGAGACTAGGGAAATTTCTGCCTCATGGTGTTGTGAGTAAGGTGGTGTGTATGGTGACTAGAAGGCAGTCTGACCCATTGTTTCTGCTCTGGGAGAGGAAATTAAAAAGAGTCAGAAGACTTCTTGATTCCATAACAACCCCTCTGTGTAATCCACAGAGTATATATAGTACGAAGAGCAGCTGACCCTCTAACATAACCCTGTTACCAGGGAGCCATGCAAGTTCTGGACCCAGTCCTCATACAATCAGATAAAACCATCTCTGGAAGAAGGTGAGCACGATGGAGGTAACACTTGAACATCCTTTGGTATTACAGTAGTTTGATTCTACATTTGCTAAAGTGGGGCAGAAAGAGGAAGCATGTTCCTAGATAAGGTCAACCTCACTGTGATTTTGAAAAATAAATAAAACTTGATTTAGAAAAGGGAGCCAGTTCCTAAAACATCCTACCTGAAGAAGATGTAGATAAGATGGGGCATAACACATTTTTGATAACTTTAAATAATGCAGACTCATGAAATTTTGATGCTAGAAAATCCTGAGAGATAATTTAATTCGTTGGCTCCTAAATCTGGCTGACCATACAAATTACCTTAGACTTACTGAATCTGAATTTTTTAGGGATAGGAGCCAGGAACACAATATTAATTTTTAAGTCCCCAAATGTATCTGAGATCATCCAAATAAAGGAATTGAGGATTAAATGATTTGTTGAAAGATGCATATCTTGTCAACAGCAAAAGCAGTTCAGAATCTAAGCCACGAATTCTCAGAAATGAAGTGTCTTTGAGTATCAACCTAGCATAACTTCTAGGAGTGGTCCTTAAACTCTAAAAGATATTCTGAGGGAATTCAGATTCCAGCCCCCACCTAAAAACATTTTCAAATGCTAAGTCTGAGGTGAAGCCCAGAAATAGGCAATTTTTAAAAGACCATTTAGTCGATTCTGAAGGAGGTCAACTACTACAGGGCACACAATTGAGGACATTTTTCCTATAGGTTAAGTCCCTCTTATGATGTCCCCTCTGTTTTGTCTAAACTCATTGCAGTTATGGGAAGCTTCATACCATTGTAATGCCTTTCCTTTATTGTAGGTCTGTTACGAACACTTTTTTATATTTTTTCCAAGAAACCTGTCTCTGAAACTCTATCCCACAGAATTTTAATTCTGTCTTTCTGGGCCGTATAAAAGGTTTGTTCCCAATGATGTACATTAGCTTTTTGAGCATTCATAACCCTTCGAAGACTCCTCTTTCCAGGGGAGAATGAAGATTAAAAATGCCTCTAGTTCATGGAGTTCCCGTCGTGGTGCAGTGGTTAACAAATCCGACTAGGAACCATGAGGTTGCGGGTTCGATCCCTGGCCTTGCTCAGTGGGTTAACGATCCGGCGTTGCCATGAGCTGTGGTGTAGGTTGCAGACGCGGCTCGGATCCCACGTTGCTGTGGCTCTGGCATAGGCCAATGGCTACAGCTCCAATTCGACCCCTAGCCTGGGAACCTCCATATGCCGTGGGAGCGGCCCAAAGAAATAGCAAAAAAAAAAAAAAAAAAAATGCCTCTAGTTCATATGTCACCTCTCTCGCTTTGTGACTCCTTTCACTTATGGCCAAAACTCTTCTCTCACTTGAAAAAAAAAAATTAAATCATTGAAGCAGCTTCTTGCTGTCTCATGGCTCACAGCCATAAACCTTATGCAAAGCAGCTGGGTCTGGTCCTGAAACCAGAAGGGCCTGGCTGCAAAGGAACAGAGCCAAGCCTGTTTTCCAACAATTAACTTTTCTCAACCACAGCCACTCTCTGAAGCAAAATCAAAGTCAGAGTGGCTTCCTTCCTCCCATACCTGCCCTGCTCTAAAGGGTGAAAACACAGCTCAAGTGGGCACCCCTGGGAAAGCAAATCTGAAATGATCGAGTCACCAGGTACGTGTTGTTCTTGCCTCTTTTCTCCACTCCAGCTTAACAGACGGGTCTACCCTGCTCCCTGTCTCAGCTAAGCCGCTCTCTTTGTTCCCTGCCTTTCCAATACTCAATCACTTGTCTCTCTGTGTGTTTGTTTAGAACAAAGTGGTTTCTTCCATGAAAGGGATGGAAGCAGACACACTTCTCAGGGACTGCAGAGAGGCAGAGAGGAGGGCTTATTTAAAGTTGAAAATCATTCAGGGCCACGTGCAAAATGCCCTGAAGTATGGAGAGAAAACTAGAGCTGTGCTTAATTTTTTAAAAAGTTTGAAGTTATTTGAGGGCATAGGCTCAGAACAAAGAAGGAAACAAGGGAGTAAAATAAAACAGGAAGTTCTGAAGATTCAGAGTGAAAAAGACCCCAAAGTCACCAGACTTAGCTGTACAACTGTGAAGACCCTTCCTCAAAAGCAGCTTAACCTTCAAGCTGACACCCTCCCCTTTGCCTGCCTTCTACTTCAGGAGACAGTAAACACGGTGATGTGGATCTGCAGTATGGGCTCTGGCTTCAGGTGGGGACTCGTGCATCCCTGTTCTGTCAAGTACTAGCAATGCATTTAACTTGTCTACCCCTAAATTTCATCAGCTTAAGTTGGAGACAATAATGCCGGCTTATGTTAGCATGTTAGCTTATGTTAGCATGTTCAGCTAGCAATCCCACAGGGTCAGGTGGGCTGTACCCACCAAAAGTGTATTCACCCTTAAAGCCGCATGTCCAACATCACTCAGCGGTGGGGGGAAGGGTATACCACCCACAATCCCTCCCCATTTGTGCAGCCAGGAAGACAAAGGCCTCTGTCATTGTTACAGGGGAGGAAAGAAGCCAGCCTGAAGGGTTGCTCAGGGCTTCAATAATAATCAGGGCTTCACCCAGTCTCAGCCTGGAAATGAAATGTGTCCCTTCTACTCAGGTGTCATAACTATGAACTGGCTGGTAACCTCTTGCCATCATGGGACTAAAAAATACAGTGCTCTCTGTGCCTGGAAAAAAAAATATATAGATAATGAGATACTGACAAACCTCAGTAGCAGGGAGACAGGGGGCTGTTGTGAGAAATAAGTGACAACATGCTGATAACATGGTCATCGAAATGCCTGGCCTGGCATAATGGAAGTATTCAAAAAACAGCTACTGGAGTTCCCATTGTGGCTCAGTAGTTAATGAATCTGACTAGGAACCATGAGGTTGAGAGTTCGATCCCTGGCCTTGCTCAGTGGGTTAAGGATTCAGCGTTGCCGTAAGCTGTGGTGTAAGTCGCAGACATGGCTCGGATCTGGCATTGCTGTGGCTCTGGCATAGGCCATCGGCTACAGCTCCGGTTAGACCCCTAGAGCCTGGGAACCTTCATATGCTGCGGGTGTGGCCCTAGAAAAGGCAAAAAGACAAAAAAAAAAGGCAACTGTTATTTCTCAAGACCCCTGTCTGCAACCTTGCTCCTTTGCCTTCAGAGTTACTCAGATCTCATTATTCCCCTAACTCACAAGAAACACCTCTCCCAGAGCTGGAACACATCTCCAAGAATATCATAGCCCAGGATTCATCTTTTTGAACTAGAGGAGAGGAAACAGGAATCATCGGCTATAGTCTTCTATACCTTAGAGCCAGGTGGCCTTGGCAACCCACTAAATGTACTGGAGCCAATGTAAAGTGGGTTAACATTTAGTGGAAGGAAATGTGGTGAAGTGGAAAAGCAGTGATTTGAACTCCAGTGCAAACCTTGTAATTTATTAGAAGTAGAACCTTGGAAAAGTCATTTCATCTTTCTGGAATTTGATTTCCTTATCTGTAAAAGGAGTGGATTAGGCCAGATTATGTAACGCTTCATAAACTAAGAATATCAATGATTACAAATAATGCCTTTGAAGGAAAGGACTTGTGTCCATGGCAAGTTGGAGTTTCCAATTACCAACTGATCCTATCATCCTGGGGCTTAACTTCTATCTAGTTCAACCCTCCCAGAACCCTGGATAACTTAGCCCATGTCAAACTGAATGGACAGCAGTGAAACGAGAATGCTTTCTAGTTGCTACTGCAAAGGGGAGACTATATTATGGTTACAGAGGAAATGTTACAGATGCCCTTCATCCTCTCCAACACAGACTTTAATTTTAGCTCACTCTCAATCAAAAAAAGATCCCTTCCCCCCCAATAAATGGTATATGACCTCTCGCAGATTATCAGAGAAGAATAGAGAATGAAGAGAGGTAAAGAGCTTTGAATCCGAACACAGAGATAAGTCTGTAGAAGCTCCAAAGGGAAGTAAAACTACCCCTCCATGTGGTGGACAGAATAATAAGCCCCCCCCCAAAATATCCAAGTCCTAATCCCCAGAACCTGTGAAAATGATACTTTCATGGTGAGAATTAAGGATATAGATGGAATTAAGATTGCTAGTCAGCTGACTTTAAGATAAAGAGATTACCCTGAATTAGCCAGGTGGCCCCCCTATAATCACTAGAGTCCTTTAAAGTGGAAGAAGGAAGCAGAAGTCAGTGGCAGAGTGATGCAGCATGAGGAAGACTTGGCCAGGCATTGCAGACTCTAGATAGAAGGGGCCATGAGCCAAGAATGTGGGGGCTTCTAGAACCTGAAAAAGGCAAGAAAGTGGATTATTTTCTAAAACCTCCAGAACATGCCCAGCCCTACTGACACCTTAATTTTGGCTTATTTCAGACTTCTGACATCCAGAACTATAAGATAATAAACTTGTTTTAAGTCACTAAGTTTGTGATCATTTGTTATAGCAGCAATAGGAGACCAATACACTTCATGGTGAATAATTTGCAGGCATTGAGCAGAGGCAAGAACAAATTTTCATAGAAATCAGTTGATAAGGATTTATACTGATAGGTAACTTGGAGCAAATGAATGTAGAACAGCTAAGCTTTTTATAAACTATAAAATGTACCCTAAAAATATACCAGTAATGTTGATGCAGATCAGGTAAAGACAAGAATACGGGCACTTTCTCTGGAAGTGAAAAGCAACTAATAGTTTAAAATCAGAAATGTATTGAATATGATTTACAGATTTTGCACATATTCTGAGGCACTAGAGTCTCATGGTTAAAATCATGGCTGCTGAGATCAGAATATTTAGCTCTATTAGTTGTCCATTCTATTGACCTTGGGCACAAACACTCAAAGCTGCTTTAAATAAAAGATAATAATATTTGCCTTATGGAGTGATGAAAATTAAATGGGTTAGTTCAACAAAAAACACATATAATGAGTTCAAACATGTCATTTATTTGTACGTATTTACATTCCTATATTGATACAATTTTCATTCCAAATGGTAGCACTTTAAATAAATAATTGTGTTGTTTTCATAAAGGCCCAATTAAGCAGTTGCTCCTGGGGTGTTACAGTGTTAGGACTGGGTGGACCCAATGGAAGAATCACAGTCAACACTCAGGTACCACACAGTAGGAAATGCCAGGTAAGCATCTCTGCTGGCAGAATTTTGTCTTAATGAGGGGTATTTCTGCCTGGGTGACTACACATTATAGCAACATCTGGTGCTAATCTCTGCACCCAGCAGGTGTCTGTGGACACCAATGACTCCCATTTCTACTATAGAGAATCAGGTAAAGAGTTGAAATCAACTGAAAAGGAAGGTATCAGAAACACCCATGGTTCTTGGCGTTACTGAAGCCTAAATAATGGCTGAATCGCCTCCATGTGTAGCAGCACAGATGCTAGTAACTTGCACCTGTGCTTACATGTGAAAAAGGAGGTGGGGAGAAAAAGAAACAGGAACATCAAGGGAAAAAACAAGACAAATTCTCAGAGGCAGTCACTTAGACCATCACTTACAGTCATGGAATAAATAGCCAATTGAGGACATATGCTCCTCACCAAACTATGAGTTTTCAACCATAGAAAATATCTTCATCATCATTGCTTACATAGTTGATGCTGAACAAATATTTATTCAACTGAGCTGAAAGAGTTAAATACTATAAAATAGAAAATTATGAAATGTGTGGCAGGATACTTAGGTAATATATGATGCATTTTCCCTCATGCAGAAGAATCAGAAAGAAATAGGTATATTAACACACATCTCCAGGGAGATGATGGATTAAAGACTAGTGGCTTTTCACTTTGGGGATTCCATGTAAGACCCCAAATTTCTTCGGAAACCCTAGGAAGGAATGATAGCAACAGGATACAAAAACATTTAATTCAATTTGGAGAAATAAAAATGTGTCATGCTTCTTGGGCAAAATTCATACATACCACATGTGTATGATAACAGGATTACACTGACACATTAAAGTGGTTTTTAAACTCATATTTAAATATGAGAGTACATAAAACCCACCTTCCTACCCTTGACTAGGCAGATGATGATCCGATGATTCTTCCTGGGAGCAATGGACCCCACCCTTCTTTGGAGCAAGCCAAACTTTGTGCCTGATTTGGGCCCCCGAGAAACTGTAGAAGCTGTCAAGTTCAGAGAAACACTCTGGCTCTCAAAGAGTTTTCATTTTTGAAAAAACTCTCACCAATGGTCTGTTAAACACATTTAATGATTATGTTGGATATGAAAGAGAACAAAGTTCCTCAAGCAAAAAAAAAAAAAAAAAAACCTCTTCCCTCTACCAGCAATAACAAGTCACTGAAGTTACTGAAATTAGAAATGTTTCCATGAGAGAGTCTATAGGCAAGGCGTGTGTGTGTGTGTGTGTGTGTGCGCACACGCGCACTCACATGTGGGGGTGTGGGGGTGTATTTTAATACAAATTATTTCCAGTGCTGTATAATTCTTTATGTAGATGCAGATTTCCATCTGGTAATACTTTCCTCCCATCCAAAGGACTTCTAAGATCATTCTCTTAGATAATAACAATAATCAAAATCAGGGTATGACTACTCATATATTATTACTATCTAATCTTCAGACCCCATTCAAGCCAACAGTCCCAGTAAATTTCTTCATAGCAAAAAGATGCATTTGCAGAATCATTTTGTTATCATCATTCTTTCATCTCCTTCAGTCTGAAATAGTTCCTCAGGCTTTCCTTATCTTTGATAGTTTGAAAGATAATAAGCCAGGATTTTTGGGGGGAGGGGAACACTTAGCATTAAATTTACCACATGGGAAAGTATTTTAATAAGTTTACCAATTCCTAAATCTCCCTGATTTGAGATATGTCTTATTTCTGTACCCCTCATACTAAACAAGGTCCCTGGGATATAATCTGTTCTTAGTAGATATTTGTCTAAGAATAAGTGATATAAAACTCATTTCACAGGTGGAGGTTGGTAAACAGGAACTAGGCTAAGACAACTGTTCCATTTTCTAGATTTGTTCTTTTATTCATTCCAGAGAAAACATTCTATGACCACTTCCTCTCAGTAAGATGATTCTTAGTCTGAGGGACAGCTATAAGCAAAGCATAACAATGCAGTAACTAAGGGCTGTGAGAGATATGCAGGGGAGAGCTCAGGACTAAATAAACTGCTGCCCAGCCCAGAAAATGAAGTGATTCACTCTGCCTAAAGCAATCCGTGACAATGTCACGGAGAAGGGAACAACTGATACGACTCTTAAGGGATGAGTAAGAGTTTCTGAAACCAGTGTGGATGACAGAGAACCTGAAAATGAGCTTTTTCCCACATTATCTAGCACAGTCCTACGCTTTCAATTATAACTTAGTATTATTATTATTATTGACAGATGAATAATACTATAAAATGATGACTAACTGCTAACTTAGTCAAAAGGAAATGAACCCAACTCTTGTCCATTCTACTCTGATTCAGTTAATTTAAGGACCCCAGCAGATCTCCTTCACCATAAGGACATATTTCATGAGGTGACATCCTAGTAGAGCATAAAAGCTGCCACTCCCATGGTTTTCTTGGTCCTAATGTTTCTGGTTTTATTTAATTACACTGTAATCTTCCTAGCTGAGATTTCTTCATAATGATCTGATAGTCTGAAACAATGTTTAAATAGACTTGCTGCCTTAAGAGTAGGTTTGATTTTATTGATTTTCTTATAATGTTTGTAATTGTTCCAGTGTGTTAGAGCTTTTTTATTTCCTTTTTTTTTTTGTATTTTCTAATTGCTTTATCTCTCACAGAAAAGATCTGTTTGTGGCTTGTTGATCTTTTCTTTCATTAAGAATGTATGTTGCAAAATAGGCTCGGTGAAGACAAAATTCTATTACCAAAAATTTCATTATGCCTTCTGATATATGTTTCTCTTTCTTAGAAACACTACAAACCATCTTTGTCCTTCACGAATAATTAGACTCTCTGGAGAAGCGGGGGGCGGGGGGGGGATCTGTCCAGTATTCTCATTACAATGTTGTGTTATTAGTGTTTGGAACAAAACATTTTAACTTGGTTATTTGATCCTCTTTGTCCTACTTGGTGCCTCTGCATTATCATGTGTGTTTTGATAAATGAAATGAGAAGTCATCCAAGGTCAGTGCAAACGCTCTGAGAAGGATCATCCCTTCCTATGCACACATTCATTCAGCAAACATTTATTGAACACTAAAGGCCAAGTAGGATGTCAATTACTGGGAATAAAGACAGACCAAAATCCAGGCATCCTAATGCTGGGTGAAACTGCAGAGGGGAATCAGGCTTATCAAAGCCTTCACAGCATTTAGGTTCACACCAGGCGTTCTAGAATCAGACAACTTTGAATTCAAGTCCCTGTTTTGCCATAAGGTGAGTGACCTCAGGCAAATTACCTGACCCATTTGCGTCTCAATTCTCCTATCTACAAAATAGCAGCAGCAGAAATAACTGCCTCAAAATTTTTGCAATTATTAAATGAAATACTGCAGGTAACATGCTAATCATATTGTCAGGTACACTGTAAGTGCTTGATAAAATTTAGCTCTAGATATATACTGATCTTGCCTCGTTTATGTTAACCTACCAGATTAAAAACATAGAAGACTCCCAATAAACATTCGTTGACTAAAGCCAGTCCAAATATCCCACTGCAAATGCAATCAGTTGATGTAAGATGAGCCATTAAATTAAAGATTCTCAAGTTAAGCTTGGAAGTTAAGAAAGTATTGGGGAGGAGTTGGGGGAGGGAAGTGGAGTGCATAATTCGTGTATTGATGTTCAAATTCTCACATTAATTAATACCAACCTCAAAGTACAGCTGACTCTTGAACAACATGGATTTGAATTGCATAGATCCACTTATGTAAAGATTTATTTTCAATAAATATGTACTACAGCAAGACATCACCCATGGCTGGTTGAATCCATGGGTGTAGAACCTCAGATGTGGAGGACTAACTATAAAGTATATGCAGATGTTCAGCTGTTCTGATGGTTAGCACCCCTAACTTTCCCCATGTTGTTCAAGGGTCAACTGTATTTCTATTCATATAAAGTTAAGATAATGATCAACAACTAGTCTGCAAACCCACTGATGTTCCACAATTTCAATTTCTGGTTAAAGAAAATACAACTTAGATGATGATTCAGAATACAGTTCTTGGTAATCAAATTGTATCTTCCATTAATTAGGCCCAGCTTTGGCACTTACAGTAAAATGAACAGACCTTTAGAGACATAATATGAAATACACAGGGTACTTGCCTACCAGAGGTCTTCTCCATGATGTAAGGAATTATAAAAATAATCGCAACTCCAGGAGAAGAGAGAATCATATAAATCTGCAATGAAGACTTCATAGAAAAATAGTAACATTTAAAAAATTATTGTTTGAATAAATAAGTCAAGAATTACTGAGGGAGGATAACATCAAGTTCCAACAATCAGTAGCTAATTATTGAGTGCTTTCTACACATTAAGCGTTTTCCAAAAGATTATCTAAGAATAAACTTGGAAATTCTCTGTTCCTGTGGATAATGACCTGAACAAGTATCAAGTATAAGTAATGGAATAAACTGAACTCTGCTGAACTAATACAATCAATAAAATCACCAAAATAAAAAATGTAGTTAATGCTACATAGCAATAAAGCCTCAACATCAGACACAGAGAAGAGCGGTGGGCAAACTCTATGGAAGTCTAGAATAAATTTGTTTAAGGAGATCTTCTGAAGGCAGATCCTGTCAAAAGTAGCACACAAGGGAGTTCCCGTCGTGGCGCAGTGGTTACCGAATCCGACTAGGAACCATGAGGTTGCAGGTTCGGTCCCTGCCCTTGCTCAGTGGGTTAACGATCCGGTGTTGCCGTGAGCTGTGGTGTAGGTTGCAGACACGGCTCGGATCCTGCGTTGCTGTGGCTTTGGCGTAGGCAGTGGCTACAGCTCCAATTCAACCCCTAGCCTGGGAACCTCCATATGCCGCGGGAGCGGCCCAAGAAATAGCAAAAAAGACAAAAAAAAAAAATAAAGTAGCACACAAAAAATTTAGATACTGACTATGGATTATAGAGTTCTCCTTTTTTAAAGGTTGATATTTACCATCATCCTGATAAATGCCTCTTTATAGTCTGTTCATTCTTTGTTGGCCCATATCTCCTCCCTCTAGTATTTATTGCATAAAGGAATGTTTCTCAGATGGTTCAGATATAAATCTCTTCATTGGTAGAGGGTTTTCCCACTGCCCATTATAAGCCTATCTAGCCTCAGCCAACAATTTATTACCAGTTGAAAAAGCAGGCAATGAGGTAAAAGACTGAATTGTTTTTAAGGCCATGTCTATATTTCTTAAAGAGTAAGAACCTTTATAAAAGAAATTCATCCTGGAACCACATGAACCACCATTCATTTGGAGTTAAGTGAACTGATTATAAAATACTGAAAACAGAATCAAATTCTATGAAGCTGTCACTGTCTTTACTACCAGGAGCTATTAAAATTCCCACCCAGTTATTTTCTGTCTCTTACCAACTCAGATAATGCTGCGAGCCTACAAATAAGAGTCCCTTTGAATACCACAGATTTTGGCTAAAATCAACACATAGCATTAGAATATATGGCCCTAGCACCACTCTTGTTTAGAGAAAAGTGTCCTCCACCAAATGTGATATTTTAATTTTTATTAGGCTTGCAGTATATAACATGGTATAGTGAGTGGTAAGGATATAGAAAAGGAGTTCGTGTTATGGCTCAGTGGGCTGAGAACCCAACATAGTGTCCCTGAGGATGCAGGTTCGAATCCTGGCCTTGCTCAGTGAGATAAGGATGTGGAGTTGCCACAAGCTGTGCTGTAGGTTACAGATGTGGCTCAGATCCAGTATTGCTGTGGCTGTGGTGTAGGCCTGCAACTGCAGCTCCAATTTGACCCCTAGCCTGGGAACTTCCATATGCTGCAAGTGCAGCGTTAAAAAGAAAAAATAAAAAAGATATAGAATAAGAGTCAGAAAACATCAGTTTTATTACCAGGTTTATCACTAGCATATTTTGTAACAAAAGGTAACCTTGGACAAATTATTTAACTTCTCCAATGGCTCATTTTCCTAATGCATTAAATGAAATTTTAGATTAAATTACCACCAAGATTCTCTAATTTAGGTTCTATATTATTTGAATCTGTATTTACCAACCAATATAAACTTCACGGTACCAGTCCGCCTTCTCAACACCAGATCCACTAGGGAATTACATATTTTAGGTATTGCCTGCACATGCACTTTAATGAGCATTCTCTAAAGCGAAATATATCAATTAAGCAACACTTTCTTGGGAACATAAAAGTTTTAACCGTGGCAAACATGTATCTTTACAAATAAACATTCAAAATTAGTTAAATGAGAAATTAGTAATGAGTTATTCTCCAACTGCTGCATAAAATACCCAGACCTTTTGCAAAAATCAACAAATTTCTCCTTTATTCCCATTCACAGTGTACGTGTTAAGATGCAGTCACTATTATGAACTTCCAAGTACAAATTCTAATATGGCCTGAACCTCCAAACCCCAGATAAAGAGACTTAACTATCAAGTAGATTTTGTGCCCAAAAAAACCAATAGAGAGACACAATCTTTGTCAGAAATTAACTGACTACATATGTATGGGTCTATTTTTGAAGTCTTAATTCTGTTTAACACACCTATGTTCTTCTGTCAAAACGATATGATCTAGTTACCATAACTTTATTACTTTTAAAATCAGATACTGCTAGTTCCCCAATTTTCTTCTCTTTTTCAAACTTGTTTTGGGTATGCTAGATGTTTTGCAATTCCCTATGAACTTTTACTATCCAATTTATCAAATTATTGAAAAATGCTGGGATTTTGATATGGATTGTATTAAATCTAGAGACAAAGTTTGAGGAAATTACTATCTTAATAATATTGAAATAAATTGAATATTGAATAATATTTTTCAATCTAAGAACATCATGTAATTCTCCATCTATTTAGATCTTCCTTAATTTATATTAGTAGTATCTTGTAGTTTGTTACACTTCAAAATTCATTTCTAAGGAATTTTTGTTTAATTTCTTTTTTTTTCTTTTTTCTTTTTTTTTTTTTTTGAGGGCCGCACCCACAGCATATGGAGGTTCCCAGACTAGGGGTCCAATCAGAGCTATAGCTGCCGGCCTACACCATAGCCACAGTAATGCAGTATCTGAGCCATGCCTGCAACGTACACCATAGCTCACAGCAACACCAAATTCTTAACCCACTGAGTGAGGCCAGGGATCTAACCCATGTCCTCATGTGTACTAGTAGGGCTTGTTAACCACTGAACCATGACAGCAACTCCAATTTTTGATTAATTTCATTTTCAAATTTTTAGTTGCTAAAATCCACAAAGATTTTTGTATATTAATCTCATACCCTGTAACCTTGCTAAATCCACTTATTAATTATAATATTTTTAGCAAATTCCTTAGGGTTTTCTACAAATTTGACCTGTCATCCTGAATAAACAGATTCGCTTCTTCATCTCCAATATTATGACTTCATAAAAGTGGTGAGAGTGAATATCCTTGTCCTGTTCCTAATATTAGGTAGAAATCGTTCACTATTTTACCTTTAGGCATAGTAGATTTATTGTATTCTTTGCCTGATTCTTCATACTTCCCTCCATCTAAAATCTTTTCGACATTATCTTATAGTATCCTACTACCTTGACTCTGCATCTGACTGTGAAACTTACCTAAGGCAATGGGGGGTTAAATAGATATGATTCAAGAAAAGGTGGGCAAAAGTGTTTATACATTCCTACTTGGTCTCTCGCCCTCTCTTATTTCAATAAAAATGTATCTGAGCTAGGCTTTTAGAAACGAAAGCCTGAGTACAGAGCCAAATTGACACAATCATCCTAGCCAAGTCAAGTGAAGATCAACCCCATCATCTAGAGACCTCCAGTCACACGAGCAACCCCAGCCTCAGAAAAACCACCCAGTTGAGCTGCAGCTGACTGCAGTTTCATGAACAAGCCCATCTGAGATTACCTGAGTCTGGTTAGAGCAGCTGTAATCTGCAAATACATTTATTGCTCTACACCACAATTTTATCATTGTTTGTTATGCAGCATTGCGGTGGCACTAGAAAACTGATGTGGTAGATTAGAATCAGCCTTCGTAATTGCCATTTTATTCAATCCAAGAATAACAATTAGTCATCTGAAATTCTTCCATACTTTCAAAAGCATCAAATATGGCCCTATTCTTCCCGCAGCTGTTTCAAAGAAAAGGGCAGGAGCTATTAACAACTCAGTTTAAATAAATTTTTCATATTCAGATGCTTCCTGCAATAATATTTACAGTGTCCTTGAAAACAGCATTTATATGTGTGCAGTAGTGGAAGGGAGTATGTGGCTGGAGAGAACCAGGATTCGATAAGATTAAATAAATTTGGCTTACTGTTACATGCCAAGAGTGCTTGTCACCTGCCATGTTCTTCTCCAGCTCCAAAAGCAGTCCCCCTTTCCTTGTGTCCATCATGAGAAGAGTCTTGGCAATGAAAATGCAACATTCCTCTTGCAATTCCAATTTCACAGTTGAATAAGGAACAAGCATGAGCAGAGAGCAGCCTAAGAAAAGCATGACAAGCATGGCAGATCAGGGAGTCTAGTCATTTAATCTGCATCCATTCTACTTCCCATGACCCTTTCACTCTCTACAACAGGAGAAAAAAAAAATGAGAGTGGGCTTCAAGTCCTGATGAGGTATCAGATACAGCCTTTAACTTCCCTAAATGACTAGATTCCAGTCAGGCAGAAACGTGGCTTGGTGTCTCTCCATTAATCTCTGATTGTGTTTCTGCTTTAAGGTGTATTTAAAGGATAAGTTTCTCCTTCAGGTCTGTACAACTGGAGGAGACAGGGAAGAGAGGACAGTGAAAGTGACATCTGTTGGCTAGCAGTAATTAGCAGAGATGTGTGGCATTTCAGTGCTCTAAATGGTTCTGTTAAAATGTTGATGAGCAGTGAAATGTCTGATTAAATTTTAAGCAGGGATAAATGGGCCAGTCCCACCATAGGATAAAGCTAATGGAGTAGTAGTCTGACTAAATTAAATGAACAATGTGTCAGTGCTGGCGAACAGACAAGCTGGTGCAAATATGCCCTGTCTAGAGTCTAAACATAGCTTCCTCTGCATCACTGCAAAGAAAAGATCTTCTGCAAGTACCCTTTGGGCTTCAGAATAGGCCACTGTAGTGGAAAATGCATCAGTTTGGATATTAGGAGACAAGCGTTCCAGTTTTGGCTCTAACACCATTTAAACAACTGAAGGCAAATCACTTCACTTCTTTGGGCCTCTATTTTCTTATGTGTGTAATAGGGGGTTCATTCATAGGCACTCTTAAAGCTCTAAAGAGCTATAATTTAAGTTTATGAAATGATATAAGTAACAAACCAAAATGTTGTCTGTGTCAAGCCAGAAAAAGTTGATGCAGTGATCCACAGAGCACACGCTGCAGAACTTCAAGCATCGTGGGGATAACTGGAGGAACGAGGTAGGAGACCCTCTTGTGATGGCTCCAAGACCTCATACCATCATTGAACCATAGCAAATTTTCTCCAATCTGTTTCAGGTTTGGGGTTCCACATCCATTTTTTATAATAGGCAAAGATTCAATAATAAATTTTAAAATCACTAGATTTGTTTTTCCAGAGTTTCTGTTCACACATTTCAGGGGAACAGGCAAATCTGAAGAGGACAGAGGAATCAGAATAGAACAGAATAGTGAGTCATGAACTTACAGAATCTTAGAGACCAACCAATTTCCTCTATTCATTAAGTCAGGAAGACCAGAGACTTGTGTCTTGTGGCTTCTAATGACAAGACTTCAGAACTTGCAAAGGCACATGAGACTACAGGGTGGAAGAAATTTTGAGGATCCTTGCTTCAACTTTTACTGATAGGAAAAACATTCACATGTCCAATGGACCAGTAAAAGAATGGCAAAGGTCTAAAGTTCAACAAGACCCTAAGGATCACCCAATCCAGATCTTGAATTTGGTGTTTCTCTTGCTCTTACGATTGCATGCCCTCTACATTATTTTAACATTTTCCACCTCCTTCTATCTTCTCATTCACATTAATGACCTTACTTCATACTCAGGCAGAAGTAAGAGCTAGTAAGCATGAACTCCCACAGGTCTCACTACTGAATCTATAACCATGTCAGCACCTTTACCCTTCCGCTTGCTTTTAACATGGGAAATCTCCCAACCTCCTGTCAGAAGCCTTGGGACCCCTTCTCCCTTGACTTCTCAATAGTCTCAATTCTTAAATTATTCTCTCCCTTTCTTATCTCTTGTTTATTGAATCCTTCATTCCCATTAGCAACCAAATATGCTCTATTTACAAAACCTATCCATAGCACTGGGAACTATATCTAGTCACTTATGATGGTGCACGATAATGTAAGAGAAAAGAATGCATACATGTATGTTTGACTGGGTCAACTTGGTATACAGTAGAAAAGTGAGAGAACACTGTAAACCAGCTATAATGGAAAAAAAATCATTATATATTAAAAAAAAAACTATCCATTTGTCCAGTCCACACTGCCCCTGGCCTACTAGGTACTAATTTATTTCTAGTAAGCTTCTTAGAAGAGTTTGTGCACATACACACACACAGACACACACACACACACACAGCACCACTACTTCAACTACCATTCACATAACATTAGATAATATAGACAGATGTTAGATAGATAGATAGAGAGACAGACAGACAGATAGGTAGGTAGGTAGATGATAGATAGATAGATAGATAGATAGATAGATAGATAGATAGATAGATAGAGATAGATAGATAGATAGATAGATAGATAGATAGATAGATAGACAGACAGATAGATAGACAGAGATAGGTGGATAGATAGGTAGGTAGGTAGATGATAGATAGATAGATAGATAGATAGATAGATAGATAGATAGATAGATAGACAGAGATAGATAGATAGACAGATAGAGATAGATAGATAGATAGATAGATAGATAGATAGATAGATAGACAGATAGAGATAGATAGATAGAGAGATAGATAGATAGATAGACAGATAGACAGATAGACAGAGATAGATAGACAGTAGAGATAGATAGATAGATAGATAGATAGATAGATAGATAGATAGATAGATAGACAGACAGATAGATAGAGATAGATAGATAGATAGAGATAGATAGGTGGATAGATAGGTAGACAGATAGATAGGTGGATAGATAGGTAGATAGATAACAAAGAAGATAGACGCACTTGTCTGTTTCTCTCTTACATTATGGCATTTCTTCCATTTTTTAAAGTAACACTTTGCTTTGGGAAGGAAAAAAGCAAAAAAAAAAAAACAGAGAAAGAAAGAAAACACTGCTTGTATCAAATTTCAAGGCTGACATTTTAAAAGTATAGTCACATACATTAGTTTTGAAGGGCAGAATTAGTCGAGAAAGAAATTGAATTTTTGAATTCTAGAAACTGGCTCTTCAGAAAACAAAGCTTATCATGGTCTGAAAGTGGACTCTTCCCAGGAATCATGGTTAGGGAGATGGAGGATATTATGTGATCATGTTTATGTCCCCCCACCTGATAGGAAGTAGAAGACAAAAGCCAGTCTAACAGATTCTAAATAAGAAAGAGACAGCAATGAGGGAAGGTGAAGCAGTGAAAGATACATGTCCTAGCTCTCCATTCTGAGTCAACCATGGATAGATAAAGCTGTTTCAAATAACCATAAAAGTTGGGCTAAGAGCAAGTTAGAGCTTGTTTCTTACTTTTCTGGCCAAAGATTGGGAAAATTTCAGTTTTCTTTGAAGTACTGATTTCAATAAGATGCCATCTAAGTGATAGGCTAACAAATAGCTGAGGGATAAAGCTAAGAGAAAGAATCAAAGACAATGCCACTAGAGTCTCCTTCATCATCTCTGGACATGGATGGCATCTAGAAATTCCTCTGTACTCAACAGAGGAAGCTAAAGGTAGCTGAGTCAATAGTCTAGGGGCCTGTCATGGGACTACCTTAGGAATTTATGAAGTATCTTAGAGCGTAAGTGGAGGGCGATTGCTCTATCCATGCAAGGGATGAAAGGTATTGCCAAGGTTTAGATTTATGTGCTGTGCCAGCAAGAAATGGAAGCAAGAGAAAAGGTATGGGCCCTGCCGATGCCATAATAAAAGAATTTTTGCTTTGGTAACAGCATTCCTCAACACCAGTTGCCATCACGATGACCAATGATCAGATGGATTAAAATTCCATCTCTGTGGAATTTACCAAGGGCCCCCAAGACAGCAAAGAAATTACACAGGGATCTTCTGAGCTTTTCTCACATTTGGTCATAAGAATACATATGTATGTAACTACATTAAGCCAGCAGCTTGTCTAGAAGAAAAAAATGCTCTGTTTTCATATAACCAATTGCCAACTTGACATCTTTACTTGAATGTCCCAGAGGAACGTCAAACTTAACATATTCAAATACAAATTTTTCATCTTTCCCGCCTACTCAGCTCCTCCTCCATATTTCATCTTCTCATTAAACGACAAATGGCACTTCATGAACCCATCCATTCAGACACTTGGGAGATATTCTTGAAACTCCATTCCTATTCTTATAAATCTCACAAGTGAATCTACTTCTGTCTCTACTGCCACCTCTCTGATCTGAGTCATTACCATCTCTTGCCTGGTCTACTGTCCTCAGCAATGAACACAGGGAGTTTTCTTCCATTTAAAAGCGGGATTTCTGGAGTTCCTGTTGTGGTGCAGTGGAAATGAATCCAACTAGTATCAATGATGATGTGGGCTTGATCCCTGGCCTCGCTCAGTGGTTTAAGGATCTGGCGTTGACATGAGCTGTGGTGTAGGTCACAGATGCGGCTCAGATCCTACATTGCTGTGGTTGTGGCATAGGTTGGCAGCTGTATTTGACCCCTAGTGTGGGAACTTCTATATGTTGTGGGTGAGGCCCTAAAAAAAAAAAGTGGGATTTCTGGATATGTGTGGTGGGATTTAAAAAATATATGTTTGTTAAAAAAAAAAAAGGGGGGGGGGGAGTTCCTGTCATAGCACAGTGGAAATGAATCCGACTAGGAACCATGAGGTTGTGGGTTGGATCCCTGGCCTCGCTCAGTGGGTTAGGGATCCAGCATTGCTGTGAGCTGTGGTGTAGGTTGCAGATGCGGCCTGGATCTGGCATTGCTGAAGCTGTGGTATAGGCCAGCAGCTGTAGCTCTGATTCAACCCCTAGCCTGAGAACCTCCATATGCCACAGGTGCAGCCCTAAATAGCAAAAAATAAAATAAAATAAAATATATAAAAATGTTTGTTACTCCCCTCTCTTCAAACCTATCTTAACTGAGTTGAAAGGTAAAGATGTATGACTAATAAATCACAAACTCCCATAAGACAGACACTGAAAACATAAGCAGGTCAGAGAAAGCCAGTTATCCAGTGTTGGCAGAGAAATATGCTAACCAGAACCCAACTGATTTGACAATTTTCACTGTAAACCTACACCAACCACCACCCACCCAAAAGGCTCCTGAGTAACAGGTAGCAGCAGTAGCATAATGGTAAATGTTTAGCAACTGGCTCTCCTGAAAAATCAAATAAACAAAAGCACTGTTTTATAATGTTTGCTGATTTCCATGAAGCAAATATACTACGGTCAATTTCAAAGTACTAATGTAATGTCACTGAATGCAGTCCTAAGAAGAAATGTACATAGTCTGTCAATACAGATGATACAATCCTTAAATATCACCCATGGATCACACAGTGTATGGCTCATGCATTTTTCCTCAGGAATATCCTCAGCCATTTGCTTTGCCAAGATGAGGAAGCAAATCATGAAAGAGGATCCTGAAAACAGTGTCCCTAACCCTAGCTGGAAATGATGGGAAGCCCCAGGAAAAGAGCCATGCAGCAGATCTAAAGACCATGTGCAGAATACAGTGGAAGGCAGTGCTTGAAGAAAAAAAATGAAGAGGAATCAACATATTCTTCATATGATTCATAGGAATTATACAACTTGAGGAAAAACTGGGCTTAGGAAAAAAGAACTAGTGATAGAGACAAATAATAACAAGAGTGAATAAATGAAGGACTTATTAACACCAGCTAACATGAATAACCATGCCCAAAAACAGAGATGGCGTTTGTGAAATGTACTTATTTAGTATTTAGTAAACAACAATTTGTAAACAATAGCCTTATTATTACTAAATAAGTATATTTCACAATAAATAAGCCATTTCCATTTTTGGGCATGGTTATTCATGTTAGCTGGTGTTAATGATTGTTCAAATGATTGTATCATCTGTGTGACAGATACAACTGTATTAGGAGGAAAATACTGGGGAGGATGGCAGTGGAGATCACCCCCCATAGCTGAAAGACAATAGATAATATCTAAAGCTGTAAAACAAAAACTACTATTTAGAATAAGAAGGTAAATACCAGAAGAAACAAATGAAGTAACTGAAGATTGCCTCTCAGGAGAGAAGAGGCAAGAGAGCAAGAGATTGCTATTTTTCTTTTACAGAAGCCTTGTAGGCTGAGTATTGCTTAGATTAAGAACATGAGGTCTGGCATCAGACGGCTTGGATTTAATTTATCACTCTAAGCCCTAGTAGCTGTGTGACCTAAGTGAGTTATTTAACCACTCTCATCCTCAGTTTCTTCCTCTTTATAATGAGAATAATGAAAATTCTTGTTTACGAAGGTAATCATAAGGATTAAATGAGATAATGTATGTAAAATACCCAGAACAATATTTGGTGTATAATAAACAGTAAACATTAACCTTTATAATTACTCTGTTTTTTTTTTAAATTATGTAACCAAGTTATTCTGAAAAAATAATAGAAAGTAAGTTGAAAATAATAAATGTGATGGATTTTAAGACTTTTAACGAAGTAAAGGCTTTTTTCAAAGTTTATGTATGGCAGGGTCTCATATGAGGTTGTAGTTTGGATATACATATATTTTTCACATGAGAAAAACTACAAATACACAGTTTTATTTCTTAGGAAGAAAATGGGAAACTTTGTCAGTGAACCTAAGTATCTTTCTAGAGGAAAAGATTAAGATTCTAAGTCATTGTCCCCAAGATTCTAAGTCATTAAAACTTATCCAAGTATCTTGGGTTGGCCATGATGTAGACCCAAGGACAGAGAAGGGCCACCAGTCTCCTAATAGAATATCAGTGTGAAGGAAGAAGATGGGCAGGTCGATCCTAGAACACTGAAGATAATGGTAGATCTGGCTTCATGAAGACTCAGATACCAGAACCTGTTCTGAAGTAGCCCTCCTAGTTATCGGCATCATCTCTCTAGTTCATAATATCAGGTTTAACATTGAAAATCCAAGATAATTTTGGAATGGGCCACACTTGGCTAAGTGAAACAAGATAAGGACTCTCTCTCGGAGTTCCCGTCATGGCGCAGTGGTTAACGAATCCGACTAGGAACCATAAGGTTGCGGGTTCGATCCCTGGCCTTGATCAGTGGGTTAACGATCTGGCGTTGCCGTGAGCTGTGGTGTAGGTTGCAGATGTGGCTCGGATCCCGCGTTGCTGTGGCTCTGGCATAGGCCGGTGGCTACAGCTCCGATTTGACCCCTAGCCTGGGAACCTCCATGTGCCGCAGGAGCGGCCCAAGAAATAGCAAAAAGACAAAAAAAAAAAAAAAAGGACTCTCTCTCATGTCTTAAATTCCCAATGCACAAAGTTAAAAAGGAAAGGAGAAGGAGCCTCACTACTTTGGTTCAGACATGACAGATGACAAGATAAAGCAGAGCATGTCTTCTGTAGACCCAAGGACAGAGAAGGGCCATTGCTTTGGGCAGGCCTCTGCTAGGCACTGGGGCATCGGGTTTGGCAACAGAAATAAGGATGTGGCACATTATTCTCCAGGTACCGGTTTCGCAGTGTAGCTGTAAAGTTCTCTAGTCAGCATGATTATATCAGGGATTGAGGAACAATCGTGGTTTTTTGCACATAAGTGAGTCTGAAAGATTGCTTTAGTAGTAGAAAGACAGAATCCATGGAAAGAAACTAAACTTCATTTTAACTGAGTGTGTGAGGTTCAAGTTTTGTGGTTGAGACACTACTCTGAGATAGTATTCCTGCTGCAAACTCTAAGATGGAACATCCTGTTCCATATACTTATCCCTGATATGAGAAAAATAAATCAGTTGGCTCTTACATGAATTCTAGGCCCTTCCCTACTTAACATAAGTAGACAAGCTCGAGGTATATATAGTTGACCCTTGAACGACACAGAGATTAGAAGTTGTGACCCTCAATGCCAAGGAAAACCCAAATACAACTTTACAATCAGCACTTAATATCTGTACTGCCACATGTGAGGGTTCAACCAACCATGAACCCTGTAGTATTACAGTAAACATTTCGTGAAAAAAAAATCTCTACATAAGTGGACCCACACAATTCAAACCTCTGTTGTTCAAGGGTCAACTCTTAAAACACTTTTTCAGTATTTTTCACCTTGCTTGGTAATGACTTTGAACTAGTGCATCCCAGCTGAGGGATTCTAGTTCCTCACTTGCAAAGGAAATACAATGAATGTGTACCCTTTCCATCTCCCAAGAATGCTGAAGAACCAAGGAGTGTACTACATCAAACAAGTTAAGTACAATTTTCTAAGCCCTTATTAGGAAATACTATATTAAGTATTTAATATTAATATACTATCCCACTTTATTCATTCTTTACAAATCCTTATTTTAAAAAAGTAGTATTATCTTCAGGTCACAGAGAAGAAAACCAAGGCTCAGAGAAGTTATGTCACTTCTCCAGAGACCAGAGCTGGAATTTAAGTCTACTCCTCTCTGAATCCAAAGACAATTACCCAAATCCCTAAATACCTGGAACTCACAGGCAAAGGAAACCATATAAATCAATCTTTAATATTTTTTATCTTTCAAATAGCAAAACATTATCCTTGTTCAGGATCCTCTGATTTTCCTAGATCCCACACAGCAGACTAGTCATATGTATTTCATTGTGAAAGGTCAATGTCTGAGGTAACTGCAAATCTTCTTTAAATCATTTTATTTTGTCAATTCTTCTGTATCATTTATTATCAGATTCCACATATTCATGATCTTTTATGATATTTCATTCTTTCTCTGTCTGACTTAACTTCACTTAGTATGATAATTTCCAGGTCCATCCATGTTGATGCAAATGGAATTATAAGATTTCGAAACCAAACTTATGGTTACCGAAGGGGAAATGTGGGGAGGAGGGATAAATTAGGAGGTTGGGATGGACATATACACACTACTATACATAAAATAGATAGGTAACAAGAACCTACTCCATCACACAGGGGAATTTACTCAATAAATACTGTGTAATAACCTATACGGGAAAGGAATCTGAAAAAGAATGGACATATATATATATATATGTATATGTATATTTAACTTACTTTGCTATATACCTGAAACTAACACAACTTTGTTAGTAAACTATACTCCAATAAAAATTTTATTTAAAAGTCATTTTCTTTTAAATATGTGAGATATTTAATTCCTAAAAGTTTGGAAATTAGACATAAGAATAGTATTTATTCAAAGACTACCCTCACACAGTGACTTTCATCAAGGGCTTTTCTTCATATGTATATAGTTACATGGTTATAATCATCACCTACATGCAAAAACTTTGCTCAGTAGTCATATTACACTTTTAAAAAATGATTTCATAATATTGCTTTGATTGGCATGCCAGAAGTTTATAGTCAATCCCAAGATGGAAGGTATTTTGTTTATTTCACACAGTTTATCATCATAAATAATTTTCTAATGAAGATTTTCTTACGACTATATATTAAATACATTTTCTTTTTTTTTCTTTTTTTTTTCTTTTTTTACTTTTTAGAGCTGCACCCATGGCATATGGAAGTTCCCAGGCTAAGGGTCCAATCGGGGCTGGACCCTCAGGCCTACACTACAGCTCACAGCAACACTGGATCATTAATCCACTGAATGAGGCCAGGGATCAAACCCTCACCCTCATGGGTCCTAGTTGGATTTGTTTCTGCTGTGCCATGAGGTGAACTCCTAAATACATTTTTAATTATATGCTTGGCTAGTTAACCACTTCACATGATGAAGCAAAAGTGAATACATAGTCCACAAAATGTTCCTTTTCTCACCAACACATAAAAGTACACTTTCCTCATCAGTCAGAATTTATGTATTAATACTTGCTACCACAGGGTTCTGATTCTATTTTCATAGTGTCAGATACTATGCCAGGAACTAGAGCATATATGTCATTTGGTTATGTGATTAGCCCTATTTCACCAATACCCCACAAGCAATTATTTTCAGGGTTTCCCTAATCATGAATTGCCATGAAAGTCATAGAAAAAGGGGATATGAAATGAGAAGCATGACTCTCAGGCCTGCCATCTAATCTCTTTCATCTTCCTAGAGTATAATGAGCCACTGGGCACACAGACTGGTACTCATAGCCATGGCTAGCAAAATACCCACCAGGAACTCTGAAGTGTGTACTGTGAATAGACCAATTTCCAGGTCCTGTGTTCACATCTCCATTTTCAGCTACTTGGTCAGGGATCCTGGGAAAGTGTGCTAGAAACTATGTTACCCCTATCATGTGGTGACAAGCAGTGCCATGAGTAACAAATGAGCCTGTTACAACTTTACAGTAGAGGAGACAGGTTAATCCTTTGTCAAATCTCTCTGCACAGGGTCCTCTTCCTTGTTCCAATTACCCAGGAAGTGATGGCACTTTCTCATCCACAGCCTTTCAACACCTGCTGACATGTATTTAGGACATTGCTGTGCCTGTAAGTCTGAACCAAACTATCCTCAGAAACTCTCGTGAAAAATAAAAGTTACAAAGGCACAGAGGAGATAGAAATCTAATACTTCCTGGACTCAGACACCCCCATTTACAAACCAGAGGAAGAACTAAGACAGGCAGAAAGTGGAAGATTATCTTTCAGTCAAAATATTTACTTAAATCCAGAAATAAAATAATTGCTGAAATATAAATGGTCACAAAATATAGAATATCATCATTAACCAACATCCTGATTTACCAATGAGGAAGCTAATTCCCTAGAAAACTGGAGCAACTAGCTTAAGCTAGTTTACAGCAAAATCCCTATGCCATGAAGCATTGTCTACTTTTTTTTCCATAATTAACAATTTAGATGCCCTCATTTTCTGAAGTAGCTTTTTATTCATTTAACAAATAATTTTCAAGTGTCTTCCATAAAATTACTACTCCAGGCACTAGGGATTCGGCCAAGGCTGAAATGTAGTGATGCTGGAAATAGAAAGTCAAAAGTCACAGTCTGGAAAGGAGAAAGGCTGGTAGACTGATAATTAAAATGTAGTGTGATGAGCAGAATCAAAACAAATGGAATCATAGGAAGTGTGTTCAAAAGTCTGCCTGCAGGACTCAGAGAGAACTTTCCAAAAGAGGTGGCCTCCTTGAAGGAGGAACAGTTTACAAGGGATGAAATGGGAAAGAGCATAGGAGGCAGACAGAATATCACACGAATGGAATAGGATACTACTTAAGAAGCTACATAGAGTTTTTGACCTTTGATGAGACACTAGCTTATTTATAACCTCCTTATTTTTGGTTTCCATGGCACATTGTTAATGCCCCTTTCTCTGCTTAACTACTGGTGAACACCAAGGGCTCTGTCCTCAGACCTCTGTTCTCCTTTCTCTGCAGACTTTTCTTTCTTGCCTTCACTTCTCACATTCAATATGTGGTCAAATCAAACTAAAATTCACTTCCCAAAATAATCCTTTTTATATTATATTATTCATGATATTTTTGTGTTATGAAGTTTTAAATATTTACATAATGATTTCTTTCCCATTTCCAGGCCACCAATGGTTTGCTCTCAATTGATATAGACTAGTTTGCATTCTCTAGAATTTTATATAGATGAAATCAAAGAGTAGGTACCCTTTTATCCTGGCCATTTTAATTCAGCATAATTATTTTATTTATTTATTTATTTATTTTTTGGTCTTTTTGCCTTTCTTGAGCCGCTCCGGCGGCATATGAAGGTTCAGGCTAGGGGTCTAATCGGAGCTGCAGCCAACAGCCTACGCCAGAGCCACAGCAACACGGGATCCAAGCCACACCACAGCTCCCGGCAACGCCGTATCCTTAACCACTGAGCAAGGCCAGGGATCGAACTTGCAACTTCATGGTTCCTAGTCAGATTCATTAACCACTGCACCACGATGGGAACTCCAAACTCAGCATAATTATATTGAGATTTTTTTCCATGCAGTTTTCTGTAATCAATGCATGCGTACCAAGAAATAAGATCAAGATAAAAAAAAACATACATGGAAAACAAACTCTCAGATGATACAATATTAGAGCTAATCAGAACTTGACTTTAAAATTTCTAATTAATATATTTAAGAAAAGGAAGAGAATTCTGCCCATAAAATCAAGAATTATTTTAAATCAGATGGAGTTCACAGCACTGAAAAATATCATAATTAAAATCAGGAGTTCAGAATAGCTTGTCACAGCTAAATTCTAAAAGAGTCCATAGACAGTGTTCAAGTAAAAACATGGAAACAAATGTAGAAAGGAGAGAAAAAGAAACATATGCGATATAGTGAAAATTTTTAATATACACGTTAATTGGCATTTGATAAAGAGTGGATTATATGAGGGGTCAAGAAAATCTTTTTGGAGAGATGATGGCCAAGAATTTTATACAAATCTATAAAAGACATAAACGCACAGGTTAAAGAACCACTATGAAACCCCAGCAGGATAAATATAAATAAAACCACACCATATATATTATAATTTTCAAAAATTAAAAGAGAAAGAATATTAGACATAAAAGACTATCTAAACGAGCAACAGTAAGAACTACAAGTGACTTCTAAACCAAAATGATAAATGGGAAAGACAAAGGAACAACATTTTAAAATACTGAAGGTAAGTGTCAATCTAGAATTCCACATCTATTGAAAACATATTTCCTTCCTTCCTTCCTCTTTCTCTCTGCAGACTTTTCTTTCTTGCTTTCCCTTCTCACATTCTCCCCCCACCACTCTCCCCCCCACCCCCCCGCCAACCTAGGTGTCAAATTGGAGCTGTAGCCTCAGGCCTGTGCCACAGCCATAGCAACGCCAGATCCGAGCTGCATCTGCAAGCTACACTACACATCATGGCAACGCTGGATCCTTAACCCACTGAGTGAGGCTAGGGATTTAACCTCTGTTCTTATAGATGCTAGCCAGTTTTGTTTCTGCTGAGCCATGATGGGAACTCCTGAAAACATATTTCTAAGGTAAGAGCACAAGTACCATAATGTCTGGATGACTGTAGCTTTGTAATATTGACTGAATTCTGGGAGAATTATGTCTCCTGCTTGTTTTTGTTTTGTTTTGTTTTCCCTCAGGATTGCTTTGGCAATTCTGGGTTTCTATGGTTCCATATAAATTTTTGGATTGTTTGTTCTAGTTCCATGAAAAATGTCATGGTTAATGTGGTAGGAATTGCATTGAACCTGTAGATTGCTTTGGGTAGTATGGCCATTTTTATGATATTAATTCTTCCTATCCAGGAGCATGGAATATCTTTTCATTTTTTGAATCCTCTTTAATTTCCTTGATTAATGTTTTAAAGTTCTTAGCATATAAGTCTTTCACTTCCTTGGTCAGATTTATTCCTGGGTATTTAATTTTGGGGGGTGTGATTTTAAAAGGTATTGTATTTTTATATCACTTTTCTAATATCTTATTGTGAGTGTAAAGAAATGCAACTGATTTCTGAATGTTAATCTTGTATCCTGCTACTTTGTTGAATTCATTGATTAGTTTGAGTAGTTTTTGTGTGGCATCCTCAGGGTTTTCGTGTATAGTATCATGTCATCTATAGATAGAGTGACAATTTTACCTCTTCTCTTCCAATTTGGGTATCTCTTATTTCTTCTGTTTGTCAGATTGCTGTGGCTAGGACTTCCAATAAGGTTTAATAAAGGTGGTGAGAGTGGGCATTCTTGTCGTGTTCCAGATTTTAGCAGGAAGGCTTTCAACTTTTCTCCATTGAGTATTATATATTTGCTGTGGGTTTGTCATAAATGACTCCCACTATGTTAAATATGTTCCCTTTGTACACACTTAGGGTGTATATCAATAATGGATATTGTATTTTGTCAAATGCTTTTTCTGCATCTATTTAGATGATCATGTGGTTTTTAACTTTTCTTTTGTTAATATAGTGTATGACTTTGATTGATTTGAGTATGTTGAACCACCCTTGTGAACTTGGGATGAATCCCACTTGATCGTGGTATATGATCTTTTTTATATGTTGTTGGGTTCAGTTGGCTATAATTTTGTTGAGAATTTTTCCATTCATATTCATCAAAGATATTAGCCTATAAGCTTCTTTCTTGGTAGTATCTTAGTCTGGTTTTGGTATTAGGGTGATGGTGGCTTTATAGAATGTCTTCAGGATTATGTCTTCTTCAACCTTTTAGAAAAGTTTAAGAAGTATGGGCATAAGTTCCTCTTTGTATGTCTGGCAGAATTCGCCTATGGAGCCATCTGGTCCTGGACTTTCATTTGTAAGGAGTGTTTTTATTACATATTCAATTTCATTTTCAGTGCTCAGTATGTTCAATTGATCTATTTCTTCTTGATTCAGTTTTGGTAGGCTGCATGTCTCTACAAAGTTGTCCATTTCTTCTAGGTTGTCGAATTTGTTGACATGTAATTGTTTATAGCATTCTCTTGTGTTTTTTGTATTTCTATAGTATCTGTTGGGATTTTTTCTTTTTCATTTCTTATTTTGTTTATTTGAGTTCTTTCTTCTTCATGAAGAGTCTGGTCAGAGGTTTGTCAATTTTGTTTACCCTTTCAAAGAACCAACTCTCAGTTTTACTGATTTTTTTTTCTATTTTTTTTTAATTTCTATATTAATGATTTGCTCTCTGACCTTTATGATTTCCTTCCTTCTGCTGACAATTAATCTTGCACAAATGAGGCAAGAATATAAAAGGGGAAAAAGACAGTCTCTTCAGCAAACTGTGCTGGGAAAAATGGAGAGCTGCATGTAAATCCGTGAAACTAGAACACCCTCATACCATGCACAAAAAAAAATAAACTCAAAATGGAGTAAATACTTAAACATAAGATAAGACATCATAAAACTCCTAGAAGAGAACATAGGCAAAAGGTCCTCTGACATCAACTGTATAAATTTTTCCTTAGGTCAGTCTCCCAAGACAATAGAAATAAAAACAAAAATAAACAAATGGGACATAATCAAACTTAAAACATTTTGCATAGCAAAGGAAACGATAAAAAAAAAACCCCACAAAAGACCACCTATGGAATGGGGGAAAATAGTTACAAATGATGCAACTGACAAGGGCTTAATCTCCAAAATATACAAACAACTCATACAACTCAACAAAAACAAAAGAAAACAAAAACCCAATTTAAAAATGGGCAGAAGACCTAAATAGACATTTCTCCAAAGAAGACATATGGATGGCCAGTAGGCACATGAAAAAATGCTCAATGTCACTAATTATTAGAGAAATGAAAATCAAAACTACTATGAGGTACCACATCACACCGGTCAGAAAGGCTATCATTAATAAGCCTACAAATAACAAATGCTGGAAAGGGTGTGGAGAAAAGAGTATCCTCCTACACTGTTGGTGGGAATATAGACTGGTACAACCACTATGGAAAACAGTATGGAGGTGCCTCAGAATACTAAATATAAAACTAACATATGACCTAGCAATCCCATTCTTGGGCATATATCCAGACAAAACTTTCCATAAAAAAGATACATGCACCCATATGTTCGTTGCAGCACAATTCACAATAGCCAAGACATGGACACAACCCAAATGTCCATTGACAGATGAATGGATTAAGAAGATGTGGTATATATACACAATGGAATACTACGCAGCCATAAAAAGAACAAAATAATGCCATTTGCAGCAACATGGATGGAACTAGAGACTCTCATACTGTGTGAAGTAAGCCAGAAAGAGAAAGACAAATACCATATGATATCACTTATACCTGGAATCTAATATATGGCACAAATGAACCTTTCCACAGAAAAGGAACTCATGGACTTGAAGAACAGATTTATGGATGCCAAGGGGAGAGGGGGGAGTGGGATGGACTGGGAGTCTGAGATTAATAGATGCAAAGTATTGCATTTGGAGAGGATAAGCAATTAGATCCTGCTATATAGCACAGGGAACTATATCTAGACATTTATGATGGAACATGATGGAAGATAATGTGAGAAAAAGAATGTATATATGTATGTGTGACTGGGTCACCTTGCTGTACAGTAGAAAGTAACAGAACACTGTAAACCAACTATAATGAAAAAATAAATATCTATTAGAAATCTAAAAAAAAAAAAAAGAAAGAAAGAAACTAGGAATGAGATGAGAAAGTTGATGACCAAAGCACACCATGTATTTGGCTACTAGAATAATAGTAATATAGTACAACTGCTTAATACTGTATTGCCAGCTTTGGAGCTATCCAAACCAGAACTAGACTCTACTCTTCCTCTTCCTAGCTGTGAGACCTTGAAAAAGACTGTCCACAGCATCTTACAAAAGTAGCTCAATGGATTTTACAAAATGTAGAGTCTGTTTAGAATCGTCTGATATATAATGAGTTCAAATAAAATTACACGGGGATAGTTCAAATGGGACAGTCATTTATTTTTCATGGCCACTGACATAAAAGCACAGAAAAATGTAATTGTGACTGAAGCCTGGAGGAAGAAAAAAAAAAGGTTAGAGAGAAAGATTGGAGAAGAGAGAAAAAAGGGGGAGAGATTACCTGGGTTAGAGAAAATAAGGGTTGGTTTTAAATATTGGCTCAAAAGTTAAGGATAAGTGCTCCAGATTGTAGAGAGTGGTTTGTGATTGAGTTACATCTCACACAGACAATCTTATGTTAAGTTACTCTCTGATGAGTAGCAGCAAGAATTGATTTAATATTATTACATTTATTACTTTTTTTCCAAGCCTTTATTGGCTATATGTTCAGTGTCAGGCACTAGGCTAAACATACAATCAATATAAGAGATATGTCTCTAGATTTCAAGCATCCAAATGAGAAGACGTGACTAGCCCACAGGAAAGAAGCAGAAAATCATATCATTTTATGGCATAGTTGGAGAGACCGAG
The DNA here is from genome assembly GCF_016906955.1 of Phacochoerus africanus. Taxonomy (NCBI): domain Eukaryota; kingdom Metazoa; phylum Chordata; class Mammalia; order Artiodactyla; family Suidae; genus Phacochoerus; species Phacochoerus africanus. The sequence goes on along the minus strand of NC_062547.1, from coordinate 20,961,266 downwards.
AAAATAACACAAGACTTTAGAAGTCTTCTCAATATGCATAATTTTTACTTCTCAGAAAGTCTTATGGTTGCTCAACATTGCCTATTAACTGTAGTTATGTTTAAATCAAGGAAAAGTCAAAGAAGGCCTGACTGTGTATGTGTGTGTATATATATATGTGTGTGTGTGTGCGCATGCATGTATGTTCGTGTGTATTCACACATTACATTCTCCAAATCGGCACTAACCAATAAAAAAGCTGGTATTCTATCCCCCAAAGTTGAATAAAATTATTTGAAAAAGTAAATAAACTGATTTCCAAATAAACAAAGCACAGTTTTTGTGTTTGTTTTCTCCTCTATCAGTTGATCATAAGGACCTTTCCATTAGGTCACAAGTGTGAAGTGAGGGTGTGCCATCAGTGCTAAAATAATGAGTGACATGGGAGTCAGGGCTACCTATTCATGCTGCTTATCTGTGACCTGTGAACCTAATTCCAGAACTACTGTATCATATTGCAATGTATTACTGCTGAGTCAACTAAATCTCAGATGTGGTGCATCTAAAAGCATATAGTTCATGAGGAACACTCCTGGCTGCACACTCACTTGATGCTCCATGGTTACATAACCAGTTTCTGCCAGGGCACAGTATCATTCCTGTAGCTAGTTTTTGAATAATGTATAGTTCTTTTTTGCAGATGGTATGGCCTTTCTCCAGAATCTTAGTGGTCTGTGCTGTACTCTCCTACTGGGGCTTGGCAAAGACACCACATGGCATCTTTGCTCAGTACAAATATCTCTAGTAACATGGGATTAGCTGAGCCATATGGCTCAAGTGGCAAAGTAACAGCCTGGTCCTGCTGCAAAGGATTCTCTTACTCTGAGCCTCACTCAAAATAAGCAGCTTTGACATCACCTATTAAATGGATCAAAACACTGTTCATGTTTGCAGAACATGCTCCTTCTAAAACCCTGAGAATCTTCATCAACAACTCAGACTGCCCTCCACACTTCAGGAGATTATATCTCTTTAAAAGTTGCCAAGGAGGTTCTCTTAATTTCATACTTTGCTTCAAATTGGTGGCTAAATGATGAAAATTTGTAAATTTCTCTCTCCAATGCATCAAATGATGCTTTGCACCAGCACCCTATTCCACAAGCCCTTTAATTATTATTCCAATAAAATTCCAGTGGGATTGTAAAAGCTAATATGTCCCCTTCCACTGGCTTCCTGTCCAAGTTCTCACAGGTGAAAACCCAAGCAATTTCACTACTGTAGCACCAGGAATCATTAACACTTCATCTACCACCAGTAATGGGGTTCTATTGCCATGAATGTCCTCAAAAATAAATTGAAAAAAAAATAGGAAAGCAGGATGGAGCAGAGAAAAAACTAAGCAAAGATGTGATTTCCTGAAGTCTAGCATTAGATTGATCTCTTAAAGAACTCTAGAACATATATGGACCTACAAAGTTGTTCCATTGTAATGCAAGGTGGTCAGACTTTTGAGCCCCAATGTTTGTCAGGCATTGGCTAAGGACCACCCCAGGAGGGTAGGCACAATCTCCCAAACATTTATCTGTAAAGACCTCAAATCAGCTAAGAAAATTCTTAGGAGATGGATGTAGGTGTGGGATGGCTGCACCAGTGTGGCAAGGGATATCTGGATAGGCCACTAAAAGAGTTTATTGTAGAAAATGAGTTTCAAGATACTACCTATTATTGTATTTTATCCCTGAATCAACTAACCAACCATGCTGCTGGCTACCTGCCTAGACTACCACATATGACCTTTACCACACTTCCCAAACATAACCCCTGTCTGTGTTGTTGGGTAGTGCCTGGTGTCAACCAACTTTACCACCTGCTGCAATCAAAGAATGTGTCTCATCAGCCAGTATGGTACACAAATGTGAGTCAAGGGAAATAAGAGAAGCAAGTTTATTTTATAATACTCTCCTTTTAAATGTGCTCAGTGGAGAGACCTTTTCAATGGCTTCTAAGTGCAAACTCAGGTGAACCCTATAATTTTACTCATTCTTCTTAGGTAGAGTAGAAATTAAAATATCTAACCCAACAGTCAAAATTACAAACTTTCTATATGGTTAAAGACTCTCCTTCCTCGGCTCGGTTCCCTAAATTTGGGGGAATGAAAGTGGTTGGTTTCTCTTCTCAGGTTGGTGCTAAGGAAGGAGGAGATGTAGGAGGGAGGAAGGTCAGGCAGGAGCATTCTTACTTGACTGGCACTCTTACAAGTTTCTTCGCACTTGCTGGACTGAGTGTACAGACAGGCTGACCCTTCTCTGGGAGGTACTTGCATAAGTTTTTCAAAAACATATCATTTGCCAATAAAATACTCTTATCTGCAATTTTCATGATTTTGACAAATCTTGTTTCAGTTAGTCATTCACTCCTTTGTCAGTCCCTAGGAATCTGGTGATGATGTCAGTTCATGTTGCCTGAACAGTGTTCAGCCCTAGGCAGCTGTAATTTGAACCATATTCTAGCTCTCTCCCAGCCCATGGAAAACATTACCTTGTTCTTTCCCCCACAACCTGGGAATGTAAGATATTCCCTATGTTACAAGAACATTTCTTTGCTCCACCCCAAACCAGGTAGCTGATCAGGCTCTTGCCCTTTATATTCCTCAAGCGGATTTTAGAAACACGCCACTCTATCCTCCAAACCAAAGAGGACACTTCTTAAATACTGACCATTGAAGCCAGTCATTAGGTTTGAGATGCAAGGCAGGGACCTTCCCTATTTCACTTGGGTTAAATACTGACATTCACAGCACACCAAAAATTTTCCAGAACTTCTATTTACAAAGCTTATCTCCATTTTCACCTTCTGACTTGTTTTAGAAACTCTAAGGGTAAAGGGTCCAAGAATTTTATAGCCATATTTTTGGCTAAGCCTTTTAAAACTGCATCTGTACTTTGCACTTCACTTTGAATATGATGTCCTCTGTATTTCAGCATTTCTATGACACTTTCATTTTAATATATTGCCACATATAGTTTTTTGTTTTTTCTTTTTTTTTTTTTTTGTCTTTTTGCTATTTCTTGGGCCGCTCCCGCGGCATATGGAGGTTCCCAGGCTAGGGGTCAAATCAGAGCTGTAGCCACAGGCCTACACCAGAGCCACAGCAATGCGGGACCCAAGCCGCGTCTGCAACCTACACCACAGCTCACGGCAACGCCGGATCGTTAGCCCACTGAGCAAGGGTAGGGACCGAACCCGCAACCTCATGGTTGCTAGTCAGATTCGTTAACCACTGCGCCACGACGGGAACTCCCACATATAGTTTTTACTTCCAGGTCTAGCCTCTTCAGCATTCTTTCAAAATTAATATTCTAAAATCATGCCCTTTCCCTAGTTCTCTACAAAACTTTTCTATCTAATCATTTCACCTCTCTTAAGCTGCATCCTAAATAGACTTATTAAATAAGCAGCTATGTTCAGAAGATAATGTATTTCACCACATTTAGACCAGAGTAATCTAAGATCAACTCCAGGCTCTGTCATTTATTGGCTGTGTGATCTTAGGTAAGCCACTTAGCCTCAGTGACTTTCATCTGTAAAACACCTGCCTTAGAGAATTATTGTAAGATTAAACGATATAATAGCTACAAAATGTAGGTAACACACCCTCACACCATGCATGAAAATAAATTAAAAATGGCTGAAAGTCTTAAATATAAGACAAGACACCATCAAACTCCTTGAAGAGAACATAGGCAAAACATTCTCTGACATCAACCTTATGAATATTTTCTTTCTTTCTTTTTTTTTTGTCTTTTTGCTATTTCTTTGGGCCGCTCCCTCGGCATATGGAGGTTCCCAGGCTAGGGGTCGAATCGGAGCTGTAGCCACCGGCCTATGCCAGAGCCACAGCAACGCAGGATCTGAGCCGTGTCTGCAACCTACACCACAGCTCACGGCAATGCCGGATCATTAACCCACTGAGCAAGGGCAGGGACCGAACCCGCAACCTCATGGTTCCTACTCGGATTCGTTAACCACGACGGGAACTCCCATGAATATTTTCTCAGGCCAGTCTCCCAAAGCAACAGAAATAACAGCAAAAAGAAACTAATGGGACCTAATCAAACTGACAAGCTTTTGCACAGCAAAGGAAACCAAAAAGAAAACAAAAAGACAACTTACGGAATGGGAGAAAATAGTTTCAAACAATGCAATGGACAAGGGCTTAATCTCTGGAATGTATAAGCAACTTACACAACTCATTAGCAAAAAAGCCAACAACCCAATTGAAAAATGGGCAAAAGATCTGAATAGACATTTCTCCAAGGAATATATACAGATGGCCAAAAAGCACATGAAAAAATATTCAACATCACTGATTAATAGAGAAACGCAAATCAAAACTACCACAAGATACCACCTCATACCAGTCAGAATGGCCATCATTAATAAGACCAAAAATAACAAATGCTGGAGGGGGTATGGAGAAAAGGGAACCATCCTGCACTGTTGGTGGGGGGAATGTAAGCTTGTACAACCACTATGGAGATCAGTATGGCGATACCTTAGAAATCTATACAGAGAACTACCATATGACCCAGCAATCCCACTCTTGGGTGTATATCCAGACAAACTTGCCTTAAAAAAGATACATGCTCCCACATGTTCACTGCAGCACTATTCACAATAGCCAAGACATGGAAACAACCCAAATGTCCATCGACAGACGAGTAGATTAGGAAGATGAGGTACATATACACAATGGAATACTATGCAGCCATAAAAAAGAATGAAATAATGCCATTTGCAGCAACATGGATGGAATTAGAGACTCTCATACTGTGTGAAGTAAGTCAGAAAGAGAAAGACAAATACCACATGATATCACTTATATCTGGAGTCTAATATACGGCACAAATGAACCTTTCCACAGAAAAGAAACTCATGGACTTGGAGAATAGATTTGTGGTTGCCAAGAGGGAGGGGGAGGGAGTGGGGTGTTTGGGGAGCTTGCGGTTAATAGATACAAACTATTGCCTTTGGAATGGATTACCAATGAGATCCTGCTGTGTAGCACTGGGAACTACATCTAGTCACTTATGGTGGAGCATGATAATGTGAGAAAATATTATGTGTACATGTATGTGTAACTGGGTCACCATGCTATACAGTAGAAAAAAATTGTACTGGGGAAATAACTATTAAAAAATAATAATAATTACAAAAAATAAATTAATTAAAAATAAAAAATAAAAAAACAAAATGCAGGTACCTGGTAGAGGCTCAACGAATACTAGAGTCTGTGTTCCTTTACCCACAATTTTCCTTCAGGTTGTTAATTCAGACTTTTGTCATGTAGAATCCAGACAAATCCTAACATCTTATTCTTGACATCTCCCACACAGGAATTAGAGATCAATACCTTATTTTTTGGAGTGATGGCACCAAGATGGCCAGTAGGAGACTTCCATACCCACACAAAAATCAACCATATGAAAGCTAACAAACACAGCGGAGCTTAGAAGGCATTGGAGCCCATTTAAGAAATTTCTACAACACAGTGGAATAGAAAACCTTAAAATAACCACACAAATACCAAAGCAAGAACAGCTTCATTTTGCCTGCATCATCTCATCCTCCATGTCAACATGGCTCAGTGCCAAGAGGAAACTCCTCAGCTAGAAAGAGCTCTCCTCATGGGAAAGAGAGAAAAGGGTAAGAGACTAGCTTCCTTAGCCTTTGGGGGCACTGCACAAGAAGTCAATTTAGTTTCATCCCACCCAGAGACCAATAAAGCTGAGATGCATAGAGATGTCTAGAAATAAGGAAAAAGGGCAATGGCAACTTTGGGAGCAATGGGAGCAATCACAGTTCCCAGTCACTTACCAAGAAAAGGAGAGAAAGAACTCGAATAAGCAAAATTACAAATTAAAGAGGATTTATTATAACTGATACCAAAGAAATATAAAGGTTTATAAGAGACTACCATGAGCAATTATACCCCAAACAAATAGAACAACCTTGAAGAAATGGATAAATTCCTAGAAACCTACAACCTATCAGGACTGAGTCATAAGAATGTATGTATGTATGTGTGACTGGGTCACTTTGCTGTACAGTAGAAAATTAACAGAACACTGTAAACCAACTATAATGGAAACAATTAAAATCATTCAAAAAAGACTGAATCATAAGGAAACAGAAAATATGAAGATGACAATCACAAGTAAGGAGACTGAATCAGTAATCAAAAACTTCCCAAAAAAGAAAAGCCCAGGTCCATATGGTTCACTGGTGAATTACGGCAAACTTTTAAAAAGAATTAGTGATAGTCCTTCTCAAACTCTTCACAAAAAATTAAAGAGGAGGAAATACTCCCAAAATTATTTGAAGCCAGCATTACCCTGATACCAAATCCAGATTAGGATACTACAAGAACTAAAACTACAGGTCAATATCCCTGATGAATATAAATGCAAAAATCCTCAACAAAACATTAGCAAACTAAGTTCAACAGCACATTCAAAGGATCATTCATCACCATGATCAAATAAGATTTTCCAATGCAGTCTTTTCAAAGGAGAAATCTATAAGCACCACCCTTTCTGATTTTGAACTACATTACAAAGCTATACAATAAAAACAGTATGATACTGGGATAAAACCATACATACAGACCAATGGATAGAATTGGGAGCACAGAAATAAACCTACACATATATGATTGACAAAGGAGATACGGACACTCAGTGGGGAAAGAATTGATTCTTTAGTAAATGATGCTGGGAAAATTAAATACTCACATGGAAAAGAGTAATACTGGACCCTCATCTGACATCTACACACAAATATTCAATAGAAATGAATTAAACCATAAATTTAAGACCTGAAACTTTAAAACTTCTGGAAGAAAACATAGGGGAAGAGCTTCTTGACATTAGTCTTAGCAGTGATTTTTTGGGGGGAGATATGAAACCAAAAGCACAAGTAACAAAAGCAAAAACAAACAAGTGGAACAAATATACCAAATTAACAAAATTGTTCACTGCAAAAAAAAAAAAAAGCCAACAAAATGGAAAGGTGACATATGGAATGGGAGAAAATATTTGCAAACCATATACCTAATAAGTTCATATCCAAAATATTTAAGGAACTCATACAACTCAGTAGCAAATTACAATAATCTAATTTGCATAATAAGCAAACAAGCTGAATTGAGCTTGTCCAAAGAAGTCATACAAATAACTAACAAATACATAAAAATAAGTTCAACACCACTAATCATCACAGAAGTACAAATCAAAACCACAAGAATGGCTGTTATTGAAAAGGTAAGAGACAAAAAATACTGGAAAGGCTCTGGAGAAAATGTAATCTTTGTGTACTATTAGGAGAAGTGTAAACTGGCATATCCATTATGGAAAAGAGTTTGGAAATTTCTCAAAAAATTAAAAATAGAAATACCATATGATCCAGCAATCCCACTTCTGGGTATATATACAAAGAAAATGAAATCATTACTTTAATGATTTCATGCACTCTCATGTTTGTCACAGCATTATTCACAACAGCCAAAAAACTGAAACAATCTAAGTGTCCATCAATGGATGAAAATACAAATGTTTTTCTTTCAGCTTTATTGAGATGCAATTAACACATAACTGGTAAGTTTAAATTAAGGTATAGAATGTGATCATTTTATACACATAGGTATTGTGGAATATTTACAACAGCAAGATTATTTGTGCATCCTTCTCACATAAACACCTTTGTTGTTGCTGTTAGGGTGGGAACATTTTAGTATTTACTCTCATAGCAACTTTCTAGTATACAATATAGCACTGTTAAGTATAGTCATCATGGTGTACATTACATCCCCAGCTCTTACTCATTCCACTTATACCTGGATGTTTGTACCCTCTAATCAACATTTCCTCATTTCCCCCACTTCCCAGACCCTGGCAACCACTATTTTACTCTCTGTTTCTATAATTTTGGCTTTTTAAGATTCTACACAAGTGAGACCATACAGTATTTGTCTTTGTCTGAATTTTTCCATTAAGTGTAATGCCCTCAAGGTCCATCCATGTTGTGCTAAATGGCAGGATTTCCTACTTTCTTGTGGCTGAGTAATTTTCCTCTGTATCTACTCGACATCTGCAGTATCCATTCATCCACTGACGACACTTAGGTTGTTTCATTCCACATATAAGCGATATCATATGGTATTTGTCTTTCTCTTTCTGACTTATTTCACTTAATATGAGAATCTCTAGTTCCATCCATGTTGCTGCAAATAGCATTTTTCAGGGATTAATAGCATTCCATTGTACATATGTACCACATCTTCTTAATCCATTCATCCATCAACAGACATTTAGTTTGTTTCCATGTCTCAGGTATTGTAAATAGTGCTGCTATGAACATACAGGTGCATATATCTTTTTTAATTGTAGTTTTGTCTGGATACATGCTCAGGAGTGGGATTGCTGGATCATATGGTAGTTCTATATTTAGTTTTTTGAGGAACCTCCATACTGCTGTTTTCCATAGCGGTTGTAATAATTTATATTCCCACCAACAGTCTAGGAGGGTTCCCTTTTCTCCACACCCTCTCCAGCATTTGATATTTGTTGACTTACTAATGATAACCATTCTGACCAGTGTAAGGTGGTACCTCACTACAGTTTTGATTTACATTTCTCTAATAATTAGTGATGTTGAGCATTTTTTCTTGTGCCTACTGGCCATCCATACATCTTATCTGGAAAAACGTCTATTTAGGTCTTCTGCCCATTTTTTGATTGAGTTATTTGTGTGTTTTTGTTTGTTTGTTTTTGTTTTTGAGTTGCATGAATTGTTTGTATATTTTGGATATTAAGCCATAGTTGGTTCCATCGTTTGCAACTATTCTCCCCCATTCTGGGGGTTGTCTTTTCATTTTTTTATGGTTCCTGTGCTGTGCAAAATGTTTTAAGTTTGATTATACCCCATTTGTTTATTTTTGTTTTTATTTCTATTGCCTTGGGAGACTGACCTAAGGAAACATTTGTATGGTTTATGTCAGAGAATCTTTTGTCTGTGTTGTCTAACAGAAGAGCATTAAACCAAGCATCAGACCCTTAGTACCAAGTCCTATAAAGCCAGCCTTTTATAGCGGTCTAAACTCTGTATTGGACTCTAGGCTCCTATTTCCCCTCTCTGCTATACTAGAAAAACTTACACAAACAAACGAAATAGACTTGTTCCAACTTCAACTTAATTAAAGCTGATCAGGCAAAACCTTAATGAGCAAGACAATGACCCTCCCCTACCATCTACTGCAAACAGAGGGCGTTTTACATTCAGCTGACAGGCAGTGTCAGGAGACAACTTTCTTTGCAGACCTTGCTGCTGCTTAAATGTCTCTATCACTTCCAGCTAGAGCAACTTGAGGTCTCTGTTGTGAAAGAAAGAAAGGAAGGGGGCTGGAGAGAGGAAGGAAGGAAAGAAGAAAGAGGGAGTAGGGAAGCAAGAAAGGAGGGGAAAAGAAGGAAGAAAGAAAAAAGAAACAGCAACAAGAAGAAGAAGAGGAAGGAGGAAACAGTTGTAGTCTTCATGAAAATACAAGCTGGGGTCCCTAAAAGATTCACATCTTAGCTTCAGAGAGGAAATCCCTCACTTTCATCAGCTGGGTTTCAAAGTATTAGAAGACTCTTCTATCTTTCCAATTTAGCCAAGGCCCATATATCATGTGACATCAATTAATGATGATTCACAGTTTGTTCTCTCTGGATAAAGGCCAGAACATGTGGCAAATACTGAGACCCCATGCTTTTAAATTGTACTTAGATCTCAGAGGTTTTATTAAAAGCGTGGTCTAAAACATATTACAGACTGCAGTCCTTCAAGACGGAAAAAAAAAAAAAAAAAAAACAGGCCACCAGATTTTGTATTTCCAAGCTAGATGAGATCTTTGAGGTCCTCCAATGTGAGATTAATCTTTTGGTGGTCACTATTTTGCAGAGTCCCTAAGAGTTTTATGGGGTCTATAGAAACCCCTAATTCCCCTAAGATGCTCACAGGAAAAGGGCCACAGATGCAGTATTCCCTCATATAGTATAACCTCTCTATGTTTTCTCATTACAAAATAGAGAATATAATGGTATAAATACGGCTGACGCTTGAAAATGTTATGCCATGTGAAATAAGCCAAGTCCCATGAAGACAAACACTGTGTTATTCCATTTATATAGTATCTAAAATAGTCGAATGCATAGAAGAATTAAAGAGTGAAATGATGGACGATAGTTGTCAGCGGCTTGGGGGAGTAGGAAATGGGGAGTTATTAATCAATGAGCATAAACTTTCAGTTAAGCAAGATGAATAAGCTCTAGAGATCTGTTGTACAACATTGTACTTATAGTCAACAAAAATGTACCCTTAAAATTTGGACTTCCCATTGTGACTCAGAGGGTTAAGGACCTGACATAGTCTCTGCAAGGTTGTGGGTTCCATCCCTGGCCTCACTCAGTGGGTTAAGGATCCAGAGTTGCAGCAAGCTGCAGCATAGGGTGCAGATGAGGCTCGGATCTGGTGTTTCCATGGCTGTGCATAGGATGGCAGCTGCAGCTACAATTTGACCACTAGCCTGGAAATGTCCATATGCTGCAGGTGTGGCTATAAAAAGAAAAAATAATTTTTAAGAGGAAATACATCATGTTCAGTGTTCTTACCACAATAAAATAAAATAGTAATAACAATACCTACATTTCAGGATTCTTGTGAGTACTGAATGAGATAACTAAGAAGAGTGCTTAAAATGTATGCTATGGGCCTCCCTCATCTTATCTTGGGCCTCAGGCTGCACTGAGCACAGCTAGACCTCCCTTCAGGACTCCTTCTCCAGCTGCTCAGTGTTGGCAGCTGACAAATATCAGGGGAGTCTGTCATCTGAAGAAAGCCTCCTCGCCCAGGATCATACATCCCTCCTGGGGACAGCCTCAGTCCAATGACTGGAAAATGCAAACATGCAAAACCCTGGCCCCACTACCTCCTTTCAGCAAAACTCTAAAATGCACTCCTAGCATCAAAGCTTCCATGGAATGAGGTGAGGTCTTTGTTGAGAATGGACCCAGTTTAATTCGGTCCAAGCCTGCTTCCTTCACAACTCGACAAGGGCTTCTCTAGTAAACTTCTGCACTCAAGTCTCCAAATTAAAGAGTTTGCTATGGAAAACCAGATCTGTGACTGTACTGCCTCCAGAGCCAAATAAAGCCAAGATGTGTGAGTCAATGGCCAACAGATGAATTCTTGAGAAAGTGGCTGGAGAATCACAATGAGGAGAAACAGCAAGTAAATGCAGGTTCATGAGAAGCCTCAATTTCAATAAATATAAGAAGATTAGATGGAAAGACTATCTTTCCACAATAAGATCTCAGTCCCTGAGAGAAATGAAGGGGGCACATGATTGCATCAGGCATGAGTGATCTGGATTCCTAGGCAAGTCCGACAACTCAGCTGTAACAAAACAAGAGCAAGAAAGAGAACAAGGAGTTCCTGTCATAGTGCAGCAGAGATGAATCCAGGAGGATGCAACTCAATCCCTGGTTCACTCAGTGGGCCAGAGATGGCATTGCCATGAGCTGTGGTGTGGGTTGCTGGCACAGCCCAGATCCTGCATTGCTGTGGTTGTGGCACAGGCCAACAGCTGTAGCTCCGATTTGACCCCTAGCGTGGGAACTTCCAGGTGCCCTGGGCATGGTCCTAAATAACAAAACAAAACAAAACAAAACAGGAAAAAAAGAAAAAGAAACAAGCTGCTACATCACAAGGCAACTTGCCTCACGCAAGAAGCTGATTGTGGAAAATGGAAAGCAAGGCAGAATTATATAAACAAAATGGTTAAAGAACCTGAGCCTCTGAGCTCTGGATTTACCATCCACCCTGCTAGGGGGATTCCACTGAGTTTAGACAGAGCCTGCAAGTGAGAGTTCCACAGCAGGGACTTGTGAAGTTAAGAACAAGTGGCTAACAAGTTCATGAAACAGGATGTAGTTTATGGCAGCAATTGGGTTTTAAACTCCAAAAGGACTTGACATTTGTGAAGAAACATGTCCCTAAGATGTAGTTAGGTGGTTCCTCTCTGCATACACTCCCTCCTCTGCTCAGAAAAGACCTTACCAAATGCCTTGTCATTTCACTGTTCTTTGATCTGATCCAAAATTATCATGATTTCATTGCTGGTGTGAAGTCTTTTTCTGTAACTCCTTTTCTATGGCTCTTCTAACATAACATAATAAATGCTTAATACTTAATTAACTTAATAAAACTCAAGAGTTCCCACTGTGGCTCAGGGGAAAAGAATCCAACTAGTATCCATGAAGATGTGGGTTCAATCCTTGGCCAACTCAGTGGGTCAGGGATCCAGCATTGCCAAGAGCTGTGGTGTAGATCCCAGACACAGCTCTTGGATCCCGTGTTGTTGTGGCTGTGATGTAGGCTGGGAGCGATAGCTCTGATTTGACCCCTAGCCTGGGAACTTCCATATGCCATGGATGCAGCCCTAAAAAAAAAAAAGCAAAGTAATATAAAAGTTAATAAGTACAAATATCAATGAGATTAACAAAGCCTTAGGAGGTGGTATTAATAGTAACTATTCTACTCCCCTCTTAAATGGACATTCTGGGCAAATCTTGTTTTTAGAAATTCAAGCTTCCTTCCCACCTTGCTCCTCCGAGCTCCACCCTAAGTTGAAAATGCTTGTGTTGGAAGATCTTCTCCCAGTGTCACCTTTGTACATTTTGCCCCTATCAGGAGTAAATGAGAACAAACAAGGTAAAATTTATTTCAATCTCTGAACTAGATGATGTCCATGTCTTATTGCACTCCAATATTTCATGGTCCCAAGGTTAGCTGCCATTTGACCTGCTCATTAATTTTTATAATTACTAGATTCTCCTTTCCTCCTTTTTCTAACAGTTCTCAAAATCTAGGTAGAAAAGTGTCCCACCCAGGGACCCTTTGCCAATCACCGAGAAAGACCTCTAGCTTTAGATTGGTAAGTTTCTTTATTCAATCTTCATACTTTCTCCTCAATGCTGACAAAAAACCTCTAGGTCAGAGACATGAAAGTGAATGTATCCTTTCATAACGGAAGTGGGCCTGGGCACTCCTGTAGTTTAAAACTTACCATGTTGTAGAAGTCTTAATAAGCAAAATTTTGAAGTATTTCCAAAAAGATTCTCAATGTTTCCTGGGAAAAGTATGTCAAAGCTCCAAAACCAAGGAAAAAACATTTGAAAATGCCCAATTCACATCTCAAATACAGCTGAGACTATGATGAAGTCTCTTTTCAGCTACTCTGTTGTCTTTAGTGAATATGATGGTTCAGGAAGCAAGAAAAGTGAGAAAGAGAAAAAGGAAAGGAAAAAAAGAGGGGTGGAGGAAGGAAGGGAGGGAGGGAGGCAACATTTACATTATCATATCCACAATTATTAAGCTAGGAATATTCATATACTTTGCTTCATTTAATTAAGATTAAGCCCAGTGTAGCATCAAAATTGCCAGTACATATAGTAAATAATATCTCAAATGGTCCAGGAACACACTCCACCCACTACTTAATTTCTGATTTGCTATTTAAAAGCATGCCTCCTAGAGCATGGGGCTGGTACCTCCTCTAAGAGGTGACCCATGAATTCTCAGCAGTTACATCTGGCTTTACTGTTTCATTGAGAGTTCCCATTCAAGTGCTCAGCCAGTCTTCTCAGTTAGCTGGAACAAAACTGAGCCAGATCAGTAACAAAGACTCATTGTTCCACAGTCCCAAACTAACTCCTAATGGTCTCATGACTTTTGTGTAATTCACATCTGATGGAGGCAGAGAGCAGAATGGAGGACAGTAAGAAAGGGGAGGGAAAGGCAGCCCTACAGATGACCTTGGAGCAGTGTGAATGATGTCTAATGTTCAGCAGTTATAGGCTATCAGACACTAATATACTCTCTGGGCTGAACCGAATAGGCCCATTACTCTCAACAGCAATTCACCATCTGTGAAGTGAGCTGGTGGCTTAGACAAGACTATAAATTGTACCTGATACCAAAAAAGACGGGGGGGGGGTAATGATGTAAAACTAAGGTAAGCACAGACTGAACAAAAGCCATACAAGGATAAGAAGAAATAAACCTTAGTCTTCAGAACAGACCCCAAATGACCCCAACTATTCACAGACCCTAACAGACTGCATGGAACTTCCCAGGATCAAAGGTTTGGTATTATTAGGAGAGATGTGCACAGCTGGAGCTGACAAAACCTTCCCACCACCAGGCAGCCCCTTTCAGTCTGTTGTCACAATTCATTAGTTCCTTATGACATTCATTTGACATCGTTTCAGGAAAGGGATCTAAATCTAATCACAGCCCAGAAAAAAAGACTTTGAAAAGAATGATGGCAACAGATACAGAGAAATTCATAAGTTTTGAATAATGATGATGAAGAAGATGATGACAACCCATGATGCTGACCAATGTCATGTTTTCCTTCCCATTTCAAGCAATGCCGTTTGACAGATGTGGCTTTATTGTACATGAAAATGTGTTTAGACCCTGACTCTACCATTTAGGAGTTGTTATGGACTGAGCTGTGTTCCCCCAGAATTCATATGTTTATGGCCTAACCCTTAATGTGACTGTATTTAGATAAAGAACCACTTAGAAGATAACTAAGTTTAAATTAAACCATAAGAGTAGGGCCTAATCAGACAGGACAGGTGTCTTTATAAAAAAAGGAAGATGTGCTGGAGGTCTCTCTCTTCACATGCACAAAGAGGAAAGGCCAAGTGAGGACACAGAGAGATGATGGCCATCTGCAAGCCAGGAAGAGAGGCATCTCCAGCCTTCCCTGCTGGCACATTCATCATGGACTTCCAGCTTTCAGAACTGTAGAAAATAAATGTCTGTTATTTAAGACACCCAGTCTATGGTGTCTTGTCATGGCAGCTAGAGCAGACTGATACAGGAGCAATATTAGCTCAGGCAAAGTATAATGATAATTTGGACAGTTGTGGGGGGAATATTTAATATTTCTTGAATATTGAGGACTTAGTATGGTGACTGGTATATAGCCAATTATCTCTCAGTACCTTCCCAATGACATTCAAGTAAGTATTATGTTAAGGATGCATAAGCCCAAGGACCAGGAATCTTCTGAAGCTGGACCACCTGGGAGATAGAAGAAGCCTTTTCGGTCAAGAGTAGGAAGTGAGTGAAAGAATCCTCATTCACTGTGCACTTTCTACATACTACATACTGCAATAAGAACTCCTAGGCTAGGCTTAACATATCTCTTCTTACTACAACTCTGTGAAGGAGATTATTGCCACTTATAGAAGTTAAGGGGCTTGCCTAAGGATGTATATAAACTAAGCCGTGGAGTTGAGGACCCAGATCTCACAGACTGCAGAGTCATCATCTAGCATGATCCACATGGCCCCTAGGAGGTAAGCCTATGTGCATAGGGCATGCAGCCTGGCACAGTGCTATACACACAGGACTAGCAAGCAGAAGAGAGTGGTCTGATAAAAAAAAAAAAAAAAAAAAAGATCATGCCACAAGTGTGGCTGGGGAAAAAAAACCAAAAAAACAAAAATGTGATCAGCCAAGTACCCTAGAGAACTTAAAAAACCACCTCTTTAGGAATGTCTAATAACATGGGGAAAGTATTATAATGACTAAGTGAAAAGCAGCATATGAAACTTTTAAAAAGTATGGCTCTGTGTGTATATTCATTACATTTTTCTGATATTTATCTGACATTTCAGGGAAAAGTAACTTTTCATGGTATGCATTTAGAGATGTATATATTCATACAGATAAGAGTAGAAAGAAATGCATGAAAAAGTGTATTTTGCAGGATAATTTTGTTCTTCATACTTTCAGTGTTTTCTATAATTTTAAAATAATTATGCATTATCTTTGCCATTCCCTGAAATTCATATATTACTCAGATTTCTTCAGGTTTTTTTTGTTTTTGTTTTTTTTTTGTCTTTTTGCTGCTTCTGTGCATATGGGATGTTCCCAGGCTAGGGATCTAATCAGAGCTGCAGCTGCCAGCCTACGCCAGGGCCACAGCAACGTGGGATCCGAGCTGCATCTGCGACCTACACCACAGCTCACAGCAACGCCGGATCGTTAACCCACTGTGCAAGGGCAGGGATTGAACCCGCAACCTCATGGTTCCTAGTCGGATTCGTTAGCCACTGCGCCACTACGGGAACTCCCAGATTTCCTCAGTTTTAACTTATATATGTCTTTTTTTTCCTGATCTATGATTCCATCCAGGACTTACATTCTATTCAGTGACCATGTGTCCCTAGACTCCTCTTGTCTGTGACAATCTCCTGGACTTTACTTGTATTTGGTGAGGTTAATGATTTTGAGTATTGCCCAACTATTCTGCAGAATTTTCTACAACAGAAAATTGTCTGATGTTCTTTCATGATTAGATCAAGGTTCTGTGTTTTACAGAGAAAGATCATTGAAGAAAAGTGGCATTTCTATCACATCATATCAAGGGTATAAACTATCATTATGGGAGTTCCCATCGTGGCGCAGTGGTTAACGAATCCGACTAGGAACCATGAGGTTGCGGGTTCGGTCCCTGCCCTTGCTCAGTGGGTTAACGATCCGGCATTGCCATGAGCTGTGGTGTAGGTTGCAGACACGGCTCGGATTCCACGTTGCTGTGGCTCTGGCGTAGGCCGGTGGCTATAGCTCTGATTCAACCCCTAGCCTGGGAACCTCCATATGCTGCGGGAGCGGCCCAAGAAATAGCAACAACAACAACAAAAAAAAAGACAAAAAAATAAAAATAAATAAACTATCATTATGACTTTTCACTGCTGATTCTGAGGTTGCATTTGTCAGATCTTTCCACTATAAAATTACTTGTTTTCCTCCCTTTCCATACTGTGCTCTTTGGAAGGAAGTCGCTGCATTTAGAACGTGGGGAGTTATATTTGACCTTCTTGAGAGCAGAGTATCTACATAAACTATTTGGAATTTTACATGAGAAATTTGTCTGTTTTCCACCATTTATTTATTTATTATTTACTCTCTTAGTTACATCAGTATGCACTCATGGATTTTTATTTCAAGATGTAATTCAACACTACTTTATTTTGGTGCTGAAATTCTTCCAGCTGTAGCCATGGGGAGTTCTTCAGTTGGCTCCTGGGTCCCTTTGACATGTTACATTATTAAGGGTATTTTGTTTTGTTTTTTAGAGCAGTTGTTTACATTCTGGTACTAAGCCATGCTACAGACTCATCTCGTATATACACAGCCATAGTTCTAAAATCAACCACTTTATACATTCTGACAGTCTCTGTCTTTTAATTGGAATATTTAGAGCATTTATATTAAAGTGATTATTGATATAGTTGGTTTGATATCCACCATGTTCATAACTATTTTCTATTTATTCTATCTGATTTTTCCCTCATGCCTTCTTTTACCTTGTCTGATTTTAATAAAACATTTTATATGATTCCATTTTTATCTCTTGTCTTAGCAAGAGATATACTTCTCCCTTTAAATTTTTAGTGATTGCTATAGAGTTTGCAACATACCATTTTAACTAATCTAATTCTACTCTGCAATAACACTAAACTACTTCATGTGTAGTTAAGGTATCATAAAACAGAATATCTTATTTCCTCCCACTCATTCTTTATGACATTGCTATCACTTACTTCACTCATCTATACAATTATTTCTTTGTTACTATTAAAAAGTTATTTGCAGATCAATTAAGACTAAGTTAAACATTTTATTTTACTTTCATCTATTAGTCCTCTGATATTTTCTTTTTTTATGCAGATCCGTGTCCTGACCTAAACAACTTTCCTTCCCCCAGAAGATCATTAATGAACATTTCTTGAAGAGCAGAATTGCTGCTGCTGAATTCTCTCATCTGTCTGTGAAAGTCTTTGTTTCTCCTTTGTTTTCAAAGAATAATTTCATTGGGTATAGAACTGTAAATTTGTGGGTCATGTTTTCAACACTTAAATAGCTCACTCCATTCTCTTTATGCTTGCATGTTTTCTTGTAAGAAGTCCAATATAATTCTATTCCTTGTTTTCTCTATAGATAAGGTTTTTTTCCCCCCTTCAGCTTATTTCCAGGTATTCTCTTTTGGTCTCCTGAAGTTCAAATAGCTATGTTTGGTGTAGATTTTATTTTGATATTTATTCTACACAGCGTGAGCTTCTTGATTTTGTGCTTTGGAGGTTTTGAAATCTTTTCAGCCATTATATATAAAATAATATTATATACATATATATCCACTGTTTGAGATTCTTTTCCCATATAGGTAATTACAGAATATTGAATAGAGTTCCCTGTGCTGTACAGTAGGTCCTTGTTGATTATCTACTTTGTACATAGTGGTGTAGGTATGTTAATCCTAAACTCTCAATTCCTCTCTCCTCCCTACTTTTCCCCATTGATAGCCATGAGCTTGTTTTTGAAATCTGTGTCTGTTTCTGTTTTGTAAATAAGTTCATTTGTATCATTTTTTTAAGATTCCACATATAAGTAATATCATATGGTATTTGTCTTTCTGAATCACTTAGTATAATAATCTCTAGGTTCATCCATGTTGCTACAAATAGCATTATTTTGTTCTTTTGGGGGTTAATATCCCACTGTGTATACGTGTACCACATCTTTTTTATCCAGTCCTCTGTTGACTGACATTTAGGTTGCTTCCATGTCTTGGCTATTGTAAATAGTGCTGCAATTAACATTGGGGTGCATGAATCTTTTTGAATTATGGTTTTGTCTGGATAGATGCCAAGGAATGGGATTGCTGGATATATGATGACTCTATTTTTAGTTTTTTAAGGAGCCTCCATACGGTTCTCCATAGTGGTTGTACCAATTTTCATTTCTACCAACAGTATAGGAGAGTTCCCTTTTCCCCACATCCTCTCCAGTATTCTTTGTAGACTTTTTGATGATGGCCTTTTTTTTTTTTTTTTTGGTCTTTTTGCCATTTCTTGGGCCGCTCCCGTGGCATATGGAGATTCCCAGGCTAGGGGTCCAATCGGAGCTGTAGCCACCGGCCTACGCCAGAGCCACAGCAACACGGGATCCGAGCCGCGTCTGCAACCTACACCACAGCTCACGGCAACGCCGGATCGTTAACCCACTGAGCAAGGCCAGGGATCGAACCCGCAACCTCATGGTTCCTAGTCGGATTCGTTAACCACTGTGCCACGACGGGAACTCCATGATGGCCATTCTGGTGTGAGGTGATACCTCATCGAGTTTTGATTTGCACTTCTCTAATAATTAGGGATGTTAAGCATCTATTTATGTGCCTGGTGGTTCTTTGTGTCTTCTTTGGAGAAATGTCTATTTAGGTCTTCTGGCCATTTTTTGGTTAGGCTGTTTGTTTTTTTGATATTGAGCTGCATGAGCTATTTGCATATTTGGAAGATTAGTAAATTCTTGTCAGTCTCTTAGTTTGCAAATGTTTTCTCCCATTCTGTAAGTTATCTTTTCATTTTGTTTATGGTTTCCTTTGCTGTGCACAAGCTTTTTAAATTTAATTGGGTCCTGTTTATTTTGTTATTGTTTCTGTTATTATAGGAGATGAATCTAAAAAATATTGCTGCAATTTATGTCAGAGTGTCCTAAGTTTTTGCCAGGAGTTTTACAGTATATGGTCTTACATTTAGGTTTTTAATCTGAGTTTATTTTTGTGTAAAATATTAGATAATGTTCTAATTTCATTTTCTTACATGTAGCTGTCCAGTTTTTCCAGCACCACTTATTGAAAACACTGCATTTTTTCTATTGTATATTCTTGCCTTCTTTATCATAGATTAATTGACCATGGGTTCTTGGATCTATTTCTGGGCTTTCTATCCTGTACCATTGATCCCTAGGTCTGTTTTTGTGCCAGTAGCATACTGTTTTGATGACTGTAGCTTTGTACTACAGTCTGAAGTCAAGGATCCTGATTTTTCCAGTTCTGTTCTTCTTTCTCAAGATTGCTTTGGCTATTTGGCTTCTTTTGTGATTCCACACATTTTAAAATATTTTGTTCTAGTTCTGTGAAAAGTGCCATTTGTAATTTAAAAGAGATTGCCTTGGATAGTATAGTCATTTTGATGATACTGATTCTTTCAGTCCAAGAACATGGTATATATTTCTATTGTGTAATCTTTGATTTCTCTCATCAGAGCCATAATTTTCAGAGTATAGGTTTCTTGCCTCCTTAGGTAGGTTTATTCCTGGGTATTTTATTCTTTTTGATATGATGGTAAGTGGGAATGTTTCCTTAATTTCTCTTTCTGATCTTTCATTGTGTGTAGAAATGCAAGAGATTCCTCTGTATTAACTTTATATCCTGCAACTTTACCAAATTCATTAATGAGCTCTAGTACTTACCTGATAGCATCTTTAGGGTTTTTTTTTTGGGGGGGGGGACACCTACCACATATGGAAGTTCCCAGGCTGGGGTCGAATCAGAGCTGCAGCTACTGGCCTGTGCTATAGCCACTGCAATGCAGGATCTGAGACATGTCTGCGACTTACACCACAGCTCAGAGCATTGCCAGATCATTAGCCCACTAAGCGAGACTGGGGATCAAACCTGCAGCTTCATGGATACT
Organism: Phacochoerus africanus; assembly: GCF_016906955.1. Lineage (NCBI taxonomy): Eukaryota > Metazoa > Chordata > Mammalia > Artiodactyla > Suidae > Phacochoerus > Phacochoerus africanus. The sequence goes on along the minus strand of NC_062547.1, from coordinate 20,940,633 downwards.
AGTTGGGTTTGTTAGAACTAAGCCACAATGCAGCCACAATGCAAACTCCCAGGATTTTCTATAGTATCATGTCATCTGAAAAACAGTGACAGTTTGACTTTTTCTTTTCCAGTTTGGAATTCCTTTTATTTCTTTTTCTTCTCTGATTGCCATGGATAGGATTTCCAAAACTATGTTGAATAAAGTGCCAAGAGTGGATATACTTATCTTGTTCCTGATCTTAGAGGAAGTGCTTTCAGCCTTTCACCACTGAGAATATTCTCTGGGGCCTCTGCCACAAGTGTCCTTGTCTCCACAGTGAGCCACCCTTGACCCCTTCCTTCCCAGGAGACCCTCCAAGACCCAGAGGTAGATCTGGGCCAGGGTCCTGTGGAGTCACTACTTTACCCTGGGTCCCAGTGCACATGAAAACTTGTGTGTACCCTCCAAGAGTGAAGTCTCTGTTTCTCCTTTTCCTGTAGAGCTGCTGTACTCAAGCCCTGCTGGCCTTCAAAGCCAAATGCTCTGGGGGTTCTTCCTCTCAATGCCAGACCTCTGGGGTAGGGAGCCTAACACAGGGCTCAGAACTCTCACTCCTGTGGGAGATCCTCTATGACATAATTATTTTCTAGTTTGTGGGTTGCCCACCCAGCGGGTATGAGATTTCATTACATCACAAAAATCCCCCTCCCAGCATCTTGTTGTCACTTCTTCTTTGTTTTTGGATGTAGGATATCTTTTTTGGTAGGGTTCAGTCTTTTTTGTTGATGAGATATTCAGCAGTTGGCTGTGATTTTGGTATTTTCCTGAGGGGAGGTTAGCTCAAGTCCTTCTACTCCACTCTCTTCGCATAAACATCTGCTGAAGTCACCCTACAGTTCTTGAATGTTCCAGTCTTTTTCTATTCTCTTCTTTCTTTTTTTCATTCTTTTCTCTTGACTTATCTTCAAGTTCACTGACTATTTACTCATCTATGTCTACTCTACTGATAAGCCCATCAAAGGCCCTCCTTTCTGTTATGGTTTTTCATTTCTAGCATTTCCTTTGAAATATTTTTACATCTCTGTTTACATTCCCCATGTATCCTTGTATACTATCTACTCTTTCTACTAGAGTCCTTAACATGTTCATAACAATTACTATAAATTCCCTATTTAATACATCCAACATCTCTGCCATATTTGAGTTTAGATCTGATGCTTGTTTTGTTTTCTTAAGACTATTTTTCCTTGACTTATTTTGTTAAATCTGAACACATTATATTAGGTAATAAAAAATTTAGTTAAGCAGAACTTTAGTGTGATTATTTACATAAATCTGGCTAAAATTTAGTGTTTTTAGAAACTGTATGTGCCAGAGGCTTTAAATTCCTCAAATGTCCTTGTTTTTGCCGCTCTTCTTGACTTTGGCCACCCTAAGAACTCCTTCTCAGAGTGTGTTTGCATCTTACAGTTCTTTCAGCTGGAATATACTGTTATTACACTAGAGCCCTGTTGGTGTAAGTTTAGGTGTTGGAGAAAAGAAGGGTACTATATTCTTATAAATAAGTTTTAGTATTTAGGGGGTCTGTCTTCCTGGGTTATGACTTTCACAAGTGTTGATCCAATGGTATAGCTCGCCTTTCCCCACCACCATCTCAGGTGAGACAAGAAGTTTAAAGGGTGCTAAAGTAGGAGAAATGACCTTCCCCCAGCTATGATGTGGCTCTTGTAAAGTCTTTCCTTTTGGGGAGCATCCCTTTGTTATCCTGAACATACTCCTATCAGAGCCTTAAGGGGATATTTCTCAGATCTTACCATGAGAGCCTGGTGGAGTTCCTGGAGGTAAAACCCACAAAAAGGTGGGACCTCCACCAAAACTTGTCTTCTAGGAGTTTCTCACATCACACTAGAGTATACTCAGCCTCCAGCAATTTATCAAAATCATCATTGAAGTATTCCTACCAGGTATGGCTCCCCAGATTCCAGGGTGATGTTTTGTCCTACTAGCTCAAATCTGTGATGAGTCCAATAAGTGTCATTTATTTCCTGCTTGTTAAGTTTTTTTCACATTGAAAATACAGGAGTGTTGATGTCCAAGCTCTTTCCATGTCAGAACTGAAACCAAAACCCTGTATATTGCTTTTGTAATCATAAAAACATGTTGAAAAATTAAAAAAAAAAAACTTTTACTGCAACTGCTGTTTTAACCAAACCATTAGGCCCAATATTGGCTATTCTTAGGGGTGAAAAATTAACTGTTTTTTATTGTTTATACTAAATTTCTATTATAAGTGGGGGATATTGCATTCTAATGGCTTAGGTCAGACCCTATATAAATGTTCAGGATAGCACCACTGCTGGAGCATGATGTTTGCCTGAAAACAGGTTCAAGATATATTTATGCCACCTGTTAGTGGGGCAAAAGCACTTAATCTCTCAGTCTCCTTATTTGTCAACCTATGGTAATAGTTATAGCATAGAGATGTTACGAGAATGAAATGACAACCTACATGGAAAGCACTGTATAAACCACAGGCTTCTATTGCCATACAAACAACATATTGGTCAGAAGCCTTTTACAAGTATGGATTCTCTCACTCTCTCTCATATGAACACACACACACACACACACACACACACACACACACACTGCCTGGGGCTGAGACAGATCCATCTCATCAGAAATAAAAAAGCTATTTACCTTTCCAATAAATCATCCCAAAATGGTAATTGGGCATCCTTTATAGACTGTTTTTCACCTTTCTTTGGATAGAATTTTCTTTCATGAGTCCAAAGGCAACCACATGTAAGGTTCTTGACTATCACATCCATGGAGAAAACAGCATGAGAGGAAAAACAAAATCAAAAAGACACTGTATGTACTGAAATTGAATCACTAGGATGTCTACCTAAACTCACAGCAGAAATGACCCAAAGGAAAAAATGACAGAAATAGAGGATTTTGTAACTCACCCTTTCTGGTACACTCTCCAACATCACAGACACCCCTCCTGCCATCTCTCCAAATATTTCCTTAATGGAACCAAAGAAAGAATAGCTGGGAGCCTCTAATTCCAATTCCTCATGTACCATAAGATAATCTTTCCAAATAAACAAGAAGTTATGAAGTCCCTAGTTCATTAGTTCATCAGTGCATTGATAATGGCATGAAAAAATCAGCGGTTCAGATGCAATTCCATGCATATCACACATGGTCTCTTCCCTTAGAAATGAGCCCCCTGGGTTTTAATTAGGATCCAGTGGCTGAGAAAGGAAATAATCTTCCTTCCTACTATCTGTGTATACTTCTTGTTAGGTACACACACTGTCGTTGTGTTGGGGAGGGTGGACGGAGAGAGAAAGAGAGAGAGGGAGTGGCAAGAACTGGAACAGTGTAAAGGAGAAGGTCCCAACCTTGTAGTCAATGACTGCATCAACTAGAATGTTAATTATCTGGAAATGAGAGATGTCTTTTAGATGAAACTCCCAAATTGCAGCACATCATCTAGAGCGTTTCATAAAAGTCCTCACTTTAGAGGCTCATGATTTTGTGAACAAATCCATGTTTTTACAATATCTGAATCTACATTATTCATGACATGGTAAGTTTCACATCAGTCTTGCTCCTATAAAACTTATTCTTCTGCACATGAAAAAAAAAAGAAAAAAGACTCAATCGCTAGTGTCTGTTCATTTCATTCTGCTACACATTGGTTCCCCATGGTTTGGAAACAGAAGACCTGCTCTTTCCTCTCCTTTGATTCTCTAATTAATCTGCAATAAATGAAGGCTTCAGTTGCTTTACGGCACTTCAGCTTCCCATTCCCCTCTGACATTTGGAGGGAAAACTGAACATATAGCAAGACCTTTGAACAAGAAGTAATAGCCATTAAATTGAAACATGAAGCAAGGTTTTCCTAACCATGAGTCCATAATATGTGTGTTCACAGAAAGTGATATGCTTGCTGCAAAACCAGATGCTCTCTGTTTTCAGTTGATCACTGTTTCTATGAGGTAAAAGTACATGTCTGAATTCAATAAAGAAAATTAAAGGGATAGTGTGATAATTCTATTTCCAGAGACTACAAAATAATGGTGATGAGTTAAAATGCAGTTGAGTTTTAGATTCCACTCGGTGGAACTAGCACAGAATTATGGAAAAATATTTTGTAAACTGAGCCTTGGAATTGAACTGGATTGGGATTTGCTTCTTTCCAGCTACTTGGCCTCAAGAATGAAGAATGAGTATCACATATTATAATTGTAACAAATAAAATAATGGGTAGAGAGACACTGCCCAGTACCTCCTTAATAGAGATTGTTGGCTTAAAATATATATATATATGAAATACACATTGTAATATTTTGCTTAAATATAATATTTATATTTTGTTTATAGAGGTTTATTAGTCTTCTACAGCTCTCATAACAAGATACCACACACTGGATGTCATAAACAACAGAAACATGTTTTCTCATAGTTCTTAAGGCTTAAAGTTAAAGACCAAGGTGCTGGCAAGATAGGTTTCTCCTGAGGCCTCTCTTAACTCAGACCATAAGAGAGGTATTATAAATACCATCTGATATATAAATACCACTTTAAGATTAAAAAATCTTTAATTACCTTTCCAAGAAATTCACAAGAAAATATAAAATGTCAAACCTAGTTTGTCTCTGAACAACTGTAAAGCATTTTTGTCCCCACCCTATATCTGTTTCTGTGAAATAAACATAATTCTTAGTTTCTAAGATACCTGAATATCAGTTTCTCTGGCTCTGACTGTGAGCCATCCTAGAAATGTGTAAGTTGACTAGACATCCTCCCACTGGAGGTAGGATCCTAATTGTTTCCTTTTGAGAACTTTTAATAAACTAAGAATTAAAGGACAGAGAGATAGCTGGTGATAATTTCAGATATTGGCAAAATGTGAACAAAAGTCTCATAACCAGTTTCTATGGCAATCTCCTGGGTGACCTGGTGGTTCTTCTAGGTCTCATTCACTATTATAATTACTCTCTCACACTCTGCAAATGAAGAGGATAATTCTGTTCCTTAGAGAACACTAGCATACTATGAAGTTGCTCCCACAGTAAAATATATATTCTCTCCCTTATCTAATCAATTTCACTTATAGCTGCCAAAGTTAGCATTCTGCAATACTATTTAGATTGTTCCACTTCTTCCCAAAAAAATATCAAGAATTTACTAGGATTCTTTCTAGCAGCCCTACTAAATTTTTCTCAAACTTCTCAGGATAGCCTCTGAAATCTTTCTTCAATGCTTCCATCCAGATCACCATTATCATTTCTTTTTCCCCCAGTCAAACTTCCTGATACTAGCAAAGAGTAGATTTTTAGGGATTCTCTTCAAAAGCACACATTAGGCTAGATGATCTGCCTGTTCAGGAAATTTTTCTTTCCACCTTTGATTCCTTCATTTCACAAAGGCTAAGGCCTAGTACATAAACAGTAAATAAAAGATAAATGATCAAGAGGGGGAATATTTCCTTGTCCCTTTCTACCTATTTAAAATCTAGTTCTAAATTATCCCCCACCAAGAACTCTTTTAAGACCAATCTACCTGACAGATCAGCCTTTGGCTCTGTGGCCCCCATTCTCATACTTTGATTAGAACTTGGTGACAACTAGTTATCGACAAATTGCTTTGAGAGGGGATCTTCAAATTAGAAATTTAACTAAGAAGAATGTTCCATATCACACTTAACTAAGAAGAATGTTCCACATCACACAGAAAGTAAAATAAGCCTTTGTGCATAGTACATTCAAATGTTAGTTTTGTTCAACAAATTAAACTAATATTTCATTCATTTTCATACCCATTCCACCACTTATTTCTGAAGATTTAAGTAAAGATAGTAGATAGAACAATTTATTATTAAACGATGTTTTTAAATGCTTGCTTTTGTCAGGAATTGGACTGAGAACCAACTATACATGCGCCATTTCCCATGACGCCTCCAAAAGCCTTTGAAGAGAACTGAAACTAAGCCAGTTTACTACTAACCCAAGATCACAGAGTAAGTAAGCCAGGGAGCTAGGATCCAAATGTAAACCATTCTGACTCCAGAGCCCCACATATATATTTCTGTATATTTTGAGGCCTTTAAGATTAGACTGTCTTCTTATTTCAATGCTAGAGAAAGATCTTGCAAGATGTTTTTTCTCCTACAAAGAGAAAAATCAATAGGCAGAGACAGACATTGTTTTCTCCCTAAACACATACAGCTTTGAGGGAGAAAGAGAATCCTATTTAATAAAGTCAACTTGGTTTAGTCTAAACTGGCAGAGATGTAAAGAGGTCATCTAGGTAAGTCTCCTGCCACCAAATAAAAACACATCTTAGGAGTTCCCGTTGTGGTGCAGGGGTTAACGACTCCGACTAGGAACCATGAGGTTGTGGGTTCGGCCCCTGCCCTTGCTCAGTGGGCTAAGGATCCGGTGTTGCCTTGAGCTGTGGTGTAGGTTGCAGAAGCAGCTGGATCCGGCATTGCTGTGGCTCTGGAGTAGGCCGGTGGCTACAGCTCCAATTTGACCCCTCGCCTGGGAACCTCCATATGCCACGGGAGCAGCCCTAGAAAAGCCAAAAAAAAAAAAAAAGCCCCCCCCCAAAAAAAACAAAAAAAAACACATCTTAAACATTCAGGATTAATTACTGATCATCTTTAGACCATCTTGACTCTGAAACCAGTGTTAGGAGAGCCACTAAAATAGTGATAGGGAGCACTCCATATCCTTTGTACAGACCAATGTGGCAACTGCCTCAGTATCTTAGCAATTTGTGCAGAATTATCTAGCATTCCTTCGATTAAACGAGACATGGTTCTATGAAGCCTTTTACTGTTTGGATCTCTTTCTTTAAATCCAGCTAAATATTTTTCAAGCCATTAATTACAGATTGCTTCAATCTTTGCCCTGGTAAGAGAAAAAGATTAAAAACTTCATGTGAATATCAGAGGAGATGCTTTTAAGAAAATGCAAAATTTGTTCTCCAGCTGAAAGATCTAGAGGCTGAAAAGAAATGTTTTTTAAATACATCTGAAACCAAGAGGTTTTCATATGCTTGAGTTTTGATTGAAGTCTGGTTGGATGTGATTGCAGGGAGTCCCTGATTCCACAGATGAATTTTAATCCTGTCAGCTAAGGTAGACAGGAACACACATTTGCTAGCTGATTTTGTGAGTAGATCATCTCACTTGCATTTTTATTTAAAAGATGCAAAATAAGATAGTTCCTTCTTGGAATGAGTTGAAGTTGGAGAGAAAGAGAAGATATTATGAGCTTTGAGACATTTTATTAAATGCTCCAGGGATACCTAACTGGTGGAAAAATGAAATGGCATTGCAAGGAGTAGAAATAGCTTTTGATAGACAGTGAAGTGTGTGTGCATCTCTGAGACTGTATCTGTGCATCTATATGTTGGTTTTATTGGATTTTTGTTTCTTTGAGTTCTGACTACAAACTGTCAGAACAAAGCCTAACATTAAGCAGGGTAAAAACCTTTCATCTTAGCAGGTCCTAGGGATGGCTATTGAGTTAAGCTTATTTAAAAAGATAAACCCTCAGGGATTCACAATAGTGCCCATCAAGCCGCATGCAAAGATCAGGACTTGAGTATAATACACCTACCTCAACATAATAAAGGCCGTATATGACAAACCCAGAGATGACATTCTTTTTTTTTGTCTTTATATATATATATTTTAATAGTTATTTCCCCAATACAACATTCCTAATGATATCTAAGATTAGGAATAAGACAAGGATGTCCACTATCACGACTTTTATTCAACATAGTTTTGGAAGTGCTAACCATGGGAATCAGGAAGAAAAAGAAAAGGAATCCAAATTGGAAAAGAAGAAGCCAAACTATTACTGTTTGCAGATGACATGATACTGTACATAGAGAATCCTAAAGATGCTCTCAGAAAATTACTAGAGTGCATCAGTGAATTTGGTGATGTTGCAGTATACAAAATTAATACACAGAAATCTCTTATATAAGTCTATACACAAACAATGAAGGATCAGAAAGAGACATTAAGTAAACAATCCCATTTACCATCACATCAAAAAGAATAAAATACCTATGAATAAACCTACCTAAGGAGGCAAAAGATCTTTGCTCTGAAAAATATTAGAGTGCAGATGAAAGGAATCAAAAGATGACACATACAGATAGAAAGTAATACTACCTTCTTAGATTATTGGAAGGATCAATATTATCAAAATGCTTATACTACCCAAGGCAATCTACAGATTCAGTGAAATCCCTATTAAATAACCAATAGCATTTTTCACAGAACTAAAATAAAAATTTTTTTAATTTATATGGAAATGCAAAAGACCCCAAATACCCAAAGTAATCTTGAGGAAGAACAGAGCTGGAGGAATTAGGTTCCCTGACTTCAGACTATACTGCAAAGTCAGCCATCAAAACAGTATAGTATTGGCACAAAAAAACAGAAATATAGATCAATGGAACAGGATAGAAATAATCCCATGTGCCTATGGTCAATTAATCTATGACAAAGGAAGCAAGAATATACAATGGAAAAAAGACAGTCTCTTCAATAAACTGTGCTAGAAAAACTGGACAGCTACATATAAAAGAATGAAATTAGAACATTCTCTAACACTATACACAGAAATAAACTCAAAATGGATTAAAGACCTAAATGTAAAGCCAGGCACTATAAAGATCTTAGAGGAAAACATAGGCAGAACACCCCCTGACATAAATTGTAGCATTTTTTTTTTGGATCCATCTCTTAGAGGAATGAAAATAAAAACAAAAATTTAAAAACTTAAAATTTTTTTCACCTCAAAGGAAACCATAAAAAAAGACAATTCACAGAATGGGAGAAAATATTTGCAAATAAGTGACTGACAAGGGATTAATCTCCAAAAATATAAACAACTCATACAACTCAATATCAAACAAACAAACAACTCAATCAAAAAGTCATCAGATGATCTTAAACAGACATTTCTCCAAAGAAGATGTACACATGGCCAAAAAGCACATGAAAAGATGCTCGATATTACTAATTGTTAGAGAAACGCAAATCAAAACTACAATGAGGTATCACCTCACCCCAGTCAGAATGGCCATCATTAAAAAGTCTACAAATAACAAATGCTCAAGATGGTATGAAGAAAATGAACTCTCCTACACTGTTGGTAGAAATGAATATTGGTACAATCACTATGGAAAACCATATAGAAGTGTCTCAAAAAACTAAAAATAGAATTATTACATGACCCAGCAATCTCACTGGGCATCTATCTGTAGAAAACAATAATTAAAAAGATTTATGCACCCAGTGTTTATTGCAGCATTATTTACAATAGCCAAGACATGGAAGCAACCTAAATGTCCACATACAGAGAAATGGATAAAAATGTAGTACATGTATACAACAGAATAGTACTCAGCCTCAAAAAAGAATGAAATAATGCCATTTGTAGCGACTTGGATGGACCTAGAGATTACCATACTAATTTAAGTCAGATGCAGAAACACAAATATCATATGATATCACTTATAAGTGAAATCTAATTTTAAAATGATACAAAAGAACTTATTTACAAAACAGAAACAGACTCACAGATTTCAAAAACAAACTTATCGTTACCAGAGGGGAAAGATAAGGGGGAGGGATAAATTAGGACAAACTGGGATTAATATATACACCCTACTATATATAAAATAGATAATTAACAAGGACCTATTGCATAGCACAGGAAATTCTATTCGAAATTCTATAATAACTTATATGGAAAAAGAATATGAAAAAGAATCAATCTATGTATATGTATAACTGAATCATTTTTCTGTACACCTGAAACACAATATTGTAAAGCAATTACATTCCAATTAAATCAACTTTTTTTTAAGGTGCAGGACTTTAGTTAAGGAAGATCTCAGACACAAAGCCCAGGAAGAAAGTACTGTAAGAGCGAGAGAAACTGGTATATTCATTCTCCATAAAATTCCAACATTACTTTTTTTGGTAGTACAAGTTTGGAAAGAGAAACAAAAAAATAGAAATAAACAAATAAGATATTAACTAGCCCTGTAACTGTTGGACATCTCTTTACCATGTGAGTTTATCGGCCCTCCCACTTAGAGATACAGTCAACTTTCCCATCCCTTAGCTCTGGAAATTGTCATGTGATTTACTTTGACCAATGGAATATCAACAAACACTATACAGGAAAAGGCTTGAAATGTGTTTGTGGGACTAGGCTTTTGCTCTTGTACTTCTTCCACCACCAAAACAGCATATTCTCACTGGACCCAGAGGATGAATGACACAAGGGGTAGCTCTGACTCAAATCTATGACCTGGAGCAGGGTCCAGCCTGGCCCAAACAAGATCAGTAGAATGATTCTGGCTGTCACACAAGCATGTGAGTAAGAAAAAATGATAGTGATTTAAGACACTGAGCTTTGGAGTGATTTGTTATAAAGCATTTTATGGGATAATGGACTAATAGAAGCTTTAATTTTTTGTTGTTGTTCAAAGACTTCTTTGAGAATATGATGAAAGCTGTGGACTTTCTTCCTAATAAAAGCATATGCACAAATTTAAAATTTTGCATGAAGTTTCAGAGGATTCACTGACCTCCTAAATTGCCGAAGTACATGCGTTTATTAAGTATGTGTTCTTTATCATATGTCTAAACAAAAATAACTGGCATTTCAACTTAGAAAAAATGTATCTGTTTTGCTTTCCCAATCATTTTTTAACAATTTATTTTAACATATCCCCTTTTTTCCTCAGCACCTACATTCAACCCATGAGCATATCCAACCGGTAGCACCTCAAAAGCATATTTTGAGACTTTCACAATTCTTCACCTTTACTATCACCATCCTAGTTCAAGTCGCCATCACCTCTCACCAGAATGATTGCCACAGTCTCATGACTGGCTTCCTTGCCTCCTCTCTTGATTGTCTACAATCCATTCTTCATCCAACGGCTGAAGTTATTTCCAAAACCTTCCCTTGGCAATAATTTGTTGGTCTAATTCAAAAGGCAGTACACACTTATGCCAAGAATCACTTACAGAATCAGTTAAGAAATGAAATTATATTCTGCCCAGCATGTACAACGGGAAGAGGCATAATGATTTAAAAATAGGTTATCCATCTATTTATTCATGTGTCTAGCATGATAAATAAATAACACAGTTAATAAAGAATCTTACAGGATAGTACGCAAAATAGTTTATGAATTTGCTTGTATACATGTGTGTATTTAAAAAAACATTGTATGTATTATACAAATGAAAGGTAATAATATTGTTACCTCGCTGTCGCTTGTGTGAGTGTGTTTCATTTCTGCATGTTCATACATGTTCTTCCCTGACCACCCCTGACTTTCCAGCTTTATCTCAAATGTCCCTCATCCTTATTTACTTTCTCAGTTATAAATTAGTCCTAAAGATATAATGTACAATATAATATAATGGTGATGACAATTAACAGTACTGTATTATGTATTTGAAGGTTGCTGGTGGAAAAGAACTTAAAAGTTCTTTCCACAAAGAAAAAAATTGTGTAACTATGTGTGGTAGTGGATGTCAACTTAAACTTAGTGTGGTAATCATTTTGCAACATACACATGTATCAAATCATGATGTTGTACACCTAAAACTAATGCAATGTTATATGTCAATTATATCTCAATAAAACTTTTAAAAAACCATTGTAAATGTTTTTAATTTATAAAATTTAAAAAAATGTTTTATAATTTATAAAATGAATGTGCAAGTTAATATTAACTGGGCAGAGTCACTAATGTGTTGCTCACTGAGAAAACTCAAACCTACGAAGACAGAGCACATATCTGGGGTTCTCATCAAATTTGCGAAGTTTGTTTAGTAAGAAAGAAATAAAAATATTTTTATAGAATATCTGTGTGTATTTCTGATTACAGAGGCTTTAACAATGGGCATAGTTTGCAAATGTATTAAATATAATAAAAAAAAATCAATTCTCCTGATAACTGAAAGTCTCATTCTCCTAGAAGGAGAGACTTAGTAAATGTTTCCCTTCCTTTTTGCCCATTCTATTTTTGGAAATTGGAGGAGGCAATAAGACTATCTGGACTGAACTGTTGGGAAACAATTGGTGATATGTAAATCATAGGAGTTTGAGGAATGAGTGGGGTCACCACGGAATTTTGTTAGTGAAATTATCCAAACAACAAGCAAATAAAAGAGATGATATAATCAGCTACTTAACCTAGAATTTAAAAAGGCATATATCTGAAATTTCAAAGGGAAATTATATGATGCTAGGGTCAGACATTCTCAAGAGAGGAATTACTCATAAGAGATGAGGAAATGTTTAAAATGAATATCCAGCTATGTGGTAGTTATGGGTATACAGGGAACTCTGACCATCTCACAGCTAGATAGAGATTCTGGTGATGATCAAACTAAGCATCACTTGATCAAGTCAAAAAGCAAGAATTCTCCTTGAATCTTTTATTTTCCTTACTACAGCATGAAGAATACTTCAATCCTCTAAATTTTCTTATGGGTTTATCTCAATGTTTTTGATATCATTGAAAACAGGACCATCCTGTCATCTTGGTACACAGCCTTCAAAAATCTGAGCCTATTAAAAATGCTGAAGACAAGAGACAGAACTTTTAATTTATATTTATTACTTGTTTTACATCTATATTTATATTTAGAAAAATAAAATAAGAAAGAACTCTCTCATCTACTTGAGAAAAGTGGTGTAATGGTAACAGACAACATCAAAAAGAAAAAGAAAAAAATCCAACAAATGCTCATTGTACACTTGCTTTGTGCCAGGCACTTTGCTCAGCCCTGGGGATTCGGCAATAAGAGATACAGAAACATTTTCAATGTGTCATGACCTATCAAGAGGGGCTATTTTAATTTAGGTGGTCAAGGTAGACCTTTCTTTTTGCTTTTGTTGCTGTTTTGGGGGGTTTTTTGGCCATGCCCATGGCATGTAGAAGTTCCCATGCCAGGGATCAAACCTATGCCACAGCTGCAACCAGAGCCACAGCAGTGACAATGCTGGATCCCTAATCTGCTGAGCCATAAAGGAACTCTCCCAAGGTAGACCTTTCTGATGGGTAAGGTTTAAACTGCTGCCTGAAAAGGAAGAGAAGCAAATCAAATGAAGAAATGTGATCAGCAAGTCCAAAGCCTAGGAAAGTGGTAAGTTGGACATTTATACAAAAGAGTTTAATATGATAAATACCTGGAGTATAACAAGTAAAAGCACTGAAATGAATGAAATAAAGTCAGAGAGGTAGGGCTAGTTTCTTTAGAATTGTCTAAAGAATCTGGATTTTACTCTAAGGACAGCAAGAAGTCACAGGGAGACTTTAAATAAAGAAGTGAGTGACATGATACGATTTGCACTTTGGGGATATCATTCAGCTGCCATGTGAAAAACTGATTGCTTTTCAGAGACAGACAAGGAGGGTGGGGCAAGGATCCCAGTCAAGAAGTCACTAAAATAAATTAAAAGATAAAGATAGCTTAAACTATCTCTGTAGCAGCAAAAATGAAGTTGTCAACAGATAGATATTAGGTTTGATTTGAAGGTACTTCTACCAGATCTTAATGACGCATGAGATTATGGGGTGTTAGGAAAAGAAAAAAACTGAAGAATGATGCCGAAGTTTTTGGTAGGGATAATAACAGATGATAACCAATTAAATAAAGTGGAAATCCATGACTCAAACTATTAAAATAAGCAAGTTAAACAATGAGGAGAGAAATTGTTTATGTACCGTGCACTGTTACCTAGTAAATGTTGGAGGAATGATAGTAGAAAATCATCACTTGACAATAATCATAATAATAATTTAACCAAAAGCCACCAATACATGCTATGACTTATGGGTGAAATTTGGATGAAGATGGATATTTACATAGACTCACAGTACTTTCCAAAAATAAAGGTAGGAGAAGCACTTTAGACTGGTGGACATGATCAAAATTGACATGGCTAATTGCTAGACAAATGGAAACTGCATGAAACCTGATAGGAGGCAATGAATGAAAAGACCGCATTGATATCCATGCCCAAAATAACTCATAACCTCAATCTAACCATGTGGAATCATCGGAAAACCTCAAATCAAGAAATATACAAAATAACTGGCTTGTAATCCTCAAAAATATCAAAATAACAAAAGCCAAGGAAAAACTGAAGAAATTTTTCCAAATTAAAAGAGTCTATTAAAAGAACTATAACAAATAACTATGACAAATAAATAAGATACATAATTTTGGATTGGATTCTACAGAACCTATTATTGAGATAAATGGCAAAACTTGAATGAGTTCTGTGAATTAGGTGGTAGTAATTATCCATGTTAATTTCTTTGTTTTTATAGTTTGTTTTGATAGTTGCATTGAGGTTTTAAGAGAATGTCCTTATACTCTGAAATAGTCAAGGGTGTTGAAACATCATCAGAAAATTTCTGAAAGTTTAAAAGCATTTTAAAATAAATAGAAAAAGCGGCTGAATTATGGTACTATTGTAATTTTATTTCCTTTCATTTTTTGTTTTTAACTGCTCAAGGAGAATGGTCTTTAAACTGAATTGAAAAGTAGAAGCTAAGATAGATGAAAAGATAGTAAAAGTCTCTGGAACAGAGTGAATTATACAACAGAGTGCTGAAATTCAGATACAGTTGCAGAGTCCTGGTCTGAAAGCTCTGGAAATTCACAGGGAATTAATGAAATATTGGTTACAGAGGGGGAAAACCTCTCCCCATCCCACTGTGGATTTGGAAACTGCAAACCTGTAAGCCTGATACTTATCCCAGGCAACGTTTTGGAACAGGCTATTAAGGATGTGACTTGAAGCCTTTTGAAATGACTAGTAATCATTTAGAGCCAAATGAACTAACTAAAAACAAGTCATGGTTCCTTTTCCGCTTCTCTCTTTAGACATGTGGACTTAGGTTGATAGATGATGTATTGTTGCAGCGTTTCTGCTCATTGAAGATATGAAATATGTCCTCATCATACACCATCAGAGACTAATACTCTTCAGAGATATAGTGGATGCTCAATAACTATTGTTAATGATAGAAGAGGAGGGGGATAAGGAAGGAGGGAAAAGGGATATATGCAGGCATGACATTTTATTTTATTTTATTTTATTTTATTTTATTTTATTTTGTCTTTTTGCCATTTCTTGGGCCACTCCTGCATGTGGAAGTTCCCAAGCTAGAGGTCGAATAGGAGCTGCAGCCGCCGGCCTACGACAGAGCCACAGCAACTCGGGATCCGAGCCGCATCTGTGGCCTACACCACAGTTCACGGCAATGCCAGATCCGTAGCCCACTGAGCAAGGGCAGGGATCGAACCCGCAACCTCATGGTTCCTAGTCGGATTCGTTAACCACTGAGGCACGACGGGAATTCCCAGGCATGACATTTTTAAAAGTATTTAAAACTACAATGAGGTACCACCTCACACTGGTCAGAATGGCCATCATTAACAAGTCTACAAATAACAAATGGTGAAGAGGGTGTGAAGAAAAGGAAACTCTCCTACACTGTTGGTGGGAATGTAAATTGGTACAAACACTATGGAAAATAGTATGGAGTTTCCTCAGCAAACTAAATATAGAACTACCATATGATCCAGCAATTCCATTCTTGGGCTTATATCTGGACAAAACTACCATTCAAAAAGACACATGGGAGTTTCCGCTGTGGCATGATGGGATCAGCAATGTCTCTGCAGCACCCAGGGTACATGTTCGATCCTCAGCTCAGCATAGTGGGTTAAAGGAACTGGTGTTGCCACAGCTGTGACATAGGTTGCAACTGCAGTGGCATATGTTGCAACTGCAGCTTGGATTCAATGCCTGGCTTAGGAACTTCACATGCTATGGAGCAGCCAAAAATGAAAAAAAAAAAAAAAAAAAGATACATGCACTTGTACATTCACAGCAGCACTATTCACAATAGCCAAGACATGGAAGCAACCTAAAAGTCCATCAACAGATGAATGGATTAATAAGATGTGGTAGGAGTTCCTGTTCTTGTTCAACAGAAACAAATCTGACTAGTATCCCTAAGGGTGCAGGTTCAATCCCTGGCCTCGATCAGTGGGTTAAGGATCTAGCATTGCCATGAGCTGTGGTGCAGGTCACAGACATGGCTCAGATCTGGTGTTGCTGTGGCTGTGGCATAGGCCAGTGGCTACAGCTCCAAGATGACCCCTAGCCTGGGAACCTCCATATGCCACGGGTTAAAAAAAAAAAAGATGTGGTAGATATATACAATGAAATACTATTTAGCCATAAAAAAGAAAAAATAATGCCATTTGCAACAACATGGGTGCAACTAAGTATTCTTATACTAAGTGAAGTCAGAAAGAGAAAGACAAATACTATATGATATCACTTACATGCGGAATCTAAAATATGGCACAAATTAATCTATCTATGAAACAGAAACAGACTCACAGACATAGAGAACATACTTGTGGTTGCCAAGGGGGAAAGAGGGGGCAGATGGTGGGGTGAATGGAAAGTTTGGGGTTGGCACATGCAAACTATTACATTTAGAATGGATAAACAATGAGGTCCTACTGTACAGCACAGGGAACTATATCCAACCTCTTGGGATAGAACATGATGGACAATAGAATGAGAAAAAGAAGGTATATATAAGTTACTGGGTCACTTTGCTGTACAGCATAAATTGGCACAACATTGTAAATCAACTATAATAAAAAAAGAGAATAAAAAAGCATCCAGTAGTTTAGTTAGGAAAATTAATAAATGACCAAATAACGATTTTGAAAGTATTTCATTCATGAAATAATGCCAATCTGTTCAACAGTTAGCATTTGCATGTTCTAACTCCTTCAAGATCCTCTGTCAACCCTAATTTTCCTGAAAGCTTCCATGTCTTCTCTATTAAATACTTTGAAAGTATGGAGTATGGTCTGCCATCCACCTCTACTCCCCCCCCCCTTTTTTTTTTTTTTTTTTGCTTTTTAGGGCTGTACCCATGGTATATGGAAGTTCCCAAGCTAGGGATAAAACTGGAGCTACAGCTGCAGGTCTACACCAACGCCACAGCAACACCAGACCGAAGCTGCATCTACAACCTACACCACAGCTCATGGCAACGCTGGATCCTTAACCCACTGAGCAAGGCCAAGGATCAAACCTGCCTTCTCACGCATACTAGCGGGATTTGTTACTGCTGAGCCACAATCAGAACTCCACCTCTACTTTTACTTCCACTGGTCCTTTTCAGTATATGGGAGCTACCTTCAGCTTCATCACTCCACAAAAATAATTCTCTCCTGGACACCAATAACGCTCTAGTTTCCAAATGCAAAAGCATTTTTTAAACACACTCCCACAGAAAACAGCCTTATTTTAAGGTCATTTATAACTATAATGCTGTGACTTGAAGCTCTTTTCATTGTATGTGCACCCATGTTTACGGTAGACTTCTTTATAGTAAGGAAAAGCTGTTATTAACATGTGTTTATACCACTTTCTTTCCTTCTCTTTTCTCTCTTTCTCTCTTTCGTTTGTCTTTTTAGGGCCATACCCATGGCATATGGGAGGTTCCAGGCTAGGGGTCAAGTTGGAGCTGTACCTGCTGCCCTATGCCCCAGCCACAGCAATGCCAGATCTGAGCTGCATCTATGACCTACACCATAGCTCACGGCAACACCGAATCCTTAATCCACCGAGCGAAGCTCATGGATCCTAGTCAGATTCATTTCTGTTGAGCCATGATACTAACTCCTTTATACCAATTTCTAAACTCAGGGCAATTTAAATTTTCAAATAACTTTTTTCCCCCCTAGGGCCACATGTGCAGCATATGGAAGTTCCCAGATTAGGGGTCAACTCAGAGCTGCAGCTGCCAACCTATGCCACAGCCACAGCCTTGTGGATCCAAGTCACGTCTGTGACCTACACCACAGCTCATGGCAATGCCAGATCCTTAACCCACTAAGTGAGGCCAGGGATTGGACCCAAATCCTCATGGATACCAGTCAGGTTTGTAACCTCCTGAGCCACAACAGTAACTCCAACTTTTCAAATAACTTTTAAAATACATTCTGCATGTGGCATGTGATTTAAGAGACTATGAAAAAGGGAGATAATAAGAGATGAGATAAAGATATATGAAATAATGAGAATGATATGAAAAAAAAATGGTGTAATCTGATTAACCTTGTCCCATAATACAAGATTATGACAGTGTTTAGACCAAAGGAAAGTGATCCTCATATGATGTAAAATTACTACGGGGCTCTCAATCAAGGTGTATTATTGAGGTAAATTGCTCAGCAGGTTTAAAGGTGGGAATGAGTAATCTTTCAGATAAGGAGAAATTGCAAAGTCCACCCCAGAGGAATGTTTTAAACAGTCTCATTTCCCAGATGGAAGGCAGATATAATCACAATCTTAATCCCTCGTAATCTACTGTAGCTAGAACTCGTAGCATACAAAATAGAAATTTTTGTTTAGATATAGCCAGTTAGATGTGCATATGTGTGATATACATATTTGCTTGTGCACATACACAAACATATAGACAACAGAACACTGTTAAGAAATAAAACTCATAAAAAATAAAAGCAAACATGAAATAGCTAAAATTATATTATCTAGTATTTTCAGTGACGACAAAGGAATATGCCTAATGGCCTAATTTTAAGTTCCAACTCTGCCCTTTTCCACTGTAAGGTCATTAGGCAACATCGTCACCTCCTCTAGCCTAATTCAGACATGCCCTGACTACCAATATGTTGTAAGCAATTAGTAGAAAGTGTTAACCGAAAACAGCAAATGTGTTTAGAAGATAGAAGCCTCTTAAATTAAACAGAGTTCTAAGATCTAGATGGCCTCCCTGGTAGCTGTGTAAATGCAAATCAAAACAAGGTGGTACCATTATTCATCCATCAGATTAATGGAAATGGAAAAAGATAGTAACACCCAGTGCTGGCAAGTATGTGGGGAAACAGGCTTTCTGCTACACAGTAGATGAATGTGACGTTTTGGGAAAGTAGTACGGCAACATCTTCTAAGTTTTAAAACAAGAGTTTCCATCCACTCAGCAAATTTCACATCCTGGATATAAAACAAGAGTACATGTTAATATAAGTACAAAGGTTTATTGTAAAAATGTTCGTAAAAGCATAAACTGGTAGTAATGTGAATATCTATCAACTGAATAAATTATTCAGATATGTCACTTAATACTAAGTATCTCTTGAAAGTCAATATGAGGATATATATATGTGAAACATATATATATATACACACACACACACACACACATATGTTTGGGTTTAGAAACTGCGCATGATATATTGAGTGAACGAAGAATGACGTCCTGTCTTTACATATATCTGAATAAACATGGGGAGAAACGGGAAATCATCTCAGATGGGTAGAGCTAGAGTGATGGTGGCATAGTAGTGATTTGATCATCCTTTCATAAAAGACATTAACTTTTATTACCTAAAACACATTTTTAAAAAGAAATTTTAAAAATCCATGATAGTTTTTAAATTACAATTAATTTGATGGTTTAAAGGGAAAAAACCTAGAGGACTGAAATAGGATTTTTAAAAAACTGTCCTAACACAACTATCAAAGATGATCTTTAGGGGGAGTTCCCTTCATGGCTCAGCAGTTAATGAACCCAACTAGGATCCATGAGGACACAGGTTCAATGCCTGGCCTCACTCAGTGGGTTAAGGATCCGTCATTGCCATGCGCTGTGGTGTAAGTTATGGATGAGGCTCAGATCTCGAGCTGCTGTGACTGGCAGCTGCAGCTCCAATTCGACCCCTAACCTGGAACCTCCATATGCTGCAAGAGCAGCCCTAAAAAGACAAAAGTCAAAGAAAAAAAAAAGATCTTTAGTATATATATCTGGAGTCCTTACGAAAATATTCACATATTATACAATAAATAACAAAAATAAAAGGCAAAAAAAAAAGAATATGCCCAATCATTTGAATGGCATCTTTTCTACAGCACTGTGTTGAGTAAAATACCAGTAAAGTACAGTTCCAGCTCTTTTTTCTAATGGTTAATTCCATAAAACTTGCTATAAGTAGAGTTTGGGTACAACAATACCTTATTGATTAGGTTACCAGGTTGAAAAAGTATCTAAGATTCAAGGTCCTAGTTTAGGCTATGTCACTGACTGGTTATAAGAGTTCAAATCCCAAATGTAATGGAAAGATTAACAGCTTTGAAGCCAGACAGTCCTGGGTCTGAACTATCAGACTGGAATGTCTTCAGCAGTTACAGATCTTGATTTACTTACTTAAATTATTAGTCTCTATCACATGACTACAGTAGAAACTAAAGAGTACTTGTACACTGTAAGAACCCAATATATAGAATTCCTTCTTTTTTTATGAAGCAGCCAAGAATTTTAGTTTCCACACCTGTAAAATGAAGATAATAATTATTAGCCAGCCTATCTCAAAGGATTATTTAGGGGCTAGAATAAGGTTACCCACATCCCCATATGTGCTAATTCTTGATTTAAAGCCTTTATATCTATGTTTTATAATGGCTCTGTCTTTCTGATCAAACCAAACTGCTGCAGGCTCCCTTCTCAAAAGCACTTTGAAATAAGTCTCTTTATTTTCTCTTTTCCTCCCCATTTCTATAGTTCTGTGTCACTCTGCATTTCAAAATATGCAGGAATGTTGTTTGCACTCTCAGGAGTATCCTATTTTATTTCATACAGTGGTCATTCAGAGTTGAGTGTATGTAAAAGACTTTCATTCATTCATTCAACAAATATTAGTTCTGACTCTGTACCAAACTCCGTACAATGATGAGACATGGCTCTATCCTCATGAAACTTACAAATTAGTAGGGAAAATTTACAGGAATTAAATATTTAAGCAGAGGAATGTAAAATTCCAACTGTGACAAGGACTACGAAGAAATTCACTGTACTTTGCCAGTCCATATAGGAAGGTTTGATCCACAGAGATATCAGAAATTTCCCTGAGTGATAAATATGAAAGGATTTAAACTAGTCAAGAGGGGATGAAAGGGTATTTCTTGCAGAGATTATAGAAAATATAATTTAGTGTAGGACTAGGAGGAAGAGAATGTTAAATAGAGAAAGAATAAAAAGTATGTGACTAGAGCAGGGTAGTGGTGGTGGTGAGCAGAGTAAAGATGCTGATGGTGTAAGGCAGGATGTGAACAAACCGTAAATGTCAGTGTAAGCCACGTCAGCATTTTTTAATCCTAAAAGCAGCAGGAAGTCAGAGAATGTTTTTTAAAGGGATACTTACATATTTTAAAGACCATTCTAACTAAAGACCAATGAGTGGATTACAGAAGGGACTGAATAAAGGATGAGACTTCAGGAAACCATTTCAGTAGATGGGGAGAAGGAAGCAACCACTTCTTTCACAAATAGAAAGCCTCACAGATGATGGGTAGCTAGTGTGGAAGTAGATGAGATGAAGAGAAGATGATGAAAATTGGAGTCAGTTCCTAAATGTGGAGGTAGGACAGGCTGAGGACTCTCTCAAAGGAGATGCAAGTAATAAAAAGGTCCCAATGGAGAGTCTAGTCTCAAAGGCTGTAAGAATCAGACACACAAGAAACTGCTGAGAACATGTTTATTACACCCACTGCAAACAAAGCAAAACTTGGGGGAAAAAAATGTAGTAAAAAGTTATCTCCAAAAATGATTCAAATAAAAACTATTATATATGAAATAAATAAGCAATAAGGATTTACCATATAAGGACATATCTAATATCTTGTAATAATCTATAATGCAATATAATCTTTTTAATATCTTTTATTTTTTGCTTTTTAGGGCTGCATCTGCAACACATGGAATTTCCAGGGCTAGGGGTTGAATGAGAGCTACAGCTGCCAGCCTAAACCACAGCCACAGCAATGCCAGATCTGAGCTACATATGCAATCTATACCTCAGCTCATGACAACATCGGATTGCTAACCCGCTGAGCAAGGTCAGGGATTGAACCCTCATCCACTTGGATACTAGTCAGATTCCTTTTCACTGAGCCACAAGGGGAACTGCTATTTTTTTTATTAAAGTATAATTAATTTACACTTTGTGTCAATTTCTGCTATACAGCATTGTGACCCAGATAGATAGATAGATATAGATAGATACACATTCTTTTTCTCGTACTATCTTCCATCACAAGAGATTTTATGTAGTTCCCTATGCTGCACAATAGGACCTTATTGCTTATCCATTCTAAATGTAATAGTTTGTATCTGCCAACCCCAAACTCCCCATCCACCCCACTCACTGCCCCCTCCCTCTTGGCAACCAGAAGTCTGTTCTCTATGTCCATAAATCTATTTCTGTTTTGTAGATAGGCTCATTTGTGCCATATTTTAGATGCCACATATAAGTATTATCATATGGTATTTTTTCTTTCTGACTTACTTCACTTAGTATGAGAATCTGTAGTTGCACCCATGCTGCTGCAAAAGGCATTATTTTGGTTTTTTTATGGCTGAGTAGTACTTCATTGCATATATGTAGACATTTCTCCAAAGAAGATATACAGATAGCCAATAAGCACATGAAAAGATGCTCAACATCACTAATTAATAGAGAATTGCAAATCAAAATAACAGTGAGGTACCACCTCTTACTGGTCAGAATGGCCATCATTAACAAGTCTACAAATAACAAATACTGGAGAGGATGTGGAGAAAATGGAACCCTCCTTCACTGTTGGTAGGAATGTAAACTGGTATAGCCACTATGAAAAACAGTAGGGACATTCCTCACAAAATTAAATATAAAACTACCATATGATCTAGCAATCCCACCCATGGGCATATATCTGGACAAAACTGCAATTCAAAAAGATACATTTACCCCTATGCTCATAGCAATAGCCAAGACATGAGAACAACCTAAATGTCCATCGACAGACGAATGGATTAAGAAAATATGGTATATATAAATGAAATATAATCTCAAAAAAGAAACCAGAATCACTGTTCTGTATACCTGAAACTAACGCAATATTACAAATCAACTATACTTCAATTAAAAATTATTTTAACATTTCCCTAAATACTACATTTACTTTATTTTTGGATGAAATGTGAGTTTTATTTTATTCACACTGGTATATTTTGCTCAAGAAAGATGTTTTTGGAGGACTGAAATAGACATGCATGTGTTCTCTAGAGGATGAAAATATGATCTCACATAAGTAGGAATTATGTAATAGTGTATGTAACTGAGATTCTGAGTTCTTTTCACACAAGTCTTTTCCATGAGACTTACTTGATATTTAAATTTCACATTAGAATAACAGCTACACGATGGGAAATAATGATAACTAAATTTGTCCTCTTTTCTACACCTGATTCTTCACTATCTATCCCCTTCACTTCTCCACCAAATCACTGAATATACTCATACCATAACCACTCCCTCATGTTAATACTGATACAATTTTTAGTACAATTAATCATTATCATTAAAAGGGTATTGTTTTGGCTATGCCTATGTACTTATTATAATGGTTGCTTTAAATAAATAAATGGATAATTTGGCTCAATGTGTCTTCATTCTATCCTTAAAGGTCAAATTAAAAACCTCCTCAATCTGAGGAACCATGTGTTTCTCAGGTATGCCCAGTGTGGTTGGAGCAAGAGAAACTGACACATGATTGAATTCAGGTATGTCATTTTTTTAATCATTCAATACTTGCTGATAGTCTATAATGTTCTTGATTCTGTACTCAACAACTGGGAAAGGGAAAGTGGTGTGGGGAGGGGGCTTTACAGTCTCTTACTGATTCCAGACTCAAGTTCAGAAGAGAAAAGATATACAAGAACACTTTTAACAAGTGTTCTGGAGCCTATAACCTATTCACCAAAGTAAAAATGAGCATAAGAAGGGTACGGGAAAAAAAAGCTACAGAAATTCAATGGCATGATCATGCTACTTTGGAATATGAATGTACAATTTCTGAGGGAATATTAAAGGATAGGGAGAGAGGTGAGAGAGGCATTACAAACAAAAGAAAGAAGATAAGCAGAGGCAGTGAAGTGGGACAAAGTGGATGTATAGAGAGAGCAGGAAGTAGGTCAGCTTTGACTTTGCTAATTCTCTCACCCCAGGTCTTTGCACTTGGTGCTCACCACCTCTTCTCTTCACACAGCCACATCCTAATAGCTTATACCTCTCTTGAACACAGATGAAGGCTTTATTCCTCCACAGGGAGCAAGTGACAAAAACAAAGCAAAACAAACCCACAAAGAGAACATGAAAAAAGTCATTAAACAAACCAATGCTTTCATTCTCCTTCCTGCCTTCATTCAGGCATTTAAGGTTTCTGCCTTCCTCCTTCATCTATGAGAAGATGAGAAATTCCAGGGAGGAATGAGAAGTGAGAAATTCCAGGAGAGAGCTCTAGCCACTGGTCTTCTCTTCCCCTCACGTCACCCCTTCTGTTCCTGTCAGTAGCCTGGGAGAGTGTTTCATTTCAAAAGCATCTTCCACCAATGCAGAGCCCAATCCTTCGCACTGAAAGCAAAGTTGTGTCTTCCCCTCACACTTCCCTATGTTTTCCCCTCACAAAGGGAAAATTAGGAAGAGTCAGGGCCATGCAATGGAAGATCTACTTACACCGGCTCCACACCAGGAGGGCTAAAAAATGGCTTACCATGTCCTGGCCCCCTTCTAATCTGCAAGCTGGGGCAGTTCTTCCAGATGTGCCCTTGTATTAGCTGGATTAGATGGCACCCACCTGGCAGGATCTCGCGTCTCTGTCAGGGAGTCCAGATATTGAGGATCTGCCATAAGGAGACTTGAGAAGGCCAAGTGATGGATCCCCAACATCTCATGCAAAATTATGAACATGAGCTTATATCAGTGCTAAAGATAGCCTTAGCATACTTGCAGCAAGGGGAGGAGGCAGTTATAGGACTCAGAGATGGAGAAGAAGCTATTAGGTCTCATAGGTAGATTCTTGGACTGAATTCAATCTTGAGTGACTGAAGGATGCAGGACCTGGAGAAAGGACAGGCCCTTGCGCTCATCTGCATCAGAGGAGAGTGTTAGAACTAACCTGAGGAGGGCTTTCTGGCACACGCATTATACCATCAACCTCATCCTCTTCTACATGAGGAGAAGGGCGGGTAGAGAGACCCTGGTGGAAAGAATTTTGCACAGTGGGCAGGTGGGCCAAATCAGAAGATGTCACCTCCACAAAGATCTCTCTCTCCCTTCCTCTGCGTTAGATACTATTACTAATAATAATAATAATAACTAGCATCAGTAACCTTAATGGTAACATTAGGCTGTCTTCCACATAATTAACTAAGGCCCAGAAATTCTGTCACTTGTCTAAGATTCTGCTGGTAGCAGAGTCAGAATTACAGCCTGCATCTCTTTGACCCTGGAGACTGCTCTCTTAACAAACATAGAACTACCTCTCTCTTGGATGTTTTTATACATATATTTTTTTACCCTAAATCATTATAATTTATTCATATTAATCTGTGAGCTTCTGGGCAGGGGTGATGTCTTATTTGTTTTTGTATCTTTCCCATCTCACACAGTACCAAGTACAAAATGATAGCAAACATGTAGAAAACACTTATCATGTACCAGGCTCTATTTCTAGAACTTCACATGGATTAACTCATTCAATCTTCTCAGCAACTCTATGACACTGGCACTATAATTTGCCACATTTATGGAGAAGTAAATTGAGAATACAAAAGTTAATCAGCTTGACGAGGGTCACACAGCTAATAAGTGGGAGCTCAGAATGGTCTGGGTCCAGAACTTTAAATTCTGTGCTAATCTGCCTTTGAAATTAATAATGCCTATGGGTTACATTTTCAACTCTTTCAGCTCAGCATCCTTCCACAGCCCTGCTTCCACAAAACAGGTACCCTATCCACATACATACAGCCAAGGAATACACCTGGTCCAAACTGTTCAAGCCAGAAAACAAAACCTAAACCTCATAGTCTGTGCCTCTTCACCATCCCCATCAACAAATAAGCATTTGGGGGTTTTTTTGTTTGTTTGTTTGTTTTGTTATCAACTCTTGGGCTTTTGTCATGAATGCTTAGCATTGTCACTTGCATTTCTGTTGAGTTGAGCTGGATTCAATTATCCAGAATATCATTTACCTGTTTCCTAGACGCCAGAGAGTTCAATGTTACCCAAGAGCCTGGAAGGATTACTGAATAACAAAAGGTTCAATGCAAGAAAGGCCTGATTGACCTTTGGGTATCTGACATTTATGTAAAGTATAAATATAGTCATGTAAGTCTCAGTGTTTGAGACTTTCTGTCTTAAGTGAATTATCTCAAATACTGGTTCTGCAGAATCCAATAGATTACTTACATATGAGAATCCTTGATCCAGTGTTTGAGAAATCCTGATTTAAAAGTGAAGCCAGGGTCTTTCCCACAAGACTTCTAAGAGCTTTTACCATGCATTAATGTGTGCTGTGATTCTCCCAGACTGACCTTGAAAAATTGCTTTTCACAAACTGACCAGAAAGAAATGAGCACAGTGGGTTAGACATGACTTGTAATTACAGTTTCATGTAGTATAAAAGAAGAAATTATATTATACCACTGAATAGAACACAATATTGTTTACTGCACATCCATAATTTGTGGCTTATCCTGAACCCTGAACCCAATGCATGTACAGTGAGTAATCAATGCTGAAGTTAATAATATGAAGGGACAAAAGTAGACATGAGGAGCTGAGAAGAAAGGATCTCTTATTAGGGCTGAATTGGTCAAGAAGTTAAAGACACTGGATTTCACATCTAAATTATCTCAATTATCTAGTGTGAGATTAGTACACAGGACTTTATCTGCAAAGGCAAGCCTATTATTTGCCCAAATTCCACATACATGATGAGTGCTGTAAAGGGTATGAATAAAGTTTGATAACAAATGCTGATTACTACAATTCTCACTCACAGGATCATCTCACCTCTAGATCTTCAATATACCTTAACTCATAACAGAATGAACCTAGTGAAATGAAAATGCAATGATATTACCCTTTTACAAATCTTTTAATGGTTCCTCACTGAATTTTGTCTAACACCCAAACTTATTAGCTTGGTGTTCAAGGTCCTTCTTCTGATGACCTGAACATTTCCTACCTTTAAGAACTCAGTTGGGTGCTACTCTCCCACAGTGCCCTCTCCCCAGTCATACCAAGTTGCTTTTACTGGGTCACTCTGCTTTATGATGTGTCTTCTCTTTCTCACAGTGGGCTTAAACCCCAGTCCAATCATCTCCTGTTAAGAATCAGTTCCTACATTCTATTCCAATAAGCCTTTCTTGATTACTCCCCAAGATCATAGGATTATCACTACACACTGGAGAAAGCCTATCACCACAGATATCACCTGTCTAACTCACCTCTGTGAGCTCAAAAGCTATCAGAGCACTGCAAGGCACACTACAAGTAGTTAGTATCCCACTTTACAAACAGGGCAGAAACAATGGCTTAAAATCATGCCCCGCCACTTACCCACATAAAAAAGAAATCTAATCTTTTCTTATGCAGCACTTCTTTCCCCTCCCTTCCTAGAAGCCCCCATCTCAAAAAAAAAAAAAATAGGTTGCTTGGGAAAGAAAGAGCCATTGGTTAGTTACTCTGGGCTGCATATCTCATCTGAAGCAATGAGGTTGAGGTCCCGTCTCCTGATCCCTTATACTTATACAGCTTATATTTATCCCTTATATTTATACAGCTCCTTGCCAAGAATGTACATGTTCTTCAAATTAGGAGAGAAAAATGTTTCCTCACTTGTAATACTCAGTCAAGTCTGAGTCGTGCCAAAATTGACCCAGGTTTCCAGTATCACAACTCTGAAAGAGGTTTCTCTCTCCATTTCCCCAGGGGACAAATTTGCCATAGGGGGAAAAAAAAAGGAAGAAGAAAGAACTTGGACAACCATTTTGTCAAACACACAAACTTACTCTTTCCTCCCTTCCCTTCTAATGAATTCAGTGCAGGAGCCGGTTTGCTGGCCCCATCTCCTCTCCAGAGTAAAGTTTATAGCAGAAGCCTTAGGGCCAATGTCTGCCCTGGCACTGCTTAAAGTTAACCTGGTCCACCCACTTCAAGAGGTTTCAGGAACCTCTCATCTTAGAATGAAGATTTAGGATCTCCATCTTTTTTTCCAACCGCTAATGCAAATGGATCCATATTTCTTAAGCAACCTCCACCACATAGCAATAGCTTTTCTCTCTCATGTACCTATGCGTGTTTTAAATGAAGGAGAAATCCAACAGATCCGGGCAGCAAATCCTGCAGAAAAAGAGGTCTAGTGTGATCGAAAGAACATCAGGAAGCATGTTCCCCCTCCAGGAACACACCTTCTGCTCCCAGATAAAGGTAACTTTGCCCCATAACCAAATCTTTCCAGGAGGATGAAAGGTTCATCCAGGCTTCCATGCTCTGAGCTCAGCCCATCCTTGTATAATTAAGCCTGAGGTATTCCCACTGGGTTTCAACACCCCTTTAATCTTTCACTTTAACAAACTCATTGACATGTCTATTTCTTATTAATTAGCTTTAAAATATTTTACAAATTGTCCTAGTAGCACGATCAACAATCCTCTGGATTTATAGAACTTACTTCACTTCCTAAATATCACATTTGGCAGAACATGTGTCACTTTCTATAAATATTGAAAAATCAATAATTGCTGCCAGAAATCCTGTATTTGTTCAAATCCCAGGCAAGATAAATGATGAACAGAAATACCATTCTCTTTTAAAATTCAGAAATAAGATAGATCTGATTGCTTATTCTTTTGATGCTTCTTCATTGTGCCTGGCTTTAAAAATCAGAGACACAGCCTGCCTCCTTTACTCTTCCTTCTGGTGTGTTTTTATTATTTTACATCTATCTCTAAATGAACGAATTTAGCATATCACCCCATCATGCAGGGGTGAGGAACATAGGACTATGCTAGGAACAAATACATATAATCAGCTGGCATGGAATGAAGAGTAGAGTTAAATATAGAGGTATGGTCCTAAAGTGATCTACCAGTGAGATAGAATTTCAAGTCCTTTTCTCTCTTTCTCTCTCCATCTAATATGATATATATATATATACTTATATATTGACATATTAGATTAAGTACATAAATACATACTGTTAATATGTCCATATACATTTATATATTAATATATTTATAACAAATATAATTTATATATAATATATTATGTAATAAATACATTTACATATTTAATACAAATATAGAATATAAGATATCTATATGTTTAACATAATACATTAATGTCATATTATATAAATATATCATATTAAAAATACATTTTAGTTACATAAATTCACTAAATACTGCCAAGATATATAGTAAATATTAGAAAAGTTGACTCTTCAAGTACTTCACAAAGAAAATGACATAAAGAAGGTGTGCTGTACATATACAATGCAATATTACCCAACCATGGAAAAGAAAAAAATCCTGCACTTTGTAGTAACATGGATGGACCTGGAGGGCACTATGCTAAATGAAATAAGCCAGACAGACAAATAAAAATACTGCATGTTAACATTTATATATAAAATCTAAAGAAAAAAATCAAACTCCTAGAAACCGAGTAGAAAAGTGGTTTCCAGGGGCTATTGGAGAAGGGGAGATAAGGAGAGGTTGGTAAAAGGTAAACATTTTCAGCTATAAAATGAATAAAGTCTGAGAATCTTATGTGTAACACGTTACCTATAGTTGATAACACTGTGCTGTGTAACTGAAATTTTCTAAGTGTAGAACTTAAATGTTCTCACCAAAAAAAAAGAAAGATAAATATGTGAGGTAATGAATTTTAACTAGATCCTTGCACAATTTATACCTATAACAAATAACTACAATATACAATTTAAATATCTTCTAATTTTATATGTCAATTATTCCTTAATAAAGTAGAACTTAAAAAAAAAGAAAATGAGAAAAGGTACCAGCTGAAATATATTTTTCTGTTTTCTCAATGGGTTGTCTTGCATACTACCTGGTAAACAAGCCACTTTGAAGATCATTAGTTTAAACCCTTTTCTGTAAAGGGCCAGCAAACTTTTTTTCTGGAATTGGCTAGTTAGTAAATATTTTAGGTTTTGCAGGCCATTTGGTCACTATCACAGCTAATCGACAATGCCACTATAGCATAAAAGTAGCCATAACAAATGATACTCCACTCAAACAAACAGGCAGCAGGCCAGATATGACCCTGCTGGCTGACTTTAGCTTGCAGATCCCGGGCTTAGAAATACAATAAAGAGATGTTTAAGGACGTAGTGTGAAGGTAAACTCATGAGAACTATTGAAAAAGCTATTAATCTGCCATTTTCCCTGTTTATTCTCCCTCAAACTCTTTTCTTCCTCATGGTTCCAGACCTGCTTGGTGCCCCTGATTTAGAACCTGGATTTGAAAAGGAGAGAATGAGACCAACACATATCGATACACATAGCAGAAAGAGGATCCCGGCATCATTTGAGAACCTGGATCCAGCTATCCCTGAAATCAGCAAAACTATAGATATGCTCCCTAAGTGAGTCTGAAAGAAAGGAAAGTCACTGTCCTTTACCCATCATAGCTGGATCCCTGTAACAGAAGACAGATTAACAAGGGAAAAGCACATAAATCTATTTAATCAAAGTTTTACCTGACATGGGAGACTTCATAAGGAAGTGAAGACCCAAAGGAACAATTCAACCTGAGTGTTTTGATACTAGTTTTGATGAAGAGTAGAAAGTCACGAGAAAAAGGGATAGAACAAAGAAGTATGATACAAGAGCAGTAAACTGAGGGAAACAGCAAAACCTATTTGTTCAAATTTTTCGTGGTGTCCCTCCATCTTGGGAGATAAGGATGCCCCTTTCCCCCAAGTACAGGGAGGGCACCTTCCCCCTGAGGGTCTCATGACTTGCTTCAGGGGAATTTCAGAAAATCCTTCCTGCACCTGCTGTTTCTCAAATACTTTCAATTTAAAATATTCAATATGCTAAGGTAACCTATAATGTGTAAATTGGTAGTAACATGTCCTGAATCCTATCAAGCCCCCAAATTCCCTGTAAGTTTTTGTTGGTTTGGGTTTTTTGTCACTTGTAGCTAATAGTGAGTAATATATCCTGATTAACAATGCATTATTTAATTTAATTCTAATACAATTCTATGAAAGAAATTTTTTCTCATTTTATAATTGAGGAAAGTGAAGTGCAGAGCAGAAACTTACCCAAGAGCACACTTCTAGGAAGTAGTAGTGCTGGGTTGTGAGTTCTGAGGGGGCTGGTTACAATAAATCTCACTGGCCCTGTGATACCTGATAGTCTGTCCTGCAGACTCATGCATCTGGTGGAGCCCTCACAAAAATAAATACACAGAATTCATTCCAGAAGCCACCACTTGTGTCACTGAGTTAAATTCCTATTTAACTAAGAGAAAATGGGTATCGACCACAGTTGGCTTGATTGCAAATGTCAGGCTCTTTGAATTATTAGAAGCAGCAATGAAAAATTGATTACATTTAAAACATCCTGTGAAAAGTTTTACAATTGCACATTAAGAAATGGTGTTAAGCAAATAAGAACTAATTGTTCTCAGCTGCACTGGTAATAGCCCTGTCTGACTTCCCAGTACAATGCATATTCATTTCATTTGAACAAGAAAAGTAAATAAAAATAAAAAGTCCCAGCCCTCATTCTCATTCAATCACTATAATTCTGAGCCTAAGGTTATCCTCCAAAGGGAGACCAGAAATGCAACTAATGTTTTCCCCAATCAGTTAAAACTCCTCCAGAAACCTCTATCTGACCAAGAGTGCTGAGACTCAAAAAAATTCACCAAGTAAGAATACCACATACCATGAACTAGATGTGCATCCAAAAGCTTGAGTGCTCATTTAAGGGGTGGATTAAATTATTTTAAGGCTCCCTAAGGAGTTCATTTGAAAAACACATGAAAAAGTGTCAAAGTAATATGCCTTTTGCTTTCATATGCCTCTAGCATCAATTGGGAGCACCATGACCAGAGTACCACTTAGAACTCTGAGGTTAGCTAATCCCATTGGCCTCACTACCCACACTACATTAAAGTTAAAGTACTTTGGTCAGCTCCCCACATCTATTCCAGTAATGTGATTCCTCTCTTTCTTCAGCAGTCAAAATAGGCTAGTTTATGTTGTAGTGGCAAGTCATGCCAAAATGTTCAGTAGTTTAAAACTGTTATGGCAGATACCCAGCAGCCCCGCGCTGCAGCGTATGTAGCATATCAGCTCTGGCGACAGCCCCGTGGCTGTAGCGTACCAGCTCCGGCAGCTTTGCGGCTGCAGGGGATCAGCTCTTTTACCCGGCGAGAAACCAAGCGAGCACTCGGAGAGTTGGAGAACTCAGTTTTATTACGCCGGCGGGCTCAGAGGAGATCGCTCTCCAGAGTCTGAGCCCGGAAGAAGGGTTTCACAAGGCTTTTATGGGCTACGTCTTCCGGGTCCAAGCTTGACTAGTTGGACTGGAGTGACGTCAGGCAAGGTAGTAGATGCGGAAGCAGGTGCATAGGGGAGGACTGGTTGGGGCAGTTGGCTAGACTTTGCTTAGTCATCATGGCTGGGGTCTCTCCTTTCTACATTTTATTGGGACATTTTCTCCTACAAAACCACAAAGGTTTATTTCTCATTCAGGTAAAATGTCCATCACAGATTCTTTCCAGTTTACCTTGGACTTTCAGTTTTTGCACTAAAAGTTCTAGAAAACAGTTGCTAGTGAGCCCTGTACCGTATTACACCATGTCTTTGGGCAAAATATTCTTAGTTGGACCTTTCCTTTAGGGTAAACCAATCTACAACGGGTATGGTAGCCATACTTTTAATTTGATGCCTGCTCTAATCCTAAGTTTTAGCTGTTCCTTTCCATTCCAAAGTTTTATCAATTTTATCTTTTTCTGTTTGGAATTGGGAAGTAGTTTACTCATCTAATCATTCAGTACTTTTGTGTATATATTTTATTTCCTTTCATTCTTGCTTGCAAATCTACCCTTTTTTCCCCCAAAGATAGTGGTACCAACACATAAGATTAAAGCTTTGTTCTCTGAACTTTTGCCCTGGACCTGCATTCACTGGAACATGGTCTGCCTCCCAAAACATCTCAAGTGTCAGTTTTGCCAAATGCTTTAGCACAGGATAGCACGGATTGTCACTTTTCCAATCTTCAAAGCAGATCCTTGTTTTTAAACCATTAAGTCCCTAGCAAATGCTACACACACACACACACACACACACACATATTTAGTGCTAGCACCAATTTGAGGCACTAATTTCTATATCAGTCAGAACAAGCTAGGTTATGCTGAGGTAACCAATAAATTCAAAATTTCTGTGGTTTTTAAAACACAAAGGTTCAGTCTCTGTTCCTGCTTTATATCCCTTATAGATCAGCAAGAGGGCCCTGGTCTAGGACCCTCAGCAGATGGGGCTTCAATATTTAAAATATCAGTGGATGCAAGACAGAGGGAAGTGGATATGGAAATCCTAAATAAGCTCTTAAAGCTTCCATCTAAAAGTAACACATATCACTTCTGTTCACTTGTCATGTTGGTCCAAGCAAGCCAAAGGAACACCCTTAATTCCAGAAGGATGGAAAGTGCCATTATTCCATGTGCCCTGAAGAAGAGAGAACTCTGTGGGCAATCCTGAAGACTACCAACTCTATTCTACCCCAATCCCAAACTCAGTCTTCATTCTGATATTCCTAACGCACCCTCTAAAATTCTTTCTATCATTAAAAAGTGTATCTGAGCTCAGAATATTCTCTACAACTCTGACTTAATACCTCTTTCCCTCTTAGATCACCAAGACTCCCTTCCAAACGTTTCCTCTTCATTTCTCCTTTCTCATATACACAGTCACCTACTTTTCCTCCTAGAGTCACCATGTGGGGTCAGAATACTTCTTGTTTCATGATATCCTACTACCAGGCCATTACTCCTACATCTTTGTGTAAAAAACATCTTTCTTTGAGGATTCCCAAACACTACTATATCCCTTTTAATCCCTCCTTATTGCTACCATGTAGCTCAGCTTCTGTACCTTGACCTTCTTAACTCCAATGACCTTCCCTTATTCTCTAATTTAACAACTCAATCCCATGGCCACACTCTAGTTGTTGTAGTCACTGGAACTTCTCTACCTTTGAAATCTTAAATTTGAGTATCCCACTTTCTGGCCCCAATATCCTGCCCATTTATTCCACTATAAGTCTACCAGTGTTATAGCTCTCAGTTCCTTTCTCTACTCAGTGTTAGAGTAATTCAAATGCAAAACTGCCTATCTCCCTCTTACACAGCTTACCTGCTTAAAACGTTTCAGAGGCTCCCCATAGCACAATGGTTTTCAAACTTGGCTGCACATTAGAGTCACTTGAGGAGCTTTTAAAAAATCCTGATGCTAAACAACATCCCAGATCAATTAAATTCAAATTTTTTGAATGTCAAGCACCAGTACTTTTTTTTATAAAGCTCCTAAGTGATTTCAACGTGTAGCCAAAGTGGAAAACCACTGACCTAGAAGATAAAGCCCAACCATGAAGGGTAAGATTTGTAAAAATTGGCAGGACTTTTCCAAATGTCTTTTTTGAGCCACCTGCATCATATCATCAGTGTTGCTTATTTTCCTGGGCTCCACCCCAGGAAATTGAATTATAATGACTCTAGCTGTAGTCCCAGAATCTGATTTTCACTAGTACTCCAGGTGATTCTAATGCATGCCAAAATGTTGCCAGTTCCTGACTTGCACATTAACTTAGTCACACTAAAGTTTTGATTTGTCCCTATGAATATAAATTAGGGTAAGCCAAGTCTATCAGGCCTATACGATAATTGTGTGTCTGCTGCATTACTAAAAATGTGGTAAAGATGAAGCTGACTTAGTAGAGAGAAACCAGTAGTAGAGAGAAACTATGAGAGATCATGAAGACCAAGAGATAGCTTGGGGAGTTCCCTTGTGGCTCAGTGGTAATGAACCCAACTAGTATCATGATGATGTGGGTTCAATCCCTGGCCCCACTCAATGCGTTAAAGATCCAGCATTGCCGTGAGCTGTGGTGTAGGTCACAGATATGGCTCTGATCTGGCATTGCTGTGGCTGTGGTGTAGGCTGGCAGCTGCAGCTCTGATTCAACCCCTAGCCTGGGAATCTCCAGATGCAGCCCTAAAAAGACAAAAAAAGAGAGAAAAGTTATCTTTAGAGCCATTCTGGTTGCTGGTGTCTCCTGGTCATGTCCAGAGCATCCTTCCTTCAACCCCTTTCCCTAAAAAAGGCCAATATGAATCTTTTCTTTGAATCCCAAATCACCTAGTGATTCTCCATTTTTAATACTTTTCTAGCAGTGACCAAGATAAATAAATATTATTAAATAAATCATTCAATTTTGGTGCCCCAAAATTCTGTTGAGTGAGGGAATTTCTGGGTATATCTCTGTCACTAAGATAATTAATTACTGCAACAGTGTCATATTGATCAACCTCGCACAGATTTGAAGTCTCAATCTATCCTTGCCAGAAGTTTCCTTTTCCTGTCTCAAAATACAGACCTCTCCTCCATATGCCAACAAATACAAAGGGCATTGCATTTCTCACTCATCTAAGCCAAATCCCTTCCTCTCACTCAGTGGTATCTAGAAGCCAGCTCACAAGAGCAAGTTGTTAAATATTCAGAAATTTTGTTAGCTGGTTTTCAAATCTTTGTAATTTTGAAATCAACCATGTTGGGAGTATTTATACCATAAAAATTGGCAAATGCTACAGTTTTCAGAGTACAGGTCTTTGGTCTCTTTAGGTAGGTTTACTCCTAAGTATTTCATTATTTTTGATGTGACGGTAAATGGGATTGTTTCCCTAATTTCTCTTTCTGATCTTTCGTTGTTAGTATATATAGAAATGCAGCTGATTTCTGCGTGTTAATTTTGTATCCTGCGACTTTGCCAAATTCACTGATGAAAGCAGAGCTGGGGTTACCAAATAGGTAAAGTCAGTTTAACAGCAAAATATTACCCTCTATTTTGAAATATTTGTAATTTTGTAATATTACAAAAATTACATAAATTTCTTATTTATAAGGTCATTCAGAGTTTTCAAAGTTTTTCAAGTTCATAACTACATTTGAATTCCTATAATAACACTATGAGGAAAGTTATTTTTCCCCTATTTTGTGTAAAGAAGGCTGAAGCTTAAAGTGGTTAAGTAGGATGGGGAAGTGGGAGGTGCAAACTATTGGGTGTAAGATAGGCTACAATGAGATAGTGTATAATGTGAAATATAGCCAATATTTTATAATAACTATAAATGGAATATAACCATTACAATTCTATAAAAATTAAAAGTAAAACAATTTAAAAAAATTTTTTAAGTAAAATAATTAAATAACTTGTCTCTTACCACTGAGATCCAAAAAAAAAAAAAGAATCTGACTTCTAATTTAGGCCTCTTTCCAAAGTAATGCTTTACTGAATAAGGTTAATAACTTCTAAACCTAAGACAAAGACTGTAAATTCTTTGCCAGATTCATTCATTCCTGTCTTTCATTCTTCAACAAACATTTATTAAGTAACTATTGTATGTCGGACTCTGTGCCAGGCACTGGGATTACAATGATAAATAAGACACAGCTCTTCTCTTCAAGGACCTCACTGCCTGTTGGGAGAGAAAGACATCTTAACATATAAATCACAATAGAGTATGGTATATAGAGCTTGGGCCCTGGGCCCATATATATTCACTGTGGCTGGAAAGAAGTCAGATGTCTGCCAATGAATTGTGCTCTTGACAGTAATGAAGTTTTATTCCATTTTAGGACAACCAGGAATAGCACTTTTAAAGCCTCATGGTCTCATTCTTCCCATACATGTAGTAGACGACATGATGTTTCTACAAAACATATCACTGCAAAACACATCACTACCTACAATATGCCCAAAGACCAGGGACAGGAAGAAAATACCCATTTTTTTCCCCTCTCAGATGTACATCCAAGCAATGCAAGCATATTATCAGTGGTTTCCTTACATCTGCCAAGAGGCAATATGTCAAATAAATAATTTAGACCAGCTGAGGCAGTGCAAGAAAACAAAGCCATCAGTCATCTTGGCTGCATTATTGATTGCCAATAACAAGATACTTGCTAAGACAAATGACTCAGCTATTATACTAGTGAGTTTTTAGCCTATCTCAACTGCATAAATCATATTGAACTGTCTGTTGTTTTAAGATCTACAAACATATCTATAATCATTCTGCCCCCTGCCCCATTTTTTGCAATCTGTCTAAGGTGGCTCTTCATATGTAGAATGTAGATTCATTTTTTGCCCACTTACACAATTCTTTCTCTATTTGGATGTTACCACATGTCTGTTGCATCTATCTAATGGAGAAATGTATCTGTTTATACTTACTCCTATAAAACCTAGCTACTGGTTTAGAGATGAAAGAGGAAAATGCAATCACTTTAATCAAATTAATTTACTCCTTATAAATCAAGGTGTGATAGAATACACAGCTATTGGAGTCAGAAGTCATAGATTGAAGAATAGAATGTTGGTTGTGTGACCCAAGGCATCTATTTCTTATACAAGGCGTGGTTTCCTTTACAAAATCAGAACATCACCTGACCTCCCTATCTGATGAGGTTATTAGAAGAATAACGAAAATTTGAAAATGTTAAAATTGCTCTATATAGATGGGGAAACTGTTTCAATGTAAACATGTCCTTGTATGAATTAATTATCAACCACAGGTGTATCTGTTTGGTATTCCAAGCAGAAACAGATGGAACTTCCAAATTAAAATAATTCCAGGGGTGTTCATTTACCAAGGGACTAATTACAAGGTGTGGGTGGGAGGAGAGGAACCACAACAGATAGTGCAGGAACCTGAGGCTAGCAGCATCAAGACTGTGATTACTCTAAGCCTGAAAAGATGTAAGGTGGAAGGGATTATGTCAAGAATCCAGCATGGCAGAATCATGACAATCAGGCTACATTGAGAAGAGCAAATACCTTCTTTCAGAGACACAACTGACCCTGCATGATCTCACAGTAAATAAACTAGAGGGATATATTCTGGTTTCTCCCCATTGGATATACCCTACCTGCAGCCAGGAGATACAGAAGCTTCTGTTTATGTAAATCACACAGGTTAGGATCCCAGGGCAAAGAGCAAAGTGGAAAGGCAAGAAGAGTGTATCTGGAGGGACAAAGGCAGAAATCCAGCACAGTAGGAAACAATTTTGTTATGATTCTTCTATCACTCAAAATATCAACTCCAAAACTATATATTCTTCCTCTCTTCTCCAAAACTCCATTTCAACTCAGTTATGAGATCACATTAACCTTCTCTCTGCTATTTCTGTCAGATAAATTTCCTGATATCCACGTCCACTGCCTTCGTTCATGCTCTATGTTAGGTGGGAATCTTTTGGTTACAAGGAGCAAAGACTAGCTCAAACTGGCTCAAGCAATAAAAGGAACTTATTAGTTCATTAACTGAAAACTCCAGAGAAATATATCTTCAGTTGCTTGGATTCAGAAGCTGGATCATTTCATTAGGAATTAAGCTTTTCTTTCTCTCCTCTCTGAGTCATATCCTTTCTCAGGCTATGCTTTCCTCTGTTGGTTTCCTTCTTTGGTCAGCTCTCTTTCCATGGGGGAATTCAAGTACCTAAGGCTACTCTGATTCTGGACCTTGTACTGCAAAGGCAAATGGAGCCTTGGTGTCCTATATCATATTCAACAGCATGGGAGATTATGGAGTAATTTGGAGTTGAATTTCTAGCTAAGAATTATTATTATTTATTTCCCTGGAATTTCTTCCCACTTATCTCTTTTAAGGAGGTGACAACAGCACTGGGAGATGGCCACAATCATGATAGATGTGAAGTAATTATGAATTCTGGCTCTTCCTGAAATCCATTTCACCTTTGACCTATATTGGATCTCTCTCTCTCAAGTCTGGGGGAGTAGAAAGAGATGTGGAAGAAAAATGCTAAATATGCACTATAGTTTCAATTTCAGTGTATGCAGCCAATCTATAGCTGCCTTGTTGTGTACATTAAGTGATATCCTTCAAAGTACTCACAGAGATGGCAGCTCAATACGTATTAGTATCCTGTACTTGCTCTGACTTATTAATACTCCAGAGATAGCCAACACATGTTAGAATTCTCACTTCACAAATAAGGAAAATGAGCCTTACAAAAGTACTCAGACAGTAAGAAGAAAGCCATGATTCAAACGCAGATTTGACGCCAAGTCCCCAAATTATTCTATTTACCAAGGTGCCACCTTTTTACTAAAAGTTATTTTGATGCATAAAATATTTAAGTAATGACACAGGAGGGTTTTCCTTTAAGTTGATTTGAGATGATTAAACAATATGTATTGGTCTCTGCCTCTAGTTCCTACCACAGAGCTCCTGAAAAATCTTACAATTTCCTGGGTGATAAGAGCACTGGGAGCATCTTTTCTTCTAATATTCAGTCTTTGTTCCTGGTTCTTGACAGAGGGCTCCTGGAACCCTTATAATTTCTTGGGTGATAGGAGTGTATTTTGTTCTAATGAGGTAACTTTAGGTGGGCTCCTGGGAGGCTCCTGGATCAAGGCTGGTTACCAAAAAAAACAAGCCACAATTACAAGCTTGGCATTTTCAACACTATTCCCCATTTTCTTGAGACTTGAGAAGGGCTGAAAACAGTGTTAAATGATGCTCAAACCATGCCTGCATGATGAAGCCCCCATGAAAATACCAACAGTGTGAGGGTCACAGAGCTTCCAGGTTGACAAACATATTCACACTTGGAGAGTGACACACACCAGCTTCACAGGAACAGAAACTCCTGCACTTGGGAGCCTCTCAGGCCTCACCCTAAGTATCTTTTCACCTGACTGTTTATCTGTATCCTTTATCATACCCTTTAATAAACTGATAAATATAAGAAAGTATCTCCCCAAGTTCTTTGAGCTGCTGTAGCAAATTAATCAAACCTAAGGAGGGGGCTATGGGAATTTTCAGTTTGCAGCCAAATCAGATAGAAGTTATGGGTAACCTGTACTACTTGAGACTGGCATCTGGAGTAGGGTGAGAGCAGTGGTGATAGTGTAAGAGTAAAGGAGAAACACACAAGAGGAGAACCATGGGATTTTCATTCACAGCTTGGTATATCCAGCATCATGGGAGAGAAGACACCACTAGGTCAGGATATACTGAAACCCCAGAGAGAACTAAAAAGGAACACTTTATACTTTAACACATAAATGAACATGGGCTACATCTTCACAGTTGCTCAAAGTTGTCATTATAAAAGTTCAGAATACAGAAACAAATTTTCTAAGTGATCTCTGTGATTGAGTTGGAGTTCTTTCCAGTCTTCTTATAAGATGCATTTCATTATTATTACCTGAGCAGCCAAGAGAGGCATAATTACAGCTATAAAATAATTCTCATGGCTTTTGACATCTTTCCATGCTAACTCATCATCATCTTCATCCAAATACCCAGACTGTTATTCATCTCACATAGATGGATGGAGAAATCAACATACTTCCAGAGAAACAGAACAGGGCCCAGGAAGAAAACTTTAACATGGACCCAGCTTTAATATGAAATCTGTGCCCATCCACGTCAGAGAACAGCTGTAAGAAGAACCTGAATTCTCCATTTTCTGGTTATATTTTGTTTCATTTTTCACAACAAAGAGGAAACAGAATGAGCTCTAGATTTAGACAATCTTGACTTTGTTTAATTTTTTTAAATGAAGTATTATTGATTTTTAATGTTATGCTAATTTCTGCTGTACAGCAAAGTGATTCAGTTACATACATATATACACACTTTTTAAAATTTTTTTTCTTTTCAATTATGCTGGATCATAGGATATTGAATATGGTTCTCTCTGACATACAGTAGGATCTTGTTGATTATCCCTTCCATGTATTATAGCTTACATTAGCTAACCCCAAACTCCCACTCCATCCTTCTCCCAAACCCCTCCCAGTTGGCAACCACAAGTTTGTTCTCTATGTCTCTAAGTCTGTTTCTGTTTTGTTGATAGATTCATTTGTGTCAGATTTTAGATTCCACATATAAGTGGTATCATATGGTACTTTAGATAATCTTGACTTTGAATCCATTTGTTGTCTATGATTTCGAGCAAGTTACTTCACCTCTCTGAGCCTTGGTTCCCATATCCAAAAAATGGGAACACCACCAATATTTCTGGGTTGTTACGAGGTATGCAAAATTTATGGCACAAAGTCAGTGTTCAGTATTGTGAATCACTGGATGGCGTCAACAACTCTGAGCTTAGTTTTCTGTCATAGTGGTAGGTAGCTGCAGGAGGTTTCTTCATTCCTATTATATCAGATGTTCCTTCCTTTGTGAAGAGTCTTGAGGTCAGAGATAGGTGATGCTATCACAGTGTAGCTCCCTGGTAAATCATTCACTCAGCTTGAACGAGCTTAAAGGAATAAATAACCCTTTTAAAATATCACTCCCTAACGAATGAACCTATCTACAGAACAGAAACAGACTCACAGACATAGAGAACAGACTTGTGGTTGCCAAAAGGGGAGAAAAGAGGGAGTAGGATAGACTGGGAGTTTAGTAGATGCAAACTGTTACATTTACTTGTATGGTGTAGGGCACTATATCTAATCTCTTGGGATTGAACATGATTAGGGATGATATGAGGAAAAGAAGGGGTGTGTGTGTGTGTCCTTGGGTCACTATGCCGTAAAGCAGAAATTGGCACAATCTTGTAAATCAACTATACTTTAATTTTTTAAATGGTTTAAAAAAAAAGAAAAATGAAAAACATCCCATGATTACATCTATCTGAAAATAAGAATGCATGTAACATGGAACAGTTAAAATATCCATTGCTTAAGATGACAGATATATCAGTGATTTTATTTCTCTATTAAGTCTTTCTTTAATTTGGATATTAAATCATTTTCAATAAAAATATGCAGTATTAAAAAATAAAAATAAGAACACATTTTAAAGGAAGAAAAAGAAGGAAATGGCACTTCCCAGGAGGAACAAATTGATAGATTCATGTCAAGTAGGTAATGCTTCCTCCCACTCCTGTGTGGGTTTGTTGGTTTTTTGCTATGCTCACACAAGGCAAAAGCTTGACCAGAATAAAACTCCTGCCCTCACCCCAAAACTGATTCAGTCATCTCTAACAGAGGCAAAACTGTGTAATCTGATTAGTGAACTGAGAAAAACTATCTGGATATATACAGACCACCCTCTTCTCATCCCTCCGAAAAAGAATGTGTGTATAGCTGCCTCTCTCTATTTTTGATAGCATCATATGGGTCCAGTATTACCTGTGAGTGGATGAAAACATCTATATAATTCTAGGTAAGTGTTAATAAACTCACTCACCTATAGTTATAAACTATTATCTCCATTATCAG
This sequence comes from Phacochoerus africanus, assembly GCF_016906955.1. Classification (NCBI taxonomy): domain Eukaryota; kingdom Metazoa; phylum Chordata; class Mammalia; order Artiodactyla; family Suidae; genus Phacochoerus; species Phacochoerus africanus. Next base: position 20,898,117 of record NC_062547.1, on the reverse strand, counting down.
CTTTATGAATAATAAAGGTGATATTTTTCTTTCTCATCTTTTTACTCTTTTGTCTTAACTCAACTGATACAGCAATATGTTTTCATCAATAAGACTTCATCACCACACCCACTTACCACATCAAAACCATTTCCAAGTTCCTAATTACAATGATTCCCCAAAAACAGACTTCACAACTTTTTAACAGAGTAGCTTAGCATCTGCACCTTTATTAGGCAATTTACCATGAAAGCAGCACTCATTTCTGGCTGGCTAAACCCAAGATCCAGAAGCATAAAGTTGATTTCATTCATAATCTCTAAGGAATCTATAATATTTGCTATTTTTAATAGTAATCCAGTCTCCCAACCTCTTTGTTAGACCTTCTTCTGAGGTAGAAAACCAATGTTTAACTTTCATATCAAAAAGACCAAAAAATTTAAATGCTCTATTCCCATACACTTTTACCTTAAAAAAAATTTTTTTTACATTTATATTGGTTTTGCTTTCAATTTGATTTCACATTTGTATCTGTTTTTGATCCTCATAATATTCTGGAAGGTTAAAAGAGCAGATATTAGTCTGATAATTTTATAGATGAAGAAAATAAGCTTTAGAGAAGCAGTCATGATCAAGATCATACAGACCACAGCACAGTTAAAACTGAAATTCAATTTATTCAATTGCCTGCCCTCCGAGTTGCTTACAGCCTGGCAGGAGAGACAGACAGGTAAACAAGAAACTGTGGTCCAAATCACAGAAGCCATAATGGCCCCTTGAGAGATCACATGGTAGGGACTTGTGATCTGATCTCTGGGAGTTAAAGAAGACCTGCTGAAGGAGAGTGAAGAGATGGGTTTTAAGGTTAGAATGTCACAGGCAGAAGGAACAGCCTGTTCAAAGCAGGAGAAAATGTGATTGTTCAGGGAACCACAAATTGTTCAAAAAGGTGGAGTGCAAATTGATAACACTGAACAGGAAGAGATGAGACTAGAGAAATAAGCAAGAAACAAATATTACAAGCTTTTTTTCTTCAAGTCTGAGAATGTGGGCTTAAGAAAATATGGAGACTTCATAAGACCATCTCTCAACAAATCAAATCAAATATGATATGTCAATGCCTCTTTACCTCTTCAACCCAAACCAAAACAGAAGGTGACTTGAATATAGTCCCCAAAGAGGCAAAATTGGTGCACCATGACAAGGTTACCCTCTGTTTCCTTAAGAAAAGCACTGCAGTTTAAACGATAATTACATGTAAACCTGACAATATATTTCCAAGATCATTCTGTGTTCAAAGAACTGCTCTTCCAAGCAATATGCAATTCACATTGGTCACTATCTCCCAGGACTGGGTGATAATTGGCCAGTGTTTTCAACCAGCTGTGCTTGGACATTTTTCTGGAATGTGACTGTCAGATGATTTAATTTCCAGGAGAATTTAAGAGTTTTCTTTTTCTTCTAGGACAATCAACTTGTCATAGGCCATTACATTTTTCAATACATATGCATCTCATTCACACACACACACACACACACACATACACACACACACACACACACGGTTGTTTAGAACTACGTACCTCCTACACAGGCAAACACACACACGCTAATGTTAAGTGGATTCATATCTTAGAATGGCGCATCCATAATACACAACAGTAATAATTTCTTATATTTGCATAGTACTTTTTATTTATAATTTATACACAGCTGCTCCCAAAAAGGATGTGAGACAGCTATAGCACTTTATAATTTATAAAGCATTCCATCTTCTGACAATCCTGTGAGGTAGTAAGAACAAAGATTAATACTCTTGTCATGAAGAAAAGAAAGCTTAAAAGTTTTTTAAGACTTAAAAAACTAAGGTGATTTCTCCAAGCCATTTCCAGAACTCAAAAAGTTGAGTTCTTTCAATTGCATTAACCTATCTGCTCTAATAAGCTGTGTACCCAACAGTAATCCTTGAAGACATCCTGAGATATGAATGAATCTTAAAAAAATGGAATTCCCATCATGGTGCAGCAGAAATGAATCCAACCAGGAACCATGAGGTTGCAGGTTTGATCCCTGGCCTCGCTCAGTGGGTTAAGGATCCGCCGTTGCCATGAGCTGTGGTATAGGTCGCAGACGCAGCTCAGATCTGGCGTTGTTGTGGCTGTGGTGCAGGCTGGCAGCTATAGCTCCAATTAGACCCCTAGCCTGTGAACCTCCATATGCCATGGGTACGGCCCTAAAAAGGAAAAAAGAAAGAAAAAGAAAAAAAAAGTTTTAAAAAATCATCACAGATGAGGACATACTCCAAATGTTCTGCACTTACTCTCCATGTCCCCATTCTCAGTCTCTCAAGTGTTAAGAATCACTGCTAAAATTTATTGAGTGCCTAAGACATGAATAGCACTGTTACAAGTATTTTACTTGTATTATCTCATTAAATCCTCACAACAGTAGATAATATTAACTCCATTTATGGATCGGAACTCCTTATACAGTAGATAATATTAACTCCATTTTATGGATAGGAAAATTGAGGCAGAGAAAAGGTCCTTGCCCCTACAGACATGACTAGTAGGTTTTAAAGTCAGATTTCACACCTAGGCATTCTTAATCAAAGACTCACTTGTTTAACCACTACACTATTCTGGTTCTTTGCCCAGAAATTTCTTCAGGTCATGTCATAAGACAAAGATTTTGTGCCAGTAAAGAGTTTTGCTCTTATACGTGTTTTGTTTATGTTCCTCGCTTCCCACATGCCTCAAAGGATCCAAATGACCCATGCAGTCTTCTCAGTATACCTACAAACCCTTCATATCCACAGGCAAGCAGAATTCCAAATAGTTATCCCCCTGATTGCAAACTTTTATCCCACTGAACGAATCAGACATGAGTCACTGTTTAGTGGGAACAATTTGACGCATCCTATAAGTTATTCTGAAAAATGGGAAAATATCAAAAGACTGTGGAACCTCCAGATTTATTTCCAGAGATATAATGGTGCATGATGATGCCCCTCTGCATTAGCATAGCTACACTACAATTGCCATCACCAAGCCCATCTACTGCTGTACCGCCAAATCCTTTTATCACACTTTCATCCCTTCCAGGTAAATGTGCTGTTATCTATGACCCTGAATCATCTCTGTAATTTACAGGATTTCTGATTCTTTTTTGGGGGACATGGCGGGGCTGGGGGGGGGGGCGTGTTGCACACATGGATTGTGGAAGTTCCTGGGCCAGGGCTCAAACCCACACCACAGCAGCAACCTAAGCCACTGTAGTAACAATTGCTGAATCCTGAATCTGCTGGGCCACAAGAGAACTATTTGATTCTTTTAAACCCAAACCACTATTGCTACCCAAATTTATCCAAGTGTTCTTAACTAGGTGAGGGCTTGAGAGGTCATTAGAAATAGCACAAAAAGGAAAGAGTAAGAGAATAAAATACAAATAAAAGGAATAACATTCTTGGATAATAAATGATGATTAAAAAAATTTCCAGGGAGAATACAAAGATCACCAATTTATAGTCTATTCCTTCATCCAGACATATATTGCTCTATTTATGATATATGCCTAAATGCCATTCAAGATACTCTAACCTTGTAGCAAAGAAATATGATGGATATGGATTCAAACTGTCAATGTCAGAATCAATATCATGATTTTTATTTTAAATTTCTTTCAATGTTCATGGAGAATGGCCTTGTTTAACTGACATAGCAGTAATCAAAGTATGAAATGACATTTAGGGATATCAATGCTTGCACAGCAAACCCAAGGCATGTCCCCAATGTACTTAACATGTAATACCTGGGGAGAAAGACAAGAGCAATGAAGAAAATAATTGGTATATTTTTAACTGCAAAAGATATTAATAATAAGGAAAATATAAGAAGTTTTTTTCTTCTTTTTAGGGCCACACCTGTGGCATATGGAAGTTCCCAGGCTAGTGGTCGAATCGGAGCTGCTGTTGCTGGCCTATACCACAACCACAACATCAAGGGATCTGAGCCACATCTGCGTCAATGCCACATTCTTAACCACTCAGCAAGGCCAGCGATCAAACACACATCCTCATGGACACTAGTCAGGTTTTTAACACGCTGAGCCACAATGTGAACTTCAGAAGTTTTTATATTTAAATATTTAGAAACTATTGATAATATTTTAAACAATATTGAAAGTTTACTAAGTGCCAAGCATAAGTGCTAAGTGATTTACATATATCATCTCATTCATTTTTTTCTACCTATTAGGTAGGTAGTATTTTAGACCTTTCCCCCATTTTAAATACAAAATACCTAATGCCCAGACAGATTAAGTAATTGTCCAGTCACACTTCTAATAAGATTCTATCAAGCCCAGACTGTCTCACTCTTTGGCGAAATTAATCATTTCACTCTACCACTTCTCAGCAATCAAAAGGAAAATAGAACATAAAGTAAATGCTGATTTTTTTAAATGTATTTTAATAAAAAACGTAAATTAAAATTCTAAGTGCAAAATGTTTTTTGGCAGGGCACAGGCAGGCAGAGGGAAGTAGAAGTGTGCTACTTTTTGCCTTTTTGACAGAACTATATATGAATTAATTCCAAAGATTATTTAAAAAAATGTAAGCTCATATTTCATATTAAAAATTTTAAAGCAATCACTGGTAAGCTAAAAGTAAAACGTATAACTTTGAAGCAAGTAGTGAGGGAAAACAGAACGAAGAAACTTTATCAATTCAGTAAAATATAGGAAAAAAAGATAAAAATATAAACCAGATGTGACAGGTTGTATATTCTACTGGTGGTCACACCACTATATACACCATCCCACGTGTTCTTAAAATGTGTTACTGACACATCTCCATCGAGGAATGAAGTCTATATTCCCCTCCTTTGAACCTGCCTAGAACTTTATAAATACCTTAACTAATAGAATTCAGTGGATGTGATGTTTCCTGACTTCTGAAGCTATGTCATAAAAGACAAAATGGCTTCTTCCTGGCTGTCTCAGCATATGTGCCTTTCAAACTCAGACACCATACTGTAAGGAGCCCAAGCCACATGCAGAAGCCACATGACATTGGTCAGTGAAAAGCCCCAGCAAGATTTTTAGCCAACACAAGCATTAACTACCAGACATATGAATGAGTGACCTTTCAAATGAAGCCAGTTGAAAATCAAAACATCATAGAATAGAGAAAAGCCATCTCTGCTCTGCCCTATCTGAATTTCTTACCCACAGAAACTATGAAAGATAATTTTTAAAAAAATATTGTTGTTGGAAGCCATGGAGTTTGTAGTGCTATTAGATATATGGATGTAGGGCAATAGATAACTCATAGAACAGAGAAAATAAAAATACAGAATTAGATCGCAAGAACAAGTAGAAACATATTAACAAACACAGTGAATATAAAAAAGAATTAAACTCATCCATTAAATGGGTAAGAAAAAGTCATCAGAAGATTGGCATTCCCATCATGGCTCAGCAGTAACAAACCTGACTAGTATCCATGAGGATGTGGGTTCAAACCCTGGCCTTGTTCAGTGGTTAAGGAAATAGTGTTGCCATGAGCTGTGCTGTAGGTCATGATGTAGCTTGGATCCAGCATTGCTGTGGCTGTGGCTGTGGCTGTGGCCAGAAGCATTAGCTCCAATTGGACCTCTAGCCTGAGATCCTTCATATGCCATGGTGTGGCCCTAGAAACACCAAGAAAAAAAAAAAAAAAAAGAAGAAGAAGCAGAAGATTGAAAATAAATGGATCACAAAGAGAAATACCCCAAAAAGCCCCTCAAAATATCTGCAGCAATACTAATATGAATCAACAAAAAGTTAAAATAAAGCAAAAACAGTATTAAAAGGGACAAAAATTGATGGTTTGTATTGATGAAGAATAATTATACAAGTTATAAGAAGCATATATATGTATTATAGCAACACAGTTTTGAAATACATAAAGCCAAATTTTATACATAAAAGCATAAAAAAAACCTAAGAATTTAAAAACTCCACTCACAACAGTGGCAACATCTGTGACAGTGATCAGAGGACTAGGTTGGATGATACTAAATCAGTCCCAAGGAGACTCTCCCCAGCACAAAGACACATACATGCAAAAACACAAATACACAGCTGCTGTAACAGGTAGGAACACACACAAACTAGGATTTCATATACTGAAAGAACAAAATGTTAATAGCCTCATATGTCTACTTACGTAAAAGGTCTTTGTTAGCTAAGTAGTTGAAAATACTCTGAGATAACCAACATGTATTTTCAATATTACTCTCATTCCAACAAATTAACTTCAATGAAAATGCAAAAAGAATCCATTGGCACAGATGTGACACAAAGAAATGTGTTGTCCCTGTCCTATAACCATTTATTTGTTTAACAAATATTTAGAATTACACCATAGGCTAAGCACTATTAGGCATCAAGGATACAAAAGTGAACCTGACAGCATAGTCTTTACTCAAGGATTATTATATTTAGTACTGGATGTAGACTCTGAACTAACCAACCCATAAATGACTCTAAACTTTTAAATTGTGCAAGGATTCTAAAGAAAAATAATCAAACATTATGAGAACAAAGGGAGCCTGATCACATAGAGTGGTCAGGAAAGGAATACCTAGGAGAGAGATTTAACCAGTGGCTAAAATTATGATTTAGAATTAGCCAAATCACTACTTATTCTGGTAAAGATGGAGTAATAGGGGCCAGTTTGACCTTTGGCCTAAAATAATTAAGAAACCAGACAATTATTTTCAAACATTGAACATACGGCACCATGGGAAAGAGATCATGAGAGACAGAAATAAATGAAGTGTGTCCTATGATTGTCCCAGCTTACAGTCCTGAAACAGTTTTCAGTTCTCAGAAGAGTGAGCTGGAAACTAGTTGGAGTGCAGTGATCCTACTGAACTGAGGAAAGATATCCTGGATTTGGAGAGGCCAAGGAAGCACCAAAGAGGGGAAAGTTGCAGAGGGAGAAACACCTTGGAGATATGCAAAAGGTCTCCCTCACGTCTTCAAAGCCAGATAAAGATTCACCTAAAAGAAACGCAGGGGACCAACCCTAGAGAAAACACAGAGACAGAAATATTTCTGTTACTACAAGCCAGAAAGAAAAAACTTTATAATTAACCAGGATGGGGAAGGGGACTCAAAAGGATATTGGCTCAAAAGGAACCTAAATTACTTTACTTTCTGGAGTAAAGGCTATTTTGTTCCTGCCTAAAAAGTTTAACACAAACCTTTGAAAGGATCTAACTATTTGAAGGCCAATTAAATATACCTCAGAACAAAACTCAAGAATATTTATAGGAATACAAAAATATCCAGCACTTAACAAGGTGAAATTAAAAATACCTATCATCCAGTTGAAAATTAGAAGCCATACAATGAAACAGAAAAAATACAACTCATAATGAGACAGTAAAACATCTTTAAATTATTAAAAGAGAAAACTGTCAATTGTTGATTCTATTCCCAGCAAAAAATCTTTCCTAAGTGATAAAAAATAAAGACATGACATACATACAAAGGCAAGAAGAATTCATCAACAGCAGACCTGCTACAAAAATATTTTTTAAAAAATCCTTGGGAGTTCCTGCTGTAGCACAGCAAAAAAGAATCCAAGTTATATCCATGAAGACGCGAATTTGATCCCTGGCCTTGCTCACTGGGTTGGGGATGCAGTGTTGCTGTGAACTGTGGTGTACATTGCAGACATAGCTGGGATCCTGAGTTGCTGTGGCTGTGGTGTAGGCTGGCAGCTGTAGCTCCAATTGCACCCCTAGCCTGGGAACCTGCAAATGCCACAGGTGCGGCCCTAAAAAGTGAGAAAAAAAAAAAAATCCTTGACACAGAATGAAAATGATACCAGATAGAAATCTGTCAACACAAAAGCATGATGAGCACTGGAAATAACAAAAAAAGTAGAAGTAAAATATATGACGCAAATGGCACAAATAGAGGAAAAATATGGAATTCTACAATTATAAAGTTCTTATACATGGTTCATTACTCAAAAGTACAGAATAATAAGTTACAGATATATACCTTAAAATAACACCCAAAAAAAGGAAACAGAGGATAAAATGGGATAAACAAAATAATTCAATTAATCCAAAGGAAGGCAGAAAAAAGGAAAAAGAACAAAGAGCAGGTGGAAAAGAAAAGTAGAACCAAATGGTAAGATGGAGACTTAAATTCAACCATATCAATAACCATATGAAAATAAATGATCTATACATCCCAATTAAAAGACAGAGGTTGTCAGATTGTATTCTTAAAAATAAAAGCAAGTTGTGGAGTTCCCATCATGGCACAGTGGAAACGAATCTGACTAGGAACTATGAGGTTGTGGGTTCAATCCCTGGCTTTGCTCAGTGGGTTAAGGATCTGTCTGTCATTGTTGTGAGCTGTGGTATAGGTCACAGATGAGGTTCAGATCCTGCATTGCTGTGGCTATGGTGTCAGAAAGCAGCTGTAGCTCCCATTAGACCCCTAGCCTGGGAACCTCCACATGCCACGGGTGCAGCCCTAAAAAGCAGAAAAAAAAAATTGTATGCTTCCTACTAGAATCAAACATACTATAAGTAAAAGAATGGAAACAAATATACCATGCTAACATTAATATAAAGAAAGCTGGAAGGGCTACATTTCTTTTAGACAAAACATATTTTGGAGCAAAAAATATGTTCAGGTACAAAGAGTGTCATTTCATAATGTTAAAGGGATCAGTGCAGTGAGAGGACATAAAAATTTCAAATGTTCATGCCCCTAATAATAGGGTTTCAGCAAAAACTGATAGGACAATAATAAGAAATAAACAAATCTGTAATTTTGGAGATTTTAACACCCTTCTGAACTTGGTAACTGATAGAACAATTGGGCAGTAAATCCATAAGGATATAAAAGGCAAATAACACTATCAAACAACTTAATTGAAATTAATGGAATACTCCATCCAACAACTGAATATACATAATTTTCAAATACACACAAAACATTTGTCATGATAGATCATATTCTGAATCCTAAAATAAGTAAATTTGAAATGATTTAAATCATACAAAGTATGTCCTTGAAATACAATGCAATTACAGTAAAAGTCAAAAACAAAAATACTTTTGGAAAACCCTCAATTTTTATAAATAAAAGAGCAGATTTCTGAATAACCTGTGAAGCAAAGATGAAGTCAAAAAGGAAATGGGAAAATACTCTGAACTGAATTAAAATGAAAATAATATATCAAAATTTGTGAGATGTATCTTAAACCACTCTGTAAAGTAAAATATATAGAGCACTATTATATATATATTAGAAAAATATGTATACTTCCTTTTCTGGAAGCATGCTGAATATAAAAAATAAATTCATATGCATTTGTTCACAAAAAGGAAAAATAAGAAAGACTTCAAAACAATCATCTCAGCTTCCACCTTAAGAAACTAGAAAAATAGCAAGTTATACCTAGTTTAAGCATAAAAATGAAAGTGATCCAAAGATGAACTGAACACAATGAAACACAAAACAGAAAAATAAAGTAAATGAAAACAAAAGTCAGTTATTTAAGAAGACTAATAAAACTGACATATCTCCAGCCAAAATGGTAGCGGAAAAAAAGGAGTAAAGATACCAATTATCAAAATATGAAATGATAGAGAAGACTCCTAGAGATATTTAAAGAATAATAAGATAATATTTTTAACAATTTTAAGCCAATAAATTGAATAAGAAGAATGAAATAAATTATTTGAAAGAGGCAAACTATCAAAATTCTTTCAGGAAAGAATACTGTTAGGACTGAAAGGTTTTTTTCCCCTTAAAAACTGATACATTAAGGAGACGAGATTAAGGAAGAGAAGGACTGGAGCTCAACTTCTCTCCTAAAAACAACAAAATTCACAACTAAAGACTGAGCAATCTTCACCCAAATGGACCGGAAACCTTAAAAAAGATATCCTACTCCAGAAGAAAAAGAGGAGGGCACATCCACAGGTAGGAGGGGCGATTTCGTGATATAAACAACACCATACCTCCTGGGTGGGAAGCTCCACAGACTGGAAACTAACTGGTTCACAGAGACTCACCTACAGGAGTGAGAGTTCTGAGCCCCACATCAAACTCTCTCGTGCAGGGAACTGGCACTGGGAGAAAGAGCCCCAGAGCAGAGGGCACTGAAGACCAGTGGGGCTTGTGCACAGAAGCTCCACGGGACTGGGGGAAATGGACACCCCATTCTTAAAAGGCACACATGGACTTTCACATGCACTGGGCCCCAGGGCAAAGCAAAGTCTCCATGGGAATCTGGGTCAAACCTGACGGTAATTCTTGGAGGACATCCTGGGAAAACAGGGGTAAACGTGGTCTGCTGTGAGGGAGGGACATTGAAAGCAAAGATCTCGGGAATATTCAGCAGCTGCCTTTCTCTGGAGGTGGCCATTTTGGGAAACTCTGGCCCCACCCATCAGCCAGCTGCTGAGAAGCCCCAGGGCAAACAACAACCCACGTGGGATCACAGCCCCATCCCTCAGTAAACAGGCTACCTAAAGACCCCTCAGGCACACAGCTGCCTTGAATCCCATCCAGAAACTAAGCCCCACCCACCAGAGGGATTAGAATCAGCTCCACCTGCCAGTGGGCAGGCATCAGTTCCTCCCATCAGGAAGCCTACAGCAAGCCCCGCATACCAATTTCAACCACAAGGTGGGCAGACATCAGAAGTAAGACAGGCTACAACTCTATTATTTGTAAAAAGGTCACCACACCAAAAACCTATAAAAATGAAAAGACAGAGAACTATAACTCAGAGGAGGGAGAAAGGAAAAATCCCAGAAAAACAGCTAAGCAAAGAGGAGATTCTCAGCCTCCAGGAAAAAGACTTTAGACTGTTGATGCTGAAGATGATGCAAGACATTGGAAATAAACTGGAGGCAAAGACGGATAACTTACAGGAAACACTGACCAAAGAGATACAAGATAGAAAACTTAAACAAGAAGAGATGCAAAATACAATAACGGAAATAAAAAATTCACTAGAAGCAGCCAACAGCAGAATACAGGACACCGGAAGAACGAATAAGCGAGGTGGAGGACAGATTAGGCGAAATTACAGATGTGGAACAGAAAAGAGAAAAAACATTGCAAACAAATGAAGAGAGTCTCAGAGAACTCTGGGACAACGTTAAACGCACCAACATCCATCCGTATTATAGGGGTGCCAGAAGGAGAAGAGAGAGAGAAGGAGACAGAAAATACATTCTAAGAGATAATAGCCGAAAACTTCCCTAACATGGGGAAGGAATCATTCACTCAAATCCAGGAAGCACAACAAATACTGTATAAAATAAACGCAAGGAGGAATACCCCAAGACATATATTAATAAAACTGACCAAAATTAAAGACAAAGAGAAAATCTTGAAAGCAGCTAGGGAAAAGAAACAAATAACATACAAGGGAACACCAATAAGGTTATAGGCAGATTTTTCAACAGAAACTCTGCAGCCCAGAAGGGAGTGGCATGATATACTTAACATGATGAAAGGAAAAAAGCTCCAACCAAGATTACTGTACCCAGCAAGGCTCTCATTCAGATTTGACGGAGAAATCAAAACCTTCACAGATAAGCAAAAGCTGAGAGAATTCAGCAACACCAAACCAGCCTTACAACAAATACTAAAGAAACTTCTATAGGCAGAAAAGAACAAGAGAAGAAGGAAAGAAAAAAGAGCAGAAAAAACAAATCCAAAGCAATTAATAAAATGGCAGTAAAAACATACATATCAATAATTACCTTAAATGTTAATGGACTAAACGCCCCAACCCAAAGACACAGACTGGCTGAATGGATACAAAAATAAGACCCATATATATGCTGTCTTCAAGAGACCCACTTCACTTCTAGGGACACATACAAATTGAAAGTGAGAGGATAGAAGAAAATATTTCACACAAACAGGGATCAAAAGAAAGCTGGAGTAGCAATACTCATATCAGACAAAAGAGACTTTAAAATGAAGAATATTTTAAGGGACAAAGAAGGTCACTACATAATGATCAAAGAATCAATCCAGTAAGATGATATAACAATTTTAAATATCTACACACCCAACACAGGTTCGCCACAATATACAAGGCAACTGCTAATAACCTTAAAAGGAGAAATTGACAATAACACAATCATAGTGGGGGACTTTAACATCCCACTTACAGCAATGGACACATCAACCAGACAGAAAATCAAGAAGGAAACACAGGCCCTGAATGATGCAGTAAACCAGATGGACTTCATAGATATTTAGAGGACATTCCATCCAAAAGCAATGGAATACTCTTTCTGCTCAAGTGCACATGGAACATTCTCTAAGATTGAGCACATCCTGGGCTACAAGTCCAACCTCGGCAACTTTAAGAAAATTTGAAATCATATCAAGCATCTTTTCCGACCACAACGCTATATGACTGGAAATCAACAACAAGAGAAAAACTTGCAAAAAACACAAACACGTGGAAACTAAACAACATACTACTAAACAACCAATGGATCACTGAAGAAATCAAAGAGCGAATTAAACAATACCTAGAAGCAAATGACAACAAAGATACGACACTCCAAAACCTACGGGATGGAGCAAAAGCCATTCTAAGAGGAAAGTTTATAGCAATACAAGCCTACCTCGGGAAACAAGAAAAAGCTCAAATAAGCAAGCTAACTTTACATCTAAAGCAGCTTGAGAGAGAAAAACAGGCAAGACCTAAAGTTAGTAGAAGGAAAGAAATCATAAAGATCAGAGCAGAAATCAATGAAATAGAAACAAAGAAAACCATAAAAATATCAATGAAACGAAAAGCTGGTTCTTTGAAAAGATCAACAAAATTGGTAAACCCCTGGCCAGACTTATCAAGAAAAAAGAGAGAGGACTCAAATCGATAAAATTAGAAATGAAAAAGGAGAAGTAACAACGGACATCACGGAAATACAAAGGATCCTAAGAGGCTACTATATGCCAATAAAATGGAAAACATAGAAGAAATGGATAAATTCTTAGAAAAGTACAATCTTCCAAGACTAAACCAAGATGAAAGAGAAAAGATGAATGGACCCATCACAAGAAATGAAATTGAAACTGTGATTAAAAAACTTCCAGCCAACAAAAGTCCAGGACCAGATGGCTTCACAGGCAAATTCTATCAAACATTTAGAGAAGAGCTAACACCTCTCCTTCTGAAACTATTTCAAAAAATTGCAGAGAAAGGGATACTCCCAAACTCATTCTATGAGGCCACCATCACCCTGATACCAAAACCAGACAAAGATACTACAAAAAAAGAAAACTACAGGCCAATTTCACTGGTGAACACTGATGCAAAAATCCTCAACAAAATACTAGCAAACCGCATCCAACAATACATTAAAAGGATTGTACATCATGATCAAGTGGGATTTATCCCAGGGATGCAAGGGTTCTTCATTATCCGCAAATCAATCAGTGTAAAACACCACATTAACAAACCGAAGAATAAAAACCATATGATCCTCTCAAGAGACGCGGAAAAAGCCTTTGACAAAATCCAACACCAATTTCTGATAAAAACCCTTCAGAAAGTGGGCATAACGGGAACCTACCTCAACATGATAAAGTCCATATATGACAAACCTGCAGCAAACATCATGCTTAATAGTGAAAAGCTGAGAGAATTCCCACTGAGATCAGGAACAAGACATGGATGTCCCCTCTCACCACTACTCTTCAACATAGTTCTGGAAGTCCTGGCCATGGCAACCAGAGAAGTAAAAGAAATAAAAGGAATCCAAATTGGAAAGAAAGAAGTAAAACTATCCCTGTTTGCAGATGACATGATACTATTCCTAGAGAATCCTGAAGACTCTACCAGAAAACTGTTATAGAGCTCATCCATGAATTTGGCAAAGTTGCAGGATACAAAATTAATACACAGAAATTTACGGCATTTCCACACACTAACAATGAAAGAGCAGAAAGAGAAATTAGGGAAGCAATCCCGTTTACCATCACATCCAAAAGAATAAAATACTTAGGAGTAAACCTAACCAAAGAGACAAAAGACCTGTACTCTGAAAACTATAAGACACTGATGAAAGAAATCAAAGAGGACACAAATAGATGGAAAGATATATCATGCTCATGGATTGGAAGAATTAATATTATCAAAATGACTATACTACCTAAGGCAATCTACAGATTCAATGCAATCCCTATCAAATTACCAAGGACATTTTTCACAGGACTCAAACAAAATATTTTAAAGTTTGTTTGGAAGCACCAAAGACCCAGAATAGCCAAAGACATCCTGAAAAACAAAAACGGAGCTGGAGGAATCAGGCTCCTGGACTTCAGATTATACCACAAAACAACAATCATCAAAACCACACGGTACTGGCACAAAGACAGAAATATAGATCAGTGGAACAGGATAGAAAGCCCAGAATTAAACCCACGCACCTACAGCCAACTCATCTATGACAAAGGAGGCAAAAATATACAATGGAGAAAAGACAGCCTCTTCAATAAGTGGTGCTGGGAAAACTGGACAGCCACATGGAAAAGAAAGAAATTAGAACACTCCCTAACACCATGCACAAAAATAAACTCCAAATGGATTAAAGACCTAGACATAAGACTAGACACTATAAAACTCTCAGAGGAAAACATAGGCCAAACACTCTCTGACATAAACGACACCAACATTCTCAGATTCACCTCTTAGAGTATTGACAATAAAAAGAAAAATAAACAAATGGGACCTAATCAAAGTTAAAAGATTCTGCACAGCAAAGGAAATCCTAAACAAAACGAAAAGACAACCCATAGAATGGGAGAAAATCTTTGCAAGTCAATCAAATGACAAGGGATTCATCTCCAAAATTTGTAAACACCTTCTGCAGCTCCATACCAAAAAAACAAACAACCCCATCCAAAAATGGGCAGAAGATCTAAACAGACAGTTCTCCAAAGAAGACATACAGATGGCCAAGAAACACATGAAAAGATGTCCCCCATCACTCATTATTAGAGAAATGCAAATCCAAACCACTCTGAGGTACCACCTTACACCAGCCAGAATGGCCAGCATCAAAGTCTACAAACAATAAGTGCTAGAGAGGGTGTGGAGAAAAAGGAATCCTATCACACTCGTGGTGGGACTGTAAATTGGTGCAACCACTGTGGAAAAACAGTACGGAGATGCCTCAGAAAACTAAACATAGAACCACCATTTGATCCAGCAATCCCACTCCTGGGCATCTATCCAGAGAAAACCATGACTCACAAAGACACATGTACTCCAGTGTTCATTGCAGCTCTATTTACAATAGCCAAAACATGGAAACAACCTAAATGTCCATCGACAGAGGAGTGGATCCAGAAGACATGGTATGTACACACAACGGAATATTACTCAGCCATTAAAAAGAATGAAATACCAGCATTTTTAGCAACATGGATGGACCTAGAAATTATCATGCTAAGTGAAGTCAGCCATACAATGAGACACCAACATCAAATGCTTTCACTGACATGTGGAATCTGAAAAAAGGACAGAATGAACTTCTTTGCAGAACAGATGCTGACTCACAGACACTGAAAAACTTACGGTCTCCAGAGGAGACAGTCTGGGGATGGGGGGATATGCTTGGGCTGTGGGATGGAAGTCCTGTGAAATCAGATTGTTATGATCATTATACAACTACAGATGTGATAAATTCATTTGAGCAATAAAAAAAAAATTTGATACGTTGAAATGCTACCCCTGGAAGTTCCCATCATGGCTCATCATTGACAAATCCAACTAGTATCCATGAAGACACAGGTCTCATTCCTGGCCTTGCTCAGTGGGTCAGGATCCATCATTGCCATAAGCTGTGGTATAGGTCATAGATGCAGCGTGGATACCACACTGCTGTGCCTGGGGTGTAGGCCCACAGCTACAGCTTCATTTTGATCCCTAGCCTGAGAAATTCCATATGCTGCTGGTGTGGCCCTAAAAAGACGGAAAAAAAAATTTAGAAAAAGGAAACACTACCCCTAAGTGTGATGGTATTAGGACATGGGTTGGGAGGTAACTGGGACCAGATAAGGTCTTGAAAGTGGAGCCCTCATGAATGGGATCAGTGCTATCATCAGAATCACAAGAAAGCTATCTTCCCCCGCCTGCTCTCCAGCATGTGAGGCTCCATTGAGAAGGTGGCAGTTGCCACGCAGAGGAGGACTCTCACCAGAACTTGACTATGCTTATACCCTAATCTTGGACTTCCAATCTTCAGCACTAGATGAAATATATTTCTGCTATTTGTAAGGCACCCAGTCTATGATACAGCAACCTGGACAGACTAAGACAGACATAATCTGAACAACTATCTAGCGCTTAAAGAAACTGAATTTTTAGTAACGAATTTCTCCATGAAACAAACCTCCAGATACAGATGACTTCACTATGGATCTTGATCAAACATTTAAGGAAAAAAAAAAATGCAACTCCTCACAATTTCTTCCAAAAAATAGAAGATGGAGGAATGCTTCCCAGCCTAACTAATGAGGCTATTATCATGCTTTTATACCAAAAGTATAAAAAGAAAACTACATATCACAGCTCTCAGGAACATAGATATAAAATTTCCTAAATAAATTTCACCTGATCAAATCCAAATACACATACACACATGCATCCTTTTTCAGATTCTTTTCCCATATAGATTATCACAGAATATTGGGTAGAGTTCTCTGTACAATACAGCAGGTATGTGTAGGTATAACTGAATCGTTTTGTTGTACAGCAGAAACTATCACAAGATTGTAAATCAACTACACTTTATTAAAACTACAAAACGAAAAAAATAATCTAAATACAGCAATGTATAAAAACGATAGCGCATGTAGGACTGAAAGTTTATTTTTACATATGAAAGTCAATCAATGTAATTCATCACATTATGAATTAAAAAATGAAAAAAATTATAATCTCAGAGTTCCTGTCGTGGTGCAGCAGAAATGAATCTGACTAGGAACCATGCGGTTGAGGGGTCAATCCCTGGCCTCGCTCAGTGGTTTAAGGATCCAGTGTTGCCGAGAGCTGTGGTGTAGGTCACAGACATGGCTCGGATCTGGTGTTGCTGTGGATGTGGTGTAGGCTGGCAGCTACAGTTCCGATTCGACCCCTAGCCTGGGAACCTCCATACACCACAGGTAGGCCCTAAAAATAAAAAAAAAATTTAAATTATAATCTCAATAAATGCAAATTTTTTTTAATTCAACATTAATTCCTAATAAAAATTCTTAGAAAACTGGACTATAAATGGACTTCCTGTGCTTTCCAATAAGATCAGGAAAAAAGCAAGAATGTTAATCTTACCACTTCCATGCAATATTATATTGAAGATTCTGGCCAGTGCAATAAATCAAGCCAAGGAAATTAAAAATATTCAGACTGAAAAAGAAGTAAAATGTCATTATTTGCAGATGATATAATCACCTATGAAGAAAATTATTTGACATCCATATCAAAGCTACTAGAATAAATGAGACGAAAGTTGGAGAAGGCAAAGGAAAAGTAAAAATTTAAAAGCTAGAGATCAATCTATGCTGTTGCATGCATTCCACTTTATAATATACCCCAATTTTTTAATCCATTCACCTGTATATGAGCATTTTAGTTGTTTCCAGTATGAGACCAATGCAAATAAAGTTGCTAAGACCATTTGTACAGGATTTTTTTCATTTTTTTTTCAATTGGATAAATGCCAAAAGTAGAATGGCTGAATCATACAGTAGATGTATGTTTAACATTTTAAGAAACTACCTAATTGTTTTCCAAAGACGAAGCATCCAAACAACGAAGCATAATATTTCGACCACTAAGCCAATGCCTATTCTGAGTACTAGTAGCAGACCTTGTTACACTAACATGAATTGGAGGACAGCCCGTAGAACATCCATTCATCATCATTGGTCAACTAGCCTCCATCCTATATTTCCTAATTATCCTAGTACTAATACCAATTACCAGTATCATTGAGAACAACCTCTTAAAATGAAGAGTCTTTGTAGTATATAAAATACCCTGGTCTTGTAAACCAGAAAAGGAGAAACACCCCTCCCCAAGACTCAAGGAAGGAGAATAACTCCGCCATCAGCACCCAAAGCTGAAATTCTAACTAAACTATTCCCTGGCCAAACAACACCCCAACAATTACAATAGTCCTATATTGTATATGGACCAAAACACCAAGTACCTTCTTACTATTCCCAGAACAAAATTGCAAAAAATTTTCCATGCAAACATACGGACATACAACCCTAAAAATTGGACCCGCCAAAAATACAACTACTAAGACAACCTGCATGGTATACAGTCACACAACTGCCTTCAGCCAAACTCCATGTAACTATAACCCTATGTATATCGTGCATTAACCGCTAGTCCCCATACATATAAGCATGTACATATTATTATTAATATTACATAGTACATATTATTATTGATCGTACATACCACATTTGAGTCAAATCAATTTTAGGCAATATGCGTATCACCACCACTAGATCACGAGCTTAATTACCATGCCGCGTGAAACCAGCAACCCGCTTGGCAAGGATTTCTCTTCTCGCTCCGGGCCCATCAATTGTGGGGGTTTCTAGTTATGAACTTTATCAGACATCTGGTTCTTACTTCAGGACCATCTCACCTAAAACTGTCCACTCTTTCCTCTTAAATAAGACATCTCGATGGACTAATGACTAATCAGCCCATGCTCACACATAACTGAGGTTTCATACATTTGGTATTTTTTAATTTTTGGGGATGCTTGGACTCAGCCATGGCCGTCTGAGGAAAGTATATTTCAAAAAAGTATATTTTATATACTTATCAGCAGGTTATGAGAGTTCCAGGTGTTTCACATTCTCACCAACATTTCGTGTCAGCCCTTTGTATTTTCTCCATTCTAGTGGCAGCACAGTAGTATCTACATGTGGTTTTAGCTTGCATTTCCCTAATGACTAATGGTGTGGAGCATCTTTTTAGTGCTTATTTACCCTGTATATCTTTTTTGGTGAATTCTAAATGCAAGTCCTTCATCAGACATATGTTTAGAGATATTAAAAGCTTTGTCCTTCAAAAGACACTTTCAAAAATGAAAAGCACTAGTATCTAAAATATATAAAAATTCTTACAACTGAACAATAAGAGAACAAAAAATTAAAACTGAGACAAAGTTTTCAACAAATACTTCTGAACAAATATCCACCAGTGGATAATGGGAGAAGTAACATTCCAGGTCGGAATCACTATATGTGAACACCCTGAACAAGAAAGGATTTGATGTGTTTATGAAACTGAAAAAAAGACTTATTGTCCTTGGAGCATTATATGGGAATTAGGTGGCACCACATGAGGTAGGCAGGGGCCAGGATCATATAGGACCCTGAAGCCATTACATGGAATTTGCTGCTGAACAAACCTGGGCAGCTTTCTTAAACTCTTGTGTCTTTATTTTCAAAAATGAAAAATAAGTGTATTATTTAACTCATAAGGTAGTGAGTTAGGAGATATAAAATGTTTACAAAAGTCCCCAGCACATAGTAAGAGCTATAAAGTATTGCTCTATTATTTCCACTATAACATATAATACATGAAATCCATTTGATATCATGGGCTATAATTTAGATGCATAAACAATAGAATTTTAAAATTAGATATTATTTTTCCATTCTCAGCAGCACCTATTTAAATTCTTACCTATCTCTGCAAAATGCTCAAATCAGTGACCAAATATGAATAATGAAACAGTGCCAGAAAAAATAAGAGCAGTGGCATTACTCCAACTTTCCCTCCTCTCAAGACAAGAAAATAAACCTCTTCTGTGCTTTAGGGCATTTGCAATTGTTATAGAGACTAATCTTTGACTCTATCATCTGTTAAAAAAAATCTTTTCCTCTGCAGTGCCCCCAAAATGGGACAGGAAGCTGGTCTGTAGTAGAATTGTTCTTCGTTTGGAGATTACTTTTTTTCATGTAACTTGATTCACATTAGTGGTCTTAAATGGAAACCTGTGTTTTGTGCATATCTCCCTGACTTCTGCTTTTCCATTAAAACAAGATTTCCCAACCACTTTTTGTAACTCACATCCACTACATTGTTTCTTAAATTATTAGCTTTAGTGTATTATTATTTTAAAAAATACATTAGGATAATGAAAACAATAGAGACTTTAATGATAAATACGAATGTAATTACTATCTATATTTTTAACAATAAAGTTTCATAAAATGAAGCACCCCGTATACCCTGCTTGTTCCCATATTCCTCTTTCCCTTGTCCCTGAAGGCAACCATTACACTGAATTCAGCCCTTATTCCAAGGTATGTTCTCAAATGTTTCCTGTTTATGCATGCACAAACAATATGTAGAACTGTACCACAGATTTTAACTTTACATAATCAGAATCATACTGTATGTCTTTGTGGCAGCCATAATAATGTGCCACTCAGATCACCTTGCTCTTGGAGAAAGCAGTTGCCCGATGGCCACAGCTGCTGCCCTCTGGGTCCTCCCCTGCCCTGAGCTCCTCCTAGCCAATAATCAACCAAGGACAAGAGGGTTGCTAATGAAGATCCATTCCTGCAAAATGCAGGTCTACTTTAATGGGCAATTTTGGTTCTTAAATTGTATTGTTTAGGCACCTGAATTCCAGCCCATGATACCACAAAGGATGTGGGGTATTTTGTATTGCAGCGAAAGTAATAGCACAAATGCTTTAGAGCTCTTAGTATGTGCCAAGGACGGTTGTAAACACTTTACATCTCCTAATTCACTACTTTCATAGTTAAATAATATACTGATATTACATTTGTGAAAAGAAGACATGAAGAGTTTAAGAAAGTTGCCCAAGTTTGCACAGCTCCTCCATAGCACTAGGGTCTACATCTTGGTCGGAAAACTCTCCCCACCTTCTCCAGCTCCCTCTTTCTCCTGCACAGAAGGTTTCCCCAATATAATCTGCATGTCTAATTTTGTCTTGGTGCCTGCATTTTCAAGCACTTGAGCTTTTCTTTTGCAATTTGCTTTCTTCACTTAGCATTATATTTTTGTGATGTATTAATATGGATATATTTATCGCTACCTCATTAATTTTAACCAATGTAAAGGATTCTGTTGTATAAGTACAGCAGAATTGATTTATCCTTTCTCCTTTTAATGGACATTTATGTTGTCTCCAATTTTTCGGCCATTACAAGCAAGGCTTCAGAGAACATTCTAACTCATAGTTCATAGTGTAGGCTCTCCTTTACCAACTTTTGTTAGTCACTTTCCCAAGTCACTGGATCAATTTATACTTCTCCTAGCAGTGTATAAGAACACCTCCCCACACCCCACCACCACCACGCCACTTCCTTGCAACAGCTGAATTATTTTGTTAATCTCACTGACACTAAATGATACTTCACTATAGTTCTAATTTGCATTTTGTTGAATACTATTGACACTATACATTGTTCACATTTGTTGGCCTTTTGAGGGTTTTTTGGGTGATCTATCTGATCATATTCTTTGTCTATTGTTAAAGTGAATTGTCTTTATCTTGTCTTCTAGGATTCTCTAAGTATGCTGCACAGTGATCCTGTACATTATTTTTGTTTTAAAAATCTTCTCTCATTCTGTGATATACAACTTCTCATTTTTTCTTTCATATCTTTTAAATGCAGAAAATTAACTATTTAACACAGTTCATTTTATCAATCTTTGCCTTTATAGTTTTGCTCTTCATTTTCTAAAGAAATCCTTCTCTATACCATAGTCCTGCAATTTTCTAATACTGTGTTCTAAAAACTGTTGAATTTTGTTTTTCATGCAGATTTTTAATCAACATAGAATTTACCTTCGAATATATTGCAAGGAATGAATCCAATTTCACTTTTGTCATAAGGGTAACTAGTTGTCCCAGAATCATTTCTTAAATAGTCTCTTTCTCCCTGATATCCAATATTACTTCTATCATACATCAACTTTCTTTATGTGTAAATTCTGTACAGGCTTCCTATTGTGCTCAATGTTTCTATCTCCGTGTCAATAACACATTGTTTTAATTAATAAAATGTTATAAGGATTCTTGACATCTGGGAAGTTTATTTTGCTCTTCTTCAAAATTGTTTTTCTACATCTAATATGTTTTGTCTCCTTTCATCTGTTAATGTGGTAAAATACATATACATATATTATACATATATTAATTACACCCTTTTATATTCCTTAAGCTTACCCTGTTTTTCTTTTTCTAACATTGAGTTGCAAACTTAGTTCATTAATTTCTAGTCATTCTTCATTTCCAATATAATCACTGAGGGTTTACTATATTGATTTAGTTGTTTAATGTTCAGGACTTTTATTTAGTCAATTTTAAATATTTTTATGATGTCCATTATGCTCTATTCTTTGATCCATGAATTGTTTACAAAATAAGTTTTCAAATTTGTGTTTGTAATATTTTTTCTTTATATTAATACTTGGTGTATATTTTCCCATCCTTTCATATTTTTCCCATTTTAAAACTAATATTTTAGGTCTCTGTTTTATAAGCAGTCAGATGCTGTATTTTTGTTTCATTTCAGTACAACAAACTCTAACTAGCAAATCCAGACAATTTGCAAATATTGTCTTTATATTTTGACTTCCCTCTGTCATCTCGTTTTGTACTTTCTATTTGATTTTCCTTTTCAACAGGTATTTTTCTCTTCTTTCCAACTTTGCCTTTTTTATCTTCTAAGTATCCTCCAATAGTTAAGAAGCTGCTGTGGAACTTTTTTCCCTGATGTTTTGATTTTTTAATGGCAGAAAATTCAAAGATATTCAAAGAAGTCAGAAAATCACAGACAAGGAATAAAATCATAGACATGGAGAAGAGACTTGTTTTTGCCAAGGGGGAGAGGGAGGGAGTGGGATGGATTGAGAATTTGGGGTTAATAGATGCAAACTATTGCCTTTGGAATAGATAAGCAATGAGATCCTGCTGTATAGCACTGGAAATTATATCTAGTCACTTATGATGGAGCATGATAATATGAGAAAAAAGAATGTATACATGTATGCGTAACTGGGTCACCTTGCTGTACAGTAGAAAATTGACAGAACACTGTAAACCAGCTATAATGGAAAAAAATCATTATATAGAAGAAAGAAATATACATACCTCTTCTCTCTATAATGTCATATATCCCTAGGGAGCATTTCTGCCCTTGGGGATCATTGCTTTGAAATGTACAAATCTTAACTCATCTAGAAAACTTTTTGCTTTTCCCCCACACTTCATTTTCCAGAATCAAATGCACGTAACACTTGTGCATTGACTCTTATTGGCCAGAACATTATACTCATTAACCTTGTATCACTAGTAAGGAAACTGACATAGAAATCTTCAGTAATTTGCTGAGTTCAAGCAGCTGTTAAAGGTTGGACCTAGGATTTAGAGCCATATCCGTCCAATTTTAAGCCCAGTGGACTCTCTGGTAGTCCAACTCTTTCTGTGTTTCTGAGGAATAAACACAGGTAGAACTACTCCTGTTACGAACTCATTTCAGTCTTCACAATATCATCAAGAAAGCAGCAGAGGCAAAGCACAGAAGAGAAATCAAATCAGCATAATCAGAAAACTGATGAGATGTTTAAGTCTTTCAAAAAAAAAAAAAGACCCTCAAATTTGAGCTGATCATTTGAGAATGGATAGATGTTAGATTTGCCCTTTTGCTGCTTTTGGAAAGGGCCAAGGAGCACAGTGATATATCACACTTTAGGAAGGCAACAATAAGCTTGCAATGGAGACTGACACAGAATAATTCTGGATCCTGAGCAGCTGTGTTCACTAATCAGGGTGTTATTGTGCCCAAATTTCACCATTATCATCTCATTTGTAAATTCTCCACATGGGATTGATCCCCTATTAGCCTAGTTGTCCTGAAGGCAATGTGTTGACCTGCATGTGCTCTATTATGTTTGATTTCCTTTCTTTCCTTGACAGTGAAGTTCAGTTAAACCCCTATTTTATGACCTGAACAAAGTGAAGAGTAGATGTATAAGGCATTTTCAAAGCCCCTCGTTTACTATTCTGCTAGGTCAGTTAGAGAAATTGCCATTGACAATCTTTTTCACTCCTTCCCATCCTACAGAGGACTCATTTCCCCAATTCAGTCTATGCAAGACCTATATTCTTAATAACAAAGTTTGGAGGATTTAGCCTTGACTCTCAGGTCTGGATTTGGTTGTAGCCTTGCCTGGATATGTTTTTCTATATCCATTAGACGCAACTGCCCAACAATTCAAAAAAGTGCACAGCCTAAGCTTTCTCTGCCACCTCTTTAAGTATTAAGTGATAGAGGATGGATAAGCTGGTCCACTAAGGAGTGAAAGCCTTAAGGAAGACCAGAGGTACCTCTCTGAATATATATATATATATCTCCACAGAAGAAGCAATAATGTTTGTGTATGGGAGAAGATAACATGGCAATACCAGGAAAAATAAAATTAGAATTGGTTGGCTGACTGTTTTACCCACTTCCTTTAGGAGAAATCAATGTATAACTGATGATATGTCAGAGACTGTACGACAAGTCTCAAAAAATTGAGGATTATTGAACCCAGATAGTCTTCTAACAATTGTATCAACACAAATGGAAATGGTGAGGTTTGAACATAATGTCTCAATTTTCCAGCCGTCATGATCCTGCCAGCACTATTTAAATGTCAGCAACTAACTCAATGCTGCTATGTACTATTTACCATTAAGAAAAACTCTTACAGCATAACTTTGTTATATAGTAAGTTGACTATATAACAAATTAAATGAAATATTTATCCAGGTCCTTCTGTTGGTCATACCACAGAAGTAACCACACACAATTTCAATTAGGGTCTCAGATGGTGATATTTTCAGTGCATCATGGTATACAAAAATATGGACAGAAGAAACAATTTGTAGGAAATAATACCTTTGAGACATGCAATGGAAATGATTTCCTCACAAGTTTTTGCTCATGTAAGGTGTATTATTGGCAAGTATTTTTAAAATCTCTTTCTAAGAAGAAAACATCATTATTATTGAGTAATCTTAAACCAGAATGTGATCACAGGCAATCCACGAAGACACTGGAAAAACAGGAAATCTCACCATTTTAAATAGCCAAGCAGATATAACCCATTATGTACATGCTCTCAAGATAAACAATAACTATTCCTCAAATAAGAGAAATTGACAGGGCCATTTGTCACACACAGTTTATCATAAATTCAATTTGTAATTGAGCTGACCATCTGTGTTGGCTAATTGGCTTTATTCAAAGGAAATATAAACTTTCATTTATGTTCATGACAAGTATAGTTTTGCAACTTGGCTCAAGGCACCTGCTCAAGCTTCTGCCTTCCCACAGAAACTGGGAGATAAGGGCATTATCTTCCTTGATGCTTACATTTCAAAGAGATATAGCTCAGGTCCTTGAGAAAGGCATTCCTTGGCTATGAAACTGACAAGAGGCTTACTTAACTTTTTAAAAGATTTAGGTACATTTCAAAGAAACAGAGAAAGAATTTTCAATTACAGATTTCCTAAAGAAAAGAGAAGAAATGGGGGATAAATCTCTTCCTTATTTTCAACAAGGAGAATTTTTTCCCTTTTTTTTCCAAACCTTACTGAGTTATAATTGACAATTAAAGATGTGTATATATTAAGATGTAAAACCTCACAATTTGATATATGAATAGATTGCAAAATATTCACCACAATCAACAGGGACAAATTTTTAATTTATCTCAGTCTGCGGTTCTAGTACTCTTAATTCTTCATGTTCTCACATTGAAATGTTATGTTTCAGCAAAAATTTCAATGCTTTAACTCAAAAATTTTGTGCAGATGCAGCTCCAAACCCTCAGAATGACTTGTCCTGATTTACAGTTTCTAATCAACTGGCAAGACAACAAGTGCTGCAAGCTCTGTCTACTTCAGAAAAGTTGATATTTTGTAAGTATTTACTGTGTATTAACTATGCATGCATATTACTGATATTACCAGTTTAATATTGAATGTACTTTTTATTAATTAAACACAATAGTTTTTATATTTATTATAATGAGAATTAAAAGATCACAAATAAGAGCTTTCACCTGCAGGTATGAGTGAGCAAGGTGGAATCTGGAACTAATCATATTCATAGATTAAAACATAAAGGGCACAATAGAATATGAGAAGGTAGGATGAGCTCATGGGTAAAGTGAAGGTTTGAAGAAAAGAAGCCTTGCATTTCAGTCCCAGCTTGCCCATAAACTAGCTATGGGATCTTACCCAAGTCATTTACTAGCTCCCTATAAATATAAACACACATACACATGTTTCTTTATATGTCACAGAAGCATTAGAACGAATTCTCTGTTTGTTAAGGTTACTAAGAGGATAAAATAAATTCATAGATATGACAGAGTTTTGAGAAAAATAAAAGTACTACACAATGTAATTATTCACTATTTTAAAAAGTGACCATTAAGGACAAATGCTAAGTCCTCTAAAAGATCTGAATTTGGGCTAGACTTGTAAAGGGGGTGATCAGGGTAGGCAAAATGCCTGAGGTATACCATATTTATTGACAGGTTGAAATACTCGGGAGCAGCGTTTTGATACAGGTGTGTTAGGCTGAACCTTGAAGAATGCTTTGCCTCTAAATAAACAGAAAGGAACAGGAAAAAGAAGTTCCCCAAATGGGGAAAACAGCAAAAACCTAATGGAGCATCTTGCATGATCTGGAGGGTGAGTAACTTGAAGATCAACCACCACTGAATATCTACAGAGATAATACATACAGCCTACTAGGAAAAAGTAGTTGCTGAGAGGACATGAATTCATTTATACACCTGCCTAGGTTACATCTCTAGGTCTCACTATCAAAAGAACTAGTTGGCTAAATTCCAGAAGCAGAAATAAAAGAAAGCAGAAGTGTCTTTGGGCAATAAAATGATTTAAAGATTACCAAGCAGAAGTCAGGATTCTACATACTAAAAATATTCCCAAATCCATGTTACTTTCCCATGTATGTTCTTCTTGCCTCCTTCCAAGAATAAGAGGTAAAGCATTCAAAAGGAAGGGCTTGTGTAATCATACGGGGGGTCCCTGTGAGAATAAGTCTATCTGCAGCCAGACTTGCAGAAGAGAAGACAAAATGAGCTGGTGAAAATAGAAGGGGGGTCAAAATGATTTTCTAGGGCCCACTGGCAAAGGTGAGAAAGAGAAAAGTGGAGAAGTCAGCTAAGGAAAGAGAAATGGCCATGGGAGCTTAACAGTGGAGGGTCTTGGTTATCTCTACCATTGCTAGAAGGTTGAAGATGGTCAACAAACTAATGGTGGAGGCTATGTATAAACATCTTTTTTTAATGATCCCTATACCTAGTTTGTACCTGCACAGAAGCTGATGCCTACACTTATTAATCCATTATAAGATAGGAGTCCTCTACATTCATTACTGTTAATCTCTACGGCACTGAAAAGCAGTTACTATCTCTGCTTTACACATGGCAAAATTGAGGACCAAGGATTCAAAGCAACTTGCACAATATAAATGCACATGGTTTGCCCAGCACTTTTCCAAATGCTTTACCTTCACAACTCATTTCTCCTCACAATAAGGCTACGAAGGAGGTTCTAGTATTATCTTCCTTCTATGGATAAGGAAACTGAGCCACATAGTGGTTAAGTCAGAGCTCACATTCCAGACAAGGTTAGCCTACACCCTTTTCCTGATATAATACTACCTCTGGAAGAAAACCAATTAATGTTAATTTTCATGAGCAGAAGCATGTGCTAGTTCTAACAAGTGGAACATAATTGATAAGCTCCATCCATAAGAAATCTTGCTGGTGACTTCTGCATTCTACATCTCTATCCCCACAATGCCTCCCCCAAACCTGGTACTCGGCAACAGGCCCACTCACACAAACTTGTGTGCCAGGTCTGAGTCCTGATCCCTTTTACAATATCATCACCATTTTCATGGAAGCTAAGTTTTCACTGACTTAATAAATGCTTTATTCTTATTCTTATTTTACAGTCTCTAGTCTTTGACAAACACAGTGAGAAGGAACTGACAATGTCCATATTGAATCTGTTCACAGGACAAAGATTACAATGGAAATAGACAGTGGTACCAAATTAATGTTTTTGTGACAAAGACAGGAATACAAGTGGGTCTACAGGTAAAGATACACAATTCTATTTCCTCCCACAGTAAATATTGGGGAAATAGATAAATTCACTAACAGAGTTCCATGTGAAGGATGTTATGTCTAGGAGCAAAGTTTTGCTATGCTTGCACTGGAGAGAATGAAAGGAGTTCTTGACAGGGTTGTTCCGAATGCTAATTTGCTTTCACAGGTTAACAGCCACCGAGTCTCCTCTCTCTAAGAATAAGAGCACAGCTCTACTTTCTTTCCAATGAAGACAATATTTCTGGTTATTTTCTCACTCTAGGTCTATCAGAGCAATGAATTTGTCCCAGATGGGATCATATTTTAATAATGATTGAATTAACTGAATACAGAATTGGCAGGCATTGTTCCAAAAGGGAAGAGGGGAGTAAATTTTAAGTTTTCAAATGTTGACACAAAGGACTGTCTTGCCTCCCATTTAATTAAACTTCTAAACAGATACTTAAAATATTCTGACCAGCAACTACAGCATCTCTGCATTTTGCTATCATCTGGTTTATTTTCACAGTTGCCCTGTCTTTAATTCAGACTGAAGATTTCTAGTGGTCTGTTTTCTTGTCTTTTAATGTTTGCTTCTCCAACTACATTGTTTTCTTCAGCGGCCTGTTATTTGCTGAGCTGTTGAAGCTATTTTGCCTTAAATTAACTCCAACCATCTGAGAAAAGAGAGCATGTTCTAAAATGCAAAGCCATGGTGAAGAGCAATGCATTGGTGGTGCTGGACAGGTGACTGGGAAGGCCAGAAATAACAAAGAATAGGAAAACCAATCTGGATAAAATAAGAGAAAGCAAGACCTGAGCCTTTTACCTGAACACCAGGCTCAAGGCATCAGCATTCTAGAAACTGTTTAACTCTGCTCTATCAGATTTCTTGTTCCCTTCTGAAATATTCTCTGACCTCCTTATAAAGCTTATAAGACCTTACAATGTCAGCAATATCTTCATTTTACACATGGGAAATCTAAGCCTCAAAAGAATAGCTTTCCTAAGGTTGGCCAGTGAAGAGAATAATGTAGAGTTTGAACCCACATATAGATGATCCTAAAGATGTGGTCCAATTTTACTCTACCTCACTTCCTCTCATATTAAGATGAAAAGGCTAATATTTTTTAAGCAGTGGAAGACATTAAACTCAATGACCAAGACTTTTTGTGGCAAAAGGGAATTTCATTTCTGTTCAACTACTAAACTTGCAAGACTAAAAGCCACAAATGAAATGATCAATATGGATTATCTCATTTTTTCCTAAATAGATATAAACACACGTATAGGTATAGATATACAATTAGTTATAGTTGATATATAGGCCATATAGATATAGATACATATATAGAACCATCCAACACATTAAAGGATACCAAATTTCAACTCTCTTTGCACTCTTCCTATTTGAAAAGAATTTAATTATTCATCTTTGATAGAATGGATAAAAGCAGAAATGACATGTTATTTATCAATAGTTTGGAAAAGAGGAATTGGGGGAAACACTATTCAAAAAAGTTTACAAAAAAGTAGAATGTGAGCACCAATCTCCTGTCCCTCTGAACCTGGGTTATTAGTGTATTATGCACTTTTGCCTGTCTGATCCCAAGCAAAGCAGTTACAGCTGTTAACAGATAGAAGACTGCTATACAGATAAATACAGATATAATTGCTGTACATACGGAAGAATCTATCTGTAGAATTACTTTACAAAGTCAGTCTCTGGGACCTCAGTGCTATTATCAGTCACCCAAAAAATCTGCCTCCAAAATCTCTCTCCATATCGCAATGTCTCGAAATTGTTTTAATGTTCAGCTGTCATTGTTACTTTTTCTTCTGTATAAATGAAGGTCAAACACATGTGAAACAGACTACATTATAATAGTGTGTGGTCTCAAACTGTACATATTATGTTATGAGCCTTCCAGATGCATTGAATCTAACAGCAGAGAATGGAGAGTGTTCAGACTATGAATGAAGTGACACCTATTCAGACCTTCAGCTCTATTAAAAATATATGTATTTTTTCCACAGTCCACAGACTTGTGTGTGCACAACCGTCAAACTATAAATTCCCAGGCTGTTCTCACAGAGATGACATCTTAGAGTGGGATGCAAGAAGTAATCAGAGTGTCATGTGTATTTAGTTAAGACAAAACTTTGTGACTGTCCTCAACCCTCAGGGTATTTTTCACTGGCCAAAAGCCAAGATGGTCTTTAATGATCATTGTTTATTTCCCTCTTCACATTCTCTCACTACTCACTTCTTGCCCTTCCAGTCCCAAAACTTCCAAAGCAGCTTTAGCAAAAATGCTCACTTAACTGGAGGAAGGATGCATCGTCAGAGGTCTGACATCACATAAGATAGAAACCAAAAGCAAAAAGAGTCCATTAACAAAGATGTAATATTTTTAAAATCCAAACTTTGAGTAATTACAAAGAGAGACAGAGAACCCACCCTCTGCAACTGAATTAATTATCAAAAATAAAATGACCAGGCCCAATGAGGAATTCACTAATCTGGGTAAGATGCAAAACAAGGACAAAGAAGACAATTCCTAAGATCAGGATTATGGAAGAAAAGCATTTAGACTAGAAGTAGGACAAAGAATTTCTCCTTATCTATACCTGCCTGAGGATTTCACCAGAACCCAGCATAAAATCACATTTGTGGTTATGGAGCATAATTATACATATGCTTAAATTAACTTTAAATAGTTAATTCTATAGTATCATTAAGAATAGTTTTAAAATCCTAGAGGAAAACATAGGCAGAATGCTCTTTGACATAAATCACAGCAATATTTTGTTTGATCCACCTCCTAGAATAATGGCAATAAAGATACAAATAAAGCAATGGGACCTAATCAAACTCAAAAACTTCTGCACAGCAAAGGAAACCATTAAAAAAATGAAGAGACAATCCAAAGAATGGGAGAAAATCTTTGCCAACAATGCAACAGATAAGGGCCTAATCTCCAAAATATACAAACAACTCATGCAACTCAACAACAAAAAAAACCAAATGACCCAATTGAAAAATGGGCAGAAGACCTAAATAGACATTTCTCCAAAGAAGACATACAGATGGCCAATAGGCATATGAAAAACATGTTCACTATCACTAACTATTGGAGAAATTAATATCAAAACTACAATGAGGTACCCCAACTCATACCAGTCAAAATGGCCATCATTAGTAAGTCTACAAATAACAAATGCTGGAGAGGGTGTCGAGAAAAGGGAACTCTCCTATACTGTTGGTGGGAATATAAATTGGTACAACCACTATGGAAAACAGTATGGAGGTACCTCAGGAAACTACATATAGAGTTACCATATGATCCAGCAGTCCCATTCTTGGGCATATATCCAGACAAAACGTTCCTTGAAAAAAGATACATGCACCCCTATGTTCATAGCAGCATTATTCACAATAGCCAAAACATGGAAACAACCTAAATGTCCATCGATAGATGAACATATTGAGAAAATGTGGTACATATATACAATGGAATATCACTCAACCATAAAAAAGACAAACTAATGCCATCTGCAGCAATGTGAATGGATCTAGAGACTCTCATACTAAGTGAAGTAAGCCAGAAAGAAAACACAAATACCATATGATATCACTTATTTATGGAATCTAAAATATGGAACAGATGATCCTACCTAAAAATAACAAACAAACAGAAAAGGATCATGGCCAAGAAGAGCAGACTTGGGGTTTCCAAGGGGGAAAGGGGAGGGCATTTGGGGGATTTTTTTGGATGCAAACTGTTATATTTGGAATGGATGGGCAGTGTGATCCTACTGGTCAACACAGAGAAATGAATGTGATTGGGTCACTTGGTTGTACAACCGATCTTGATGAAACACTATAAATCAACTATACTGTAATAATAGTAATAATAATAATAAAGAGAAAAAAAAGAAGAATTTTGGCAGGGTAGTTCCCATTGCAGCTCAGTGGTAACAAACCTGATTAGTATCCATGAGAACGAGGGTTTGATCCCCTGCTTCACTCTGTGGGTTAAGGATGTGGCATTGCCGCGAGCTGTGGTGTAGGTCACAGGGGCAGACTGGATCCCACATTGCTGTGGCTGTGGCTAGGCTGGCAGCTACAGCTCCGATTCGACCCCTAGCCTGGGAACTTCCATATGCCTCAGGTGAGGCCCTAAAAAAAATAAAATTACAAAATAATTTTAAAATTTGTTAAATAAAAATACCTGGCAGGTGTAAGAATCCTCCCTAGGGCTTAACCAACCATAACCTTAGTCCTTTCCCCACAAGCCTGCCTCCAGTTCTACTAAATCACTTCCTTCTTCCAAATTTGAAATTCAAATTTTCCCACACCCACTAAAACTCTCACAACTATTAGTTCCATCTCTCCTCACCAATTCCTTCCCTGGGAAATTTGAGCATAGAAAGAGGAAAAAAGCAAGCAAAATCAAGAAAATCTGGTTTGAAAATCTGATCATATCAGGTTTCCATCAAAATTCTTAAGGAAGGTGATGACAATAAGGGTGGTCAGAAAAATCTGATTTACATTTTACAAGATATACATGATTTTACAAAATTCCACTTTCCAGAGTGGATAGAGAAGGTTACCAGTATCTCCAAAAGCCAATGCCTTAGTAAGAATCTGTTCTATTTTGAGTGTGTCACTGTATTCCCAGGAGCTAGACCAACATCTGACTTCTGGAGGTGCTCAATTAAAATTTGTTGCATAAATTAAAAAACAGTTAAATTTATATTTCTAGCCTTAATTTTTTTTAACTGGAAATACCAAGTAGCTAAGGGTTTTGTAACATTTTGTTTAGCAGTTAACCTCATCATGATTCTTAAAAACCCTTATGCTATGCTGAATTCTAATTCATAAAATAGAAAAAAGGGGAAGGTGGAAACAAGAAGCCTGAGAGCCCACCCTTTCATCCACCCCTTGCCCTCATAGCCCTTCCAGGGGGCACTAGGATTCCAGTGACAATGATCCTAAAGGTTACTCTTCCCAGTTCCCACTTTCCAAGTTCTATACATCCAAAACAAGACAGAATTTTATCCTCTGAAGTCTTGGACAAATATAACCTTGCTTTATGCAGGAAGAACAGACTTTGATCTGGAGCATGGGAATAAAAAGATATTCTTCAACCTAGGATTCCACTTATTTCCTCCCATTAGACATCATGTGCCTAAAAAATAAGACCAGTTTCTTCCCAGCCTTAACCTTTTCATAAACCTCAGCACATCTGAAAAGTAATCAGTCAGGTTCCTGGCTGTGTAATTGCTTAAAGGTGAGTTGGGGCCCAAGATATTGATAACAGTTGCTATCAAACCTTCATTTCAGACAAAGCTTCAACATACACTCAAGGCTAATGTCAAAGAATAAAACTGCCTTATTAAGAAAAGGTCAGAGCAGAGAACCTGGAGCTAAGATATGCATGTAGTATGGCTGAGGGTGAGAGTGAAGTAGGGAGAGAAACGAAACACGAAAGAAACTTATAGTAGGGAAAAAGTATAAGCCCTTCTTTAGTGGGTGGACTGGGATGTTTTCTAGGAAGTATCAGTGGCATAAGACTCTGAAGCTCAACAATATCCATATTGTTTGTACTGAATATTATTATTAATTATAGCTAGCACTATTGATCCCTTTTTAGTGCCAGGCACAGTCTTGAGTACCTGACTCCACTGTCACATTTAAATCTGCCCAACAACCCTCTGAGCTCAGCACACTCTTTTATTTCCATTGTATGATGATAAAAATGAAGCTCAGACTGATTAAGAAACAAGCTCAAGGTCACACAGCTAATAAATAGCAAAACCAGAATTCAAACCCAATCCTATCTAAAGTGTAAATTCACATAATCTCTCCATGCTGGGCCTCTCTGGAATCTAATTTAGGAACAAAGATGCCCTGCAGAATGCCAGTGTCTCTGTCCCTGACACCAAACCCCTGGAAAACAGGTAAACTTTCTTACTGACGACCCCATCCCACAGCCCTGCCTTTTCCTGCCCCTGGTCTTCTGCCAGAGCCAGGTACAACAGCATCTCACAAAGGCTGGAAAGCCAATTCATGTTCTGCCATCTCTCATTAGTTTCCAACTTGCTTAGTTTTGTCAAGCAGATAACAGTAAAACATACAGCCACTCAGAATTCATCTATTAATGAGGATTAAAAATGCCCCAAATGCTATGCCAATTAGACATTCATTTACAATTTAAAAACATCAACCCAGCATAAAAGTAGCACATTGCAGGGCAGAAAAAAATGCAGCTTGAGTCCATCTCCTAGTTCTGCCATGTAGAGGTGCATAGCTTGGAAAAATCACCTTAATGCTTTAAAACACAGTCTTCTTATATCTACAGAGGAACAATATTACCAGCCTGCACATATTAGGACAATCAAATGAGATGAAATGAGCCTATTTCTATGGTGTAGTGAATGTCAATGAACAAGACTACTGTTCTTAAAGTCACTGATGCCTTGATACTAAGCATTTAACTCTGAAAATAGTTTGCCTTAGTTCAAACTTCAGCTTTGTTACTTTATTGCTCTGTGACTTTGGACAAATTTACTAACCATCTTGTACCTGAATGATAAAATGGGTATAATAGCAACACCAAGTAGGGTTGTTGCAAAGATTAATGTGGTAATAGAATGACTAGCACTAATAATAATAATGATAATAATTTATTAAGTTCATGCTATGGGTTAGGTATTATACTTACTTTTTAAACATATAATATTAATATATAGTAGATGTTTTTATTATTTGTTTAACATTATCATTATTTATTCTCATGAATTTCTATCTTAGGAACCAATCATTCCAAAACAACTCAGGTAAGCTTAATTAAAGAGAAAAACATTCTGATACCATCTGAGTCCCTCAACCAAACCAAAAGTAACACTAGAACTATCCTAAACTTCATACAGTTTAAATTGCGTTTTTTTCTCTCTTAAGCCCAGAAAGAGTCCAAATTGATAGAGGTGAGTTCAAATAAGCACAGTTACTCTCCAGTTGTGTAAAAATGATTAAAAACACACACACAATCCAACCATGGCATTTCTTTCAGCTAGTTTTTAAATACAGACCCTGTCACTGACATTCACCAGCTGGAGAAAAGTCTGGAACAGATAAGTGTGTTAAATGATGACAGATTCCATGTCAGCATCTGCTCTGAAGCCCACATAAGATGTTAAGAAAATTATAACATTATGAGTATAAAACTGAGAGGAACATGTAAAGAGTAATTTCAAAAGGTCTGACATCTTAGGAGAGAACTATGCAAGTAGAGGTCGCAGTGAAGTGATTCATGAGTTGAATCCAACACCAAGGAAAGAATACATACTTGGTCTTCCAATTTAAGTAATAAACTGAACTTCAAGATAATCTCTCCTCACTCCTAAAACACTATTAAACAACAATAGAGATATTTACAAGACACAGACCACAAGGACAGATAATGTGGAAAAAGAGACAATGGCAACAAATTTTCATAATTTTAGAAGCTGTAAAGTGGATATATGAGATAACTGATTTAACAGGACAAGAAAAGACAAGAAGCAAATCATTTTATATCTCATGATCCTCCAAAAGGCTCAACACTTAACAAGCACTAAGTATCTTTGAAAATAAGGGGGGGGGTAGGATTTTCTTTTTCTAAAGCAAATTTGGTAGAAAGTATTTAAACAATAGTTAGGTCTCAAGATTGTCTCTTAATGCAACACAAAGGTGAGGTTTATTCTCTGAAAATACCAAAACATGGCGTGTCTGGACTCAGACCACTCAGATATGGTTAAGTTAGGCCTATCACGTAGAAACAGGGTCCTGAGGAGTAAAAGCATCCATAGTGAAGATTGAGGCCCCAGGTTTTGTCCTGAATCTGACTTTTTGGTAATGCTGGAAGGCAACCATATCCCCCATAAGCAAGAGACCAGAAGACCTTTTTCTTTTTTAGGACCGCACCCACGGCATATGGAGGTTCCCAGGTTAGGGGTCGAATCGGAACTGTAGCCACTGGCCTACACCACAGCCATAGCAATGCCAGATCCAAGCCGTGTCTGCAACTTACACCACAGTGCACAGCAATGCTGGATCCTTAACTCAATGAGCGAGGCCAGGGATCAAACCTGCAACCTTATGGTTCCTAGTTGGATACGTTTCTGCTGCGCCACGACAGGAACTCCTGGAAGACCTTTTTTCTGAGGACTCTGACTAGTCCAAATGAAAAGAACTAAAGATATGGACATAGGAGATTCTTCAGAGAAAGACTCCAGCCATATAGCCCTCTGTTGCAACCCAGAGTTGAAAGTCCTCATTTATGCATATAGTTTACAATCAGCTTCTGAGTGTCCCACTCTTCAATATGAGCAGACAGCCAATGATCACAAGCTATCAATGGCATGCCTCTAAAATAACTGACAGAAACCAAACAGATATGAAGAAAGAAAAAGGGAAAAAAAACACTTGGAGAAAGAATAAGCAATGGAGGAAAACATTAAACAAATTACCAAACAAAAATCTAGTGCTTAAATAAATTTATAGGGATTGCATTAATGAATCAAGAAAAGAGTGGTATAAAACACCAAAACAGTTAAATAATGAAAAAATAATTTTTGGAGATAAAAATGCTGTGGCAGAAATGAAAACAATTCAATAAAATAACGAAAGTTTTTTTTAGGCAACAGGAAGAGAAGGAAATAGAATATAGGAGAAAAAAAATTAAATAAAGGACCCATCCAGTAGGTTTAACATCAGAGTCCAGAAAGAAAGAAAAGAGAAGAGCCCGGAAGAAGTGGGGGGACAATCTGGGGAATGATTAAAAGAATCACTAAATTAAATTTTCCAGAATTGAAAGAAGTAAGTTTACAGAAAAAAAAAAAACGGGCCATCATACGACCAACAGTGTAAATGAAAATAGACCGATTCTAAGACACAACATCATCAAGTTTGAAAACACTGCAAATGAAGACCGTATCTTAAAAACTTACAGAAAGGAAAAGAACACTTTCCTCAAAAGATTTTAGAATTTGAATGGCTCTGGACTTCTCAATGGCAACAATGAAAGCCAAAAGAAAGAACAGAGTTATGCTTCAGATTCTGAGGAAAAACTAATTTCCAGCCTAGAATTGTAGAACTTGTCAAATTATCAATTAAGTGTGAGAATATTATGAAGGTATTTCTAGATATGCAAATCTCGAAAATTGCTTCCAAGTCTCCCTTCCTCAAAAAAGTACTAGAAGCCACATTTCACCAAAATTAGAAAGTAAAGAAAATTATGGGATTAACAAAACAGAGGGCAGAGGAATAACAGGCTAATGATGAAAATAGATCTATCTAATGCAACAGCTGGGAAGCAGACTGGTCAAAAGGTTTTAGGAAAATCATTTCAAGAAATAAGACTAAAACTACTTCTTAACGTATTTGACTATATTCAGAGGAAATTTACTCAATGGGGGAAGTATGTAGGAATAATTTAACTACTGAGTCACAGAAAAATAAGCCGACTATGAAACATAAACCAAAAATGATAATTACTAAGTCTAAGAAAAAAATGCGTATGAAAGAAAAAGAAATCATGCGTACTCCATAGCTGAGTTATAAATAGTGTTTGCTGTTCATAATAGTGACCCAAGGACAATTCTAAGGGTAGCTACTGGGGAGGGTGAGGAGATGTACACATGTATATGAGGTGGCAGTGGTCAAAGACAGCTACATCTTCATCTTCCATTGTGGGAAATCAAGAGACTATGCCTAAAAGTGGACTATCCAGAAACTGCAATATAAGCTTGTTATTTAAATATATTATTCAAATGAGTCAGCTTAAAGGGTTGGAATCGGTTGCCTCTGCAGAATAGGAGATCCTATTGTTGTTTTCATAACAAGAATTGAAAAAAGTTTAGGGGATTGTTGTTTTCATAACAAAAATTGCAAGGTGAACTGTAAATTTACCTCTTTAAACCATGCACAAATATAATTCTATTGTTTTTTTAAGGAAACAGAAATGAAAAACAGAGGAGACAAAATAGACCAGGAAGGGCACTTTCCTACCCATATACCCAAACCAAGAAAGCATGAACCTAGAAGAGGTTCAAGTGACACTTGTTGGTTCAAGTGACAAAATCAAGATAACACTAGGGCAGATCTGGGTTACAAATGGCGACATATAATTAAAGACTTGCATTTATTCAATAAACACTTACTGCACTCACAGGATGTCTTCTCCGCCTCCTTCAACTCCTCCTCCTCACCTCCTCATCTTCATCATCACAATCACAATTAAAAAATCATTACTCTGTGCCATATACTCTGTCAGAAGTTTTACACAAATAATGCCAGTTAATACCAACAACTGCATAATAGGAGATTATTTTATTATTTCCATTTCATAGACAAGAAAACTGGGGTACAGATAAGTTAACTTGCCCAGTGTTGTACATCTAGCAAATGACAAGCCAGCATTTGCCCTTAGGAGAATGCACAGTTTATTCCAGAGCCTGGGCTCTTAACCACTGGCTATTGAGCACAAAGAAGATATTCAATAAATTATTACTGAATGGAATTCCAAGGACATTTTAAAATAAACAATGAACCTTTAAAGTAATGGAGACCATATTTATTCTGCTGCTCAAATTGATTGCTCAGATGTGGTTTACTATATTAAAATATTTATAAATATACATTTAATTTCCACCCATCTCTAAGAGGAACTATAATGTAAATGTTAATCAGCATTTTCCCTAACATTTGAAAGGCAATTATAATGCTATATTAACATTCATCTTACATGGCTTCTTTAAGAGTCTCAATGGTTTAGCATGACTATTAAATCATTAAGCAAGCACATTGTGTGATATCATACACAGAACTGATCTGAATTCACTATTTTCTTATCTAAATCATTTTCCCAGAGTTGGATTAAATAAATTACCTTTATCATACAAGAGTCAGACTCAATTCCCTGACTGATCTGTCATCTTGGTGAAATTTATGATCTCACTACACTTGAGTCAGTCATCAAACACCTCAAATCAAATAAAATTATCTTCATCAAATATGTTTTTACTTAAATGTTGTCTACTTGCAAGACATTTTCAACAATAAGAGAAGTAACAAGATATGTGGAGATAACCTTTATCACAATAAAGGGCAGTTAAATGATAGAACCTCATAAACAAAATTCCACAGAGAGCTTCATTGATCCTTTGCTGAAATTTACAGAAAGAATTTCATGTTGCTTTCTCTTTGTCAATTTTTATAAAAGGCTGAGCTTTCTTTTAGGATCTTGTTGGCCTTCCAAGAGGAGACTATATTTAAGGGGTTAGATTCCTGATTCTTCCCAGGCATCCAAGCTAAAAATAGCAGTCATTTTCATCTTTAACCCATCCTCTCTATCCACTTGACATTCCTGGTCGATTTCACCTTTCAAATCCCTTCCTCTCCATTTTCCACAGCCATTTCCTTAGTCCAAGACCTCATTACTTCCAACTTCATGTAACTCATTCATTTCAACAGGTATTCTTCTGATTTTATCTCACACTGGCTAATTCATATTTTATTTATTTATTTATTTATTTATTTATTTATTTATTTATTTATTGTCTTTTTGCTATTTCTTTGGGCCGCTCCCGCGGCATGTGGAGGTTCCCAGGCTAGGGGTTGAATCGGAGCTGTAGCCACCGGCCTACGCCAGAGCCACAGCAACGCGGGATCCGAGCCGCGTCTGCGACCTACACCACAGCTCACGGCAACACCGGATCGTTAACCCACTGAGCAAGGGCAGGGACCGAACCTGCAACCTCATGGTTCCTAGTCAGATTCGTTAACCACTGCGCCACGACGGGAACTCCTAATTCATATTTTATATTACGACCACAAAGAAGGTCCTAGTGGAGTTCTCGTCGTGCGCAGCAGAAGTGAATCCGACTAGGAACCATGAAGTTGCAGGTCCGATCCCTGGCCTTGCTCAGTGGGTTAAGGATCCGGGGTTGCTGAGAGCTGTGGTGTAGGTTGCAGACGTGGCTCGGATCCCAAGTTGCTGTGGCTGTGGCGTAGGCCAGCAGCTACAGCTCCAATTAGACCCCTAGCCTGGGAACCTCCACATGCCTCAGGAGCAGCCCTAAAAAGGCAAAAAATAAAAAATAAAAAATAAAAATTAAAAAAGGTACTAGTGTTTCCCTAAAGTCGAAATTCTTTAGGCTTGCATTCAAAGCCATCTCCCATTTGTCCTCCTCCCACTAAACTTATTTCCCATTAACTACTCCTCCACATAAACACACTTAGAATACAAACTTTATAATGGAGATTTAGGGCTGCTTTGCGCTCTACAAAATTTCCACTGCCTAGCACAATATCTGGTACTTTGTAGATGCTCAGTAAATATTTGTTGAACACAGGAATGAATGTAGCCTACACTCACCTTACAATGAACAGGGGATTGCACAATTACACTCAGCTTTGAAGTTCTGGGCTCCAATCATATTGATCAAAAAATTCCCAGAAATCCTTCAAATTTCTCTTCAAACAATGCCTTCTCTAAGAAGCATTACTGACACTCTTAGTATTTCATTTGTTCCCATAGTAACTTATCTCTTTAATAGTGCATTGTATCAATATTTAAATACTCAAAACATAAATTTTCCATTTCAACTATTTTAGTCATTTCATTGGCATTAAGTATGTTTACATTGTTGTGCAACCATCACAATCATTATCTCCAGAACTTTTTCATCATCCCAAACTGACACTCTGTACCCTTAAACAGTAAATGCTAATTCCCCCAACCTCTAGTCCCTGGAAGCTACTATTCTACTGTCTCTGTGTATTTTGACTACTCTTATATCAGTGAAATCATGTAATAGTTGTCCTTTGTGTCTGGCTTATTTCACTTGGCATAATGTCTTCAAGGGTCATCTTCAAGGGTCATCCATGTTACAGCATATGTCAGAATTTCATTTTTAAGGCTGAATAATTCTATTTATCCATTTTGTTTATCCATTCATCCAACAATGGACATTTGGTTATTTCCATCTTTTGGTTATGGTGAATAATGCTGCCATGAACATAGGTGTATAAATACCTATTTAAACCTCCGCTTTTGATGGTTTTAGGTACTGAAATGCTCAGAATTAGAACTGCCAGATTATATGGTAATTCTATGTTTAATTTTTTAAGTAACCACTATGACATTTTCCACAGCGGCTGTACCATGTTTTACTCCCACCAGCAATGCATTAAGTGTTCCACTTTCTCCACCTCCCCACCAACACATGTTATTTTGTTTTGGTCTGTTGGGATTTTATTTCATACTAGCCATCCTAATAGGCATCCCATATGGTTTTCAGTTGTATTTCTCTGAAGGTTAATGATACTGACTACATTTTCATGTGCTTATTGGCTATCTGTATATCTTCTTTGGAGAAATGTCTATCAAAGTCCTTTGACAACACTTTCTTTTTTTTTATTTTTTGTCTTTTGTCTTTTTGTATTTTTTTAGGGCTGCACCCATGGTATATGGAGGTTCCCAGGCTAGGGGTCAAATTTAAGCTGTAGCTGCCAGCCTACGCCACAGCCACAGCAACACCGGATCTGAGGCGTGTCTGTGACCTACACCACACCTCACAGCAATGCCAGATCCTTAACCCACTGAGCAGGGCCAGGGATCAAACCCACGTCCTCAAGGATACTAGTCAGTTTCATTAACCATTGACCATTTCTCAATTAGGCTGTTTTCTCGTTGTTGAGTTTAGGAGTTTGTTTTATATTTTGGCTATTAATCCCTTATCAAATTATTATTTGCAAGTACTTATGCCATTTTGTGGTTTGCCTTTTCACTCTGTTGATGGTGTCCTTTGATGCACAAAATTTTTAATTTTGATGAGGTTCAATTTATCTCTCTTTTGTCAGATTTGTTTCTGATGTTATATCCAAGAAATCATTACTAAACCCAATGTCATAAAGCTTTTCCCCTATGCTTTTTTCTGAGTTTTCTAGTTCAAGACCTTACATTTAGATCTTTGATCAATTTTTATTTTTGTATATACTATAAAGCAAGAGTTCAACTTCATCCTTTTGCATATGGGTGTACAGTGTTCCAGCACCATTTGTTGCAAAGACTCCATTATCCACTGGACAGCCTTGGAATCCCTGTCTAAAATCATTTGACCATATTCATGGGGGCTTATTTCTGGGATCTCTATTTTTTTCCACTGATCTATGCCTGCTTTTGTGTCAGTGTCATATTGTTTTGATTACTATAGTTTTAAAGTAAGTTTTTTAATCAAAAGTTGTGAATTCTCCAACTTTGTTCTTTGTCAAGATTATTTTGGCAATCTGAGGTTCCTTGAGATTCCATAGGAATTTTAGAATGGATTTTTATTTCTGCAAAAAATATGTAGATATGATTTTTATAGGGATTGCATGAAATTTGTAGAGTTCTTTGAGTGCATTTGATAGCTTAACAATATCAAGTCTTCCAAACTATGAACATGAAATGTCTTTCAAATTATTTGCGTCTTCTTTTATTTCTTTCAGCAACATTGTGTGGTTTTCACTGCACAAGCCTTGTCGGTTAAGTTTATTCATAAATATATTTTATTATCATTGTAAATGATATTGTTTTCTTAATTTCCTTTTGGAGATTATTCACTGTTAGTTGTATAGGAAATGTAACTGATTTTTGTGTGTTGATTTTGTATCCTGCAACTGCTAAATAATTAGTTCTAACAATTTTTGTGGAATCTTCGGTGTAATGCACTTTATTCTTTTTGTAATATAGTTCTGTTTATGTGTCTGCTTATCTCTTTCAGATTATAAGTTATTTGAGAGCACAAGCTACTTCTCTTTACAGCCCCTAACCTACTGTTGTGTATATACATTGCTACAGATAATTTAAACAAATAAACCAGTATCTATTTTAAAACAATATCTATGGTCTTGAATTGTGGCAATATTCTGAGAAGGGATAGTCCTGAGACTGACCAACAGGAGGTGTCTTAGGTCCTTTTCTCTTACAAATCCTATCTATCATCTCCTTAAGACATATTTGAGAGTCAGAATATGTGGAGGAAAAAAAGAGAAGACTAACATTTATTGAACATCTACTCCCTGTCAAATACAATGCTCATTTCATATTCACAACTGTGAGAAAGCAGACATTGCCCTACCATTTGCCCAATGAGACGGCAGAGTTTTAGAGAAGTTAATTGAGATTATACATTACGGGGATAGAGAAGCCAGAATTCTATTGGAAAATAATTAGGCAAGAAGAAAAGCTGGGAGTTGGAAAGAATAGAAAGTAGAGAAAATGGCAAGTCAGGATTAGATATCTTTACCACAGAGTCTTAAAAGAGACAAAAGTCAGCCTCATTGAGACTAGAAAAGTGATTCCATGTTGGAAACAGGAGAGGAATCTGGGATGTGTTTAGGGGCTTCTGATGGTACAAAATCAGTTCAATTTATTATACTGTGCTGGGCCTACGAATGAGGTATTCATGGGTAGAGCTGAGGTTGTATCACCCTGTGCATTGAGGCAGGAGCTGAGAAACACCCCTGAATGTCCATGTCAAACTAAGTGGTGAATAAAAGTTGCTCAAAACTTCTGAAATATCAAGAATTCTGGTTCCTCTGCACCAATGGAGCCCCAGAAGTTATGAGTCAACATATTCGAACCTCTGGTGTATCAACCTCTGGTGAGGTTGAGGCCTGTCTTTACTTCATCATATAGACTTAAGACTCATTATTTCCTAAAAATGTATCCTTCCTATCAAGATACTTTTTCCTCAAGATACTTCCAACATGGCCAGAATTAACTGCACCACATCATGTATTATTGAACCTTGAAAAACTGTTTTAGCATTCTCCCAAAGGTATTGCCTTTTTTTTCTCCCTGCCTACTCTTTCTTTCTTTTGCCTAAAAGGAAGAACTAGATAAAAAGATTCATTTTATAGCACTCTGCTATTATGGTACTTAATACTAAATAATGTGCTTATAATTGTTAAATATGGGCAAGAGCTGCTATATGGACTATAGATCTTTTCTATGAAAAGATTTTATTAGATTTGTTTGATGCTGAGATGACACTGTTTTTTGCTTCTGTACTTGTCTTTTTTCAGTTGTGAAATTAATAATCACAGAAGAAAATTAGCTGACAATAACATATTCTAACGAATACTGTCTATTGCCTAGTCTTGTTTTTTTCTATATTCAATATCACATTTGCAACTTGTATATTTTTAAATTCACTTTCAAGGTCATTTTTTCCTTCAAAAGCTTGCCTGGAATGGGCAAGGGGTGTGTGTGTGTATGTGTGTGTGCGTGTGTGTGTGTGTGTGTGTGTGTGTGTCCATCCCCTTGCAGAGATGGAAAATAAGTGAGGATAAAATAGTTGATATATTTCCAAATATAATCTAAAAGAACAGCTGTTTGTAATCTTAAGGGTATACATAAAATGAATTTCAGCAAACATCATATGTCCCAATCTGTTTGTCC
Organism: Phacochoerus africanus; assembly: GCF_016906955.1. Lineage (NCBI taxonomy): Eukaryota > Metazoa > Chordata > Mammalia > Artiodactyla > Suidae > Phacochoerus > Phacochoerus africanus. The sequence continues at coordinate 20,853,390 of NC_062547.1, read as the reverse complement.
ATGACAGTAGTCTTTACATTAAACTCCCAACCACAAGACTCAGGCAAACAAAAGTCTAACTTGGAATAAAACCATTTCAACATTCTCCATGTTTTATAAACTTCCTAAGCTTCTCCTTCCCCCAAACTACTTACTTATCTCTGGTATCTTTAAAAAAACTGCCACTTAGAAGATAACTCTGCGCAAGAACTTTGCTCATTTTACTACAAATGACTCTTGTTGTGACAAATGCCAGGAGACAATTCACAAAGCAATTTTACATACCAAAAAAAAAAATCTGATTTTCATGAAAGAAACTGCATTTTTTTTTACTGTCTTTTCAGTCCTAGAGCTCCCAAAACAACTCCAGAAGGTATGAACTCCCTTTTGCCTTTCACATTGATAAGATAATCATTAGCTATTGGGTTACAGAAGGGTAGGTGGTTGATGGAAGAGTTAGAAAAAATGCAGCATGATTTTGAAACCCAGGGGGAGGTTGTTGCTGTCTTTAGAAAGCCCTACTGAGACTCTGCCCTGGACTCCATGGAACCTTGAAAAGGGAGTTGGACAGACACTAACTTCTCAGCAATTCCCAGTACTTACTTCAACAAAGTGTCACTCTTTGAATAACAAAAAAAGAACAGCACAGAGGTGCAGATGGCACTGTGAGGGGTTCTGTGGGGCTCAGTTTGAGCCTGTCCTTCCTTTGGATTCTAGCTTCAGAGGGAGGAAGGCAGTTGCCTGGTGTTAGGAAAACTTCATTTCACAGCTCTAAAATCTACAAGGGAGCAAAGTAGGGGATGTGAAAACTGAGGTGACAGAGGAAGAGGCTCACTGATCTGCAAAGCTCTCTGTCCATGAAGGGAGCAGTCAGCAAAGCAGCGAGTCGGCTCTTAGCAGCCTCCTTTCATCTCAGAAGCCAGACTCAGAGTAGGTGAATCTCTTTTTGGTTTGTTCTGTGGGTCCTGACACTTCAGCTGTTCTTCCTGATCAGGAACCAAGTATGGTCACTCAGAACTGAAAATAGAAAAACTAAGACAAGTAGGATGGCTTAGCTGATTTTTGGGTAGTGCCACTGACACTAAAATTACAAACTTGATTCTCAAACAATGGCAAAGAAAAACACTATCTTAATATATGTAGAAACCAGCATTGCATATCACAGAATCCGGCACAGAGTAAAAAGTATTAGGGAGAGAGCAAAATGAACTAAAGAAAATTGGTCACTGAAAAACTCACTTTCTTCCATTGAAAATAGACATCTGTTAACCTTATGGGTATCAAGTGATCTCATTTACTCATACTTGCACTGGATCACATATCAATAATCAATCAACACTACCAAAAGGACTAGCATAAACATCAAAAGAAAAAGGATAAGATTATTCACAATAAATACACTTTATCTAAACACTTAAGTGACCTTGACATCATCAAAGCAAAATGTTCATCCCTTGTTACTCTGTGTTGTTATTCCCACCAAGCCTATTTTATTTTGTTTTTCTTATTAATTTTTTTAGCTTTCTTAAACCATGAGGCTTTTTGTCTAAAATTATGCTCAGTTCAGAATAGACCCATTGATCAAGAAGGTCTGAACCTGTGAGAGCTAACATTTCCTGCTTAAGACAGGATACCCAGCCTTCCAGGGTTCCTGCTCCTTTAATTGCGAAATATCAATGGCAGCTATGACATAGAGCTGAGGACCTTATGCAAATGTGACCAAATTGAAAAGGATTTATCCCAAGGCTCAGTCTGAACTGAGACCCAGCAGAACTTTGCTAGTCCCCACTCTGCCATTAACTGGCAAGACAGTCTCTTGCCTAAACCTCACAATCTTCCTTTTAATAACCTTTTAAAATAGGTTATTAGTCGATTTCTAAGTCCTATGTGAAAGGCCCATAGAACTTCCAAAGCAACATTACTATTGTTACTGAGCAAAGGCTCATGTGCCTGTGACAATGAAAGCCAAACTCTGACAGTAGGTATTTGTAGCAAAGGGTTTATTAACAGAGCACCAAGCAAGGGAGTGGGAGACTAGTCTCAGATCCACTCCAACCTGGTCTTTAAGTTAGGGGATTTTTTAAAGGGGAAGAACAGAGAGGCTAGGATTAATCATCATATGGTAAATTTCTGTGACATTTCTTAATCATAGTCTCAGGAGTCAGGGTCTCTGGTTTACAATTCTCAGGCCAAGTGGTCCATGGCTCAAGGGTCTGTGAGCTCACCTTTCCCTGGAAAAACAATATCTACAATAGCAATTTTAGTACATTAATGATGCTTATCAACGATGGCAGTCTTAATCATCTGGTTGATTAGTATTCGGCTAGCATAGGACTGAGGTCAGAGGGCACAGGAAATAAAACTTTTGGAGAGAAAGATTAATCATAAACTCAGGAAAGGAACTCAGTTTTAGGAGGGTTTGGTTTCACTATTGTTGAGAATTTCAACCAAATCATACAATATTAATTTCTTTTAAAAAAAATCACCTTAGAATTCTGAGAAGACAAAGAGTAATACTAAATTGACATAAACTCTTTCTATTCCAAAAGCCCTCCTGCCCAGGTGATTTGAAATAATTGTCCTGATGCAAGAAATTCAATGTCAAGAATACGTCTGCCTTTGTACTGTGTCAAATCTAAAAGGTTTTAATGCATTTGTATTGAATTCTCTGCTCCTGTGCCCCTTGGTGCAGTTACAAGTGGGGTATTGATTGAGGCTTTCTGAAAACGAAAAGTGGAAAAAAGACTTTTGTTCTCTCCCTCAACTACCATAAGTCATGCTTTCACATCCCACCTTGCCTGCATTCTTCTGACTGCAGTCCAAGTGCAGACAAGGCATCTGTATCTGAGCAGGCAATGCTCTCTTTTGCTTGGCCTTAGGTTTCTGAAAAATAAAATGTTATTTGCAAAATGGGGGAGGAGTAGAATCTATCATTATAGAGTTGTTCTGATCCCAGACTGAAAGCATACCTAACAAATGAAGCGACTGGGTGTGATTTAATGTAATGCCAGCAGCAAAAACACAACTCTAAATTATTTTTTTCCCAACCTGCTCTCTGAGGCTCAAATTGCTGTTTTGCTGTCTGCATCTTTAATGATGGTTGATACATCCCCTGGGAAGAAAATACTGATTTCCTCTATCTTGATTTAGTGGATGGGCTGATTTTATATATGTTTGTGCGTGTGAATGTGTGTATTTGTGTGTGTGTGTGTGTGTGTGTGTGTGTGTGTGTGTAGCAGTCACCAAAGTCAATAAAAGTAAGATGGAAAAAGGATGGAAAAAGATAATTGGGGTTCGATGTGCCTTAAGTGGCAAATAATTTCCATATATAAACAATTCTCTCATCTCAGTTATTATTTAATCTGCTTTGGACTTAAACAATAAAGAATCCTAGTACTTATGGCAGGATTTTTTGGTTTTTGGTTTTGTGTTGTTTTTTAAGATCAGAGCAGTTCTATGTTTTTTTGCAGTAATTTAAAAGGAAAAGTTTTTGACAAGACAACATGACACCTTAAACTAGAGAAGGCAATAAATGTAACCAAAATGTTTGCCAATTAAACCCAGGGTAGCATCCTGAGACTTTAAATAGAAATCTAATGCTTAATCCTTCAATTCACAGATGAGTCACCTGACCAATCAAGGTCACAAGACTGGGAAAAGCAAGAGTTGAAGGTCAAGAAAGTTTTCCAAGGGAAAAGATAGAAGCTGAGAAATGAAGAATAGAACTTAAAACAGAGGAGAAAGGCCTACTCTACTCCCTTCTTGTGCAGAAATATAGAGATAGCAAATACCATGGATTGCTCATCAATGAAGATAGAGGGCATTGCTCATCCAACCCATGGGCAAGAAAAGCTTTTAGGAAGAGAAAGTATGTTTTACAACAGAATTCTCCACCAAACAACTACCAGAGGTTGGATCAAATCTTAACATAAAATTTAGTAGGAATAAAAGTATAGCCCTACAAGTGGGTTCTAAAAGATATATTTTTTTTTAATTTTAAACACTTTAAAAAAAATTTTTTAAAGACTTTTTTTTTTTAATTTTAAACACAGGGTGAGTTAGACATAGATCAACTGTAACACACATTCTAGGAAGTGATAAACGTTACTGCATCAATAGGTAGAGAACCTTCTGAGGCTGAGGAAAATATGCATCTTACTCTTTCTCCTTTGCCCTAATCAGCTCTTTCTTGGAATGATGTGCTGTGTTCAGTTTCTCAAGAGACAAGCTGAAGAGATCAAGAGAAACTGGAGCAAATCAGAAAAAAGTGACTGGGACTGTTGCAAATTTGAAGCAGGAAATAAAATAAACCTGCTGGTGGTATTGCTCTAAGCATGTACACACAGAATATCTCAGCTAAGCATTTTATTTTAGGTGTGGCAAACAGGTTTCACCTTGTTGCAAGACAAGTATGGTCAATTGGTTGTAACTTCCCAGAGTGATGTGATGAGGGTGCTGAGACTTATATGCAAACTCAGCCAAGAAATCAATTAGCAGTGACTGCTGCAGCCACAGGGGCAGGGGTGGCAGTACTTATCTAGGTGTTGGCCTTTCTTGTCTGAGAAGCAACATCCCTTGACTAGCAGAAATTCAGTTCTGAGTCTTGGGCTCATCTTCACCTCAGCCACACAGTGGCCTCTCCATAAGAACTCTGGTAAATCCTTCTGGAAAGTATCCAGGCCAAAATGAGACCCTAATGAGCATCAGTGAAGATGCAGGCGAATATTAAACTCTCCTGCTCTTCTCCAGTACACTTCAAATGAATTAGAAGAAGCATGTCTGAGCTGGTGCCACATGTAAATTGCCTTTTTGCAGACAAAAGGGACTGAATTCTAACAATCTTTCTGGTACCTGCAAATGCACCCAGAGAAATATAGTTTTAAAAGATAAAGAATGTAACCCCTTGAATAAGATAGGTAAAAGAAGATCAGTCCTTTGGTAGTCCCTACAATGCATGACCCCCCTTCTTTAAGGCACTTTCTCCCCAAGCTCTGACTCACATTCATCCACAAAGTCCAAATGGACTCATCTAGATGATCCACTGGAAGAATCACCACGAAATGGTGCTGTGACTAGTGGGGTCTCTCAGCTTAGGAAAACCTAAGCTCTTGCTCTCTTTATCACAATTTGGTCTGTTTGGCATGGTAGAATGAGTCAGAAAATAAGATCTGAATCCAGTTTTACCAGATAAAATATTAGACAAATTATTTAATCCTATTAGAAACTGAAACCCAGAGAGATTAATATCATTCATATTACCAAGTTGTTTTAGGGATTAAATGATTAATCTCTTTCAATTACTTCTGCTTGGTTTAAAAAAAAATAGATGATCATTGCAAAAAAATCATCAGAAAACAGAAAGATATAAAAAAGAGAGAAATAAATTGCTTCTAACTCTACAACTTAGAAATAACTACAATGACTATTTATTCCTTTCAGAATAGAAGCACTTAGTACACACACACACACACACACACACACACACACACACACACACACACACATACAATAAAGAGTAATAAGCCTTTCTTTTGACCTCAGAGCCCAGGGTTAGCCAGACCTCAAAGTTACTAAATGGCAACAAATGTAAACAGTTTCTTATTTAGCCTTCCAAAATTTTACCAGGCAAGTATAAGCATTATACATAAGCTTACATATTTTATCCATGATTTAAATGTATTTTAAACCACATTTTAACATTGGCAAATGTACCACGTAACAGTGAGGTAATATTTTTATTGATGAGCCCTACTTCTAACAAGACAGAGGGACTGGAAGACGTTATTGCCTCCAGAATCCTTATTATGCTACCAGCAACTACAGAGGGTTCTCGAGTGGTATATGCCCAAATGGATGCTCATTATTATTAGATAATACTTGGCTCCAAATCACTAGCTAGTATTCTATTTATTTAGCTTAGTGTGTATTGTGTCACATGCTGTATATTCTAGGGCAGCCAAAGCAGCCTTCTCCTTGCTTTCTCTTCTCCAGAATCACACACTGGTATGGCCTTCCTGGATCTCAGCACTTAGGTATTGAAAGGTATACACAAAGTGAATCTAAATAAGAAAGTCAAGAAACAGATGGGCCTAAGAGGACCATTCCCTCTCCAGTTCTACAAGAGAAAATGCTAAACTATCCAACTACAGGAAAGTTATGAAAGAGTAAAAACAGTCATATTCATGTTTTGGATAAAACCTTTTTGTTTCTCCACTTTAAGATTTTTATCCTGAACTTCATGTTCAATCATGTGTCCCTAAGAACTCCTTTTTATTCCCTTACTTGCATATCTTTGAATGGAGGGGGGAAGTGATGTCTTGAGCTCCCTCTAGATGTTAACCAGGGTGACAACTTACTTTTGTTATCTTTTCCAATCCTGATGCTCTTTTTACAACCCATTCAGTCCCCAGATGAATAAGAATAAAGTCATACTGTCTGGCTGTCAAACAGAATCAATTAACCAATGAAGTTACAATCATCCACAAGGGGCTACCTAGTTAGGATTAAATAACTAATTAAGTTCAATGTCATTCCTTTACACTGACCCTGACATGATTCCAAGAATAAAAAAGTCTTAGAAATCAGAGACAGTACTGACTGTTTAAGTCATGTGACCATTTACCCAATCAAGGAAGTTATCTGGGGAGTTCCTGTTACAGCTCAGCAGGTTAAGAATCTGACTAGTGTCTATGAGGATGTGGGTTCAATCCTTGGCCTTGCTCAGTGGGTTAAGGATCCAGCATTGCCATGAGCTGTGGTGTAGGTAGCAAATGCGCCTTGGATCAGTCATTGCTGTGGCTGTGGCTGGCAGCTGTAGCTCCAATTCAACCCCTAGTCTGAGAATTTCCATATGCCACAAGTGCAGCTATAAAAAGCAAGCAAGCAAGCAAACAAGGAAGGAAGGAAGGAAGGAAAGGAAGGAAAGGAAGGAAGGAAGAAAGAAAGATAGTTATCTGCACATGTTAGCCATCAATTCATGAAAGCCAGTTTTAAATAGCAAACTATGGAGTAACGTTGGACAGTGTTGCCAATTACATGGACATAAGGTACTAAAGTTACCATATTAGACAACAAATAAAAGTAGGCAGAAGTGCTCTTGAAAATTTCACAAATCTTCAACAAATTATAGACAACGTTTTATATATAATCCTATATATAATTTCCATCAAATTTTTCTCAGTCAATATTTTTTGTTTGTTTTGTTTTATTTTTATAGTCCTCAAAAATGTCAACAATTGGTCAAAAAGTGGTTTTCTTATCTTTTAATGATCAAACAACACTTTTCCATAGAATTAACTCTTTTGGACCTATCTGCCTACAACAAGTGCACACTGAATTGAATGAAGTATAGAACCACTAATCCTATTTAACTTGACATTAAATCAATAAAGATTTTTAAATAGAATCATATGAATTTTAGTTGCAATGATAGCCTGAGGGGAAAAAGGGTTTAGTGGTTTAGTTTAGAGGCATTTTGGGGTTCATATTCTCTGATTCAGCACTCTAAAGTCAAGTAATAGGAAAACTATCACTTTTTTTGAATAATAACATAAATATCTACTTTCTTTCAGTTCCTACTGTCACCTAAACACTATGTTAAGCCCTCACAACAGCCTTTCAAGATTAGGTTTTAATATCTCCATTTTATAGTTGAGCTTAGAAAAATTAACTAATTTTGTTCAAGGTTTTAAAGTAAATAAATTGTAGAAAGCAATTTGAACCCAGAAGGCTAAAGTTCATGTTCTTCCCATCTATCTATAAAAAGTCTATCCTTTGAAAATGGGATTTGAATTTCCTACTCTGATAAATAAATCTCCTGTTTTCAACAAAGGTGTCACTAGTCACATAAAGTAAATCATCATATGATTTATCCTAGTACATGAACCCATTTATAAAGAAGTATTTCTTCTTTTTGCTGGCACTTTCTGGACAGTTGAACTCATTCTGAAAACACTAAATCTGCTGCGCTCTCCTTGCCCAGTGTCATCATTCTTCAGGCTGGGAAATAATCTTTGGTAAAGATCTAGGCAATGGTTCTAAAAGCCTGGTTAGCAGCCAAGCAGTATCTGTACCACTTGGGAACTTATTAGAAATACAAATTCTAGGGTTCTGCGGCAGTATCAGAAACTTTGGGGGTGGGGCTCAGTGATCTGTGATTTTAAAAGCCCTTTGTATGATTCTATGCCAAGGTCAAGTTTGAGAATCACTGATCTATAGGAAGAACTCCCATAAGTCTTCCACAAGCCTCTCAAACCCCAGACATCCTTCTGAAAGATCCACCCAGAAAGCATTAATCAAGCCTCTGAATCTAAATGATCAAGAAAGTGCCAAGTCTAAATTTCTGTTTGTTCTTTGCCTTAACCAGGAAGACTTTAATTCCAGCAAAAGGTCCACACAGAACAAAGGGACCCTGCCTTCCCCTAGGAGGGATAGAAGGGTTGGAACCAGAATCATGGGTATTCAGTGAACACAGACACAGACACACTCATACATACACAAAAACACCCAAACACATAGGTACAAAGGGAATACTATCTTAGTTCAAGGTGGGCTCAAAAGTCCTAGGGATCTTTGTGTAGGCTTAAAAGCCCAGGGACAGTACTTGACTTAAGAAATAGAATAAAACTGCCTTTGTATGTAACAGTATAGAATAGAAGGACTTTGGACTTTATGTCACTGGCTTGTTATGTGATCTCAGGCAGGTCAGCAGCCTTTCTTAGTCTCAGTATTCTCATCCATAAAATGGGAAAGTAAACATTTTTTGGGCCCTTTCCACACAGCCAACATTGTACCAAATGTTTTGCAAGCACTTCACCCTTAACACTATGACAACCCTTTGAGGTATTATAACCCCTATTTAACAAGTTCTAAGTTCAAAGAGGTCAAGCCAATTGTCAGAAATCACAATGACTTAGTGATGATGTGTGATACAATCCTGGCCTGTGACTACAAAGCTTGAGGGATTAACCACAATCTTCCTTGTAAATTTATTCAGGTTCAATCATTTTCCCATTTAAGGACTCAAATACATCCTCCTCATTTTACCTGAAATTTTGTGGGTTTTTTTAATTAACATGGACAATTTTGAATTGCTTATATAGATGAATAGACTATGCTTTAAGATAAAGAATTTCCAAACATTTTGAGGGTGTAAAAAAGAAGAAAGTCTTTTATATAGATATTTGGGATAAATTTAAATGTATGTAGTATTTATTTTTATATCCTTTATGGATGGATTTAAGGAGAGAGACAGAAAATATAACTTGTTTAGGAGTTCCCGTCATGGCTCAGGGGAAATGAACCTGACTAGTATCCATGATGACGCAGGTTCAATCCCTGGCCTTGCTCAGTGGGTAAGGGAATCCGGCATTGCTGTGAGCTGTGGTGTAGATCACACCTGTGGCTCGGATCTGGCTTTGCTGTGGCTTTGACATAGGCCAGGAACTACGGTCAGCTCCAATTCGACCCCTAGCCTGGGAACCTACATATGCCACAGGTACAGCCCTAAAAAAAAAAAAAAAAGAAGAAGACAAAAAAATATAACTTTTTCATAACACTACAATATAAATTATATATTATAAATTTAATTATAACTATAATTAAATTATATATAATTTTGCTTATTAAATGACCATGTTTGAAATATCCAGAGATGAAGTGGCTTGAGCAGGGAGAAAGTAATAAATTTATGGTTCTCTGACTCAGCCCAAAAAGGTCTTCAAAGTTTTCAAATGCAAATTTCTTGAAACCAAAAACTACTCTGTCTTCTTTATTTTATATTTCTACTATCTGTGAGTATCAGTAAACAAGTGTTGAATAACCTAAGAAAAGAATGAATTAAAAAACTAGACAATCTCCTCTTCCTGCCCCTTTAGTAAATTTTTAAGATGAATTTGTTCAATAAGATTATTTTCCCACTACTTGGATAAAGCTACTGATTTCAGTATATGAATTTTAATTGGGAAATATTATAGTAAAAGAGGCAGGTTTTATTTCTTTATTTTTATTTTTTTGTCTTTTGTCTTTTTGTCTTTTTTTTTTGTCTTTTGTTGTTGTTGTTGCTATTTCTTGGGCCGCTCCGCGGCATATGGAGGTTCCCAGGCCAGGGGTCGAATCGGAGCTGTAGCCACCGGCCTATGCCAGAGCCACAGCAACGCGGGATCCGAGCCGCGTCTGCAACCTACATCACAGCTCACGGCAACGCCGGATCGTTAACCCACTGAGCAAGGGCAGGGACCGAACCCGCAACCTCGTGGTTCCTAGTAGGATTCGTTAACCACTGCGCCACGACGGGAACTCCCAGAGGCAGGTTTTAAACCTAGTTTTTAAGAGGCAAGTTGCTTCACTGTGCCTGAGAAGCCCAGTAAACTGTTTGGAGCATGGGTACCCTGGGACAGGAGGGAGATGGTCTGGAGGATAAGAAAAGACAGGGCCTAACTCAACTTCAGGCTAGGCACCCACTAAGCAATAAAGGGTTGTCTCCACAAAAGGAGGCCTAAGGCCATTTAATAAATAAAGTAGGCTTTAAACTCTGTGAGGGTAGGGAAGATATCCACTGGCATATTCCCAGTAACTAACGAGTCCTAGACACAAAGCTGGCACTGAGCAAACGCTTGTGCTTAATAACCATCATCCTACTTACTATGTATTGAGCATCTTATTCTGCACTGGATGATTTCAATGCATTGTCTCCCACTCTACAAATTTTCAAGCCACACTATTCATCCATATAATTGACTACAATAAGTTTTCTTGAAGGCAGAAAAGAATAGAATATGACCATTTAGTTTCATTAAAATAAGGTATATCTGTAGTGTATCCACAGTTTGAAAAATAACATCCAGCATCAGTCTGGTAACATATATATATATATATATATATATATATATATATATATATATATATATATATATATAAAATCATAATTATATTCTATAAGCCCTGAAAACTCTAATTTTACCGTAGTAAAATATAGCAGCATTAGCGGCCACCATTTTGCCAATTATTTAGAAGTTGAACAAGTTGGCACAAGGGTAATAACAAACCAGTGGAGATGAAATCCTTTTTTCTTTCACAAAATATGAATTTTTTTAACATAAAAACTTTATGTGGAAACATGAGACCACAGCATTTAGAAGTTCCCAGGCCAGGTACTGAACCCAAGTCACAACGGTGACAATGCTGAATCCCTACTGCTAGGCCACCAGAGAACCCCACAGCAAGCATTTTTGATCTATATCAAAATCATCCTAAGAAAAAAGTTCATGGAAGATTTTGACACCACGTACTTCAGAGCAGTCTGCAAAATAGATTCTCACTCAGACCAGGAAAATGAGGCTTTGCTCCAATGCAAAGGTGAAGACAGAGTTCCCAGATCACAAAGGCAGAGACCCATTATTAACATCCCAACTGGATAACTGAGGAAACCAAAATTTACATGTGGGAAATTATTTGCTCAAATGTGCCTGGCTAATATGTAAGGCAGACAAGATTGGATCTGATTTCAGCAAAGACACCTTGACCCACACCTCCTAGAAAAGCAAACTCAGGCTCCAGCGTGCAGGAGAGAGACTGTTATCAAAGTGCTAACAAATGAGCTCTATATTCCCAAGACGTGGAGTTCAAAGGACAAGAGGGATATTGTCCTTCATTGTCAGATGATGACCATGGGTCTGCTATAATTCCCTCTTCCCTTTGCTGCCCAGCAGCTCCCTCCACATCAACCCACAGGCACTGCTCCCCACCCCCACACAAACTTGTATATCATCTCTGGAAGCTCAAAACAAGACATACTAAAGACACAAATGCTCCATGTGCAGAGTGATCCAGCTAGTCCAACACCATTTTCTGCCTACTCAGAGATGAACAGTAGGCCTTGTTGATGTTCCTTCCCAGTGATATAGTTCTAGACCCTTTCATTAGAAATATAGTTAGCAGATAAAACAATCCCTGAATGATAACGGCTGTTATGATACTTTTGTTAATTATCAACTGCTGGACAGGATGTTGGAGGAGCAGAGTCCTCTGGTGCATCTACTACAAACAGTAGCCTCCTTCCCTGAGGTTTCCAGGGTTGACCATCATTATAAGTTTGCAGCTTGATTACTCCCTCATCCAATATTTTTGTTCATTAGGCAGAAACATTGTTCTTACTCTGCCTTTGGTTTCCTCACATAATAAGGGAACATAATAAGTGTCGAAAATCAATTACCCAGAAGTTCCTCTATCAAATGGACCCCAGTATTGCCAGGGCCTTCAACTAGATTATTTGCTGGCTATCTTTTCCTTGGTTCAGCTAAAAAGCTGATGGAGAGGGCTTCAGGCTGCATGTCTGTCACAGGAACATAGGAAGGAGCTGACGAAGGAGGTAGTCTGGTGTTATCTCCTGAATGTTCAGGTGAGAGAGAAATAGGGAGGGAGGCATGAGAATTAAAGAAGAAACAGAGGAGGAGGAAGAAACAAAGGAAAGGAGAGAGAGGGAAGGAGGGAAGAATAAACATCCTGAGATACCGACTAACTTGGTTCCAGATGGGGCCAGTACATTTGGCATTTTGGCGAATAATCCAGAGTGGTTATAATAAACCAGTGGTTCCGTGGATTGAGAACTACTGAAAGGAAACCACAAAATAGAGTATTAGAAACCAAGAAATCTTGAAGATGTAAATTGGAGTCCACTATTTATCAGTAACCTGACCTCTGAATAAATATCCTGCCATATAATATATAAATGATGTATTTACAGCATATATAAATAACCATAATAAAAGATGAGAAGTGACAAGTATCATAAAAAGAATAAACAGGATCTTAGAGGACCTCAGTAGGAAAAAGAAATTATATTGCCACCTTGGGGCAAAAACCCAAGGGAAGGTTTTAGAAGAATACAGCCATTTTAGCTATTTGAAAAAGGCTGAAGTTTTCCATGGAAAGAACACAGTCTGGACAATAAGCCCAGTGAAAATGATTATGAGTTTCAAAAGCCACATACACAAATATAAAAACATTCAATTTCCTTATATTTTTCTTACCACTGAACTTTGTTTCTATCTGAAATATCTACTTCTCCACCTAGTACTAGAAATTTTATCTAGTATTTCCAGGTGTACTCAGTCTATGTTGGGTGAATTCAGTCAACATGGGTAAAGATGGGGCAGTTCAAGACTGTCAGCCCTGAGAAAAAAAAAAAAAAAGGAGTTCCCATCATGGCTCAGTGATTAACAAGCCCGACTAGTATCCGTGAGGATGAAGGTTCGATCCCTGGCCTCGCTCAGTGGGTTAAGGATCCAGCATTGCCGGGAGCTGTGGTGTAGGCTGGCAGCTGTAGCTCTGATTTGACCCCTAGCCTGGGAACCTCCACATGCTGTGGATGCAGCCCTAAAAAGACAAAAAAGGGAGTTCCCGTCGTGGCGCAGTGGTTAACGAATCCGACTAGGAACCACGAGGTTGCGGGTTCAGCCCTGCCCTTGCTCAGTGGGTTAATGATCCGGCATTGCCGTGAGCTGTGGTGTAGGTTGCAGACGCGGCTCGGATCCCGCGTTGCTGTGGCTCTGGCGTAGGCTGATGGCTACAGCTCCGATTCAACCCCTGGCCTGGGAACCTCTATATGCCGCGGGAGCGGCCCAAAAAATAGCAACAACAACAACAACAAAAAAAAGACAAAAGACAAAAAAAAAAAGTTTGTCAGCCCTGTAAAGGTGTGGGCAGGGGGAGGAGCTCATTAACATCAGGCAGTGACAGGGTGAGATAGCAGTCACACAGCCATCCCAGGACATTTGCAGCCTTCCACTAACAGGTACCTTGTCCCCATAATCTGCAGTTCCTGCCACATCTGGTGCTAATGTCCACAGTCCCATCATACCCTCCAATCATCAGGTCCCTGCTAAAGGCCAGGTGCCTCATCCATATTTACCCTCCAGAGCTGCCAGCCCTCTCTGGGGTATCTTCTTGCCCCTGCCCCATGAGAATGTGTGAGCATGTGAAAGGCTCAGGGGGCTGCCACTGTCCTTCCTATTCCTACACACCGCACCCTGTCATTTCCATAAATGACTGCTCTCTCAGGGGACTTCATTCACCCTCCTGGGCCTCACTCAGCGACTGAGTACCCATCCTTTCTGCCCACAAATTCCCTCCCCAAACCTGGTAGGGTTCCCATCAATCCCTGCCCCATAGTTGGAGACTCTGACAGCTGGAAGGGAACAGGGACTCACTGGAGCCTAACATATTCCTTCACATAGTCTCCCACCAGCCCCAACCCTTGGCAACTTTCCAGGGATGAAGGTCACGGGGCTGATGGGTCTTATTTTTGCTTGTTTCCTAAATCTATTATTTAGGGCATAAGTGTTCGGTGCTCAAAAAAACAAAAACAAAATAAAACAAACAATAAGAATGAAAGGTACATTCTGGCAATGCATGCACACAGGGGCACACGCTCACACGCACGCACGCACGCGCGCGCGCGCACACACACACACACAACTTTATTCTTTTTTTTTTTTTTGCCACACCCATGGCATGCAGAAGTTCCTGGACCAGGAATTAAACCCATACCACAAGAGTGACCTGAGCCACTGCAGTGACAATGCTAGATCCTTAACCCACTGACCCACATGGGAACTCCCACACACTTTACTCTTAAATATATTGTCTCTGTCCTATATCTCCAAAGGTCAATTTTCAAAATCCAAACCAAGTATTAGCTCATTTCTTTCTCTCTACATTAAGTATTAACTTTACCCAAATGGCAAGAGAAGGAAAAAAGTGTTACAAGGTACTTTCTTGTTTAAAAAAAGGAAGTTGAGGGAGTTTGTTATAGCAAGATATTATCAATTATGCAATGAAAATCAAACAGGGGAGAAAAAGGTGGGGAAATAGTCTGATACGGATAGTTTCCTCTGGTCCATACACTTGGTTCAACTTGCATAATATCAACTCACTGAGCAGAATGTGATCCTCAGATGCGAAGGCAGATCTCCTATGGGGATTCTTTCTTTTTAATTTAATTTTTATTTTATATTGGTGCATGTTTGATTTACAATCCTGTGTTCATTTTAGGTGCACAGCAAAGTGATTATACACACACACACATGTGTATATGTATATATACCCACACACACATATATGTGTGTATATACATTAGAAACCCATATATAATATATATACCCATTCTTTTTCAGATTTTTTTCCCAGATAGGTTATTACAGAACTCTGAGTAGAGGATTCTCCATCAAGCTGCATTTAATGCTGGGTCTTTCCATTCCCAGTATCCCAGAGTCAAAGATGACCAGAAGAGAGTGAGTGGGGCTGAGTTTTGCGCAGAGCTCTCTAAGTTCTGATGTCCCCAGTGACTCTCCTGAAGACATTTTTATCTCTCTTATTTAAACTCCTGTCTTTTATGATTAAATAATCAGCTCACTGGTTGCCATGAGGTGCCTTTCCCCTGGGATATTGTCAAATAGCTATGTGCATTGGCTAGGAGGTCAGGATAATTTTGTTTAGGGGAAGAAAAGAATACCACATATTTGAGCTGTGGCAGAATAAATGTTTGCTAATTTTCTGTTTGGGGATTTTCAGTTTTCCACTTGAGTTGCTGCTGCCGAAATGAGAATTTTCACATTTTGAATAAAGCATAATTTATGCAGGAGACATTCAACAATAACTCCAGCTAAAGCCAACTATAGCCAAATATCTTTGAGTCCAAAAATGTTTGCTTAAAACAATTGCTAATTGAGCTGTCTGGATCTTCAGTTCCCCCTTTTCAGGAAGAGAGTCCTTAGTAAAACAGATCCACAGGTAACTGCAGACATTTGTCATCTATAGACTCTAACATAGGAACTCTCAGACTGTCTCACTTCAGAATCATTATTAAATGCCAAGAATGAGAACTGGAGAGTGTGGTATACCAAAGGATAAACCAAAAATCTACCAGGATGGTAAATGGACCCACACCCACCCATGCCTACTCAATTCAAACCACCTCCATCCAAGAGATATTCATGTGTTTCTTCAAAATTGTAAAAACAGAAGGTAAAACCTACAGGAGGAATCTCAAATCGCTTGCTGAAAGTCAGGACTTTTCAGTTTTATCACTTCTCTACTGGTTACTTTAATAACCAGTATACTGTATTATGTAAGACAGGATTTGGAGAATAAAATCATGTTGCCCCTGATATTTCCCTCCCATAACCATGGCAGCCATCAAAACCCAAGTATAGCACACTATTCCACTGAGCCCAAACTTACCCCACAAGCCTAAAATGTATTTATAATCGAACAGTCGTTACCATCAGATAGAAAAACCTGACTTCCAAATCTGTATTGTATTCTGCTCTACATATTAACACTATGACTAACTGATATCTCTCAATATTCCTATAACTATGAAAGGGTTTTAAGAACAAATGTAAACTATCTCAAATATTTCAGTATGTACGGACATCAAGGCAGAAGGAAACAGTTCAAATACAGTGAGATATACCTGAGTTTGAATTTCTTAAAAGTATATTAAATAGTATAAATTGTGTTGGGAAAATGGGTTATCTTTTTGTAACACAAATAGAATAGACATACTTTAAAAACTAACCATTAAAAAAAAAAAAAGAAAACCACAGAGGTTCAAACTCAAATACTTACAAGGAATATGCCTTTAATACAGACCTGTGATATTAGCTTGGTATAAAAAAATAGGTGCTAAAATGCTTATATAACATTTGAGCATAATAATTGCCCAGATCCTTTGTTACCTACTGCCTTTCATAACAAACACATGATAATCTGTTTAGTGATCCATGAAATGAAATATAAAAGCATAATAAAATACAGAAGTTACCAATTTATGTATTTGTTTATTTAGGTATATTTATATACATGTACACACACACACACACACACACACACACACACAAAATCTTGGGGTAGAGATTTGTTTTAAGAGATAAAAATGGAAATTTCAAAAAAGGCTGCAGTAACAAACTTGACTTGCTCAACATGTAAAATTTTTAAACACAAAGACTATAAACATGAATGGTATAAACCATTCATATGTCGATACACAATGCTGTAAATCAATGATACTTTAATAAAAAAAGGCTATAAACAGAACTAAATAACAAGTGACAAATGAGGAAAAATTTATAGTATGTACCAAGGATTAACATGCAAAATATATAATAACTTCAAAAATCAGTAAGTAAAATACAAACAAGTCAGGAGGAAACAAATATACAAATGTTATAAACAAGTAATTTGTAAAAAGAAATGAAAATAGTACTTAGAGAATAGTACAATTCTCCAGAGAATTAGGCCATGTGAAACACCAATTCTGAAAAGTAACATACTGTATGACTCCATTTATACAATTCTTAAAAATGAAAAAATTATAGAAATGGAGAACAGATTCGTGGTTACCAAGGCTTAAGCTGGTGGGATAGAATTGAGAGTGGCTATAAAAATGTAACATGAAGGAAACTTAACTTGATAGAACATTCTGTACCTTGACTGAATTGACGTCAGTATCCTGATTGTGAAATGATACTGTAATTTTATAAGATGTGACCACTGGGGGAAAATGGATAAAGGATACATGGATCTCTATTATTTCATACAAATGCATAGGAATACACAATAAACCTCAAAATTAAAATTTAATTGAAAACACAGACACAATTCCACAATACTTAGGGATATATAAATTAAAACAACAATTGATCCTTGGAAGACAGAGGTTTGAACTAAGCAAGTCCACTTATACCTGGATTTTTTTTTTTTTTTTTTTTTTTTTTTAGTGTGCAGACGTGGAATTGTGGATATGAAGGAACCACGGATAGGGAGGAAGGCCAACTCTAAGTTTTATGGATTTTCCACTGTGCAGATGGCCAGTTCTCTTACCCTCATGCTGTTCAAGGGTCAAATGTAAAGTGAGAGAGCATTTTTAGCCAAAACAAATTGGCAAAAACTATAAAGGTTAGTAATAACAAGTGCTGGAGAAGGAATGAGTCAAAAACCACATGATCATCTCAATAGATGCAGAAAAAGCATTTGACAATGACCAACATCCATTCATAATAAAAATTCTTACTAAAGTGGGTACAGAGGGAACATACCTTAACATAATCAAAGCCATTTACGACAAACTCACAGAAAATATAATTCTCAATGGAGAAAAGCTGAAAGCCTTCCCACCAAAATCTGGAACAAGACAAGGATGCCCACTCTCACCACTGTTATTCAACATAGTATTGGGAGCCCAAGCCACAGCAATCAGACAAACAAAAGAAATAAATGGTATCCAAATTGGAAGAGAAGAGGTAAAACTGTCACTGTATGCAGATGACATGATACTATACATAGAAAACCCTAAGGACTTAACCCAAAAACTACTCCAACTAATCAACAAATTCAGCAAAGTAGCAGGACATAAGATTAACATTCAGAAATCAGTTGCATTTCTGTACAGTAACAATGAAATATTAGAAAAGAAATACAAAAATACAATGCCTTTTAAAATTGCACCCAAAAAAATCAAACACCTGGAATAAACCTGACCAAGGAGATGAAAGACTTATATGCTGAGAACATTCATCAAGGAAATTAAAGAGGATTCAAAGAAATGGAAAGACATTCCATGCTCCTGGGTGGGAAAAATTCATACTGTAAAAATGGCCATACTACACAAAGCCATCTACAGATTCAATGCAATCCCAATCAAATTACCCACGACATTTTTCACAGAACTAGAACAAATAATCCAAAAATTTATATGGAGCCACAAAAGACCCAGAATTGCCAAAGCCATCCTGAGGAACAAAAACCAAGCAGGAGGCATAACTCTCCCAGACTTCAGGCAATATTACAAAGCCACAGTCATCAAGACAGTGTGGTACTGGTACCAAAACAGACATGCAGACCAATGGAACAGAACAGAGAACCCAGAAATAAACCCAGACATCTACAGTCAATTAATCTCTGACAAAGGAGGCAAGAATATAAAATGGGAAAAAGACAGTCTCTTCAGAAATTCGTCCTGGTCAAACTGGACAGCCACATGTAAATCAATGAAACTGGAACACACTCTCACACCATACACAAAAAATAAACAAAATGGCTTAAAGACTTAAACTTATAAGACAAGACACCATCAAACTCCTAGAAGAGAACATAGGCAAAACATTCTCTGACATCAACCTTACAAATGTTTTCTCAGGTCAGTCTCCTCAGGCAACAGAAATAAAAGCCAAAATAAACCAACCGGACCTAATCAAACAGACAAGGCTTTGCACTGAAGAAAAAAAAAAAAAAAAAAAAAAGACAACCTATGGAATGGGAGAAGATACTTTGAAACAATGCAACTGACAAGGGCTTAATCTCTAAAATACACAAACAATGTATACAACTCAACAACAAAAAAACAACAACCCAATTGAAAAATGGGCAAAAGACCTGATAGATATTTCTCCAAATAAGATATACAGATGGCCAATAAGCACATGAAAAAATATTCAACATCACTGATTAGAGAAATGTAAATCAAAACTACTATAAGGTACCACCTCACATGGGTCAGAATGGCCATCAAATCCACAAATAACATCAAGTCCACAAATAACAAATGCTGGAGGGGGTGTGGAAAAAAGGGAACCCTCCTGCACTGTTGGTGGGAATTCAAATTGATACAACTACAATGGAAAACAGTATGGATTTACCTTAGAAAACTATATATAGAACTACCATATGACCCAGCAATCCCACCACCCGTATGTTCACTGCAGCACTATTCACAATATCCAAGACATGGAAACAACCTAAATGTCTACTGATATATGAATGGATTAAGAAGATGTGGTATAGGAGTTCCTGCCATGGCTCAGCAGTTAACGAACCTGACTAGTGTCCATGAGGACGTGGTTTGACCCCTGGTCTCACTCAGTGGGTCAAAGATCTGGTGTTTCTCAGAACTACGGTGTAGATAGCAGACATAGCTCAGATCTCACATTGCTGTGGCTGTGATGTAGGCCAGCAGCTACAGCTCTGATTAGACCCCTAGCCTGGGACCTCCATATGCTGCTTATGCGGCCCAAAAAAAGACAAAAAAGAAAGAATTGGTATATATACACAATGGAATACTACTCAGCCATAAAAAAGAACAAAATAATGCCATTTGCAGCCACATGAATGGATCTAGAGACTCTCATACTAAGTAAAGTAAGTCAGAATGAGAAAGACAAATACCATATGATATTACTTATGTCTGGAATCTAATATATGACACAAATGAATCTTTCCACAGAAAAGAAACTCATAGACTTGGAGAACAGACTTGTGGTTGCTAAGGGGGAAGGGGAAGGAGTAGAATGGACTGGGAATCTGGGGTTAATAGACGCAAACTATTGCCTTTGGAATGGATAAGCAATGAGATCCTGCTGTATAGCACTGGTAACTATATCTAGTCACTTGTGATAAAGCATGATGGAGGATAATGTGAGAAAAAGAATGTATATATGTATGTGTGACTGGGTCACTTTGTTGTACAGTAGAGAAATGACAGAACACTATACACCAACTATAATGGAAAAATAAAAATCATCCAAAATTAGCAAAGAAAAAAAAAGAAAGGAAGCACATACTAGGACAGTTATTATAACATTATTATAAGTAGCAATTACTATTCTAAAACTTGTGTGGCTAGTATGATTCCAAGCCCCTTACATATATTACCTTATTTAACATAAAACAATGGCTTGTTTTCATATCAAGAAACTGAGGCATGGTGCTAAGTAACTTACCCAAACTTAACTCAGTAAGCGGTGGAGCTGGGAGCATAGTCTCTGCTCCTAACAGCTACACAGAGCTGCCTCTTGATGTCCATAATAGCAATAGAGGTATAATTAAACAATGGAATGTATATTGTGGAGTACACAAATTTTAAATATGTTTGATGAACTTACATGTATAAAATAAAGTAATGAATTATGACATATGTGGAGGGAGAAATTTCACAAAACAAAATCATATATTCCATACACACACACAAACACACATGACTATCCCAAAGGTATTTAACAAAATAGTAGTTGCGTTAGGGGAGGAGACTGAATTTCTAATGATGTTCAAAAATAATTTGCATTTTATCTATATTATTTGAATCTCTTTACCAGAAGGTGTTCTTAAATTACCAGTTTACTTTAAAATGTTTAAAGATTATTGTCAAGTTGGATGACTTACTTGAGCAGGCTGCAGGATTCCCTCTACTCACTCAATATATTTCTTGACTCAAATTTGTAATATAAAAGTGCTTTGCTGCACAGTTACTATGCGATTATACAGTTTCTTCCCTACACTCCCAACGGTTCCAGCCTCCAACATACACGGCCTCATTACAGGAGTAAGGAATCAGTAGCATCAACAGTCCAGGAGTATGGCATCCCAGACTTTGGATGCTTTCTGGAAGGAGTTGATACTACATCCAATCATCTTCAAGTGGTTCAGGGCCAACCTCTCATCTTCACACAACCCAAATCTTAGTTTGATCAACTCAGCCTACATTACAGAAGCCCACAGCTTCAGACTAAGAAAAGGGACTTAGTTTTTTGTGAGGCACTATTACAATATTCATGACATATCCACGAGGGACATTAAGAAAAAGCAAAGAGCCAAGATCCTCTCTCTCCACAAATGAAACAAAAAACATTAACTAGAAGAAAGTGAAGAGAGTTTGTGAAAAGAATGCATCTGAACCTTCCAGCCAAAAAAGAAAACTCATATCACCTTGTTCACTGGATTTCATACTGATAATTTAGTAACCAAACTAAGCTACAGGACAGTTCGTTGTGGGATTTTCTCCCAGAACTTTATATGCCAGCTCCTAAATTTAAAATATAATACAAGAAATATACATAAATGTTAAGAGTAGCTCCAGTTAGCTGAGTACCTCTTTTTTTTTTTTTTCTTTAAATAGCTGCACACATGGCATAGGAAAGTTCCCAGGCCAGGGAGTGAATCCAAACCAGCAGTAGCTGTGATCTATGCAGAGCTAAGGCAACGCTGGATCCTTTAACCCACTGTGCCCAGCCTGGGATCAAAGCTGAACCTCAGCTGTGACCTGAGCAGCCTCTGCAGTAGGATTCTTTTTTTTTTTTTTTTTTGTCTTTTGTCTTTTGTTGTTGTTGTTGTTGTTGCTATTTCTTGGGCCGCTCCCACGGCATATGGAGGTTCCCAGGCTAGGGGTTGAATCGGAGCTGTAGCCACCGGCCTACGCCAGAGCCACAGCAACGCGGGATCCGAGCCGCGTCTGCAACCTACACCACAGCTCATGGCAACGCCAGATAGTTAACCCACTGAGCAAGGGCAGGGACCGAACCCGCAACCTCATGGTTCCTAGTCGGATTCGTTAACCACTGCGCCACGACGGGAACTCCTGCAGTAGGATTCTTAACCACTGTCCTACAGTGGGAACTCCCTTATTGAGTATCTTAATTTTGTCAGCATTATAGTGGTCACCTTTATAGGCATTCCTAATCTTCTCTGAGTTCTTAGAATAAGTTTATAAAGTAGTATTTTTATCTTAACTTCACAAAGGATTGAGCTCACTGCAGCTGATTTATTAAGAATCATAGAAATAACTGACTGATTACTCATCTTTTAGGCCTTATGTCGAACACTTTACAAATGTATTTGTACTGCGCATGAATTTTACTCTGTAATACTAGGGTGAGAAATGGCCCATCGTTTTCTCTTAAAATAATTAAATATGCTTCACTGGAGGAAAATTCAATTTCTGCCTGGGGTGGGAGAAAGGAGGGCCAGAAAAACCCTTTACCTCCCTAAAGCCATATAAGAATCTGAGGTTCTTTACTATACAGATTCTATGCAAAGACCCTGTGTTCTTTAACTCACAGTGGCCACTTCGAGCTGCCTATCTGCTTGTGCCTGCATAGTTTCTTGAAAGTGGATAATGCCTGTGCTCTTATTTCCAACACAGAAGTCGTCATCAAAGTAAGGAAGCTGAGAGCCATGATGTCATCCTCCCTAAGCACTAGGGAGCTCCTTAGGTACACACAGGAGCACCCTGAGGTTCAGCAAGAATGCAGGCTGTCATTTCCCACAACTGCACCTCTCACAGAGCCAGCCGCTGTGTGTCCTTTCCCTGGTCTCAGAAGAAGCTCCCCAAACCAACTCTGGTCTGTGTACCTCCCTTTCATGTCTGGTGTTACTACTGAAACTTGACTTCTCTGATTAGAGAAAACAGAGGTTCTCATAAGCCACTACAGAGTCCACATTCAGGCCACATAAGGGGGAACCACCCGCATATATGTTTGGGCACTGAACTGTCCTCTAGCCTCTATATCCGAGTAAAGCCTTAGGTTCAAGATTGAAAGGATGTGAGACTTCAGCATACCAAAACATGCCCAACCAAAAAAATCCTCAGCCTCTCCTATAAGGAGCTTTTTAAAGAAAGCTTAATGAATCAGTTTTCTAAGCGTCTCCTTTCTACACTTGGAATATAGAAAACTATGCTAAAATTCCTGAACATGAGAACCTCACTGTGTGTCTTTGCCATGTTCCTAGAAAGTAACACGCCTACCTATCAGCTGCTTAGTACTTGTTAACCAATCTAAAAAAAGGAAAAGGAGAAAAACAAGGCATAAGGCAAGGAAGTACCAAGCGGAAAGACAATTTCAGCACAAAAACATTCTGAATAAAACTACTAGATCATTTTTTTTTCTTAGCAAAGCCTCACCTTAAAGTGCATTTTCAGTAATTCCATAAGATGACAATGAAAATAGATGCTCTCCCTGGTTGGTGCCCTCTCTTACACTGGCTGGCTCTCTATCTTTCTTCTAGTACTTTAGGAATAACTTCCAAAAATGTCTCTTTGCTTTAGTGTATTTTAACAGAAGCATCAGTTGCATTTTTTATCACCTTTGGAGCACATTAGAGAACATAGAACATCACACATATAGGTTAACTTGCAAGTATGTATAAGCACAAGCCAAGTGAAGAAGGAAGCATTTCGCTGAGTGGTACTGAGCCCCAACATGATATAGATTCTTCAGCTAAAGGCCACAGGCCACCATACCTAGATCAATGGGCTTGGAAGAGCAGATTCTGAGTACGGTTTTACTTTTTCATCATTTGAGAAAAGGGTCATAAGTTATTTTAGGATTGTACTATCAAAAATAATAGAAGTTATTTGATAAATTGGGGATGATTACATGTCAATCTAACTGTTAAATTAAGCAATATTATAAACATGCTATGGGGATTATTTATAGGACTTTTTTGGAAAAATCTTTTAACAGTACAAAGTATCCCTCTTTGATATGAATAATCCTCCCTACTTTATCATATTGCATGTTTGCTGTTTCATATATCCAGATTTCCTGACATGATGCTCATTGGTACAACTGAGTGCAATGAAGGAAAAAAAGTTGCCTGAAACCTGTAATCAGGGAGAGAAAGGAGAAGGCTTGGGGAACAAGTCTGGGTATCTGAGAGCCTGGAACTAAGAGGGTCCAAGAGTTTCCTCTACTAATGTCATCTATCAAGGGCATTTAAAAGTCACTTTGTTAGAGATGCTTTTGTTACTAGTAGTACTTGTTACAGAGAGAAAAGTCAGCTTCCCTCTTTCCTGATACCCTGAAAGGAGACCCTACTTTTTGTAAAGGTTTTACTGATAAATACACATTTCATTTGAATTAATACATACTTATATTTCCCCTCTTACAGGAAAAATATTCCATACTGGAATTATGATTCTGCAGTGCATTAGACATAGTAGCTGTCACCATTGGGGTGGGGGATGGGAGGGTTGGGACAGAGAAAGATAACAAAAAGTAGACTTAGGATATGTTACAATTTTTTTTAAGTACATAAATGTCTTGAGTCATTGGAAACACAAAGATGTATAAGAAACAATGCATGTCCCCAAAAGGTTCATAGTCCAGGGAGGGAAGCAGATAGGCCATCAGGTCAAGTCAGTACAGCACTGTATTGTAATAAGCACTTAACTGCCTCAGTGATGCCCACAGCTTCAATTAACTAGGTTACCCAGCCAAGGATGCTTACTGTTGTAGAATGGAAATGGCAATTTATGATCTACAACTTCCTTGGTGCTGACATTCCACCAGCTCCTGCCCAACCTAAAAAGACTTATCTCTTCCCCAAATGACCAGCTTCATGGCATGTGTGGGCAGAAAAGCTTCTGTTGAGAGCAGCCAGGAAGCTGCTCAGGAATGCGTGTGTGTGTGTGTGTGTGTGTGTGTGTGTGTGTGTGTGTGTGTGTGTGTGTTTCACTGGAGTCATTATTATGCCATTCCAAAGGCAGGAAATAATAGATCCATTTCTTCTAATGGAGAGACAGTGTATAGTTTAAATATGGTTTATTAGCTTCTAGCTTATGATACACAAGAGCTATTTGGGTACATAAGTCACCTCGCTGGTCCACAGTCAGCCCCATAAACCTCAGCAGCACTTTTTCCCCACCTTTTTGACTAAACAGAAGTTACCGTACAGTTACAGGCCTGTTATATATGATGTTAATAAATGTGCCACACTGACTGTCTGCTCTTAAGTAATTCTGCTAACCTGGACACATTATCTGGGATTTATATTATTACATAAAGTCTGAGAGGAATGCAGTGAAATGGGTTCTTAGATAGAATTAGACTGGCTATCTCTCTTACATTTCAGACACGGCAGGAGGAGAACTGTTCAGAGGCACTTGGAAAGGATGAGAGGCCAAAAATAATAAAAAGGAAAGATTTTTAAGGAAAATCTATGCAGTTTTGTCAATATGGTTGATTGTAGATCAGGCTTTGGTTGTAAAAATCCCTTCTTGTCTTGATGAATAAAGAAAAACCCCTGGTGAAACTTTACATGTTATGCCCTTAATACAAGCCTCTAACTTATTTTGAAACTCTAAGTCTGAGAAGTAAAACCTAGTACTAAGTTGTTGAAAAACTTTTGTTAGATAAATATATTAACAATGCTAATTCATCTTACCCATGTTTTTCTTACCAGTTGTATACACAATTAGTCCTATAGTTGCAAACACTTGTGACAAAGTGATGCTCACTTCAGCCACCATGTACCTCTGCCCACCTCTCATGCCCTGGAATAACTTTTTCTCCTACTGCATATCTTCCTCTTGTTCCTTTTCTGCTTTTCAGGATACTTTGTACAAACTAGGCTAAGTAGGAAAAGACTCAAGTCTAACTTTATTGCAAGCTTCAATACCTTCTTTTGTGATGCAAGTAGCATCTTACATCAGTTAGCTTTTGCTACATAACAAACCACTCTAAAACCTAGTAGTTTAAAATAATAACTATTTCATTGCTTCTGATTAGGGGGGTTGGCAACATGAATAAGGTTCACCTGGGATAACTCATCTCTTCTCACATAATGTCAGTTGGCATCACTCAGATACCTAAGAACCTCAGGAGGTAAAGCTGAGATGGCTGGGGCATCTGGGATCTCTCTCCACATAGTTTATTAATCCACCAGGGTAGCCCAGGCTTCTGCATAGGACTGTAAAATTCTCTACCAGAGATGAGTACTACAAAACCTCCATAGCCCAGGCTTAGAAACTGCCCAACACCTCTTCTGCCACATTCTACTGGTTTTTAAAAGAAGCCACCAGACAGCCCAGATTCAAGGATAGAAAAAAAACAGACTCGATCTCTTGATGGGAGGAAATGCAAATAACCAATGACCTTTCTTCTTTAAAAAAAAATGTTTTGCCTTTTTTGGGGGGGTTGGGGGTGCACCCATGGCATATGGAAGTTCCCAGGCTGGGGTCGAATCAGAGCTGCAGCTGCCAGCCTACTCCACAGCCACAGCAACGGGGGATCCCGGCCATGTTTGCAGCCTACACCACAGCTCACAGCAACTTTGGATCCTTAACCCATTGAGTGAGGCCAGGGATTGAATCCACACCTTCATGAATCCTAGTCAGGATGGTTAACCACTGAGCCATGAAAGGAACTCCCTCTTTTTTAAAAAATTATAGTTGATTTATAATGTTGTGCCAATTTCTGCTGTATAGCAGAGTGACCCAGTCATACATGTATACACACATTGTTTTTCTCATATTCCATCATGTTATATCCCGAGATATGGGATATAGTTCTCTGTGCTATACAGTAAAATCTGATTGCTTATCCATTCTAAATGCAATAGTTTGCATCTCTTAACTCCAAACTCCTGGGCCATCCCATTCCCTCCCTCTTCTCCCTTGGCAACCACAAGTCTGTTCTCTATGTCTGTAAGTTGGTTTCTGTTCTGTAGATAGGTTCATTTGTGTCATATTTTAGATTCCATTTTTTATTTGTTATGCATTTTAATTTTTTAAAATTTCACAAGCTTAAGCACAAGTGAAAATAGTAAAAATTTCACCAAATAATTGTTACAATTTTTTCATGTGTCAGTCATTAAATACTTTACATACTACATAGTATTTCATTCTTACTCAATTAATAAATAAAGGCTTGGCAAATTATGGCCTCTGGACCAAAGCCAGTCTGCTGCCTGCACCTGTTTTTGTACAGCCTATGAGCTAAGAATATGTTCTACATTTTTAAATAGCTGAGGAGAAAAATTCAAAAGAAAAATAACATTTTATGACACATGAATATTATATGAAATTCAAATGTAAGTGTCTATAAATAAGGTTTATTTGGAACACAGTGTACCCATCTGAGTAAATATTATCAATCTCTACTTTCATACCACTGTAGCAGAATTAACGAGTGATAATATGGACCACACGACCTACAAACCTAAAATATTTACTACCTAGCCCTTTACAGAAAGTCTGCTGACCTCTGAAATATATACTATTTTTATCTCCCTAACATTAATTAGGAAACCAAAGCTTTAAAAACCTAAGTAACTTAGAGACAGAATTTGAACTCAGATCTGCATGCCTCCAAAACTCACACTGTACACTTAGCAAAATGACACTAACTGCCATTTGTTGGGTATATATCCTCATCATAATGCCTAATCTTCATGATAGCCATATAACAAGGTATGATTATGCCCACTTTAGACATCAAAAAGCTGAAATGGCCTAATTTGACAAATTCTATATGCTAGTGAGTGGCAGAGCCAACATGAAAAATCAGGTATTTCAGACTTCAAAGCTTGAGCTACTCGGAAAACATACATTTGTAATGGAAATATCTAACAGACACCATCTTAACCAAGTTGTCAAACTTAATATCACCAACAACAAGGCAAACAAACCTTATAAATCTTCAGATGTCAGACATGGAGAAGATAATGTCACCCATGGAATACTCCAGTCAAAACTACTTAACCACAATTAACTTCTAAGTAAACAAAATCAGACACATTCAAATCAAAAGACACTCTGCCAACAACCAGCCTTGGCTCTTCAAAAGGTCATAATCATGAAAGATAATGAAAAACTAGGGAACTGTTCTCAGTTGAAGGAAATTAAAGAAGCATGATGAGTAAATGCTGTGTGTGACCCCTGATCGGATCCTGGATCAGAGGAATAATAGAAAAGAGAGTATTGATACCACTGGAAAAGTTTGAATATAAATTGTGTATTGGAAATAGTACTATATCACTGTCGAACTTCCAACAGTTGCATTGTGATTATGTAGGAGAACATATTTGTCCTTAGGATATAGCTGCTAAAAGCGTATATAGACAGTGTAATGATAGCTATAACTTACTCTCAGAGGTACAGCATACACACACATAAACAACTGTGTATGGTGTACATGTGTGTTGTGTGTGGACAGAAACAGACAGAAAGCAGTAGAGAGGGAAGGAAAAGTAGATGGACAGTGGTAACAACTGGTGACCATAAGTTAAGGGCATGTGGATGTACTATTCTTACAGATTTTCTGTGCCCACAGCTTTGCTCTCTTCACTATATCACATACATTTTTTTTTTTAATAACAGAAAACCCTGTCTATTTGCCTCACTCTTCAGGTAGAGCCTCTTCTGCTCCTAAACACAGGTTCTGTGTGCTTCTGAAACTGAAGGAAATGTATCTCTGGACATCAGGCAACCAGGCAGTTGTAAAGGGACTTCTGTTCATACCTTACAAAAAACTTTGACACTTTGAAGAGGTCAAAGTTTCCATTAAAGTTGTCATACTGAGCTAGTTTAAAGACTTTAAGCACACCGACCCCTCTTTCCACAAGCAATTGCCCAAAGGCATCTGTGTCTGGAACACACACAGGCAGGTTACTATAAGTGCGCATTAGTCTTCAAAACTGAAATGCCCCCCAAAATGACTTACAGTGAAAAACACATATGACCATAAATGAAAAATAGCAAAATACATTAAGAGTTCAAAAGGCGGGAGTTGAACAGATGATCCCATTTCATGCTACATTAATATGTCACTCTAATTTTATATAGGAACAAGCCTTCATACTTCTCATCCAGAATTCTGAAAATATGTATGTATCCAAGCAGGTAAATCTATTTCATAATTGAGTGGGAGTTGTACCTCCAATGTAGGACACTCTCCAGAGTTTTTAGGCTAATAAATAGTAGGAGAAAAAAAAAAAGAAAGAAAGGAGGAAGGGACAGTGGGAAGGAGGGAGGGAAGGAAAGGGGGAAGGAGGAAGGAAGGAGTTCCTACCACCCCATCTAGCCTAAGCAGATTTATGTCCAAAAGCAGCAATTCTGCCTTTGTTCTTTGGAGAGAACACATAGCTTGGTTAAGAGCCTAGGTGCTAGGATTAGACAGCCTGGAGTTTATATCTTGGCTCTGCTACTTGCCAGCCATGGGGGTCCTGTTCCTAGACTGAATTTAACTATCTTTACACAAATGTCCCCATCACAAAATGGTAATAACGATATTACCTACTCCTAGAATTACCATAAGAATCTGATTGGTATAATTCATAGAAAGTGCTTAGAATAGTTCCCAACACATAACAATAAACTTTTAACTATTATTATTGTAATAATTTCAGATCAAGTATAAGGAAATTGCAAACCATCCCAGGTCCTAGTGTCAAAATTAGCATCATTTCACACAGTCATCAAATTGTCACACCAACAGTTCCCCCTTCAAGTAGTTAATCCATATATGATCAATTTATCTCACACTAAATCTCACAAAAAGAACTAGGTTTTAATCCAAATTCCATATAGCTAATCTGTCTGTAATGGCAAACTGGAGCCACATTTTCTTTCAATGATCAATTTTTGCAGTGTCAGTCCCCTTTAGCCTAACTGCCAAAAATTAATTTCCTCTCCAAGAGCCCCCTTCTCTTTTGGAGACCTTAAAGAGACACATGACAACACCCTAGTTTGTGAGGCACACCCACCACAGCACACCTTCCTATTCTGCTTCCCTTTAGTCCATGTTCCTGCCTAAGGAGCCATTAGCCTAGTTCCCTGGAGCCCATACCCATCATGTAAAGTCTCATAAATATACAAAGGATGGTATCCCCATATGCCTCCAAAACTTGCTTCTTTGGTGGACATTTGTTTGTGGATGTTGTCATTTTCTACCCCTGGTAATAGTACCTCATGTTTCTCTTGGTGAACCATGCCTTTGTCATTGTCCATCTGGGTAGTTTGAGTGGCCTGAATTCAGTACCAGCATGTGACTCCTTTCAGACTAGTAAGAGTCAGATCCAAGACTTCTATAAAAATTGTAGATGAAACTAAGGAATTAAAATGAAAAGCCAGAATTGCTAGCAACCACCTTGTCATCACAAAGGAGTCAAACTAAGACATCTGAATAGGGAGCAGAAGCCAATATAGAGAAGAGCCAGGTTGGCAGGATAGAGAAATACCAAATGGTAATGACTTCATTTGAACCTCTTTTGATCTTCAAGTGAGAAGATCCATCCCAGAATATTCCTATTACTAAAGCTAATAGGCATCTTTTTTGCCGTGATCAGTTTAGGTTGGCATAGCAACCTGAATGATAATTCTCCTACGCTTTTTTTTTTCTTTTTTTCTTTTTTGGCCACCCTGCAGCATATGGAGTTCCTAGTCCAGGGATCAGATCTAAGCTGCAGTCAAAACCTAAGCCACAGTTGCATCAATGCCAGTTCTTTTACCCACTGTGCCAGCACTGCAGAGACACTGCCAATCTCTTTGAGCCACAGCTGGAAATCCAAACGATAATTCTTCCAATCTTTGGAGTGCCAGTCTTTCTGGGCATCTCGTGGAACAGAAGAAATGGGGCTTCCTTCTCAATTCTATGCCTAACTTAGTCAATAGCTCTGCCTGTGCTTAGAAAAATCTGCACATTCTGGTCTTAATTTTCCTAATCATAGAATTTCAAAGCCAACCCAGTTGTCCTAACCCAAAACAGACAGAAACATCATATTGTCCTCTTTTGTTACCAATCTGACCCCCTCCCAAAGCAGAAATTCTTCCTTCTTGACAAGTTACAAAACAGAACCTGCTCTGCATCTCAATAGACAGAAATGGATACAGAGGAAAGAGAATCATCAATGAAGATTATTACTTAGCTTGTCAGAAATGCCCTGATAAACATCATTACTTATCTTTGTGCTACATGAACTGCCATTTTTGCTTGTTTATCACACAGTAAGATTATATGCCACCTTACATTTTAAAAGAGGTTTGCTCATAATTCTGGACACCCAACCTCATGTTTCCTAACTTTTTCCAATCTTTTTTATTTTTGTCTTTTTATTGATTTGTTTATGTATTTATTTATTTTTAGGGCAGCACCTGAGGTATATGGAGGTTCCCAGGCTAGGGGCTGAATCAGAGCTGTAGCCACTGGCCTACGCCACAGCCACAGTAACACCAGATCTGAACCGCATCTCTGACCTACACCACAGCTCATGGCAACGCCGGATCCTTAACCAACTGAGCAAGGCCAGGGATCGAACCTTCACCTTATGGATGCTAGTCAGATTTGTTTCCGCTGATCATGATGGAAACTCCCTAAAGTCCAATCTTAAAACGAATTCTCCCACTACTTGGTTTTTAGAGACATGGCTTTTTGGGGGGGAAGAAAAAAATAGAGAATTCAACTTTGGTATCATAGCTAGAAGGACCTGGCTAAACATGACTTAGTCACATGCTGTCATTTCAAGACAAATCTGTAGCAACGTTTAAATCACCTAGTCTTTCACAAAGGCATGAAAACCAATTATTCCTCTACTGATTTCTACTGTTATCTCCTAGAAAACTCGGGATGTTACTTTTAATCATCAGCAGCAGCAGCAATGCCACCATGGGCCAACAGCCCTGATATCCTTCCATTTGATAAATTTAATGAAACGGTGGAGCATATTGATGTTTCTTTCCACCATCAATTTTTCAAGCTGTTGAATTTCACCTTTTTTTCTATCTTTCCACTTCTCCCAATTGTTAAGGTCATTTTCAATTTCAATCTTGTTTCCAAGGCGTTAGCCAACACATCCAACTTTCTGTCAATGGGATATTTAATAAGCACACTCATTCTACTATCCAAGACATTAATGAAATTTCTAAGTACCACAATAGTACTTCTCTCCAAGTGTCTTCTCTCCCTACTCTGAAGTCACAATGACCCGTTGACAAATACTTTCAATTTGAGCCAACTGTGTACTTAATACTAAAATGAGCTAAACTCTATTTTCTCAGCTTCTTGATGAATATGACATCTGGAATTGGGTTTTAAAAGCTTTAGGAGGCATAATGAAGGGTTGAAACATGTCCATTTGCCCTTACCTGACAAAATAAAGAATAGCAACTCTATCATGTAATGAACCTAATCTTTCAGATTTTTTTTCCTATTATTTCTAAGGTACTTGAATCTTTAGGTGTTTTCTGAGTCACTAATCCTAATTTCTTGAGGGCAGCATAAATTTGAAGCCAAATACACCTGGGGCTAAATCTTGCCTCTGCCACTCTTCTTTGTTTTTCAGAGAAAAATAAAAGAAAAAAAGGGAAAAGTTTTACTTTTTTTCTGCAAGCCTGTTTCTCATCTGTAAAAGGAGCATAATTCTTACATTTTAACGTCATTTCAAGGACTAGCAATGTGCTTTTGCCAGTGTAAGTTCAATAAAAAGCTCTATTTTGTTGTTGTTGTTGTTGGTTCATTTGGAAGGTTATATCTACATTACAAAATCCAACTATGGTCAAGAGGTAACTTCAGGCATCTGCATAAGTTTGAATGAGGCATGAATATTCCAGCGAATTTCACGCATTTATACCCTTTCTAATTTCTTACACCCTGGGGTTTGTCAGGAGCTGACTGTGCCACTTGTTAATTAGGTGGCTGGAAAATTTTTCAACTCTCAATGTCTGTTTTCCTTTGAAAAAAGCAGATGATAATAGGGTATGATTCACAGCCTTCTTTCCTAGATTCTAGACCACTTAGCACAGTCTTCCTGTTGAGAGTAGCATTCAACAAATGAATGCTGTAACATAGTAACATAGTTATTACAGGAATCTTACCAATATGCTACAAATTCTTATGTGTCTGGTAGAATTCCTTCCACTTACTAAGTTTTCTCTGATTAAATAATACACTCTTTGCACATAAGGATCAGGTCTGTTTTGTTCAATTTCATAGATCTTGCTCCTACAACAGTGCCTGTCACATGGCAAATGCTCAGTAAGAAACTGTTGATTAAATGACGGATAAATGAATGAATGCATGCATCTTTGAGCTTGTGCCAGTGAAGTTAAGACTTTCCAATTTTCTGAAGTACATCAGAGTTCAATATCAAAAGATTTGGGACAACATAGAGCCTATAGTTAACAACATGGTATTGTAGACTTAAAACTTTTATTAAGAGGGTGCATCTTGGAGTTCCCTTCGTGGCTCAATGGTTAATGAATCCAACTAGGAACCATGAGGTTGCAGGGTTTGATCCCTGGCCTTGCTCAGTGGGTTAAGGATATGGCATTGCTGTGAGCTGTGGTGTAGGTCAAAAAAGGCAAAAAAGACAAAAAAAAAAAGGAGGGTGCATCTCATGTAAGGCTCTCTTATCTTATAAAAGGAGGAGCACAAGAAAACTTTTAGAGATGATAGATACTTTATTACTTTATTATGGTGATAGACTCATAAGTGAATGCACATGTCCAAACTCATCAAATTATATACATTAAACATGTGCAGTTTTTGATACATCAATTTTACCTCAGTTAAGACTAATTTTAAAAAAAAAAGACTTTGGGACTACATCTCTAAGCTTCAACAGCATACTTTATTTTCTGAAAACTTGTGAATTCGCTCACCCATAAAAAGGATTTATTATTAAAATATAAGTCCAAACAAAACTAAAATGACTTCATGATTGTCTGACAGAGCCATGGTTCTCAAACTCTCATCCAAATTCTTCAAATGGCAGAAGAGAATGACTGAGTATCTCTGGGGGATTCAAGAACATGGATAAATACACTCCCACACATATGCCAAATGTTTTTAAGTGTCATATTTTATCCCAAGGACATAATCAGGTGTACAAAGATGTAGTCACAAAGATTTTCATGACATAATTTTCATAATTATGAAAAATTAGAACAATCTAAATGTACATAAAAATATAGTAACTAAATGAACTATAGTTTATCCTAGTTAGAAATTCCATGTAATTATTAAAAACTATATTATCTGAAACTAGAACACACCCTCACACCATGCACAAAAATAAACTCAAAATGGCTGAAAGACTTAAATATACAACAGGACACCATCAAACTCCTAGAAGAAAACATAGGCAAAACACTCTCTGACATCAACATCATGAATATTTTCTCAGGTCAGTCTCCCAAAGCAATAGAAATGAGAGCAAAAATAAACCCATGGGACCTCATCAAACTGAAAAGCTTTTGCACAGCAAAGGAAACCCAAAAGAAAACAAAAAGACAACTTTCAGAATGGGAGAAAATAGTTTCAAATGATGCAACGGACAAGGGCTTAATCTCTAGAATATATAAACAACTTATACAACCCAACAGCAAAAAAGCCAATCAATCAATGGAAAAATGGGCAAAAGACCTGAATAAACATTTCTCCAAAGAAGATATACAGATGGCCAGCAAACACATGAAAAAATGCTCAACATCGCTAATTATAAGAGAAATGCAAATCAAAACTACCATGAGCTATCACCTCACACCAGTCAGAATGGCCATCATTCATAAATCCACAAATAACAAGTGCTGGAGGGGGTGTGGAGAAAAGGGAACCCTCCTGCACTGTTGGTGGGAATGTCAACTGGTACAGCCACTATGGAGAACAGTTTGGAGATACCTTAGAAATCTATACATAGAACTTCCATATGACCCCACAATCCCACTCTTGGGCATCTATCCGGACAAAAACTCTACTTAAAAGAGACACGTGCACCCGCATGTTCATTGCAGCACTATTCACAATAGCCAAGACATGGAAACAACCCAAATGTCCATCGACAGAGGATTGGATTCGGAAGAGGTGGTATATATACACAATGGAATACTACTCAGCCATAAAAAAGAATGACATCATGCCATTTGCAGCAACATGGATGGAGCTAGAGAACCTCATCCTGAGTGAAATGAGCCAGAAAGACAAAGACAAATACCATATGATATCACTTAGAACTGGAATCTCATATCCAGCACAAATGAACATCTCCTTAGAAAAGAAAATCATGGACTTGGAGAAGAGACTTGTGGCTGCCTGATGGGTGGGGGAGGGAGTGGGAGGGATCGGGAGCTTGGGCTTATCAGACACAACTTAGAATAGATTTACAAGGAGATCCTGCTGAATAGCATTGAAAACTTTGTCTAGATACTCATGTTGCAACAGAAGAAAGGGTGGGGGAAAAATGTAATTGTAATGTATACATGTAAGGATAACCTGACCCCCTTGCTGTACAGTGGGAAAAAATAATAATAAATAATAAAAAAAAGAAAAAAAAACTATATTATCTAATAATATGAAAAGATTTTCAATATGTATTGTTAAATGAAAGAAGCTGGTTGCAACTTCTATCATCATCACTAAATTGACAATAAAATTATTTTTAAATTAAATAACCACAGAGGCAAAGGTTATAGGAGAAGATACAGAATTGTGGAACATGGAAAATAAATGGATGTGTAGTAGTTTCTTGTAACCAAAATAAATCTAAAATTTAAGCTGGCTCTGGGAAGCCCTAGAAGTAGATGGTCCTTGCTACAAAAGCCCAGAAATGCTTAAGAATAAGAGCATTTTTTTTTTTCTTTTTTAGTGCCACATCTGCAGCATATGGAAGTTCCCAGGCTAGGGATCGAATCAGAGCTGCAGCCACCAGCCTACACCATAACCACAGCAACTCAGGATCCGAGTTGCATCTGTGACCTACAGTACAGCTCACAGCAATGCCAGATCCTTAACCCAATGATGAAGGCCAGGGATCACACCTGAATCCTCATGGATACTAGTCGGGTTCGTTACCACTGAGCCACAAGAGAACTCCATTTTTTTTTTTTTTTTTCCCCAGAGGCACTTAACTCTGAAGGAGGATGTACATGTACTTCAGAAACAAAATTGTTTGAATATCCTTACAGCAAAGTATTTGAATCCAGGATCACTCTCAAACCCCAGTACCATTACTGTAGAAAACTAGGAATTTACTCTCTGAAAAAGTTAATTCAAAACACTCTGAACTTGGGGTCACTTGGCACAAGTGAGTTAAAGCACCATACTAAAAATATGAGTATTAAGTGAAATTTTAAATATTGAATCACGAAGTCCCTGGCCCACTTCTTCTGCTCACCTACAAAAATGCTCAAGTCTCAAGTTCTTTCCAGCTGGGTCTTAAAGCTTCACTCAGCATTAGTTCCTTCAAAATTCTTTTGCTCAGCAAATTTCAAGTTTAAACCATATCTCAAGAGAAAATGTTTAACCTGCTAAAGAATATGTTTCAATTATGTAATAGCCCTCTTTACAAGCAACTTTCATAATCTTTGTAAATGTTTATAGCTTTGTTAGTGCTGATTCTTCAGGAGGTCTACCTGGAAAAACTATATATACTTGGTATTAATTTCTTTTTATTACATGCTTAAGTTGTAAAATGGCATTTCTTAGAATCCAGTCCATAGCTTACACTTTCCACTGAACCTCATTTCTCTTCTCTCAGTTGGTTTGCATTGAAGACATATATTAGGAGCGTCTACCTTAGTGGTTCTCAATCTGGAAATGGTGGGGAAGGAGACACCTTAACTCCACCTCAGCTGTCCACTCAACTCCCATCCAAAGTGTAAATCAAGAACCAAAGAGGTGGTTTTATTATTTTTAATTTTTTCGTATTATAGCTGATTTACAATGTTTTGTCAATTTCTGCTATACAGCAAAGTGAGCCAGTTACATATTTATACACATTCTTTTTTCTCACATTATCCTCCACCATGTTCCATCATAAGTGATTAGATATAGTTTCCTGTGCTATACAGCAGGATCTCATTGCTTATCCATTCCAAATGCAATAGTTTGCATCTACTAACTCCAAACTCCCAGTCCTTCCCACTCCCTCTCTCTCCCTCTTGGCAACCACAAGTCCAAAGAGGTCATTTGAAATTCTACATATACAGCCCTGCCTCCAAAAACTTTCAGACCTTTCAACTATTTCCTAGAAGAAAATCATCACATTCTTCAAAAATGTCATGAACATGCAAGTGCAGAGGAGCAGAAAATAGGGTAAGAACTACATCTCTACATAATGTTGACATCAGGCCAGACTGGAAAATTCAATTTGACTTTAAGACAACACTAGGGAACATGACTTCTAAGACCCCTTTTCATTTGATAACTTCTATAATTCTTTAGTGGAAATAGAGTCTGTGTCACCTTCTGCAAGATGGCACACGACCTGGATTGGGGCAGTCACTCCTCTGGTCCAATGGGCAGGCATGGGACCTGGCCAATCACAGTGCTTCCCTACAATTTTTCAAGGTGAAGCTAGTAAGAAAGTGCCTTTTCCTCTCTGGTCATGAAACTGTAAGTACATAAGAGCAAAGCTTCTGGAGAGCATGTCCTCCACTCTGAGGGTAAGCAGGCTAAGAAAATAAAGCTAGTGTACAGAGGGAAAAAAATGGAGACTAAGGAGGAAAAGAGAGAATCCTGAAGGGATCTGGTTTTCATACAAGCAAGCCTATAAATTCCCCTTTTGCCTTAAATTCGTTTTGAATTTGACTGAGTTGGAATTTTGCTACTTCCAAATAAGAGTGTCTTGCTAATTTGTATTCTGTTTTAAATTATAAACCCTGGAGGGTAAAAAACCGGCTTGATAGACATTATATATGGAAATTACTACTTGAATAGTCGTGCTTGTAGTGGCAACGATGATGACAATAAGCAAACTAATGAAAGCTGACATCTCACCCACTGCTTTGGCACCACCACAGCCTGTGGTAGAGGTACTATAATGTTCCCTCCACCATTAGAGTTCAGGACACTAAGGCACAGAGATTGTGAGGTAATTTGCCCAAGATGCCACAACTGAAAAGTCACACGGCCAGGATTTGAACCTAAGCACCCTGGCTCAGAGCCAACACTTTAAACCACCATAATATCCTTCCTCATCACAACCAGCCAGTTAATGTCACTGACAAAGCCCATTAACAATTCCTAGGAAATAAAAACAGAATCTGGGTAATAAAATAAAGTCTAACCTTTTTTTTTCCCCTTGGTGTTTAGTCTAGTTTCACTTGTTCACAGGGTGCCGCTTGCAGAAGATGTGCCCCAGGCACCTCATACCAGAGTTTCTCGTTGGAAACAGTTTCCAACACCTCTGCTCCAAGACTGTGTGTAGAGGAGCGCTGCGCACTACACCGCAGTTCAAGATGGCGGCAGCGGGCTGCGCGCAGAGACGCTGCTCCCGCAGCCCCGCGGGAACTCCACCCCCTCCCCGCCGACGCGAGCACGATAAAACAGCCCTGCCCACAGTTCCCGGGAAAGCATATGCTCCAGAGCTTGCGCTCGCATCTTCCCCATTCTTCGATCAAGACTAAAACTTTCCCTTGCTTCTAAACCAAATTTGGTCTCATTCGATTGGTTCATATGACCAGCAGGCAGGAGGATCCTTGTGGGGGACCAACTCCAGGAGGGAGAGGGCGGGTCACGTTAACAACATACACTTTTTTTTTTTTTTTGCCTTTTTAGGGCCCTACCCGAGGCATATGGAAATTCCCAAGGTGGAGGTCGAATCAGAGCCACAGCTGCCGGCCTGCACCACAGCCATAGCAACAGGGGATCTGATCTGCGTCTGTGACCTACACCACAGCTCAGGGCAACGCTGGATCCTTAACCCACTGTGCAAGGCCAGGGACTGAACCCACATCCTCATGGATCCTAGTTGGGTTCATTAACCGCTGAGCCATGAAGGGAATTCCCCAACATACCCTCTTAATTAAAGCATCGGAGACCAAAGTAACTATCGACTTTTTGAGAATGTTTGACCTCTGAACATTTCAACTGATTTGACATTTCAGAACACAGCGAAAGGAGCCTCATTCCACTACCAGGATTTAGGTGTGAATTTCTTGGAAAATACCCTGAGGAAACAGCTCCATCTGTAAGAAAATGAAACATGATAAATGATGACAGTCTAATGGGAAGCCCTGTGAAGGCTGAAAACTGAACTATTTCTGTTTGACTTGTGGTTTGACCTAGAGCCAGCCACTCCACCCTTGACCTCTCCGGGCTCTGTTTATTTCAGATTTAATAAATAGTAATTTTCAATATCCCCTCACAACAGGAAGAGGACATTTTTAAGGCAAATGAGCAATGCATAAAATTCACCGTTTCTTCAGACATTAGCTAGAGAAATTTAAGAGAAGTTTGTAATATCACTGCAAAAGTATTAGTTAAAAATCTAAAGAACACATAGCATTCAATAGCAGAAAAATAATCCTGTAAAAAATGGGCAGAAGACCTGAATAGACATTTTCCAGAAGAAAACAAACAGATGGTTAATGGGCACATGAAAAGATGCTCAACAGCACTAATCATCAGGGAAATGCAAATTAAAATCACAATGAGGTATCACCTTACACCAGTCATAATGGCTATAATCAAAAAATAAGAAATAGCAAGTACTGGCAAGCATGTGGAAAAAAGTGGATTGTTGGTGAGAATGTAAATTGGTGCAGCCACTATGGAAAACAGCATGAAGTTCCCTCAAAAAATTAAGAATAGAACTATCATACGATCTAGCAATTTCACTTCGGGGTATTTATCTAAAGAAAAAAAAATGTACTAATTTGAAAAGATATATGCACCCCTATGTTCACTGTAGCATTATCTACAATAACCAAGATATGGAAGCAA
This sequence comes from Phacochoerus africanus, assembly GCF_016906955.1. Lineage (NCBI taxonomy): Eukaryota > Metazoa > Chordata > Mammalia > Artiodactyla > Suidae > Phacochoerus > Phacochoerus africanus. The sequence continues at coordinate 20,813,143 of NC_062547.1, read as the reverse complement.
CCTAAGTGTCCACCAATAAATGAATGGATAAAGAAGATGTGTTATATTTATACATACAATAGAATATTACTTAGCCATAAAAAGAATCATATCTTGCCATTTGCAACGACATGGATGGACCTAGAGAGTATTATTATAAGTGAAATAAGTTGACAGAGAAAAGCAAATACTGTATTGCACTTATATGTGGAATTTGAAAAACAAAACAAATGAACAAACAAAAAACAGAAACACATTCACAGATACAGAGAACTGGTGGTTGCCAGAGGGCAAGGGGAGGGGGGAATTCGAGAAATAGGGAAAGGGGATTAAGAGCTACAAAGCTCAGTTATAAAATAAATAAATAAAGCAGAGTTCCTCAGAGTGGCTCAGCAGAAAGGAATCTGACTAGCATCCATGAGAATGCAGGTTCAATCCCTGGCCTTACCCAGGGGGTTAAGGATCCAGTGTTGCCTATGAGCTGTGGTGTAGGCTGCTGACCTGGCTCAGATCCCGAGTTGCTGTGGCTGTAGTGTAGACCAGTAGCTACAGCTCCAATTCGACCCCTAGCCTGAACCTCCATGACCACATGCCATGGATGTGGCCCTAAAACGACAAAAATAAAATAAAATAAAATTAAAAAGTCACCATGGGAGTGTAATGTATGAGATAGGGAATACACTCAATGGTTTTTTTTTTTTTTTTGTAAAACCATTGTAGGGTGACAGATGATAACTAGACATTGTGGTCATCATTTCATAATGTATAAAAATAACAAGTCGATACACTGTACACCTGAAACTAATATAATATTGTAAGTCAAGTATACGTCAATAAAAAAAGAAAAGAAATCTTTGCTTCAGAGCAGGAGATCCTGGGTACACATTAATAGGTAATAGAATAAATTATGGCCATCTCAGAAATTGAAATAGAAGGCTTCAGGTGGAAAGAGAACCCAGAGTTGTGAAGACACTATAGGAGCAGAGTACTTATAGATCAAGCAAAAATTCTTATGACTTTTCTAGATGTAAACTATTATATTTAGAATGGATAAGCAATGAGGTCTTGCTATACAGCACAGGGAACTACATCCAGTCTCTTGGGATAGACCATGATGGAAGATAATATAAGAAAGGGAATGTATATACATGTATGACTAGGTCATTTTGATGTATAGCAGAAATTGACACAACACTGTAAATCAACTACACTTTAATTTAAAAAAAAGTAAAAAAGAAACAAATTTAATTCACTGTGATGTCAGTGAAAAACTTTGTTGCTTTCAAATTTTTAAAAAGGGAGAGAAAAAATAAAATAATTACATAACAACAATAATAATAGCATTAGCTAAAATCTACTGAGCACTTACAAGATGCCAGCACTCTGAAATGGGCATGTATTAGCTCATTCAAGCCTCACAGCAATCCTTATATTAAAGATACTACTATTCCCATTCAACAAGTGAGGAAAGAAGATTTGAATGCTTAAATTCTTGCGGACATTTACATAGTGTGATCATTAGTTTTTGGTTTTTCTGTGGGGTTTTTTCTTCTGTCTTTTTGCCTTTTCTAGGGCTGCTCCTGTGGCATATGGAGGTTCCCAGGCTAGGGGTCGAATTGGAGCTAGAGCCTCTGGCCTATGCCAGAGCCACAGCAACGTGGGATCCGAGCCGCATCTGTGACCTACACCACAGCTCACGGCAATGCTGGATCCTTAACCCACTGAGCAAGGCCAGGGACCAAACCCACAACCTCATGGTTCCTAGTCGGACTCGTTAACCACTGCACCACGAAGGGAATTTCCAATTATTGGTTTTATGTGTCAATTGGCTAGGCTATGGTGCCCAGATGTTTGTTCAAACATCAGTCTAGATGTTGCTGTGAAGGTAATTTTTTTGATGAAATTAACATTTAAATTAGACGATTTTGACTAAAGCAGATTATTCACCATAATAGAGGGAGGGCCCATCAAATCAGTTGAAGATCTTAAGAGAAAATAGAATGAGATCCTCGAAGGAAGAAGGAATTCTGCCTGCACATTGCCTTCGGACTTGAGCTGCAATGTCACCTCTTCCCTGGGTCTCCAGCCTGCTAGGCTGCCCTACAGAATTCAGACCTGCCAGGCCCCATAATTCCTTCATATCTTTCTCTCCTTATTGCTCAAATGTATGTATTGTTTCTCTGGAGAACCCTGATATACTCATACACATAGTAACTGGAAAACTTGAACTTAAACTAAGACAGTCATATTACAAAGCCCACCCCAAGGTGTTTTCAACTCATAAAATTTTCTTTAGTCATTCTCATTCTTTATGGGGCCGCGACACTAGTGTCTCTGAAAACTGGCAGTACTATTGGTCGAAAAAAAAAAATGAGAGATATCCTATCATTTTCTCCTTAAGAATTTGTTTCTCTTGCCCAGAGCCTAAATTTAATTCAGCTCAATCAAATGTCTTTGGATCTTAACCCCTCAAACCTATGTGATTTGTCATGTGCTATCTATAGTCATTTAGCTTGTCATATTCCCTCTTTCCTATTCAGGGAGACTATAGGGAAGACTGCTCTAGCATGTCAAGGCCACTTTGAGATTCATTGGTGAGCACACAATGTCTTGCAGCGGGAGAAGTAGGACTAATAGGAAATAGAGCAGCACAGTGGAAAGAGCAGCCTTTGAAATCAGGCAGATCTGGGTTCAAATCTTGACTTTACCATGTAAAGCTTTAACCTTGAGAAAACCACTGTAAGTCTCTGAACTTCAATGTCCCTACCTATGAAATGAGACTACCCATGCCTATTTTGAAGCATGGTTTTGAAAGTCAAGGGAATATGCAAATCGAAGCACAGTGAAGGTATTTAAGAAGTTATAGCTCTTATCACTATAGCACTCCCACCTTAGAATTTAAAGCCTAATGTCTGCCTCCTAAACTCACTTATAATCAGACAACTGTTGTCACTTGACCATATTTCATTGACATTGCTGTGATCTGAGGTGAAGGCTAAGTCCACAATTATTCCATCTCCTATCTGACTTGGCAGCATGTCACATAGAGTGCTTTAAAAACCCTGGGCTCCCTTTAGAGACCACAAAAAAAGAGGGTTAAGGGTGGAATCAGAAAATCAATTTAGTTTCTGCCTAGGCAGCCTTTTGCCATAATGTTTCTTGAACAACATAATGGCTCTGTGGAGCTGATGACAGGGGGCAACAGAAGAAACAGCCTGGTTTTGATGCAAGCTTGTCTGTGGTATCTAAACTGGCATTCCAAGGACAATAGTTTCCTTTGCGCTAGGGGTAATACTTGCAGAAATGGTACTGATCAGCCAAGCTCAAGTATGCCCTGAACATCCACATGCCAAGGTCTAGGTTATGTATTGCCTAATATCTATACTTTAATTCTGTAAATAAAGTTTGTTTGTTTGTCCTCACTATAAATTAATTCATCATCCTCACAAAATACCTGAAAAAGTCAAAATGTGGACAGAAGAGCAACATATTATTTGTAGTCTCAGTAATCAAAGACATCTATTGTCAGCATTTCAGTAAATTATTTCTACTTTTCATTAATTTTGAACATTGATGAGGCTGTACTATACTTTTCATTACATTTTCAATCGTGTAACACCCTCAACAAGGGGTTGGCAAACTACAACATGCCCTGAATGCTCTGTCCCACTGCTTGTTCTTATAATGAAAATTTTATTGTAACACAGCTATGACTATTCATTTGCATACTGTCTATGGTTGTTTCCACCCTGCAGTGGCAGAGCTGAGTAGCTGACACCCAGACTGTATGCTTTAGGAAACGTAAAATATTAACTATCTAGACCATTGCAGAAAAAATTTGTCAACACTAGCCCTAGACAAATGGTTACTGAATGTTGTACCAACTGTGAGATGCAGTGGAATTCCTACCTCCAGCCCATTCTCTGTACACCCACATCCTAACCATCTTTCAAGGGTCAATACAGTCATTGCAACATCAGAGAAGCTTCCTCTTACGTTCTAAGAGGAAAGCAGTTCTTCCTCTTCTAAACCCCATATATCTTGATTCCTAGCCAAAATACCTTCTCTATTTTCTATGCTTTTTTACATGTATGTGTTTTTATTGAGTATCTTTTCTCACCTACCTGACCACATTTCTTCATATCAATGAGCTCAGTATCTAGCACTAGAAAACATAACTCAACATGTATTTGCTGAACAGAAGTATTCAAATATATTCCCCAACCTCCAAGAATGGACAATTTAGTTCTATTCACGTAAGAACAACTAAGTATAATTTCGATTCAAGAACTATCAAGAGAAGGAAGCTGCAGTTTGGACTGGTAGAATCAGGAAAGGCTTCTTGAAATAGGAAAGAATTGGGACTGAAAGGGTGGTTTTAAACTGCACAGAGAAAGAATAGGTTGAAGGCAGCAGTAAAGACAGGAGGAGGAAAAGTGCACAGCTTGTTTAACACAATGAAGAAAGATTTTGACACAGTGGAGGGTGAGCTCAAGCAGGAGAAGGGAACAATACAAAGAGACTAGGAACGGCCAGAAAAAAATGTAAGACCTTGAAAAGTAGTAATACAGTCACTAAAAAGGATCATGGGCTGAGTTCCAAAACAGCAATGACCAACCAGCCTGTGCTTTAGTTGACAGCCTGTTTAGAATTCTACAGTGGAACATTATCAGTTCACTTCTGCACTCTCTGTGTCTTAATGAGAGTCATTTGTAAAATATTTGAATGAGGCTGGTCCCCAGCTCAGAAATGGCGGGAAGGTGAATACAAATCCACTCATCCTATAGTCTCCCACAGGACTTTGTACATAATCTTCTTCATAGTACAAACCACGCACTGTTGTAACTGTCTGTTTACATGTTCATATTCCCCACTAGGTGTGAACTTCTCCAGGACATCTTAGTCATGCATTGTTAATCATGAGAAAAAATAGAACTCCCCTTTTGTTTTTAAGTTTAAGAGAAATTTATCTTAAAGTTGCAATAGCATCCTATGGACCACAACTAGGGGGAATACAGGCAGTCCTTTCCAGAACTGGGAAGATTTTAGCCTCGCTTCCGGTAGTCCTGTGTGTTTCTATATATACTAGCTCCATACTTTTGGTCCTCCCACTCCTGTAAAACTCACCTTCTTCTCCAAGATAAACCGTATTTCATGGATTCCGTAATCCACATTTGCCTAGATTTAACACCTCTATGTCTCATAAATTTCTTTCTTTCTTTGAAAGTTTTATTTTTATCAAAGTATAGTGAGTTACAATGATTTAGGTGTATACCAAACTGATTCAAATAAACATATATATAAAAATATATATATATTCTTTTTCAGATTCTTTTCTAGTATAGGTTATTACAAGATACTGAACATAGTTTGCTGTGCTAGTAGTAGATCTTTGTTATCTATTTTATATATATTAGTAGGTATATTTTAACACCAAATTCCAAAGTGACGCTCCTCCACTTTCCCCTTTGGTAACCATAAGTTTGTTTTCTACATCTGTGAGTCTATTTCTGTTTTATAAATAAGTTCATTTTAATCACTTTTTTTAGACTCCACATAAAAGTGTTATCACATGGTATTTGTCTTTCTCTGTGTGACTTCATTTAGTATGATCATCTCTAGGTCAATGTATGTTGCTGCAAATGGCATTATTTCATTCTTTTTAAGGCTGATTAATGTACCATTAAATATCCATACCACACCTTCTTTACCCATTCACCTGTTGATGAACATTTAGGTTGCTTTCATGTCTTGGTTATTGCAAACAGTGCTGGTATGAACACTGAGGTGCATGTATCTTTTTGAAATAGAGTTTTCTTCAGATATATGCCCAGGACTGGGATTGCTGGATCTATGGTAACTCTACTTTTAGTTTTTTAAGGAACCTCTATACTTTTCTCCATAATGACTGGACCAATTTACATGTCCACCAACAGTGTAGGAAGGTTCCCTTCTTTCCACATCCTCTCTGGCATTTATTATTTGTAGACTTTTGGGGGGCCACGTCTGTGGGCTGCAGAATTTCCCAGGCCAGGGACTGAACACACACCGCAGTAGCAACCCAAGCCACTGCAGTGATAACACCAGATCCTTAAACTGGTGCACCACCAGGGAACTCCTATCTATAGATTTTTTGATGATGGCCATTCTGACCAGTGTGAGATGATACATCATTGTAGTTTTGATTTGCATTTCTCCAATAATTACCAATGTTGAGCACCTTTTCATGTGCCTTTTGGCTACCTGTATGCTTTCTTTGGATAAATATCTATTTAGGTCTTCTGGCCATTTTTTTGAGTGTGATTTTTTTTTTTAATATTAAGCTACATGAGCTATTTGTATATTTTGGAGATTAATCCCTTGTCAGTCACTTTGTTTGCAAAAATTTCTCCCATTCTGTGTTGTCTTTTCATTGTGTTTCTGCTTTTCTTTGCTGTGCACAAGCTTTTAAATTTAATTAGGTCTCATTTGTTCATTCTTATTTTTGTTTCCATCACTCTAAGAAATGAATACAAAAAATATTGCTGCAATTTATGTCAGAGTGTCCTGCCTATGTTTTCCTCTAGGAATTTTATAGTAGTTGGTCTTACATTTAGGTCTTTAATCCATTTTGAGTTTATTTTTGTATGTGGTGTTAAAGAATGTCCTAATTTCGGGGAGTTCCCATCGTGGCGCAGTGGTTAACGAATCCGACTAGGAACCATGAGGTTGCAGGTTCGATCCCTGCCCTTGCTCAGTGGGTTAACGATCCGGCGTTGCCGTGAGCTGTGATGTAGGTTGCAGATGCGGTTCTGATCCCACATTGCTGTGGCTCTGGCGTAGACCGGGGGCTGCAGCTCTGATTCGACCCCTAGCCTGGGAACCTCCATGTGCCGTGGGAGCAGCCCAAAGAAATAGCAAAAAAGATCAAAAAAAAAAAAAAAAAGAATGTCCTAATTTCATTTTCTACATGCAAGTATCCAGTTCTGCCAGTACCGCTTATTGAAGAGACTGTCTCCTCCATTGTATATTCTTTCCTTCTTTGTCGTAATTGACCATAAATATGTTGGCTTATCTCTGGGCTTTCTATCCTATTCCACTGATCTATTTGTCTGTTTCTGTGCTGGTACCATACTGTTTTGATGACTACAGATTTGTAGTACAGTCTGAAGTCAAGGAGCCTGATTCCTCCAGCTCCATTCTTCTTTTCCAAGGTTACTTTGGTTATTCAGGGTCTTTTATAATTCTACACAAATTTTTAAATTTTTATATTTTTTGTTCTAATTCTGTAAAAAAATGCCATTGGTCATTTGATAGGGATTACATTAAATCTGCAGATTGCTTTGGGTAGCACGGTCATTTTAACAATATTAATTTTTCCAATTCAAGATCATGGTATATTTTTCTATTTGCTTGTGCCATTTTCAGTTTCTTTCATCAGTGTTATAGTTTTGAGAGGACAGGTCTTTTGCCTCCTTGGGTAGGTTTATTCCTAGGTATTTTATTATTTTGGCTATGACAGTAAATAGGTTTCCTTAATTTCTCTTTCCAGTATTTCATTGTTACTGTATAGAAGTATAACCAGTTTCTGTATATGGATTTTGTATCCTGCAATTTACCAAATTAATTGATGAGTAGTTTTCTGGTAGTATCTTTAGGATTTTCTAGGTATAGTATAATGTCATCTGCAAATAGTGACACTTTTAATTCTTAGTTTCCAGTTTGGATTCCTTTTATTTCCTTTTCTTCTCTGATTGCTACAGCTAGGACTTTCAGAACTATGTTGAAGAAAAGTGTCAAGAACCTTGTTCCTGGAGTTCCCGTTGTGGCTCAGTGGTTAATGAATCCAACTAGGAACCATGAGGTTGCAGGTTCAATCCCTAGCCTTGTTCAGTGGGTTAAGGAGCCAGCGTTGCCATGAGCTGTGGTGTAGGTTACAGACGCGGCTTGGATCCCGCGTTGCTGTGGCTCTGGCATAGGCTGGCGGCTACAGCTCCGATTCGACCCCTAGCCTGGGAACCTCCATGTGCTGTGGGAGTAGCCCAAGAAATGGCAAAAAGACCAAAAAAATAAATAAATAAAAATAAAAAAGAATCTTGTTTCTGATCTTAGAGGGAATGTGTTAAGCTTTTCACTATCGAATATGATGTTAGCTGTGGGTTTGTTATAGCTCATAAATTTATAAACTTCTAGTTACATCTGATGCAGTTGGGGCCATGAGTTTACACCCAGACTTGAGAATGGTATCATTACCTTAAAAGAAAAATTTGAAGGCCAGAGTAGAGCACTGTTTTTTCCAAAGATATGCTCCAACACCAATGCTCTCAATGGCACAGCAGATGATCCAATACAGAAAAGGTGATTCCAAAAGAGCCAGAGGCTAAACATCAGGTTTTAGGAATATCTTAATTTATTTTACTTATATTTCCCTACTTGTAAGAAATAGGTAAAAGAGTTCTTTCCATAAACATGAAATTAAAATTCTAAATGATGAAAAAATATCATGCCACAGTGTAAGTGGTAGACTGTGTCTTTCTGAGAGATAGACTCAGTGGATGATGTCTTTCATTTAGGGATGTGCCATATGTGCTGCTTCCTTACGACACTAGGTTATAGAAGGTTTCAGGTTGCCAGGTCTTCAATCCACAATTCTAAATGATGTTGAATGGAAGGTCCAATTCTGTCTTATTGTGTCAACCACTTGTTTTGCCTTTAAATCCCCAAGAGAGAGAGAGCACACTTTTCCCAATTTCAATTAGATGTCCACCCCAACTGAATCAGCCAGAGGGAAGGGGAGTTAAACTAGCCTAGATTAGAAAAGGAGAACTTAAAAGGAAAAGATGGAGACACAGTCAGGATGCCTAGAAATGAGGATCAAAGAAGATCTGGACCAGAAGCAAAGTGATCCTCCCCAAGTGGTGGAGAGATAATATACTCTTTACTTGGTATTAGTATTTGGGTTTGGGTTTGGGTTTGAAAATTGCTAGTATCTCTTTTTGCAAATGATCTCTTACCAGACTACCTGGAGAGTTTTTGATAAACTCAATTCTCACCAAATTCTTTGGTTTTATATAACAGAGCTCTGAGTTTAATGGCCTTCAGTGCCAGATATTACATGCTGATTCTCCATACCATGCTCACCCTTATGCCAAAGAGGCTAAATACTTGGAAACTACATTGCTCAGAATCCCTTATCAGCAGAGTTCAAGTAAGATTTGGCCAGTAAGAGACTCTTATGTGAGATTCAGAAGGGAAAGAGAAGGTGGACCTACTCCTCTCTGACAGTGGGTAAGGAGTCAGGTGGGGATCAGCATATGTCAGGCATGGGTTTTGCTGGAGGCTTCCCCCAGTCTCCCTGAGGCTCATCCACTTAGAAGCTGCAGCCAGCAGAAATAACTAACAGCAGTTTACCTGTAATTTTTGCACTTGAGAATTCCTTGAAAGTCTGGAGTGACCAGGCTGACCTCTGTTCTCTGGCCTTTTCAATGGGAATGCAAGCTTCTAATTTCCTTTATTAAATGGTTTCTTATTCAAAATGCATAAAGTGGCTTCTGCTATTATGACTGAGCTGACTGGTATATCCTTTTATATCATGGTTCTCAAACTTAAGTGTGCATAAAATGACTTGGAAGGCTGTGTAAAATTTCAGATGCAGAAGTTCTGGAATGAGCCCAGAAAGCTGCATTTTTATCAAGTATTTCAGGTGACACTGATGTAGACAGCTTGAGTCCATGCTGAGAAATGTTGCTTTAACATATAGGCAAGGACCCTGGATCTATGTGGGCTCATATTGGAGGATATGCTGATGCCTAGATCAATTGCCCCAGGGAAGCAGCACTACCTCATGGTAAAACAAAGTTTACTCCTATTTGAAAGTGCTTTCATCATATTCTTTAAATTACTCACCACAAACATGTTATCTTTGCATAATTACTTATCTGTAAAGTGCAATAGAGTTTAAAGATGAAGAGGGCAGGAGTAGACCTCTGATCAAAGCCTGGTTTTGCCACTTACTAGTGAATGACATTAAGCAAGACCTATCTAAGCTTCAACTTACTTACCCATGAATACCTACCTCACAGAGTAGATCATTACACATATAGTAGGATTAACGTCTTCCCTTCCTCTTATACCTCGAAAGCCATAGAGCAGGAACTATACTAGTTTATGTATTGCTTTATAATCAGTCAATCTCTGCTCAACATGTAATTACTAATATGTGTCAGACTTTTCACTAGACACAAAAGTGTGCTTAATACAATGTTTAGAAGAGTTTATGCTCACAAATTTTGTTCAGCAGCAGCAGCAGCAGCTAGGATCAGTGGCTCCCTTTTAAGAGCCTGTTGTAAATGGTAGGTACATTAGCGAGTCATAAATGGCAAGCAACGGCATGTTAAAAATAATACTTCATACAGTAATAGCAGCAGCCTATTTTATTAATAGAAGTGTTATGGAAAGGAAGTAGTTAAGTCCTTACACGTGAGCTAAGCTCTCTGTCTTACAGTGTAGCTCAATAGCAGCTGTGCAGGAAGCATGGCTCTTGGAGCAACATGGGCAGAAAATGATCTTATTGCTACTCAAGGGTAGGGAGATCTTCTAACCTGGAGTTTTAACTTTTCCTATTCTATCTTGTGAAATGTTTCCCAGATCAGACTTCCAGCACCTGTGGGGAAAGACCCTGGATACCCATTAATTTTAAATGATGTGGTAGTTTGCACCTCTTCTGGTTCCCCAAGTGAATGGCTGTTGCACTTGGTAATAGGCTGTCACTCTGGTCTTCTGATCTGACCTGAGCCCTGACAGAGGAGGACAAAAGAAAATGCCCTCCCCCACTGACTGGAAGAAAACCTTATGCCTTCCTCAGCTCCCTACGTATGTGAGCAGACACCAAAGTTGATGGTAGAGAGCCTCCATCTGTACTTTCATGCTCTTAAAGTGACCAGGCCAGAAGCTGGGAATAACTGAGGCATAGTTCACTTCCAGCAATCACGCCTCTCTTCAACAAATCCCTCATATTCAATTACAACATTCTTCCCAACACTCAGACAAATACGCAAAGTGACTATCTTACCCACAGTGTTCTACTTTCCATGTTCAGTTACATATCAACTTTTTGACTTTTACAAATAGCTAATATGCATCATGTGCTTGCTGAAATCCAGGCACCAGCAAGCACTTTGCATGCATTATCTTGCTGATTCCTCACAAGATCATTATGAGATAGCATATTTTTACTGCTTTACCAAAGAGGAAATGGGGATCTAATGTCATAAGCAAGAGAGCTGCAGCCTTCACTCCATCTGACTTCAGCATGCATGCTCTCCTGTAGTGCCTCTCCATACTGGTCTTCGAAAAGGAAAGTGTTACATAAGTTAGAGCAAGCTGTTGGCAAGGTTTTTTTCCTGTAAAGATCCAGATAAGAAATATGTTAGACTTGGCTCACTCTAAGGTCTCTGTCATGACTATTGAGCTCTGCTGTTTAGTGTGAAATAGTCTGAGGCAAGAGGAAAACAAGTGGGCAGGCAGGTGTGTTTGCTTAAAACTATATTTACAGAAAGAGGCAGTGGCAAGGATTTAGCCTGCATGCCATCTTTGGAAACCCCTGAGATAGACAAATGTGAGGTCAGACAGATAAAGGCTGTAAGGCTGGGTAGAAAAGTGGACTCGCCTTGGTGGTCTGGGGTTTCTCTGGGACCAGGCCTAAGGGGCACAGGTTCTGCATCTTTTCCACAGCCAACTCCAAGCCCCTGCTGTCCTGAGCAGTGCATGACTGAAGTGGGCCCAGGGAAGCTCCTGCATGTCTGTCACTGAGGAAAGAGATTACAGACTCATTGGTTTCTCTCCCATAAACTTAGGGCTTCAAGCGCTGCCATTCATCACCTCCCTTCTAAAATGTTCTTGGTGCCTTTCGGCATAAGGCCCGAGTCAGGGTCCCTTCTCCCTGTTCTCTTCTCCTTCATGTGGATGAAGCTCAGTGATACTAGAAATACCAAACAAAAGAGGAAGAACAACTGGAAAAGGAAAGCATGCTCTGCTGGTGAGAGTAATGATCGTTAGTAGATTTGTGTGTATACACCATTTACCATTTATGTGTAATGACCATGCAACACAATAACAGTTATGAATATCGATTGGGAGGTAAGAACTTTGTTGTACACTGTATTTGATTACAACGATGAGCTCTGTTCATGCTCTCAGCTTTCACAGTTTGTTGCACATGAAGCATGAGTGTGTCTGCTCACAATTAAATATCATGATGCAGAGCATCAGGCCCCATCCCTGGTTTTCTCTCACATTTTTCAGACAATCCATATAGTGTCCAAACCAATAAAAGAACAAATCTTCTTATTATAAGGCAGCATACTGTAATGTGAATGGAACACTGGACTTAGAATATTAATTGCAAGCCATTTATCAATGTGTCAGGCACAGTACTAAACAGATTGCATAAATTATCTCCTATTAACCTCAGCAACTTCATGATGGGAGTACTATTATCATCTCCATATCATAACAAAGAAACTGAGGCTGGTCCTCAGAAAAAGCCCTCCATGACAGTGTATGGTTTTGCTTCAGGTCCTGGAAGAAGGTTTTCCATTGTTTCCATGACAGTGTATGGTTTTGCTTTAGCTCCCCGGAAGAAAAACCACTGTACCTTCAGTAAATGAAAAACAATTCTTAAAATGCCTATGCCTCTTGTCATGAGCTCAGGGTACTCCATAAACTGCAAAGCAGCTCCTCTGGGATCATCACATCATCGCCTGACTCTGAGGTCAACCGAGTATGAACAAGTGGAATGATCTGAGTGGGTCAGTGTGCCGGATACTGACAGTTACCTTTCAAGGCCTTGGGAAGAAGAAAGAGTGCAGTTAAGTGCAAAGGATTAGATATTCACATGGCAACATGTGTCGATCTTAAAAGCACAGGTTGATTTAAAAAAAAAAAAAAAGAGTAGGAGAAATTCTTGACACCCTATCATTTACATAATTTAAAAGCACAGTATGTAAAACTGCAATGTGCATTTTGGAAGACAGACACACACACAAAAAAGAGGTATGAATAAATAACCGGAATGGCTGCTAGGAGGAGGGGAGGGATACAGGACTAGATATAAAGTAGGGGTAAAAGTGAGGAAAAACAGAAATAAAATAGCTGCGGTCTTGAAAGTAATAAGGATCATGCACCATGAACTAAGACATGTCATTGTTCAATCCAGTGAAATGAGGTCTAAGAAAAAAAAAAATGACTTCCATCCAAACAATGAAAATGATGGTGTTGAAGAGACTCATGGAGGAAGGGTAGGGGTTGATATAGCCTGAATTAGCTGCATCCCCAAAACAATGCAATCTGGACTTCCAGAAAATAAAGAATGTCTATAATATAGCCTTGACAAAACAAGGGCACAGCCATCATCAGTACAAAATTATTCTTATTGAGCAATGGTCCTGGCCTAGTAATATTTTCTCAGGGATAAACTGACAGCTCAGTAATAGACTGAAGAGACATAGTCATTAATATATCCACTGTACTAATCCATTTCTTAAATTAACATTGTATAAAATTAAGTGTCACACAAACAAGATATACTTGTTCATTAAATATAGTTGAGGAGAAGAAAGGGTAGTGATCTCTGAAGCTAATGGGTGTCCTTAATCAGGCCAGTCATACTGAGACTCTTAGTGGCATTGGCTAATGCAAATGGGGGAAAATTGTGTCACATCCCAGTTAGACTGGGGGAAAAAAAAAGGTTACATCATGGCATAAGAGGAGTCTTATGCTTTCTCTCAATTTTCCAAACATCACATATTTGATGATCTCTGGATGAGTCACTAGCTGTCTTAAGAATGAAAGACTACTGAATAAAGTAGGAATAGAAAAAAAGAGTGAGCTGTGCTCTCTCACACAGCTCAGATGACACTGGAGTTTTGAGGGAATTTATTTACTTTCAAATATATGCGTGACAGCCTACTCTCACAGTAAAGTACCCTATTTTTGCTGTCACTATTACAACCTTACTAACCAGGAACATCCATGTGGCAATGGCAGTTTCGCAGGAACTGTTTAAATTCACATGAATTATACCATATTCCCTCTTTGAGCAGCAAAATGTTGTAGGATATCTATATTTTTTGGAACTGGCAGAAATTTAGATATTATCTAATTCAAATTCCTCATTATGTAAATGAATAAACAGATCAAGGAATGCAAATAGCATGACTAACATCACTCAACCATTTAACAGATCCAGGATTCAAACCTGGGCTCCCTGACTTCTGGTCAGGGCTCTTCCATTATGCAACATTGGGTCCCAGTCTATTTAATGAACTCTATCTTGAAAGAAGCACGTTAAATGGACTTGTGCAGCCTATATGATTAGAACAGATATTCAACTCAAGTTTCCACCTGCAGTAGATTCCCTGCCTTACCAAAGCACAGGGTCTCCACAGCATCTAACAATTACATTCCCATGGCTGCAAATGAAACTGATGAAAGAAAATGCAAGGTTAATATATCTCCTCTGATTGGACTGTCAGGTTAGCACTCATAATCCTACAACATTCATTTCTCTATTTTCTGTTTCTATATGTGATATCCTTCAAAAGACATTGTCTATCCCATTAGATTATAAGCTCCTTTATATACCCTAGAAGTAGAGTTCCTTCACAATCCTCAGTTTCTAGTTAGTAATTAGTGTTCATTACTTAAAGAAAGAAAAGGTGGTTGATCTTTTCTGAAAAATGAAGCTATATGTATTCATTAAATCAATCACCAAATATTCCTTGAACACCTTTCATCATAGCCAGGAACTGTGACAGCTATTGGGACTACAGCAGTTAAAATGATGATATATTGAGACTCCCCAGTTCTATTGGCATTGGAAGTTTTCCTAGTTTTTATAGCACATACTTGTACATCTACTATTATTTAGCAGTTCAGTAATATCCAGAGTTTGGGTGGGGAGGAACACTAGTTTACTGAGTTTATTGAAAGTAGATAAATTAATTGGTACTCTTTCAGTTCATAGCAGCAGCAACCTTAAACTATTAACAAGGAAGAGAAATGGAGAGAAAGGGAAAAAGAGAGACAAAAATGAGAGAAGAGAAAGGAAGAAAGGAAGGAAGGAAAAAAGAAGGAAGAATTTACTTATATAACCAAAAGATCTTGGAATTAAACCTGTGGCTTCAGGCACAGCAGGATCCATGGACTCAAGTGTTTTCATCAGGGATCAGTTCTTGGGCTCCAGCTATGTATATAAACATTATGATTGCAGGTTAAAGATGTGTCATTGTCACTGCAGTGGCTCATGTTGCTGCTGTAGCATGGATTTGATCCCTGGCCTGGAAACTTCAATATGCTATAGGCACAGCCAAAAAATAATAGTAATAATTTAAAAATTAAATAAACATTATGATCATTGGTAGCAAAAGTCTCACATTCCAGATCTTAGCAGTAACAGGAGAAAAAGGACATCTCCAATGGTACTGGTGGAAAAGTCCCAGGGAGGATTCTCATTGGTCTACATTGGGCACATACTCCAAAATGGATGAAGAACCATAGGAAACAGATTCTGCTAACACAGTAGAAAAGGAAAAAGCAAAACAACACATGTCCCTATTTTAGTAATGAGGCAAAGCCATTGAAGCAACACGGTGGTGTCTTTCTGACAATCCTTGAGAAAGGAATCTACACGAGGAATTAGGTTAAGTCAAAATACTCTCTGTGTTAAGTCAGCAAGAAGGAAACATAAATTATTGATTTGTTTCCCCAGGAGGTAATGGTTATGCTAGATTCCAACATACCATCAAGTTTTATATTTAAGTTCTACCACAGAATCTCCCAAAAGAGTATTCCAAACAAAGGAGCTAACTTTTTAGGATGTTTAAATCAACAACAGAATTTGGCAAAGGTATTCAGTAGTCACTTAAGGGTAAGAAACTGGGTTATACAAAGTTAAATAGGCTTTTAACTGAAGAACTTCTCAGAGATTGTATTATGTTAACTGGTATCATGAATCACCGCAGTGGTGCCTTAGGATGCTTTAGTTCCCAAATTAACTTGGCCATGAAACCCTTTGGTTCACAGAGAATCTTGTAGAACTGGTATTCAAGGGAAGACACGCTAGAATCCTCCACTCCACAGGGTGATGGAAATGACATTTTCTCTGTGCATTTGAAACCTGTGCACAGTGAAGTGAAAAAAAAAAAAACACATAGATTTTCACATTGGCACTGTGTTTGAATCTCAGTTTGCTACCTTTATTTTAGGTGACTTAAAATTCTCTGAACTTCTTCATCTATAAAAACATCTTCATCTATACAAAATGAGGTGTTGTGGCTTATAACATATGCCCAAAAGTATAGGACAAAACCCTTCTCACCAAACACACTTGTTAATGTTACTTTCATTTCATTTTAAATTTATCTGGGCCTCACATAAACTTCCACCAAAAGTAGAAAACTCCAACAAAACCTTCACAAGACTAGATAGTGCCTTCTCTGATTTTAAAGAGCCTCTTCGCTTAAGAACAGCATATTTAGACAACTTCTAAAAAATAGAATAATACCTGTAACTCACAGTAAATCTTCAACTAAATTATTCATGCTATTTGTATATAAACAGCACAACAGTCAAACATGAAGTTTAAATTGGGAAACCAATTTCACCGCAAAATATTTCAGGCTACATGGAGTTGTCTGGGAGAATCTGATGGCTGCAACCATGAATGGTTCTTATTACATCATTCACATAAAAAGCATTAAGGACTAATACAAGAACAATCCTGTATTACAAGGAGGACAGGAAGACATGAAGAAACTGACTTGCCCTTCTTTGGAGGGGTTCCAAAATTTCTTTCAACCCTCCCCACAGTCATCGTCCCCAGAGCTAGACAAGTGTAGAATTGCTGCAATAATGTAATCAAAGATTACAAATTAAAATTTATCCAAGCCTCAGATTTATACTGATCTAACAGTTTTAGCACTTTTAGAACCCTATTTATCACAAATTCATCTTCAAGGAAGTCATAACTGAAAAATCAGCTGAAAAATAATGAACCAAGTTATAGTTTTGGGGAGAAGGGATAAATTAGAAGTTTGGGATTAACATATACATACCACTACATGTAAAACAGAAAACCAAAAAGGACCTACTTTTAGCATAGGGAACTTCACTTACTATTCTGTAATAAACTATATGGGAAAAGAACATGAAAAAGAATTCAGATATATGTATAACTGAATCACTTTGCTATACACCTGAAACTAACACAACATTGTAAACCAACTACACTTTAATAAAAAAATTTTAATTATAAATATTTTAGCAGATACTATTGATTGTTCAACAGATATCTTCCTCTCTTTCCTTCTAGCAGAATGAGGAACTGAATTCCGGCCTCTGCCCAACTCCTTCATGAATTTCAAGAGTACTGACTCCATCTTTACCTGTAAGTGGTAGATGATCTTCTTTGGTCTAAGTCAAACCTGTTTAACCACACTGGGTACAGGAGTAGGTGTGTGGCACAATTCTGGCCCAGACACAAGAAGTCCACTGAAAGATTTCCAGATGAGGAAATCTCATTCTTAAAAAAAAGAAAAGAGGAGTAGGTCCCTCTTCTTCCTACAGATGTTGCCATGTGTGGATCTAACATCTGGACCTGCTGTACCCACCTTGCTTCCAGCATGAGAATGAAGACATTGCTAGAGATGGCAAAGGAGAGGAATGGAATAGAGCCTAATTTCTTCAGGACACCATTGAACCATTCAATCAATCAACTCTGAAATCCTTCCTACGTCTGGACATCCTGTGTGAGATGAATACATTTCCTAATTGTGTATGCCAATTCGGGTTGCTGGTTATTGCAGGACAAAGCACTTTGAGACAAGGACTTTGAAGAGAATAACAAAAGCATGGTGAACACTGCAGTAAACACCCAATGTCTATTCTCCCTTTCTACCTCATTAATATTACTCCTCAGTCTGTCTAAGATAGCCCAACTGCAGAAACGGTCATTTCTAAACAATAAAATGTATATGGATACCTACTGCTGGGGCTTATAAGAAAGCCACTATTTATCTTATTAAAATAAATTTGCAAAGGAAATATGGCTCTCAATGCCCTTTAGTCTTTTGCTTTTTCAGCTTCTTCCAGTCTGATATGTGGACTACACTCTCATCAATTGAGCAACCAACATGCTAAGGGTAGTAGAGCAGTAAGGCAGAAGGAAACCAGATTCCTGATGCCTTGGCCAGGTGTGCTCTTCCTAATAGATACCACTCCAGACTTTCTTGGCAAATGAAGCAAAGAAACCTCTGCTTGAATAAGCCCCTATAGCTGTTTCACTTGTATATCCAAAGCAATCCCAATGCAAAAATAATAAGCTAGTTATTTATCAGCAAATAACAAAACAAATTAAATAGTTGGAGGAGTATAATGAGTGGATAAAGGTGTGAGCTCTGGAAATAGAATGCCTGGGTTTGAAATCTGGCTCTGCCTTTTGCAAGCAGTAGGATTTTAATTATTACTTAATTTTTTTAGGCCTTGGCCTCTAGGTAAAATTGGGATGATAAAAATCTACTCCAAGCGGAGTTCCCGTCGTGGCGCAGTGGTTAACGAATCCGACTAGGAACCATGAGGTTGCGGGTTCGGTCCCTGCCCTTGCTCAGTGGGTTAACGATCCGGCGTTGCCGTGAGCTGTGGTGTAGGTTGCAGACGCGGCTCGGATCCCGCGTTGCTGTGGCTCTGGCGTAGGCCGGGGGCTCCAGCTCCGATTCGACCCCTAGCCTGGGAACCTCCATATGCCGCGGGAGCGGCCCAAGAAATAGCAACAACAACAACAAAAAGACAAAAAGACAAAAAAAAAAATCTACTCCAAGGAGTTATTAGGAGAATTTAATGAGACAAGACAATCCATGTGCAAAAAACAAACAAACAAACAAAAAAACAAAAAAAACCCATGAGCCTAGAACTCAACACACTACTTAATCTAAGAACTACTGAACACACCACCATGTACCAGACGCTATTCTAGCTACTAGGACTTCAACATTGGACAAAACAAACAAAAAGCCCCCATTCTTGTGGAGTATGCCTCTTACTGAAGGAGAATAGTAAAGAACACAAGAAAGAAAAATATGCAGTGTGCTTGATGGAGATAAGAGTTATGACAATGAGTAAGAGATAAGAGTTATTAAAAATAGCTGGGGGGCAGTGTTGTAATTTTAAATAAAATGGATGAGGAAAGCCTCACTGAGAAGATGACATCCTTGTGAAGACCTGAAAGAGTGAGTCATGTGAATCCCTGGGATAGAGGCATTTTAGGCAAAGGAAAAAGCTAATACAAAGACCTAAGGAAGAGAATCCCCCTGGGGTTCTAAAAACTGCAAGGAAAACACCATGGCTGCCGCAGAGACTTTAACAATTAGCTTGAAACAATTTATTCACTTTCAGAAGCTAGTCTAGAGGGTTCAGATTTCAAACCAATTCTTCCTAGACCATTAGAATATAAAATGAAGATGAAAATGGTGACAATGTTTATATGAAAATCTCCCCATCTTCCATTTCTCTCTGTATCCTCTCTAGAGTAACTATGTAATACCGGCTCAGGCTGTTATAACAAAATGCCATAGACTGGTTGGCTTAAACAGACATTTTTCTAACAGTTCTAGAGGTTAGAAGTCCAAGATCAAGGTGCCTGGCATATAGTCCTCAGTTAACACTACTTTTCTGTAACGCCAGACTGGCAGGAAACAAAGAGGAAAGAGAGATAGCGGGCTGAGATATGACACCTAAGAAGGACACATGTAGGGGGACAAGTGTTCTTGAATTCATGGAAATTCACATCACTGTCTCAGTGTTTTGTTCACGGGCTGGGCTACTTTCATCTTGGAAGAGGGAAACCTCAGTGAAAAGATGTCAGAAGAAGAGAACCTACTACCGAGTTTGAGGCAAAAGGTCACAGGAGGCGATTCAGAGACTTCCAAATTATGGTTTCTTTGAAGCTTCCTCTTAAAACAGAATCAGGCCACCTAGAAACAGGGACTTAGAAATACACCACTGTGAACAATACCTGATTATTGTTGTTGTTGTTGGTGGTGGTGTTATGAAGTGTTTTATCTGTGACAGGCACTGAAATAAAACCATCATGAATATGATCTTTCTTCATTTGTTCCATCTTTCTCTCACTGAAACCAAGAAGGGTCCTATACTTTTAAGGACTCATGGGATTCAACTGGATCTGCCTGAAAAATCCAGAATAACCTCTCTATTTTGAAGTCCTTTTGAAATGTAAATAACATATTTCACAGGTTCTGAGAATCAAGGCATGGACATCTTGCAGGGGCATTTTTCTGCATACCACGTGGTGTGACAGAAGTAAGCCCCAATAAGTTTGATCCTCGCCACTCCTATGCAGAGTATATAATTTCCCCAATATCCTTGGCATAGGAAAATTTATTACTATCCTGCTTTTACCATCAAAACTTATGATCTTGGTCTCTCCTTCTTGCCTTTGTATAAGGCCTAAAGAGAAACACTGGCTACTTTGACAACCTTAAAGTGGATTCCAGGAATGTCACCAATAGCATGACCAGTGTGACCAAATCCAGCAACCAGAACTTCATCATTTTCCTCAGTGAAGTTCAAGCAACCATCATTGGGTACAAAGGCTGTGATTTTTTTTTTTTCCGTTATTGATTATCTGAACCCTGACACACTTCCTGATGGCAGAATTTGGCTGTTCGGCTTCAACCCCTACTTTTTCAAGCACAATTCCACTGGTATGAGACGCACCTAAAAAAAGGATTGGCCTTCAGAGCTGTGCCGAAATGGGTTTTCCTGACTGTTTTTCATGCCACTTCTGGTCCCATCGATGGCTATGGAGCTTCCTGGCAGTACGAAGACTGCAACACTTGCCCATCCTGCTGGCACTTGCCCATCCTGCTGGCACCTGGGCCTGAGAAAGAGAGCTTCCTCTATTTTTAGAGTTGGAGGAAGGGGACCAAGGAATGTGGGACACCTACGGAATCTGGAAAAGGCAAGGAAATAGATCTTTCTCTACCACCTATAGAAATGAACATAGCCCAGCCAACACCTTGATTTTAGCACACAAACCCATACAGGACTTCTGACTTACCAAAAGATAATAAATTTATGTTATCTTAAGCTACTAAGTTTGTAGTAATTTGTTACACATCATTAAAAAAAAAACTAATACAGAGCATAAATTAGTTATTTAAATGCAGGGTTGTCATAGAGGTTGGAGAAAGAAGACTATAATCAAACCACAATCAATCCACTGTCAAATATAGGTAAGTGAAAGTCATCTGGAACCAGAACTGGATAAAACAATCAGAATTCATTACAAGTTCATTCAACCAGGACATGTCACAGAACTCTTTATTTTGATTGCTTTAGTTTAAACTAACAACAAAAAAAAACTTGTTGGCTTATGTAACAAAGGTCTCAAAGAAAAGATGGCCTTCAGTATTATCAATTCAGTAGCTCAATCAAAGTCATCAGAGTCTCTTTTCTCTGCTTTTTGCAGTGACCATTTCATTCCAAGTCTGGCTTTCCTTGTGATGGCGAAACTACAAGAGTCAGAAGGAGAGAACTCTGGCTTCTGGGAGATCCTTCAAACATGCCCTCACATCTTATCAGCCCATTCTTTGCTATAGGACCATTCCTGAGCCAATCCCTTTTGGCAGAGGAATGCTATGTGCCAGCTGGAGTTAGCTAAACAAATCACTACAGAAAGGGGTATAAGATAACCTGATTGGATTAAGACAATCAGGTTCCACTCCTGGAACAGGGGGATGTTCCTAAATTCTATTGATGGTACACAATAAGGGCAGGTAGAAGGAGTGTTGAAGACATAGCAGTTCATAATCCAGACCTGAAGTCACTAGTAAGACTTCCCGGCATGAAGCCTAATGTGATAGAAAAGGAGGAAAATAGAGTCAGAGAAAAATAAATAGTTGAAAGTGAATATAGAATAAGAGAAAAAGATGCACGTGATGGGAAATTGAAGGGACAATAATAAATGCCTTGGATGATCATAGTAATATCTCCCTAGTGTTTCTGAAACTTGAGTAGTGAACTGACCCCCTTTAAAAGACGAAAAATAAAACTTAGATAATTCAAGGATCATGTAAAATAGTGATTAAAGTCATAAGCTCTAGATCTGAAAACCTGGGTTTGAACCCCAGCTTAGCGCCTGCTGGTCATGATCCTTGGGCCCCCTCTCTGTCTCTATTTCTTTATCTAAAGATAATAATAATAATATCAATCTTATGGAGTAATTTATGAGGGTTTATGAGGGCTAAATGAGTTAAAATAAAAATCATTGGACTAACTGCATCTGGCTAGCATAAGAATGATCTATGTGTTAGCTAAGTGAAACAGTGTTATTTGAATATTTATAAATGTAAAACTCGATGAAATATCTTCTGGCTTATATTTCTTATAAATCTTTTTATTTTTTTCCCCACTGTACAGCAAGGGGATCAAGTTATCCTTACATGTATACATTACAATTACATTTTTTTCCCCACCCTTTGTTCTGTTGCAACATGAGTATCTAGACAAAGTTCTCAATGCTATTCAGCAGGATCTCCTTGTAAATCTATTCTAAGTTGTGTCTGATAAGCCCAAGCTCCCGATCCCTCCCACTCCCTCCCCCTCCCATCAGGCAGCCACAAGTCTTTTCTCCAAGTCTATGATTTTCTTTTCTGGGGAGATGTTCATTTGTGCTGGATATTAGATTCCAGTTATAAGTGATATCATATGGTATTTGTCTTTGTCTTTCTGGCTCATTTCGCTCAGTATGAGATTCTCTAGTTCCATCCATGTTGCTACAAATGGCATTATGTCGTTCTTTTTTATGGCTGAGTAGTATTCCATTGTGTATATATACCACATCTTCCGAATCCAATCATCTGTTGATGGACATTTGGGTTGTTTCATAAATTTACACATTATATTTAGCCTAAAATCCAACTAAATCGAACTGCCCCAATATCAATTTAATGTGATGGCTAATTTTCTTTTTTAATAAATGAAACCAGTGCTCATAATAACAGCTCAAATCTCTAGAGCTGATTCCTCTGAGTCTGGTGCTTTGTTGTTCTTTTTTTTAACATTATATAGCATGAAATAACATGAATGATGGAGCTTTTCATTCTTCCCACCATTTCTTCTTCTTCAAACCACTGCACAAACTGCCATAACATCATCTGACCTTCCTTTGGAGCAAATGCATCACATGTATGATGTCCACTTCTGTTCTTGATCATTATTACTTGAAGTTTTTAAGGTACTACTTGATAGAGCACAAATGCAAATGAAGGTCCTGAAAGGGTTATACAGATGGGTTGGAATGTGTTTACATGCTCTCTTCAGATCATAATATAAAATTAAACAATTCTCAAAAAGAACCCATGAATTTCTGAGAATACATCTTTACCCTTTAGTTTGAGAAATACCACTTTATCACAGAGTCTATTCAAGACAACACTTCTTGATCTGCAGGCAATTTATTTCTCTTCCCACAAAGCTCTGCTTACTCCTCCTCTCTGCTCTACACATTCCCCTACTTATTTATCCCCAAGAAGGTTAGATGATGGATGTGACCTATCAAGGCTAAGAACATTCAATAGACTCCTGACTTATGGCCAAGCTCCCTCTCTTAAGATTTTATTTGGTATGGGTGTGTATGCATAATTTTTAAAAATTTTTATTCACAACCTTTAAGAAGTTAGTTGGGCCAAAGATTCCCTCTATGTCCCCTAGCTTACCTCTACCCCTTAAGAAGACCTTGGGTGGATGGCCCATCCCAGGTCTGCTCTGGGCAAAGAGGAAGAATTCTTCCTTCATTGAAATGATCTTCCTTTAAAGAGCTTTCCCCAGGATTGGCTCCCTCTCTTCCTCAATATTAAAGGAGTAAGAGTGTGAGGGCCCAGGAAAACTCAGCTCTAGCCAAGACAAAGGAAACTTTCTTATAATCCAATATCAGAAAATCATGTGGAGAATAAAGCAAAACTTTTTAAAATTAGCATAAAGAACTTGCAATTATTCAGCTTTGCCCTTGTTGGGGCACCTCTCCAGGGCATAACTAAGGCAAGTCCAAGACACTTGAACCCTTGTCAACTACTATGTATATATCTATAACCACTATATATATATATCTATAACCACTATATATATCTAGACATAGATATATATATATAGTGTGTGTGTGTGTATACAATTTTAGAAACACCAGAAATAGGAATTGCAGCTTTTGTACAGCTGGCCTTGAGCTCTAGTGCCCTTTTAGCTGTCCTTTGGAGGGATTTTCCTCCAAATGGGCTATATCTGCAGCAGACAGAAACAATCCTGGGCTAGTCTGTGGTGCCTGTCCCACATACCAACAGCCTGAGGGAAGACAAATGTCTGAGGTTACTCAGCGACCCTGCAGTCAGGCATCTCAAATACAAAAATCAAATCTTGCAGTCAGCGTAAAGCTGCTATAGCATTTGATGAGAAATAAAAGCACAAACTAGCTGAACAAAGCAGAGGGGTTGCCCCTACCACACGTCCTTCCTATATACGTATGCCCTCTCTCCACTAATAATAATAGTTAATATGAATTAACTACTTAACTCTGTGCCAGACATAGCTCTCAACCCTTTGTATTTACCGATAAGGCATGTATTTTTATGACCCCCATTTACTGGGGGAGGGAATTAGGTACAGAGAAGTCAGGCAACAGATCCAAGACTACACAGTACTAAGTGGAGAAGCCAGGCTGAGAACCCAGGCTTTGTGGTTCCCACTACATGGTGCTGCTGCTGCTGCTTCAAGAGACAGGTCCTCCAGGGAGGTTCGCCCCTTGTACCTCATACTTCATTCATCACAAGGCAAAGAGCTCATCAGAGAGAGACTAGGAGGAGGGTGGCAAACTCACTGTGATGGAAGGAAATAGCAGGAAAAGAACAAAATTAAGAGGGTTGGGACAGGAGGATTGATCGTCTTTCTGAAGCAAAGCAGTGTTTTCAGAGAAAAGACCCCCCCCCCATGCTAGGTTTGAATTCCTGTCATGCTAATAAATGGGCCATTGAAGCAGCTGGCTGCACTCTCATCACCGCTCTGAGAGTTCTTTACGCTAATCCTTTCCCCTGTAGCCTGACTGGGCAAGGATGAAAATCCCTAGCATCAGGTATTAAAAGAGACAGAGAAAGAACACAAACCAATTTAGGGGGTTTCACTTGACCAGTTTTCTTCATTTGAGTCCTATTAGCTCTGATAATGTATCCTCACTATTAATCAGTGGCGGGGGGGGGGGGGTCAGGTAACACTGGCATGTGTGAATGCAGGTGTAAGCCCAGTGGCCTTCCATGTCACCAAGTACCAGCTTTCCAGCAAGAAAAACCCAGAAAAGACAGAAGAACATCTAAGTGATCTGTCCAATTTTCACTACATTGCAGTGACCAAAGCAATGAATAATTCAAGGAAAATACCAGGAAATCCAATGCAGTGGGAGTTTTGCACCACCCTGCCATGTTCTTGCTATTCTTTGCACAAGGCATTTAATTTCTTTTAGCTTCAGTTTCTTCAACTTTAAAATAGGGGGGATTCTATACTCTGCATAGGAGTTGTGAGGACCAGTGAAGTATGGATATTTCAGTGCCTATCACAGAGAAAGCACTTCACAATAGCAACAATAATAATTAGCTATTGTTCACAGTGGTATTTTTCTAACTCCCTGTTTCCTAAATGGCCTAATTCCATTTTAAGAGGAAGCTTCAAAGAAACAGTAATTTGGAAGCCTCTGAATCACTTCCCATGCCCTTTTCACTTCAAACTCAGTGGTAAGTTCTCTTCTCTTGACATCTTTTCACTGAAGTTGCCCTCTTTGGAGATTAAAGTAGCCCAGTCCATGAACCAAAAACTGGGACAGTGATGTGTCTTACCATGAATTCAAGAACATTTTCTTTTATCCCTGTATTTATGTCCTTGGAGGTCTTTGCTCAGCCCTCTATCTCTTTATCCTCTTCATTTCCTGCCAGTCCAGCATAACAGAAAAGTACAACCTGATTATATCAGAACAGACTCATTTTCTCCCCCCTTCCACACAGCTCATTTTCTTGTTAAAGACTTCCTATTTACCACCTCAGTGATGAGCCAAAAGCCCTTGAAATGGTAGTATTTTCTGCTTGGAATCAGGGCTGTTCTATTAGTCATTCAAGGATCTCAAGAAAAAGAGTCAGAAAGCACAAGGGATTCAGAGATAATTTCTGAGCAGGAGTGGTAGAGTCAGAGAAGAACACAGAAGCTTCACCTAAGGAAAAAAAAAAAAAAAAAACAACTATTGCTAACAAACACGCCAAGACCACTGACTTCATTAAACCAGAGAGGTCCAGTAAATGTGTACATAGTGGATGAAGAGCTTTAGCTGGAACCTATGTGACCTGTTAGAGCACTGGCACATTCTAGCTGTATGACTTAGGGTAAGGCATTTAATTTTTCTAATCTTTAGTTTCTTCATATGTAAAATATGGATAATAGTAATTCTTTTACAGAACTTTTATGAGGATTAAAGATTATTTGTGTAGAAGTGTATAACACACTGCTTTGACACATAATAGAAGCTCAGTTATAGCAATTATTTAGTCAAAGTAATAGTCTTGCAGCATCCATGTTTTCTAAGATGCTCCAACTTTCTCTTTTGTATTTTTCATAAATATAAATCTTAAATGGTTATTTAATAACTCAAACATGGGAAAACTATGCAGCCAAAAAGTGACAAAGGATTAAGCTTAAGCAGAACATTCCCTAAGGAAAATTGAGATGAAGAACAGATGGAAGAAGTATTTAATTCACTGAAATAAGTAGAAGCCTGAAGAATCTAGAAGATTTCTCTGCCAAAGAATATTTCCAAAGGCAAACTCGGAGACCACTTATTCAGGTGGAGATGTTCAGCATATAGTTGATCCAACACAAGGTTGATTCAACACATGGAAGAGAAAGGTCTTAGTGCTTGACTGGACACAGTGTTCTGGAATCATGTATTAGTATCTATCCAAGGATAGGTCACTAAGAAAGGTATATAAGGTTAGACAGAAAGACAGAGAATCAAATGCTATAAATGCCAATGTTTAAGGACTAGATGAAAAAATGAAAGAGACAGAAGGAAAATGTTTAAATGCAAAGAATTAAGAACTATTTGGTACTTATTGGCCACAACCATTAAATAAGTCACTCATTTACTTGATCAACTAATACTTAGATTATGCTTACCATAAGCAAGGCATTATACAGGTAGGGATATGGTGATGAACAGCACAACCCAGACTCTACCTGCATGAAGCTTACTATCTAGGAAATAATTTAGATATAAACAGGTAGCTGGACAAGTCTACTAAGAGATCTTTCAAAGAGTCATGTGGGAATAGAAAGCAGATTTAAAGATATAAGAGAAAATGGATACAGTGGATAAAAACTCCTTCAAAAGGCTCAGCTATAAAGTAAGAAGAGATGGGATACCGAGTCAGTGTTCTGGAAAGATTTCAAACATCACATGGAAGTAGGGAGCTTCCAAACTTGAGATTCAATTATTCCTTCATCAATTTCTGGGTTTCTTAAAAGTCAAATAATAGTACAAGCCATGTCTGCACTGACTATTTTGGAAGCAGCTGCCTAAGCAGACTGACTGTCCCTTTGTGTCTCCAGAGACTATCAGACCAGGCTATCACCCTATGGTCCCCACACAGCATATGTTCTTTCCTGCAGTGTAAGGATATCTGCATTAGTCTAAGTACATACAGAAGGCTCTTTAATTAATGCTCAATACGCTTCACACATTAGCAAATATCACTGTGTCCCCAATGGAACTCTAAGGCATCTGGTAGACTTGTGTCTCCCTTGTGAGCCTGCTTGTTTCTCTTATAGTCAAAAGGAACAAGATACACAGTCTTAACTTTGTCCCCAAATCATGGTAATCCCTATCCCTAAACAAT
Source organism: Phacochoerus africanus (assembly GCF_016906955.1). Classification (NCBI taxonomy): domain Eukaryota; kingdom Metazoa; phylum Chordata; class Mammalia; order Artiodactyla; family Suidae; genus Phacochoerus; species Phacochoerus africanus. Next base: position 20,785,190 of record NC_062547.1, on the reverse strand, counting down.
CTTTGGCATTCAACCTCTCACTTTGTTGACTGGTTTAACTCTAAGGAGTTAAAACTTCAAATTCATGGTTATTAGCCTAATTGTCTTCATGATTTTAGTGATCAAAATATGAGAATTTGTGGTGGTACACTCAAAGAGATTAAAATGTAAATGCCAGTATTTACATATACATTCAAAAATAAAATAAAATATATTGTCACTACTCTATTTAGTCGACTATACTTAGGCTTTGCATTATAATTTGAATTAAACAGTTTTTTATGCTAATCACATTCATATATCATACTCTCCCTTAAAGCGAGATCCTTGCATGTGTCCGGGTACAAGGCAGTTAGCTTTGCCCTGACAATAAGCTATACTTCTAGATCTTACTTGCCAAAATGTACCTTACTCTACAGCCCTTCATCTTAGTAATCCATCTCCCAGATATCATCATAACACTATATTTCTTCAATTGGGCAGCTCACCTACAAAAGTTTGCTGGAACTCCAGTCTGTCAAAATACACAGGTTAAATTTGCAATTTAAGCTCTGCTGCAAGCAAGGTATATTTGAAAGATCAAAACTGGGAAATAATTTTCCAAAATGTAGATTGTTTATTTTATGCATTTTGGTTGAAAGGTAAAGACAAATGACCTAGAAAAATTTCTCATCTTCTCTGAGAACCTAAGGACCTATAGTTGTGGGTATAACCCCCAAAGCATCTCAATGGATCCATTCCATTCATCAAAGGTAGTTGACCACATACCTTAGTTTTCCCAGGACAACGTAAAGTTAATGTCTATTTTCCAAAGAGATCAGTGTTCCTATGGTAACATCCTCTTTCTTTCTCAAATGTGTCCTAATTCAAACAATAAATTATTTGGTCATCTCAGACAAAGAATATCACAAAACCCCCAACAAGCTAAATGCCAAAATTGTTCCAACTTTTTAGCCAGTTTTATGTAAGTTTGATTTCAAATAAACAAACAGTCCTCCAAAATGTAAGTTAATGAAAGCTAGCACCTTTAAGAAAGAAAAGTGAAAATTTCAAGTACAATAGTGCATCCAGGAACAAACAAGTATAAAGAAGTCCAACTGTCATTTGATGCTGAGCCTGGGAAGCATTATAAATGAGAGCTGAAAGAAGTGTCCAGGACTTTAGGTCCACATTGCCAGAGTAAATCAAGGCTGCAAAGATTTTATGAGACACTAAAGAACACAGAAAGGTCTAATGAAGAAAACTCTGGTATTTTTAAAATTATTACCATTGATTTTAACTTATTAGAAAAAGTCCTGACATTACTAGAGGCACCAAATCTGACACTATAAGTGAGTAGAAACAAATGTGTCCGGCTTTTACCATTTTGGAGGTTCTGATCTGCCTAAACCACACTCTAATACTCATACTGATGTGTCTCATTGAAAGATATCCCATTAAACTACACACAAATAAGAGTGGGAAGTGCCGAATCCTGGCATTTGGTAAAATCTTCAGGCAGTTTGAATTGTCATTTTGTGCATCTGAATCTATTGTCATCTACTTAATGTCTTATTAGCATCTCTTCCTTTTCACATCAGTGTTTGTTCATGCTTGCAGCTCTGAACTTTTAAAGATCATTATTTAATGCGTTTACTTACTCTTTATTTTATCCTTCCAAACACTCATAGAACTGTACTCGGGACTTCCTCCACACTCTCTACCCAATAGTTTCTGGATACTGCCCTAATCCAGGATCCCTGCTATTTCTCATTACCTTTTGTTAACAGACTTTTAAGTGATTTTTTGAGACAATGGGATTCTGTTTTTAGTCAAGCCAATTTCATTCAGATTTGCAAGTAAAATTTCATGAGAGGTTATATCAAGTGCTTTATTAATCTCCAAATATACATTCTAGACTCAGCATTAAATTCATGCTGTTCTTTATTTACTAGAGAACTTACTTTTCTAAGACTTTTTCTTTAATATATATGCAAAAATTTATTCCTCTCTTTTAACCTCCCTGCCATGCTTTCTGGTGGTAATAGATCACACCACTTGATATGACCTCAGAGCTGTGCTCTTCTTTTCTGGTTAAAAAAATTCAAATTAAAGTGACCAGAATGGTGTCGAAATCATCTTGAGGGCAACTGAAGGACATAAAAATACATGGCTTGCTCCCCAAAAAAGGCTTAAATAAAAACATAATATCTGCCTACAGATATCTGGAGGATTGTAAAACTATAGCAGTGAGGAGCAGAACCAGGACCAAGAGATAAGAATTATAGTGGCAGAATGTGCCTCTACATAATTCATTATTTCAGCAAATAGTTATTGAGGGTAGTCTACATACAGAGCATTATTTTGGACCTGTAGAACATGCAAAGAAAGCTAACTAAAGTTCCTGCTCTCAAGTACTTTACAACTTATTATGGTCACTTAATGCATGAGAATAAATATAACTGTCCAACTCTGGAATGCACTGAGCCATGAGCAAGGAACAGTTGGTCACTGGAGAGATACAGGTAAAAGATGAATGGTCACCTGTCAGGTAGAATGTAAGAAAGATTCCTGGATTGGGTGGATATTTTTTTATTTATTCCCTGCCCTGTTTCAGAAAGGACTCTTAATCCAGACTCTTCTGCTGCTGAATGAACTATGTATTCCATGAGCAACAGAGATATAATTTTTAAATCTCCCTTTATCAGTAAGCCAGCATCTGCAGAATCCCTTTGCCTTTGAGGACCTAGGCAAAGGGGCAGACATAGAATACACATATAAAAGTCCTTGCCAGAGAGAAAGAAGAAAAACAATCTCCATTGGCCCTGGAGAATAAGGGAAGAGAAACAGAAGGAAAGTGAAGAGGTCTTCATAGTCCCCTCATTAGAATGGAACCATAGGGAGAAAGGGATGGAAGTACCACAATAGTTGTGGGAGGTCCTCAGCCCTGCAGGAATGATGGCAGGATTCACCACCTTAGCTTGGAGGAGGCTTAGGTCTGTAGAAGTCCCCACTATGTTCAACATGCTGCAAAACATAGTTTACTGGAGACAGATATATTATGCTGAGTATGTGAACTTGAATCAGCGCCCTTGGATTTCCAGCCTGTGTATAACATGAAGGTGATCCAGAAATGGCTATGTGTCCCACTGAGGAAACAGGAGCTGAGCAGGCAGGCAATATATCAAAGGCCTGGGGCTAGAACAAAGAGTCCACAGTGAGTTATTGTAAATGGAATCAAATGGCCACAACCATGGACTCCATTCAGATGTATCACCCTAATGTCTCAAAAGGCCAGACAATATCATGTAAGGGACCAGAACAACCGCAATACAGCCAAAGTGGGTAAAAACCCATGGGATGACTAATAGACATCAGACCACTCTTTCCTCTAGTACCACGGAGTAACATAAACATCCTTTCAATTTCCAGATACCAACTTGGAGAAAAGCAGGGAAAAAGAAAGGAAATCTGAAAAGTAGCCAACATGATCAAAAATCCAAAAGCAACTATTTAAAATGGAAGGGATTTGGACATCAACACTAATTAATAAATTTCAGATTTACTCCCCCCCAGCTTTCTAATAAACACATAGCCCTCTAAACCCCTACACACACGCAAACACAAGAACCCTGATACCCATTGAGAAAGGGTTCACAGGAAAAATTTAATTCATTTTAGAAAATCAAGAAAGCTAAATGTTCTCATGTATCTAAGCAGTAATGTGTATAGATCCTTGATCCCAACACGAATCCATAAGCACATATTCACATATGTGAAGCCAAATAGTTAATCATTCATCAAGAAAATCTTTCTAGAAGGTCAGGCTCTCTTTTGGTGGGGACGTTGAGAGGCTCGTATACAAATTCGCATTGTTTATTTCTGTCTTCTACAATGATTACTTTCTCAAATAGAATTATTAGCCTGTTTTAATGCTATATTTTAATCTCCTTCATGTTGTTGAGTTTTAATACATTTTCTCCATACTCTGTATTGCTATTAATTTGCATTCTTGAAAAAGTCAATTACCCGTACATTACTGTACTCATTGAACCCAAGAACCGATTTATAGGAAATGTGAATTGCAGTAGCACAATTACTAAAAGAAAACTTGTCTCCTCTTTTTATACAATATCTTCTTCCCTGTGAATGCCAGCTTCTTTTCATTTTAAACTATTCTTGTAGTTTTCCAAAGAAATCAGACACTGTACATCACTGCTCCATGTACATGAACTTGATGTCACTGGGTATCATAATGGAATCATCACCCACAAAAGAATGTTACTCAGCATATATTGTATGCTCCTTTATTGCTCAACATTTATCATAACTATATGTATTTGGCCAGTCAGGTATATTAGGACAAACCATCAAATCTCAATGTGTAGAACAGATAAAGACATGTGAAAGACTATTGCCAAAATCTGTCCTAGGTAGCTAATATTTCATTTCCCATGGAAGAAAAGAAAGAGAAAAACTGAGCTAGCTTCCCTCAATTTATCATTTGGTGTTCCTAGTGAGATGAGGGAAAATAAGTTGGCAGAGCTGTCAGAAAGCATGGCTGTTGTGTCCATGAGGACTTGAGATATGGGCAAAATATTAATAAGGCTAAATGAGGTCTGGATTAAAAACCCTGGAACTGAGGAAAGGATGAAATGAAAGCACTGAAGTGGTAACAGCTTCTGAATTTACCATGCTGTGATTTCCAATTCCTCTCGAGTCTCTTAACTTTCTCCAAATATAAAAGTTCACAGAGAAATGTGACAACAGTCATACTGATCTACAAATAAATCTGTCCCCCTTTATCTGGAACTGGTTATATAGGTTAGTTTGCTTTGTAACAAGAGGTCATGGTATTTTTACTACAAAGGGTTAAAGTGCTAGGTAAAGCGGATTTCATGTGCCTTGGAGTCTAGCCAGCACAAACACAGTCAATCCTGGCCATGTCTTTTTCTTACACTGGTTACTGAAAGGCTATTAAGTCTATGAAAAGCTGTATCAAATATCAAACAAAATCCTGAAAGATGGGAAAATTGAAAAGGGACACTGAAAGCAGCCAGTCAATGCCTGAAGCCCAAAGTCTTTGTCTGCACAGTTGCTTCTTTTCATCATCTCTCAGATCATGAGTTGTTTAAGGGCTGTGAAAGGTGTCAGAAAAACAGCCTTCTTCTAAAGTTAGGCAAAGTCTGGAATGTGAATGCATGAGAACTCTATCAGATTGCTTACGCTCACCCAAACCCCTTCAGGGGAGTTTAAAAAACACAGTTGAAGACCCAATATACAATCATTCTCAGCGATCTAAAGCAATATCTAAAAGATGTCTTCTCTCTGGGTAAAAAATGAAAATGTAATTTCAAGAAAAAACTTCTCATTTTTTTTTCCTGTCTTCTCCAATCTGTCGTGAAAGGATCACACTGACGGCCTTATTTTTGCTGAAAGAAAACTTGATAAAATATAATACTTGCTTTTCTGCCATCTGGGAAAAGAAAAGAGGTAGACATAATTTTAAATTGCAGGAAATGGTACAGTCATTATTGTTTGGCTTGGGAGTGCATTATTTATCATTAAAATTACAACTATCTAGGACTTATTTTCTGATATGATAACTCTGGTACCTAGGCTTCAATGAAAAATAAAATTACAAATGCATCTATTTGTAAAAATGCTAAGGGAATTTATTGACTTCATGATATCCTCCATGCCACAGGTATTAAGCAATATTTTATTATCCTTTAAATTCTCCATAGGTCATAACAAGACCCCTTGGTATCCAAAGAGACTTAAAAAAAAATCTCCAATTTGCATAACAAATAGGAGGAAGATTAAATTTTATTTAAGAAAAACATTTTGATTCAATTAGTTGATATGAATTTTACAAAAAGAAAACCTTTTTTTATGCCATTCAAATCAATAAAAGTTTAGAAAGAAACTGAGAAAAATTGTGAGGTCTAAAAGTTTCTAACTTCTTAGACTTCTCCATAATTAATATCGGATTTATATATATCAGAATTCAACACAAGGTTTTATTACAATGAATTTGCATTTGTTCAACAAAATATAATTGAGACTTCTGCTTCTATCAAGGAAATAACAGTGAACATATTTATCTCCCTGCTTTAAACAATTAAAAAAAAAAAGACAAAATATAGAAACAACAGTTTTTACACAATGGACAACAGGCAAGATGGCCATTCATCCAAAAAAGGAAAATAAGTAAAGATGAACTGTATCAGTCAGCTTAGGCTGCTATTAAAAAAAAAAAAAAACCATAGACGAGTAGCTTAAAGAACACAAATGTACTTCTCACAGTTCTCAAGGCTAGAAGTCTAAGATCAGGATGCCAGCATAGTTGAGTTCTGGCAAGGGCCCTCTTCTTGGAATGCATACAGCTACTTACAAGCTGTGTCCTCACATGGCAGAGAGAGGGAGAGAGAAGTCTGATCTCTTTCTCCACTTCTAAGGTCACGAATCTCATCATGGAAGCCCTATTCTCATGACCTATCTAAACCTAATTACCCTCCAAAGACACCATCTCTAAATACTGTCACATTAGGGGTTACAACTTCAACATATGGATTTTAGGGAGACGCAAACATCCCATCCATAGCATCAACAATTGCCCCAGTTTACTGAATGGCATTAATAAAGGCTGGCAAAATTTCTGAGTTGAGAAGACAGTTCAGAATTCAAGGGATATATGATAGCTAGAATTTAAAAGGAAAATAATTAGAAAAAGAGAACTCCAGAAATCTGCAAAGAATACATAATTAATCTTCATCTGAATAATGACTAGCAACAATATGTGAGGATCTACGCAAGGCATGGGAAATAACCATCAGAAATATCAGATGTAATAATCTTTGGAGCTCACACTTTTCCACTTCCCAACACATGGAGCATCAAGTAGAATCCTCAGAAGAATATACCTTTAGGACAGGGACAAATTAGCCATAAAGAAACTGCCTAATAACTCCAAAGGATCAAACTGTTTCCAAGTAACTGCTACACTCCATAAGGAAGCTCCCAAAATACTTAAGAAAATATAAAAACTCCATCGTCTTACAAAATATAATTTACAATGCCTGGCATCCATCAAAAATTACCAGGCATGCAACAAAACAGTAAAATATAAAATCATAATGAAACAAAAATCGATCAATAAAAACAGACCCAGAAATGACAGAGACGACAGAATTAGCACATAATGACAACAAAGTAGCTACTATAAATATACCTCATGTGTTTTAGAAGGTTGAACAAAGTGAGTATAAGACATGGCATCTAAATACTCAGTCCTTTAGAGATGAAAGATTCAATATCTTAAAGAGCAAATTCACCTGATAGGATTATTATCATTTAGAACACATAGAAGAATAATTAGTGCTCTTGAAGACATAACAATTGAAACTATATGAAATAAAACACAGAGGATAAAAGACTGAAATTAAATGAAAAGAGAACCAATTAGCAGTGAGAAGATAAAAAAGCAGACTAAAATGCATATAATTGGAGTCCAAAGGAAAAGGAGAAGCAGGAAAAATAGGAAAAAAATTTTTGAAGAAATAATAGCCAAAAATTATCACAATTTGATGAAAGTTATAAGTCCGCAGATCCAAGAAGTTCAGTGAACCTCAATCACAAGAAATGTGAAGAAAATCACACCAAGTCCTATCATAATCAAACTGCTCAAAACCAGTTTGAAGATTAAAACTTAAAAGCAGTTAGAAAAAAAAAAGGAAAAGAACAACAAAGAGAAGAATGGCAGAAGACTTCTTATCAGAAACAATGCAAGCCAGAAGACATGAAGAACATCTTTAAAGTACTGAATAAAAAACTAGTGAATATTTTCCAATAATTATGACAAAATAAAATAATTACTTCTTTATTTGAATTATGTGTCATTTAGACTGTTTTAATCCATGATTAGCTGATCTTAGTGATCTCACTCATGCATCTGCAGTCAGCTGGTTAGTCAGTTTAGGCATTAGTGAACCTAGTATTGCCTCAGCACAGATGACTTAGCTTTATGCATAAATTCCCATTAGCAGGCCAACCTGGACTTATTCTCATGAAAGGCAGAGGTCTAAGACTAAGAAGTCTCAATGTCACAAAAAGGAAATAGAAATGCAGTCACCTTTCAAGCCCCTGCTCATGTTACATCATCTAAAACAAGTCAAGTGGCCAATCTCAGAGTGGGAAGGAATTACAGTATTTTTCATATTACAAGACAAAATATGGATACAGTGAAGCCATTAATTGGGAGCAGAATCACAATCAATCTATTATGCACATCTGTTGTAATGAGAATGGCTTAACTTACCTACCAGTAATACATGCACATACAAACACTATGTAACCTGCATAAAAGTAACCTTAGAATTTACTCCGCTTATACATATTTTTAAACCTCTTTCTCAACATGAGTAATAATCACAAAACTATGGTTGTCAGAGAATTAAGAACACAGGGAGAAAGGTAAAAGAATACATGTATGGAGAAAGAAAAAGGAATGTATGATGAGAAGTTATGCTTGCAGTAAATTGAATCTGGGATATTTTAGGGTATTGAGAAATGCAAGAAACCAGGCAGATGGGGGGTAGAGGCCAAAGGGGAAGAGAGAGGGTGCAAAAGAGATACAAGATAACATGATCAAGAAGAAGCAGATACAGAGTTCCTGTTGCAGTTCAGTGGGTTAAGAACCCAACGCTGTCTCTCTGGGGATGCGGGTTTGATCCCTGGCTTCACTCGGTGGGTTAAATATCTGGCATTGCTGCAAGCTGTGGCATAGGTCACAGAGGCAGTTTGGATCCGGTGTGGCTGTGGCTGTGGTGTAGGTCAGCAGCTCTGGGTCAAATTCGACCCCTGGCCCAGGAACTTCCATAAGCCACAGGAAGAACCTGATTTTAAAAAAAAGAACCTGATAGTGAACCAAAATTTTCTCTGGCCAAAGTTTATTTTCTCCTTTCCTGGATTTGCAACCTGAAACCAATAGGTAAAATTTATAAGTGAGTGTACTAAGGAAAAGTCCAGACTGAAATTTCTGAAATGGATAGCTCTATTTAAGGAAAAATCAAGTTTATACTGATCTGTGATTTCCAAAATCCTTCCACTAGTCATCAGTTTTCAGAAGAGATGAAAAGGAAAGGATTCTAATCTATAATTGGAATGTAATGCAATGTTTCTATGAAGCAGTAATGAGTTTGCTTTCTTCTACAACTCACTTATCTACGGCGTCCTAATTGCATGGCACTTCTGCCTGAATAATGTAACAATGGACTCTGCTATTGACCTTTAATAGAAACTATAATTGTATTAAAAACAATTATATTGTAGTTATGCTTGAGTGATACAGACAGTGGTATTCATTATTACGTTTAACAGAAAATTTGCTTAATTTTCTATGAACTGATCGCATACAAATTAAATTTGTAACGTAAAATATATTATTTAAAACCCAATTATATTTTGGATGCTACATTTTTTATGTTAAGTAATATTTTCAAGAAGAAAATATAATTCATAATCTTCTAAATTTAATTCCTTTGTGCTGGTATTGAATACAGGAATTCCAAGAGAAAAAAGATAGATGTAGAAGGTGTAAGGGAAAAAGAAAGTAAGGAAGGAAGGAAAAAAAAGAAGGAAGGGGGATGGAGTGAAGTTGCAGAATGGATACATAGTATAACCTCCTTTGGGATATGTGTAAATAACTTTTGAAAGTATAGGAAACAGTGATTAAATCTGGGAAATAGAACTAAAGGTGTTCAAACATAGACTGGGTGGCAAGTGTAATACAGTGTGAAGTAGTAGTCTATTCTAGCATCTTGAGTCCAAGTCAAAACCCAAAGCACAAAGAAATAAGCCACTGGAGAGGCCAGAAAAATATCCAACCAGCATCATTAACTATTATTTACAAACTTATTTTCACATACAACATAATCTAAATATAAAGAATGCTGTTTTTAAGGTAATGGTTATACTTAAGTATGCCTTCATCTTGAAAATTTTAAAGAGAGGCAGTATGGTATACTGAAGAAGTTGACAAATCCAACCTGCTACCTGTTTTTGTATATGAAATCTTATTGTAAATAAAGCTATACCCATTCATCTCTAACTGCTTCTGCACTAGAATGGCAGAGTTGAATAGCTGCAGCAGAAGCTATATGGTCCGCAAAGCCTAAAACATTCACTATTTCTCTCTTTACAGAGAAAGTTTATTGATTCCTACTTTAATGGAAGGAGTTGAAAGGATGATAGGAAAAGTAACTGGCACAGGAGAAAAATGAGGAAATAAAAATAGATTTAAGAATAAGGAGAAAAATAACCAAAGAAAAAGCTAAAAGAAAAAAGTGAATTGGAATTTTACTACTTTTCATTATTTATCCATGAAAACCATTGGACTTCTATTTCTTTGCTTAAAAATTATTCTGTTTAAAAGAAAATTTCTATCAAGAATTTTTCAGGTATGACATTTGTATAGGAACCAACAAATCCAGTGTTGGAACAACACACATGAATGGAGGCTTTATACGTGATGAAAGTGTCATTGCACATCTATGAAGAGATAGTGAATATTTTGGTAGGTAGAATTAAAAATGTAGTACTATATAAAAATTTTTAAAGAGAACAAACTGACTCACAACAAGTCACTCCTTATATTCTCCTATATAAGAATATGGACTCCAAATGGAGCAATGTTCTCAATATTAAAGAAAAACTGTAAAGCTAAAAGAAAAAAATTAAAAATATCTATGTGACTAAAGGATTAAGGAAGACCTCTCCATTTCCCCACTCCCCAGCCCCATCTCAACCCCTGCATTTTAGCAAGTCTTTCTTTCTTTCTTTCTTTCTTTCTTTCTTTCTTTCTTTCTTTCTTTCTTTCTTTCTTTCTTTCTTTCTTTCTTTCTTTTTCTCTCTCTCTGTCTCTCTCTCTCTCTCCCTCCCTCCCTCCCTTCCTTCCTTCCTTCCTTTTCTTTTTCTTTTTCTTTTTCTCTTTCTTTCTCTTTTTTTTTCTGGCCATGCCCATAGTACAGGGAAGTTCCCAGGCCAGGAAGTGAATGGGCACCACAGCAGTGAACCAATCCACTGCAGTGACAATGCTGGACTCTTTTACCTGCTGTGCTACAAAGGAACGCCTCAGTAAGCCTTGAAATTAGATAAGGTATGTCTTATTTTTCAAAAATCAGCTTGTCAATGTCCGCCCAAAAAAGACTGTTGGAGTTTATATCAATTTGTGGAGAACTGACATTATAACAATATAGAAGGTTTCAGAGCATGAATATAGTATCCTCTCCATTTATCTAGCACTTTAATTGGTTGTATTATGGAATGTATTGGTGTATTGTTGCACATCTGGATTTTGTCTTCTTCCTGAATAGAATATTGGGTTTTGTTACATAAGGCAGTGTATTTACACGTAACCTGCTTGATCCTTTTAGTTCTTAATTTTGTGATACATCAGAGTGGTTCTATAGTATCATTTATTCTAGAGCTAAATTAGCCCTACTTCTACAGCATGGCCTTTTGAGGTTCCCTACTGAATGCTGAGGGGGTTCAACAAGGTCACTCTACTTTGGATAGAACTTCAGTGCCTTTCAGTGTACAATCTCAAGTCAGCTCACAACTCTCCAGCAGCTGATTTTTCTCCAGTAAGATGTTCTTTTTGGGGAAATGGAATCTCACTTTGTATGTGCACAGATTAGTATTTGGCCAAAGAATCAAGTGAACCCCTGTGCAGATTTACAACCCTTTTCCCTCATATGGCTTTCTTCTCCACAATTCCCCCCTTATATCCCACAAGTTACAATTTCCTCATTAGCCTCAAACTCTAAACTCAGAATACTCAGCTCAATGATACCAATAGGTTCTACCTGGGCTCTTTCTTCCTGCAGTCCAGAGAGTGGTTCCAGGCAAAAATCCACTGCCTTGTAGTAATACAAATGTCCCATTTATGGCATGGCTACCACATTCTTTGTCATTTTATATGAAATTTCCAAGGCCAGTCTAATGCAACTCATTTGCCTTTCCCTGTGCAGGTGTAAAAGCTCTAGCCAGATGTGCTTCATCAAATTGTCTTATAAGCACTTTATATTGCAGAAAAGGCCATTTTATCTTTTTATATTTAGATTTCTCACTATATTTTTCAGACTGCAGTTGGTTTGGGGATAAGAAGATGAACTAGAGACAAGCTTTCCAGTAGGTAATTAATCACTTGTAATCAGCACTTATAGCCATTCACAGAAGGTGAGAGTCAAGTGGAGAAAGAAGTGACTTTACCATCTTTTCAGGGTTATTACAGATCCTGCTAAGGTTACACTCATTAAAATTGCTATTAACTTTTCTTCCCCCATCAGGATAGCTAATTAATTTTTCCTTATATTTTAAGATTAAGGCAATTAAGGGGAAAAAAATGAGTTAACATGTCCATATATGGGGTAAATGAGTCCTTTAGGAAGTTGTGAGAAGAGCTTCAAAAAGGACATATGAAAATGGAATTATGCTAAGTTATTCTGAGGCCCAGTTCAGAAGGAAAAAGTCAGCAGTCGGTGGATACTTTATATATCTACCTCACCTAAATTCTTCTGTCTTACCTTCCTGGACAGTGTTTTTCATTTTGATTTAGAAGATCCAGGTTTTACAAATCCTAATGTTTATATATAAGGTAGACTCTAAGAAAATGAATATTAAGACCTTCCTAGGACCTATTAAGGGGCCATGAAAGTGGTAAACCTACTCTTGTTGGTATATTCTTTAGCAAACTGCATTTTAAAAAATCTTCAATCTGGGTAATGACATTTTTATACTCCATCTTATCATCAGTGATTTTATATTATCTGTGGTTAGTTTATTCTTTATATTTCCCATTCTTTTCTGTGCCATCTGCATAATCAGGGTAAATGCCTATACTTTAAGAGTAAAACAGTCAATATTTTAAGCATTTACAATGTACTAGATAACCTTCTAAAGTCCTTCAAGTATATTAACTCATTTAATCCTGTTACTACTTTCTGAAGCAGATACTATACTAGGCTTTCTATATTTTAAAGATGTGGACACTGAAGCATAGAAACACACACGTCTTGTTCAAATAGTAGAACTAGCCTCCAAACCCAGAACCAGGCTCAAGAACAAAAACCATTTTCTATATATAAAGAACCTGGGCTCTTAAACATTATGTTCTTCGGCTTCTCTTTGATTTAAGGATGTTGCAGGTTGGAAGGACATATAAGATTTTGTACAGTATCCTGGACACCAAGGTATCAGGAGTGTCTGGATCTAAGAACACCTAGTCAAATGTTGATTGGCAGATGCTGCACATTTAGAGCCCATGAGGTCAAGAATGAGACTCCAGAAAACAAAATCAAATATTTTACACATTTCCCTGTCCAGGTAATGCCTTATCCCATTGCTATTATTTGATATGAGTTGATATGATGATGAGAAGGGGCTGCACTAGAATGGACAGTGAAAGATGTTGCAATGAGAGATTCCTTTGAATAAGCTAGTGTATTTACTATTTCAGCCTCATGTGAGATGCCCCCTTATTTACTTTCAAGACCCAAAAAACATCATTTATGATGTCAAAAAAAGATTTCCTTAAATTAAGCAAGCCAAATTGATCTCTGTCTTTATGACATTATCCTGGTGACTTCAGTAAGGCCAGAACTACCGATGAGAGTGAAAAAAAGGTCTTCAGGGATCAGTAAAGCAAACAGCTACGGATAACCAGAGCCTCTCTTCTTATTGTGCTTATCAATATCTAGAAATATTAGTTGCAATTATACAATTAGCACTATATACAAAAATAAATATCTAGATATGATCTTGAAAATTCATATGCAGTAAGTCTGAGGGAACCCAGACATTTCTATTTTTAAAGCTTCATTATGACTTTGCTATCCAGCCAGAGTGGAGAACTGCCTTAGGTGAGCAAGGGGATGCAATAGCGTGGGAAGTAGAGGGCTATGCAAGTACATAAAGGAACACCCAGACTGGTTTAGGAGGCAGGGTGCAGAGGACTCTTTAGTGGGCATGGAATTGAAGCTGAGACTTGAAGAGTGAGGAAGGTTAAGTCACTAAGAGGAAGCACCTAAAGAAAACAGGGTATGTGAAAACCCAAAGGACTTAAATAAGAATGGCTGGAGGAAGCTAATTATGACTGGGAGGTTTGATCACAGCAGGGAGGAGTAGAGCTGAAGGTGATTAAAGGTTCCCCAGGGAGGGCACTCCACAGAAGAGAGCCCACTTACAAAAGAACTCCATTGTCTTTCACTGATTGCAGCCATAAGAATGAACAGGTTATATCCAAAACTCCTGTTTGGGAATTTTCCCCTCAGGTTACTACCTATAGCCTGACACATTCCTCAGAAAAACGAGGTCTGCCCAGCTGGCTGGGGCTCATGGAATTGTTACTGGAAGCTTGCCTGACCTTCTTCAGCAACCAGTCATGGAAAAAAACTGTCTCTCACTTAACCCCAAAGTTATTCTAAATAATTTCTATAAACCCATCCTATTTCCTCATTTACTTAATTCCAACTCTTTATAATACAATCATGTCTGTGTGGGAAGCCACTTTGTGAGTAAAATATTCATTTAATATTAAATTTTAATTACACAAATAATACATGAAAATATTCTCGGTATAAATAATTGAAACATTAGACATATGTTTTCTTTAACCTCTCTGCCTATCTTAATTCCTTCCTCAAATGTAACCACTGCTACCAATTTACTGTGTGTTTTTTCAGACTCTTTCTACATGCACTCACAGAAAATATGCAGCATTATATTATCAGTTTTCTTTTAAAGAGATGCATAAATAGCATTATATTGAGCTATTGCTTTGTTCACACAATACTTTTTCTTGGAAACTGAGCACTGCTTTGAACAAAATAAATACCCAATAAATAAATAAATAAAAATATAATGAATAAATACATGATAATTTCAAGGATTAATCATTTCAGGCTCCTCAGTGAACAGCCTTAACTTAGAATCCTGGCTCTGCTACTCACTCATATTTGACTTTGGACATATCATAACTTCATTTAAGACACTTCTTTGGCTTTAAAATGGAGATAATATTGTTTGTCTTGCGGGATTATTGTAGTAAAGCACCTAGAACAGTGTCTTTCCTAGGGGGAAAAAGAAAATTTTATTTCTGCCGCATCTTCATAAAGCTTGGCACGGCACTCTTCTTCTAACCAGATAGGTGGTTGACGGTCTACGAGTGAAATCTTCCCAGTTCCTCCTGGAAATGTCCACCTTGCCATCCCAATCAGTGTGTCCCAATCATGGTGTTCTATCTTAAAGAGGCTTCTCTTCCTGAGGAAGCTGTGTCCACTTGCTGGGTCACATGGCCTCATCTCTGCACCTGAGTAGTTCATTCCACATCTTGGTCTTTTCCATTCACCTCTACAGTTCAGATCCTGGTTGCAGCTTTCCAGGATTAGAGTCCTAACTTTGTGACTAATCTCTCAGTCTACAGGATCTTACATACTTAACACAATTCTTCTTTAGCCCTAATTACCAATAACTCTTTCACCCAGGATAAGAGTTAGCATTCTTGAGCCTGGTATTTAGGGCTTTGCACCATTTGGCCCCAAGTGATGTTTCCAAATTTGCTTCTCATTCCCCATATGCCAATAGCTCCAACAAAATCAACTGTTCTCTGTTGACTGTTTCCTGTGCTCTTGATCTCTGTGTCTTTGCTCTTGTTGCTCCCACTATCTCAACTCTCATCTCTGCACATTTAATTATTTATCTTGTACCCTCATCTCTGCACATTTAATTCCACCAAAATATAATATAGTGAATTTAAACAAAGGGTAAAGCCATACATATATGAGTTAAAATCGTTGTTCCATCCTCAATTAGGTATATGACATGTCTTCTGATGTCTGTTTTTTTTTTTTTTCACCTATTAAACTGATATAATAAGAGAAACTACTTGACAGGATTTGAAGACCAATTTAGATAATGTTATATGAACAATTAAGCAGATAACTGGTGCTAGGTAATCATCAACTGTCACTTCAATACTATTTAAGCTCTATTTCAAGTTCCATTGCTTCCATATGGTCCTCGCTGGCCCTGCAAAATATTACATTATTTCTAAAAAGCAATAGCATTGCATGTGTTCCTCTTTTAAGGTATTTACAACTTCACATTTTACTGTGGTCACATTTTCCATGATCACAATTTTTTTAACCCAAAACTGCCATTTATGAGCACTCAATGGAAAGCAATGCTCTGACTGTTCTGTTGCAGATAGATATGTCTTGCAACATTTCATTTCACAGAACCTGGAAACATAGAGTGAGCATGTCCTCTGGAACAGAGAAAAGAAAGCAGCAATAAACATTTGTTTGGTAGCGGAAATTTTTCAGGACAACATATACCGTGAGTTTATCAGAAAATAAGAATTTGGAGTTCCCGACATGGCTCAGTGGTAATGAACCCAACTAGTATCCATGAGGACACAGATTCAATCCCTTGCCTTGCTCAGTGGGTTAAGGATCTGGCGATGCTCTGATCTGTGATGTAGGTTGCAGATGGAGCTCAGATCCAGAGAGGCTGTGGCTGTGGTGTAGGCCAGGAGCTGCAGCTCTAATTCGACCCCTAGCCTGGGAACCTCCATATGCCATGGGTGTGGCCCTAAAAAGACAAAAAATAATAATTATCATTAGTAGCCAATATTAAATATACATAATCTTTGATATATACATATATACACATACTTATAATCTGTGTGCGCATATATGATTTCAGTATGTTTACCTACACTACTGTATAATATGCTCTGTATTTATTATAGCATAATTCTATTACAAAATCCAACATAAAATTATGTGTGCAAAACCTATAAACTAGTATATGTTTTCCTGAATAAATGCTTTAAACTTTAAATCCAGGGAAAAGGATAGCTATCTTTAAAAATTTAGCACCAGATTTCAATAGAGACTGAAGAGATTAATAAAAAGGTGTCATTAAGTACTTTTATTTTGTCAGGTCCTACCTTCCATCAGGAGGAAGCTTAGCAGGAATAGTAGGTCAGGTATGAAAAAAAAAGATTCTGCTGATTGAAAAAATAACAGTCATGCTAGCAAGTGTAGTACGTAAGTACATATTCATTCCATTCCATTTTCTAACTCCCAGAATAGAGTGATGTCAGTAAAGGACAAAACCAGTCAGGCTTCTCTTGAGATTCAAATTTTTTTACATGCTAATAATTCTGGGAAGGTCTCTTCACTAGGACACTGAGAAATGGCAAAAGAAAAGCCAAAAGGTACTTTGATTCCAGGAACTGCTGAGCTATAGATAAGTCCAATGGCTAGAACCTACACTGTAGCAAAAGAAAGAATCACAGTTCCAAATTTAAAGCAGAGGATGTATATATTCTGTTGATAAAATGGAAGATTAGTGTGAAAGGTGTCGAAGTGTACTTAAGTTTTTATATTTCCATGAATATTGCTCTAAATTGTGTATAAATGTTTCATATTTTAGATATTAGTTCATTGTTATGCTTATTTAAAGATAATTGCATTTTCAAACAAAAAAAAGCATAATTTTTGAGCTAAAAAGAGCTAGAAAATTACTTAATCTTACCCTCTCATATCTGAATGTCTTATTCAAGGTCACCCTGCAAAAGCAATGGTTGCAACAATTGCTTGCTTCCTAGTTTAGGTAGCATGCTATTTACATTGTATGGTTCTATGTATAGACATATGTACCTATCCATTAGCTATGTGATTTTGAGCAAAAACTCAGTTTCCTTATATAGGGGTCATAATTGTGTTTATTCATAAGGTTAAAGTAATCTTCATAAAAATGACAGACATGCTCCACAAAAAGACACTGAAAATATCTGGAACAATAACACATCCAAAGGTATTATTATAATTAGTTATTATTATTGTGTTGAAATACAAAACTCCATCAAACCTAAATGGGATGCAATGTTTATAGCAGTGTTTCTCAATTCAACTTCATTTAATGATATCCTAAAGAGCCCCTTTGAAACACAAGCCCAGACAAAGTATATCTGAAATTCTAGAGAAGCATTCTAGAATTATGGGCTTTTTTAATGAGTTTTCTCAGAGAATTTTGATACAATCCAGTCAGCACCGGCCCACAGATCAGCATTTGGGAATCATGACCAAGACTGCAGAGATGCAATCCAGGAAAATTTCTCTATCCAAAGAGAGGGATAGAAGAGAGGGTTTTACAAGTGTCTTCAGGAATCTTTTGGTTGATAAATATGTTCATTATCCTAACTGTGGTAATGGTTTCATGGATGTATGCATATAGCAAAATTTATAAAATTTATAAAATTTAAGTATGTGAAATTTATTGTATGCATTTATAGTTCAATAAAAAATTTTCTTAAAATGCCCACTGTGGGAATTCTTAAGCAAAAGAAGCTTCATTTGAATTTTTATTCAAAATCACATTGCAGACAAAAAAAAAAATAGAAAACACAACATAACATATATAATATAAATATTCACAAAATATTTAAATAAAATCTTCAAATAAATATAAAAGGCTTTATGTAAATCAATGAAATTATAACACTCCTCCACATCATATACAAAAATAAACTCAAAATGACTTAAAGACTTAAATGTAAGACATGACACAGTAAAACTCCTAGAAGAGAACATAGGCAAAATAGTCTCTGACATAAATCATAGCAAGGCAAAAGAAATAAAAGCAAAAATAAACAAATTGGACCTAATCAAACTTATTGCACAGCAAAGGAAACTAAAACAGAACAAAAATATTTGTAAATGATGCAACCAACAAGGCCCTAATTTCTAAAATATATAAACAGCTTACAAAATTGAATATCAAAAAAACAAACAACCCAATCAAAAAAATGGATGGATAACCTAAATAGACATTTCTCTAAAGAAGACATACAGATGGCCAACAGGCACATGAAAAGATGTTTATCATTGCTAATTATAAGAGAAATGCAAATCAAAACTACTATGAGGTATCACACCAGTCAGAATGGCCATCATCAAAAAGTCTGCAAATAATAAATGCCGCAGAGAGTATGGAAAAAGGGAACCCTCCTACACAGTTAGGAAGAATGTAAATTGGTGCAGCCACTATGGACAACAGTATGGAGGTTCCTTAAAAAACTAAAACTAGAGTTACCATATGATCAAGCAATCCTGCTCCTTGGCGTACAACCAGAGAAAACTCTAATTCAAAAAGATACATTCACTCCAATGTTCACGGCAGCACTATTTACAACAACCAAGACATGGAAGCAACCCAAATGTCCATTGACACATGAATGGATTAAGAAGATGTGGTATGCATACTCAATGGAACATTATTCAGCCACTAAAAGAATGAAATAATGTCATTTGCAGCAACATGGATGGACCTAGAGATTATCATACTAAATGAAGTAAGTCAAAGGGAGAAAGACAAATATTATATGGTATTACTTATATGCGGAAATTTTAAAAAGTGATATAAATGAATTTATTTACAAAACAGAAACAGACTGTTAGATACAGAAAACAGACTTATGGTTACAAAAAGGGAAAAAGGGGGAGGAGGGGAAGGAATAAATTATAGGTTTGGGATTAATGGATACAAACTACTAAATATAAAATATATAAACAACAAGGTCCTACTGTATAGTACAGGGAACCATATTCAATATCTTATAATAATGCATAAAAATCTTAAAAATAATACATCTATATATAACATATACATAGACATATGTATAAATGAATCACTCTGCTATAAACCTGAAACTAACACAATATTGTAAATTAACTATGATTCAATAAAAAATTTTTTTTAAATACAAACATAGACTACAAAGGATTCATCCAAAAATAAAAGCATAAAGATAGAATGGAAAAAATATACCAATCAAACATCAGCTTAAAGAAAACTGGTGGGGTTACATTAGCATTATATAAGTTATACTCTTAAGAAAATATTTTGAGGGATAAAGATATTAATTATAATATAATATTTAAAAGTTCAATTCACCAGAAAAATATAAGAATTCTATATATACTTTATAGTATAATCTTAATACATAAAGTAAAATATGTATGAATTAACAGAAATTTACAAATCCACTATCAATATGAGAAAAGTTCAATCTACTTCTGCCAATAATTCATAAAGCAAACATCTAGAATAATGTATTCAATTACAAAATGCATATTTTTTAAAGAACACCTTTTTTTAAATAACTGTGTATTAGGCCACAAAGCATGTTCAAACAAATATCAAAAAATGGACCTAGTATAGACAACATTTTCTGAATTCATTTTCTCTAAGGAAAAATGTAATGTCAAAATGATAACTTTAAAAAATAATTAAAACTGAAGAAAGGAAATAAAGATGAGTATTAAAAACCAATTAAAGAAAAAACAAAGACATACAAAAAATGAAGATCAAGAAAAAAAGACACAAGTGAGATTTTTAAGAATAAAAATAGGATATTATTACAATTATGACAAGGCTAAAATTTTTATGCTATAAAAATGTGTCAGCAAATTTCAAAATGTTGAGAAAAGGTCTAAAACTGACTATAAGAAAAAATTTAAAAGGCATATTTAACAACCGCATTACAGAAATGAAATCAGTACCTACTCAAATACTCGCACACACAAACACACACTCAAACACACACGGCCTATATGCATCTAGAAGTAAATTCTATCAAAATTCAAGGGACAGATCGTTTTGATCTATACAAATTTTTCCAGAGAGTCAGGAATAAAAGAGAACATTCGTCAACTCATTTTATGAGCTTAGTTTTTAAAATAACAATATCAAAATCTGAAAAGGTCAGTATAAGAAAAATATGAGCAAGAAAAACTCACTTATGATATAATTATAAACACTATTAGCAAAGCAAATCAGCAATGCATTTTTAAAAATCACTTCTAAGCTGAATTTAACCTAGGAATTCAAGAATGCTAAACAACAGAAAATCTACTAATGTAAAAAAATCCATATATGTAGTCTGGCCATCATCCATTTTTTTTTTTCAGCCTCTCATCTAGAACTCACTCCAATCATATCTTTATCCCCTTTACTCCTCTAAATCTACTCTTGTCAAGGTCATTAGTGAATGATTTTGCTGAACCCAACAGTCAATTCTAACTCCCTTTTAATTTAATCTATTAACAACAATTGAAAGTTGATCCATCCTTCTTCCTGGAAATATTTTCTATGTTGGCTTCCAGAATATTGCAATACTTTCTTCATTTTTCTCTACCTTATTGTCTATTTTGTTCACCTCTATAGCCCTAATTCCTTGAACAAGTTAGTCTTATAGGAAGTGCTCAATAGTATTTTTTTTTTAATTTTTAAAAATTTATTGAGAATCTTAGCCCTTCAACTAGTTTCCAAATCACTGTTTGGGAATGAGGAGTAAAAATCCTACAGAAGTATAATATCTGCCTTAATTTATGCAGTGGACTAGTTAAAAGACTAAGTCTCTTGATTCCCAGTTCAATGCTCTTTCCAGCTACCTCTCATATTTGAATTTCGATTTCTTCTCATATTAGGGTCTGTGAAAATATATCTTATTAAGTTTGCAACTTTTGAAAATCATAAAAATAACTAGGTAAATCACCCTACATGTTAGGGGAAAAAATGCACTATCAACCACAGAAAGATAACATCTGGGTTTCTTTCTTTTTTTTTTTTTTTACAAATTTTATTTTATTTTATTTTTTTTTTTTTGTCTTTTTGCTATTTCTTTGCGCCGCTCCCGCGGCATATAGAAGTTCCCAGGCTAGGGGTCGAATCGGAGCTGTAGCCACCGGCCTACGCCAGAGCCATAGCAACGCGGGATCCGAGCCGCGTCTGCAACCTACACCACAGCTCACGGCAACGCCGGATCATTAACCCACTGAGCAAGGACAGGGACCGAACCCACAACCTCATGGTTCCTAGTCGGACTCGTTAACCACTGCGCCACGACGGGAACTCCACATCTGGGTTTCTAAACCTAAGGATTTTATTAATCAGTATTTCACAGTTGGAGAAATGCATGTCAATTTATCGTGTTCATTTAAATTCATCCCTTTAAATATATGAGTTCTTTGAGGGAAGAGATCCTGTCTTACTCATCTTTGTGTTCTCAGCACATAAACCTGTGCTTGGCACATAGCTGGCATTAAATGTCTGATAAAGAAGTGAATAATGAATTAATGGATGAAAGCTGTAATTAAGATTAGGTTTCTCTATTTAGAATCTAAAGTTTTACTATGGGAACAATTGTTTTTGAATTTGGGGAGTCCGAAGTTGGGAACTGGGTCTTTTCTCTTGCTCGGAATTCTTAGGCAACTTTTCACAAACCCCTGATCTATTCCTGATCTTTGCTTTTACATTTGGAATAGTGGTTTGAATGTGCTTCTCAAGTATCAAAATTCTATTGAAGCAGCATTTTTCAAGTCCTTGCAAATCCTTAAGTGAAAGGAGACACATTCACCAAGAATTATTATTTTACAATAGCATAGAAGAGAAGGATTCTTCAAACCAGTTTGCAAAAACAGCCACTTCAGCGGCTTCCTATCTCTGCCCCAGTTTTCTAAATCAGCCAATAATAATTATTCCCTATAAATCAGACCTCCCTGATGTTTTCCAGTTCTTTAAAGTTGCAGCAAGCTGGCTGTTTTTCCCACATTACACTTTATGTCTTTGTTTTGTTTGCACAGCCCCCTTTCTTTCTCCATTATAATTCTTACTATGTCACAAGATGCTAAATTTATGGGTGTAAAAATGTTGGTTTCTAGCAACTCAATAAAAAATGTATTCTAATTACAAAAAAAAAAGGAATTAAAAATCAGAACACCACCCTTTGCAAAGACTGATCTACTTGCAAATTCTAACAAACTATGAAGTGGCAAATTACCCTGAAGGGAACTCTATTTCCCATTTCCTGGCCATTCAAAGATCTACATTCAGCAACACGCAGCAAAAGAATTATTTTCTATATGGGAAAGAAGGTATTCTACACACATGGTTAGCACCCAATAGGAAAAAAAAATAAGGACCGTGATAGAGAAAGCACAGCCAAGTCCAGTTTCTCAAATTCTAATGATCTCTCTAGACCTGCGCCCTAAGATACAGTCCTCTAGCCACATAGAAAGAGACTTAGGGGTCAAAGAAAGAAAAGTATTGATCAATTACCCTAATGCATTATTTAAGCAGAGAGAATGGTAACCTAAACAGTTCTCGAGATATTAAACATCAATTAAACATTTGTAAAACCTGATATCCTGTCCAATTCATCCTCCCTCTTTTGTGCTATCACCTTATATTAGACATATAATATTATTGCCTTTATCACTTTGTATTAATATATATATAAACACATTAACATATAATATATATATATTCCCTATGCCAATAAGACTGATAGCATGTCAAAAGGTTCAGGAATTCATCATTTTTGTTTACAGAGTCCGACATAAAGATGGCATATATCACTGATGGATAATTGATGGACATTTGATAGACATATGATTTTGTAAGGAAACTTGCCAACAGTTACTCTTTAAGGACAACCAAGGCATAGACAATATCGCTTTTATTAATTTCTCCATTTCAATCTGGTAACTAGAACCACATCCAAATGTCACCCATGTGTCCTCTCCCATTTAAGCTACTTCTGATGGCTCCACTGAATCGGCAAATAGGAAGATGTGTTGCTATTGCTTAAACTTAGTAAAAAGAAGATCATATTTGGGGTTCCAAAAGCCCCCAACATCTAATTATGATAATGTGATGCTTATTTAACAGAACTATACAGATTATTTTGAAGTGTTTTTACTGAGCATCCCTGAAACCTGAAAAGGAGAACATGAGATTAAAATAACAATACTAATATCAAAAAATTGTTTGAGGTGACTAAAAGAAAATTGAGGAGAAAGATTCACTAGCAATAGTCTCATTAATAAATGATATGAAACTGATCAGCAGTAGCTGAATTATTGAGCCCCAGGCCCATCTGCTCTGGTTTTATGAGTCAAAAATCAAAATTGCATGAACTGGTAAATACCCAATCTTCGCAAACATCAGAGTCAAATTAAGGAAATTACCCAAGGCACCAAATGCAGCTCAGCAGACTATCAAACCATTAAAACTGCAACTGTATACCAAAAAAAGAACCATACACACCAGGATCTTGTGTAAATGGAATAATAATAGCCAGATGGAACAATAAACTCTGATCCTTGGCAGCATGATCCCTGGCACCGTAAAATATATGTCATGTGGAATGTCAATAGGGGATCATCATAGAATCATCAAAATAAGGGTCAGGAAATTCATTCTGAACAAAGATAAGAAGAAAGGCTTTGGATTTTAAGAAGTCAAGATGACTAGATGATAGGAGTATAATAGAAACAGCAGGAATAGTAAAGTGGGACAAAGCCAGACACTAACCATAAATCTACCACCTATTAGTTGTAGCATTAAATTATTAGCATTTTTGTTTCTTCTAGAGCATGACAGTCATAGCACCCAAGTCATAGAACTGCCAGGATTAAATATTAGATTCTTCTAAATCAGAGCACACTCTCTCAGAGAACCAACATGTAAAACATCGTTTACTGTATAAGAAAACTACTCAATACCAGCAGTCAGAACACAGATTTCCAGTGTTAATATCACTACTACAAAACCACTAGAATCTTGTCCTATTTTTTGGGGGGCAGGGGGATGAGCATTTTAGCGGCATGTGGAAGTTCCTGGGCCAGGGATCAAACCTGTGCCACAGCAGTAACCAGAGCCACAGCAGTGACAGTGCTGGATCCTTAACCCACTGAGCCACCGAGAACTCCCAAAATCTTGTCTTCTATTTAATTTGTGCAATGTTTGGATTTCAAAGTGGCTGCTTGTGACAGAGGCAATGCTATGTGTTCAAATCATTTTTCTTCCTGGACACACAGGAGGAGGTTTCCAAGCCTCATTTAAAATTAAATTGAGGAGTTCCTGCTGTGGCTCAGCAGTTAGCAAACACAACTAGTATCCATGAGGACCTGGGTTCGATCCTTGGCCTTGCTCAGTGGGTTAAGGATCCTGCGTTGCTGTGAGCTGTGGTGTAGGTTGCAGACTTGGCTCGGATCCAGGGTTGCTGTGGCTGTGGTGTAGGCCAGTGGCTACAGCTCCGATTGGATCGCTAGCCTGGAAACCTGCATATGCCTTGGGTGAGGCCTTAAAAAATCAAAAAGACCAAAAAAAAAAAAAAGATTAAAATTAAGTTGAAAGCATAGCACTGTGTTCTGGACAGTTAGTTGCTAATGGAAAGAAAATGCCACTTCCAGACCTGCCCTTAAAAATCATTTGTGGAAACAGTATTACATCTTTCAGTCACTGTTTTTCAACCCTGCTATGTTAAATTCTTTTTCCATTCCTTAGCAATGTTTTCTGAAGATTCTAAACTTTCCGATTATTTTTTTATGTTAAGACCTTTTATATATATATATATATATATATATATATATATAATGATTTTTGTTTTTTTCAATTATAGTTGGTTTACAGTGTTTCGTCAATTTTGTACTGTATAGCATGGTGACCCAGTTACACATACATGTATACATTCTTTTTTCTTACATTATCATGCTCCATCATTTTTAATTATTAAAATCTAGTCCAATCCAGTTTATTTTTTTATTTATTTATTTTTTTTGTCTTTTGTCTTTTTGTTGTTGTTGTTGTTGTTGTTGTTGCTATTTCTTGGGCCGCTCCCGCGGCATATGGAGGTTCCCAGGCTAGGGGTCCAATCGGAGCTGTAGCCACCGGCCTACGCCAGAGCCACAGCAACGCAGGATCCGAGCCGCGTCTGCAACCTACACCACAGCTCACGGCAACGCCGGATCGTTAACCACTGAGCAAGGGCAGGGACCGAACCCGCAACCTCATGGTTCCTAGTGGGATTCGTTAACCACTGCGCCACGACGGGAACTCCCCAATCCAGTTTAAAACTTCAGCATTCAACACTTCCCCACTCCCTTCCCCAACACAATCTGCTGTGGTCCTGGCTACCCAGAGTGGAGAAAACTCATAAGAATAAATGGCTGCAACGCCCTCCCACCTCTAGGTAGAGACTCTGATGTTGTGGTCCAGGAGGAAGGGTGAAGTATGGAGTCTTCTTCAATAGCTGTCCATCTGTCTATCATCTGTGAGGATTACATCCCTGGTCTCATTCTGGTTCATTGGGATTTTGTCCGCTGTTCACTGCCTCCTTTCTTGCTTTGGTCTTCAAATCAGCACATGATTTTCATGGCTCCTCTTCTCTCTGGCTCTTTCATCTGTTCAGTGGAACAACCAATTCTTGCATAAACCTTTCCTGCTAGACAAGGACCTTCTCCCTTCTTCAGGCTGGCTATCTCTTTGCTAGGCTTAGTGGACACTTAGGAAGCCCTGAGTTGCTGGTTCTTCTCTAGCACCTGAACTCACATATGGGGAGCCTGTGGAACTGCTAGGTCTGAACTCTCTGAGGGCAAAAATAAATGGAATGTGGTGTAATCGCCTCATATGTTTCTCGAACACACTTCGCTGTAGTCCTTTCAAGCCTGTGGATCTATGCTTCAATGCTGTCCCACCTCGAGATCCCCACAGTGAGATCAGGTATCAACTCTTACGTATATTAACAGTCATGCCCAGGTATCAGTCCTTATATTTACTGATGGTCATGCCCACTCTCCTAAGAATTCACCCTGGAGGCAGCACCAGGGTGGGCCAACTGAATTTTTAGTCTAGCAAGTATTTCGTCAAGGAATCAGACTGCCCTTCTTTGAAGTGCTCCAGATTCTTCTGGGTGGTTCTCATGTTGCTTTGCTTGGCTCTGCTGCACTCCAAGGGAAGAGCGAATAAAGCTTCTCTCTAAGAACGTGACTCACCATAAGGGCAGCCACTTGATGGTTCTAGTCCTTACCCCAGTTCCCTTTTCATTTAGATTCAGGTGGGGACGTGGGGAAGAAGTGAAAGAGGAGCCATTTCTTTCAACTCTCACAAACCTGTCTGGCCCAAAGACAGAAAATTCCCTGTGGCTCTCCTTAGGAGGTGGGGACTTGAAGACTTCCGTTTTCAGCTTTTGCCTTAGCCCAATTGTGGTATAAGAGCAAGAACTGATTCAAGATCCTATTATCTTGGGACCTCAATACTAAGTCATATGGAGCATTCTTGAAACCAGATTTCTAAGACAATAACATTTTATTGCAAATATTTTACCATAAAGATCTTTTCCCCTCATTTTGGAGATCTTTATCTGATATCAGGTCTATCTCTCTAAACTGAACTATGAGTTACTTGAACATAGGGACCATGTTATACCCACCATTATGTGCCCAGAAAATAGCTCAACATGCAATAGCTACACAATAAACCCTGAATGAATGAGTGGGTAAGTGAACGAACTTCCTGATTTCTTTATCTCTGCCTTAGCCCAGGTCATCTGGAAAGGTAGAACCTGAGGCAAGGACTAAACAGCTAACACTTTATGGAGGAGGTACAAGACCAGAGTGGTACAGAAAAAGAAATAAGGGGAAGTGAGGCAAGGAAAGATGGGCAGAGTGAGAGGCAGTGTGCTACCATGTCAGCTGCTGCTTCACAGTGAGCCATGAACTTGCCAGGCTTGTTCTCTCAGCAGGCAGGACTTTTCCTAAAGGTTGGCAAGGAGAAGTGCACCTTGGAGCAATATACCTAGGAGAGGAAAAGAGGGGTAATTTATCTTCCCAGTTCCCATTTCCACTGGTGAACATTTACTCCATGGAGCTGGCTCTTCCACACTTCTGGGTTCTGTTATCTAAGCCTTGACAGTTGCCCAGGAAGGCTGGTTCTGTTCCCCACAGTGTGGCATTTTCTCTAAGTTCAGAGGTGAAGGGGTGATTCAGTGTGGATTCATCTTGAAGGATCAGAAATTCTGGTCACACTCCTACTTGCATTGGGTGCTTGGCGATGAGGCTAGGAGAGGCGGCATGTGCAGCACAGCCTGCAAGGCAGTTGGCAGCTTTGGGAAAAAAAGATATCCGAAAAACCTGCACAAGGTTTACATTCACTTACTACATTTTCTCTTTGAACTCACTGGGAAGAAAACAATCAGTACACTTCGTAATTCAGAGGTATTCAGAGACTGTACTTCTCTACAATTTGAAATAGAAGACACTGAATTTGACTAAGTGCTACGTAGCTGTACACTAGTTCATGTTCTCTCTAACATGAGGATAACATTTGCAGGAAATGAAGCTTTGCTTAATTTGCCCATTCTGATTCCTGGAAGAAGTTCTATTCACTCTGTGCTCAGAAGTGGGAATGGAATCCTTTTGATGAATTAAAGCAGCAGTGAACCTCTGCCTATTCTTGGGCAAGCCAGGGTACACTGTGTCACTCTTTAATTTGTTCAGAGATACCCAATCTTCCAAGTCCTTTGAGAAGGTGGACTTTTCCATGTTTCACATGTCATTCAAGGGGTGGGTGATGCCAAGGGCCTTCTGCACCGTGGTTCACAGGGGTGGTGGCAGAGTACATAAACCAAAGCTTGTCTGGACAAGAGAGAGGGTAATACTGAAAACATGCAGAGCCTGGGTGATTCTCTCATTCATCCTTGGCTGATAGAAGGCCTGCTGCTCAATGAAGGATAGACCCCGGTAATGAAGCTGTCGGCAGCACTGAGAGCTGCTTGGCCATGGCACATAGCTTAGAATTACTGCAAAAGCCTGGGTGTCAGAAGCGATCAATTGTCCCAGACACACCTGCTGGGCTCAGAGCCATGGACCGTGGGGCTAAAATATCATCATTCTCCCAGTTGAGACCCACAATCACCTCTTCATCATTGGTATCCCTTCCCCTCCCCCAAAACATTCCCATTGATCAAGTCCTGTGATTTCTCCAGGCACCAAGTCACAGAACATAGAGTAGCATCATCATTCTTTCTCACAATTCATAGGCACCAGGGAATTATTCCTTCCCTTTCGCATGCGTTTCCGTCCAACAGCCCAAATCTTTGCCTTTAATGTGGCCTGCATACAGAGTGAGGGGTAAAAGAAGTCCAGGAAACTCTGCTCTGAGCTAAGCAGTTCTCTCCATCCTTTCTGCCAATTGGACAAAAGCTCCTTGTCCATCCATATCCACGGAGTAGTATCCAACTAAGCCACGGAGCATACATGGAAAGAGCACCTTGTCTCAATTGGAGACCACTTTAAAGCTCATCTGAATCTATCACTTACGCGTTTCAGAGATCCCATGTGCTGATGGTCATCCTGTTCTCAGTTTAAACTTTTCCAGTGAAGTGAGGTAAACGCTGTCCCAAAGCTGTCACTTAATGGATGGAAATACTTAATTGTATAGGACTGGTCTAGCCTCAGTCCCTTCTTAATTCTCATAAAAAATGTAGTTTCCACAAATATTTTCTCCTAAGTTCTCCAGCATTATTCTTTTTAAATATTATGTGAAACTGTACCCAATATTTCACTCACAAGCTCATCAGTGAGGCAGGCATAGGGTAGGACCCTTGCGTTAGTGCACCTCTTCCTTTTATTTCTATAAATAATACCTGAAGTTGCATTAAACATGTAATACAGTAAAAGGTGCACCATACTGTGGTCCATAACATGCTTATCAACTAAAGCTATGGAAAGATCTATAATACATACTTTATTTTAAGCTATATATCCCTATAGTTTGTAAAGCAATTGCTTTTTTTAAACCTAAAATATTTTATATTCACTCCCAATTAAGTTATATTTGGTTCATCATTTCAACTATTTCTCTCTCTTTGGATTCTAACTCTCATGCATTATATATACTTTCCTTCCAGCTTCCTTTCATTCCAAGATATAATCAGTGAGTTATAATCTCATTCTAGTCATTAATAGAGACAGGAAAGTAGAGATTCAAATCTAGAAATACTTCATAGAGAGACAGTTCAAAGCCCACACCAATACATTTCTTTGAGTATCTATTTCATCACTTATTTTTTTTGTCTTTTTTGTCTTTTTTTTTTTGTTGTTGTTGTTGTTGTTGTTGCTATTTCTTGGGCCGCTCCCGCGGCATATGGAGGTTCCCAGGCTAGGGGTCTAATCGGAGCTGTAGCCACCGGCCTACGCCAGAGCCACAGCAACGCAGGATCCGAGCCGCGTCTGCAACCTACACCATAGCTCACGGCAACGCCGGATCCTTAACCCACTGAGCAAGGGCAGGGACTGAACCTGCAACCTCATGGTTCCTAGTGGGATTCGTTAACCACTGCGCCACGACGGGAACTCCTATTTCATCACTTATGAACCTAAGTAATTCCACGCATTTAATCATCTTCAATTCAATCCATTAAACACATGCTTAGTCTCTACTGTGTGCCAAGAAATACGAACATAATAGAATCATAATTCCTGCCCTCAAAAGACTCACAGTCAAATGAGGAAATGATCATGCAGTCAATGAAGCAGTTCCCTATGATGGATCCTATGATATAAGTAGACTTGGAGTCCAAGAGAAGCTCCTTCCACCCGGGGTTGTTGAAGAAACCTCAAAAAAGAATGTAAGAGTTTTCCTTTCCTCTGCCCCCAGTCTTTTGGGGCTCTTTTGTTTGTGTGGTTGGTTGGTTGGTTTGGGTTTTTTTTTTTCCTTCAGTATGTCTCAAGAACTTAAGAAAAGGTAGAACTTTTACTGTTATCTAACAGAAAGGGTGGTAAAGAAGGGAAAAAATCAATTCTGCGTAGGTCTACCCAAGGACAGGCCAATTCCACACAATTACCTCCCCTCTAGGTGAGGTTCTTCATTTCGCATCCTCCAGCTCTAGGATTATAAGTGTCATAAGCATTTTAGGGAGAGCTGTCTACAGAGGATGAGACATACACAGAGCAGACAGGCGTCATTCACGTTAAACTATCAGTGGACAGTAGCGCTATGGGGGGAGGTCACAAAGGACAATGGGAAGGTCAAGTAGCAATGCCATGTGGCAGCACTCACTCGACCTAGCCCTCTCATCTCAGGCCTCTACTTTTCATTAGGTAGTCTCTACAAGGAAAGGTTTTATTTTTATACATCAAAGTATTCTTCCAAATCGGTTTTCAAGCCCAGAGTCCCTCTGTCTCCCTAAAGACTTAGACTTTTGAAATCTAAAGCCAACAACAGACTTTTTCTCCACCACTTTTTTTTATGCATCTTAACTTACCTAAAGTGATGTTTGCAGACAACCTCGTTGACTCAAGGAAGGCAAAGGTTGGAAAGGAATTCTTTAATGTTGATTAATATTCCAAAAGTATTATCCTGACTCACATAAATAGGCAATTATCAGCAGATGAGGAAAAGACAATGTTCCAAACAGAGAGTAAAACATGCAAAATGTGCAAGAAAGCACAGCTTACAGGCAATTTTTCCAATATTTTACTAAAATACAGATATTTTCTGTTTACTTCATTCCTATAATAAAAGCATTCAATGACAAAATCAAACAAAGGAAATCAGATTAGTCTAGCCAGACTCATTTGGAACTCATTATTTTCACTCATTTCATTTTCCTTTCCAAACTGCTCACAATCCATCTCTAAATATTTTGTTCCTGAATTTGACCAGCAGTTGATGTCATATTCACTGATGTGCTCTTTTCAGAATTCACCCTATTCCCCTTTTTGAAAATCAGGTGATTTTCCCATTTCAATCATCCAGCACCTTTTTCATTTATGGAAATTATATTAAAAAAAAAGAGATTTTAACACATGTGTTGAATACTTACTACATTGCAGGCACTATCTCAAGGGTTTACATCTATTAAAATTCAGGTTGGTAACCATGCCTTCCTGCCCTTTCCAACATGAAGATCATTTCTTTCATGTAGATGATGGAAGCAAAAAAGACACTAAATCATTCTCCTTCCTTTCATCAGTTAACTATACACCATCTGCCCACACAGTGAGCCCATCCCTTTCTGGTTCTTCTTGCTTTAAACATAGATAAATCAAACCCTCTGTTTTCTGTAGTACACATTTCACTGAACTGCACAGATTCTTCATAGCTTTGTCAATGTTATCCTTGCAAGGTTGTTCTACTTTTTTTGTATCCCTGCCACAGATAGGAAGGGCCAATTGTATATTTATTGAAAAAATTTGTGTGTACTTGTGCACTTCAAACCCATGTTGTTCAAGGGTCAACTGCATATGCTCCTTTTTTAACAAATTAAATCCAAGCTCAGAGATGTCCATGAAGTCATACCACAACTACTTTCACTTTCAAAGGAATAATATGTGACCTCGGTGCCAGCCTTTTCTCTTTGCTAAACTCTCCTGTTGCTCTTAAACATCTATATGTGAACTATTTGAAATCTATCCTTCCTAGAGTCTAAAATATATGCCTGACTAGGATCACTATTTGCTCTCATTGTTCTCAATAACACTGTTGTTGATTTTCTTCCAAACTGTTCCTCCCTTCTACTTCAATTCTTTTGGTCAGAAATGAGTCTGAGTCTGAGTCTAAAATTAGAACTCTGCTTTTATTGTTTTGTCTTTCTTTTTTCTTAATTTCTTCTGTGTGCTGATGTTCTCTCTCTCTCTCTCTCTCTCTCTCTCTCTCTTCTCTCTCTCTCTCTCTCTGTGTGTGTGTGTGTGTGTGTGTGTGTCTGTGCTATTTAGGGCTACACCCCAGAAATATGTAAATTCCCAGGCTAGGGGTTGAATCAGAGCTACAGTGGCCACAGCCATAGCAACTCAGGATCCGAGCCACGTCTGCAACCTACACCACAGCCCACGGAAACACTGGATCCCTGACCCACTGAGCGAGGCCAGGGATAGAATCCACATCCTCATGGATCCTGGTAGGATTTGTTTCTGATACACCACAAGGAGAACTCCTGATATTTTCCTTTTTTTAAAGTTTTATAGAAGTAGAGCTGATACTATAGGTTGTGATAATTTCTGCTGTACAACAAAGTGATTCAGTCATACATATACGCCTATCGATTTCCTTTCAGATTCTTTTCCCACATAGATTATCACAGAATACTGGATAGAGTTCTCTATGTTTTGCTTTCAAGAGATGAAATCCTCAACAGGACAAGTCAAGAATTCATCAGAAATTGGAGAAGATATTCTAATGTCAAATATGTTGAAAGAAACCACAAAGAAAACTATGAAATATTTTAAATTCCTTATGGCCTAAAAGAACACTTCCAAAATCACAAGCAAGGCTCAAACATGGGAAAAAATATTGATTACCAAAAAATACTAACATGTTCTACAATCATGGGAATATAGAACTATAACCAAAAGATCTAGGATCTAGTCTCAGACATGTTCTTTAATGACAGTGTGACTTAAGACAAGCTGCTAAACTTCTCTGAGACTTATATTATTCATCTGAGAAATGTAGATCTTCATTATTTCTGAAAACTTCAGAGTATTGTTATTAGAATCTTATGACATCACATGAAGACTACAAATGCCATATCAATACGACATCATCACATTGTTGCTTCTTTACTTCATCTATTATCCTCTTTGATATCAAGTTTCTGAGTACTTGTCTCCCTCCTTTTCTTAAGCCAATAAACCTTCTAATATATTTTTCCTTGTGACCACTTTTTTTCTCAAGGCAATCACTGTTATGATATAAAATCACAATCTAGAAAAACATATCCTATTATTCAATATGATCTATGTCACCAGGAGTTATGAACTGAATGTCTGTGTCCCTCCAAAATACATATGTTGAAACCCTACTCCCAAGTGTGGTGATATCAGGAGGTGGGAGTTAATAAGAATTAGATGAAATCTTGAGTGTGGAGCTCTCATGAATAGGATTAATGTCCTTAAAAGAGTCACACAAACACACACACACACACACAACTTATTTCATCTCTCTGATCTCCACCACCGGAGACTACAAGAAGCTTGCAGTCTGCAACCTGGAAAGGGTCTTCATCAGAACTTAACATTGCTGGGATCCTGATATCAGCTTTGCAGTCTCCATAACTGTGAGAAATAAATTTCTGTTGCTTATAAGCCATCCAGGCTGTGATATTTTGTCACAGCAGGCCAAATGAACTAAGACACTAAATGTTCACACCCTCTATCCTTCCTTCTTTCCCAAAATTGTGATCTTCTGCTAGAAGAGCTGAATCCACCCAAGGTCTTTAGTTATCTATCCAGATCTAACCCTCAAACGACATAGGGGTTAGGTGTACAGACCCATACACAGTCAAGAATCCACATGTAATTTTACAGTCGGCCCTCTGCATCTGTGATTCAACCGTCTGAAGATTCAACTAGCCACAGATCATGTAGTACTGTAGTATGTACTTATTTTAAAAATCCATATATAAGTGGACCCATACAGTTCAAAATTTGTGTTGTCCAAGGGTCAAATGTATGCATAAACCATTGTCTTCTAGTGACAGCATACCCACCTCACCATAGGTCAGAATCAAAAGGCTGTGAGTTTGACGAGCTTGACTACTCTTTTGGAGTGTCTCCTCTGACCCTTTTCTTCAATAGATATATCCAGCCTCTCTCTTTTTTTTTCCCTCCCTCTCTCCATCTTCTCTCCCTCTCTCCTTCTCCCTCTCTCCCCTCCTCCCACATTCACACAAATGGGCACCATCAAAGATCATTCTAAGTGCTCTGTTAGAAAGCATATGGAGAAAAACACCGAGAAAGCAGCCAGATCGCAACATGAGAGTGATTTAGCATCATTCATAGAAAGTTCAGGTATTTTCTGAAAAAGACAGGAATGTTCTTAAACATCTAGCTTTCCTTAAGCAGGATGGATCAACAGTAGCATTGATGAGCAAAGGGAAAGATGAACATATATATATATAATATATAATAGTATTATACAATTTATCATGATTAAATGACATATCATTCTACATACATACCAAATATAACATATTATGTGTTATCCATTATGTATTACAGTATAGAAGTCTAGCCGAGGACTGTGAGGTGCAAGCTTTGCAGATGACAGTCTTAGGCACACAACAAAAGATAAACCATACAGAGTTAAAGTTTAGCTTTCATCTTTCCCACTATTACGGAGCCACAAAGTGTCACATAAGTACAATATACCCATCTGAGTGAACTCATATTATACATGCTTAAATGTGTTTAATTTATATAATGTGAGAGGATAAACACAATGAAATTTGTTCGTCAATGCCCTCAGATGGTTGGCATATTGGGAAATACTAAACAGACATGCATAAAAAACACCAAGTATCATTTAACTCAAAGTACCATAACCATGTCAGAGTCACAGCAACTTTCTAGGGCAAGCAAGCATCAGGGGAAGGCTTTACCAAGTGTGGTAGGAAAATAGCACTTCCCTTTGAAAAACCACTCTACCTGTCTCATCAGCCTGGCTTTCAACCTCAAATTTCTTTTTTATCAATAGTTTAAAATTTTTTATCTCAACATACAATCATTAATTAGAAAAAGCTGTGAGTGAAGTACTTTGTAAATTTATTAACTTTTTTCTGCTTTGATACTCCAATTCAGAGGATAAATTTTTAAGCAGAAATATGATTCCTGACAATAGCAGCACCCAGAAGTAAATGAAAACAACTCTGAATGGCATGTGACTGGCAGAGAAGAAGGGGTTTCTATGGATGCGGGAGGAGTGGGCAAGAGAACAGGGAAGAGCTAAGGTTGCACCTGGAACCTCAGACATACTGATTCTTAGAATCACATGTTTATCTTAAGTTACAATATCAGAAGAGGAATGTGAGCAAGATCATTATTCCTCAATTCCCATCAACCAGGAAGATATGAACAGACTGAATAAGACGGAGATAAGCTGATAGAGAAACAGCATCCCTTCCACAAACCGGCCCAGCCTACTCATCGAATGTCGGCTCCTCTTACTATCCTACAGTTACACTTACCATCGAAAGCCCCAAAGTGTCATACATTCTGTGTCTTCACCTAGGCTGTTTACTCCCTGGATACTTTCATCTACATTTTGACCTGGAAAAATCCAACTCATCTTTTAAGATCAGGCTCAACTACTATTTCCTTTATTATTAAACGCTCTTCTCTGTTTCTGCTGGTATTTGTAAATACATCTCTTGCAGCATTTACCAAATAACATTACATAGACTTGATTATTCATTGCAGTCCTCTGGATTCAACAGTCAGTCATATGGCAAACAAACACAATCAAGGATAATGCTGTCTGGATACTTGGCTTAAAAACCACACAAGTAAAAGTGTTGAAAAAGTGGCCAAATCTTTCTACAAAACTTCTAGGAATTCAGCATCATTCATAGAAATTGTGTGATCCCTCCCATTCCCCATGAAGGGAAAAGAAGAAGAGACAATTTTTCAACTGTTGGACATGCTCAGTAATGAAGACAAGGTCTTACTCATTTCATTTTGCACACTCAGAGCTAGACCTCATGCTATGTGTATACAAGGAGTTCAATGAGTGTGGGCTGGATGAGCTTTCAGAGATGAAGATAAGGCTTGTGATGTTCCTATGAACTGTGCTCTCACAGTCTTCCCAAGCAAGCAAACATGGAGCAAATCAATTGTTGACATGCCTTGGGTCACTGCTTAATAACAAAATACTTTGCTAAAGTTTTATAAGCTAGAATACTGTTTAGAAACCACATGTCATTGTGTCCCAGAAACAAACTGGTATTCACTCAATAGTGAAGTTTTTGGGCCCTCTTTTATTGAGATAAGACTCCCTAGTTCTCAAAAGAAATACAGTCATTGTACTTATAACTTTTTTGGATAGAATTTGACCTATTAAAGCCGAACCAAGAGTGGCTGGCTTTGGAGTGAGTGGAAATATGTAATTCTTAGCCACGTCATTATATTGTCCCTTAAAGCAGATAGCCAAGACAGAGCTTGAGCTATTGTACAGGCAGCAAGAAATAGTGAAATTGATAGATTTCTTTATCTTCAGTGATAATAATAGTAATGGTCATGTCCTGGATTCCATCTCACAAAATGGCAAATGTATTTCTAGGGTCCTCTCTAAAGAATCAGAGGTTGAAGTAGAAAAATGAAATATGATGCTATCTGGATGAAAGTTGGAGAAACACTACTAAAGACAAAAGCATTAATAAAGAGACCAATTTCCAAGACTCTTGTTTTTCTCTTGCAGGTTGGTTCTGCTTTCTGGTCTTAGGAAATCTTTGAGTTTTATTTATGAGAATTCATGCTTTCCTACCCTCAGCCTTTAGGTTAGTCTGTGGCTACCCTCTGCCTCACCTTCATTTGGGAGACACAGAATTAGCAAATCAGATCTGTATCTGGACTTGGGGAATGTTGCCACTCAGTTCATTCGGTTGCTGTACTTCTTCAGAACATAGACTCGTGTGGTTTCTAAGCTCTTAACTATGCCTTGAACACTGTATACTAAGAGTGTTTAATTGTCTTTTCGAGAAGGATACTCTGCTGCTAGTGCTAACATCCTTTTGTCTCTAAACATTAGTTATCTTCTCTGAAATCTACCCTTAGTATTTTTTTTTTTGCCTTTTCTAGGGCCACTCCCATGGCATATGGAGGTTCCCAGGCTAGGGGTCTAATCGGAGCTATAGCCGCCAGCCTACGCCAGAGCCACAGCAACGTGGGATCAGAGCCACGTCTGCGACCTACACCACAGCTCACGGCAACACCGGATCCTTAACCCACTGAGCAAGGCCAGGGATAGAACCCGCAACCTCATGGTTCCTAGTCGGATTCGTTAACCACTGCGCCGCAACGGGAACTCCCAATCTACCCTTAGTAACAATTTTCTCCCCAGAGCTATGGAAAAAGACCTGAGTCAGCTAGCTGTCAGAAATCCCCAGTTCTAGCCCAGTGCTACTAACTAGATAGTAAACCACTTAATATTTTAATAGCACTTTCAAGTTTTATAAAGCTACCATTAATATGGTTTTCTCAGCAATCGAAGAGTACGATTGGATATGACTGCCACCTAGAAGATGAAGAAATATCATCTATGAGAAGTTATATATGTGGGAAGGACTTAAAACTCTGAGGATTACATGTAATTGGGGTGAGCAAAAGTCATTATCCACCTGACACAGCAGAGGTCTGCACTAGCTAGTATCTTTTTCTTTGCTCTCCACGGTACCGTTATCACTCTAATATATTTCGATTATTTCATATTTAGCTCCAATTTTTTTATGGACGTTCCTAGGTTAGGAGTCGAATCAGAGTTTCAGCTGCTGGCCTGTGCCACAGCCACAGCAACACGGGATCAGAGCCACGTCTACAACCTACACCACAGCTCATGGCAATGCTTAACCCACCGAGCGAGGCAGGGGATCTAACCAGGCAGGAGATCTATCCTTATGGAGACTAGTCAGGTCCTTAACCCACTGAAACAAGATGGGAACTCCCTTTAGCTCCAATTCTTATAGTGTTGCTATCCCAGTATTTCTTATGAAGACCTATTTATTGGCACTAGGTGTGGGAGAAAGACTTACAATTTTAAAGCTTAACAATTCAGATGGAAGTGCTCAAATATTAATTGACCTATGCTTACCAACATCCAAGAATCACCCAATGAGAACATCAAGAGAAATGCTTTAGGAATAGGAATAAGGACTGTATTTGCCAGGCTCGCCTGAGAATTGTGTTAGGACATGAGGGTTGTTATAAGGATCTGAGAGACTGAACCATAAGGGATGTAGCAACATGGAAAGGGGGGTTAACCTACACCTATATTTATATTCAAAATGCCGGATGCAGCAGAAACGAATCCAACTAGGAACCATGAGGTTGCAGGTTCGATCCCTGGCCTCAATCAGTGGGTTAAGGATCCGGCCTTGCTGTGAGCTGTGGTGTAGGTTGCAGATGTGGCTTGGATCCTGTATTGCTGTGGCCGTGCTGTAGGCTGGCAGCTGTAGCTCCAATTTGACCCCTAGCCTGGGAACCTCCATAGGCCTTGGGTGCAGCCCTAAAAAGTAAAAAACAAAACAAAACTGCCAACAAGTACCAGTAACTCAGCTAAGATTCTCAAAATCATATTTGGCCTGCAAGTTTTCCACATTGCCTCCAGAAACCTATGAAGGCTGGGTTACAGGCAAAAGATGCTTATCAAAGCTAAGTCACAGAGATCATTAACTGTCAAATCTGGCACTTGAACTCAGATCTTCTGACTTCAATTTTCTTATTTATCTGCCTCTTAGCTTCTCTAGGCCTCTATTTCCCTATCTGCTAAGTGAGAGGTTGGAGTAGATGCTACAATTGCTAACACCTCAAATTCTATGATTTCTTTTCCTTCTGGTAACATCCCAAACTAGCCCAGACCCCTCCCTTATCACTGAAAACACTGGCATTTCTTTCTCCCACTAACATCGTTCTCACTCTTTTCCAACCCAAGAAAACAGATTAAAAGGAAACCAACTTTTTCTACTCAGGACTTAATGATAGCTTAAAGTAGAAAGCCTCAGTGAGACATCGCATGTACCAGTCTTATTGTAGACAAAAGATCACTATGTTTGTTTACTTGGGGCCAGGCAAGCCTCTCTTTAAAGTTTAATTACCAAGGCATCAGA
Organism: Phacochoerus africanus; assembly: GCF_016906955.1. Lineage (NCBI taxonomy): Eukaryota > Metazoa > Chordata > Mammalia > Artiodactyla > Suidae > Phacochoerus > Phacochoerus africanus. Next base: position 20,745,718 of record NC_062547.1, on the reverse strand, counting down.
CAACTTCTATATATTGAATGCCTGAGTGAACATGGCATTTGTTTTGCCACCATTCAAACTCGATTTATTTTCTTTCCTTCCCTTTCCCTTCCCAGTGCCACTCTGGTGACTCACCAAAGACTATTGAAAAATCCATATATTTCTCAAGCAAGGTCAGAAAGCTGGTTGAAGACTCCTGGTCACCAGTGGGTCAAGCATGTGTTGCTTCAGAGAATCACTAATGGCACCTGGAAAAAGAGGAAAGAATAAGTAATAATGGCCATGGATTTCAGGAAAAAAGAAAGACAAAAAGAGAGCCATACCAGAGTAATCAGGCACTAAGAGTGCATCTCAAGTAGGCAGCAACTTTAAGGGACGCTTTCAACAGGGAGAGTTTACCTGGACCTGCAGCAGAGGGACTCCTACTAAGCTCCATATTGGATGACGGTTTCTGGATACAGAGGAAGGGCATGCTGTCATTCCTGACCCACAACCCAGGCTGCTTTGTACCCTTCCATGGGCTCAATCTAGCTGTGAGACTCTAATACTAACTGGGCCCTAATCCTCCCATTTGCTTTACTCCTCAGAACTTAAAACATCCTAAAAGTACTGCTGCAAGACTCCCAGGTGATCCCAGGTATCTTCCTTCCCCTGCTCTGCACAGCATGTGTGTCTGTGTCCCTTTTCCATCCTTGGGCCTCAGCTCTATCACAGACATTTCCGACCCCCTCACATCAGTCACAGTTTGCATTTGCTGATTTGAGTTCACAGAATCTTTACCCTCCAGAATTCCAAACCACATACACAAAAATTAATTAATTCACAAAAGCTAATGGCCATGAATTTTGTCTTGGTAATTAATGGCATTCCTTGAGATGAGTATCAATAGGAACAAAACTCTTCCACGGTTCTTTTCTAAAGAGCTCATTAAGTTAATCTGGAGAAGGAGCAGGGCCTCAGGGGGTAGCATTCTCAATATGAAAATACTCACAGGAGTTGTCAAGGGGGATGCTTGTCAAGTACAAGACACGGTAGCCATGGAGATGCACCTCTAAGCCAAGGAGAAGCACTTTTCAAGAGAAAGGTATGAGGAGTGCAGCTAGCTGACAGACCCCAGGTTCGGTGCCCTTGGGCCAAGGCCATGCTCCATGTTCTCTCTGAGCACATCAGGGATTGTAGGACCTTGCAATTTCTGCCCAGCACGGGATTCCTCCAACAAATAGTCAAGGTCTATAACTCTCCCTAGGGCTAGATGAGACCTTCTCAGATTTGCACTGAAGTCTGAGAATCTCCCAACCCAATCCTCCTTCCTTCCCCCTCTCCATTCACAGCTGTGTGACCAGCATCATGGTCTGGAGACTTTCTCTGCCTACTCCTGTTCCCTCTCCTCTTATGTCTTTTCTGGGCTTGGCCTCCAAAAAATATTTTGCATTTTTAATTTTATCTCTGTGTTTGCTTTGTGTAGACCCCTAACTGACATTCAAATTCAGAGGAGGTGAGAACTAGAAAGGCTAGAAAGGGACTGACTCATTTACCATTTTACTCTCAATGCTCAGTGGAATGAATATGGCATTCATGGACCATAGGCTCCAAAAGTATAATAATGGGTGGATGTCACACTGATATCCACTGAGACATGAGTTCCCATCTGGTCCCAGTGATCAAACCACTCAGGTCACTAAGTCACCCATGCAGTGACCCCAAGGCCTCTCCAAATCCACCAGTCACCTCCAGGCTCTTTCTAGAAAGATATGAAAAATTGTTGGCTATTTTCCCACTGTACTCTGGGGACACAGTTTAGGCCCTCTCTTCCTAGACACAATACCACCACTACCCACTGCCCTCTACCAACCCCCAGATTTCTGGCCATGGAGGCTTTCCTAAGACTTCCCCCCACTCTAGGCTTTATATGGCTTTAAAGTAAATCAGTAAAAAACCAAAAATCCACGCATTCTTCCTATCTGCTATCAAATTTCCGAACCTATCTGATATCTGATGTTCATGTGGCTGACTCATTATCATTCAGATTTCAGCTCAAAGGGGACCATCTTAGAGAAATCGGCCATGAATAGCTAACCTAATACTGTACCCCTCTATCCAATTACCCTCTTTTATTTCCTCTTAGAACTTACCACTATCTGAAATGTTCTTAATTATTTGTTTACTTGTTTACTCCGTCTTTCTTAATCTAGAAAGTACACTTCAGAAGAACCAAGATGTTAATGGTGCTATTCTCCTCTGTAGCCATATGTCCTAAAACTATGCCAGGCATGTACTTGAATGAATGACAGAAATAGCCCCTGTTTCCATGGAGCACACAATCTAACTAAGAAGGCAAAAACTGAGTAAGTAATTGCAGAATTTTCTACAACATCATTTGGGGAATCCAAGCTCTAACTCAGAGAGCTATACGTTTCTTATAGCCTCCTTGTGCTTCATTTCCTATTCCATTTGATTAAGAAAAAGTTCATGTGCAAACAACTATGCCACTTTCACCCCAGAGGAAATTGTTTTTGGTGCTAATCTAAGCCAGTAGTCTAAAAACTTTTTTGGGTCACACATCTTTATCATTAATCGATTTTTAACAACCCTCCCAAAATACATTTATTTATTTATAAACCATATGTATGTACCACAGTGCTAATGTATTGTGTGCATTTTAAAAACATAACCAATAATTGAAATGTAAACAGATGAGATAAAAATAGATAGAAATATAAATTCCGGGTTTTTTTCTTTTTTCCCCTTTGGATTATCTTTTGCACTCCCTAGATTATGCACAGCATATTTTGAAGACAACTAAAGAAGGCAATTTTTACCTGGAGATAAGAAATTGTCAGAGGTTAGAGGTGGGAAAGGGGCTAAGTACAAGGGGGAGCACAAGGGCATTTTAGGGGTGCGCTGGAATTGTTCTGTATCCTGTTTGTGGTAGTAGTAACAAAAATGCACCCAAGTATTAAAGCTGATAGAACTATACACACCAAAAACAATGTATATTATTGAATATAAAAATTCTAATATTAAGAAAACAAACAAAAAAGGAAACTTAAGAATAGTTAAACACTGAGCATTTTGTTTTTCTGACCAGGCGCTTTCCTATAAAACCCCACATTTCCATCCTTGTTCTGATTTTCCCTCCAGGGATCAGAATTACATCAAAACACAGGAAACAATGTACCTTTATAACCACCTCATTGATCCTTGAACCTGACAGCCAGCTGTGGCAGATGGCTGCAACAATATCTCCCATTGCACGTGCTCTTTTGCAATGTAACCTTGCCACCCCTTCATCAAGAGGTGCAATTCCTCTCCCCTTGAATCTGGGCTGGCCTTAATGACTCACTTAACTTACACACATGAACTTATAGGTGACATCAGAAGAAGCCAAACAGCTTCTGCCCAAATCCCTTACAGTAATTTCTCTCAGAACACAGCTCCCATCCTGAGAAAAGAGTAAGACACACAGACTAGCTTCATGTCTAGCTGACAGTCCCAGATGAGCCCAGCTTTGAGTCATCCCATCCTATCAAGGATAATTTTACTTGCCAACTTGAATCTGTAACAGAGTACCCAGATATCTAGTTGAACATTATTTCTGGTGTTTTCAGGAAATTTAGCATTTGAACCAGCAAGTTAAAGCAGAGGGCCCTCCCCAGTGTGAGTGGGTATTATCCAATCCACTGAGGACTTGAACAGGGCAAAAAGGTAGAGGAAGGCTGAATACACATTTTGCCTTTCTGGACACTGATCATCTCCTGCCCTTCATGTTTCTGGTTCTCAGGTCTTCAGACTCAGACTGGACTCTACATCATTGACTCCCCAGCTCTCAAGCCTTCAAACTACATCGCTGGCTCTTATGGGTCTCCATCTTGCCAGTGGCAGACTGTGGGGCTTCTCAGCTTCTAGAATCACATAGGCCAATTTCCTATAATAAAACTCATTTGATAGTTAGATAGATAGATGATAGATAGATAGATAGATAGATATCTTCTTAGTTTTATTTCTCTGAAGAACCATCCCAATACACATTCCAAGCTGGAACTGCTGAAAGTCCCAACTTCCTGCTGTTTGAGTCACTCCAGATATTTGAATTGTCCCAGCTACTAAATTTTGGGGTGATTGGATAGACAGTATTTGTGTCCAACCCGTTCTCCACTCTGTCCTTTCCCCTTAACAATAGAACCCTGATTTTGTTTTGAGAGCTCTGTTAAAAATATTAAATCTCCTAGCCTAATGTGCAGCAAAGTATGGCCAAACAATACAATCATGGACAATGAGAAGTAAGCAGAAGTTGCTAGATGAAGCTTCCAAAAAAAATAAAATAAAATAAAACAAAGCTCTTTTAAGAGACGGATAAGATATCAGGTTTCTTTGGGCTTTTGCCTCTCTTTACGTTCCTCATTCTTCCTGCAAGCCATGTGGTTCTGATGCCTAGGAGGGAAGGAGCCATCTTGCCACCAGGAGGTTGGAAGTCAGTCTAGAAATGGTGACACAAAATTGTACAAATACACAGATTCCATGATGATTTTGTTTAGCCATACTGAACTATCCACCTGAGACTTCTTGTTATATAAGAGAAATAAACTCCTCCATGATTAAACAATTTTTCATTGGCAATTTCTGTTATATACAGCCAAACACACTTGGTACCAAAAAGATGATGCAGCAAGTAATAGAATCTAAAATTAGGCTTTGTTGAATTTGGCTAAGAAAGACTGGCTTCAAGGAGGCTCAGAGGTGCTCAATACTTGATGAAATGTTCTGCTTCCCTTGTCTTGAACTTTTTAGTAATTATATATTTGAACTTATGTTTTGTAAGTGAAGCCTGACAAGACAATAGAACATGCATGAAAGTAGAGGAGAGAGAGAGATAAAACATGTATATCATTTCTTGCTAACCATTTGCATAAGCTTTCACAAAGCCCCATGAGCACAGGATTCCAGTGAGCCCACGATGCATCCAAGTTCAGGGAGCCATACAAGATGTACATAATAAATGTGCTACATCTAAGACTGAATCCATAGGTTGAGAGGGAGGCACTGACAACCCCAAAAGGCCACTCTTTATTTTAGGACCAGAATTTTCTGGTAGAAAGAAGGCAATGCATTCTAAGAAGAACAAATGACCAAGGAACCCTATCATTGTCTTTCTGACTCTCTTACTTCCCTGTAATAACTAACCACGTATGCTGAAAATGGAAACACAGAATGCTATGGACTGAAGTGTGTGCCCCCCCCCCCACAAGTTCATACACTGAAGCCCTCGCCCCCAATGTAATTGCATCTGGAAATAGGGTCTTTGGGGGTAATTATGGCTAAATGAGGTCATATGAGTGACTCCAAAGTATCCATGGGAAAGAGGAAAGAGAGGAAACGTATGTGCCTTTCTCCTTCTAGGCACCTATTTCCCACTTGACAAAATTCACCTGATGAAAATTTAATTTCCCTGTATTTCTGGGATACAACATATGGCCCCTTCGTGGCACCCAAGAAGTCACATCTCACACCCTATGGTATAATAGTTCAAGCCCATATACAAGTTTCAGGTGGATCCGGGCACCCAGGCCTGTGGCTGATTGGGAACAGAGAGTCTGGGAGGTAAGACAGGCCATGAACATCTGAGATGGCAGATAAAACGTGTCTTGCCACATTCAGAGACATTTAGAAAGAGGCAGATGAAATTGGTCTGGAGCTAGTAAGACTATAAGGAGAGAGGGAAGGAAACATCAATTTCCTAAGGAAAATCTCTGCCAGCAGCTTGTAATTTAAGTGGAAGTCCCAAAATTTGAAAATGTGCAGTTAAAAAAGCCAGGCTCTTCAATAATCCTAAACTAAAACTGATTTAGAAGGGCAGCCACAAAGCTGCAGGCCTTCCCCAGACAACTTTCATTAATAGTTCTCTGCCAGGGAGAGGAGGCTAACCTGCCACAATTAGGGGATTAAAAGGTTGTTCTGCCACTGAAGCCTACTGCTCTGAACTGCCTCAAAACAGAAGCCTTTAAGCAGGGTGGTAGTCAGAGCACAAAGAGTAACAGGTAACAGGGAAGCGTCTTCAGGCTTAAAAACATCTAAACGAGATGTGTGCTGTTATCACTCTCAAAGGTAATGAAAAGGCTAGATACCTGCAAAGAATTAAGGGAACATTTTGCCAAAGAAAATTGAGGCCTGACCACCAATGGCTTGTGACTATTTAACCTCTAAAATAATCCCCAGGCCCTTAGCTTCCATCAACAAGAAGTGGGCTGGAGAGGAAGTGAATGGCATTCTTCTCAATGCAGTCCTAAATTCTGACCTTGCAGGATAATGGGCAAGGACTATAGTCCCAGAGAGTAGAACCATGGGCTGCCAATCGATATTCAAGGCACTTAGACCACTGAGTGTGTAGGGCAAGAAGGCATTGCTCATACTATCCAGAGGATCTGATCACTGTTCTGGACTGATGTGTCTCCAGTTCTGCTCATTCCTGAGTTGTAGTTTCATGGTTGTGATTATTTTCTTCCTTCTCTAAAACTCTCTATTGGCGAGTGTAGGAGGCAAAAAAGCTGTCATTAAATTTATTCCTTATGGGAACTCAAGAACCTGACAAATACTTTGGGACTTTGGTTGAATGCTCTAATTGAAAGAGACTTCAGAGATGGTGAACTACGTTTGAAAAGAATGGTATGTACAGATGTTGTTTATCAAGGGTAAACGCTAGTCTATACCAGTGGCAAACACCAGTCGTTACCATTCATTCTCCTATTCTTCCTTAGTCACAGAACTCACTTTTGTATGAAGCAGCAATGTGCCAGATTCCACAGCATTTCAAGGTGGTCGTGTCACTCTCCTGCGCTTTGATACATTAAGTTTTTAAAAAGAGCGTCATTTGCACTCTTTCTATAGCTTTTTGTTTTCCATTTCCCTTACTTCCTCTTTTCTGTCTGGAATGTGAGTGTGAGACCTAGGAGACAAAGGAGCTGGCTTGTGACCCTGAGAATGAAAGTCGCACCATAGAATTGGCAGAGTAAAAAGAGAAAGGAGTCTGGGCCTTTGACACCTTCATGGAATGACAGAATGGACTCAGGTATTTTTGTTAATCAGGGCAAATAAATGCCTATGTGATGAAACTACTGTTGTTTGGGGTGGTAAGGACATGTAGTCAAAAGCAAACTCTAATTAGTACAGATTCCCAAATGGAAAAGCATAACCAATAAGAAAACTTTTGCCAACTGCTAAAAATTACTCCATGGTGAAGTGTAGCAAAACTGGAAATAAGAGAATAAGAAGTTCTTACCAACTGTTCAGAATAACTTAGAAGGTTCCAAATTGGTAACCAGATAGGTTTTTCTCAAGTTGATACTTAGTGCCCTTGAGTGCTCTATGTAGGCATTATGTCCACATCTGTGTGCACAGACCCCTGAATACCAAAAGCACCTTACAACACAGTAACACAGCACATCTCATGCAAACCCAGTATCTCCACTTTATGTGGGGCTTGGTTAAAAGACATAATTAAGTTATGAGAGAGAAATATGTTTGGGTATTGGAAACATCACATATTAACTATGTCATCTCAATGACTCTTGACTTCTTCATCAAAAAGTTAGAATAAGATAACCAAACTCATGTTGATGCCAAAATAAGATAATAATTTTATAGACTTAAAATGTGGGATATCCACAAGACAACACTATATCAGAGTAGATGTCTTCCAAAAGGGATATAGTAACTGCTTTTTATTTTTTTAATCTATAAATTACCTATCTTTCTTTCTTTCCTTTCTTTCTTTTTTATTTATTCAATCTAACTTCATTAATCATTACCCTGTGCCAGGCACTAGGAACATACACAAAAAAGGAAGGCCCAGAGCCTACGTTTTAAGAAGACAGCTCACCTTCTAATGAACCTCGAAGGATAACAGACTAAAAAGACCCAAGATGACACTGATGACAACAAGAAGTCAACCTCAGGTAAGGTGTGCATAGCAGGAGCCCAGGGGCAAATGTTTAAGACTTCCATCTTAAAGTCACACAATCTCTAGGACCTCTCCCATAATTCAAGAATGGCACAGAATTTAATTACCAGATAACTCCAGCTGAAAAGGAGACACTATATTTGACATACAGTGAATAGAGGTAATTTTCCATTTCTCCACTGCTAAACATTTCCTTATTTCTCTCCAGAGCACTCAGTTTACCACAGACTGTCCAACATAACTATAGCGTTGTTGGCAGTGAGGTACAAGGAAGAAAAAACATGAAATTAAAAACCTGGGAACAAGGAAAACAGTTGCACCTTCTAAACCAAAGCAATCAGTGATCCCAGCAGCTAGTCTGGCCAGAGGACATCGTTTATGTGAAGTGCTCGTGCAAACTGCTGCGTGAATGCTACTTAAGAAAAGAATCCATCATTCTGATTGACCTACCTATGCCACTTTCCCTGGAAGAGTATAGTGCCTGAATCCTAGATGATCATAGCTACAGGTTAACTACCAAACATGGCTGTCTTAAAAACAGGGAATAGAGTCATTCTGATCAGGCCTCTTCAAAATCCTCAGATTCTGGGAATGAGAAAAGAGACAATTCAAACTAAACTGCTCTTCTTTGGATGCTGACAGCAGTATCATCATGATTTCTCTCCACAGCTGAGTGCTTGCTGGTGTTGCAATGATTGAGTCTGGCTGTCCTAAGGCCTCCAAGAGAGAAAACTAAGGTCCTGACACCATGTGGTCACTAATGAGCTCATGATGTTGGTAATCAGCTAAGAGGATTACTTAGTGACCTGATTTCAGAAAGATGCTGCTATTTTGTCTCCCCAAGAGATTATTCATGTCATTTCAATGATACAAATTACTCTTGGTTTTCCATTCTATACTAATCCAAAATGAAAGACGATGAAAGTAAAAACACTCACCAGATGAGCAATAGTGATAAAAGTCGCAAATATTGATCATAGCCTAGTGGACCAAAAAAGCAGTCTAGACCAATTAGAAGCATTCGAAGAAGAAAATGTGAGCAATGCCTGGGTATCTTGTATCAATTATCTGAATTCCTGGATAGTGGCACTATTTCCTGATATAAGAAAGAGTGGATATAGGAGGCAAGAATTGATATTCCTATCGTCCATATTTTTGAGGTGTTTATCAGACATCCTACTTTAGGACAGTTGCTAGATATTCAGAGGTCTCATTAAAAAGGATGAATCAGTAATGCAGGCTGATGAGGAGTGACCATTTTGTGAGAGGGCAATTAGATCAAAGCTTGCATTACGATACCTTGGAGGAGACAGTGTCAAGTCAAAGAAGGCATGGTCAATGTGCCAAAGGCTGCTGGCATCCTGTAATATGAGAACAGAGGTCATTATTGTCTTGGGCAAGATGTGGGTCATTAGGGACCTTGATGAGAATCATTTCAATGGGGTGAATATAGAAGTTTAGAAAGAGTTAAGGAGAGAATGAAAAGTGCAAAAGAAGAGAGTGTCTTCTCTTCAACCCACTCAAGAAGTTTTTCCTGTGAGGAAGAACAAGTAAGTGAGACAGTGCTTGTGAAACTTAGGAGAAATAAGGAGTCAAGGGAAGATTTTTAAAGCCACAGTAAGACATGCTTGAATGCCACTGGAAATAACCCAATAGAGTAGGGGAGTTGTATATTTCCAGGTAAGAGGGAGATCATTGCTGGAGCAAAATCCTTATGTAAATGAGAGGAAGGTGAACCAAAACAAGTGGAGGGATTGGCCTTGGACAAGAGCAGAGATACTTCCTTGTGAGTAGGAAAGGTAAAATCTGTGGATATGGATACAGGTTAATAGAGCTGGCACCAGATAAGTAAATTAATTTTTATTTAACTGCATCTTTTTTTTTCCTCTAAAGCAAAGGTGTCAATGATGGAAAAGGGGTGCTAGAGATTTGAGGATAGGAGTTATAAAATATATATATTCTTGCTGACTGGGAGAGAGAGTTTGTTAGGCAATTATATCACAGTGTGCTGGTAGTGTTGAGTGTCCACTTACGATTTGTGGTCATAAATTTAAAGTGAATGCAAAAAGCATTGTGTGTAACTTTTAAACTTTCACAGGCTGCAGAAGCTGGGAATGAGAAATAGTTTTAATTGCAAACCCAGCAAGTTCTAACTTCATCACACTTTCTCTAAATTCTATTTGAAAACTGAAAAGTTATTTCTTCAGTTCATCTTGATCGTCTCTTCACTTTACGATAGTCAGGTCAAAGGAGCCGGTTGGCACTTTCCACGTTCTGCCTGGATATCACCTCACCAAATCCACAAATTCACTAGGTATGCAATCTGTCTTCCATGTGACCAAGACAACAATTTGGCCAACTGTTCTGCCAATATATACTATCAATCTCATATTCTCCAGCCTCCAGCAACAAGTTTTACCATTCTTCCAATCCCCACTCCAGTCTTGGGTAGGGGCTCCTGGTCTCTACCACCACCCATTTCCAAAGCCAAGTGCTCCATGTTTTACACTTCAGACTATTTCTGGGCACCAATCTCAGTTTCTTTTTTTTTTGTCTTTTGTCTTTTGTTGTTGTTGTTGTTGTTGTTGTTGATGTTGTTGCTATTTCTTGGGCCGCTCCCGCGGCATATGGAGGTTCCCAGGCTAGGGGTTGAATTGGAGCTGTAGCCACCGGCCTACGCCAGAGCCACAGCAACACGGGATCCGAGCCGCGTCTGCAATCTACACCACAGCTCACGGCAATGCCGGATCGTTAACCCACTGAGCAAGGGCAGGGACCGAACCCGCAACCTCATGGTTCCTAGTCGGATACGTTAACCACTGCGCCACGACGGGAACTCCTCAGTTTCAATTATTTACTGCTGTAAGACAAACTTTTCCAAAACTTAATGACTTAAAACAACTCTCTTATTGTATTTCACTATTCTGTGATTCAAGAATTCAGAGGCACAGAAGGGCTTGCTCATCTATGCTCCATGTAATCTATGCTGGGGCTGGACTATGCTAGATAGTCTCTTGACCCACATATTTAGCACCTCAGCTAAGATGGCTCAAATATCTGGGGACTGGTTGCAACAGCTTGACTAGGAACATATGTCTAGATCACAGTTTTTTGCTATTGGCTGGGATCCTTAGTTCACTTCCAAGCTTCTCAGTCTCTCTTTGTGGTCTCTCCAGATGATCTCTGCAGAACTATTGCTCAAGGACCCCAAGTATGCAAAAGCAAAAGCTGGACTTTCAGACTTGGGCTTGAACTAGAACAGTCTCAATTCTGCCACTTTTATTGAATAAAGCAGATCACAGGGTCTTCCAGTTGCAAAGGGAGGGATGTACATATGCACATGAATACTATGAGGCACTGTTCACTGGGGCATAAACTCATAGTTTACCCCACATACTAACTTTTCCTCACAAAGAGAATGGAGCCTATCTGAATTTGTAGTAGCACTTGTTCTTTTAACTTTAATAATTTCACCTTCTGCAGCAATAAAGGAACCACCTCAACATTGTTGTTCTTCTCTAAACATATTTGGCTTAATTTTTCTTTAAATATCTTCAGTACTTGGTCAAGTAACTCTCCTATACCACTTATTTTTTTGCAGTTTATACTTATCTTATATACTTAACAAAACTCATTATATTATATTATAGTACAGCTACTTGTATTCTTTTTGTATCATCCCATTAACTGGGTTACAAGCATCTCAAAAAGAGGAAAGTCGCATATTCAACTTTTTAGGTCTCCACTCCCACTTCCTGTAAGTAGCAGTGGCTCTACTAGTGCCCCCAGAATTGGTCTTAAGTAGAAGCTTGAAATCTATAAATGTCATACAATCTGTTGAAGGAACAGGCTCTGGAAAACAAAGGTGGTAGTCACGAAAGAGTTCCGGCTTTCTAACTCACATGTCCAGTCATCAACACAGCCACTATATATTGGACACTTTCTCCTTGCAAGGCATTGCTAAGTGAAGCCTTCCTGATCTTTTCAGGAATACTGCAAGCTAAAGAGTTACATCTCCACTGAAGTCAGAGAGGTTACGTGACTTGCCACTGGCCACTAAATTATTAAATTGCAGATACTTATGATTAAAACCCAGGTTTGCATTTGCAAAGTCCCTATTCTTTTCACCTCTTCACACTAACTGCATCTATTACCAGTTGCCAGAAAAAGCAACGGTGCTTAGGGCCAGCTTCATGGGCATGTGATCTGCACAGGGTCTCAATCATAGGAGCCCATGCTTGTTTTGACGCTCCACTGTTACTGTTTGAAATTCTTAAGAACTTATAAACGAGAGGCCTTGCCTTTTTTATTTTGCACTAAACCCCTCACCACACACACAGACACACACACAGACACACAGACACACACACACAAATTATATAGCTGGTCCTGAATGTGCTCATGCATAAAATGTCTTAGAACTTAGTACTCACCCTTTTGTGTAACTAGGTTTGTTTATCAAATGAGGAGGCTGCTAAATGTGTGTGGTATAGCTTTTTCTAGCTAAAAATCCACCCCTCAGTATTCTTCCCCAAAATACTACCTCAAGATAGTCATTACTTTAGGTTAGCAAAAAACTCCTCCCTCAAACGGTTTTATATAGCCCATGATCTCACTTCACTCACCTTGAATACCCTTTTTATCTCTCTCCTCCTAGTCAAATCGTTTCTAAAAACACTCTGTTAATTCTTCTTAATACTGCTACAAGGACATTCTTTAATAAAAACTTCAAATCTATACTTGTAAGGGGATAAATTATTGGGTGATTATTCACAACACAAAGGATTACTCACCATGGATTCCTTTAAATGTACGCTGCAAACTCATTCCGTGTTTACGAGTCATTAACCACTTGAACTTTATGGTGCAGAGAAGCAAACTAAAGGATTGGCTACTCCAAGGCTGAAGCCTTAGGTGGGCGCCTAAGGCACAGAGGTGGGACAACTGACAGAGGGAAAGCGGGCTGCAGGAAGCACACTGGTTAGGAGAGAATCTACCACATCCACACAACTTGAAACATAATCTTAAACCTGGCTTTGGGACCCAATTAAAGGTGAATGCTATGGCTTAAATAGGTATAGAAGTAGGGTGTTACCCCCAGAAGAAAATACTTAGAATATTTAGTGGATTATCTAGTGATTTGAACCTTCAGCTCAGCTGACTGAACAATGGAAACTTCAGCCTAAGACAACCAAGATATGAATAAACTGATCTCTACACATCTGCATTTGAGTCTCCCTACTCAGGCAGGGGTCACCGTCTTCTGGTGATAGGATGGCAGTACACCCCAATGATGGGAGAAGCTTTGGATTCTAAGGCCCCAGCCTTTGTCTTCTGTGTACTCTGGGTGGGTTTTGCAGTTGGCTCCTCATTCAAAAGTGGTCCAGGGCCACAGGTTGTGAATGACAGATGGCATGGGATAGTTCTCCCAAGCCACATCATGACACAGGGCACATGTGGTTCAGTACCTATGCCCCAGACAACTGCACTAGGGGAAGGATGGCTTGAGTAAGAGAGCCCCCAGTACCCAAACAGAAACCAAACTAGAACACTCTCACCTCCAAGACTAACTATAGTGAGAAGGAAGAAGGGTATCATCTACATATTGCAAATTCTGCAATACCTGCTTTGACTCTTCCATAGGCTTCCCATTGCACTTAGAATAAAATCACCCTCCTCACTGTGCCCTGTCTTACCTGACTCTCCAGCCTCATCTCTTCCCACACTCCCCTCTTCCCACTCTCCTCTGGCCACAAGAATCTTTTTGCTGTTTTTTGAATAGATCAAGCTTGTGCCTACCACATGGCATTTGCACTTGCTACTCCAGCTTTCAGTTCCCCTCAGGCCCCAGACGTTTGTAGGACTATCTCTTATCATTTGGAGTTCAGATCAAATCTATCTCTTAAAGGGGGAGTTCTCTGAAAAGTGAATAAAGTATATTCATTTGTATACCATTTATCATTTGCCTCCCTCCTCTAAAACCTAAGCTCCAAGGGAAACGGAAACTTACTGTCTCATTTGCTGCTAAATCACCATTTCCTAGACTTGTACTCTGGTACACAGGATAAAATTAATAAATATTTGTTAAACGAATAAATATGTGAGTATACTATTAATATTTTGTTGCAACCTATAGTCCAGATGCTGGAAAATGGTGGGCAAAAGCAAGGGTGTGGCATTGATAAAGCTGAGTTGGGGTGAAGTGAAATGGGGAGAAAAGAAGGATGCAAAGAAACATAAGGAAGACAAAGACAAGACGAAGGACTCTCTGATGTCTGAGTTCACTGTGAGGAGACCTGGACCAGAAAGGTTTATCCCTAGGAGTCTCATCAGGATGTGTTGAGTACATACTACAGAGTTCTCTGCAACACTTAGGAGCACTGGACTAGATGCACAGATAGCCTCGTGGATGAATATTACACCATAAACCAGGCTGGGAAAAAAAGGCAGGGACACAATGATACATCATACAATACTGTTTATATACACTAATAACACAAAAATATAAAGCAAGAAAGCACACTTTACAAGATCACATACAAAAATATGTACATTAAAAACGGAATGGTTGTCTGTGAAGAGGAAAGGCAACGAGATCTTTGGGAAAAAAGATAAAAGGAAATGAATAAATTAAATCAAAAAGGAGAGGGGGAGTTCCCGTCGTGGCGCAGCGGTTAATGAGTCCGACTAGGAACCATGAGGTTGCGGGTTCGATCCCTGGCCTTGCTCAGTGGGTTAAGGATCTGGCGTTGCCGTGAGCTGTGGGGTAGGTTGCAGACGTGGCTCGGATCCCGAGTTGTTTTGGCTCTAGCATAGGCTGGCGGCTACAGCTCCGATTTGCCTGGGAACCTCCATATGCCGCGGGAGTGGCCCAAGAAATGGTAAAAAGACAAAAAAGAAAAAAAAAAAAAAGAAAGGGGCTTCCTATGGCCAATGACAATGATGTATGTTAGTATACATACAGTGCTAAAGAAGAGTCCATGAAGTGAGGGCCATGCTTAATTCAACCCTCTGCATCTGAAGGATAAAGAAAATAGGGATTCTATCTTCTTATTCAAGTCACTTTGTGCAGGGTACTAAAATTCAGACGGGGAGTTTGAACTTGTCAAAATACATAAGTATATCTGAACCTTTCCTGATTAAGAGCTACTTTAGATTTCTCAAGGGTCTAAACCTAAAGATAGGTTACACATTAAAGCTACTGACTTGGAGGATTGGAGGAAGGGAGCCCAGGGGGGCATTCAAGTGCTGAGAGGGCCATGGCCTATTCCTACAGAGAATTGTAATAAGACATAAGGAAGAAAACGGAGTATTGGAAAATTAGGGGCCACATCATAGTCAAAATGGAGTCATTTCAATCCTATTGGAAGCCATGAAGATGAAAGTAACATGTATTAAAAGCCTGTTATTTGCCAAGCTCAGATCTGATACCAGATTCACAACACTCATTCATTCATTCACTCATTCATTCATTCAACCACTATTTATTGAACACATCTTAAATGCCAGGCTTTTTTCAAGTCACTGGAGATATAGAAGTCAACAAAATAGTGCCACATAAATAGCAAAGCACACAACAACAACAACAACAAAAAACCCAACAAGTTAATTAGATAAGAAAAAATCAGAGATAATTGCTATGCAAAGAATTTAAAGTGATATAAGAGAAGGTTAACTAGATGATTTCTTAAGTTTAGATGGCTAGAGAGACACAATGATTAAATACTAGCTTCCAGTATTTGTTGAGATTCATGTTCCAGCTCTGTCTTAGCTGTGTGATCTTAAGCAAGTTACTGAACCTTTCAGGACCTTAGTTTCCTCATTTGCAAAATGGGGATAATAATTTAACCCATCTCATAAGGTTGAGGTGAATATTAAACGTGTTAGGACACATACAATGCTAAAGAATAGTTTTGAGCACATGGTCAGTACTTAATAAATGTTCAGGAGTTCCCGTCGTGGCGCAGTGGTTAACGAATCCGACTAGGAACCATGAGGTTGCGGGTTCGGTCCCTGCCCTTGCTCAGTGGGTTAACAATCCAGCGTTGCTGTGAGCTGTGGTGTAGGTCACAGATGCGGCTCGGATCCCGTGTTGCTGTGGCTCTGGCGTAGGCTTGTGGGTACAGCTCCGATTCGACCCCTAGCCTGGGAACCTCCATATGCCGAGGGAGCGGCCCAAGAAATAGCAAAAAGACCAAAAAAATAAAAAATAAAAAAATAAATAAACTATAGGATGAAAGAGGCAAGTGAGTAGTGCAGAGATTGGGCCAGAAAATTTTACAAGGATCTAAGCACTATGCAAAAATACAAAATAAATAAATAAATAAATAAATAAATAAATGATGATGGTGGTGATGACAATGATGGTGATGATGGTGGCGGTGGTGGCGAATTAAGCTGAGACGTGTTCGTTGAGAAAGTGTCATGTAAAAATTGGAAACAAGAGCATTCCAGGCAGAGCAAACAGCAGGTGCAGAAGCCTTGATAAATTGGAAGAAGTCTGGTATGTTGGAGGAAGAAAAAAAAAAAAAGACTAGGATGTTCAGATCATGATGGGCAAAGGAAGAGTGATAGATAATGATGTCAGAAAGGTAGGCAATGGCCAGATCACAAGAGAAATACTTAATCCAAGATAGAGTTGGAATTTTATTCTAAATTCTGTGAGAAACCACTGGAAATTTATAAGCAGGGAACAGCATGATTCTTACAATAAGCTTATCAGAGAGGCAAAGTTGTCCCCATTTCACCATCAAGATAACAAAGGCATAATGTGATTTAGAAAATGAACCAATGTCACATAGCTATGGACCAGTGTACCAAAATTTGAACCCAAGTCTATCACACTCCAGGTGTGATAGACCCAACCAAGCATCACACATTATAGCAAAAGGATTCCTGTGTAGTTCCTTTCCTTCCACAACTATCATCCCACTAGTGGAAACAACGTTCTGTAAACATTTGGCTAAAATAAGCATGGTAGGCACTTCACTTTCACTTTCAGTGTCAACAGAGGAAAATCAGACTCAGCAGGCCAGGCATTCATGCATATGAATTGGATGACACATCAAATTGGCCTTCTCTGAGGATGCCAGGCTTCCAGCAACATCACATGTGCCTTGATGCAACTGGTGCTTACAAATTGCCACCCAGCTCCTGGGACCTGGCAGTCTCTCCTTTCTAATTGGCATGTTTGATTACTTTGGGGGAGAATTTCTCAACTTCTGTTTTCTTTAGCCAATGCTAAGTGGGAGGAGATGGAGAAAAGGAACAAGAAACAGAGAGGAAGCCAAAAAATGTTACCATAGTGATTAATTAAGCCTGTTCTTAGTTCCCAGGCTAAACAAGATGTTCAAAAGAATACATTGCTCGGATTTTATTTTTTTTGCAGGTTTTTTTGTTTCTTTGTTTCTTTGCTTTTGTTTTTTGCATTAGCACATAGCTCTTATCAGAAACTCCAAAGAAGGCTGAGGACTGGAACCATCACTTGAAGATCTGCAATCTTTTCATACCATTGTACTTTCCTACTCTTTCCACTAACCAGTAGATCTGTAAATCCACTTCAACTTTCCAGAAATAAATGCTTAGAATTAAATTCATAAAATAATTAATAATAATAGCAGGCACTCTTCTAAGCACTTAGCACGCCTTATCTCATTCAACAGAGCATCCAGTAAAGTGCAAGGGAATGGAATGTGCTGAGGGAATACGGACAGGACCCTGAAGTGTCTGCTGGATTCTGAATCCTGACGTGATTTCAAAAAACATACGCTGGACCACTCACGGCATTGTGAAACTCTGCTTCCCTTTTGTAGATATTTTGGAGTATTCATAGATGAATTTGAGTCCTTTCCTCAAGGGAATCTCAGTTACAGAGTTAAAGCTGAAAGAGATCCAGCTGATCTAAGGAAAAGTGGAGTAATTTAGAAATGGTAAATACATGTCTTTCCACTGGACCTGCTTCTAAGCAGACATCACTAATCGACCATAAGCCTATACATCAGAACCTTTCTCAACACAGCGTACTGGTCAACCAATACCATTAGCTCAGTAATTCACTTTCCAACAAATATTTGTTTAATATATATTATGGTCTATGCACTAGGAATACAATGATAAGGAGGACCCTGGCATCAGAATACCTTCCAAACTGAATTTTTATTGAGAATTTTCTGATTCTTCTCAATACATCCACTTTCACTCTAGTGTTGTTTCACTTGACAAATTATCTCTTACCCAGGAAGTCTCATGAGTTGCTCGTTCTTTTTCCTCTATGAAATATTAAACGATTGAGTCCCTATTACAGATTGAAGCCATGACCTGATGGAGTGCTCTACCATAAATTATCCTGAAAGCTCTCAATATGCCTAGAAACCTGTGTAATGCCTCCAAACACAAGTAGAGTAGATTACCCTATTGCAGTGATGGTGTAAATGGTCATATAACTTGTTTTAGCAGGTGGAATGTGAGCAGATATGATGTGAACAGCAGCTTTAAGGGTCTTTTCTGCTTTTGTCTTGCTCTATAATGCTCCTGTGATCTGTCATGAGAAGAATATGTCTGGGAGAGCTGCTAGTCCAAGGAAAATAGAGAAACATGCAGAATGGACCTGAACCCAACTCAAAAGTTGGAGCCAAGCCCAGCCAATTCCCAGCTGAGCCCAGCATGGTTACAGCCGACCTACAGACCTGGGAACAAGAAAATAACTGCTTGTTGTAAGCCACTCAGATTTTGAAATTGTTTGTTATACAGTCAAAATTGAACAATACATAGCTCTCATTTTCTTAGAACTCTTTATATTCCTTTCACTTCCACTTTGAGGCAGGAGGTATTGCTTTTCAACTGGGGACCATACCTCACCAAGAAACAAAATTTTATCTCTTTATTTAGAGCTATTGTGTCTGAACCACCACCAGTTTATAACAAAGCAAATCTAACATGTGGATACTGGTCTGTACAAGGTACACTCGCTGGCTAGTAATATACGCATTTTCCAACATAAACAATTCAAATCAGAAGATTAAAATTACATGCCACAGAGTTTAAGATCAAGCAATCAACTGTCATCTTATCAATCAGTGTTTAATCAGGCAAAAAATAATCAGTATAGGTATTTCAAATAGCAAGAGCATTATTATAGAGACTTGCATAAACATTCAAGGGAACAAAGGTCAGGAAGGCTGCTTTCATGAAATCCAGAAGTGCAGGATCCTGGGGAAACTACAACCTATAGTCTTAGCTACCTACAGCACCAAAGTAGGTGATCCTCAAGAGAATGCTCAAAAGTTATGAGTGATACATCACCCCTGCCATTTCCAACGTCCACACACCTGCTCACAGATTTTGCCAGAGGAATAGTGGCTTCTTTTCTTTTCTACCTTCCAAATCTCACATGATGGACTCTAACTAGAATCCTGTGGACAAGGGAGTCTAGTTTCTAGGCTTACACCCTCTAATACAGGGGAGAAATAAGAAGGGCTAGGATGACACCTAGCACTAACAAATAGTCTCTCTCAGGCTTGCTAAACCTTACTCTGGTTCAGGTACTGAATCAAGGTCCAGGGACTAACGGTTCAACAAAACAGATGCAACACCTGAATTCATGGAAGACACAGTCTCAGGGCATTTCTTCTCAAATGTACTTGAAATACGGCAAATATCAAGAATAATTATTATATAAAGTGGTACATACAAAGCATTAAGGAACAGAGAGGGCAATATTCTTACCCATCTAAGGGGAATATCACGGAAATCTCTTTCTCAGCTGCATTCACACAGAAACACACATACACACACACCTGGAAAAACACAACACGTCTGGCATACAGAAATTTCATGTGTCCCTAAGGACAAGGACGAAGACTGGGAGAAGTAAATGGAGTTCTAAAGTATTTGGGGTCTGTAACCATAAAAGTTCTTGTTATTAGAATTAGCTGCCCTTAACCCAAAATTTATTCTTGGGAGCAACACCAAGACCTCAATTTACATTTTTGCAAAATTTGGGCTTCCTGTGGTGTATTACAGGAGTCTGGGAAGGAGCCAACTTCTGAGCCTTCAGTTTAAAGTCACTTCCTTTCTGATATGTATTAATGCAACCTGGGAGGCCCATGCTAATTCACGGTGTGTGTACTTTAAATTAGGCGTGGTTTTTTTTTTTTTTTTTTGGGTGTGGAGGGTTTCCCCTCATTCTTTTTCTCATGAATTACTTTTAAGCTCTAACACCGTCAAGAAGTCCTGAGGTGTTATATGTTAATAAAAGCATTTCCTAATGGACAGTGGGTGGGTAGGCAGCAAATTAATTGGAAACCATACAGTACTACGCTCTAAGAAAATCCCTGCTGTTTCTACTTGTGTGATTTCTCTGCCAAATAGGATTCTTATGTTCCAGGTAAAAAAGGAGATAGTAGAAAGCCACAAGACTCCAGTTTCATTTGACATTTTTCTCTTCCAACCAACCCCCCACCCAGAAGCCCAGCAGCCACCTTTTGCTGAAATGGAAGACATAAGCCTTGCATTTGTCAGGGAATCTGCATACAGATGTGGCTAAAAGGATCTTGCTTCAAATCAATTTATTTGAACTCTCACATGAACAAAGGACAGCAACCTAACATTTTCTATGACAAAAACAACTCAGATTGGCTACAGCAAAAATGAAAATGTATAGTCTCCTGTTACAAAGAAGCCCAGAGATTTCCTGCTTCGGGCATGCCTTGATCTAGGATTCACACAGTGCCAGTATAAATCTGTCTTTCAGCTCTGCTTCCTCCTGTGTTGGTTTATTATAAAGTGGGCTCCTCTTAAGCAAGGGTGAGCCAACAGCTCCAGGCTCTGACTCTACCAGATTAGCAATGTCAGTTAAAGTCTTAGAGCTGGTGCTCATTAAACTAACTTGGGTCCCTCACCCAACACTGTGTCTAGGAAAATAGAGTATTCCAATTGGCCAGGCCTAGGTCATTTGTGCCCCAACTGGATCAGCCCCATTAGAGCTACACAGATGGAGGGGCAAGTATACATGTACCACAAAAATTGTTATCTAATACAGTTCTTAAAAATCAGAGTAGCTAACTTGTGTTTGATAGCTAATTATGTCCCAGGCACTGTGCTCAGTGCTGGGCAAGCATTATCTTATTTAGTCCTCACAGTCACACTATGAAGTCCATTCTATAATCATCTCCATTTTAAAGATAAGGAAACCAAGACCTTGGTTTCTTCCCCAAGGTCTCCCTCTTTCAGGTTGTCACTGCTGTCCTCCATATCTAAATCACATCTGCTTTCAGCCAAGAAACAGCAACACCTAAGTAGGATTTGATGAACTGGCTCTGTGAGGATAAGGTGCACATTAACTCCCCTGCAGCTGGGCCATGCAACATGTCATCCTCTGAAAGGAATTCCAGGATTCAGCAGACACAGCATTTGGAAAACAGGAATGGTGAAGGTTCATCCTAGGAATTCCAGGATTCAGCAGACACAGCATTTGGAAAACAGGAATGGTGAAGGTTCATCCTGAGGTCCTACAGTGTATGAGTTTGCCTCCCAAAAAGGCAAGGCCTGTGTTTTATCAACTTGCATAATCTGCTTTTCTGATTATTTCCCTTTTTTAAAATTAATTAGACACTTAAGGTAGATAGGAGAAAGAAGAGAAAGCAAAACACAGAAGAGTCAATTATTTCAATGCTGCCTGAAACAGGACACATTCAAATCAACTCAGCAACATTTCCTAAAATCACTCAAACTTGCAGCTGGACTTAACTAAAAGGAAAACTAAAAGGAAACCAACTACAATACATGCAGATAGGGATTTATGCAAAAGCAACTAGGGGTGCTCACTTTACAAAACATCTTTATATGGCAGAAAATGAACCACCTGTATTCTTTGTACATCATTTTAAAAGTTACTTGACTGATCTGAATAATATGAGGTTATTTGCTCAGAAGTCTGCCTATTGTGTAATGGGATCTGTGTACATTATGCAATAATAGAAAAGAGCTGCATGAAATTATTTAGTGAATGAGATGTGAAAATTAGGTAAAGTCTTAAGTTGAGTTAAAGATCTAAACGTAAAAAACAGTTCCACAGGAGTTCCTGTTGTGGCGCAGTGGAAACGAATCCGACTAGGAACCATGAGGTATGGGTTCGATCCCTCGCCTCATTCAGTGGGTTAAGGATCCAGCGTTGCCATGAGTTATGGTGTAGGTTGCAGACACAGCTCAGATCTGATGTTGCTGTGGCTATGGTGTAGGCTGGCAGCTGTAGCTCCAATTCAACTCCTAGCCTAGGAACCTCCATATGCCATGGGTGTGGCCCTAAAGAGCAAAAAATTAATAAATAAACAAATTAAAATTTAAAAAACCAGTCCTATAATAACAATAAAAGAAATTATGGGTAAATATATTATGCCTTTGAGGTTGAAAAATGTTCTTAGTTAAGACCAAAAAAGGCCTTTTAGAAAAAGGAAAAGATTGATTATCTGACTAGATTGAAATTTAAAACTTCTGCATGATGAAACACAAAATAAACATAGTTCAAAGGTATGAAAGTAACTGGAGAAAATATTTACAGTATGCATAATAGGAGATTAATGTCTAGACTAAACAAAGGACTCCTAGAAATCAAAAATACAAATAATACAATAGAAAAATGGACAAAAATATAACAGATAAATCACAGAGAGGAATTACTAATGGTTAATAAAAATATAAAAAGATATTCAATCTTACTCATGTTCATAGAAAGGCAAATTCAAACTATGATGAATACATTTTTACTTGTTAGACTGGCAAAAAGGGAGTGACTTTTGTGGTGCAATGGGATTGGCATCTCTGCAGCACAAGGATGCAGGTTTGATCCCTGACCCAACCCAGTGCAGTTGGTTAAAGGATCCAGCATTGCTGCAGCTGCAGCCTAGGTTGCAACTGCAACTCGAATCTGATCCCTGGCCCAGGAACTAAATATGTTGCAGGGTAGCCAAAAAAGAAAGAAAAAGAAAATTAAGGCATTACTGAGGCTTGATAATATTAAGCATTAGTGAGGCTGTGGGGAAATGGGTACCATCACACAAAATGCGTACAACTACCTTGGAGAGCAATCTATCAGTACTGACTGAAATTTTAAAGGCTCATATCCACTTATAAAGAATATACATATAAAAACATTTATTATAGAACTGCAGTAATACAAAATACTAGAGACTACCCATAGTAGGAAGATGTTTAATTAAGCTCTGCCATATCCAAATCATGGAATTGTAAGCTGTAGTTTTTTAAAATAAAGAACATCCACATGGAGCGACATAGCCCCACCACCATGATACAGTCTGAATGAGAAACAAAAGTTGGAGAATATGCACTCCCTAATACCATTAATCTCTCTCTCTCTCTCTCTCTCTCACACACACACACTCACACACACACATACACACACACACACACACACGCCTTCACAATGAAAGTATATATTTAGTAAGAATGCACAGATTATTATTGATTGCAATGATACAGAGATACAAACAGAGACATATGGATCTAGATGGGTCTAGAATGATACATAGCAAACCAGAAAGATATATAGGAAAGAATTCAAGGTAATGGACAAAGACCTTTCTTGCCTCATCTACTAAGGTATTCATTTACTCATTTTTATAAGGAAATTTAATTCATCTGTTACTTATGAAATTACTACTAATATTAAGATTTTTCCAGATGGTTAAAAATAATATACACAATATTTAAGTCTGCAAATACTAATCACACCTTATATATACCCACTGATAAAAAACATAAAGGCTATGGCTCAGGCTTGCTCATTAACTCATTTTTTTTAATTCACCTGGTAAAAATCTTACTGACACCTCTTATAAGCTAGGCACTGTCTCAGCAGCATTGATAACAAGGAATGAGCTGAGGAGCTCCACTCTCATAAAGCTTACATTCTGGTAGGGGAGAAGATAATAAATAAATGATTAATTAATGTGATAGGTGGTAACAAATAATAAGAAAAATAGGAGTTCCCGTTGTGGCGCAGTGGTTAACGAATCCGACTAGGAACCATGAGGTTGCGGGTTCGGTCCCTGCCCTTGCTCAGTGGGTTAACGATCCGGCGTTGCCGTGAGCTGTGGTGTGGGTTGCAGACGTGGCTTGGATCCCGAGTTGCTGTGGCTCTGGCTTAGGCCGGTGGCTACAGCTCCGATTCGACCCTTAGCCTGGGAACCTCCATATGCCACAGGAGTGGCCCATGAAATAGCAAATAAATAAATAAATAAATAAAGTTTGAGCACTAAGAGTCCACTCCTTGTACCCAACTGTTCCTCCATTCAGCCTTGGGGACAGGTGCTTCATGATTCCATGAGCTTCTCTTCCTAAAGAGAAACTCAGAAGAAGGAAGTTAGTAGGCTACAGCTGATCAGCTGTATTCAACTTCTGCCTTCTCCACTTGCCATTGAATCCCCTCAGCCTCAGCTAACACATCTGGAGGTCCTGGTACCTTCCTAAAAGTGGATTTTCTGTGTCAAGGGATAAATAATTATGCATCTTGCTTATTACTGCCAAATTCCCCTCCATACCAAATTCCAACAACAATGAATGAAAGTGCCTATTTCCCCACAGCTTCCCCAAAAAGCCTTTGGGGTCAATAATGGTATCTCTCTCAATAGTTTTAGTCTGCATTTCTATTTTCATGGGTGAGATTGAGCCTCTTTTATATAGTTAAAAGCCACATGCATTTCTTTTCCTATGATCTTTCTGTTCACATTCTTATCTCATTTTTCTATAAGATTGATTACATTTTTCTTCTCTATTTAAGAAGCTCTTTTTATATTAGAGATATTAACTCTTTATGATAAAAGATGCAAATACTTTTTTTAATTGAAATTTCAGCAGGGACATGAAGAAATCGAGGCATGAATGAGGCATGCAGTTATGTGAACTGAGTGAACACAGCTATGTGGAGGGAGTATTTGTCTATCTCTTAAGAGGTTTATGGGGCAGTAGCAGAGGCCTCACTGGAAAGCATAGGTTATAGATCATGTACAACACTGTCGGCAATTGAGTATTGAGTCTGAAATTCAAGAAAGATGTTGGAGCTAGAGATATAAATTTGAAAACTATCCACATGGAGATGGTATTTAAAACCATGGAGCTGCAATTACCTAAAGAGTGAGTAGAGTAGATGGTATATAATTTCGTAGTAACAAATGTTGTACACATAAACATATCGTATATGATGAGTGACACCTACATAGTATCTATAATCTAAAGCATAGGTTTTGCTGCTGCTAACAACCCCTTATAGAGTAACAAACACCTAAGCTATGCTATAGTCATATGTCTAGCACTTGAATAAAATATTCACTGGGATTTATCACCATTACTCCCTTTGAAGAAAAATAAGAAAAACGGGATTGTTACCAAAAGAGGGGGGCATGTTATGCAATGTGCCAAAATATTTTAATTTCAGCACTTCAAAAAGGAGAGTCATATGGAGTTTTCCAAGAAACCAGAGAAAAGGGGGAAAATCTGCAGAGTATCGTGTGGCCTAGGAACCCCGTGTATTTGACTGCCAGCCATTTCCTTTTATTTCTAGATGTCTGGAGCATCTGTTCTCACTGCTGAGATGTGAGGTGTCCAGTGTGCAAGTCTGCTTGAGGGGAGGAAGATACCTGCTAGCAGAAAGAAAGAGCCAGTTGCTGGAGTCCTGGAACCAGCTTCTCCTGACATCTGGAGTTGGAAATTAAACCTCTCCCAAGTGGACAGTTGTTTACATCAGCCTAATGATCAGAAGTCTAACTCTGGGCAAAACATTGTGCATTTCCAATAAGCATTATAAATATTATATGGCATCTTTGAATATATCGTTTCAGGGCAATGACACTGACTTTCATTCTACCATCAAAACGGGCATGGGAGGAAGGTCAGGGCAGTGAAGGGTAAAAAGAAACTGCACTGGGGAGATCAAGAATCCTAGATTCCAAATCTGCCCTGACTTGGCATGGACATGGGCAAGTTACAAGGAACATCTTCATAACTGAGATGTACTGACTATTAAAAGGGAGGGAAGAGACATTTACAAGCTAGCTAGTTCCACTTCTCAGTTTACAGAGACAGAAAGCAAGGCTCAACCGATTCTCGGTTCTCTTTGGGCAATCAGCCCCTTGCCAAGAATATGTAATCTAGCAACAAAACAAAAATATTGTCCCTGCACAAGTGCCTGCAATGCACTGAATGGATAAGGCTGCCAAATCTAAAGTGGGATGTTAGCAAGCTCATATACCCACAGGTCTCAAAAGTTCATGCCCTAGAAAGCCTATCAGGAACAAAGGCAATCATTTGTCTGACTCACTGGGATCCACACTGAGAGACAAAAGAAAGGGGTGATACTTATATATTCCTCCCCAATCCCAACAATGTTCAGGCACAAAAAACCAAACATCCTTATCAAAATGCATACATTCACCTGGAAAAACTGACAATAACACATTAATATCCACATACTTATTAGTGCTGATGAGTCTCAGAGTTGATAGCTGCCCCCTGGAGAAAAACCATGACCCTAGAAGAAGGGGCATGAGCCAGGCTAAGTTTAACGGATAGGTGAGAAAGATCTGGAACAAGAAACCTAAAGACAGGAGTTCCCATCGTGACTCAGCAGTAACGAACCCGACTAGTATCCACGAGGACACGGGTTTGATCCCAGGCCTCACTCAGTGGGTTAAGGATCTGGCATTGCCGTGAGCTATGGCATAGGTCGCAGACTCGGCCCAGATCTGACGTTGCTGTGGCTGTGGCATAGGCTGGCAGCTATAGCTCCAATTTGACCCCTAGCCTGGGAACTTCCATATGCTGCAAGCGCAGCCCTAAAAAAAATTAAAAAAAAAGAAAAAGAAAAAGAAGAAAGAAAAAAACCTAAAAACCTAAACGCAAAGTTGGGATGTCATCCACACTGGGGATCCTGGAAAGCTAGAGAGTATACATTTTTGAAATCATACCCAACTCAACATTTTGTCTAGAAAGATTTTCTCCTCTGGGAATTCACACAACCATGTTTGTAAACTGGGTGTTCCCTGCTCTGCCATTCACCGGCTATGTCAATACTGGCGCATTACTGCAGGTTCCTGAGCTTGGATTTCCTCACCTATAATTCAGCATACCTACCATATTTGTCTCCCACTGCTGCCAGGCATAGCACTAATAGCAATACTAATAACTTTGCATTGTTTAGGATTTACTATGCTGTTTAAGGGTCTTCTCCTACTATATGAACAAGTATATCACATGAACTACGTAATTTAAACTTCACAAAAACTCTATCAGGTAGGTGTTGTTAACCCCATTTCACAGATAAGGAAACTGAGGCACAGAGAGGTTAAGAACTGGCTCAAAGTTACACAGCTAATAATAAAGGGAAATAGGATTTTGATCCAACCATCTGATCTGATAACCTTTTCTTAACTGCACCATAGTGTTTCACTTCCTTCGCTACATTTTAAAGAGGACAGGAGTTCCCTGGTGGCTCAGTGGGTTAAGGATCTGGATTGTCACCGCTGTGGCTCAGGTTAGATCATTGGCCTGAGAATTTTTTCATGCCATGTGCATGGCCAAAAATAAAAGAGTAAAAATAAAGAGGACAAAGTCCAATGAGAGCACATTCAGAGAAGAGAGGGAAGGATACTACTTCCTAACTACCATGCTAGGTTGCCAATTCAAGGCCCGGTGGACCCCAGAGCAAGGAATTTAACCCCAGGAATGAACTGAGTACATAAATCATGTTAACGTTCATAGATTTGCTCACAGAATTTTTAAAACTATTAAGTTTCTTACAGTCAACAGCTATAAATATACATACACAGAGCAAAGAATCTGTAACACAGGCAAGAAAGGCATAAACACTCTGAAAAGGAGGAAAATAGGAGTAAGAACTTCTTTACACTGATAAAGGCAGTGTAATAGTTTTCTGTGCCTGAAAATGACCACAAACTGGTGGCTTATAACAATAGAAACATATTACCTCTGAAGTCTGAAATCAAGGTGGCTGTAGAGCCACATTCCCTCTGGAGGCTTTAGAAGGAAATCTGTTCTTTCTTCCAGCTTCTTGGTGGCTGCAGGCATTCTTTGACTTGTGGCCACATCATTCCAGTCTCTGCCTCTGTGATCTCCTCCTCATCTTCTGTCTCTTCTTTCTCATAAGAATGCTTGTGATGGCATTTAGGGCCCACCTGATAATCCAAGATGACCTCCTCACCCCATAATCCTTATTAATCACATCTGCGAAGCCCCTTTTCCAAAAAAGGCAGCACCCACCCGGTTCTGGGGCTTGACGAGTGCATCTTTGGGAAGGGAGGTGCCGAGCACGTAGGGGTCTACACAGGCAGTAATGGCTCCCTGTTGCAGATGGACCCAACTTTCAGAAGCCCAACATATCACATTTAATTAAAAAGATGTTTGCTAAATTTAATCATTAGTACAAGGATCCTATAAATAAAAAAAGCCTTTTCTTGTCCTGGTATAGCACAACTTTACAAAACCTGGATTTCACAATTTTTCAGAAATTTTCCAAGTCCATGAATAAGATGCACCTATTTTGCCCACACCCAGGGAGCAGCCCACCCTTCTGCTGAGCTAACCCAGCCTAGGTACTCTTCAGGCAGGCCATCCTTCTGAAGGGACTGAGACTTTGGGGCATGTGCTACCACTGTGTAAGCAGACTTCCAGGAACACTGAAGAGTCCTAAGCATGATGCCAAATTGCAGCCTCTCAAATGAGCTGCTGATCTGTTGTCTTTGATCAGGAGAAATGGCAGTATTTTGTCAATGCTCAAAGGCCAGTCTACCCCAACCTTTCTTATAATGAAGTCTGCCATGAACTTTATAAAAAGAGTGTGTTCAGGGTAAGGCTCTGACACAATGCAGAAAGCAAATCCCAAGGCTGGTGGCAGCCAGTTTGGACAGATATCAGAAGTGACACACCAGCCCAAAGGCACCCACCAGACAGCAGTTAAGCCCTTGGACAACCCTGCCTCCAAATAGAAATTGGAAGAGGGATGTGGAAATGGCATCTTCTCTTGAGGGGGAAAGGAACTAAGTACAGTAGCAGATGGAACATGGCCTTACACTAATCCAGACTCCATAATTAAATTCCGGAACCTTGCCAGCAAAGGAAGACGGTGCTCAAAAATAGCAGGTGTCTCCCAGATATTTTTGCCAGAGAGGCTTCTGTAAGCCATCGGGCTTATAGCCTAGGGGATAAAAACATTAGTGAAGCTAAGCATCCAGCTAGCTCTAAAGAGGAGACAAGAATGAGCTGGAGCTGCTTTTATATCCCCTGCAGAAGTACTGACTCCTAAGTGGATTTAACTGTCTCTGGGGTCCTTCAGATATGCGTGGACTTTGTGGTTGAAGGTGCAATCACAGATCTGGAGCAGTTCTGGCAGCAAAATAAATGCCCACCTGCCTACATTAATACACCTCCCAGCTATTGTGCATCTCAAAGTTGTACCAGAGAAGTGACTTCAGAGATAATGCCCATTAATGTGATCCAGCCAATTCTTCAGCATTGTATAGAGCAGCAGCATGATATACTGATTTGAAAACTGAACTCTGGAATCAGATGGACCTAGATGATATCTAGCTCTACAACTTACTAGTATGTGATCTAAGGGAAGTAACTAAGCCTCTACAAGCCATGGGCAGTTTTTTATCTGAGAAGAAAGATTATAATATTTCTTATATCAGAGCACTATTGTGGAGAATAAATGATACTATAATAAGGCAATTAGCTCATAGTAAGGCACATGGCAAAAGTGTTCAATAAATGTTAGTCACTTTTAAGATAATGGTGATTAAATGGATTGAAGAGCTAACACTGAAGGCAATCATGCATAGAAAATCACGAAAAAGGGAAAGAGGATCAGTAGCACTGGGAGTTCTGTTTTACAGCTTTTATTTTGTTGCCTCAAGTTTGAGGGATGCTTGCTCCTTTCATCTGGTCTTGGCAAGCAAGGAGGGTAGACAAAGACCACAAAACTGTCACACGGTGTAGGCTGGAACTCTCAGGCAGGAACTCTCAGGCAGGAACTCAGCAGCAGGACAGTGCATATGGTCCCCCATTCTCTGAGCATCCCACAGATATGCTAGCATCAGGCACTGCTGGACACATTGCCAGTTGTGGTCCAGGAAATGGACCCCTTCCCTGCTGCTTTTGTCTCTTTACAGGGTTTTTCAAGGAAGCATCCTTCCAAGTCTGGAAAACCAGTATGACTGGGGCACCAGCTGCTCAGGAGAACTGCACAACAGTCTAGAGGCTTCAGCTGATAGCACCTGAAAAGCATGTGTAAAGTACATGCACAGCTGCTTCCTCTGATGAAAGGGGACTCACACCTCCCAGCTGCCTCATTTCTAGGCAACCTTGTGAGAACCATCTGGCTCATCTAATGGGCAATCCTTCCTGTATCCCCACAGTGTTTCTTCGGGTAATTAAACAGGGATTTATCAAACACCTAGTCAGGTCTGCATAGAGATACAGCCCATCATCATAGTAGGAGTTTGTTGAGCTTCGGAATCAATAGTCATGGATTCAAACTGCAGGTTCACCACTAATTAGCTAGACTATGAACAAGACAGATAGTCTCTCTATGCCTCAGTTTTATACTCTAGAAGGAGTATAAAAATTATACCTATAGTCATAGAATTACTTTGAGGATTAAATGAGATAATGTTTGAGAATTCATCAGAGGGTCTAGCATATGATAGCACAATTACACAGTGACTAGACTGACCTGGGCTCTATGCTGAATATAAAAAAATGCTAGGCCAGGTCTCGTCAACTCAGGTTGATACTTAGGGTATTTCAACATATCTATGTGAGTAATTATCTCCTTATCATTTCCTTCCAAAGCACAAAATATTTACAGTTGAAACTAAAGATAAAAGACCTACCTCGACTTTTCCCCTCCACCTCAAAACCTTGGAGGGTTTATAGCTGCTGTTATGGAGACTTCCCGTTACATGATTACTGTAATTTCTCTGGCTCCTAGTCTCCATTCCATCCTATGGAATTCCATCCTATAGTCCCTTATCCTAGTTCTGGTCCTCTTAATTTCCAAGAACCTCTCACCTAAGTGGTTTCTGGAGGTTATGTTTCATTTTGTCATTCACTCTTTTAACAAATATTGACCCATCCAACCCTTATGAACCTATGCCATTCTAAGTCTGGAGCTACAATAATGAGAAGGATGAATAGGGTCTCTACCCCTCAGAAAGTCTACAATTTATGAAGGAAGGTGGGCATTAAAACTAGCGGTGGGTGGTGGTAGCAATATTAATAGCACCTCAAAGCAGGTGAAGATAACCTGGTCTTGAATGAGTAGATAAGGCTGCTTGAGGAAATCTTCCATGAGATAGTGACATTCAAGCAAGGCCAAAAGAATCATTGAGAACTACCCATGAAAAGAAGAGAGGAAAAAGTGTTTCAAGCAAAGACAATCCAATTATCACTCTTGACCCCCACTTCAGGCCCAACTCAGGTTACAACAGCCTAGCAAGAACTATTTGTCACTGCCATTAATCCTCCATACCCACTAGAAAACTTTAAAAGGTTAGAGCTGGCACCTGCATCTCTCAACAACTAAAGCCTCTCCAGCACAACCTCAATTCACTCAGAGGAAGAGAGAGAAAGAAAAATGGGTTGCATTCAGAAATGCTCAAAAGCTCTCCATCTGTGAACCGTGGAAGATACTTGTTGCTCAGCTTGCCAGAGAAAGCCAACAGAAATCCAGAGCCACCTTCCCTTCTCCCTTTCAAGACAGGAGCCCAAAACTGCCTTCAAACCCAGAGAATGACCCAGTTGACAAGGCCACACTATTTCTTTGCCTGTCAAAAAAATGGACTTTCTCAGTTTCCACTGTGGATGAAAATATAATATTTCTGTTTGCAATTTCAATTTCACAGCTGACTGGCATCTGCAGAGACAGAGAGAATTCTAATAAAATTGCAGAAGCATTTAATACAATGACTGGCAGATGGGGAAAAGGTTTGTAGCAACTCCATTTTCTGATTATGTTAACAAAACATGGCATGTGCTTTTCTAATGCACTGACCCTGTTTCATTTACAATTTAAATCTGATGACTAAAAAACAGTGATTAGGACTTTTGAGGGGCAATGCTGTTTACAACCTGAATGGTTTAATAATATATGGGTCCTTTTCCCCCATTTCCAATCAAACAAATTAGCATTGCAGGTTCTGCACTTAATAAAGTTACACAGGGCAATTTTTAAAAAAATTGTCTGAGTGCTACCTTGCGTCAATAAACTAGTTATGCACACTTGATTTGGAAATTAAGCAACAATGGAGTATTCTTTAACCATAATAGAAAGCCCTTTAAACAAAAAGTAGGCCCAGTGGGGCATTCTAAAACTAAAAGCCATTACTGATAGGACAGGATAAGGCCTGTGGGTACCAACTGCAGGCAAAACTGCTACTCAGCTGGTTAAGAAGAAACATGTTAGCCCCTTCTCCCTTGAAACACAGCCAGCCTGTCAACACTTCTAAAGTGGTCACTGTGAAGGAAAGGCTAAAGACAATCATAAAGCCAGTCTTGGAGGTAGTTTGCTTACAGCTTTGATCCATGGCTGGCCAAGTTTCCTGGGCCAACATTTCAACATTCATAAACTAAAAGTATTGGACTGGTTCTCAGGAGCTGGTCCTTAGACTAAAAGCCGATTGACTGTGACAGGTTTCACAGGCAGAGTTTTTGTTGCTATTCCTTCTAATACAGATTCCTGGGATTCCTGGACTCCAGCCACCAAAGAGCCTTGATTTAGTGGGGCTGAAGGAGGGCCCAGAAATCAACTTTTTTTTAACATGTGTGAAGTTTTTTTAATTGAAGTATATTTGATTTACAATGTTGTGCCAATTTCTGTTGTACAGCGAAGTGATCCAGTCATACATAAATAGACATCAACGTTTTAAAGTTCCCAAAGGATCAGATTTGGGAGCCATTGGCCTAGATTACCTCCAGGTCTAAGAGGTGATCATCCAAATACATAAGAAACCGAGGAGTTCCCGTCATGGCGCAGTGGTTAACGATTCCGACTAGAAACCATGAGGTTGCGGGTTCGGTCCCTGGCCTTGCTCAGTGGGTTAACGATCCGGCGTTGCCGTGAGCTGTGGTGTAGGTTGCAGACGCGGCTCGGATCCCGAGTTGCTGTGGCTCTGGCGTAGGCCGGTGGCTACAGCTCCGATTCAACCCCTAGCCTGGGAACCTCCATATGCCGCGGGAGCGGCCCAAGAAATAGCAACAACAACAACAACAACAAAAAAAAAAAGACAAAAAAAAAGAAACCGAGAACACAGACTTGCATTTGACTAAAAATGGCAAATACATAATATTTTTAACTAAGTGATTTTGTAGCTATCTAGATATTTGGAGATAAGAAGTAGTTTCAGGCATTTGTGAAGGTCAATTTACTTAAACTGAGTTTGGTAATCCTTTGTGTCTTCAGACCCAGTTGTGTAGGTACATGGAGCCTGTGTGAGCCACTGGAAGACTAAGCTGAGCAGAGAGGAGAAACTGAATTAAAAGTCAAGAGCCATTGGAGCAAGAGAGCAAGGACAGAGACCAGTTCATGAGGAGCAAAGGCTGCTTTTCTCAGGGCCAAGACAAAAACTGGAAGCCACAATAGGCTCGAAAGATAAACAAATGTATTTAGAGGAAAATGGTTCTTTCCCCCACACAGAAACATAGGTTTCTTCTGTGGATGTCCTCAAGTGGTGCTGTGCCAGTTACACACCCTTTAGTCTTTAAAAAACTGTAAAACACAAATATTCTCAAAGGTGATAAATAACACCTTAAATTGTATTATCACCTAAACTTATCACCTTGATAACCCAGTTAAAAAAAGACTCTGAAAGAAAGAGAGAGCAGCATGCAACCAAGGAAGGCTGAACAGCGAGACAGACACCAAGTTCTGGCACAAAATTATTTCCTGAGAACAACCCTGCCAATCTATAAGATAAGAAAAATGTCATGCTGTGCCTTCCCACTTCTGGGAAGCCTTGCAAGGTTACAATTGATGTTGTCATAATGTGTCCTAGGACTATGAAGAAATTAGCTACACAGACCCACTCTGATCCTTCCTCACCTAGGGCAGTCTGACTGCCAAGTTAAGCTGATGATGGGCAGGAGAGCATTTAAAGAAGGCCATTGCCATCATTTTGTTACCTGACCCACTGCCAATTGAGTCTTCTCCGCCTGTTTCCATTCTCATTAGTTGCCATGGATGCATCTCCTTATCTAAATGACATTTCAGTCAACATCTTCCCTGGAAAGGAGCGTGAAGTAGCCAAGGAGAACTCTGGAAACATCTCTGCCTATTTATCATCATCATCATTTCATTATGTAGTTTTTAGCTCATATAAAGGCTCTCTCTTATTAGGGATTTATATAAGATCTATGAGTAACCTAAGTTGAACCTAGGAAAAACTTCCAATTAGACACTTCCCAACTTAATTTATCCTTATATAAGTGTAAGCACATACTTATATACAAATACATACCCAGCTCCTCGAAATGATGGATACTCTGCATGCCTAACTAGTTCAGGAGAATAAATATCAGCTGATTACCTGCTCATGCCTGGCACTGTGCTAGACCCATTATACTACCACATTTAAACCTCTGGCCCCATGGGAAGGTGGATTATCCCATACACAGGTGAGGAAGTTGTGGACCAGAGTGGTGAACATGATGGAAATACTACATACGAAAGCCCTTAACGTGGGCCAGGCCTGTAACAGGAGCTCTACCGTGCATCTACTCATTTAGTCCTCATAACTTATGACGCAGGCTTAATTATCCCCATGTTAGGATGAACACACTAAGGCACAAAGAAGTTAGACAGCTTTGTAGTTTCACACAGCTAGTCAGCACCAGAGCCAAGAATGAGATCCAGGCAATCTGGCTCCAGAGGCTGTGTACTGAACCACTACACTCTTTCACTCATGAATGGCCTAAGGTCATGAAGATAGCAGGTAATGGACATGGATTCTAACTCTGCAAGGTTCCAGGTAGGGTACTGACACTGTATGTAGGTTTCCACACATTTCACTTGAAGGCAGCTGCTTTCAATTCAGATCAAAATTTAAATTCTTTCACAGCATAGACCTGCACCCCAGGAATCATCTAAGCTAAGCACTTAAATTTTGGATGCTTATCAGTCAATGACAACTGATTTAAGGCTTCATACTCAGTCCTTCCTAAGCTGTATATTTAAGAAGATATATGCCTTATAAAAAACCTCAGTACCATACACCTAGGGGTTTTCAGGCAGAGGTGCTTAGGACTTGAATGATGGACCACGGTTAGCCAGCAGGAGGGCCCCCCAGGGTAGGGGAGTGGAAGAGAAGGAAAGGGAAAGAACAGAGAGGAAATACAAAGAAGAAAGAGATCTATTGAATACCTACTACATTATAGGAATTACATGAGGCAGTCTATATATGTTATTGCACTTTTCCCTCAAAACAACCTATGAAAGATGTAATAATATTCCCAAGATGATCTTGCTAGCATGCAGAACAAATAAAAATTAAACTGTCTCTCCAACCTCAAAGCCCAAGCTCTTTCCATTACCCTTATGCTGCCTCCTCAAAGTCAAGCTCTTCACTTTTAATTCCATTGTGGAAAAAAAAAAATTGCTCAATCTCTTGCCTTTATTTCCCCAACTATAAATTGGGATAACAGTAGTTTTTCCTCACAGTTCTGAAAATTAAGCAGTACAGTATTTGTAAAGCACTAAGAACTGTGCTTGGGCACACAGTAAACAGACAGTTATCAGTACTGTTAATTGAATATGTAGCAATGATGGAGAAAAATATGCCAGGTACTGTGCTAGGTATGGTGTTAAGAAATTACACCAGCCTAGGAGTTCCCTTCATGGCGCAGTGGTTAATAAATCTGACTAGGAACCATGAGGTTGTGGGTTCGATCCCTGGCCTCGCTCAGTGGGTTAATGATCTGGCGTTGCTGTGAGCTGTGGTGTAGGTTGCAGACGTGGCTCGAATCCCGCATTGCTATGGCTCTGGCACGTAGGCCGGCGGCTACAGCTCCAATTAGACCCCTAGCCTGGGAACCTCCATATGACACAGGAGCGGCCCTAGAAAAGGCAAAAAGACAAAAAAAAAAAAGAAAAAGAAAAAGAAAGAAATTACACCAGCCTAGCCTCTTTGAAAAGGTAAACAAAATTGACAAACGTCTGGCCAGACTAACCAAGAAGAGGAGAGAAAAAAACCAAATAAACAAAATAAGAAATGAAAAAGGAGAAGTCGCAATGGATGCTATAGAAATACAAAAAAAAAAAAAGAGAGAGAGAGAATACCTTTAACAATTGTATGCTAACAAATTTGACAACCTAAAAGAAATGGACAATTTTCTAGAGACTTACAGCCTGCCAAAACTGAATCTAGAGGAAATAAATCAATTGAACAGACCGATCACTAGAAATGAAATTGAATATGTCATAAAAAACACTCCCTACAAATAAAAGTCCAGGACCAGATGGCTTCACAGGCGAATTCTACCAAACATACAAAGAGGAACTGGTGCCCATCCTCCTTAAACTCTTCCAAAAGGTTGAAGAAAAAGGAACACTCCCAAAAACATTCTATGATGCCACCATCGCCCTAATACCAAACCCAAAGATATCACAAAAAAAGAAAACTATAGGCCAATATCTTTGATAAATATAGACACAAAAATTCTCAACAAAATTTTAGCCAACTGAATTCAACAATATCAAAAAGATCATACACCACAACCAAATGGGATTCATCCCAGGTTCACAAGGATGGTTCAACATATGAAAATCAATCAAAGTCATACACCACATTAACAAAAGAAAAATAAAAAACCACAGGATCATCTCAATAGATGCAGAAGAAGCATTTGACAAAGTCCAACATCCATTTATAATCAAAACTCTTATCAAAGTGAGTATAGAGGGAACACACTTTAACATAATCAAAGCCATTTACGACAAAGTCACAGAAAATATAATTCTCAATGGAGAAAAGCTGAAAGCCTTCCCACCAAAATCTGGAACAAGACAAGGATGCCCACTCTCACCACTGTTATTCAACATAGTATTGGGAGCCCAGGCCACAGCAATCAGACAAACAAAAGAAATAAATGGTATCCAAATTGGAAGAGAAGAGGTAAAACTGTCACTGTATGCAGATGACATGATACTATCTATAGAAAACCCTAAGGACTTAACCCAAAAACTACTCCAACTAATCAACAAATTCAGCAAAGTAGCAGGACATAAGATTAACATTCAGAAATCAGTTGCATTTCTGTACAGTAACAATGAAATATTAGAAAAGAAATACAAAAATACAATGCCTTTTAAAATTGCACCCAAAAAAAATCAAACACCTAGAATAAACCTGACCAAGAAGGTGAAAGACTTACATGCTGAGAACTATAAAACATTTATCAAGAAAATTAAAGAGGATGCAAAGAAATGGAAAGACATTCCATGCTCCTGGGTGGGAAAAATTCATACTGTAAAAATGGCCATACTACACAAAGCCATCTACAGATTCAATGCAATCCCAATCAAATTACCCATGACATTTTTCACAGAACTAGAACAAACAATCCAAACATTTATATGGAGCCACAAAAGACCCAGAATTGCCAAAGCCATCCTGAGGAACAAAAACCAAGCAGGAGGCATAACTCTCCCAGACTTCAGGCAATATTACAAAGCCACAGTCATCAAGACAGTGTGGTACTGGTACCAAAACAGACATGCAGACCAATGGAACAGAACAGAGAACCCAGAAATAAACCCAGACATCTACAGTCAATTAATCTCTGACAAAGGAGGCAAGAATATAAAATGGGAAAAAGACAGTCTCTTCAGAAAGTGGTGCTGGTCAAACTGGACAGCCACATGTAAATCAATGAAACTGGAACACACTCTCACGCCATGCACAAAAAATAAACAAAACGGCTTAAAGACTTAAATTTATAAGACAAGACACCATCAAACTCCTAGACGTGAACATAGGCAAAACATTCTCTGACATCAACCTTACAAATGGTTTCTCAGGTCAGTCTCCCAAGGCAACAGAAATAAAAGCAAAAATAAACCAATGGGACCTAATCAAACTAACAAGCTTTTGCACAGTAAAGGAAACCAAAAAGAAAACTAAAAGACAACCTATGGAATGGGAGAAGATACTCTGAAACAATGCAACTGACAAGGGCTTAATCTCTAAAATATACAAACAACTTATACAACCCAACAGCAAAAAAGCCAACAACCCTAATGGAAAATTGGGCAAAAGACCTGAATAGACATTTCTCCGAGGAAGATATATACATGGCTAACAAGCACATGAAAAAATGCTCAACATCACTGATTGTTAGAGAAATGCAAATCAAAACTACCACAAGATACTACCTCACACCAGTCAGAATGGTCATCATTAATGAGTCCACAAATAACAAATGCTGGAGGGGGTGTGGAGAAAAGGGAACCCTCCTGCACTGTTGGTGGAAATGTAAGCTGGTACAACCACTATGGAGAACAGTATGGAGGTACCTTAGAAAACTATACATACTACTACCATATGACCCAGCAATCCCACTCTTGGGCATTTATCTGGACAAAACTTTCCTTGAAAAAGACACATGCACCCATATGTTCACTGCAGCACTATTCACAATAGGCAAGACATGGAAACAACCTAAATGTCTATCAACAGATGAATGGATTAAGAAGATGTGACATATATACACAATGGAATACTACTCAGCCATAAAAAAGAACAAAAGAATGCCATTTGCAGCCACATGGATGGAACTAGAGACTCTCATACTAAGTGAAGTAAGCCAGAAAGATAAAGACAAATACCATATGATATCATTTATATCTGGAATCTAATATATGGTACAAATTGAACTTTCCACAGAAAAGAAAATCATGGACATGGAGAACAGACTTGCGGTTGCCAAGGGAGAGGGAGTGGGATGAACTGGGAATTTGCGGTTAATAGATGCAAAATATTGCCTTTGGTATGGATAAGCAATGAGATCCTGCTGTGTAGCACTGGGAACTATATCTAGTCACTTATGATGGAGCATGACAATGTGAGAAAAAGTAATGCATATATGTATGTGTGACTGGGTCACCTTGCTGTACAGTAGAAAGTGACAAAACACTGTAAACCAGCTATAATGGAAAAAAATAAAAATCATTAAATTAAAAAAAATTTAAAGGAATTACATTAGCCTAAACAAACTAAGACTAGTACAGCCAACAACCCTCCTTAAGCATCTCAAAGACCAGCAGAAGACATTCTCAAACTGTAATGTGCACACAAATCTCCTGGGAATCTTGTTAAAATGCAGATTCTGATTCAGTAATTTCGGGGTGGGACCTGAGACTCTACATTTCTCAGCGACTCCCAGGTGATGCTCTGGCCCTGAGACCACACTTGAAGTAGCCAAGACCTAAAAAACTGCTTTCTCATTTCCTAGTCTCTGAATTTCCCCTCTCAAGTGTCCAAGATAATGAAAACAAGCCAGGAAAAACAAATCATCTTCAACAACCAAATGTCAAATAAATTAAAGTCTCAAGCACTGGGACAGCCCTGGAAAGCAGCTCCCCAGGGCTCCTGGGACTGGAAATCCTTTCTCCACATTCTCCTGGCAGCCCGCTAATCACCGAGAGGAGTGAATGCCTCCATTTTCTTCTTTCTCCTCCTGAATCAAAAAGAGGATAAATCTGTTGTGTGGCTCCAGGTCCAATTTGAAGGCTAAGTTCCTCTGCAGTGTACTTAAACTTCCAAATTTATCCAAAGAAGAGGGCAGTCTAGTTTACTTATGTTTGTCAGAATATCTGTAATCTTTCTCCTCACACTGTATTCCTTTGGACTCCCTCTAGCTGATTCTTCCCCACCAGTAACATCCCAATATAATTTGCACTATTATGAAGACAGATGCTACCAAGTTCATTTGTTATTAAGTGACCACAGGAAATGGCAGGGATTCTGATAAGTAATTGAAATTATATCACAGCAACAGCCCAGCAGACCCTCTTCACTCATGCCCCTCAGGATCCTAGGGTAACATCAATTAAGACAAATTAAGACAAAGAACATTGAGTTGGAAGAAATATTATTTTCTCCAAGAAATATTATTGGCCCCGTGGTGTGATTCAGGACACAGGAGTCAAGAAATGTTTTAGGTCTGACTTGGAGAAAGGCTTTCAGAAATATTTTATGAGCTCTAAAATTATAATAACTCACCAAGTGGTTCTTTCTAATTTTATTTCTCCCCAAGCACAACACCAAGACCTCTCGTGTCCAAATAAGAGGGGACGGGGTGAAAAGAGCACATGCAAGGAGTCTGTTCTTTTCACTCTTTGACCTAGGCAGCCAGGGATTCCATCTCGCCCTAGTACTATTAGGATTTTATGACTTTCATCCATCCAAGTACAATACAGAAGCCAGAATCTACTAGAAACTAAGTGCTGGAGTTTGCCCACCATTCACACATCTAGATTCTTTTGTGGGGTGTGTTTTAAATGGTCTCATTCAAAACACAGGAGAAGGTATATTGGTTAAGACTGCAATCAGAGTTTTAGGGCCCTGACATTTACTATCAGTTGGAAGAATCATAGTTTCTCTTGGCTTTATATATTCATGAACTGTGGCAACTATTAAGCACCAACCAACTGTGATAATGAAATAAGATAATGCATGTAAAGTGCTTAGCACGATGCCTGGCACATGTAAAAATTATTACTATCCTGCCACACACAGCTTCCTAGTTGTAAATGAAAAAGGAAGAAAAATTTTCAAGTATATGTTCTCTATAGCTATACTGCTGGTTCTGTTTTAATATTAAGTTATTGAGTGATTAGTAATACAATTCAACACCCAAAGATGACTGTTTCTTCACTTTCTGGGCCTCAGCATCCTTGTCTGTAAAATGAGGAGATTGTACTAAATTGCCCATAAAGGCCTTCTCAGTTACAATAGGAAATGTCTAGACATTGTAGAGCAAGGTTCCATGGATGCAAGCAAATCACCAAAGACCCCCTCTTGAAAGCTGAGATGGGGACTAAGCCCACACTGAGGCTGCACAAACAGGAACTCCATCACACTAATTTACCTGGAACTATCTTTGTGCCTTTTCATTTCTGCATTTAACAGAAAGGTTATTTCCAGTTGATGAATACTAAGTGAGATGCCAACATGGCCAGGATGCTTAGATGAGATCTGGCCCCTAGAACCAAAAGACTTACAGACCAGTACCAGAATCAAGTCCGGTCACTAATGACTGCAGAGGCTGGAAGTGTTGGTCAGTGAGGATATTTGTTTTGCTACTAGTACCATAGAAAATGTTGGTGGTGTCCTTCAGGGTATTTCCCATGAACCCCAAGACTAAAAAAGCAGCAACCTTGGAGTTCCAGCTGTGGCACAATGGGTTAAGAATCCAACTGCAATGGCTCAGGTCTCTACAGAGGCACAGATTTGTTCCCCAGCCCGGACTAGTAAGGTAAAGGATCTGGCATTGCCATAGTTGCTGCAGCTGTGCTATATAGGTCACAGCTATGCCTCAGATTCAGTCTCTGGCCGGGGAACTTCCAAATGCCACAGATGTGGCCATAAAATAAATTTTAAAAAGAATAACAACAACCACAACTACAATAATTTGAGCTGCTTCTACTATCATCAGTGCTTAAATGTCTGCTCTGTACCAAGCCTATACTAGCTATACTGAACCCTCTATAATAACCCCTTGAATTATATAGTGTTATCAATTGGCTACAAACATCCGCCACCTTCCTGCTATGGCTTCTTCTAATAGCAACCAGCCCACTCCAACTCTTTTAGCCTAAGAGGCTACACTTAGTCCATATGAATCCCTCCTGATGATGACAGCTGTTCAGACCATAGATAAGAACATAATCTAGGGCAATCAATCCATGCACTGGCTGAAAAAGGTCAATGTAGCCCATTAAATTCTCCAGACATTTTCTAGCCAGGCTACACATTAGAATCACCTGGTGACCTTTTTACTTTATTTTATTTTTTGTCTTTTTAGGGCCGCACCTGCAGCATATAGAGGTTCCCAGGCTAGGGGTCTAATCAGAGCTGTAGCTGGTGGCCTATGCCACAGCCACAGCAACGTGGGATCCGAGCCCCATTTGCGACCCACACCACACACAGCTCACGGCAACGCCGGAACCTTAACTCACTGAGTGAGGCCAGGGATCGAACTCACCACCTCATGATTCCTAATAGGATTTGTCAACCACTGAGCCATGATAGGAACTCCTGGTGACCTTTTTAAACATTCAGGTATCAGGGTCCACCACAGACCAATTAAATCAGGCTGGGGAAAAGGGGAACTGGATATACATATTTTGCAAAGCACTCCTGTTGATTCTGACATGAAGTCTAGGCTGAGTGTCACAGCCTTAGAGCAGTGGTTCTCAATGTGAAGTCCCCAAAACAGAAGCATCAGCATCTCTCAGAAACTTGTTAGAAATACAGATTCTCGGGCCCCACTCCAGACCTATAGGATGAGAAACTCTGGTGATGATACCCAGAAATCTGCATTTGAACAAGCCCTCCAAAGGATTCCCTTGCATACCAAAGTCTGAGCACTACTGCCCTAAAGCTCTGCTACTCAAAGTGGCTCATCAACAAGCAGCAATGGCATTACCGGGAAACTTGCCAGAAATGCAGAATATTCTGCCCCACCCTAGAGTTAATGAATCAGAATCAGTATTTTCACATCTCCAGATAACTGGTATGCACATGGAAGTTTGAGAAATACAGGAGAAAATAACGAGTTTCAATGGAAGAAGTTAAAATAGCCAAAACTGGAAGTAATGATTCTCAACCAGGGAGTTATGTTCCACCCATAGGGAATTGATCAGAACAAACCAAAGAGCTTTCTCAACCCATTTGCAGAGAGAGAGAGACACCCAGAGAGTTCACCACTGCCAATGAAAATATACTGTATTCCTCAAAGTAGGGGATGGAAAATAGTTTTATAAAGCAGAAATTGAGAAAGCCTGGTAAGCAAAGTATGATAGGCATGGCAAACTGAAGATATGGAAAAGCAGAGGAAGATAACTATATGAAAAGAGCTATGCAGACAAGCAGAAAGAGGCAAACAGAAAGAGACAGAATAAAAAGTAGCTGATCTCTAGAGTTGTCGCCTGCCCTCACAGTTTGGTTCCAGTCCAGCAGTATCCTCATAATAAACAGCTTCTCTTGAGATGATTTGAAAGGGTCTCTATCCGTGTTAACTGCAAGTACTCATTTTGTGTGTGGCCACCTAGGAGTGCTCACTGATGGGAGGTGAGGGGGGTGAAGGAGCTGACTTCCCCAGACAGCCACAAGCCTACTCGAGGTCCCAGCTGCCAAGGAAGAATCTACCTCCAATCACACTTTCCCTCCTGAGACCCACTTTGGGCCCCCAAACCAAATAAATGCCTGAGAGAGAGAGGAATCACAGAAAGCCTAGGCCAGATGATGGGAAATGCATGCATTCTCCTCCCACACAGAAATCCAGGAAAGGCTTCAGTAGCTGGGCTCCCGTGTGCCTGCACACCTCACCCCACCTGGCAACACAACTGCTCTACTTGCACCTCATGCTTTGCCAAGGTTAGATGAGGAAGGTTTGAGACACGGGAGTGGGAGGATACACAAAGAAAAGAAAGCCATCTAAATAAAATAAAGCCATCCCAAATCATTTCCTCAGTATCCAAGGAAAGATAGTTGCCAAAATTTATGGAAAATGATATACTTGGTAAGAAAGCAGACCTTCCTCAGCTTCAGTGGAAATAGAGATCCCTATGAATAGCTAAATACACAATTAATACCATCTGGTAGAGAATAAACCTCCATAAAAGTGCAAGCTACAAAATAGCAATAAAAGCCATACCTTCTGAGCAGTGTAGATACATGTCGCAATGCCAAGGGCAATGGTCCGGTACAATGCAGATACTCAAACCATGACATATAAAATTACCAAGTGATGAAGCCTGCCTATACTCACTC
Organism: Phacochoerus africanus; assembly: GCF_016906955.1. NCBI lineage: Eukaryota > Metazoa > Chordata > Mammalia > Artiodactyla > Suidae > Phacochoerus > Phacochoerus africanus. Next base: position 20,701,708 of record NC_062547.1, on the reverse strand, counting down.
TCACTTCAGCAAGAGCTTACTGTGCTGACATCAAAAGCTCTAGGTTTCCAAGAATGGCCAGTTGTCAATCTCTCTTCCATTTTGGCCTATTTCATAGAAGGCTCACATCTATAAAACTTATGCTCCTGCACAGTTCTCCAGGGACAAGTGGATATATTGTTTCCTTTCTTCTCTCATCCAAGAAATCACAATGGAATACAAGTGAGGAAGATGGCTATTATAATATGAATAACCTTGAGTATGCTCTGAACTATTTTTTAAATAAATCATTTACAATTTCAGAACTTTATCAAAAGTAACAATGTACTTTTCATTAATCATTCAATAAATATTTTTGGAGCATTCCCTATGTGCCAGAGGGCTAACCTGGAAACAGTAAGCAGGTTCTCTGTTCTCTCTGTTCAGAAGCCAGACAATTATGCAAACAATTAGAAAAAAGGTACATTAACATGGGAGTTCCTACTGTGGCACAGTGGGTTAAAGATCTGGTGTTGTCTTTGCAGTGGCTCAGATTGCTGCTGAGGCACAGGTTCAATCCTCAGCCCAGCACGATAGGTTAGGGATCCATCACTGTCGCAGCAGTGGTGTATGTGCAGCTAGGGCTCGGATTTGATACCTGGCCTGGGAACTTCCACGGGTGTGACAAGAAAAAAAAAAAAAAAAAGAAGAAGAGGAATACATGTTAACACACTCTTGTTTAAGAAATTACACAAACCAAAGCATCAATGTATATGTGCATATAAAATACATTTTTTAAGTTCAGGTAAAATATTCTCTAAATCAGTGGTAAGCAAAGTTTTTTAATAAAGGGCTAGGTAGTAAGTATTTTCAGCTTTGTGAGTCGCTCAGACAGCTGCTATCACAGCCACTCAACCCTGTGATTATAGTGTGACAGCAACCATGCAGCTTTTGTATGTAAACAAAGGAGCATGATTCTGTTCCAATAAATCTTTATTTACAAAAACGGTCGAATTTGGGCCTCAGGTAGCAGTTTGCCAACCTCTGCTCTAAATTATTAAAAGCAAGTTCCTTCAGAGGAGTGAGACTTGAGGGAGAGATGGAGGATTTCAAAAAGAACTTTCACTTTTACCCAATATGCATCTGTTTTGTTTGAATATTTTGTCCAGCACTGAATCCTCCAGTCCTTTGCACAGTGCCTGGCACATGGTACTCACAGGTAAAGACCTGTTTAATAAATCAATTAAGTAGATGAGTTCAATTTCTATGAATAACATTTTAACTTATAAAGCAGTCATTAAGTGTAATAAATAGTGATAGGGGAAGTATAGGACACTCTGAGGGCACATGAAAAGGACACCAAGTCCAGACTAAGATTGTCAAGAACTCCTTCCCAAGAAACTAGGATCCAAGTTCATTAAGACCTGCCGTTGCACAGAGTAATATCAAAGTGGAGAACAGTTAAGACTCACAAATGCACGAGCAGCACAGAAATAGCCAGACCACTTAACCAGTATTTGAGCAGGCAATCAATCAGTTCAAGTGGGAGGCCCAGGAGTGTCAGGGTTCAAGCTGTGTCCCAGCAAGACAGCTCCTGGGCTCTGCAAACCATCCTCCCTGAGCCCAAGCTAGGGCACATTGGAACAAATGCCAGAGGAAGAGTCTGCTTCCCCACTGAGTGTAATGACATCCAGATTCAATCATGAAAAAGACAAGATGGAGAGAACCTCAGCATTCCTGCTGAAATGAGGTTTTGAGAACAGAGAGAAATTACAGGTTTGAGCTCTTCCCTACAAGCCCATGTCTGTGGACAATTACTTCTCCATAGCAAAGTGTCAGTCACTTCTCTTAGGAGAGCAGCCTGCGAACAAAGAGAAAACAAAACTGCTATTGCTTCCTAGAAGCCCACACCAAACACTATCCCTGAATAGCTGTCATTCAAACAAAGCCCCAAGGAGGGAGATTAAATTCTACCTCTGCAACTTCCAAATGCCTTCAAATTACAAGGGAAACCCAGCTTTTCTATTGAAGTTCATTTGTTAAAGACCAAAATAGATATGCTAGTTTATTAGATAACAATAGACCACAATATTTCAGGTATAGAGTATTCGTTGTATTAAAAAATATTATTGTATATTTCTATTGTTTTAGATATAGAATTAACCAAAACCTGCATCTTCACGTGCAAAAATCCTCTTTGACTTTCTGTTAGTTCTCATTATCTGTCGTAGATGGGATGGAGGTGGGGGGGATGTCATTTTCCTTCAAGGACTTGTATGTGGATCTTTGGCTCCACTAACTGGTAGTAATTTAAACATACATGAAAGTGAAGTGGGATGGGGTGGGGAGGATTTGGGTAAGGATACCAGAGCACAGAGAAGTGTCCTACCCTAGAATTAAAGCCCTCTCTAGAAAGGTTAAATTCCCAGGTTTAGGAGAAACTGTGTGTATTGGGAGTTTATAGATCTCCAGTCCCAATTCCAACACCCTCCAATGTTGGGGAGAAAGGTTCCTTACCACCAACAGAATATCCCCACACAGTCTGTCTATGAACCCAGCTTTTCTCAGGGCTCTCTCCTAGCTATTCCCTATGATATTTTAGGACCTTCCATGTCATCAAACAGCATCTAGGTCTTTCTGCCATCCAGTGGCTTCTCTAACTCTTGGCATCACATCCAGAGACCAGCTCCTGGCACTCAGGGTCCATTCTGAGCCTTCCAGTGACAGCTAAACTGATCCATAGCTAATCCCTTTCAAGATTTGGAGAGAGCCTTTACAGCTACATCTAGGAAGAAAGATTGTGGGAATATTTTTATCAAACTCAGATGTCTTCCTTGATCCTGGGGGAAGTGAGAGGAGGGCAGAGCAAGGACAGAGCCAAAAAGGAGGTGAGAGTGGACACAGCTCTCATCTTCCAGAAAACACTACCCCCAGGAAGGAATAGAACCAACACTCTCAGTTCCAAATGGGTCTTGGTCTAGGTCTTAAATTTTTTCTTCAAGATTGCCTCCATTGGCAAGAATAAGTAATACGAATTGAGCCCTAGAAACATTTTTATTTATTCATGCCCCCTAATAATTTTCCTGCATATCAAGGGGTTATCATCATATAGATTAGAGGACACTATAGTCCTACAATAGTGAACTTTCCCTTCGAGGTTGTTATGGCTTAACATATGCTTGTCCTAAAGAAGAAACGACGACTTTGCTCTCACTATTTTCCCAGCTATTATCACAGGACCCAAAATATTAGTACTCTTTGAACACTGATGGATGAATGAATGAGTACATAAGTGATATTTGCAGTAATTCAAAATTAGACTATCCCAGAGAAATTTTAAACTCAATCCATCTCTCGATGATGCTCCTTTCATGCCTTTTATTTATTTCTCTCTCAAAATAATTATGGAGCACGTATGGCTCAAACGTCCTTCGCAACTATACATTATGACATTTCAGATTTGTTATTGCCTTTTTGTAGAAAATCCACATCCCATGTTGGGATCGTTATCACAGGATCCCACACTGTATCTCACCTTAGCCTCTCACCTTCTGGCAGACATCCAGGGGATGGCACACACATTAAATACTGAGATAAACCACCTGTTTCTGTTACATACCTTTCCTTGGATTCCTGAGCAGGAGAAATATTCCAGCCAGATGAGCTCTCTCTTACACAGAAATCCCCAGACTGCCTCTTCCTGAGCTCACTCTCTACCTATCATTAGGGCTTTCTTTCGACTTGTCTAACCACTTGAGCTTTTGGAAATTTTTGAATTTTCTTATGACTTTGGACCTGCCATTATGGGTTGAATCATGTTTTCCCCCAAATCCGTATGTTGAAGTTATGAAGTTATGATCCCAACCCCTCAGTACTTCAGAATGAGACCTTCTGTGGAGATTGGGCTCTTGCAGAAGGCAAACGAGTTAAAATGAGGACACTAGGGTGAGCCCTACTTCAATATGACTGGTGTCCTTATGAAAAGGGGGAATTTGGAGACAAACAGCCATACAGGAAGAGCACATGTGAACATGAAGACAGCCATGTACAAGCTAAGAAAGGGGGTCTGGAACAGATTCTTCCCTTACAGCCCTCAGAAGGAACCAACTCCTCCAACATCTTGATTTCAGACTTCACCTCCAAAACAAAGACCATAAATTTCTGTTGTTTGAGCCACCCAGTCTGTGGTACTTTGTTATGGCAACCCTAGGAAAATAGTACATGTCTCCCCAACTTCTCTTCTTGAGGCCATGTCGACAGGGTTCACTGGCAAACCGATACCTTCTTAACCAGGAGGCAATGCAGTGAATGAGGACAAGGCCAAGACCCAAACTGCCAGGGTTCAAAGCTTGCTTCCACCACTTGCTAGATGTATGACTTGGGTTAGAGTACTTATTTCCTCTATACCTCAGTTTTTGCATCTCTAAAGAGACTATGCCAGAATAACACCTCAAAGTCTAGTTGTGAGGATTAAATGAGATAATCCAGTCTAGTTTATGGTATACAATAAAAACTCAGTCAGTGCTAGTTGTTGATGGCAGTGGTAGTTAACAGTACTAGTAATTAGTATATAGGCATTATGATATGCATTAAAAGGAAAATGGAGTTTCAGGTCAACACAAACAGACCTGGAATTCAAACTCCACTTCCATTTCTTAGTATCTTTGCAACTTTGTACAATTCACCTTACTTCTCTAAACTTCAGTAAACTGGAGACAATCTAAAAACTGGAGATACATTGTACAACTACAGATGTAATAAATTCATTGAGTAATAAAAAAACTGCAAAAAAATAAAAATAAAATAAAAACTGTCATAGAATTGCTACATAGATTAAGCATTTGGCACTGTCCCTGGTTCAGATTAAAGCCCACCCAAAATGGCCCCCTCCCCTTTAAATACAGGTGATCTGACTCCTCACCTCTCACTTCAGTTATTTTATTTCAACCACATCCTTTTCCGAGCCTTAAAAAGACATAATTTTGCAAGACAAAAAGACTGAATACAGCTAAGCAGCAGCTGTTCTTCTTTATCAACTAACCCTAGTATGGGCAATACCATTAAAATACATTAGTACCCCCATACTAGAAGGCAGGATCAACCCAAGAGGGCAGTTCATTTCTAAGCCCACATGTTCTCCAACCAAAATGAGCCATGCACTACTCACAGCTACTTTGAACAGCATTTCAAGGTCACTTCCTGGGATAGGAAATTGTCCCTCAGCAGTCACATAACTGACATTTCCTTTCTTTTACCTGCAAGGCCCCTTAAGTCAGCCAAATGGAATCTTTTTGCCTTCAAAGACTGTGCTGCAGGTAGAAGTTACTGACTGCTGCATGCCTGGGGCTCAAGAAAGCACTGCCTCTATTCCAAACGATTCATAAAACACTCCTGTTTTTTAAACATATATATGAAAGAACTTAGAAGGTTTACAAGGAATAAAAAAATAATTTTTCACCTTTTAACCTATTTGAACACTTGAATATCTTCCCAAATATTTTATCGATGACTTGGAGCATTTGCCATTATTCTTCAGACACATGCAAATACTAGCACTCAAACCAACCTAGGAAAAACATACAAAGAAGGACAGATAACTATTACTTTCATAATCCTTATAAACCTTATATTCTGAAATCATTTTTCTAGTAGTGACTACATAGACTTATAAATTATCCTTAAAAGCTGCCAAAATGCTCTCCCCAAAACTTAGGAAGGGTGATTCTCTTTTTACCTGCTGGAAGAAGAAACCAAAGTTTAACACCTCTTTTATAGTTTACACAATGCTTTCTAAGAATTTCCCCCACTGCCATTCCATTCCTTTCCCCACCAGCACTTGATTGTCACTTGTGAGACTTTCCTTGGTTTTTATGGATTCAATTTACAGGGAGTACTTGGGGAGCCACTCCAGCAGTGAAATATCCCCCTCAGGAGCCTATACCTGAAAACAAGGGGAAAGGTAGTTATTTCTTAATATCAATATGAAGGCAACGAGGCATGAGGTTGGATGACAAGCTCTAGTATGAATTAAGCTCTCAGAACACTAATATCACCCAGAGCAAGCCAATAAGCTCCACAAGGATGAGGGTCATGTCTGCCCCATCCAATGTTATACCCCAGGTGCCAGACTTAGTGCTGACCCAGAAGCCTATAAGTATGGCGTAAATACCTGATATATACTGAACCTCTTTGATACAAGGCTCACACTTTATTCAGTTTTGTAACCCACGCATATCTACCCTGGTATTTTTTATATAATAATAGTTCACCTGTCTGGTTACCAGTACTATTAAGTACTTTTATTCCATGCTCTGAGTTAGACACTAAGATATGTCTATAACAGTCATGATAATCTTATTGACCAAAGAATCAGACCCAGTTTACAAAGAGAAAACAGAGAAATTAAATCAGCTATTCTAGGTTTCACAAAAGTGAGTAGCAAGAATCAATTCTGAAGCCAGGTCTTTTTTAACTCGAATGTCCATAATTTTTTCTCTACCGTGTATCATGTATTTCCTCAAGAATGTTAGTGACAGTCACACACACACACACACACACACACACACAATTGCATAGTCAAACTAGTTCAAGAATCTTAAGGTTTCTTTACCGCAAATCTTCTCAGAGGTTTTTCAATTCCATGCTAGTGTAAACGTCCAAGAATACACTGAGATTAAGTGGCACTCCCCAAACTAATTTTACAGAATCCTTTGTTGATGGAGCATCCCATGGGACCATTGTTCAACAAAGCAGTCTTAACAAATACTGTGCTATATCACCCCATATCTTAATAAACACCTGGTCTTAGATCTCAGAGAAGAGCACCAGTTACCTGGCAGAAGGCTTAGCATGTGGAACACCTTCCTCTCTACCATATTAATAAGCCTCCAAACCCCTTAACTCTTCATAGAAACTGAATAACAAGAATTTCATTCTGCAGAAACTACCTAGTGAAACTCAAAAGTTACTGTCATAAAAAAGTAAACCCCGAGCTTCCCTGGGTAATTAATATTCTCAGCAGCCACTTAATCTTAAAGCTCCAGAAATACACTGGAGTGCAAAGATAGAATAGAGGACTATTTTACTAAATGGAACACTTCTTAATTTCTTCCCTCTCCTATTCCAAATATATCCCTTTTGAGATCTCTTGAGGTTCTATATTCTTTCTCTCTCTCTTGGTCAAGATTTTGATAGTTATTCAGCTCTCCAAGGTAGCTGAATGGGAATGCTGGCTGTCATATTTAATAGAAGTGAGAGACTGAGGGAAGTCTAAGCTGAAAGTCTCCTAAAGTCAGCATTCCAGATTCCCAGTTCCAGAAGTTACCTCAGTTACTTTCTCATAGCCCTTTCAGTCTTATTTCTGTTTCTGTAACTTATTTTTTTAAGTGTGACTTAAGACAAGGCTCAAACAAAATTTGTATGTCACTTTAAACGCCTCATCCCCTTTCCTGCCCACCAAGATGAGATTTTCTAACTCAGAGGCTGTGCTTAAGGATCTACCATGTCTGCAGCATGACATTCATCCATTCATACATTCATTTATTCACTCAATAAATTGTTCCTCATACATAACACAATGCTGAGAAGGCATAACAACCTAAATTAGCCTAAAGGGACACAGAAGTCTTCCCAGAACAAGGATATGAAGATCTTGGGATAGATTTGTTCATTCATTTTACATATTATTATTGAGTAACTACCTTGTTTTGGGCGATATTCTGGACATCAAATCAGACAGACCATGTTTCTTTTCTCATGCTTTATATTCTAACAAAAGAACAGCAACAAAAAGCCAAAAAAAAAAAAAAAAGGTCAGGTGATGATAAATGGATACATGTTTTGTCAAAATGATAGAAAGTGGCTGATGATATAATTCAGATTGGGTGATGGAGAAAATCCTCTCTGAGGAGATTAAATTAAACTGTGACTTAAAAGCAAGGAAGAGGCCAGCATGCTGAGAGCCAGAGCTGTAGTTTTCAGGCAGGAAACTAGTGCAATGCTTCCAAGTGGAGACAAGCATGACCATTCTTGAAACAGAAAGCAGTCCCTTGCTGCTGTCACTTAAGAGAGGCAGAAGATGGGTTGATCATACATCCTGTCAAGCTCTGGAGACAGGCCAAGGGGAGGGGTTTGGATTTAAAAAAAAAAAAATCTGAGGGCTTTTCAAATGCTCTTCAAGTGAGCACAACACCACTTGCTATTTGAAGAAAAGACTGCAGGAAGGTAAGCGCTCACCCTTCCCTCCAGTGGTTCATGGGAATTTTCTACACAGCACATTTCAATCATTTGAATTACCAACGCCATACTTCTGGTGTCAGAGGAAGCCTCTTCTCTCCAATTTCCCCATGATGCTTGGATAAGCACTTCCCAAAAGAGACTTCCCTCTTGGTGGACTTCCCTCTTCACTGAGGAACAGTAGAGAATCCTCAGGAATACTTGGCTCTTCCTTCAGCCCCATCTCTATCTATCTGTGCACCATTGGGAAAGTTTCTTTTCTTCTCTGGGTCTCAGATTCCATTCTAAAGATAAATATGAATGGCATTTGTATTATCCTTCCTAATACTGTGGAAAACTTAAGCGTATGTATACTCCAATCATAAAAGACAGTTGTCCTATTTCATCTGGTCCAGTGAACATGAGTACTGACACAGATTGACTAGAAAAGTCCAGACCAAAACAGTGGAAGCTGAATTGCCCCTGAGATGATTCAAACAATTTTCTTATGTGGGAGTGGGGGGGTAAAGGGGAAAGCAGGGAGGTAAATCTGAAGCCCATAACTGTTACTACTTTTGATCAATGGTCAAACAGCAGCCCTAACCTACAACTTAAGGACTGTATAAAATATGGAGAAGTATCGCCAGAACCAAAGATAATGGCAGAAACCACAGCTGAAATTCCCCAAGACTCAGGATTTTCACATCTGGACAAATGACCTCATTAGGATTTCACTCAGAGTAGAATATAAGATGATGTCTCTGATTGCTAAACTGAAACATTTTTAAATTGCCCTTTACCAGCTGCCTGACATTATCAGGGAAGAGAAAAGGTCTCATCTGAAACAAAGGTTTAGGGAGGAAATGGGACAGACTTTCTAATAGCAAATAGAATACTTCAAGATTATTATATAATAGCAAAAGGATGGGGGTGAGGAAGACAACCAAAGTGAAAGAATAATAGAGACCAGTTAAATAATTTGCTACTCCTATACAATGGGCTACTAAGCAATCTTAGAATGATGGCTGTATAAATTTATAAATCTAATAAGTTGTTCAGAATCCATAGAGAAGGTGGAAAAGGTAAATACAAATGAGCATATATAGCACAATTAGTTTTTATAAAAATGAAAAGTCTAAATTACATCTTTATAACAAGATTTGGGTCTGGAGAGTGGGATAATAAACATATTTTAAAAGTACATTTCTTTTTATTTATGTACCAAAAATGATAGAAATTTTACATTTTAAAAATTTAATGCATCTACATACTGTGGGACTTTCTTCTTTTAGCAGGCTTCTACTAAGGGCTGGGTTTCCTCCTTTCCTATTCAACTGAGGTAGGTATAACTTTTCAAGCTGCTTTACCTCTAGCTCTTTTTTTTTATTTTTTTTTTATTTTCCCACTGTACAGCAAGGGGGTCAGGTTATCCTTACATGTATACATTACAATTACATTTTTTCCCCACCCTTTGTTCTGTTGCAACATGAGTATCTAGACAAAGTTCTCAATGCTCTTCAGCAGGATCTCCTTGTAAATCTACTCTAAATTGTGTCTGATAAGCCCAAGCTCCCGATCCCTCCCACTCCCTCCCCCTCCCATCAGGCAGCCACAAGTCTCTTCTCCAAGTCCATGATTTTCTTTTCTAAGGAGATGTTCATTTGTGCTGGATATTAGATTCCAGTTATAAGTGATATCATATGGTATTTGTCTTTGTCTTTCTGGCTCATTTCACTCAGGATGAGATTCTCTAGCTCCATCCATGTTGCTGCAAATGGCATGATGTCATTCTTTTTTATGGCTGAGTAGTATTCCATTGTGTATATATACCACCTCTTCCGAATCCAATCCTCTGTCGATGGACATTTGGGTTGTTCCTCTAGCTCTTTTATGAGTATCTTTTATCATCCCTACTTTTTCTGTCTTCTCCAAACTTTTCTTATGTCATTCTCCAAATCATCCAATATCTGAGTTGGAAGAGGCATTTGATTTTACGCATTCTATGCTCCAATTTAGCATAAGGTAAGATGTAGATCATTTAAGAAGCCAAAAACCTAGGAGTTCCCATCATGGCTTAGCAGAAACGAATCTGACTAATATCCATGAGAATGCAGGTTGGATCCCTGGCCTTGCTCAGTGGGTTAAGGATCCAGCGTTGCCATGAGCTGTGGTGTAGGTCAGAGAGGAGGCTCGGATCTGGTATTGCTGTGACTGTGGCATAGGCCAGCAGCTACAGCTCAGATTTGACCCCCTAGCCTGGGAACCTCCATATGCATGGGTTCGAAAAAAAAAAAAAAAACAGGCAAAAACCTCAACTCAATGTCTAAACCATAGTTCAGCAAGCTACTGATATCATCAAGGGATGTGGTTCTTTCCCAGTATGCACTATACCATCCTCACTATATCAGCTTTATCCCCAGACTAGCTCCTCTCATAGTTGCAAGATGATTCCAAGCATCACATTCTGACATGGACAGTGTTCACAGAAGAAGGTATCCCTCCTGATATGCTTTCTTTTAAGAGCAAGGAAGATTTTCTGTCTGAGGAAAAGTATATTTCTCCTCACATCTCCTTGGTCAAATTTCATCAGCTACCATCACATGCTCATGCCTAAAAAAAACCACTCAAGACATTGGAATTTTACATGGCCTGGGCTAATCAGTTTACAAATGAGCTAGAGCTAGAGATATTCTCTCTCAGCGACTGGGCTTGGCTCTGTGAAACACAGTACCCAAAATTACAGTGGCTGGAAATGAAATCCATTGTTCTTTCATGTTACAAAAAGCCCAGAAGAGATCCAGATCTGGTTCAAAGGCTTAAAACTATAATGTCCAACAGACACATCTGCATGTCTCTTAGTCTTTACCTAACCATCTGTCACAAGGTGGTTTCTGTATCCACATACATCATGCCCATAGTTTATGTAGGAAGAATGGAAAGGGGAAAAAAAAATCCAAATGACCCTTTTCCCTTTTTAAGAGCTTTTCTAGAATTCCACATAACAAGTTCCCCTTTCATTTCATTGGCCAAAATTGTATTCCAAGATCACTCCTACCATGTACCACAAAGCCACAGCTAACAATATACTCAATAGTGAAAAAGTGAAAGCCTGTCCTCTAAGATCAAGAAGACAAGGATGCTTATTCTCACCACTCTTATTTACTATAGTATTGGAAGTCCTAGCTAGAGCAATTAGGCAAGACAAAAAATAAAGGCATCCAAATCGGAGAGCAAGAAGTAAATGCAAATGGTATAATTTTACGTATAGAAACTCCTAAGACTCAACCAAAAAACCATTGGAGGGAGGTCCTGCTTTGACACAGTGGTTTAATAATCTAGCTTACCTCCATGGAGGTGCCAGTTCAATCCCCGGCCCAGCACAGTGGGTTAAGGACCTGACCTTGCTACAGCTGTGGCGTAGGTCACAGTTCTGGATTGGATTTGATCCCTGACCCAGGAACTTCCACATGACACAGAGGGAGCCAAAAAAGAAAAAAAAAATTGGAAGTAAGCGACAAAGTCAGTTAAGTAGCAGAATATAAAATCAATATACAGAAAATTGGCTACATTTCTATACAATTTAGCAAAACATCTGAAAAAGAAATAAAGAAATCTATCCTATTTATAATATCATCAAAACCAATAAAATACCTAGGAATAAATTTAACAAAGGAAGTAAAAGATCTATACATGAAAACTACAAGACATCATTGAAAAAAAATTGAAGACGACTCAAACAAATGGAAAGACTTCTATATCCATGCATTGGAAGAATCAATATTGTTAAAATGTCCATATTACTCAAAGGCATCTATAGAATCAATGCAATCCCTATCAAAGTTCCAACAGTGTTCTTCAAAAAAATAGGAGGGAAAAAGTCACAAAAAAAATTATGAAACCACAAAAGACTCTGAATAACCAAAGCAATCTTGAGAAAGAACAATGCTAGAGGCATCACACTTCCTGGTTTCAAACTATACTCCAAAGCTATAGTAATTAAAACAATGTGTTACTGGCATTAAAAAAGATACATCAGTAGAATGGAATAAAGAGCCCAGAATTAAACCCTGGCATACCTGGTCAACTATTATTTGATAAGAGAGCCAAGACCACCTGATGGGGAAAACTGTACCTTCAACAAATCACTTTGGAAAAATTGGATAAATACATGCATAAAAATGAAATTAGAATTTATACCAACTGCAAAAATGAACTTGAAATGGATCAAAGAATTAAACATAAAATCTGACACAAAAACAAACAAACAAAAATCCTAGAAGAAAACATTAGGAAGAAGCTTCCTGACATTGACAATGATTTTTTGGATATGAAACCAAAAGCACAAATGGGACTACATCACAAGGCAAAAATCACAAATGGGACTATATCAACCTTAAAAGCTTCCATACAGCAAGACAATCAACAAAATGAAAAGGCAACCTATAGAAAAGGAGGAAATATTTTCAAATTGTATATTGGAAAAGGGATTAATATCAAAAGTTTTATAAAGAAGATACACAATACATTAACAAAAAATAAACAATCCAACTGAAAAATGAGCAGAGCAGCTAAACGGACATTTTCAAAAGAGACACCCAAATGGTTAATGGTGCATGAGAAAAGATATTTGACCATCACTAATCATGAGAGAAATGCAAATCAAAACCTCAAAATATCACTTCACACCTGTTAGAATGGCTATTGTCAAGAATACAAGAGCTAGAATTTCCCTTTTGGTACAGTGGGTTAAGGATCCAGCATTGCTGCAGCTGTGGCACAGGTCATAACTATGGTCTGGGTTCAATCCCTGGCCCAGAAATTTCCACATACTGCAGGTGTGACCAAAAAAAAAAAAAAAAAAAAGAAGAAGAAAAGCTAAGTGTTAGTGAACATATGGAGAAAAGAAATCCCTCATGATGCACTATTGGTGGGAATGTAAATTGGCTCAGCCACAATGAAAACATGGAGGTTCCTCAAAAAATTAAAAATAGAACTACCATGTGATCCAGCAATTCCACTTCTGGGTATTTACCCAAAGGAAATGAAAACAGAATATCGAAGAGAAATATGCACTCCTATGTTTATTGCAACATGATTCAAAATAGCCCAGATATGAAAATAATCTAAGTGCCTCAACAAATGGATAAAAAGATGTGAGATACACACACACACACACACACAGAGGATGGAATATTATTCAGCCATGAGAAGGAAGGAAATCCTGCTATTTTCAACAACATATATGGACACTGAGGACATTATGCTAAGTGGGATAATTTAGACAGAGAAAGTACTGTATGATATTACTCATATGTGGAATCTATAAAATTCAAACTCATAAAAACAGAGAGAAAAATGGTGTTTACCAAGAGGTAGAGGGTAGGAGAATAGGAAAGATGTTGTTTAAAGGTACAAATTTGCAAGTAGTAGACAAATAAGTCTTGGAGCTCAAATGCACATATGGTGAATACAGACAAGAATATTGTATTACAATCATCAAGCAGGCTAAGAAAGTAGAGCTTACTTATCCCCACCGCAAAAAAAAGACATAATTATGTGACCTGATAGAGATGTTATCGCTACAATGACAATCATATTACAATGTGTAAATTTATCAAATGAACATGTTCTATACTTTAAGTATAAAGAAACTTATATGTTAAATATATTTCAATGGTTTTTTTGGGGTTTTTTTGGTCTTTTTTGTCTTTGTTGTTGTTGTTGTTGCTATTTCTTGGGCCGCTCCCGCGGCATATGGAGGTTCCCAGGCTAGGGGTTGAATCGGAGCTGTAGCCACCGGCCTACGCCAGAGCCACAGCAACGCGGGATCCGAGCCGCGCCTGCAACCTACACCACAGCTCACGGCAACGCCGGATCGTTAACCCACTGAGCAAGGGCAGGGACCGAACCCGCAACCTCATGGTTCCTAGTCGGATTCGTTAACCACTGCGCCACGACGGGAACTCCTATTTCAATGTTTTTAAAAGGAGGCTGAAAATACATTTAAAAGGGAGGCCAAAAAGGGGCGGTAGGAAAATAGCTGGGCATTTTTACTCCCCACAATCAAATTAAGTTGCTATGAGTAAGGAAAATTTGATATCATGTAGGCAACTAGGAGTCTTTGCCAGAGATTGTCCAATTCTTGAACAAAATTGAGGTTTTGATCCAAAGAAAGGGGGAATGAGGATTGGGTAAATAATCCCCAATATTTACTATTTATCCAGTGAAGAAAAACCTGTCTGATGAATAATTTTATTTTATTTTACCACTTAGTCATCTCACATTGTCCAGTCTAGACAAGAAAAGAAACTGTAAACAAGACTCTTGTTTCCCTTTTTTTGATAAAGAATATCTCAGCTTCACTGGGATTAATGTCCCCTTGTCCTCTGCATACCTTGGTTTAATAATACTGCAATACTGCAAAGAAAAAAGTAAAAACCTTGATAATGTCCTTTTATTTTGGATTCCTCATTTGATCCACCTCCTGGGCATACTGTTCCTTAATTAACATTTGGGTTGAAAGGTGATGCAGAAACATCGTGTTACAAAAACAAACTGAAAGTATTTTCATTATGGCACAGAGTAATTTTCATCTCTGAATTTCTATCCATTCCATTGGAAATAATGTTTAAAAATCATTTCAATTTTATTCATTTCATCTGACAAGTTAGCATTGAGATGGTTCTTTAAATATTTAATAATTGCTTGAGACATTTGCCTTTATTATAATTCTATGGTCAGAATCCCCTGGCTCTCTCATCAATCCCAGGGCCTGGAACAAACAGAGGCAGTTAATTTCCAGGCAAACGTTTTAGTCATGTGATCTTGATTCCAATTTCCTGAAGGTCAAATGAAGCACTGAGTTGAAGGGGGTGTGTGCATCCTCTCTTTCCCTTTCACTAAGTCATTCTTCTTTTGCTGCCCATCTCACTCCCCCATCTCCACCCATGTACACCCTTCCAATCAAATCAAGCCAGACTTCTCTTAATCATCATCAGGGAGACAAAAAGGTATAACTTTGGAGCATCAAGCCACAATTTCACACTTCATTTGCACAAGAACTCAGAAGGCCGCTAATGTGCTGTTTGCTTTTTAGCAAGCATCTCTGCAGTCATCATGGAAATGTATTTTGGCATGCCTCCCAGGGCATGGGAGCTATTTATGAGAGCTTGTCTTAAAGAGCCTACCTGTAACATTAGGTTGTCCACTGCCATCTGCAAACTGGACATGACCCAGAGACATTTGGGAACAGACCAGGAGAACTTTGATATGTGAGGAAGTTGAAAGTAGATATCACTTTTCTTTTATTTCAACCTGCCTGCCTCTCCACCAATCCACTCCCACTCGCCAAGCACTTATAGGTCCCACTCTTCATTACCCATCTTCTAGATCACCTCACAGTGTAAAAGCTTATGTTTTAACAGGTAGTGGTGACCCAAGTCACATGCAGCTTTTCTTTGCATGCTCAGCTCAACTTGGAATGAGAACTGTCTCCGACTTTCTACCCTACCATTCAAATCCTCCAGATCAGGAAACACCCTTTCCTAACATTCACCACATGAAACACTAAAAATAGCAAGAGAAACCAAGGCCAAATAATCACCTTTGTCTCACAATCTGCTCCCATAATAACTGTAATGCCAATACTGCTTGCCACACTCTTCATGAGTTCTGAGCTCTCACTGATTCCAAGCCACAAAGAAGTAATTTATAAGCAGGTTCATTTCCATTTAATTTCTAGTCACTGAACACCATCTATGTGCCAGACACCAAAACATGGAAGAATTCATCCTCTGGGGAAATTTGCAGTGTACCAGGATCACTACAACAAATTATATATATGTATACACATAAACATATACACACATATACACATATACGCATATATACAATGTTATATAAGGTATATATAATGTGACACATATATGTTAAGTGCTAGGATGGTGGTATGCACAGATTCAGAGAAGGGACATTTCACAAAACCAGAGAAATCAGAATCTGCTTCCTCATGATGAATACACATGATGAGTTATATTTTAAAGGATGTATAAGATCCTTTTTTCCATGTGGGAAAAAAAAAAAAAAGGAATAAGGCAGAGGAAATCACAAAAGCAAGAAAACTAAGGGGAGGAAAGAGAGAAACAAAACAAAACAAAACAAAACAAAAAATGAGTTCTATACTACAAGGGTGAATATGTGAGGCCAAGAGTGAAATGAGATGAAGCAAGAGAGACAAGCTAGGGCCAGGTCATAAAAGGCCTTACATGCCATGCCAAGGAACATAGGTTTTATTCCATACAGGGGAGCAGTTGAAGGGGTTTTAGCAGGGGAGCTATATGATGAGATTTATGCTTTGGAGAAGTCACTCTGGTACCTGAGCAGAAGATGAATTTAAGAGGGAAAAGTCAGAAGCAGCTAGCAGTTAGGAGGCTGTGGCAACACAGCAGAAAGGAAGTTATTCGGGCAGTCATCTTGGAGATAAAAGGAGGAGACGGACTCAAGAAAATATGCGGGAGGATAAACTGGCAGGATTTGGGAGTTTGATTATTGGGAGATTAAGATGACTCCCACATTTGTGACTTCTGTGACTATGAATGTAAATATAGAAGAAGGAATTGGTGTGAGGAATAGAACAGAGATTATATTCAGTTCTGTGTATACAGAGTTTTACACAATGCTATGGGACAACTCAGTGGACACATCCAGGTGATAACTGGCTATTGGAATGTGGAACAAGGGGATGATGTCAGGACAGGAGACAGAAGTGTGCGAGTTATTTGCCTACAAGAGTTATTAAAGCCATGAGGCAAATTGGAGATCACTTTATCAAAGTGTGTGATACAAGAATAGGAGTAGAACTTGTGGGGGGCGCTGGGACAGCAAGATAAGAGCAGCATGACAAGCAGAGAGGAGGATAATCAGTGGAGACGGACAGAACAGAAGCCAGGAAGGTTCAGAGTTTCAGGAATAAGAATGGATTTGTGGAAAACCAAAGCAAATTCAACACACATACATATATGCTTACCACTTTTCCCTCAAACAAAAAAACAAAACAAAAAGACTATTAAAATGTTTTTAACTTATAAATGCACAAAAATACATAATAGGAAACACAGGATTGGACATGTTGACAAAGTTTCAGAAATTAAAACCAGTATCATGGGAGTTCCCATCGCTGCGCAGCAGAAACGAATCCAACTAGTATCCATGAGGTTTGGTCCCTGGCCTTGCTCAGTGGGTTAAGGATCCAGCATTGCCACGAGCTGTGGTGTAGGTTGCAGATGCAGCTTGGATCTCACATTGCTGTGGCTCTGGCAGAGGCCGGCGGCTACAGCTCCGATTTGACCCCCTAGCCTGGGAACCTCCATTTGCCGCAGGAAGCTGCCTTAGAAAAGGCAAAAAAAAAAAAGACAAAAAAAAAATAGAATCTGACTGCAGCAGCTCAGGTAACTGTGGAGGTGAGGGTTTGATTTCCAGCCTGGCACAGTGGGTTAAAGGATCTGGTGTTGCTGCGGCTGCAGCGTAGGTCACACCTGTGACTCAGATTCAATCTCTGGCCTGGAAACTTCTATGTGTCGTGGATGCTGCCATAAAAGAAAAATAAATAAAAGGGGATCTTACAGAAGACAGAGCAATGCTGTAAAGCTTTTAAAAGATATTACTAGTGTCTTCAAAAGATGAAAGACATTACACCTGTGATGCAAGAACCATATGTATTTTTTAATTAATAAAACAAATGGTGGTCAAAAGTGGTATGCAAGATAGCAGCAATTTTCAAATGTACTCAATAGGAGTAGATGGTGAAGTAAATAAAGTCTCTCTGAAAGTAGAAAAACAAACAAAAATGAAAAAAAATCTTCCAGACAAAAAGAGATCATTGTAGAAATAATGCAAGAAAACTTTCAGAACTGAAGAACATGTGTTTCTAGAATGAGAGGGTCCAAAAAGTGCCCAATACAAAGGATAAGGAATTGCCATAAGAAAGTGCATCACTGTGAAATTTCAGAATATCAGAAGAGATCCTAAAAAATTCCGAAGAGATAAAACAGATAATTTGTTTATTCATTTATTAAATAACCACTGAGCAGCCTATTTAATCAGATCTATTTTTCATAAAGTGACTTAAGATTGCTTATCAGAAGGAAAGTGAGCTTTGTGGATATAAAAGAGATATCAGGTAGAGAGAATAGCAAGTGCAAAGGTTCTGAGTTAGAAGTATTTTTGTCATGATTAATGTACAGCATGGAAGCCTGAATGTTCAGAGAAAACTGGTCAGAAGTGAGGAGACTGGGAAGGGATGAAGTGAGAGGACTAAGAGGAGACAAATCCAAGACCACATTAGGACTGCGAATTTTACTGTAATTGGGCAAAGCAGCTATTAAAGGGTTTTGAGCAAATGAGTTATATAATTTGACTTACTTTAAAAAAAAATCGACTCTTCTTGCAATGCCAAGAATAGACTAAAAGGAAGCAACAAAGCAGAGACTTGTTAGGAGGCTACTGGAATAACCCAAGTTCAAAAGCACAGCCATACACCCAGATGTGACAGTTGAGATGATGAGATGTGGCTGGATTTTGGACAGAGCTTGAAAGTAAACCTAATGGTACCTGTGAATGGATCAAATGTAGACAGGGAGAGGAAAAAAAAATGGTCAAGAGTGACTCAGTGCTTTTCAGCCTGGAGAACTAATTGAAAGAAATACCGTTTCTGATAATGTGGAGGACTGCAAAGATGAAGTTTTGAATAACATTTTGAGAAATGTTAACTTAGAGATATCAATTAGATATCCATTGGAGAGATCAGAAAAGACTGGAGTTAGAGTTCAGGGGCTGTGTATATAATTTGGAGCATACTATTAGAATAATGAAGGCTGCTAAAACAGATAAACCCCAAATTTCCAGGAGCTTTTCAAAACAGTTTATTTCTCACAGGTGAAATCCAAACAGATAGGTATTTCTGATTTGGTGAGTGGCCTTTCTCCTGGTTATCCAAGGACCAGACTTCTTCAGTCTATGACTCTGCTCTGTGTCAGAGCCCCTCTGCAATCAGAGTGTAGGGAAACAGGATGAGGACAATCTTACAAGGGAAGTGTCTAAGGGCCAGGTCAGGAAAGGACAAAGGCCACTTTGCCACATCTAATGGCAAAGATGGCTGAAGTAGATAGTCCAGCTATGTGCTCAGGAAGAAGAAGACATGGGTTTAGTGAGTTTTACTTGCTGGTGTCTGCTACAGGCAACCCTCCTGGTGGCCTGTGATTTCATTTCACCTTATTCTACATATACACACATACTTCCCCAAAGGATACAACCTCAAATTCCATTCAGTCCCTAGATCCAACTCAAATCCAGACATTGCAAATATGTACAATCCTCACCCTTGAATCTGGGCATGGCTCCTCATTATTCATCCACAATCCATCTATGAACAACAACAACAAAAAAATGAACTGCTTTTCCCCACACTCTCAGCCAATGTTCACTACAGGAATAGGGACAAGATAACTGCAATTAAAACTCTCACTCAGGAGTTCCCATCGTGGCGCAGTGGAAATGAATCCGACTAGGAACCATGAGGTTGTGGGTTCAATCCTTGCCCTTGCTCAGTGGGTTAAGGATCCAGCATTGCTGTGAGCTGTGGTGTAGGTCGCAGACAAGGCTCAGATCTGGCGTTGCTGTGGCTCTGGTGTAGGCTGGCGGCTACAGCTCCAATTAGACCCCTAGCCTGGGAACCTCCATAAGCCATGGGTGTGCCCCTGAAAAGACCGAAAAAACAAACAAAACAAAACAAAACAAAAAACCTCTCACTCAAAAAAAGGAAAGCTAAGAAAAATACTGCAGTCACTGAACTCCTGCTGGGTGAGCAGTGAAGATGCCTTCCCTGCAGGTGAGAAAAATTCCTTGTCCATGCACCGATTTTGCTCTCTGGGAAGAACTCCCTTCCCCATTATTCTCTGGGCAGACATCTGAGCCGCATGCTCTGGAGTATGCCCTTCCATGTGGCTACTCAACACTCTCAGCCCACTGGCCACTGGTTCAATTTGGAGGCCCCCAAAATGGTGTTAAAGCTTGAATAATCACAAGCTTTTTAATGTGAGCTTATAGTTCCTTGGCAGTACAATCTCCTCATAACTGCAATTCTGTCTGCTGTCAGTACCCTTGTCAGCTACTGTACCTCGATATAATTCTCAAGCTGATGCTGACCAATGATTTGGCTTCCTTGCTTCTTACTCTTTCACCCCTAGTAAACAAAAGCCAACTTGAAATCAGCTTGAAAAACAGGCTTATGAAGAAAAATCGTATTCTTAATCTTATCATTGCTTCAAGCCTCAGTCATAACGGGCTTATGTCCCTCAGAGTCTTTTTAAAAATTGTATCTCTTACCATTTGGGATCTAGAAATAGCAGTTAGCTCTTCCAACTGAATATCTGTATTCTTTCTATGCCTTTCCTTCTGCTTATAAACCAGCTTATTCTTTCTGGAGCTCACCTTTTTCTTTTAGCTCTTTATTAAATGCAGCCAATGACAACCAATATACACCACCACACTTCTACTTTTTAATACTTTTCCCTAGAGCTATGAGTTCTTTAGCAACATGTCTGCCTCCCAACTCATCACAGAAAATGTGTTAACCAGATGTTTTTCTCTTCTTTACACAGAAACCATCAATGCCGCCTGCCATGCAACCACTAAGGAGCACCTCATAGTCTAGGTTTCTGTTACGGTAACACCCATCCCATATACAAATTTCTGTCTTAGTTAAGGTAATGCTAGCTACTATAATAGCCAAATCCTGAATTCTCAGTGGCTTAACATAATCAAAGTTCAAACTAATGTTCTTTCTCAATGGGCAGTCTTTCATCTAATTATTCAGGGATCCATGCTCTTCCCATCTGTGGCTTCATCAGTGGAGTCCTCTGCATGTAGCCAGGAGAAGGGGTAAAAGGATTGAAGAGCAGAAGTGGGAGATGTTTACAGGCTAGGCCTGGAAATAGTGCGTGTCACTTCTCAACTGCATTCTTTGCCTTGGCCTCAGTCAAATGGCTGTATCTAAATGTAAAGAAGACTAGAAGTGCAGTCTAATTGTGCCCGCTGGATGAGGCAGCTATCTAGTCTCTGACATAAAAATAATCAACATATAAATGGATATTTAAAACCAGAAGACCTGATGAGATCGTGGTGGAATAATTGCAGATTAAGAAGACATCAGAAGACTAAACCCTGGGGCACTCCAGAATTTAAAGGTCAGGAAAGTAAAGAAGAATCTGCAAATGAGACCTAAAAGAAACAAAGGTGAGTTCAGAGGAAAACCAAGGAAGCAATGACTCTCAGAAGCAAAGACAGCTTTTCAAGGAAAATAGAGATAAACACTTATAAAATGCTGCTGATAGGTCAGGAAAGATGAAGAATGAAAGCTGAGGACTAAATATTACAATGTGGAGGTCACGACTGCACTTGACAAAAGCATTTTCCAGGAAGAGAGGAAATGAAAGCCTGGGTGAGGTGGGACTAGAGACAGTGAGCATGTGTAAGTCTTTTTTTTTTTTAAGTTTTATTGAAGTATAGTTAATTTACAAAGTTGTGATAATTTCTGCTGTACAACAAAGTGATTAAGTTATACATGTACATATATCCATTCTTTTTCAGCTTCTTTTCCCACAAAGATTATCAAATTATATTGGGTAGAGTTCTCTGTGCTATACAGGAGGTTCCCATTGGCCAATCATTCCATATACCTCAGTGTGCCTATGCAAATCCCCCATCTCTGGGCTTCTATCCAGAGAAATCATGGCTCAAAAAGATACATGTACCCTAATGTTCATTGCAGCGCTATATACAAAAGTCAAGACATGGAAACAACCTAAATGTCCATCAACAGAGGAATGGATAAAGAAGATGTGGTGCATATATACAATGGAAAATTACTCAGCCATAAAAAAGAATGAAATAATGGCATTTGCAGCTACATGTTTAAGTCTTTTAGAGAACTTTGTGGTGAAGGACAGGACATAAATGGGCCAGTAGCTGGATTAAGATGTGTGGACAAGTGAAGGTATGGGGTTTGTTTTATGTATTTGTTTTGTTTGTTGTTTATTAAGATAGGAACTATTACAGTATTTTTCAGTATGGATGGGAGGCTGAAGAAAAGGGAAATGTTATGATGCAGAAGAGAGAGGGGACATTTGAAGAGTATCTGTGATAGCATAGAGGGGATGTGATGAAATGCACAAGAGGAGAGCTGTCCTCAGATAGGAACAGAGGTAGTTCATGGTAGCAAAAGGCAGGCAAAGAATGTGATACAGATGCAGGGACCACTGATCCATCCTGTCCAGCATGTAAGGAGCTTGGAAGTCACCACTCCTATCCTCATGACAAGAAAAAAACTGAAAAATCAACAAATCTTCTTAGGTCCATTGGAGAACTGAGGTCAGAAGGCAAAGCACTGCCCCCAAAATTGAGAAGACATACAGGTGGCTACAGAGGATCACAGCCTACCAAAGCAGAACCTAAAAGCAGAAATCTCCCCTGGAATCAGTAACAGGATTGGAAAACTTAAACTGTAAGTGACAAAATGCTGGTGATTCTGTGTGGACAAGGTTGAGAGTTAAAAGACTCCAGAGGGGCCCAAACTTATGGTGACTTCATCTTTCACATGATTTACCTAAGAAGCCCTAGGAGCTTCTGGCAATGGGAAGGGAAAAGTAACCATTCTGAATATGTTCTGAACATTCTTTTTTTTTTTTTTTCCTATGTAGGGCTGCATCTACTGCATATGGAAGTTCCCAGGCTAGGGGTCAAGTCAGAGGTACAGCTGCAAGCCTACACCACAGCCACAGCAATGGGCGATCCAAGCCGCATCTGCAACCTATGCTGCACCCTGCAGCAAGGCGGGATCCCTAACCCACTAAGTGAGGCCAGGGATTGAACCCACATCCTCATGGATACTAGTTGGATTCTTAACCCACTGAGCCACAATGGGAACTCCCAGAATATTCTTTTCTTAATGAGGCTTTCTCTCAAGGGAAGCTATTTTACCAGAGCCTAAACCACTTGAGGAATGGGAAATCTCCAACTCCAGCCCCTTCTATCCTTCCTATCTCACCTAAGAGAGAAAAAAACAAAAAACAAAACAAAACTGAAAAGCACTTGTGAAGGTCACAGTCTAGAGACAACAGCTCACTAAATGACAGACTGAATCATAGAACTCTAGAACACTTCTCCTCCCCTCACACCTCACTAGCACATCAATAGGGCTCCAGGATAATAGCAGAGAAATACAAATGAAAGAATCGTACATCTCAGCTCTCATTTAAGAAAAAGTTTCTAGGGAAACTCAAAGACAATAAGAGAGATTAAAAACGAGAACATCAAAGGACATTCTACCTGTAATACCTACAGCTACAGCATAGAGTAGATACAGCCTAACTCCTAGCCAGACAAACATGAAATTTTATATTAAAGGCCTATTAATTTTATATTAAAGGCCTATTCACCTCAGTTCCTTTTACCCAGTATATATGCCCAGCTTTCAACCAAAAAAATCACAAATCTTACTGAGACAAAAACACAATTTGAAGAGACAGAGCAGGCATCAGAAGCAAACTTAGACCTTGCAGAAATTGCGAAATTATTAGGCTAAGAATGTAAAACAACTATGATTAATATTCAAAGGCTATACTGGGAAAAAGTGGAAAATGTGCAAGAACAGATAGGTAATGTAAAGAGATAAATGGAATATTAGAAAAGAATGAAAAAAAAAAGGCTAGAAATCAAAAAACTCTGAGTTATTCCCTAGTGGCCTAGCCATTAAAAGATCCAGCATTGTCACTGCTGTGGCTTAGGTCACTGTTGTGGCACAGGTTCAGTCCCTGTCCTGGGAACTTCCACATGTCATGGGTATGACCAGAACAAAAACAAGAAAAGCACTCTAACAGAAATGAAGAATGCCTTTAATAGGATTATCAATGAACTAGACACAGGTAAGGAAAAAAATCAATGAGCTTAAAATGGTTAATAGAAACTTCCAAACTTAAAAAGCAAAGAGAAAAAAAGAATGAGAACAATGGAACAGAAGATTCAAAAACTGTAGGATAATTACAAAAGGTGGAGCATATGTGTAATGGGAATACCAGAAGGAGGAAAAAAGAAAGGAACAGATGCAGAGCGTTTATTCAAAGTGATAGAGAGGAAATACATTCTCTTTTAATTTCCTCCATTCTCTCAGGGAAATAGGAAGCAAGGTCATCATCTGAGAGTGGGGATGGAAAAGGAGGTTTAGAGGTTTGAGGAGAAGGGGGTGGAGAAGGGGAGAGAAGGAGAAAGAGAGACAGACTTGGAGAGTGTTTATCACACATAAACGATCCAGAATCAAAATGGCATTAGCATTCCTGACAAGAACAGTGGACATCTTCAGAATTCTTCGAAGAAATTATTAACAACCTAGAATTTTTTTTAATCCAGCCAAATCATAAATCCAGCATGAATAGTAAGGCATCTCCTATGTACTCCTTCTCTAGAACTTTCTAGTTTCTCCAGAAAAATGAAATAGCCCAAAAAAGAGAAAAATATAGGACCCAAGAAATAGGAGATAGAAAACAGGAGAGAAGTAAAGAGAATTCCAGGATAATACAGAAAACATCTAAGATGACTTCTGGGTACTAGGACTAAAGAGGGTCCACACTGGAGCAGAAGCACAGAGGTTCTAGGAAGAATACTTCCAAGGAAAATTAGTGGAACTGATGTTTGGGCACATGGATGAGAATTTTATGGTTCTGATGCACAGTTTGATGTGTGTGTGTGTGTATATACATAGAGGAGGAGGTGGGTAATTGGGTCGCTTTACAACAGAAATTGAAGAAATATTGTAAATCAACTATACTTTAATCTAAATAAATAAATAAATACCCCCAAAATTAAATTAAATAAAAAAAGAAAAAGATCCCGTGGTGAGAGAGAGGATGAAGACGTGGGCTGGAGGGGGGGAATTGTGTTTAAGGGTAGTGGGAGGTCATTGCTGGAGCAAGGTCTCAAAGGAGATTGGGGAATAGGAGCTTAGATGAGGATTTGGTCTTGACTAAGAGTAGTAGAAGATATGGTTCATCTTCTGAGACTGGAGGAAAGAAGGGTGGATACAGAAGATGGATAAATGGGTTGGGTGGGCAGGGGTATATTAATGGGCTGAATTGTGCCTCCAAAATTCACATGTTGAAGCCCTAACCCCCCAGTACTTCAGAATGTGACTGAATTCAGAGATAGGGCCTTTAAAGAGGTGATTATGTTAAAACGAGGCCATCAGGGTGAGCCTTAATTAAAACTGACTGGTGTCCTTAGAAAAAGAGGAAATCTGGATGCACAAGGAGACACAGGGGTGCATATCACAGAGAGACAACTATGTGAAGAAGCAGCAAGAGGTCAGCCATCTGCAAGCCAAGGAAAGATGACTCAAAAGGAAACCAACTCTGCCAGGCAGATCTTGGACATCCAGGCTCCAGAACTGCAATGAAATTCATTTCTATTGTTTAAGCGACCCAGTTTGTGATATTTTTGTTATGGCAGCCCTAGTAAACTAATACGGAGTGGGTAGAGCAAGCTTTCTTAGTGACTTAGAAGATGATGTGACCTGAGCATCAAGGGAGGCAGCTGTGACAGCTTAAAAAGACTGGTAAAAATTGGAAATAGTTGTAATTTAGGATTGTTTCATTGGGGGCTTGTCCCCTCTTAAAATAAATGTATACTGTGGCCAGATTACATAATGAATATTATACTTCTGGTCCTAATGGTTCTCAACCTGGGACAATTTTGACCCAGAGGGGACATTGGACAATGTCTGGAGACATTTTTAGTTGTCACACCTGGTAGAGGGAGGCTGCTATGGGTACACAGTGAGTTGACACAAGGATGCTGCTAAGCATCCTACAATGCACAGGGCAGCCCACCACAAAGAATTATCCAGCCCAAGTTATCAATAATGTTGAGATGCAAAACCCTGCTCAAGACAAATCAAAATCAGATTCCTAGCACAGTGTCAGGTTCTGACACATGGGTTTACAGACAATAAAAATCTGTAGAGACGGGGAGCCATAAAGACAAACTTTTATCCAGAGATTCATGTTCAAAACAATGTCAGGAGTTCCCGTCGTGGCGAAGTGGTTAACGAATCTGACTAGGAACCATGAGGTTGTGGGTTCGGTCCCTGCCCTTGCTCAGTGGGTTAACGATCCGGCATTGCCGTGAGCTGTGGTGTAGGTTGCAGACGCGGCTCGGATCCCGCGTTGCTGTGGCTCTGGCGTAGGCCGGTGGCTACAGCTCCGATTCAACCCCTAGCCTGGGAACCTCCATATGCCGCGGGAGCGGCCCAAGAAATAGCAACAACAACAACAACAACAATAACAACAACAACAAAAAAGACAAAAAAAAACAAACAAAAAACAAAACAAAAAAAACAATGTCAGCCTTCACCACGCTATCCTATAAGAGCAGCATAATGAAAAGAACATGGACTGAAATGCATATAAGATTGAGTTCAAACCCCAGCTCTGCCACTTTATAGCTGTGTGATCTTAAAGAAGTTATTCGACAGTAGTGAGCCTCAGAAGATTGAGGGGAAACAACAGCTTGAACAAGTATGTGGATAAAGAAGATACTGCACATAAAACAACTGCCTCAGAGTAATAATGGCTAACTTTTTCAATGCTAACTATGTGCCGGGTGTTTTTCTAGTTTTAAGAATTAGCTTATTTCAGAGTTCCCGTCATGGCACAGTGGTTAACGAATCCGACTAGGAACCATGAGGTTGCGGGTTCAATCCCTGCCCTTGCTCAGTGGGTTAAGGATCTGGTGTTGCCATGAGCTGTGGTGTAGGTCGCAGACGCGGCTTGGATCCCGCGTCCCTGTGGCTGTGGTGTAGGCCAGTGGCTACAGCTCCGATTAGACCCCTAGCCTGGGGGCCTCCATATGCCATGAAAGCGGCCCAAGAAATGGCAAAAAAGACAAAAAAGAAAAAAAGAGAAGAACCAAGAATTAGCTTATTTCATCCTCACAACAACCTTATGTGGTAGGGACTATTATTATATCCATTTTAGAGAAGAAGAATCTAGAAGGGGAGCTATCTTCCAGAACCATTCCTCATCATCCTCATGTAACACATAAAAATATATATTAGGCATTCATTACATATTTGACCTTGATCTAAACCCTAGTAGAAACAGTCTGGTTCTACCTCCCCAGTCTACAAAAAGCCACACAGAATATTTACCAGTTTTAGAAATTAAACAAAGGTCTAAAGGGGAAGGAAGTTTCCTTACTCACTTCTCCCCACAGGGTCAACCTCTTCTTGGCACTTTTTCTGTACAAGATTTCTCCTACATTTGCCAATTTCACTGCTGTATTAATAATGGGCTTCCAGAGAGGGGAGTCCTAAAAAGTATGTTTTCCTGACCTTCCTCCTCAAAGCTTTGGATTTAAGTTGACTACTACTTATCAAAATCATTCTAAACCAGGGGGCTATAGAAGATAGGCTGAAAAGCAAGGTCCGTCCCACAAGTAGCTCACACCCCAAGGGAAAGCAAATTCTGGAACAATTCACTAATCTCTGCCAAGAGTGATAAGTATAATTATAGGGAAGAAGGCAGAGTATTGTTAAGAGAAAAAAGGAGTTCCCGTCATGGCTCAATGGTTAACAAATCCGACTAGGAACCATGAGGTTGCAGGTTCGGTCCCTGCCCTTGCTCAATGGGTTAAGGATCTGGTGTTGCCATGAGCTGTGGTGTAGGTTGCAGACACAGCTTGGATCCTGCGTTGCTGTGGCTCTGGCATAGGCCTACAGCTATAGCTCCGATTAGACTCCTAGCCTGGGAACCTCCATGTGCCGCGGGAGCTGCCCAAGAAATGGCAAAAAGACAAAAAAAAAAAAAAAAAGGAGAGAAAAAAGGAAACAGAAGGAAAGTTCTGAACATAAATCTGAACATAAAGGTTATGAAGACAACAGAGACTGGTAGCAGAAAAGAGGGACAGTGGAGTGAGAATGTGGGGACAAGGTCCACAAAAATCCACCCTTTGAGACAAATTATCAACAGTCAACATGTAACAGTTAAGATCAGCCATCTTGAGAAAAAAATGATTCTGAAAAATGAACTTAAGTCTTACCAACGATCACAGTCCAACAACTATACTAGATGCTAAGAATCGAAAACAACTGTCTCACCATCAGAGAGTTCGCAGATTAGAGGGGGAAACAAACAAGGACATCACAATACGATGCAGTATCTGCCATGGAAGAGGCAAGCACGCCACGGAGCACCTGGCCGGGCACTTAAGCCAGGCTTGAGGGGCAAGGGAGAGGTTCTGGGAGCCTTCTGGAGAGGGTGACAGCTTCCTCTGCATCTTGAAGCTGTGTAGTTGGCCATTCATGGGGCCCAGGAGAAAGAGTAGAAGCGTGTTCCAGCCAGAGTCCTTTGATGTGTCTCAGACAGAGGAGGCTCCTAATTAGATTTGTATTTTAGAAAACTCACTCTGGATGCAGTGTGAAGAATGAATGGTGCAGACAGAAGCAGTTATGAAACTGTTGTGGGGACAAGCACCTGAACTAAAATAACATCAGTGAGGATGGAACTTACGGATTTACATGGTGTTAAGGAATCGTAGTCAACTCTAAGACTTTATTTAAATAAAAATATTAGCTAACACTATTTACTAAGTGCTTGCTGGGCCCTGTTTCAGGTACCTTCTGGGTATTAATATGTTTGTCATTTATAGCAACCACATGAAGAACAGATGAGGACATTGAAATGTCTGTTGAGTGGAAGAGTTGGAACTCAATCTGAGGTAACTGATCTAGAGTCTAGGTGCTTAATCACTACCCACCCTTGGCAACCAGCTGTCTACTTTCTGTTTCTATTATATTGACTATATCAGATACTTCATATAAGTAGATTCATATCAGCATGAGTAAAAGAACAGCATTTGCTCTTTGTGACAGACTTATTTTGTTTTTTGTAACATCCTAGAGGTTCATCCATGCTGTCTCATGTGATAGGATTTTCTTTTCTCTAAAGTTGCAAAATATTCCACTGTATGTATATACTACATTTTTAATCCATTCATCTGTCGATGGACACTGAGTTGCTTTGACCTTTTTGGTTATTGTGAATAATGCTCCATGAATATGAGTATGCACATAGAGACTGTTTTTTCCATAATGCAAAAAAAAAAATTTCAAAGTTTATATTACAAAGAAACTTGTTCTCAAGTTGTGGTTATTTCAGAAGACACACTGGAAAGGGCAGGAGATTCCAGGGCAGACAGAGTGAGAATCTGGATTCATGTAAAAACAGGATAAGATACCAACTCATGTGTACCTGTCTCTACTTCAAGACTGAAATCTGTACATCAAAATTTTAATTCAAAAGCAATAATATCACTATCCTCACCACCATTATTCAAATTAAAAAGGAAACTCTTTATCTCCTCCTCCAACCAGTCAGATTATCTCCTCCTCCAACCAGTCAGAAGTGATTCTCAAATTCATAAAACCTGGAAGGAGGGAGAGATAATGCAAGGGAGACTACATTTAGCAACAGACTACTTCAAAGTGCTTCAGACAAACCATAACTTATGTTGAAATTGACAATAAAAGACTTAAAAAAGAATTTATGGTCCTCATGCATTAATAACAATTGCAGAGGTATTTATTTTAGTTTGTTTCTCCATATCTCTTATTACAAATACCCTAAATCAGTGAAAAAGCTATTTACTCCCTTTTAATGTTCTGCATATTCTAGGACAATGATATCTAGCTTCCAACATCACCCAAAAAGAGGAAATCAAAGAATTTCTGTAATGAGATGTAAGAAACTAACTCCTTCCATCAGCTCAGATTTCCCTAGATTCTTTCTCAGACTAATTGACCAAGGATGAAGAGTTAACTTTCGTGCAGGAGGCTCTTTTCATCTTCAGCCTCTGTAACTCCGCATTTGAACATGTTTGTTTAAGATGCCTAACTGGGCATACAATCTATACCATGTGCCAGACCCATCCTGATTTAAAATAATCCAGGAAAGCAGATGAGGAAAGAGTTTCCATTAGAGACACATTACAGAATCCAGTCGTGCTGACACATAATAATCTTGTCTGCATTACAGCCAATGTTTTAGATAATTACTGTCATATGTGAATTCAGCTCTGTCCAGCACTTGATTGAATGATGTACATATTCTAAAGCTGTGAAGGGGAATGAGTGGAGGTGAAACACCCACTCATGCATAAGTTCCAGGGCCAGGGATCGAACCCAAGCCATGGCGGTGACCCCAGACACAGCAGTGACAGTGCTGTATCCTTAACCCACTGAGCCACCAAGGAACTCTGGAAATTTAAACGTTCTGTGGAGATTATGCTTTGGGAGAGAATCTTAATGGAAAAGGATAAGTATTAGGCTCTCAAGTGGAAGAAGTTCTATGTTACCACAGGCACCACTTTCCCCAGATTTCAGCAAAGTTTTCTTGAGGTTTCTAATAGTGTTTCTAGTAACCAAAGAGCTTCTCAGGATTACTGCGGAGATATGCTAGGTGGGCAAAGACAAAAGAGTCACAAGAGCAACTGCTACGGAGGAAGCATCATAGTAGCAGCATAGGACATTTTTTGCGCCCTAAATTAACAGCAGGCCAACTCTAGAGGAGATGTAATTACCTCATATTGAGAATAGGAGAATAACAGGTCAAATGATACACTGGCACAATCCCTAATGTCACAATATCTCAACAAGCTAAGAACAGAAAAAACAAATTTACACCTTCAAGCATGTAATTTTCTCTACTCAAAATACAAACATGACCCTATTAATTCAAATCAAACCAACAACTTGTGACATTTTTCTCATTTGAAAGATTAATATTCAAGCAGGCAACTTAATTTCTGACCCTGAATTCAAAAATCAAGAACTTAACCCCGCAAGGTTCAAGAACCCTGGTTCCTCTGAGGCAAGAAACACAATGCAGGATAGATTGTGATTCATTAGTCTCTTCACAACATCATGAATTCTCCAAGGGTGGCCAGTCAAACCTAACCTCTCCTGCCAGATTCAGACCGAAGAATAAAGGCACGTGAACTCAGGAACTGCCCCATCTGCAGGTGCTAATTCAGTTCTCTATCTTTCATTTTTCTTACTCTGCACAATGTGAATCTCTTATATAAACATTTTCTACTATGTGTTAGATGCTACATGATTTCTGGAGATAAAATAAATGTTATATTTGTTAAGTCACACATTCTCACTAGGTCTTCCCGGCATGCATTTGACACTATGAAGACAAACTTCATAAACCCATTTATGTCTCAGTACTCCAGTGCTGGACTCATTAACTGAATGACCTAACTAAAGAAAAGAACTACTCGTTGATCATACCAATCACACCATTTGTACAGCAATATCCATAAATATCAAGAAATGATACACTGTTAACTTTTAATTATCCACACTAATGAAGAGGAACAGTGCCATGGTTAATCCAAAAGAGTTTACAATCCAATAATAATTTCTATTAGGATTTGGAATTCATTATGTGATTTTCTTCCCAGAAGATTTGCCTTCTGATTATGTTTTCCATGATAAATATTCAAGTGTGAAACTTAATTTCTATCTTAAGAGTTTTAAAACGTGTATGCTTCAGCCTCCATCCCAGGCTTATAAAACTAAGATGAAATGTCCTTCACTAAAGTTTATGATACTATCACAACTTCAAATAATCGCAACTTGAACTTCCCATGGATGATGAGTTATCATTAGGTTCCTAATGTCATGCTTTTCCAAGAAATAAATGCACAAGGCTTCAACTCATAACTTCAACCTCTTCATCTCTTATCTTTTTACTTCATCTTTCTTAGGCTGTTTGGGATGCTATAACAAAATACCACAGACTGGGTAACAATAAACATTTCTTTTTCACAGTTCTGGAGGCTGTCAAGTCCAGGATCAAGACACCAGCATGGTCAGACTTTGATGAAGACTCCTTTTATCGTTCATAGCTGGCACCTTCTAGCTGTGTCCTCACATGTCTAAAGGAACTAGGGATCTCTGCGGGGTGTCTTTTATAAGATGCTAATCCCATTCATAAGGGCTCCACCATCATCTTTGAGGGCTAGTATTTGAACATATGAATGTGGAGAGGACACAAATATTTGGACCACAGCATCATCTTATTTTCTGTATTACTCATCCATGTATTGGTTCAAACAATTGAGTATCTATATTAGTCAGCCATCCCTGTAATAATACTGAGTGACAAACTACTTTGAAGCCCAGTGACTTACAGCAACAGTACTTATTTCTTGCTCACAGACCTCAAACTGGCTGAACTCAGGTCAAGCTTTTGATTGTGCTTAATTCTGCTCCACATGTGTCCCATTTGCCTTGGACCAGTAGCCCCAGTGGATTTCAGGAGCACAAGAAGACAAGTCATCCAGGTGCATTTAGAACCTCTGCTTATATCATGTCTGCTCACATTCCACTGGCTAAGGAAGTCATACCACCAGGCTTAAAGTCAGTGAAGCAAAAGAAGTTAGACCACTCACCCCAAAAAAGGAAAGAATGAAGACAAATTTTTACCGAAAAATACCCCAATCTATCATTTAATATGCATAAGACTTTTCAGTAGATTCTGGAAATACCAGAATGAATAAGTCATGATTTCTGTCCTCAAGGAACTCACATTTTGAGGGGAGGGAGGAAGTACTAAAAAGACAGTGTTAAAACTGCTAAGTAAAGATCCATCCAGGGAGTTCCCATTGTGGCGCAGCGGAAACAAATCCAACTAGCATCCATGAGGATGCGGGTTTGATCCCTGGCTTGCTCAGTGGGTTAAGGATCCAGTGTTGCTGTGAGGTGTGATGTAGTTCACAGACACAGCTCGGATCTGACATTGCTGTGGCTGTGGTGTAGGCAGCTGTTGCTCCAACTGGACCACTGGCCTGGGAACATCCCAAAAGCAAAAAAAAAAAAAAAGAAAAGAAAAGAAAGAAAGAAAGAAAAATTCAACCAAAAATGCTAGGTGAGAAAGGAAACAAATGATGAGGGAGTCTAATGTTTCTTGAACTGAAGGAACCAGCAAAGACTTTACATTTGAGTGTCTGAGGTGGAATTTGAAAATAAATATGTTTCCAAGGGAGAAGATAAAAATGTAGAAGTATGGGAGTAAATGGTCCCTTCAGTAAATGACAGATCATACAGTGTGATTAGAACTCAATATATGTGAAGGTGGCTGAGGACAAAATCAG
Source organism: Phacochoerus africanus (assembly GCF_016906955.1). Classification (NCBI taxonomy): domain Eukaryota; kingdom Metazoa; phylum Chordata; class Mammalia; order Artiodactyla; family Suidae; genus Phacochoerus; species Phacochoerus africanus. The sequence goes on along the minus strand of NC_062547.1, from coordinate 20,668,273 downwards.
TCCTATAAGCTAAGTTCAGGTTATAAAAAGCTTTATGGACCTTATTAATAAGTCCAGAATTCATCCTCTTGGCAATAAGGAGACTGATATCCAAACAGAGGAGCAAGAAATATCCCTGATATCACCAGGACTTGATTTTTGAAAAGATACTCAGTAGCAGAGTGGAAGAGAAATTGGAGGGATGAGGGAGATTGGGGTGGGAGGGTCAGTTAAAGGGCTATGACAGTAGTTCAGGCAGAATAATCAGGACTTGAACCAGGACAGCACCAGAAGCAGGGAGTGAAAGAAAGCCAATTTGAAAATGATTTGGATGTAGAATCAGAAAATGATTAGATGAGAGGGAGCTATGAAGGGAGCTGGAATTACTGTTTTCTAAGCTTTTACACGTAGTCAAAAAGTTAAGCGATTTCTTCTTTCTGCTTTCCAGAGAACTCTGCACTCCTGCTCCTCCTTTCCGAATCTACCCGGAAGACAAAGAATTTTGCCTCTTAGCCTAATTGAAAGTCCTAAGGTAGCAGAACAGAAGAGGGGTTTAGTCAAAGGAAGGCTTATTTGATGAGAAAAGATTGATATATCCCTTTCCATAATCAGTGGAACACAGGTGAAAGGATTGAGCAGGTTCTTTATTGGGTGCCTTTAATCACCTAATTCAAATCAATATTCCTTTAGAGGCACATAAATTAATTCTCCAAACAAACAGCTAATGTCTGTGAAGAGACGCCTGCAGTGTTTACACACTCCAGCTCCTTGGTGATGGGAAGTGATGAAAGAAAGGGAACTATGAACCCAAAGGAAGAACCTATACTTGGAAGTGCACAAGGTCCAAGGGCAAAAACTCCTAACTGCACCGACACTTAAATCTATTACTTTAACAGCTTCCGAATTGACACAAGTAGACAGTTACCTGCAGATGGATATGGCCCCCTACTGGTCTCAAGCATTCAGATGCTAGGGAGGATGGCTCTGCTATTTCTTCACCCTGAGCCCTTCCCATCTTTCCACATCCACTAGATTGGAAGGAGAAGTAGTGAGAGGGCAGGAGCTCAAGGTACCTCTAAGAACTCCAAGCTCCCAACAGAGCCTAGTGGAAAAGACCAGAGATGGAGTTCCCATTGTGGCTCAGCAGGTTGTGGATCCTACTAGTACCCATGAGGACACGGGTTTGATCCCTGGCCTTGCTCAATGGGTTAAAGGATCCAGCATTGCTGTGAGCTGTGGTGTAGGTCGCAGACACGGCATGGATCCCCATTGCTCTGGCTGTGGTGTAGGCCAGAAGCTGCAGCTCTGATTTCTAGCCTGGGAATTTCTATACGCCACAGGTGTGGCCCTAAAAAGACAAAACAAAAAACAAACAAACAAAAAATGAAAAGACCAGAGAAGGACCTGTGTTCCAAGCCTGGTTTATCATCCACGGGACACTGGACAAGTCTCTTCACCTCTGAGTCCCCATTTCTGCATCTGTGAATGAAAGTTCATACCTACTTCTCAGCTTATAGAGGTGTTGGAAGAAGATAACCCCAAAGGTCTACGACCTCAAGTGCACTCGAAAGTGTTAGAATATTTTCTCCCTCATCCAATACATTACTTTGCTAAATAGGGCTGATTTGTTTAAAGGACTGTCATGTAAAATTGCTTACAAAACTTCCCCAAGTTGAAATTCTGCAGAGATAATATGCAGTTTGTGTAATAAGAGCTAGCACGATGCTTATTTCTTATCATCAATCTTTCCCCTGCTATTTCCCCTGCCAAGAAGAGCCACACCAACATTCTAAAGATCAGCCATGCATGCTGAGAGCAAGGCCAAGGGTTAACACATGCCTTTTTAAATGATCCCAGTTGTTGTTCTAAATAATGGTAGTCATTATCAGTATTATTAATAAGGGCTATTCCAACAAACTGGTGTGTGTGTCCTGCTTAAATGGAAGGCAAAGAGGTCAAGGCATGAAGGATGAGTCTGGATTTCTTTTTTCAGAATGACCTCAGGGCAATTTCTAAGAGATGCAACCAACAAAGGAAATAGGCACACAGCTTCTTTCTGCTTCAGGCTCCTTCCTCCAGATCTGATATCCTTTCTGAAGCATACAATACTCCTCCAGTTAGAGAATTAATATGCAAATTCCCTAATTAAGTAGCCAAGAATTTTATAGGTCTCACCTGGAATGGTAAATGATTTCTTAGGTCTCTGCCTTCCTCAGTAAAGGGTCTAGGAACCTCAACTGTAGAATTGTCATTGAAAAACCTTTAGTGTCAAGAAACCAACCAGCCCTCAGAATTAGCTAAGGAAAGTGTGTATTGATCTGACTAAGCGATGTGAGAACAGAAGCACTTATTTTTATGATGAACCTTTTCAGAGGTCTTCTTAGCCCACTCATGCTTCTCAGCTGATGGAAAGATTACTGAGGAATCATTAAAATGTTCCTAGAACCACAGAGTCTTTGTGCCACTATTTTTCTTAAAATAATCAAATTATTTCTACCTTCAACTGTAAAGCTCTTTTTAGAGTTATTTAAGGCAAAGATATGTAGATATGGAAATGTAAAATAATGGTCCCTATCCCTTAGGAAACTCACCATTTAATAGATAAAATTATCGTTTTCTACATCATGCCAAAGTTAACAGAAAGCTTTTCATATAATTCCATTAAAATGTTCACAACTATAAGAGATGGATAGTACATTTATCTTCAATTTATAGGTAAGAATAATAAGACGAAGACAAGTAACACAATTTGCCAAAACTCTCATAGTATTAAGAACCTAGATGAGGGGCAATTAAGATGGAGTGGAAGTATGCAAGATCAGGAAAACCTACAGAGAGTGATGAGGTTCTGGGTTCTGAAGGACCAGCAAAAGTCCGATGAACCAAAGAAATGATGTATAAAATATCTACCATTATCTGAGCATTATGCTTGAGACTGAGGCACATAGATGCAAGGCAGCTATCATCCTCGCCCTCTAGCGACTTACATTCTAACAGTAGACAAGGCTCACCAAGGTCACCTTAAATTCCACCTGTGATCTGTGGGTAAAGTTCAGCTTAAATCCCAGTGGGCACTGTATGCCTCCATGTTGGCCACCAGTTCTCCCTCCCTCCATTAAACCATTAGTCACAGCAAGGGAATGGCCAATAAGTAGCTTGGAATTTTTTATCAGCAGCCTACATCTGGAATCCAGTTGGTGAAAAGAAATGAAAGCAGGAAGATGGCCCACTCCCTGGGAGTCAGGAACCCTCTGCAGCAATTAATGTGCCTAGGCAGTCCTGGGCCCCAGGGGTCATAGGACTAATCTCTTACTGGTCAGAGAGAAAACAGCAGAAGAGTCTTCTGAGGGATAGGTACTTGTAACCAGGCTTTAAGGATCTGCTCAAGATTGTAGCCTTAAGAGTTCCAGTCATGGCTCAGTGGTTGACGAACCCAAATAGTACCCATGAGGATGAAGGTTTGATCCCTGGCCTCACTCAGTGGGTTAAGGATTCAGCATTGCCCTGAGCTGTGGTGTAGGTTTCGCCCCTGGCCGTAGTGTAGGCTGGCGGCTTTAGCTCTGATTGGACCCCTAGCCTGGGACACTCCATATGCCACAGGTGCAGCCCTAAAAAGACAAAAAAAAAAAAGATTGTAACCTTGACACAAGGGGGACAAGAGGACCCATTAGATGCATTGGTTTTGGGAGGGGGTGACAAATAGAGGTAACACAGAGCATTTGAAGGCCAAACTACACTGATTTGAATGTCAGTTTTACCATTTAACTATATGACCTTGGGCAAGTTATTTAATTTCTCATGATTAAGTTTTCTAATCTGTAAAATGGGGATGCTTAATAATAGTGTATACTTCAAAGAGTGCTGTAAGGATTAAAAGAGTTCATTTAAAAATGCCAAGCACTTAGAATAATGCATGGTACATAATAAGCACCATTTAAGTGTTAGATATTTTTATATGTCAGGGCTGAAGGTTAATAGAGAGACTCAATCATTCTGACCTGCTTCAAAACCATGTCATATAATCAATTAAATTCATTACATTTGACTCTTCAAATAATTGATTCCAATACACAATTCAAATGATCACTCCAAAGCAAGTCATTTACCTCCTTCAAGCCTAAGAAAGCCCAACACCTTCAGAAATATGACAGATTCCTGGGATGATAGCTTTTATCAATATTGTTTGGTATTGACTCATGATTTGTAAGAGACACTTACACATATACTTACACACAAACACAGCAGTATGGTGTAAGTTCTTTTGTGTCTGATAAACCCAGGTTCAAATCCCCTACTATTTACTATGTGATAGTGGGCAAATTATTAAATTTGCTGGTTTCAGTGTCCTCATCTTAAAATGGGAGCATTAAAATATATCCTAAATAAAATGAACTCCCGTCTATCAGCATGCAGTCAGGATCTGTCATGAGGAAGCAAGCATTGCTCACCTGGAAAGGGGCCTCATAGAAATGATGCAATTTTTCTTTACAATGAGGTTATCGATTCCCTTTAAGGAGACTCTCAGCAGGATAAATGACCCTTCATTATTTCTGTGGCAGACTCCTGGCATTTTGGGGTTCCAAACAAATCTGATTTACCACATCTGTGAGTCCCAAAGGTCAAAAGACATTGCTTTGTAATGGCAGAAAATTATCACATCAATAAAAATTGACCATTATTCAGATACTGAATTGACCATTGTTTAGATACTGAATTCCTCCAAAGAGCATTATCTGGGGACTTCTGGAATGGGGGAGGCAGGGCCAATCAGGATCTATCTTTATCCAGAGGATCCTTAAGGGCAAACCAAGCCAGGTGCAGTCACATAAGAAACCAGAAGGTAGAAAAGAACAACCGATTTTCTGCCTCCTGAAAATCATCAATCCCCAACACTGGTTCTGAAGGGATTCTTAAAAGCCATACTTAGTAATGTCACTTCCTCTTTAGAATACTTCAGTGGATCTCCATTTCTAAAATCCACCCGAACTTACCTTCCCTCACTGCACCTCTTCAGCCTCATCTTCACCATTCTCCCCACTGATACAACCTATACTCCAGCCCACAAAATCTCAGTCAACTCATCACACCCCTCCCCAGACTCAAGATATTTTACACATTATCTCTCTGAGTCAACCATTCTATTGTCAGCCACTCTGACTGCAATTCAACAGACTTTGTGATGATTATATACCTTGCTCACCTTTCAGTCATGCCAAATCAACAAACCAGAGAAAGACTTTTATAGTGGCCAATTCTTGCATGCCTTGTTTTAGATCATAACCAACTTCCCATCATTTCTGACACCTATGGCACTTATTATTTAACTTTACTAGAAGATCAAGCTCTGCATTTGAGAATGTCTCCAGTGGCTGAGCTCACTCATTCAAATTGTCCTTATACTTCAGCTCACTTTGAAAACAGCACCGAGAGTCCTCATCGGGGCTCAGCAGAAATGAATCCAACTAGTATCCATGACGATGCGGGTTTGATCCCTGGCCTCGCTCAGTGGGTTAAAGGATCAGGCATTGCCATGAGCTGTGGTGCAGGTCACAGACACAGTTCAGATCTGGCCTTGCTGTGGCAGTGGTGTATGCTGGCAGCTGTAGCTCTGATTCGGCCCCTAGCCTAGGAACTCCCATAGTGCCACATGCGGCAGTAACCGACTTTTAAACACTTAAGTGAAGGAATTTATTGAAGGAGTTGATTGGAAGTTCTAAGGTCCAGACATGAAAACCAGACAGGAACCAGGATTGCTGCAGAGCTTGACAGCAGGATTCCCTGGCAAGAGTCACACAACACGGACAAGCTGGCACACAGGACACACCTGCCACCATAAGAAACCTGACATTCAAACCTCCCTCCATATGTGGGTCCCCCACTCAAGGCTTAATGCCTCTAGATCTAACAACACCTGGAGCACATGCGTGCCCCCGGCAGCGAGAACACACATGAGGAGGGATCTGACCTCCTTTGCTTACAAAGAGGGGATAGGCAATGTCAGGAATAACCCTACTACCAACAGAAGGAGGAATTTCCAAGCAGGGGATGTAGATACTAATAGAAAGAAAGGGTTGATGGTGAGCAAGCAAAAAATGACATTCATACACATTGAGAAAAAAGGGAGATAAATGACCTGCATCACTCTCCCAGTTTTTTTTATTTCTTTTTTTTCTTTCTTTCTTTTTACAGCCACACCTGTGGCATACGGAAGCTCCTGGGCTAGGGATGGATTGGAGCTGCAGCTGCTAGTCATGGCAACATTGGATCTGAGCCACATCTGTGACCTACATCATAGCTTGTGACAACACCGGATCCTTAACCCACTGAGCAAAGCCAGGGATCAAACCCACATCCTCATGGACACTATGTCCGGTTCTTAACCCACTGAGCCACAACAGGAACTCCTTTTCTCCTGGTTTTGAAACTGGCTCCAACATACCTCCATCCAATCAACAAGCATGTACTGACTAACTACAATTTCCATTCACTGAGGAGACAGTGGTCAAAGGCTCATGATGATCCCTACCTACAAAAAAAGAAAATAAATAAAAACAAGTAACTGTCATAGCAATGTAACACCTGCAAGTAAACACATGTCAGGGAACCTGATCCAGTCCTGGAAAAGAGATAGGCAACATGATCTTAAATTTAAAACACAAAGTAAAAAATAAATCTACCTCTTTGCCCAACATCTGTACTTCTGTACCCACCACTTGCTTCCTATCAATAGCTGTATCAGGCCCATCCTTTGAGAGTCTGCTCTGATTTAACCCCAGACGTCCTTATCTCTCGCCTACCCCAGATCAATAATAATTAAACTAGCTGACTTCACCCTTATAATAAGGGGAGGGACTAAGTCCAGCTCAGAGCTAAATTTTGGAGCAAACCATCTGTGACTTTTTCCCACTTCTTTTTCTGTCTTTGCTGCACCCTCTGACATCCTAACCACCTTTCTAGTAGATACTCTAAAATCCCAAACGTTCACGGTACCTACACCCACGCCCGAAACGATCCAAAAGTCCACCATCAGCACTTAGAAATAAAAACTTGCAAGAAAGAAAACAAAACCGGCTTATAAAATTTATATTCTATTTCATGGGGGTGGTTAGCATCCCCCCCCCACAGAAATCTGTAAATAAGTAACAGAATCATTATGTAAATTCAGGCACCTAAGTGGAGCATTCCGCTAGATTCCTTCCTCTCACCCCTCCTGATCTATTCTTTATCTTTCTCTACTCTGTCGTTTCCTTGTGAAGTCAACCTGAATAAACCATATCAATAAGCTCCCTTAATGAATCAGCTAACGAGAGGTCAGAGGCAGCAGGCAAATGGAGTCAAGGCATTAACTACCCTGGCTTTTCCTCTCTTCCAGATTGGCTACCTCTTTACTGGAGGTCACAGTACCTGGCAAGCAGCCCTCTCCTGATTCTGGGAGCCCCTCCCTCCATTTGCCCCTCCAGTTCTAAGAGTAATAAGGGGTCCCAGACTAGTAGCTTCAGTGTACTGAAATATCCCTTGCTGATTTCTTTAAATCAAAGGTTGTCAACTTTAGTTCTGTTAACATTAGGACAGATGACTGTGGGAAACTGTCCTGTGCATTATACATAGGATGTCAGCGGTATCCTCAGCCTCTGCCTACTTGATGCCAGTAGCACCCTACCTCCCAGCTGTGAGAGTCAACAATGTATTCAGACATTTCCAAATGTCCCCAAGAGGACAAAAATCACCCCCTGTGGAAGATAACTGATCTTAAACCTTTCTATAATTTTGCTAATAATCCTTTCACCAAACTTTCCTCAAATAATCCAATTTAAGTGTTCTTTCCTTTTCCTACCTAGACCCTGAAGGACAAAAGTTTGTGGGCAAAGCTTGCAAAATTACCATATTAAAGCATAGTTAAGGAGTTCCTGTTTGGCTCAGTGGTAACAAACCCAACTAGTATCCATGAGGTTGCGTGTTTGATCCCTGGCCCCACTCAGTGGGTTAAGGATCCAGCGTTGCCAAGACCTGTGGTGTGGGTCACAGATGCAGCTCAGATCTGGCAAGTACAACAGATAGGAGACGAAGATTTGGCCAATGGCTTCAAGTACTGGGGCCCCTCTGTTAGGGCAAATCTCACTGTGGAATAGTCCCTCAATCTAGCTTACCAGTGGGACTAATAATACTAGGACCATATCGCTTTCTCATACTTGAATTCCAAGCTTATCAAGACAAACTACCGTATAAATGCCATCAAAGCTGAGATATAGCCTGCTCAGTTCACCATTATATACCCCTGCCTTGCTCAGTGTTCGATAAATATTTGCCAAATGAGTGAATCAACGAATGGGCCATCTGATTATGATGAGACCTCCAAGTGACTTAGCCATAGGGAAAAAGAAAGATCTGGTCTTACGACCATCACGAACATCAAGAATATTGTTTTAATATATACTAGTAAATGGAAATTATAGTATTTCTCTGTCTTGTATGCCTTTTAGTTATTCTGACCAACCTCACAGAGGCTGATCACTCCTGACTCAAAGAAAAGTCAGTGGATTAGAAAAGCAGAGTTCAATTCTGGAATGTGGAAACTTAATTGAAGTTCAGAGTAAAAACTGCATGGCTTCTTTGAAAGCATCCAGTAGCAAAAACAAATAAAAACTGAAAATGAAACAACTTTCCTACATGGCCAGATAAATGCCTAAAGATTTAAATATTAGCATAAATACATTTTAGTATAAAGGTGACTACATTTTACATCTTAAATTTATATCATAAATCAATTACATCTCAATTTTTTTAAGATTTAAATATTAGAAATTAACTTCAACACATGGTTTTGTCCCCCATTTTAAAGATGCATGTATTTGTTATCTGTTGCTGCATAACATACTATTCCCAAAACTTAGAGGATGAGACAACACACATTTTATTATCTCAGAGTTTATGTGGATCAGGGATCTGAACACAGCATAGCTGGTCCTGAACTTCAGAATCCTTCCTAGGCTATAATCAGTGCCCATGGAACTGTGGTAATCTCAAGGTTCAACTAGAGAAGGATGGGCTTCCAAAAACCACTAAATGGCAGTTGATAAGATTTAGTTCCTCAAGCACTGTTAGCCAGAGGCCACGCTCCGTTCTTTGCCACGGGGATTTCTCCAGCATGGCAGCTTGCTTCATCGAAGCGACCAAGATGAAAAGGCAATAGAGAGCCTGCTGACAAGATGGAAGACACATCTTATATAACCTAATCACAAAGATGACATCTCATCACGTTTGCCATACTCTATTGATTAAAACAAGTCACTGTGCCCAGCCCACATTCAAGGAAAGGGGCTAACGGAAGAAAATGAGGACCAGGAGGTGGGGATCACTGGAGACCAATTTAGAAATCTGCCTAACACAACACAGATTACCAAAAGGAAAATGATCCTTTTCATGGATTCAAAGGAATCTGTGGAATTTGTGGAGCGGTGAAGTTTGAAGCCATCTGATGTCTTGGTTGGAAAATGAGGATAAAGTGGAAGCTCAGAAAAGTGCTAGGGGCATGGAAGGTACATTTTGTCAAATCTAGTATTATCTTGAATATTGGAGCAAAGGCATTCAGGACCCCAAAGCACAGAGGAGGGAGAGAACCAGCTTTCCTTTTGTTTGTTTGTTTGTTTGCTTGCGTCTTTTTTTTTTTAGGGCTGCGCTCTCGGCATATGGAGGTTCCCAGAATAAGGGTCTAATCAGAGCTGTTGCTGCAGGCTTACACCACAGCCACAGCAAAGCCAGATCCAAGCTGTGTCTGCGACCTGCACCACAGCTTGCAGCAACGCTGGATCCTTAACCCACTGAGCAAGGCCAGGGAGCGAGGCCAGGGATTGAACCAGCAACCTCATGGTTCCTAGTCGGATTCGTTTCCACTGAGCCATGATGGGAACTCCCCAGCTTTCCTTTATCATCTATTACTTGGAACATACTTTAAGTTTTCACTTCTTCCTCACTTTACTATTAAAAGCTGGATATTCTGCCTAGTTCATACCTAAGGAAATTGATGAACAATAAGGTTAAATTTCTATTCTGAAGTCAGCTAGTAAATAACAATTCTAATCAACATAAACATCAGAATCAGACAGAAATGGACTGAAATCTACACCCCACCACTTATTTGCCATGTGACAATTTGAAAGTAACTTGTTTGTATTGTTTATGGCTATATCCTGACTGCCCAGCAAGCACTTAGCAAATGTTTCCAAGAATTAATTAATCAACTCAGTTCTCTCTGTGTAAGATGGACTTAATAATGGCACCTACCTCAAATGTTGCTGTAAGGATTATATAATTATCCAGAAACTTAGCATAATGCCCAACTCTTGGAATGAGCTAAAAAATGACAGGTTTTACAATGAGATACCACCTCACACAGGTCAGAATGGCCATCATTAATAAGTCTATAAACAACAAACGCTAGAGAGGATGTGGAGAAAAGGGAACCTTCCTACACTCTTGGTTGGAATTTAAATTGGTACAACCACTATAGAAAATAGTATGGGAGTTCCTGTCGTGGCGCAGTAGTTAACGAATCCAACCAGGAACCATGAGGTTGCGGGTTTGGTCCCTGGCCTTGCTCAGTGGGTTAAGGATCTGGTGTTGCCATGAGCTGTGCTGTAGGTTGCAGACGTGGCTCGGATCCCACGTTGCTGTGGCCCTGGCGTAGGCCGGTGGCTACAGTTCCGATTTGACCCCTAGCGTGGGAACCTCCATATGCCGCAGGAGCGGCCCAAAGAAATAGCAAAAAGACAAAAAAAAAAAAAAAGAAAATAGTATGAAGGCTTCTCAGAAAACTAAATACAGAACTACCATATGATCTAGCAATCCTACTCCTGGGCATATATCCAAACAAAACCACAATTCAAAAAGACATATGAGGAGTTCCCATCGTGGCTATGCAGTAATGAACCAGACTAGCATCCTTGAGGACATGGGATCAATCCTTGGCCTTGCTCAGTGGAGTGAGGATCCAGCATTGCTGTGAGCTGTGGTGTAGGTCGGAGACACAGCTCAGATTCCACGTTGCTGTGGCTGTGATTGTGGTGTAGGCTGGCAGCTGTAGCTCCAATTTGACCCCTAGCCTGGGAAATTCCACATGCAATGGGTGTGGCCCTAAAAAAAGGGGGAGGGGATACATGCACCTGTATGTTCATAGTAGCCCTATTCACAATAGCCAAGACACGGAAGCAATCTAAATATCCATTGACAGATGAATGGATTAAGATGTGATACTTAGTATGAGAAAAAGAAAGTGTATATATGTATGTCTGGGTCACTATGCTGTACAGCATAAATTGATATGATACTGTTAATCAATTATATTCTAATTTTTAAAATGTGTTATATATACTAATCTCTCTGTGTACATGTATCTTAAATAAATTTATGTTTATATGTTAGTGAAAAAAACAAAAAGCAAACGAAGATGATGTGGTACATAGACACAATGGAATACTACTCAGCCATAAAAGAGAATGAAATAGGAGTTCCCGTCATGGCACAGTGGTTAACGAATCCGACTAGGAACCATGAGGTTGCAGGTTCGATCCCTGGCCTTGCTCAGTGGGTTAAAGATTCGGCGTTGCCATGAGCTGTGGTGTAGGTCACAGACGCAGCTTGGATCCCACATTGCTGTGCCTCTGGCATAGGCCAGCAGCTACAGCTCTGATTCAACCCCTAGCCTGGAAACCTCCATATGCCGAGGGAGCGGCCCTAGAAAAGGCAAAAAGACAAAAAAAAATGAGAATGAAATAATTCTATTTTGCAGTAACATGGATGCAACTACAGATTCTCATACTAAGTGAAGTAAGTCAGAAAGAGAAAAATCAAATACCATATGCTATCACTTACATGTGGAATCAAAAATATGGCACAAATGAACCTATCTATGAAACAGAAACAGACTCACAGACATAGAGAACAGACTTATGGCTGCCAAGGGGGAGAGGGGAGGGAGTGGGATGGACTGGGAGTTTGGGGTTAGTAGGTACAAACTATTGCATTTAGAATGGATAAGCAGTGAGGTCCTGCTGTATAGCACAGGGAAGTATATCCAGTCTCTTGGGATAGACCATGATGGAAGATAGTATAAGAAAGGGAATGTGTATATACGCATGACTGGGTCACTTTGCTGTACAGAAGAATTGGCACATTATAAATCAACTATACTTTAATAAAAAAATTATAGTTTTTATTATTATGTCACTTGCCCTGATTCCAATCTTAACTTCAAATTCTGTATCTAGTCTAAACACAATTTACCTATAAGATACCATAAGTCTCCAACTTTCCAGTGCCCACCTCACCTAGTTTCTTCTTCACACCAAGTGTTAGATCCCAGTTCATTAAAACAGACATTGTCTGCTCCAGGAAAACTGTTCCCTACCCATTCTGCCTAGGCATGGTCACCTATGGCATGGTCTCCACATCCTCTGCTCCAGAAAAACTGGACCCCACTCATTCCCATATAGATACTTTATGGTTCCACATCTTCCACACCAAAAGAACTGGACTCCACTTCTTCCCACATAAACAACACATGGTTCTCCCCTCCTCTATGCCAGGAAAACTAGTCTCTAACCTTCCTTGCATAGGCATGATATGGTGCCGTATATTCTGTTCCAGGACACTGGACCCCACCTCTTCCCACATGAACACTGTATGGTGACATTTTCTATACCAAGAAAACTGGGTCCCATCCTTCTTGCATGGACACCACATGGTTCCTGTATCCTCTGCTCTAGGAAAACTAAACACCATCTTTTCCTACAGGGATACTACATGGTTTCCACATATCTATGATTGCTGACATTTGTGCCTTGTTTGGTTACATGGAGACACACCAACCTAGATCCAACTCCCAGCTAGTTCCTAAGCTTCTCTGAGCTTTGAATGCAATAGCTGGACAATGCAATCCTTAGCAAATGACCCAATGAAACATGCTGAACAATTACAGTGTCCTTGGCGGAAGCCAGCAAAGATGGTTGCCCTCTTTCGCTGGTACCTTGCTTTGGGCTGTACAGGAGCTTAACCTCCAGAATAACACTGCCTTTTTTTTTTTGCTTTATTTGGCCTTATTGTTTCTCCATTTGGGAGCCAAATTATAGCCTCATAAAACAGCAGGAGTGCCAAAGAAATTGCTTAAATACAGTAACTATTAAAACCTCAAACTGCTGTGCTAATTAAATTGCCTTATTGCAACAAATTTTGTAATACAAGGCAAGTAAAAATGCCAGTCTCTCTCTTTGGCAAGAGGAAACAAACTAGCTATGCTCATATTTGACTCCAAGGCAGACCTCCGCCCAGAAGGAGAATGTATGCTCAGATCAGCTGGCTGCATTCCCTCTTATCCAGGGAGGCTTCTTCCACTCAGTCAGGGAAGGTTACTTGGGGCTAGTGGGTAACAACAGGAAAACAAGGGCCACTGAATAAGGGTTGGTTGCTGACGGATCCGAGAGCTCAACAGAAGAGCTCTCAGAGGATTTCACGCAAACAACTGGTAAGTAATAACTGACACCTGGTGTCTACATGTAATACATTAAGTCCCCTTCACATGAAAAAATGATGTTAGTGTCAAGTTCTTGCATAAAAGAGATAGACTGGCCAAAGGAAAAGAATACATAATGTAAATTTCTAGGTCAAGAAAGTTAATAACATAGACTCTGGAGCGGGGTCACCTGATTTGCACTCTCATCTACCACTTACCAGCTGATGTCCTTGAATTAGTACTTGGCCTCTCTATGCATCATATGTAAGACCAGGCTAATACCAATAAGTGTAAAAGAATACTTAAATACTTAGGTTGGGTTGAGTGAGAAATAAATAAATAAATACATGAGAAGAGTTTAATGTGAAACCTAACACAAGTCTATCTGCACTGAATTTGGGGAGCATTCACTACAATTAGTATCACTCAACAGTGTGAAAAATACTGATCAGGAAATCAGAATGCCAGTCTCAACTTTACCTCTTATCTGAGGCCCTTCCCTTCTGTGTCTCTAAATGTATTCAATTGTAAACTAGATGAATAAGAAAGGAGAGTTGAATTATCTCTAAAATTCCTTCCAGCACTAAGATATTATGACCAGCTAGGGTTGTACCCATTTAAATGTGATATATTCAAGCACAGTATGGCATGGAGCAGGGCGTCAAGAAAAAGATACTAATTCAAGTGTCTACTGAGCACCTAATGGGTGCCAAGCATTGTGCTAGGCACTAATTATTTGCCAGAGTCAATAAAAGGACAGTGGGTTGAGTCCACATACATCAAAATATAAGCTCCTGGCTACATGGACCTGACTCTCTACCCTCTGCCTTTCAGAGTCCAGAAAACATGCATAGTGCATCAGTCAGGGTCACAGTAGGGGAGAAGCTGCATATCAATTAGGATAATTAAAGGAGGGTTTGCTAAAGGGACTATTTATAAAGGGGAGGGTAATATGTGTAGGGAAACTAAAGAAGCCGCCCTGTTAAATGTTCCTAGGATTTTGTTTTTATTTAGATATGATGAGATCAACAGACCCAGGAGATTACTGCCATTGAAAAGATAGCTTGCTACTCATAGTTCCCAAGAGGAAGGGGCATCTCACATCATGGGGGTCACATGGGGAAGCAACAGGACCAGTCCGGAGGCAGAAGAAGCAGGAGGAAAATGTGGGCAAGAGCCTTTATTCTGAATTCCTCAGGAAAGAACAGGCCCACAGCTGTGGTTTCTAGCTGTCTGGTACCCAGTCCTGTGCAGGGGGGTAGTATCTCTGATTACAGGAGTTTTATCTTATAAAAGAAGGTGGTGGGGGTGAGGACTTACTCTTGGTAGGTTTTCCTATCAGACATGCTCCCGGCAAGTCTTTTACTATTTCCAAGAATAAGCTATTAGGGGAGGGACAGTCTCACCCTTTCCTTGGATCCACAAGGCCCAAGATGTCAAAGCATCATAAATACAGTAATTGAAAAACATGACGAATGCACATCTGCAGACCCAAAGGGACAAGAAAGGAAGTGGTTACCAGAACCCCAAAACAGAGAATCACATGAAAAGGGACACCTTGAAAGGACCTGCATCCCAGTCAAAGGATCAGCAGTCAATGGTGACCAAGCATAGATTGTCACAAGCAAGGGAAGGAAACATCCAACCTCTCTCTTCCTTTCCTCTGACTCCTTAGGGTGCCCCAGTGGCCAATCCCAGCTAAAAGCCAGAGGGCAAGGAAGACTACTGATGTGGTCCACACAGGTCTGTCAGCCCCTCAGAGAGCAGGATGGAGAAGGATGGAGAGTAGAACTGGAGGGGCAGAGAGAAGACATAAACACACACAAGGAATACATCCAAATTTGGACTGGAACCACACCATAAAAAAACTGCAACTGCTTCTACTTCAGGGAGAACTTGCAAATGGTCTACCAAAAAATCTGGGTTGAAGGCTGCCTAAGGTGAACAACCCAAGATGAAAGGAGAAATTTATTTCTTTCATCCCAGTCCTTAGCCTCTTCCTTCATCTCAGCACAAATGTGGAACACCATGGGGAGAGGCAGATATGAGTTCATTCATCTCTCTACAGGAATCTTCCATGAGAGCATCCTTCAGGGTATTTAAAAGCCTATTGTGTTCCAAAGACTGCTGACCTCACCTCTGCTGCCAGGAAACCTGCTGCAGACCCTGGTGCCCGAGCACCCACATCACTGCCATCCCTGGTGATTCAGGAGGAAGCAGTGGGCTGCTGCTGCTGCTGCCTATGGTTGGAGTGGAGTGAGCAGCGCCCAGCTGAGCCATGAGAGAAAGCCAGCTCTGTCCCTGCAGCTGAGACTAATGCCTGCAGGACAGAGTCCCAACAGGCTGTTGAGGAAGAGTGAACTACATGGTTCAGAAATCGTTAAGTGAGCCTACCCTGGCCTTGGTTCTAAGACTATGAGACAAGCATAAATGGACCCTGCCCTCCAGGAAATTCACAGTATATGAAGAGGAGAGAGAAATAAACTGATGATAACAATGTGGTGCAGAAAATCAATCACAGAACATCATGTCTGGTCTGCTGCTAGGGATGGTAGCAAAAGTCTGATCAGCCCAGACCATGGGGGTAAATTTTTTTTCTTGAGGGCATGGCAAAACAATCTTACTCTTTTCATGTATAAGGTAAAGCTAGACATGCAGTACATAAGCAGATATACAGTTCTGTGGCATTTCAATTTCATAAGGAGTGGGACAACTGGGAAATAAAATCTTTTTTAATTTTTTAAAAGTTTTATTGACATATACTTGATTTACAATGTTGTGATAATTTCTGCTGTAAAACAACATGATTCAGTTATGCATATATACACATTCATTCTCTTCCAAATTTTTTTCCCCCATAGATTATCACAGAGTATCGGATAGAGTTCTCTGTGCTATACAGCAGGTCCCTGATGGCCAATCAAGTAAATAAAATATCTTAAAAGGCTCCTTTTTTTTTTTCTTTTTTTGGCCACCCCATGGCATGTGGAGTTCGTACTCCAGAGATCAGATATGAGCCACTGTTGTGACCCATGCCACAGCTGTGGCAGCTTTGGATCCCTAACCCATTGTACTAGTCCAGGGATTGAACTTGTGTCCCAGCACTCCAGAGATACCACCGATCCCTTTTCACCTCAGCAGGAACTCCTTAAAAGGCTTCTAAATGAGATGATAATGGAAGAAAGGCTGGGAAACACTGAGCTTCATGACTAAGAGAACAGGACTCCATCTAGACTCTGAATTCCAGTTCACTTCTCATAGATGTGACTTTACACTTGGCTTACTCAGCTGTGCCTCAGCTTTGTCATCTGCAAATTAGAGATAATAATAGCACCATCTCCTATATACATTGATTAAATGAAATAACACATATAAAATGCCTAGAAGAGTATCCGACACATAACAAATGCCCAACAAAACATATGCTATGGTTATTAATCCATTCAACAAAATGTACATCTACCAGTACAAGAAAGTACAAAGCTCAGCTCTGGTCCTTAAGGAAAGTTAAAAGCACAGAAGATCAGAGCTTCAGCTCTGAAGGCAGACAGGAGTTTGAATTCGACTCACCACCTATCATCAGACCATTTACCTTCACCCAACTTCAGGCCTTTCTTCTATAAAATGGTCAGGAATAATACCTACAATATTTACTGGGTTCCTACTCTAGACCAGGAAGGAAATGTTGACAATAGAACAGAGCGTGAAATAGTTTCCCTCCTTTTGGAGCTTACATTCTAAGAGAGTAGATAAATAGTAATATATAAACCAATAATTTGTCACAGACTGTTAGGGAGTGATAAGAATCAAAAAAAAAAAAAAAAAGATACAGCAAAGCGGTTTTAGAATGGAGAGTGATAAGGAGTGCTGTTAGAGTTTCCAGGGAAGGACTCTTGGAGGAGGTGACATTTAAGAACAGACTTGAATGAAGTGAAGCCATAATCCTGCAATATGTAGGAGATAGTGTTCCAGGAAAAGAAAACGAAATGCAAACATCCTAAGATAGGAATACGCGTGGTGTCTGGGGACTAGGGTTGCTGGAGCATAGTGTTCAAGGGAGAATGTGGTGGGAGGTGAAGCCAGAAAGTGAGCCACGGGCCAGGATTTTATTTTAAGTGTGACCGGGGACAAGAAGAGGGAAACAACATGATCTGACTTAGGTTTCAGGAATATCTCTGGCTGCTATGTGGAGACATGCAGAGGGGCAGAAAGGAGAGCAGAGAGAGCTATTGGGAGGCTACTGCTGTGGGTAAAGCACTTAACACTACAGCTGACATAATGCAGATTCAATAAACAGGACCTTAAAAAATATATACTGAGAGGCAAACAGCATGAAGAATTTTCATCATGCCTCCTCTTTATTTCTTGGTGTTCATGTCAGGGCTGTATCCAGGGCCAAATAAAACCACTGGTCTCATCCAATGTGATGTCTCATAAGGAACATTTTATTCAATGCCGAAAAAGCTCTAAAACTATACCCATCATCAGCTTCCCAAACTCCCTTTTTAAGGCAAGACTTTTCTAAGCCTATGGCATAGGTACTTTCATCCTGGTAGCATAGGACATCTACAAAAAAATCTGCATATTAAAATGGTATCAACTTAAAATGACCCTACCAGATCAGGAATATATTTGAGAGTTGTGCTTCTCACTAATTTTATTTTTTTATTTTCTATTTTATTTTTTGTCTTTTTGCCATTTCTAGGGCCGCTTCTGCAGCATATGGAGGTTCCCAGCTAGGGGTCTAATTGGAGCTGTAGCCGCCGGCCTACACCACAGCAACTCGGGATCCAAGCCACATCTGCGACCTTCACCACAGCTCATGGCAACGCTGGATCGTTAACCCACTGAGCAAGGCCAGGGATCGAACCTGCAACCTCATGGTTCCTAGTTGGATTCGTTAACCACTGAGCCATGACGGGAACTCCATGCTTCTCACTAAATTTTAAGCATGAACGAGCTTCATATCTCTGTGCCTGGAATACATGCTAGGAAATCAGCAAATTTCTGTTGAAGAATGAATTAATGAATAAACAACTTTAGAAAAAACTATACTGTGACACAAAGAACCTAAAGAAAGACTATTAATTTGTCCCTTTGGGGCTGTTTATCTTACAATTAGTAGAAGTACAGTGTCTCCTCTTGATAGCGTATTTTTAGAATTCACTGGGTATAAGACCAACACTTGGCTATACACCTTTATTTTTTATTTTATTTTTTTTTGTCTTTTGTCTTTGTTGTTGTTGTTGTTGTTGCTATTTCTTGGGCCGCTCCTGCGGCATATGGAGGTTCCCAGGCTAGGGGTTGAATCGGAGCTGTAGCCACTGGCCTACGCCAGAGCCACAGCAACGCGGGATCCGAGCCGCGTCTGCAACCTACACCACAGCTCACAGCAATGCCGGATCGTTAACCCACTGAGCAAGGGCAGGGACCGAACCCGCAACCTCATGGTTCCTAGTCGGATTCACTGCGCCACGACGGGAACTCCGGCTATACACCTTCAAAATGAATTTTAATCAAACATAGTTTCATAGATGGAGATAATTATAACAGTGACAATAAGTACAGTAATACCTACAAAAGATCAATGCCTAGGTTTTAGTAGATACCAAATAAATATCTGCCAGTTTAGTTGAAATGCATATTACTGGGATTCTGTCTGAAAGGATGTCTGTGTCATTTTCCTCGTTTCAATATATTCAACTCCTATCCAATTCCCTGCATGTAGAAAAATCAGTGACTTCTGCTTCACTTAAAACCATTTTGGGAATGTGATGGGCAAATAAAACAAAGGTCTTTTTTCACCCTGAGAATAATGCCTTGTACATCAGGAGTCAACTCCAAAAGCTTCATCTTGAGCACATTGGCGAGCCAATGGATGTAACGGTGCTCAATGGAAAACCCTACTGGAGTCATGCTTATTACTCTTAATAATGGCTGTCAAGTTGAGCCATCTATTCAGAGAGGAGGAGATCATACATCACAGAGGATAGAACAAGGATTGATGAGACAGCATCTCCTATCCATAAAGCAACAGGCTGAAATGGAAGAGATTTTCCAGATACATCTGTCTTTGAGAGACAGCATTCCCCACCTTTTTCATCTGGAACTGGATTACCTGCCTGGGATTAGATACTTGAGGAGTTCCCCGACACCAAGGCAGTTTGAATTTACACACCCTTCCTTGACCCTATGCCTCTGCCCTCCACCGTCACCCATCTGAAACAGAGAACAGAATGCCTTCTCCAGTCTCCAACCACTGGAAAATGAAAAGAAATCTGACTTTCACCCCATATCATTTTCATCTTTGATCTTAATTATCAGCACCCAAAGTACAGAAATCATTATCTTTACAATGATGAACGTCCAATTAGCATTTCCCATATAAATTTCATATTATAAAGGAGGTGGTAATGGATAATGCAAATTGCTAACAGCCTTTTTTCCTGATCTAAAAAATTGAGGTGCTTACCAAAATGAAATTAGATCTGAGCCATTTCCAAACAAGTCAAGAACTTTAATTACTTGATGAGAAAAGAGAAAGAGAGACAAGCTAAAATTTTAAATGATCATATTTTTAAATATTTTCCCTTTCCACCACACTGCTCAAGCTGTCCCTCTATATAGCTAAGTGCTTGTTTTGTTGAGCTCAATAGGTTTTAAACCACTGTGAAAATTGTTAAATGTGAATTTTTCATTAGCAGTACTACTTAGTAAGTTGGAAACTTATTCCAAATAAGCATTCTGTTTGTTCTATGGCTGTTTAACTGGTTCCCATCCACCATGGTTCCTCACGAAGACAGATCTTGTGGGTGACACCATTCCCCCCCACCACCAATTAGAACATGTTTATTTAAGCAACAACAGAAGATACTATGATTTAATGAAGCAGACTCCTAGAATTATCCAGTCCAGTCAAGCTTCCCTATGTGGTAGGCAACATGACAGTGTTTGAATATCTCTGTTCTGATGTCACAGACCTAGGTTCAAAGTCTGGCTTCACCTCTTATTTCTGTTACTTAATCTCCAAAAAAAAAAAGATGAAAGCAACCTCTGAGAACTATTGTGAGAATTAAATTATATAACACCTAGAACAATGGCTGAAAAATAATCAGTGTTCAATAAACAGTAGAGAGAAAAGTAACCTTAATTCTGACTTAAAAACTTATGAACGAATTATCTATTCATTCAATAAATATGCATGGAAGACTTCCCCTTGTGGCTCAGTTGGTTAAGGACCCAACGTTGTCTCTGTGAGGATGCGAGTTCGATTCCTGGCCTTGCTTAGTGGGTTAAGGAGTCAGAACTGCAGTAAGCTGTAGCATAGGTTGTAGATCGCCTTGGATCCAGTGTAGCCATGGCTGTGGCACAGATTGCAGCTGCAGCTCCAAATCAACCCCTGGCCCGGGAACTTCCATATGCTGCTGCAGGTGTAATCATAAAAAAAGAAAAAAAAACATGCCTTAACACTCAGTATATACCAGACAATGTTCCAGACACTTGAGATATATCAGAGAAGAAAAAAGATCCCCAAAAAGTCTCTGGAAAGATAAACAATAAATAATAAACATAACAAACAGGTAAATCATGTAGTAAGTGCCCCCAAAGAGACATAAAAATAAGGCCAGGTAAGAGAGATTGAGAATGGGTAGATAGTTTGCTTGTTGCAATTTTAAAAAGGGTAACCCAACTGAATTCTAGATTTTGAAGGTAGAACCAAAAAGATTTACTGAAGGATTGAATGTGGGATGTGAGAGAAAGAGAGGCGTTAAGGATGACTCCAAAGTTTTCTGGCTTGAGCAACTGCGAGGATGGAGTTGTCCCCAACTGAGACAGGAAAGACTGAAAGTGTTGCCAGTTGGATGGTGAGTGTCTCTGTGTGTGGATGTGAGATGTGAGAAAAAGAGTTAAGAATGACTCTAAAGTCCTTGGCCTGAATAACTGCAAGGATGGAGCTGCCACCAATTGAGATGGGAAAGACTGGAAGTGGTGCCAATTGGCTGGCGAGGGTCTGTGTGTGCTATACCACCTCCTTAGCATCCAGAGATGGCAACTGCCTTAATAAAATGTTAGGGAAACATCCAGATCTTCCATTCTATGATGTTTTTACTTGGCTCTGATGATGTTTCATTGTATTATCTCAGTAGAGGTTCTGGTTTAACAAACCTCCCTTTCTCTGTTTTATAGTGGCAGGGTGTACATATGCATTAAAAATAGTCATATATCACAGGCATTTATACATGTGCATGTATTACTAACTGGTTATTGGAACTAAAAGTACTCAATATGCTTTTTAAAATAAATATGACCACATGACATGAAGAAATGAGCAGACTATAACAGAGGGCCATGAATAGTGCTGTGCGGTGACGATATGGCATAGCAGAAGTCACACCCACAGGGAGTTAGGGTGCAACCATTCTTGTCAACATGAGACTCTCCTGGGTTTAGCACTGAAAGTCGTATAGCCCACAAGACCCCCCCCAGCTCCAGGAAAACTAGGACAGGTGGTCATCCTATCAGGAGATGTTAAGCTTGGCACATGTTAAATCTGGAATGTCTATTTGACATCCCAAATATAGATGTTAAGTAAACAAATATATGAATCTGGAGTTTAGGAGTAAGAAAAAATAAATTTGACTGTTGCCAACATAAATATGGAATTTAGGATTTTCCATGTTTTGCCTCAGTGGTAACGACACCAACTAGTATCCATGAGGACGTGGGTTTGATCCCTGCCTTGCTCAATGGGTTAAGGATCTGGCATTGCCATGAGCCGTGGTATAGGTCACAGACACGGCTCAGATCTGGTGTTGCTGGGGCTGTGATATGCCAGCAGCTGCAGCTCCAATTTGACCCCTAGCCTGGGAACTTCTGTATGCTGCAGGTTCTGCCCTAAAAAGACAAAAAAAAAAATTAAAAACATGGAATTTAAAACAATGAGAATGTATGATCAGCACACAGTAAAAGCCAAGCCCAAGGAATATAGGTAATAGTTCAAGCCCTTTCAACAGGCATGGTATAGAAGGAAAAACAGACAATAACCAATTCTTTACAATATATTTTGATGTGTGTAAGTTCAGTGGTGGTCCCATTAATGATAAATGAGAGTAAAAGGTCTTTGAAGGATGAATAGGAGCTTTCAAGGTAGATGAAGTGGTAGAGGAAGAAGACAGGAATTCAGAGCAGAAACCATCTGAGAACAACAAGCCAAAAACCCTCTAGCTTATCTTTAGTATCATGTAGGGACAAAGTAAACCCTTATTCCATGTCTTACCAACCTTAAATCATTCTTACATATGACCACACACTCCAATTCTTTAATATACACCTCCAAAATAAATGTACTCTCATGCTGTAAGAATTCCTAGCTGTACTTACTAGAAAGCCTATGATCTCTAATACAGAGTTTCTAAGAATTGCTGAAAGGCCAAACATAAAAATTATCATTCAAGAAAAACAGGCTCCTATTGCTACTCCATTGCCCTCCTCCCTACTTTTCACCCAGTCCCACACTTTGATACAGGTTTATTGCAAAAGAAAAAAAAAAGGCAAAGAAGAAATCCAAAAAAAGGAATCGATTATACTACATTTTCAGGAAATCTACTTCCCAACAGATCTCAGCCATGAGAGTGGGAAATTAGCACAGACACAACAAAACAAGATTGAACTGAATTATGCTTTATTCACTGTCTCATATATCCAGAGCCTATTCATTCATACTCATTAAGTGCAATCAATATTTTATAATGGAACCATCAACTGCTATATGCCTGACATAAACAACCAACACACCCAATCCAAATTAAGAAACAGGCTTGGCTTCCAAAAATAGGCTTGAAAATCACTGCTCAACAGTACAATGAAGAGTTCCTTCCCCCTGGGAGGCAATCACAGCATTATAAGTATCATTTTATATCATATTTAACAGTTTCTCCTGTCCCCTTACCCTCTTCCTGAAATCTAATTCCTATGTCCATTTTTATCTCTCTTTAAACAAATAATAAAAAGCTATATTCTGTGTTTTCTCTTCCATATTTTAACTAGTATAAGTTAAGAGCTTTCTTACCCATAAACATCAATCAAGAGTATGTATTCCTACAGATGGCTAAAAAACACATGGAAAGATGTCCAACATCACTCATTATTAGCGAAATGCAAATCCAAACCACTCTGAGGTACCACCTTACACCAGCCAGAATGGCCAGCATCCAAAAGTCTACAAACAAGAAGTGCTGGAGAGGGTGTGGAGAAAAAGGAACCCTATCACACTCTTGGTGGGACTGTAAATTGGTGCAACCACTGTGGAAAAACAGTACGGAGATGCCTCAGAAAACTAAACATAGAACCACCATTTGATCCAGCAATCCCACTCCCGGGCATCTATCCAGAGAAAACCACGACTCGCAAAGACACATGTACTCCAGTGTTCATTGCAGCACTATTTGCTATAGCCAAGACATGGAAACAACCTCATTGTCCATCGACAGAGAAGTGGATCAAGAAGATGTGGTACATATACACAATGGAATAGTACTCAGTCAATAAAATGAACGAAATACCAGCATTTTTAGCAACATGGATGGACCTAGAAACTATCATGCTAAGTGAAGTCAGCCATACAATGAAACACCAACATCAAAGGCTTTCACTGACATGTGGAATCTGAAAAAAAGGACAGACGAAACTTCTTTGCAGAACAGATGCTGACTCACAGACTTTGAAAAACTTACGATTTCCAAAGGAGACAGTTTGGGGGATGGGGGAATGGGCTGGGGTTGTGGGATGGAAATCCTATAAAATTGGATTGTGATGATCACTGTACAACTATAAATGTAATAAATTCATTGAGTCATAAAAAAAAAGCGTATGTCTTCCTTGTAGCTTTCAAAATAAATCCAAAGAGCCCTAGGACTTCCAACTAAAGGTAGAGGATTGGCCCCCTACCTTTAATTACTATCTCTCCCAGGACTCTCAAAATTATAATAAAGGAATCAAAAAACATAAATTCATAATGACAAAGAGAATAAGAGAGAGGTAGCACTAAACATAATAGTGCAATAAAAATTCTGGAAGACAGAAAGAGGAAGAGACAAGGAATTAAGGAGGAAAAGAAGTCAGCTTGAGTGAATGAAGAAGAGAAAGTAGCAGTTAAAAGAGCTAATTTTTTTTCACTCAACTCTGCAAAGTCTCAATCAGGGCTTAGAATCACCAGATGCAAATGATGTATGCAGGGCTGCAGGTCAGAACCTTGAACTTTGGCTAAATACCAACATTTGGAAGAATCGGTCTCCCTCTTCCCCTACACTCCCCCTTGCAAAGACTTGGGTTACCATAATGAAAGGGCACACTGAGTGACCAACATAGTAATGGCAAAAGACTGACATCACCGCACATCAGTGTGAAATTTCAGAATATCAGTCATAAAGAGCTGGCCCTACAAGTTTCCAGGAAGAAATATCACCTTTAAGGGAATGAGAATCAAGAAAGCATCAAACAGGTTTCTAGATGACAAGACATACTTAAGACTCTCAGGGTAAAACATTGGGTCAAAAATTGATTTTTATGTGCAGTAAAACAATTTGAGTATAAGGGTAGACACAGGGCGTTCCCGTCGTGGAGCAGTGGTTAACGAACCCGACTAGGAACGATGAGGTTGCGGGTTCGGTCCCTGCCCTTGCTCAGTGGGTTGGGGATCTGGCATTGCCGTGAGCTGTGGCGTAGGTTGCGGACGCGGCTTGGATCCCGAATTGCTGTGGCTCTGGTGTAGGCCAGTGGCTACAGCTCCAATTAGACCCCTAGCCTGGGAACCTCCATATGCCGTGGGAGCGGCTCAAGAAATGGCAAAAAGACAAAAAAAAAAAATAGTAGACACAGAATTGTGTGAATATGCAATAATTAAGGGAATATTTTTCCTGTAACCCTTTCTTGAGGAATCTCTTATGGACCAAGATTCAGCTATCAAAATAATGAGAAATAAATGGACCAAAGGCCAAAAGATGAGTATAAATATATATTTACCTGTAAAACTAAGATCAAATGATGTTTATAAAGGAGATGGTATAATGGGTATATGCTCTTACAATGTAGACATAGAACAATTATCAAAAACTAGCCTAGAAAAAAAGAAGGGGTGTTCCCTGATGGCTGGTGGTTAAAGGATCCGATGTTGTCACTGCTGTGACTCAGGTCACTGCTGTGGCATGGGTTTGATCCCTGGCCCAGGAACTTCCCCATGCTGTGGGAATGGCCAAAAATAAAAGCAATTTTTAAAATAAATTTTTTTTTAAAAAAACTAGCCTATGGAGTTCCTGTCGCGGCTCAGTGGTTAATGAATCCAACTAGGAACCATGAGGTTTCAGGTTCGATCCCTGGCCTTGCTCAGTGAGTTAAAGATCCGGCGTTGCCGTGAGCTGTGGTGTAGGTTGCAGACATGGCTTGGATCCCGTGTTCCTGTGGCTCTGGCGTAGGCCAGCGGCTACAGCTCCAATTCGACCCCTAGCCTGGGAATCTCCATATGCCACAGGAGCGGTCCTAGAAAAGACAAAAAGACAAAAAGACAAAAAAGAAAAACATAAAAAAATAAAAAATAAAAAACTAGCCTAGAATGCTGAGAGTATTTGAAAAGTAGATCAAACTCACTGATTGTCTTATAGACATTAAGTGAGAATAAAAGAATGCTACTTCAAATCAATTGCTTGATATAATGGGGGAGTAGAAAGAAAAGTTTACCAGCTGGTTTCAATACTGTTCATAGTTGGGAACAAATACAAAACAGACCAAGAAAAGAGGAGACTAAAGAGAATTATATAAATGTATTTGAGTAAAAGTTACCATTAGAACAAAAATATAAATCAAACCGCCCAAAATAAATGAAGAAACATACCCCCCAGAAAAGATAAGAGAAAGTAGATAAAATACATAAACTACATAATGAATTACTTTGTAGGTGTGTATTCTTGTTTATGTACTTATATGTCTGCTCATGTTAAAAAAAATTTAAGTCAACATATTTTTTAAAAGATTACCCATAGAGTGCAGAAGGAATAGACTGGAAGAGACAGGATTTGAAACTAGGAGTTCTTGGAAAACACCTTGTATTACAGATTAGACTTTATAATAGTGTAAAAATTTTACATAATTATAAGACAAAATTAAACTAAGAGCAATTCTTAAAATTTAATTAAATAAATTAGCATAACTACATATGATTAGTGATATAGTTATAAGTGACTTTAAATTATAATAACTTGGCTGTGCATTCCAAGTGGAAGTATGCCAAAAAAAATTTATTTATTTTGAGTCATCATATCATTGATGATAGTACTGGTGCTGTTATTCTGAGACTGATTACTGTGTAATGCAGGATAAAGCAAACAAGTATTGCTGTTATTAGCACCAGGATTTTAACACTGATGAAAATATACAGATGTAAAATTGACAAGATTAAGAAAAAAACCTTGTAATCCTAAATTCTAATTGAAAGAATCAATATAAGACTATGAAATACTTTTTCTCTAAAAATTAAAAATATACACTCCTTAGGTTTCGGTCAAGGCTCAGAAGCAATAACCCAACCAGCAGTAATGAGTACTCCTAGTATCCATACTGTGGCCTCTAAAAACTATTTCCCATTGAAAGGAAACAGATGTTTGTGGAGAAAAGGCTGAATCTATATCTGGGGCATAAAATTCCCATCCTGTCATTGGAAACATAGATTTTTGTCATGGATCATAGCAAAAAGATTAAGGAATAAAATCTCAATAAGTTTCTATTGGGCAAAGGTGGGCTCATTTGAGTATCAGTGAAGATAATAACTAAACAAAAACAGTCTCATACACAGAGAACAGACTTGAGGTTGCCAAAAGGGAGAAGGAGGGCAGGGATGGACTGGGAATCTGGGGTTAGTGGATGCAAACTATTACATTTAGAATGGATAAGCAATGAGGTCCTACTGCACAGCACAGGGAATTTACATCCAATCTCTTGGGATACAACGTGATGGAAGATAGTATGAGAAAGAATGTATGTACATGCATGATTGGGTCACTATGCTGTACAGCAGAAATTGGCACAACATTGTAAATCAACTACAATTTGAAAAAAATACAATGGAAAAAAATAACTGCAATTACTTTAAACACATGGTATATATTTAAATGCATAAGATCATAATTACCCACAAAAAAAAATTATGAGTGACTTTTGGAGAGTGGTAGAAAACAAACTCAGTCTCTTAAACACCAGTGAAAAAGAGGAAAAATTAGGCAACTGTCCTGCCTTTTCTATATATGTCTATAGGGAAATTATAAAGTTGGAGAAGAAAACCGAGGTATAGAAAAAGCACCATGATTAAGACCAATATCTAAGAAAATGGAGATATGGAGCCTTGATAGAGTGTCCAGCTCAAACCTGTCCCTGGTTTAGCACTAAAAGTCCCATATCTCAGGAAACCTAGGACTGATCCTAGGCAAACCAGGACGGTTGGTCACACTACCTACGGAAACCCCCAAGGTCAAAAGCTCACATGGGGACTGAAGCTAGGTTATAACAAAACTAATCTAGCACTTACTTGAAGGCCTAGCTTCTATCCTTGTAGCTGCAACTTTGTTCATTTTAAACGGGTTTCTGGTATTGAATTGCAGTTTGTACATAATGATTTCTTTGGATCCATAATAATAACAGTAGCTTTTAATTACTGAGAACCTATCTTCTGTCAGGCATTGTATAGTCTTTTACAAGGAATTTCTCATTGAATCTTCATGCTATATAAGTACCATTGTAATTTCCATTTACAGATGAGAAAACTTTCCATGGGTTAAGATATACTCCTAAAGTACCCCAGCTTCCATGGGTTAAGATATACTCCTAAGGTATCCCAGCTCCTAAGGGGTAGAGCCTAGATTAGACCTTTTAGGTCAGTCTTACTCCAAAATCTTTCCTCTACATCATTACACGATATTGTCTCTTGCTTACTCTTAACAAAAAAATATCCCAATCATCAGTAATCAAGAATTAAACACAGGCTCATCCATCCTCTGTAAGTTCAAGTAATGTTTTGGATAGGCTCAAATATAGAATATAATTCAAAGAGTATTATTCTCCAAAGTACCAAATCTAGGTCTAGACTAGCCAATATCAATTTAGCTTTACTTTACAGATGAAGAGAACTACGCGTTTTTATAGCCTAGAAATCTAATTGGTGTTTGTCTTATAAAAGCCCAAAAGATTACATGGAAGAGTACCAAAGTTTTACTACCACACCAGAGAAATAACCACAGAAGTTTAAACTTCCTGACAGGAAACAAAAAAGCAAACTGACAAGTGAGAATCAGTGGAAAAGTATGCAGTGGATCCTCGAAACTCACTCATTAAGATGTCTTAATAGTGACTGGCAAGTCACTGCATTTACGGAGACAGAAAGGTGAGCAAGGAGACCTCTTTCAAGTTCCTGACTGACAGCCAAGGATCCAGTTTCTAAAATGCAGTCTTTCCAAGAATCAATGCAATATACCCATCGCAAAACTACATAGAGACCTTGTGCAGTGAGAGAAATCAAACTCTGAGCCTTGAGCTCAACTGAGGCTCTACTACTACCAGGGTTACAGCTGGAGATAAATACACAGATAATACAGCTATGACAAGTGATTAAAAGAAATTATTAAAAAGAAATTAGTGGGAATCCATTCATTTAATGAATATGTGGGAGTCATAGCATAATACCTGGTATAAAACAAAAGTGTGCAGACCTTAGACCCAAAGATATCCAAGATCTCATCTTAGCTCTTCCAGTTAGCAATAATAATTACAATTATTACTATTGGTAGCATTTATGAATTGTTGAGGTGTTCCCAGGACTGCAATAAGTATGTGATTTATCTTTCCATAAAGGTCACATAGGTGGTGAGAGCTTCTAATCCAGATCTGACTTTAAGATCTACTCTTCACACCAGAAAGATCTTACAGACAACTGAGATAGCCTCGCACTTCCAGAGAAGCTGGATTCCTTCCTCTCTAGCCTTCCCACACAGCCCCTCATTCTCATCCAATGTACTTACCAGATGTGGGAATTTGAGGAATTGCTATGAAGCCTCAACTTATTCATTTTTAAACTGTTAATAAAAGCATCTGCCTCTTTGGGCTGTTGAGAGAATTACATGAAACCACAGCCCAATAGAGGCTTACCTCAATGCAGGATTTTAGTAAGTATTAAGCTCCCATTGTATATAGCTGTACTAGGTAAGAGTGTGAAATTCCAAAAATATAAACTCCAGCCTTTGCCCTGAAAATGTTTATAGTAGATTTTATGTTATCCATTAGGAGGAGCAAATTTCTAAACTTACTACCCATGCCTTGATATCCACATTTTGGCAAAATTCTGGGCTAGATGGTGTGCTCATTTGATCCAATGCAACATTTCATTGTCTTTAAGTTTTTAGCTTGTATAATGCCCTTCCTTGATCAGTATCTTACCTCTCAAGTAAAACAGACTTTCCAAAATCTTGTTCAAAGACTTGGTCTCCAACAATGGAAATGCACCAAACTTCCTGGCACAACCATGACCTCTGCCAGGCATCTTCCTGGAACAAAGTACATACCATGTGGGCTTTAAAATGCTGATAACATAAGTTTTGAAATGCAATATGTCCCTGTTCTTATGAAGATAGAGTCACAATCCATTTGTTATCAATAATAGTTAAAATGCCAAAATCACCAACTGCCTTTTTCATAAATATGACATCATCATAACAATTAAAATATTGTCAATATTATTGCTAGCTTTCTGATATATTTTGCTGAGTGAGAGAAAGGGTGGAATTATGATCTGCCCACAGGAAATTGTTCACATGAGGATCATCCAACATTGATGTCATGCCAGAAAATTAGAGAATTACTGATCTGTTGGACCAGCAGCTTTGGGAAAAAAAGTGAAAGGGATATTTATCCTGAAATAGAGTATCAAAATATATTTTATATTACAACATCATCTTACATCACCATGCACTCTCCTAATACATGAATTCAAATTATCAGAGAATAATTTAATTTACTACCTATCCAGGTTATAGATGCCCTGTTTCAAATAACATTCTCACACTGTCTTTCCTCTCTTACCTATTGTACTTCTGAGTTTTCTTCTCCAACCCCAAGTTAAAGATTATCCAATTATTATATCTCCATCACATACAATTAGAAAAGAGTCTCTTCTACCATTTTCAGAATTCTACAACCAATAAAAAATGATCTTCAGTTCCTGCAAAAAATACCACTGTTGAAATGCACATCTCCATTTCACCATTAATGGTGACTATTAAGCAAATATTTATTAAGCATCTACCAACTGCCTGGCCCTCCATCAAGCATTCACAAGGTTAAATGAAGACCCTGCTTTGGGGGAGTTTATAACGCTGTCTTGAAAATAAGATATATTCATCAATACCAATTTATTCACCACAGAAAAAATAGTAAAGCACAATAGTTAAAACTTCCACCTTTGTATTCAGGGAGCTTAGAGCTGAATTCTGCCTCTGCCACTGCACAACTCTGTTCCTGGGAGGGACAGTGGTGACAACTGTCTTACTGGGGAGTATTACACTGGTAAGGTCGATTGTGGGGGTTGCAGATTAGGGTTGTTGTGGTGAATGTGGGGGTTGATAAAAAAAGGAGTACACACGCAGTGCTGCCAAGTTCCAAGCAGGGAGGGATGCATCCGAATTGAGGTTATCAAGAAAGGCCTCGTGGAGAATGTGGCATTCCAGCTTGGTGTGCAAGGATGAGTAATTACGGACATATGGAGGAAGACCAGTAAAAGGGCATTACAGGCAAAAGAAAAAACATGAATTAAAGTAATGGAGATGTAAGAGGTATGCTTTGGAAACACAGGTAATGCAATCTAACTAAAGGACAGAGACAGAAATAAAGTTGGAAGGTAAGGTGCAGGTCAGACTGTAGAGAATTTTAAACTTCACATAAGCTAAGGGATTTAGAATTTAATTAGCATGAACATTCACAAGAAGCGTAGGAGTGCTTCTTAAGGGAAAGTAATCTTTGTGAGTAAAGCATAGGTCCCAATAGAAGGTGATAGTTTAATAAATTTCTATGACTATTATCACAGAAAAATCAATAACTCTACAGTGTATTCCATGCTGGAATCATGCCTGCTACCTGTCAACAGACCAGAGAGAAATGACTTCTGGCAACTAAAAATGTAAGTTGAAGGGAAATGTGTTTATTGATGCTTAGTTTAATTTATTGCTGCTTCAAGGGCTTGAGAAAAAGAAAAGGCAAACTTGGAGGAAAACGTCAAGGGTGGTAACATGGCTCAGATCATTTTAAGGAAATACAGAAAAGTTTTGTTCTCTCAAACTACCAAGACACAAAATTGAGTTACTATTGAAGGAGGCTCTTCAAGGATTTAGAAATTGAAAGAGATTCATGAAATCAACCCAGAGGTTACCAACTCAGGTTCCCCCATGAGTAGTTACTCACTTTTTCACATTGCAGCTAATTAAATAAAAATTCTTTGAGGGTAAAAAATCAAAGCACTCTAAGACTTCATAAAGCACTGCAATTACATATGGCTCTCACTTTAGCTTCTGGTTATATTAGCCAGGGCTCTTTAAGCTGTAAGTGACAGACACTCAACTCAAACTAGCTTAAAAAGAAAGAAAATAATTAGCTCACATAACTGTAAAGCCTAGGAATTTAGACATGGACACTTCCAGGTGTTCAAATGGTGTCACAGCCCTCTTTTTTACCATCTCTCAACTCTGCTTTTCTTGGGGTTAGCATCATTCCTTTCTTAAGGAAAAAGGAATGGCCACGGCAATGCCAGCTTATTATTATTCCCCCTCCAAATTAAAATACCATCTCTCTGTTTGTGTCACATATCAGGTTTTCCAGAATGCTCTGATTGGCCATGCTTAAAACATGGGACCACTCCTTGAGTCAATCACTATAATCAGAAAAATTCCAGCCTGTTCACCTTTATCATTAAAGGTAACACCCTTAAAACAGGGTATCATAACAATCCTGAAATCTCATAAACATAAGACAAGTTTATTTCTTGATCACTCATGAGTTCAGAATGGATGTTCCTAATTGGCAGAGGGGATCCATGCTCCATGCAGTCAGCCAGGGTCTATGTATATACTCTACATATATTAGAATAGCAAAAGATTTTTGAGCAGGGAAATGAAATGACATGCTCTGATGTCTCTGTTTTACAAAACAGAGAAAGGGATATGAAGGGACAATGTATGTCCATTACTATTCTGTCCAAAATATCAGAGTTCTAGACCCCAAACAGTGACTTGTTTACCATGTGACCTGGAATACCTCTCTTTGTCTTATCTGACAATCCCCTCCCTCGTTTGTAAAATGAAGGCACCAGGCCATGTCACTCCTCTGCTCCAAACCTTTACTTTTTAAATATCTATACAGCGTATACAGATACAGTACTCAATATTCCTCATAAAAATTAATTTATCTCTGCAAAATATAGATAACTGAGACTCACTATGATAGAGTGAGAAGGATAGAATGAGTGAAAATGCTGTGGGAGTTTGACCCTAGCCTATCTGGATATCAAAAACAGAGGTGATGCTGTTCTCAAAAGATAGAAATAATGCTCCCTACACCCACCTATTGACACATGGATGTGGATGCGTATGGCGTCGTGTTGACAGTGTGAGGAGCTATTGTAATTTTAAAGCTTATATAATTTTATGAAAGCCTTATTCTCCAAGTCAAGCTTGGATTAGGAAATTGTACCAATAAGATCTCCTAAAATTCTATCTGCCAAAAAAAAGTCTCTTATTTATCTCATGACTTCAATGGAGTATAGTTTACTAATAATGACAGGAAGGGTTGCTGGTGCTTGAAATGTCTAGATTCTAAGATCATAGATTTGATTGCCTAGCATAGATTAAGCATCAATAATGTTTGAGGAAGGAAGGAAGGAGGGAGGGAAGGAGACAGAGTGGAAAGGAGAGAAGGAGTAAAACGGGAGGAAGAGAGAAGGGAAAGGGGAAGAAAAGATTGGTAAACTGAAGGTTTTATAATGGTTGGATAGGCTTATCTCTCTCTCTCTCTCTCTCTCTCTCACACACACACACACACACACACACACACACACTTGCCCTCTACTATAATCTTAAAACATTCCCTTGTGCCCAAGGAAACTGCTTTTAGCAAATTTCCCCATCAGCTGCTCTCAGAAACCTTCCCTAACAGGGATGAAAGGGGACTGTTGTAGGAAAAAAGAAGGCTCATTAAATATCATGTTGTCTGCCTGCGCCTATTTTGTGCAGATGACATTCCCACGTGTGTCTGTTATGGAGACCAGTCAGGAGGGAAATATTTTGTTTTTGATAACCACCCTTGTAACAAGTAAATACCAGCAGAGGAAGTCAAATGCTATAATAACTCCGAAGTGTGATTAACTTAAAATAGAGACAGGCAAGCTCTCCTATCACAGTGTAGTATGGGTTAGCCATGTGGAAATGGGTCATTCCGTGACTTGAGCTCCTTCTATCTGGGGGCTCCACAGTCCTCTAAGTCTTTGGAATCCTCAGCTTATCAGCTGGTGACAAAGAATGGAGAATCACAGGAGGTGCACCAAGCCTACAACTGCCTAGAATCCACCCACGTCTGTTGGCCAGCACTCAGTCATACGGCCCCACCTAACTGCACGGGAGGCTGGGGGTGTAATCTAGCTGTGCTCTGGGGGAAAAGGAAAATGGTTTCATGAACAACTAGCTGGTCTCTGACACATATTACACATGATTCCACCACTAATTCCAGAATCGTGCTACATTTCTGTGACTTCCAACGCCAACAACTTTTTTTTTTTTTTTTTAATAATCTTGATGCTGGCTATAGTCATCCAGGGAAGATTTGACTAACTGGAAATAAAGAGGCTAAGACAACACTTCCACCATCTAACTCATAATTCAATAGAACTTTAAGAAAAGCAGTAAAGAAAAGAAAACATTGAGGTTGCCAAGGTGAGCATCCCATGTTAACCAACCAAGTAGATTCTGGTCTCTGATCCTCTCTCCAGTCACAGTCTAAGCAGGTGCTCCAGAAATGTGAGTAGCCTCAGCTCTATGGCTGAGAAAGAAAACCTAGCTATGCAGAAAATTGCCTGGAATTCTTGCACGAATCCTGTCATATCCTTTCTTGTCAATAATAATCTTGATGCTGGCTATAGTCTTATAAGATCATCAACCAAAAAGCTGTATAAATTCCATCTTAAGACTCCCTCCCTGTCCATGGGGAGAAAAGTGGCAGAGTTTATCCCCTGGCTTCCTTCTCCCACTGGAAAAGATTTGCGTTATTAGATATTAACAGCTTTTGGCACACTTTCTGGTTACATGGACATGTGACCTGCTTAAAGTCATGTGGCATTATACATCACATTACAGGTCAATATCAACAGAGAAGTCATGAGGCAGAAAGTAAGAAGTATGTGAGATGGGCATGAAGAGAGGTACTGTCACTTATGCCTATGTAAAGTCAGGCAGAGGCCAAACAGCTAACTGCGGCAGCAACTGAGGCCAGGAGGATCTAAAGTGTTGCAAAGAGGAGTTCCCATCATGGCACGGTGGAAACGAATCTGACCAGGAACCACGAGGTTGTGGGTTGAGGATCTGGCATTGCCATGAACTCTGGCGTAGGTTGCAGATGTGGCTCAGATCCTACATTACTATGACTGTGGTATAGGCCAGCAGCTTCAGCTCCAGCTCTGATTCAGCTCCCAGCCTGGGAACCTCCAAATGCCATGGGTGTGGCCCTAAAAAGCAAAAAATAAAAAAATAAATAAAGTGGTGCAAAGATTACTCAAGAGACCTGATACAAGATTCCTCAAGAGATCAAGAGGCCAAAGTGGGTCCTTCCAAGAAATAATATCCTGGAAATCTAATGGATAAAATGAATAGTCAGAATTTAGCTCACAATGGGGTGAAATACTCCTGCACGAAGAAGGCAGTGAATGGAAATGCTGTTTGTTCAAGAGTCAGAGCCTGGACGACACTTTGTCTACTTTTGGATGCAACTATGAGCCCCTCTGAAGATACTAGAGAGCTGTTTATTTCATATTTCACAAAGCTTAGGCGACTCTTTCCTGATATCTCCTTGGGGGTGAATCCAACTCTCTTACTTATGCCATAGTCAAATACATTTTACTTATAAGGGGTCTTCAGAAAAACCTTCAAGTTACAAAGAAAAAACATCCTCTTGGCTATTATCAAGTAAAAGGTTAGCTTGAGGTAAGTGTTCTGTGCTATCTCATGGAAATCCAGGAAAAGCTGAGCAAACATACCTCAGCAATAGCAGAAACTGAAGCAGTTCCACAGGACAGCCACTCCCCATCTCCATCGTCCCCTCAGCTTCCTGCTTCCCTCTTTCTCTCCTGAGGTCCTCTCGATTTTCATTTCTTTCCCAATCACATTTCTCTGAGTACTGTTCTCTCAATATGTGGTATGTATGTGTCCCCATGATGACTACCCCAACTCAAATATTATGTGACCCTTTAAGTACAAATACTACTTCTAAGTCTCCCTGGTCCTCTTTCAAGTTTCCAGATGGGAAATCTTCAGTTTTTTTAAAGCCATTCCACAAATATCATGAATCATTAGCTACACTGTAGATTTTCTCACTCCTAGTTGTATTGACTGTGGCTAAGCAGTAAGGTCCTCAAGACAGCAACCAGGGAAATCCTTGAGAAACATAAATCAGATCAGCCATTCCCTTGTTCCAAACCTTGCAATGGCTTCCTATGCCACTGAGAGCTTTGGTTTCCCCAAGTGCATATAATAGTACAAATAGCTACACACACTGGGTGTAAGCAAGAGCCAAGGGAACAGAAAAGAAAACCATGAGATAATAGGAGTAATTTGGTTTTTTCTTCTTGAGATAAATGGCAAGGTAAAAGAAGGGACAGATAAGGTGGGGGGGGGGGCTATAGAAATGGTGTGAATATGAGGACCAAGTAAGGTAAAGGAGCCAGTGGAAAAAACCCTACAGTGTAAAAAACAAAACCTGTTATAAACAGAGATATCCAATATTCAGTTTGAAGTTGCTGTGATAAGCTTTTCCTGTCTCCTCAATGCATAAATGTTGATTAAACTTGAAGGTAAGGCACCAGCACAAAGTACCCAGCCCTTCCATCTGGGCAGAT
Organism: Phacochoerus africanus; assembly: GCF_016906955.1. Classification (NCBI taxonomy): domain Eukaryota; kingdom Metazoa; phylum Chordata; class Mammalia; order Artiodactyla; family Suidae; genus Phacochoerus; species Phacochoerus africanus. Next base: position 20,631,608 of record NC_062547.1, on the reverse strand, counting down.
GGAGAGCACCAGGCAGGAGGTGCAGGAAATACAATCAAAAGACCAGAATCTGAGTTCCTGTGCCGTCACTTCTTAACCATAAATCTCTGGGCATGTCTCCAGGCTTTGGTTTTCCTAATTGTGTATAACAGATACAAAGAGCTACATGCATTTGAGATACAAATACATGGAGTTCCTGTCATGGCTCAGAGGTAACAAACTCAACTAATATCCATGAAGATACAGGTTTGATCCCTGGCATTGTTCAGTGGGTTAAGGATCCAGCATTGCCGTGAGCTGTGCTGTAGGTTGCAGACCCAGCTTGGATCCCATATTGCTGTGGCTGTGGTGTATTCAACCACTAGCCTGGGAACTTCCATATGTTGCAGGTGTGGCCTTTAAAAAAAGCAAACCAACAAACAAATACAGTTACATCATTACTCTTAGCTTTATTAGTTAAAGCCAATATCCCCCCTCTTGAAGCTCCTCATTCCCATGAATTATCCAAGAAACTCAAGGGATTTAGAGACCCATTAAAAATGTTTTCTGGAGTTCCTGCCATAGCACAGTGGAAACGCATCCGACTAGGAACGATGAGGTTGCGGGTTTGATCCCTGGCCTCGCTCAGTGGGTGAAGGATGTGGCCTTGCCATGAGCAGTGGTGTAGGTTGCAGATGTGGCTTGGATCTGGCGTGGCTGTGGCTTTGGGAAGGCCGGTGGCTACAGCTCCAATTCGACCCCTAGCCTGGGAACCTCCATATGCCGCGGGTGCGGCCCTAAAAAGACAACCAAAAAAAAAAAAAAAGTTTTCTCTTATGCATGAGAATGGAAACTAGAGTCTGATCAGATCAGTCAACATACCTTCTCTAGTTTCTTTGATGGAGCTTGTTTTTTTTTTACAAAGTTTCTGCAGGTCCACCACTGTGATATTTCACTGCTCCAGATTCCAGCACAGCCAGCAAGTCATTCTTCAAAAAGAGTAAGTCTTAACCCCTTTACAGTTAGGTTCAACCTACAAAGCCCCAAAGTTGGACTTCTGCCAGTTATAGATCTAATGGCCAATACTTGTAGTTCCCATATAAAGCCACTTTCCAGGAAACCATCCAGCCCCAGGAGTATGGGATAACTCTTGTGTCTTTCTCCTCTGCTTTTCAGATCCAGAACCACCTATCCGCCTTCTTTCTCGACCAGAGATTCCCTCAAAACTAAAAAGGTCTGATTATAGCCTCTGACTTCAGAAAGGCGTTGGTTCCATCCCCAGCCAGCACAGTGGGTTAAGCATCTGGCATTGCTGCAGCTCTGGTATAGGTCAAAGCCAAGGCTTGGATTCATTCCTTGGCCAGGGAACTTCCATATGCCAAGAGTGCAGCCAGATAAAAAAAAAAAGAGAGAGAGAGAGAGAAAAGAAAGTAAAAGAAAAAGAAAAAGTGGCTGTCCAGGGTCTTGAGAAACACAGAGCCCACCATTTTAAGTATAACTAGCCGCTGTGGCTTTAAACACATTTACCCTTTTTTTTTTTTTTTTTTTTTTTTTGCCATTTCTTGGGCCGCTCCAGCGGCATATGGAGGTTCCCAGGCTAGGGGTCGAATCAGAGCTGTGGCCACCAGCCTACACCAGAGCCACAGCAATGCAGGATCCAAGCCGCGTCTGCAACCTACACCACAGCTCACGGCAACGCTGGATCGTTAACCCACTGAGCAAGGGCAGGGATCGAACCCGCAACCTCATGGTTCTTAGTCGGATTCGTTAACCACTGCGCCACGACGGGAACTCCACATTTACCCTTTTTAAAGGATGGCCCCTATGTGATACTAAAGTCACCACACCTATATGTTGATTCCAAGATGATTTCCTGGCAGCCAGATAAAAGGAAAAAAACAAGCTCTTTGGGGCCACAATGCTATATATACATATTGGAAGGATTGCATGTAATAATGTCAAGATGCCTCATAAACCATGGTGCAATATACAAACATTAATTGTAACCATAAACTTGGATGAAAAAGTCTAGCATAGTGCAAAGAACATAAGCCACAGGGTAAAGCAGACTAGGAAAAGAACCCAACTCTGCCATTTACTATGTATGCAACTTTGTGCAAGTTAACTTAAGCTCTCTGAGCATTTGTTTATAAAATGGGAATATTGTATTAATATTATAATATTAATATATTATACCAATAATATAATATTAAGAATTATATCTTGGAGATATAAAAGAATATCAATCAAGGTATCAAACAGGAAAAAATCTGCATTTGATCCAGCCACAGAGTAGTTAGTGCTCAACAAATTGCAGCCATGATTATTATACTTACAGCCCTAAACTATAACTAATGTTTATTAACTACGAGATACAAACACACTTATATGTATTAATTCATTTAATACTGCCTATATGGTAGCTATAACACTGCCCATATTGCAGACAACACAAATGAGGCTTAAAGAGAGTGGTGTGCCGTCAGAATTATACTACTAGAAGGCAGCAGAGAGAGTATTTGTATCCAAGTGTCTCTACCAGCTGCAGAACAAACCACATGCCCATGATCAATGACTTACAACAACATTTCTTTTCAGGCTCGGGAATGTGCACGTCAACGATGATGCAGCTGATAAGCTACTCTCAGTGGCAGATTGGAGGTCAGCTCCATTCATTACCTAACTTGAATCCCAGGCTGAAAGGGTAGTGGCTATCAGAACTGCGTCCTTTCTGTGATGGATAACCAAAGCACAAGGGGGCAGCCAACCACACAAACACAGTTCAAGTCTCTGCTCCCATCACCTCTGCTAACATCCCAAAGCAGGTCACATGGCTCAGCCAAACACCAGCATAGAAGGGAAGAATACTCCACAGTGCTGTACAACAGGGGCCAAAGATTTTCAGAACAATAACTCAAACTATCACATCAGGTCTCACCGACTCCAGAATCTAAGTTCTTATTCATTGTCCTACAATTCTCCACTGTTCTAAGACAGTACCTCTCTAACCAAAAAGTCATTACTAAACCTCTTTCTCACTGTTAATCTGCATGGGATCCTGGGTTGTTGCTTTTACTTATTGCCTACAGTCACCTGGCTTGGCTCTTCCCAACAGCTCAGAGGGCCCAGCTGGAGGGTAAATGTAAAGTGGATAGCCTATCATTCCATGCTCATAGCAGAAGCCAGACTGTGCAGCCCCAATAAGCAACCTGCTGGGTCTACAAATTTGCCATGCTTCGCTCTGTTAAAACTTTATTGGGCACAGTATGGTAACTCAATTAATAGTGAGAATGACACTGGCAAGTGTCACTGGAATTGCAACCAATTATTTTTTCCTTAATATCTTTTTAAATCACAAGCTGACCAAGCTCAACAGGAGCCATGTCCTTCCACAGGGCACATTTAGTCTGTCTCTGCCTTCCCCATTAGCCTCCATCGCCAGGGTCCATCAACTATGTCACCAGCTATAAGCCTCTCTCTTCTCCCAACAGCAGCAGTGCAGCTTCCCCCCAAAGGAGCTAATTGAAAACACAAATCAGACTGTTTGGCAGGATTTTGCGTCACTGGTAGATTTTTGTTTTGTTTCCTATAAATCAAAAATTTGCTGATTTCATTCCCCCTTCTTACACTTGTCCTTACAGGCAGAAAGAAACCTTGAAGTCAACCTGAATAACCACTGAAAGAAATGCATGAGAATGGATTCAAAACCACCAGCTCCTGCCCTGAAAAACCCATAAGTACCTTGCCTTCCAAAGGGTCCTGGATCCCAGTTGTCCCATTGGACTTGACATCTTCAGTCCAGAGTTGGAGCTTGTCTAGCTCACAAGTAGCCAGCTGAGCTGAACATCCTCATGGCTAAAGGTCAAGGGATGACTGATTTTATGGATAAGCAATTGGCTCGCCAATCAATGAACTTAAAAAAAAAAAATTCTACTATGCACAATGTTCAAACCAGAAAAGTATCATGATTGGGAGTTGTCCCAAGCCTTTTAAATTAAGGCCCAGATGGGAAAGGGATGATTCTATATATTAAATACGTATCTGTCAAGGTTGAAGAAGTCCATGTCATTTGAAAAGAGAGGATATATGTACCTAGAGTTTCTCCCAAAAAGAAACTTCCCATCGTGTCTCTTGGGGTTTGAACGTTATCGACTGAAGAATAGTCACCTGAACGGGTACTAGTACACCTGTTGAAAAACTGCAAGATCTGCCATCCCCAGTCCTGGTATTCCTTGTCCCCACTTGAACAGTACAGACAGAAGAGACTCTCCACAGTCTCAAGTCAAAGCAGATTGAAATTGTCTTCAGGCCAGATCCCCATATCCTTATGACCAGCTTTGGGGTTAATGTTGAAGTACAAAATTTCTGGACTCAGTCCACTCCTAAACTGATGATACATCTGGTAATAGGTTTCCATAAAAGCTTCAGCTAGCTCCATGTGGTCAGCAGTCAGAGCATGACGTAAACCCAAAGCCAGGGTTCCCTAGTTAAAAAAACACATTAAATGATCCATCTTGGCTTCGAATTTGCCATCCACAGCTTCTCCCACAAAACTCAGCTTGCTGGGCTCAGACTGCTGAAGCAAGTACTTTTTACTCCTTCTGTGGCTTCAAGATAGTCTTGCAGCAACCGAATTTCTTTCTTTCTTCCTTGGATCCACTGCTTCAGCAGACCTCTGGTGAAGATCCACTGAAAGGAAGAAGCCACCGTCGGTATAAATGAAATTTGGCACTAACCCATTATTCTTCCCGGCAGAGAATGAATACACTTCGTCACTTTCATCACAATCTCCTGAAATGTCTTCTCTCCAGCGAGACGAGAGAGAGAGCTAGGAACTCAAAACTGAACGCTTGTCATTTTTGACACTATGTGACATCTAAAAAGACCTCAGTAGTGACAATGTTTCTATCTATGGAAAGAAGTTCACACCCAGTCAGAAAGTCTCCGAGGAAAATAATGAGAAACTGTAAAGGTAATGTCCCTTTTCCCATACAAAGTATCCCTCACCAGCGGCCGCTCACTAAGAACGCAAGTCACTAAGGTCACTCTCCAAGGCGGTGGCGCTGCCTCGGAGCAGACAGACACCAGAAGACTTTTAGCTACGTTCAGCTTCCGGTTTCCTTCGAGGAGCGCCCCCCCCCCCCACCAGAACCCCGCCCCCAGAATCCCCCCCCCAGCACTGCGCCTGCGCTTGCGCCTGCGGCTCAGTTTGGCCAATTTTTAAACTGAGGGAAAGTTTGGTTCTTTACGCTGTAGGCATTGGGCAGACCTAACCTTGTGGTTTAATAGCGCTGGACGACACTTTCTGTTGTGAGAATCTCTTTCAGTGGGCTAATGAAAAATAGGACCGGTAAACCACCTCGGCACAGAGACGTTTTAACTAAGCCTCCAACGAACTCTTGAGCAATGCTTCTCAAACTTGTGCATGCCTGAGACTTATCGGAGGGCTTATTAAAATACCGGCCGCTTATGCCCTCGTTTCCAGAGATTGTGTTACAGCAGATGTAGAGAGGAGACTGCATTTTTAAAGGTTCCCACGTTCTGCTGATGCTGCCGGTTTGGGAACCCCTGCTTTGATTCCTGGCAGTTCGGGAAGAAACTGGTCAGAGGAAGGGGAAATGTCAAGACTTGGGACCATCTCTCGCCTCCTAACATCAAACAAGGTATTACATATGTGTTTTACGTATCGGGCTTCAGGATGAGATTTCGTTTGGGTTAATGTTTCTATCCTTAAAATGGTTGGAAAACCACTTCTCTAGGTGAAATCAATGGGATTGTGCAAACTAAAGGCAGGGAAAGAGTAACTTACTTTACTTCAAAAAATCAGAGGCAGGAAAGCAAAAGTTTTCCTTTCGTTTATTCAACAAAATCTGAGAGTTACTAAATGTTCAAAGGTTGTGCCTGTTGCTGAGGCAAAAAGACAAACCAGAGCCCTATACAGCAGGACTCATATCCAGAGTAACAAGATAAATTTGTGAAACAAATGAAGTCAACTAATGTTACATAGTTTCTAGGACAGAGGCCCCTTTTAATGTGTGGCTCAGGAAGTATCTTCCCGCCTCCCATTCCAGAAAAGATTTTACTAATTGATCCTTCCCAGCATATCTCAGACTTGACCTCAGAATCCCTCTCAACCTATTACTCTAACACTGAACCACAAGCAATTGACTGAAGTTAGCACTCAAATGGAAATAAGCGGACTATTACTGATTCAGGTTCTAGTGGGAATACTCTCATAATTTTATCTATATAGGTTCCATAGACTGAATGTATGCCCCTCCCTCCAATTCATATGTTAGAACCTAATCACTGGTGTGATGGTATTTGGGTGATGTCTTAGGGAGTCCTTATTAATAGGATTAGTGCCCTTATAAAAGAGATCTCAGAGAGCTTCCTTACCCTTTTGGCTTTATGAAGACAGAAGGAATTGGGAAACTGGTCCTTACAAGACAGTGATTCTCCCAGTGCATTGATCCTGGAATTCCCAGCCTCCAGAACTCTGAGAAAGGATTGTGTGCCCTTTATAAGCCATTTGTGATATTTTGTTAGAACAACCTGAATAGACTAAGAAAATAGGTTTAGGAAACAATTCCTGGAGGAGATGGTGCTTGACAGGATCATGAAAGATGAATATAAGATATTCAGGAATTTAGGTGAGAAAAGAGGGAGGCGGTGATGGGATATTCCAGCAGGTGGAAAGGGATGAAAGAGGATTAAGAAGTGGATGGTAAGTGGAGCCAGCAATTATAGACTATGCCTAATGGATTTTGTATCAGACAGAAAAGGGAGGAAAAAAGTTATTAGAGGTGCCTAGAAGTGCTTGCAGGGTCAAGGGACAAATTTTTAAAACTTAACCAGGTCTTGATTATGGGCTATGGAAAATGACACAGAGAGGTTGGAAAAAAAAAAAAAAAAAGACAAGAAAGGGAATAATATATTGAGAAAATCCTCAGAGGAAACCTGAGGCCAGTACTCCCTCCCAGCATTGCCTTGAAGTTGTCTGATCCCCACTCTTGTTAGGGAGGCTGTGATAGAAGTGGGGCTGCACAGCCGCAGAGGAGGAACACCAGACGTCATATCTGAGCGAAACCAAGGTTGAACCACAGAAGTGTGCCAACAATGGCTTGAGGAGGGAGTGTCAAGGAACTAGTGAAGTCAAAATAACAAGCATCAGAGTTCTCTTGTGGGTTAAGGATCTGTTGCTGGAACTGCAGTGGCTTAGGTTGCTGCTGTGGTGTGGGCTTGATCCCTGGTCCAAAAATTTCCATATGCCATGGATGGGGGGGTGGTGATGGGGGGAGGGTGTTGTGGGGGAGGGGACAGTTGCCTGGAGGCTTTGTAGAACAAAAAGAGATAACATGCCCATTATGCCCATTGGGATTTGCACTGCTCCCGACAAAGGTCTGTATAGAAAACCAAAGAATTTTTTAAAGAGCTAGGTTAAAATAGACAGAAGCTCCATTCTAAGATTGTGACCAATCCTTAAGGAAATCATTTGCCCAACCATTGTTGTTGTTGTTGTTGTTTAAGGTTATTATTTTTTTTTCCTATAATGAGAATAACGAAACTGTGCCAGGCAGTATGCTGAATGTTTTATATGTGTCATCTCCTTTAACTTATTCCTTATAGTACCAAAGAGGCATGAACTATTGTTACTTTAATTTTACATATAAGGAAACAAGTTTGTAGCAGTTAAAGCACTTGGCAAGCAGGTGTGTGTGTGTGTATGTGTGACAGAGCTGGGATTGTTAGCTCCCAGGGCCTAGGCTTCTTCCCTATCAACCCTATTCTATTCACTTTTTTTAAAACCACCTCTGGCCCCACAAAAATGCTTGACTCTTCACTTTTCACTGAACAGAGGTTGTTTGTTTGTTTGTTTTGTTTTCTAATCTTCCTTCAAGGCCCATCAGCCTTCCCCCTGGGAAACCTTAACAAGCATTCTGGAAGTCAGTTAGGGGCTACCCTGCTCTGCCTTCCCCTAGGGTCCCTGAATACTTTATCCTTACCTCTCCCAGAGCTTTCACCCATTTGATGATAGTCAGCCACCTGTTGAATTTCCCTCTGCCATTGGGCTGAAGCAAGGCATAGTGGAAGAGACATGGGCTTTAAATTTAGTGAAAACTGGTTCAAAATCCAATTCTTCCTCTTTTTAGCCATATGGACTTGGGCATATTTTAATCTCTATGATTTTGGCTTACCTCATTTGTAAAATCAGGATAATGCCATGAGGGAATTGCTGTGAAAATTTAAATGAAATAAGATTATGTTAAGAACTGACCCATGGTAGATACTCAATAGATGACAGAAATTATTATAACTGTATAAACTGTTTGGTGAAGGAAAAGCAATTTTATCTTGACCTGCCATTAGTTCTAAATGAAAATTTCTGAAATTCTGAAAATTTCAGATAGCAACATTTATCTGAAAACATTTATTAGAAGCCTTTTTATAAGCACATATTTACAAACAGTGAAGATATTCCTTTAACTGTCTCTCTACTAATTATCAAAATAGATTCCAAAAGACCTTGGCTTCTCAACAGCTTAATTTTAGTTAGTAGAAGACTTTAAAAATAATAAAACTACAATTTTCTTTAAAAGGCTGGCAAGTTCTTGCTAAATTTGATTCCAACCTCCTTCCTCTAATTTCTCTCAATGAATAAATTTTATTGTGTTTATATTTCAAGTTCAAGAGTAAAGTAAGTAGGACAAAGAAATCTCAAATTCAAATGTTGTTGGAGAATCATATCAAAAGTTTCTTTCAGATTGGAATTCCTATTGTGGTGCAGAGGAAATGAATCTGACTAAGAACCATGAGGTTTTGGGTTCAATCCCTGGCCTCACTCATTGGGTTAAGGATCTGGCGTTGCCGTGAGCTATGGTGTAGGTTGCAGACACAGCTCAGATCCCACATTGCTGAGGCTGTGGCATAGGCCAGCAGCTAAGCTCTGATTAGATCCCTAGCCTGGAAACCTCTGTATGCTTCAGGTGCAGCCCTAAAAAGCAAAAAAAAAAAAAAAAAAAAAGTTTCTTTCTGATTAATTGTAGGATAAAGTGTTACTAAAGGAGACTAAAAACAATTCCTGTCTATAGCAAATACATTATCATCTGAGGGTATGTGTAGACTAGCCATGAGAGGGATGGGTACATTGGGCTTCACTGTATTCCGTCTATATTATAGAGATGTTTGAAATTTTCCACAGTAACAAAATGTTTAGGAGTCCCTCTTGTGGCTCAGCAAGTTAGGAACCCAACTAGTATCCATGAGGATGCGGGTTCTATCCCTGGCCTCACTCAGTGGGTTAAGGATTCAGCATTGCCATGAGCTGTGGTGTAAGTCACAGATGTGGCTCTGATCTGGTGTTGCTATGGCTAAGGCACTGGCCAGCAGCTGCAGCTCCCACTTGACCCCCTAGCCTGGAACCTTCCATATGCCACAGGTGCAGCCCTAAAAAGACAAATAAATAAATAAATAACAGAATGTTTAGTAAGAAGCCAAAAATAACCTCCTCCTCCTCTTTAGCATCATCAGCATCATCACTGTCACTTGCTAAATATATTAAGAGTTTTCTAGGCATAGGATCTCTCTTAATTCATGAAAAACCGTTTCTTCCTTTTGAAGAGAAGGAAACTTAAGCTTAAAGAGATTTACATACATTTCTCAAATTCACACTCCTAATAAGTAGTGTATTTCAGGACCCCAAATTTTAACCAGTTCAAGATATTCAGAAGGAGAAGGGGTGGGAAATTGGTATTCTCCAGGGAAAGGAATGTTTCCTTCTTCTCTGCAAAAACTTTTAAGTTGCATTCAAATAAAGACACACCCTCTCCTGCCCAAGCTGGAAGCAATGCAACAGCTAGAGACACTTCTGTGGCCTGTGGATGCCTGGGGAGTGGAACCAGTAGAGCAGACCACAGTACTAACTGGAGATGGAGCTGGCAGAAGGGAGAGAATAGGACATCCATTGGGATCTATCAGAAAGGTAGATGAATAAGAAAGTTTGTTGAATCAGAAAATTCGGAACATGCTGTGTGCAAAACCTGGAGAAGGAAAGAATAACCTCCCTAAATGGAGATTCATCCAGATGTTTCTTCTCCAAGAAGTGTAAAGTGAGTACTTTCCATTGAGTTTCAGGAAATGCAGGCAGCGTAACCAAATGAAGCACACATCCTAAGATTTCATAGGCAGAACAGGGTCTCCCTGTGGGTAGAGGAAGAGAGTGGCCATTCAAAGACCTAAGTCAACCAGAAATTCTCAATGATAATGTGAGATACTCACACTCAATGTTTTTTGTCAACATGTAACAAATATTTATTACATTCTGCTTGGTGCTAGATGATTGGTTTCCCCCACTGATTTGGGAGTGAAAAGTGAAGAAAAAATCTATCCCAGATTAGTGGAGGAAACCAACAAAATAAGTCAAAGAAAAAATATATAAAATTAAAAAATTTTAAGTACCACTGTGTTTGTTTTCCACACTGCCACAGCAAAATATCAGAGTGGGTGGATAATACATCAGAAACTTGTTTTTTCACAATGGGTGGATAATGCATCAGAAACTTGTTTTTTCACAATTCTGGAAGATTAAAGTCCTAGATCAAGGTGTCAGCAGGTTTGGTTTCTTTTGAAGCCTCTGTCCTTGGCTTGCAGTTTCCCTTCTCTGTGGCCTCACCTGTGTTCTAATTTCCTCTTCTTACTAGGACATCAGTCAGACAGGATCAGAGCCTGCCCCTACGACCTCATTTTACTTAATTACCTTTTTAAAGGCGCATCTCCAAATATAGTCACAATCTGAGGAAGCAGTGGTTAAGACTTTTAACACACAAATTGTGATTTGTAACCACCTGAATAGGTTAGACCCTAATTTCTCATAGCATGGGGCACAGCCTCCTCATGGTGCCTTTGCAGTTGCAACTTTGTTTCCTTGTGTGGTCACCTCACTGTAAGCTCCAAAAGGATGAATCTCTTCTGCTTTTGCCTATCATTGTATCCTAACACATAGACCGTTGCCTGAAACACACCAGATAAGATGTCCATAAATGTGTTAATTTATGGAAGTTCCCATTGTGGCTCATCAGATTAAAGACCCAACATTGTCTCTGTGAGGACGTAGGTTTGCTCCCTGGCCTAGGCTCAGTGGATTAAGGATCCAGTGTGGCACAAATTGCAGCATAGTTCACAGATGTGGCTCAGATCCAGTATTGCCATTTTGCTAGTATATTGTTTATATATATATGAAACAAAGAAACAAATGAATGAGCATCAAGATTGAGAGCAATACTGGGGCAAGAGAAGCCATCTAAACTGAGATCTGAAGGTTGAGATGCATAGGTAGCTATTGGAATAGTATATGGGAGAAATACAACTCTTGCCAGGGGAGCATATGTGTAAAAGTGATAGGGATGGAGTAGGCACAGGTAGTTGTAGAAGTCCCAGTAAAGGACCATATTTAAAGAGGGAAACTTAGAGGACATTGGGAGATCACTGTAAGCTGATAAATTGCTAAAGAAAACCATCAGCACAAGGCAGGCTTGCTTCATTAGTGGAGCCTTGAGAATTGCCTCAGGTTGTTGGGTAGAGATGTGATTAGGCCTGCATTCATATTCAGACCAAGAGCAAGAGTTTGAGGACCACCCTTCTGTGGATTTGAATACACACCTTACTGGATACTAAGGAGGAGCTACTGCTCCCAAAAAGAAAGAGGTGGGCTTTTCCAACCCCCACTCCCCTTGGATGATAAAACTAGCCCACCAGATCCCTGGGGCAGAGCTCCCATTCCTGCCTGCTTGCATCTCTCACAAGCGTCCTATCTTAATAAATCTATTTCTTGCTTATCACTTTGTCTCTCACTGAATTCCTTCTGCACAGAGACCTGAAGAACCTGAACCTCAGTAAGTCCGGACACAGGGAGTCCTGGCACATGGGTTCAAGTCCCAATCTGTGTTCTGGCTAGGTTCAGGCCATTAGTGCTGCCATTTTCAAAAGAACCTGACATGTTATGAAATATGTGCATTACACAGTGCCATATGTTAATTAAACTTAATATGACACTGATGTAAGATTGTCTTTTGTTTCAGATATTCTTGGATTTGTTGAGAATGTTTAGAAGAAAGGGCTAACAATAGCCTATGAAGCTAATTCAAATAAAAATTAACTAATAAGAAAGAAAAAAATTTTTTTAAATTAATAAGAAAAGAGCAGGGAGCAGTTGTTCATATTCTCTCCCCAACCTCAAACTAGGAAAGTGTCTTCCTTAATCAAAAGTGAAACTTGCCAGATTGCTAAGAGTAACAATCACTAATCTATAGAAATTTAGCTACCATGACTATCCTGTGACTCTAAGACTTTGTTGTGATTTTGCAGCTACATTTTGTGGGACTTTGGACTCAATGTATTGTTATTGTACATGGGCTTTTTAGAGCACTGAATCTGTTATAGGAATTCAGAGTTTCCCCCAGTGGTTCTGAAACTCCTGCAAAGGAATAATTCTTTCTGGGTGTGCACAAAACTTTGAAAGACTGATAACACAAAGCTTTATAAGTCTTCACAGAGAGCTGCAGTTGTTAAGATAAGCAATAAACATGTTCAAGTTTTTGCTTCTAAGTTACACATTACTGGAAATACATAAATGTGTACATCTTTTTTTTTTTTTGTCTTTTGTCTGTTGTTGTTGTTGTTGTTGTTGCTATTTCTTGGGCCGCTCCCGTGGCATATGGAGGTTCCCAGGCTAGGGGTTGAATTGGAGCTGTAGCCACCGGCCTACGCCAGAGCCACAGCAATGCGGGATCCGAGCCGCGTCTGCAACCTACACCACAGCTCACGGCAACGCCGGATCGTTAACCCACTGAGCAAGGGCAGGGACCGAACCCGCAACCTCATGGTTCCTAGTTGGATTCATTAACCACTGCGCCACGACGGGAACTCCAAATGTGTACATCTTTCATTAAATACTCACCCACACAATGCACTGCTCACAGGGAAAGAACAGAGTCCAACGGTCAAAATACCCCATATTTGAATCCTACTTTGCAAGAAGGCAGCTGTATTAGCTTGAATACAATATCATCAGGATATATTCATTTGTGTGTCTTTATCTCCATCACTAGATTATAATTCCATAAGGGCAGAGGTCATGTTTCAATTTTTAAAAATCTTTACCATCTCCTTTTGTGTCAGGCACTAATCAAATGAATGTTGGGTGACTAGATGGAATAAATAAACAGTCCTTGCAATAGTTGAGAGAGGTATTATCCTGTCTACAAACGAGTTAACCAAAATAAAACAATTGCAACTTGAAAGTTATATCTAATTAAGGTAAAATGATATGGTATTTATGATAAGTTCAGTAAAGGGGAGAAAATAAGAAAACCCAACTTGTCTTTAAACTTAGCCAAAGTCATATTTGACTCACTTAAGAATAACTCTGGTTGAGTGTATATCAATTGTCTGGCAAGGAGGCAACAAAGGATTAGTGGTTGGTTGGTGCCTGGGTTCCTACCCTGGTTCTCCTCTTCTCCCTACTTCTTAAGCCCTATAGAATATATCCATACTTAAGTCCTTCTGTAAAAGGAAGTGATAGATTCACTTTTTTTTTCAATTGTTATATTTTTTCAAATTTAACATTTTTACTTGGTTCCATTTTGGAAGATTATTAATATCTTCCTTTATTTCCTTAATCGTACTTGTGCTAAATTCTCTTTCCATCTGTTCCAGTACTTTTGCTTCAGATGGTAAATGTTAACTAGTTTTGTGTTATCTCTCTTTTGGGGAAATGGTTCTACTCTGGTGTCTGATTGTTTGGGCTTGTGCTCTTATGTTCTCCTAGGGTGACAACCAGCTCCTTTGGCCATGCATACTGAGTAAGAAAGATCCAAAGGCCAGGCGCCATCTTTGTCATTACAAAGAGGGTAGAGAACCCCAGCACTAGTGATAGGGATGGAGTAGGATAGTTACACAGGTAGTTGTGGAAGTCCCCCTAAAGGGACCAAAGATAGAGAGGCAAAACTAAGGAACTTTGGGAGATCACTGTAAGTTAATAATTGCTCAAGAAGGCCATCAGAATGAGGCAGGCTTGACTGACTAATGCAGGCAAGAGATATGCTTCAGGTCATTGGTGGGTGCTGCTAGCATTCAGGTTAGACAAGGGGCAGGAGTTTAAGGACCACCCTTCTGCTAATTAAATAAGCACCACAACAATCCTAGTTTGACCTCATAGGGTCAAATACTCTCTTACTAGATACCAGGGAGGAGCTACTACTCAAAGAAAGAGGAAGGGGCAGTCTTTTCCTTCCCCTACTCCCCTTGGATGATAAAACTGTAGCCAGTGTAAGCCTTGGGGCAGAGCCTCCTTGCCAGCCCACTTGCACCTCTCACAAGCATCTTATCTTAATAAATCTATTTCTTGCCTATCACTTTGTATCTTGTTAAATTCCTTCTGTGCTGAGGCACAAAGAACCTGAACCTCAGTGAGTAGTGACTCTAATTCAAAAACCATGGGCTCAAGTCCCAATCTGGGTTCAGGCTTGGTTTGAGTCCCAGTGTGGGCTCTGCCTAAGTTCAAGTCATTAGTGCTGTCACTTTCTCTAGAACCACCACTTTTGATGGCTGCCACCTCACCAGAGACCTCTGGCCAGTTTCATCATTAAATCCTTGTATAGGAATGAAGGGGTTTAAAACAAGCTCCACATCCAAGGCTCCAAAAGTGTGCTACTTTGGCATGTGAATTACTTTGAGCTAAAGTCAATGAAAGCCCAAAAGACTGAGGAAGAGTTTTCACCTTTCCCTTAATTGCCTAAAGGAATTGAGATAGAGGGCCTTATCCAAGAAGAGAACCATCACCAGAAATAACCACAATGGGTTAGGTATAGTAAACTGGAAGGATGAAGGGGAGGGAGCTCGGCAGGGCCTGGAGACCAAAATCTTCTCTGTATCCTATTGCCTCTGCATGGCATGGCATGCCAAGCATTTGTTCACCAAACCTTTGCTCGTCCCATTTTCCTATGAATTGTCTTCCTCTCAGACCCAGACACCTATCCCTTCTCCTTAGCTCAGAATAGCATATAAATCTCATTGTTTGACTGCCTATGGGTCTCATATTCTTGTAAGACTCCACATGTATGTAATTAAATTTCCCCCCTGTTAATCTATCCTATGTTAATTTGATGATTAGACCCCCCAAAGAACCAAGAAAGCAAAGTTTTTCCTTCCCTAAAGGGAGAAGCAACATGGGGAGGAAGCATCTCTACTTTGCCATATAGAGGCTCCTAGGGTCAAGGGAATGGAGGAGTAAATTCCCAAGGTTCTTCAGTCCACATCTATTTCCATCAATTTCTCACCCCAACAGGAGTGTCACTAGCACCAGAAGCCTAGCACTGGAAGAGTCAGGCATAGATTTGTCTTAAGGCAGAGGTAAGGGGCAGGGCGTGGGGAGATGAACCCAAAAGATTTCTGCTAGCCTCTGGCTTCCCTGAGCCTCTAGCCCCAGCCACCTACCTCTCCTGCTCACCACCCAGGACGATCCTCAGTGGCCCAGGGCTTCTCACACTTTGTTTGTTCCTAGATTCCATTATCGTGGATCCTTCTATAGATTCTCTAAGGTTGACTTTGGGTTAGGTTGCCAGAAGCCCAAGCTGGTTTGATTGTTTTTAGGACCTGGAAGCATGTCTCCTCAATGGGTTTCTTATAACAGAGTTTTGGGCCAGGTTTCAGGTATCATTAGTCAATATGCAAATTGTGTTTGAGAAGCAGTTTAGGCATATGAATCAAAGTCTTCTAATGTGCTTAGCCATTCCATTTTTTAGAAATATATCCAAAGGAGATAAGTCAGTACATATGCAGAAGTCATCTACTGCAGTGTTATTGCTAATAGCAACAATATGGAAACAAGTGAGTACTCATCAACAAGGGATTAGTTAAATAAAATCTGGTATACAAATGCAACATGATGCTATTTAGTCATAAAAATGATGATATAGATCTATATTTATGGGCATAAACAATATACGGAGTGATTGTTAAATTATATTTATAACATGATTCCATTTACATGAAATGAAAGAGGAAGAGGGGGTAAGAGGTCTGGACCTCTTACGCACAGCAAAATGCTACCAATGATTATCTCTGGGTTTGGAATTGAGGATTATTATTACTTTCTTCATTATGATTTTCTATATTGTTTGATATGCAAAGATTTATTTTTGTATCTCTATGATCAGAAATAAAATATATCTATTTTTATATTTGAAAATTAAAAAACACTGAACATTCCCCAAATATGAGGCCACAGACTAAACTTTCCTGATGACTTTAACCCCATACATATAGTGGCAGGGGCTTCAGAATAATATGCTGCAGGCCCTCAGCAGTAATATGCCCGTTTTATAACTTTTAAACTCCTGTAACCCAAGGGTACAAGAAAGTAGGAATGCTAATTCAGTGGAGCTGAAGGAAGACTAATTATCTGGGGAGAGGGCTTCCCTTGAGCTTAGTCACTTATAACCCATGGTGGGATCACCAGGGCAAAGATAGCAACTGCAAGCTGTTGAATTATTCATGATCTTGACTGCTTGGAGGGCGCCACTGAAGCATTGTTTATGCTGGTGTTTCCTGCAAGTTTGAAGTGACCAATCAGCAGATGATAGGCTGGGGGAAGGGGGCAGCGATGAAAGCAGGAATCTGCTGAATGAGTCAGATATCTTGTTGATGCTTCCTGGCCTTATGACCATGAGATTCTTGGCTTAGAATCTGGAAACTTAATTCAAATGAGCTAATGGGCTCCCCGGAGCAAAATAGCTTTTGGTCTTGGTGATAAATGAAGAAACAGCTACAGTTTCCTGAGGCATCAGGAAAGGATCAACACTTGGGCCAAATACAATGGTTGAAGCTTCTCACAGTGAGAGGAAAATTACTCCAGGTCAGCAAGATCTGGGAGCTGCTTAGTGTTTATTATTAATATTAAAATGCATTTATATTTATGAGAAGCTTCAAGAAATTAGGTTTTCTCCACTATTCAAAGAGATACTGAGAAAAAGAGACCAAGTTATTTCACAATGTACCTCCACTAATATAAGGGGGTGCAAATAAGCAACCCCAGCTTGGCAGGTAGACTAAATGACCCACGAATAAGTCATTATGCTGATGATTTCAGAGTCAATTTTGTGACTAAAAACTGGAAGGAAACTTATCTACACTGTGCCACCATACACTCTGCTGGGCACTTTACATGCATAATCTCTATTTTTCACAAAAGTGAATAAGATAGGAAAATTATCCCCAAGGAAAAGTGAGGATCAAAAAGTAATTATCAGGAGTTCCCACTGTGGCTCAGCCTAAATGATTCTAACTAGCATCCATGAGGACATAGGTTCGATCCCTGGCCTTGCTCAGTTGGTTAAGAATCTGGCATTGCCATGAGCTATGGTGTAGGCTGCAGACGTGGCTTGGATCTGGCATTGCTATGACTGTGGTTGTGGCTAGCAGCTGTGGCTCCAGCTCGACCCCTAGCCTTGGAATTTCCACATGCCACAGATGCGGCCATAAAAAATAAAAAAATATAAAAAAAAAGAAGAAGACAAAGTAATTATCTTGGCCAAGATTCAAAGCCAGTTAAAAGGTTCATACCCAGGTTCAAGATTCAGCTCTGTCTGGTTTACACCCACTTAGCACATTGCCTCTCAGACTCCTCTCATAGCCTAAATAACTGCAAATCAAATATACTGGAGTGTGACCTCCACAATGAGTGTTAAGTTTGAGCCTCTAATTACATGGCTATGTTGGTTCAGTAGGTATATCAACCCTTCTACTGTGGACTGAAAATTTGGTTGTTGATCCAGTATTCAATCCTCTTTATATGGAACAACAAAAGACCCAGAATCACCAAAGCAATCCTGAGAAACAAAAACCAAGCAGGAGGCATAACTCTCCCAGACTTCAAGAAATACTACAAAGCCATAGTCATCAAAACAGTGTGGTACTGGTATCAAAACAGACAGACAGACCAATGGAACAGAATAGAGAACCCGGAAATAAACCCGGACACCTATGGTCCATTAATCTTTGACAAGGGAGGCAGGAACATCAAATGGGAAAAAGAAAGTCTATTCAGCAAGCGTTGCTGGGAAACCTGGACAGCTGCATGCAAAGCAATGAAACTAGAACACCCCCTCACACCATGCACAAACATAAACTCCAAATGGCTGAAAGACTTCAATATACGACAGGACACCATCAAACTCCTAGAAGAAAACATAGGCAAAACACTCTCTGACATCAACATCATGAATATTTTCTCAGGTCAGTCTCCCTAAGCAATAGAAATTAGAGCAAAAATAAACCCATGGGACCTCATCAAACTGAAAAGCTTTTGCACAGCAAAGAAAACCCAAAAGAAAACAAAGAGACAACTTACAGAATGGGAGAAAACAGTTTCAAATGATGCAACCGACAAGGGCTTAATCTCTAGAATATATAAACAACTTATACAACCCAACAGCAAAAAAGCCAATCAAGCAATGGAAAAATGGGCAAAAGACCTGAATAGACATTTCCCCAAAGAAGATATACTGATGGCCAGCAAACACATGAAAAAATGCTCAACATCGCTGGTTATAAGAGAAATGCAAATCAAAACTACCATGAGATACCACCTCACACCAGTCAGAATGGCCATCATTAATAAATCCACAGATAACAAGTGCTGGAGGGGGTGTGGAGAAAAGGGAACCCTCCTGCACTGCTGGTGGGAATGTAAACTGGTACAGCCACTATGGAGAACAGTTTGGAGATACCTTAGAAATCTATACATAGAACTTCCATATGACCCCGCAATCCCACTCTTGGGCATCTATCCGGACAAAACTCTCCTTAAAAGAGACACGTGCACCCGCATGTTCATTGCAGCACTATTCACAATAGCCAGGACGTGGAAACAACCCAAATGTCCATCGACAGAGGATTGGATTCGGAAGAGGTGGTATATATACACAATGGAATACTACTCAGCCATAAAAAAGAATGACATCATGCCATTTGCAGCAACATGGATGGAGCTAGAGAATCTCATCCTGAGTGAAATGAGCCAGAAAGACAAAGACAAGTACCATATGATATCACTTATAACTGGAATCTAATATCCAGCACAAATGAACATCTCCTTAGAAAAGAAAATCATGGACTTGGAGAAGAGACTTGTGGCTGCCTGATGGGAGGGGGAGGGAGTGGGAGGGATCGGGAGCTTGGGCTTATCAGACACAACTTAGAATAGATGTACAAGGAGATCCTGCTGAAGAGCATTGAGAACTTTGTCTAGATACTCATGTTGCAACAGAAGAAAGGGTGGGGAAAAAAATGTAATTGTAATGTATACATGTAAGGATAACCTGACCCCCTGGCTGTACAGTGGGAAAAAAAAAAAAAAAATCCTCTTTAGCTCTTCCTGGTTATACCTCCAAGTAGCCCTTATACTTGAGAAAAGCCTGACTCTATCCCATAGCTCCAGGGCTTAACCCTAATTTACCCAAGCCAATCAGCACATTCATCTTCCTGGCCACAATGATTGGATTCAGGTGGTCATGTGATCCAAACCAGGCTATGAAGGTGAATTTCAGGATTCTTGCTTGGAATGCTGGTGGGGCCTGGTGTGCAGATGCAAAGCCTGAAACTGCTGCAGCCTTGTTACCATCAAGTGGCAGGCCCAGGTTGGGATGCAGTCGACACAGTAAAGAGCAGAATGAAGGGGGGAGAAAAAAAGAATGAATGAATGAAACTGGGTCCTCAATAACAGCACTAAATTGCTAGATCAGCCAAACTTGTGTCTGTATTTTCCTACTATGTGAGTCAGAAAATCATTATCTAAGGCAGTGTGAGTTTTGATATTGTTTCCTGATACAAAATATGATATCAGAAGTGGAGTAATGGAAGTAATAAACCTATACATGTACAATTGGCTGGATAGAGAAGGTAAAGGGAAGGGCAGTGAGAACCCATCCATCTTAAACTGACGTCTTTGTTCCTTGATTATGAAACAACTGGTTATATTACAGCCTATTAATGTAATGATCATAGAGTTTATTGTCCGAGCTAGAGCATATCTGCAAATGAAATAGAGGTGCCATTAATAATTAAGTTAGATAATCCTTCACTGTTCACTGTTTTTTTTTTCTTAACCCTTGGAGCCCAGCAGTGCATTTAGGGTACATATTTGTTGTAATTTATCCAGGCCCCGGTATTTTTTCAGAGTATGGAGCATATCTTTATAGTGAAAGCTGAAGTTCATAATGGTTTCACTATGGCTGGACTGAATTTTCATGTGAGGAAGAAGAAAGCCAGGAGAATAGAAAATAGGCAACAGAAAAGTCACTGAAAGCTTTTTGCTGAGCTAAGGATGCTGACTTTATCATGAAGGTGATGGGAAACCATTACAAGAGTAAGAAAAGTAGTGTCCTATCAATCTTGCATTTTTTTTTTTAAAGTCATTCTTGTGCAGTGAGAAAAATAGATAAAAGGTGAGGAAGCCATGTGCAGATTATTGCTCTAGGAATAATGAGTCTTTAACACTGATAGTGGCAATGTAGAGAGGAGGGGACAAACCTGAGATTGAGAAGCAAGAAGGAATCAGACTGATTTACCTGACGCCAGTTCTCATAATGATACATTGGCCTAAAATTCTAAGTAACAAATTAGCATTTCAAAACCAACATGACAGCTTCAGCCTGTTTTGAGGAATTTCATTCTTTTAGGCTTCTTTTTTTTTTTTTTTTCCTTCCACATTGTTCAAGGAAGTTTCCTCAATTTATCTGAGGGCATTTTCATATTTAGATCTTAGAGCCTTTAAGTGTTTAACAGATACAATGCATTTTATATACAAAAATATTGGGTATAGTCCCTTTTGTATATTCTTTTCATTCTTTCAGCCCTCTTTTCCACTTATGCCTACCACTGAGCTTTTCAAGGATTTTCATTCAATTAATCTAAGGGCACATCTGCCTAAGTTTCATTTTTCTAACATGCTTATCACATTTGTAGAATTCCACAGGACTCTCAATTTATCCCCTTTGAGGATACTTCCCTCTTTCTCACTGCATTGTGTGTGTGTTTATGTGTGTTTCACATCTTCTGAGTACCAAATGGATTTATTAAGCAAATTAGATCATTCTAATATTTTCCCAAGTTTCACTAAGTACGACTTGTAGAGTAGATATCAAAAGATTTAATGGGCGAAAGCCTCTTTAGTACTACAGAATTTCATTTTATAGAATACTGGTTCACTAAACCCTAAAAAATAAAACCACCATAATATTGCACATTATTAGGAACTGCATGCTGATTATCAGAAGAATTTTTATGGTATAAGTTCAATGTCATTTGGCTAATTTAATGAGTCCAGGACTTGAAGTCAGACTTGAACTTAAATTCTGGCCATGACTCTTCTAGGCCATGTGTCCATGACCAAGTTATTTGACTTTTCTGGGCCCTAATTTCCATCATCTCTATAGCACTAAGACTTATTTCGTAAGACCGTTACAAAGATTAAATAAAATAACAATTAAATAAATTTAATTAAAAATGATAAGAAAATAAAATAAAGGACTCAATGCATACGTGCTTGGGAAATACTTTTAAAATAGTAGCTATTGTCAAAGATTTTCTTCCAGGTTGCTCTGCCCTCTGTGAATTGGATAAAAACCCAATGGTATGACAGCTAAAAAGCTTGTGGCAGTTTTCTTATCTGGAAAATGGGACATTAGTGTTCTCTCTTTTGTGGAGCTATAGTGAGAATTAAATAACATAGTGAGTGGGTTGGGGATCCAGTGTTTCCATGAGCTGTGGTGTAGGTCCCAGGTACAGCTTGGATTCCCCATTGCTGCAGATGCAGCAAAGTAAGTGGGAAATGTTGTCTTTATTTGGGGTGGCAATGTGCCCAGTTAAATCTTAGGGTTCTGTTATTATAGAAATTAAATGAGAAAAGATAAGAAGAAACAACTAGCAAACTAATTAAAAGCAGTTTAGATTGGTAGTTAAGGATACACTCTGTGGAAGCTGAGAGCCCGGATTTGAGTCATGGAATAACAATTAAGGAGGTGGATTAGCTATCAATTGGCCGGGTGACCTTGGCAAAGATATTCATCTCACTAAGCTGCCATTTCCTCATAATATAGTACCTATTTCATTGGATTATTGAAAGGATTAAAACCACTAATCCAAGTAAATTTCTCAGAGTAATTCTTGGCACTTAGTTAAGTACTCAATAATGTAAACTATTATTATCAGTAATTAGGAACATCAGTTCCTCATGAGGGCATTCTTCTAGAAGGGGCGGAGGGCAAGGACTGTATCTTGGATTTTTCTCTTGGAGAAGGTGTGAATATATTTTTGCATTTTTTTCCACATAGTCTCTTTAAGTAATCTCAGTATCACTGTGTTAAGTGTTGAAGGAAGTGTGCCCAGTTTTATAGGGTAAGTAATGATTCCCACATACTGTCTGGCCACTGGCTGCTTTAAAATCAACTGATTCTTGGTAAAATATATGGATTCCTAGGTGTCCCATAAACAGAATCTTTAGGAGTATGTTCCAGGATCTGTATTTTTAATAAGCTCTCAGAAATAATGCTGATGAGCTGCTAAGGTTTTAGAACCATTGTTGAGTAACAATACTAATACTAATAAGTGTTTGCTGTCACTAACAATAAGTACATTTACTTAGCCTTACTATGTGCCTGGCATGGGTCTAAGCACTTTATGCCATTAACTTAATCCCACAATAACCCTATGAATTATTACTTTATCTTCATTTTCCCAACTAAGAAATGGAAATAAAGAGTTCCTGTTGTGCCCAGTGGGTTAAGAACCCGACATAGTGTCTGTGAAGATACAACATAGTGTCTGTAAAGATCTGGTGTTGCCACAAGCTGCGGCCTAAGTCACAGACCCAGCTTGGATCCTGCATTGCTATGGCTGTGGTGTATGCCTGTAGCTATGATTCAACCCCTAGCTTGGAAACTTCCATATGCTGCAGAAAGAAAGAAACCGAAACACAAACACTTAAGTCATTTTCCCCAATCACAAAGTAAGTAGCTGAGCCAGTATTTGGACCCAGCTGTGTTCAGAGTCCATATACTTAACCACACTATTCTGCCTCCATTGTCAGTGGAAGGGAAGGGAGAAGTGGAACTGGAGCCAACTGGGGGACAGTCAGGGCTCCATTACAATCTGAGGTCTCAAGGAGCCCCCAGTATGTGTCCACCACCCCTCTTGTTCACTTACAGAAACACCGACGAATGCTACAACAAGCTGGAACAAACCGCCCCTTGAAGGGCATAACTCTGTAAGAAACATTTTTCCAGACATGACAAAAGACAGCCAAACTAGATCTGGGGCTGTTAAATATCCAAAGTAGATAGAAACTACACTGAGCCATGCTGGGCACTTTCTGGCCATAAAGCTAATTTCAACTTTCCTGAAACAGATGCCCAGCTGAGCTTCCAGCTGTGCCAGGTTCCTCAGGGGGAGGGTGTGGGGCAATGATGCAGGAGTAATGCAAAGTTCTACTTGGAAAATAAAGAAGGGTTTCCAGGGCTAAGTCACCACAGCCATGACAGCTTCTCCCCACTGAATCTCCCCAGTACTCAGGCATTCCAGGACCCACTGGCCCTTTCCTCAAGGAAATCTCTTGTCCTTAAGGGAACTCCCAAGCTCTGTGCTGCACAGAGCATTTTAGAAGCCAGTGAGATAAGCAGTCCTCATTTATAAGCCGTTCTCAAAATACCTCTCACTTACCTGTTTGCACGTCACTTTTCTTCACCAGACCAAGTGACCTGGCAGAAAATAAGTGTGGTGGACTGCAAAACTGGTTATAAGTATCCCCACCACTACCACCCAAGTGGTGGAGTCTGATTCTCCAGTCCTGAAATGGGTTGACCATGTGACTCACTTTGGCCAAGAGGACATTGGCTAACAGGGAGGGAGGAAGGGAGTCAACAGAGACTTGAATGTGATGGTGCACCGGGGCTTGCTCTCTTGCTGTGCTTAGAACCCTGAGACCAGCATGTGGACAAGACCAGAGCAGCCGTTGAAGGATGAGAAACTAGGGAAAGGAGAACCAGGAAGCCTCAGCCACTGGCCAGTCAATCCTCAGACATGTATGACTGAGACCAGCTGGTTTCCAGCCACCTGCCAGCTGACCACAGACACGTGGGAGGCCACAGTAGAGATTGGCTAATACAGCTAAGCCCCCAAAACCTCCCAGCTGAGACACAAAGTCATGAGCTTAATAAAATGACAACTGTTTAAGCCTCTACTTTTTGGAATAGTTTGTTACCCAGCAAATGCTAACTGACACAAGGAGGTAAATTATTAAGGGAGAGGCTTTGGATTCAAAAATCCCTGGGTTCAAATCCCAACTTTTCCTCTAATGAGGTGTGTGGCTCTGGACAACTAATTTAATTTCTCTGACTCTCGGTTTCTTCATCTGTAAAAGTGGAAAAATAAACCTAGCTATATCCTGGGTTCTTCTAAAGAATCAGTGAGAAATGTGGGAAACACTGTATTTGTTATATGGTTTGATGATGATGATGATGTTGCTTTGAACTGAGCTCTATGTTAGAACAGATCTATTGCCAGTTGCCAGAGATAAAGAAATGAATGTAACAAGATATTGGCCTGAGCAAGGAGTCAAGGACCATCTACAGACAAGAATTGCCTGTGAAACCACTATCTGAGGTTGCACAGGGTTTGTCATTCCCAGAAAACATCACTAAATCTCCAGTTCTCAGGTTTTTAGGGAGAGGAGGGCAGGAAGCAATCAAATGGGAACAGGAGAATCCTATTTCTACGGAATAGCATCTGAGAGAGTGGGGTGGAGCACTGGCTTTAGATAGAAGTGTCCAGGAGGAAGCCCCACTGGCCTTCAGGATCCTTATGAAATAGAAATAAGAACCAAGCATCCAGGAGCAGCTTGATGTAATGGGAACAACACAAATTCTGGAATCAGAAAGACTAGTTCAAATTCCAAATGGGTCTTGGTTTGCTTATCTCTAAATTGGGATTAGAGCTCCAGTATGACTCATATGTTGTTTCCTATGGTGATTGTGAGAGTTTAACAAAATGCTAATATAAAATGCCTCACATAGGGGGAGAGGACAAGATGGCGGAGGAGTAGGGGGACACGCTCGCCCTCTCCCACAAACACAACAAAAAAAGCACATCTACAGAATAAATGACTCGCACAGAACAGCAACCAATCGCTGGGAGAGGAACCTAAACTCCAATAACGGCAAGAAGTTCGTGACATTACGGGGCAGAACGGGAGAAAAGAGGAGAGTGAGAGAAGGTGAATCTGAGCGGGACGGGCGCTCCCGAAAGGGAACTGCGGAGGAGAAAGGGATCCCGCAGCCTGGAAAGTCACCTACACGGGGGAAAGATCAAACGAACTGGAGGAATCTCCAGATGCAGAAAAGAATGTAGCAGTTAGTTGGAATACGGAAAAGCCGATCAAGAACCGAACGGACCATCTGAACTACGGGCACAGTCACCAAAAATTGAGACGCCTGGGTGGGGGCTGGGCACCGAGTCCTCGGCTCCAGAGGTTAGTCCCTGGGAAAGGGCCGGGGGACGCCTGGGTGGGGGCTGGGCACCGAGACCTAGGCTCCAGAGGATAGTCCCCGGGCTGGGGGGCGGGGCAGAGCGGAAACTGCTTGGGAGGTCTAGAAACCATTTGACGGGGCAGAGACTGCCTGGGAGACTAGAAAACAAAGCTGTCGCAGAGGAAGGGAGCAATACTCTAGGGGCGGGGAAGTGGAAAGCCGCATCAGAGGGAACCTGGGAGAAGAGCCTGGTCTGCGCCCGTGCTGGGGAGGGGAGAGAAGAAAGGGTGGGTCCCCATAGAATACTCCCCACGCCACAGCAAGCTTACAGGCCCGCTAGCTAGCTGAAAGCTGTGCTTCCCAGTGCATCCCCTCCCCCAACCCCCACCACACTCTACGCTCTCACCGAACCTGGGGCTGCCTGCCATCCAGGAGGGCTGGCCTCAACAATTGCCTGAAGCCTACCACCACAGGGGCTGTCCCTGCACAGGCCTGCTTGCCCTTTGGAGGGGCTACACTTCTGCAGAGCAGCACCAAACACCACCAGCCCCCGAGAAAAGGCCTACAGCCCAGAAAAGCTAGAACAAGCCTAGCCAGGCCATGAATAGATCTGCCTAATTCTCGGACAGTTTTTCTGAGTCAGGCTGCCCCGGGGAGGAGCCTCTTGGATTTCCAACGGCCCTGCTACCCGCCCAAGCCCCCAGGGGGTGCCCTAGAGGATCAGCTGCATAGGACTGCCAGCTCCAGGCAGGACCCCCTACAGCCCAGAAAAGCTGCAACAAGCCTGGCCGAGTCGGGAAAAGATCTCAGACGGTCTTCCTGAGTCAGGCTGCCCTGGGGAGGTGCCTCTTGGGTTTCCAGTGGCCCTGCTACCTGCCCAAGACCCCAGGGGGTGCCAAGACCTGGTGGACCAGCTGCATAGGTCTGCCAGCTCCAGGCAGGACCCCCTGCAACCCAGAAAAGCTGCAACAAGCCTGGTTGAGTCGGGAAAAGATCTCAGACGGTCTTTCTGAGTCGGGCTGCCCTGGAGAGGAGTCTCTTGGGTTTCCAGTGGCCCTGCTACCTGCCCAAGCCCCCAGGGGGTGCCACACTCCCATGGAATAGCTGCTCAGCACCACCAGCCCCCTGGAAGAGCCCTTACAGCCCATAAAAGCTGCAACAAGCTTGGCCAAACTGTGAAAAGATCCGCCTACATTCTCAGGCTGTCCTTCTGAGTTGGGCTGCCCTAGGGAAGAGCCTCTTAGGTTCTCAGTGACCCAGATAGCTGCTCCAGCCCCCAGGGGGTGCTGCACTCCTGAGGAACAGCTGCCCAACACCGCCAACCCCCTGCAAGAACCCCACAGCCTAAAAACACCAGAGCAAGCTCTGCATGACCAAGTGAAATCTGCTACCATCGTGGTGTGGACCTCCCAGTCCTGTCTGCCCTCAGGAAGTCCTCCTTTGCTTCAAAGAAACACTGTTAGCCCCATCAACACTCCAGAAAAGCCACACTGCCTCAAAAAAGATTGACCAACAGGGAGTTCCCATCGTGGCGCAGTGATTAACGAATCCAACTAGGAACCATGAGGTTGCGGGTTCAGTCCCTGCCCTTGCTCGGTGGGTTAACGATCCGGCGTTGCCGTGAGCTGTGGTGTAAGTTGCAGATGTGGCTCGGATCCCGCGTTGCTGTGGCTCTGGCATAGGCCAGTGGCTACAGCTCTGATTCGACCCCTAGCCTGGGAACCTCCATATGCCGCGGGAGCGGCCCAAAGAAATAGAAAAAAAAAAAAAAGATTGACCAACAACGCCAGCCCTCAGGAAATATTCCTCGGCAGTGACAAGGCAAACACTGCCCGATAACAGAGAGTACAACTCCCTCAGGAGAAAGAAAACACCAAGCAAGATGAAGAAGCTGAGAAACCACCCCCAGTCAAACCAACAGGAGAACTCACCTAAAACAGTCAACAATGAAACAGATCTCTGCAGTCAGACAGACCTGGAGTTCAAAAGAGAAATAGTGAAAATACTGAAGGAATTAAGAGAAGATATGAACAGTAATGCAGATACCCTCAGAAAGGAACTAGAAAATATAAGGAGCCAAGAAGAACTAGAACATTCATTTGCAGAGATGCAAACGGAACTAAGGGCAGTAAAAACCAGAATGAATAATGCAGAAGAACGAATCAGTGATATGGAAGATAGAATAATGGAAATCACTCAATCCAGTCAACAGACAGAAAACCAAATCAAAAAACTGGAAAGCAATATAAGAGACCTATGGCATAATATAAAGCGGGCCAATCTACGCATAATAGGAATTCCAGAAGGAGTAGAAAAAGATAAGGGGATGGAAAATATATTTGGAGAAATTATCGCTGGAAACTTCCCAAATCTAAAGGATACTGGGTTCAAGATACAAGAAGCACAGAGGGCCCCAAACAAACTGAACCCAAATAGACCCACACCAAGACACATCATAATAAAAATGGCAAAAGTTAGTGATAAAGAGAGGATCCTAAAGGCAGCAAGAGAAAAACAGAATGTTACCTACAAGGGAACCCCATAAGAATATCAGCCGATTTCTCTACAGAAACACTATAGGCCAGGACAGAATGGCAAGAGATATTTAAAGTGCTAAAAGGAAAAAATATGCAACCTAGAATACTCTATCCAGCAAGAATATCATTTAAAATAGAAGGGGAAATAAAAATTTTTTCCAACAAACAAAAACTTAAAGAATACTGCAACACAAAACCCAGGTTAAAGGAAATATTGAAAGGGTTTCTCTAAACCAAAAAGAAAGGAAGGAAAGGGAAGAAAAAAGAGAAGAAGAAAAAAAAAAGAAGAGGAAGAACTAGGACTGAGGAAACCACAATCAGAGAGCAGTCACTCAAATAAGCCAGCATACAGATTTAATCATGAACATGCTTCAAACAAAATAAAATTAAAAAGAAAAAAATAAAAAAGAGTCATCAAAACCATAAAATGTGGGCAAGGGATGTTAGGAAGTAAATAACCCTTTTTGTGTGTTTCTTTGTATGTTTCTCATCTTAATTTTAATATAGTAATGAAGTGTTTGAACTTACAGGACCATCAGGCTAAAACACACAATTATGGGAAGGAGTTAGCATACTTAAAAAACAGGGCAACCACAAGCCAAAACCAACTGTTGCATTTGCAAAAAATGAAAAAAAAAATACACTCAATCAGATAATAACAGGAGACCATCCAACCAAAAAAAAAAAAAAAACAAAGGAAGAATGGAGAACCATAGAATCAACTGGAACACAAGGTTCAAATGGCAATAAATAATCATCTATCAATTATCACCTTAAATGTCAATGGACTGAATGCCCCAATCAAAAGGCACAGAGTGGCTGAGTGGATAAAAAGGCAAAAACCTTCAATATGCTGCCTACAAGAAACTCACCTTAGGACAAAAGATGCATGTAGATTGAAAGTGAAAGGGTGGAGAAAAATATTTCAAGCCAATAGACATGACAGAAAAGCAGGAGTTGCAACGCTCATATCAGACAAAATAGACTTTAAAACAAAAGACATAAAGAAAGACACAGAAGGACACTACTTAATGATTAAGGGATCCATCCAAGGAGAGGATGTTACTATCGTCAACATATATGCCCCAAATATAGGAGCACCCAGATACATACAACAAATATTAACAGACTTAAAGGGAGATATTGATGAGAATACAATCATAGTAGGAGACTTTAATACCCCCTCACATCAATGGACAGATCCTCTAGACAGAAAACCAATAAAGCAACAGAGATCCTAAAGGAAACAATAGAAAAGTTAGACTTCATTGATATCTTCAGGACACTACATCCAAAAAAAGCAGAATACACATTCTTCTCAAATGCTCATGGAACATTCTCAAGAATCGACCACATATTGGGACACAAAGCTAATCTCAATAAATTTAGGAGCATAGAAATTATCTCAAGCATAGAAATTATCTCTGACCACAATGCCATGAAATTAGAAACCAACCATGGGAAAAGGAAAGAGAAAAAACCTACTGCATGGAGATGAAACAACATGCTACTAAAAAACCAATGGGTCAATGAGGAAATCAAGAAGGAAATTAAAAACTACCTTGAAACAAATGATAATGAAGACACAACTTCTCAAAATCTATGGGATGCTGCAAAAGCAGTGCTCAGAGGGAAATTTATAGCAATACAGGCCTTTCTCAAAAAAGAAGAAAGATCCCAAATGGACAACTTAACCCTCCACCTAAATGAATTAGAAAAAGAAGAACAAAAAAGGCCTAAAGTCAGCAGAAGGAAGGAAATGATAAAGATCAAAGAAGAAATCAATAAAATAGAGACTCAAAAAACAATAGAGAAAATTAATAAAACCAAGAGCTGGTTCTTTGAAAAGGTAAACAAAATTGACAAACCCCTGGCCAGACTCACTAAAAAGAGGAGAGAAAGAACCCAAATAACCAAAATTATAAATGAAAAAGGAGAAATCACAACGGATACAGCAGAAATACAAAAAACCATAAGAGAATACTATGAACAACTATATGGCAACAAGTTTGACAATCTGGAAGAAATGGACAATTTTCTAGAATCTTACAGCCTGCCAAAACTGAATCAAGTAGAAACAGACCAACTGAACAGACCGATCACTAGAAATGAAATTGAAGAGGTCATAAAATCACTCCCTACAAATAAAAGTCCAGGACCAGATGGCTTCACAGGCGAATTCTATCAAACATATAAAGAGGAATTGGTGCCCATCCTCCTTAAACTCTTTCAAAAGGTTGAAGAAGAAGGAATACTCCCAAAGACATTCTATGATGCCACCATCACCCTCATTCCAAAACCAGACAGAGATACCACCAAAAAAGAAAACTATCGGCCAATATCATTGATGACTATAGATGCAAAAATTCTCAACAAAATCTTAGCCAACCAAATCCAACAACATATCAAAAAAATTATACACCATGACCAGGTGGGGTTCATCCCAGGTTCACAAGGATGGTTCAACATATGCAAATCAATCAGCATCATACACCACATTAACAAAAAAAAAAGTCAAAAATCATATGATCATCTCAATAGACGCAGAAAAAGCATTTGACAAAGTCCAACATCCATTCATGATCAAGACCCTCGCCAAAGTGGGTATAGAGGGAACATTCCTGAAGATAATCAAAGCCATTTATGAGAAACCCACAGCAAATATAATCCTCAATGGGGAAAAACTGAAAGCCTTCTCACTCAAATC
Organism: Phacochoerus africanus; assembly: GCF_016906955.1. Classification (NCBI taxonomy): domain Eukaryota; kingdom Metazoa; phylum Chordata; class Mammalia; order Artiodactyla; family Suidae; genus Phacochoerus; species Phacochoerus africanus. The sequence goes on along the minus strand of NC_062547.1, from coordinate 20,600,829 downwards.
TGGAACAAGACAGGGATGCCCTCTCTCACCACTGCTCTTCAACAGAGTTTTGGAAGTCCTAGCCACAGTGATTAGACAAACAAAAGAAATAAAAGGCATCCATATAGGAAGAGAAGAGACCAAACTGTCACTGTATGCAGATGACATGATACTATACATAGAAAACCCGAAGGACTCAACCCCAAAATTCCTTGAACTGATTAATAAATTCAGCAAAGTAGCAGGCTATAAGATTAACATTCAGAAGTCAGTTGCATTTCTCTATACCAGCAATGAAATATTAGAAAAGGAATACAAAAATATGATACCTTTTAAAATTGCACCTCACAAAATCAAATACCTCGGAATACACCTGACCAAGGAGGTAAAGGACCTATATGCCGAGAACTATAAAACTTTAATCAAAGAAATCAAAGAAGATGTAAAGAAATGGAAAGATATTCCATGTTCCTGGATTGGAAAAATCAATATTGTAAAAATGGCCATACTACCCAAAGCAATCTACAGATTCAATGCAATCCCTATCAAATTACCCAGGACATTTTTCACAGAACTAGAACAGACAATCCAAACATTTATAGGGAACCACAAAAGACCCAGAATCGCCAAAGCAATCCTGAGAAACAAAAACCAAGCAGGGGGCATAACTCTCCCAGACTTCAAGAAATACTACAAAGCCACAGTCATCAAAACAGTGTGGTACTGGTATCAAAACAGACAGACAGACCAATGGAACAGAATAAAGAACCCGGAAATAAACCCGGACACCTATGGTCCATTAATCTTTGACAAGGGAGGCAGGAACATCAAATGGGAAAAAGAAAGTCTATTCAGCAAGCGTTGCTGGGAAACCTGGACAGCTGCATGCAAAGCAATGAAACTAGAACACCCCCTCACACCATGCACAAACATAAACTCCAAATGGCTGAAAGACTTAAATATATGACAGGACACCATCAAACTCCTAGAAGAAAACATAGGCAAAACACTCTCTGACATCAACATCATGAATATTTTCTCAGGTCAGTCTCCCTAAGCAATAGAAATTAGAGCAAAAATAAACCCATGGGACCTCATCAAACTGAAAAGCTTTTGCACAGCAAAGAAAACCCAAAAGAAAACAAAAAGACAACTTACAGAATGGGAGAAAACAATTTCAAGTGATGCAACTGACCAGGGCTTAATCTCTAGAATATATAAACAACTTATACAACCCAGCAGCAAAAAAGCCAACCAATCAATGGAAAAATGGGCAAAAGACCTGAATAGACATTTCCCCAAAGAAGATATACAGATGGCCAGCAAACACATGAAAAAATGCTCAACATCGCTGGTTATAAGAGAAATGCAAATCAAAACTACCATGAGATACCACCTCACACCAGTCAGAATGGCCATCATTAATAAATCCACAGATAACAAGTGCTGGAGGGGGTGTGGAGAAAAGGGAACCCTCCTGCACTGCTGGTGGGAATGTAAACTGGTACAGCCACTATGGAGAACAGTTTGGAGATACCTTAGAAATCTATACATAGAACTTCCATATGACCCCGCAATCCCACTCTTGGGCATCTATCCAGACAAAACTCTCCTTAAAAGAGACACGTGCACCCGCATGTTCATTGCAGCACTATTCACAATAGCCAGGACGTGGAAACAACCCAAATGTCCATCGACAGAGGATTGGATTCGGAAGAGGTGGTATATATACACAATGGAATACTACTCAGCCATAAAAAAGAATGACATCATGCCATTTGCAGCAACATGGATGGAGCTAGAGAATCTCATCCTGAGTGAAATGAGCCAGAAAGACAAAGACAAGTACCATATGATATCACTTATAACTGGAATCTAATATCCAGCACAAATGAACATCTCCTTAGAAAAGAAAATCATGGACTTGGAGAAGAGACTTGTGGCTGCCTGATGGGAGGGGGAGGGAGTGGGAGGGATCGGGAGCTTGGGCTTATCAGACACAACTTAGAATAGATGTACAAGGAGATCCTGCTGAAGAGCATTGAGAACTTTGTCTAGATACTCATGTTGCAACAGAAGAAAGGGTGGGGAAAAAAATGTAATTGTAATGTATACATGTAAGGATAACCTGACCCCCTTGCGGTACAGTGGGAAAATAAAAAAATAAAATAAAATAAAATAAAAAATAAATAAATAAATAAAATGTGATCAACGTAATTTCTTTCCCCACTTCTTCCACATTCATAAAGCCACTTTGTCGTTCATCTCCTGACATAACTAGTGTTCTATAATCTGGTCATGCCGTGATATCTGAAGGCCAGCACACCGACCACAAATACTAATTTTGGTTTTGTGACCTTGACCAAGTCATTTGACTTCTCTGTTTATCAGCTTCTCACTGATGAAATGAGGATAATACTTCCTATCCCTGATGCAGTGCTCAAGGATAATGGGATGATTCATTCAATTTTAAAACCTAACCCAGGGCTTGATGACGCTGTATAGAAAATAAATAAAACACAAAAGGAAAGTCAAATGACTAATATTTAAAGTCCTGAGGCACTAATGCATAGTCAGTGACATTTCCATCACTGCCAATTCCTTTTTGTCTCTCTCTTTGTAATCCTAGACCCTCTCATGAAGAGATGCCTCCTTAGCCTGGCTTTGCTGTCTCTCTCTTTTCCTCTTTTTCCCCAACCCAAGCCTCCTCAACAGGGACAGAAAGCCAAAAGTGAGGGATGAATATGCAAGCAAGCAAACAGAGGTAGAAACAGGCCCAGGGAAATAACATATTAATAATTTATTGAGCACTGGCTCTGTGCTGGGCACTCTGCTATATACTTTAAATGTGTTGTTATCTAATCCCAACAATTCAATGGAGATACTACTTTAAACTTAGGAAGATTTGACACCTTGCCAAGGTCACAGGGTTCATAGTAATGGCAGAGTTGGGACTGAAATACAAACTGGCTGACCTCAAGCTCGCTAGAGTTTTACTCTTTAGAGTATAAGGTATATTCAAGATCAGTATGGCACTGTGGTTGAGACCATAAGTTCTGGAATCAGATGCCTGGTTGAAACCCAGATATCCCATTTCAGAATGACTCTGATCAATCACTTGGTAATACCTAAGATATATGATATATGGAGTTCCCTGGTGGCCTAGCAGGTGAAGGATCCAGTGTTGTCACTGCTGTGGGTCATGATGCTGCTGTGACATTGGTTTGATTCCTGGCCCAGGAACTTCCATGTAGTGAAGGCATGGCCAAAAAAAAAAATATATATATATATATACACACACACACACACACATATACACACACACATATACACACACACACATATACACACACACACATACACACACACACAAAGTATATGATATATGTATAGTGGATTATGTTATAGGTATACCTACCTATATTCTACTGCCACCAGTAGTATATATGATATGCTACATATAAAGTATACATACATACTAATAATATATTAGTATAGTAATATATAATTATATGTGTAATATACATTATATAGTAGATATTGTTTATGTATATTGTAGGTAGATATATAGGTAGATACGTGTGCATATGTGTCTATATGTATATATACATACATACATACATACATACATACACTTGCCAGAGTCCATGTGGAAAGTGATAGTATTGTCCCCACTATTCCCACTTTACTAATGGGACAATGAGATACAAGAGGTCAGGAAATTTGTCCAAGATTACATAGCTAGTAAATGGCAGAGGCAGGATTCAGAGTGTAGTTCCAGAGTCTATATACCCTTGACCACCACATCATTCAGCTTCCACTATATGTAGATGCTCCAGCTCCACTTTTGCCCTGGCTCCTCACCATGCCCTTGAGAGCCTTCTCCAGCCTTGCTGCCCACCAAAGTCTGGGGGGCACAAATCAAGTTGTCCCCAGAACTCTCACCACACTCTTTCCAGCCAGGGAAGCATTGGGAGCCCTGGAGCTCCTTCAGCCCAGCAAGCATTCTCCCAGACTGGAGCACAGATGCAAGAGATGCCATGTCTCTCCTCATGCAGATGGCATGCTCCCCATGACACGTTCTCCAAGGGCCCCTCTTTTGGCTTGAATGCTGTGGTGGAGAGAGAACACTCTTTCTAACCCACAATTTCCCTTCCTTCTGTAAGAGAAACTGCCGCCGCCGCTGCCGCCGTCGCCACCACCGCACTAAGTCCCTGGGGGTCTCTTTTATCAGCTCTTCTCCCAACTTCTGCAAAACTTTGCTTCTAATAGGACACTCTTGACCTTCAGAGGCTCGCCCTTGGGCACCAAGAGCTAAGCGGAAGTACAGAAACCTAGCTCCTTTGCCACCAGACAGGACAACATAACTGAGTGCCATGGGGATGAACCGGACCCTGGGACCCGAAATAGCGCCCTCCCTGCGTTCTCCTCCTCCCTGTTGCTCCTCTTTCTTCCATGCTGGTTCCTTCTTAATAAATTATTTGCACATGAATCTTTAGCTCAGGATCTGCTTCTGAAAGAACCCAACCTAAGAGATAATTCTTGTTTTATTTTGTCATAATGACTTTCTAGTCTCTTCTTAAATGCACTTACTAAAAATGACCAGAGTTGGTGGACATCTCCTAGCAAGTCTTGTGTAGATATGATTGACATTTTCCTAGCACAGGGTGTGAGCATTTATCAACCAACGTCCTCAGCTTCAGGGCCACAGCTGAAGCTCTAGAAAGAGCAGGACATCTTCTATTTAACACCCTGTTCTGTGATTTTCCCTCTCTGTGCTGTCCAGACTCTGTGATAAGAGCAAACCTCTTTCTTTTCTTCCTTTTATGCCTGTTTTAAAGTGAAACTTTCTCCTCAGTTCTGACATATTCACTGGGGCTCTTACGCTTCAGCTGCCATGGAGATGAGTTTGGCACCATTTGGAGAACTGACAGGCAGGAAAAATATTTATAAAACAAAAATCAAAACTAAGACACCTGGCTGCCACCTGGGAGCCTGATGGTGTCACATGAAGGCTTTCTCCTCCACAAACCCTAGCCAGCACCTCTTATGCTAACAGGCTGCACATACATTCTCTCCCTTCCTCTCTTATGTTCATTTCACAGAGGCCAACAAATTCCTTCACTATAAAGTAAGTCGTGTCGTGGGAAACCACTCCTTCAAGTCATGAAGTCATGACACATGCTGGGGTAAACAGATTAGGTTGCTAAGAGCTGTAAGTGATCTTTCTAGGGCTTCCTGCTGCCCCAGATCTGCACTACCATAGCGGCTCCCTGACTTGGATGTAGGAAATAGGCACAGTGCCTGAAATTAAAAGTATGATGGAGGAGTTCCCATTGTGGCTCAGCAGAAACAAAAATCTGACTAGTATCCATGAGGACACAGGTTTGATCCCTGGCCTCGATCAGTGGGTTTCGGGTCCAGCATTTCCATGAGCTGTGGTGTGGGACACAGATGCGGCTAGGATCTGGCATTGCTGTGGCTGTGGTGTAGGCCAGCGGCTACAGCTCCAATTTGACCACTATCCTGGAAACTTCCATATGCTGTGGGTAACAAAAGACAAAAAAATAAAAGTATGAAGGAGAAAACCTTTATTTCCCATTCTAATTCATGGGTTTAGCATCTGGAAATCCCTCACCAATAAGTAAAAGTTTCATCCTTTGAAGGATCTTTGTCAATAAAGAAGTGATATTTTCATCCTCCATCTGTCTTATGTTATTTAGCAGTTGGTTTAGAACTTAGCCATGAAAAAAGGATACTGCTTATTAGACCCCTTCAGACACACCCCCTGCCCCCCCACCACTCAGCTATTAAGACTCAATAAATGATGATAATAATAACCTTTTGCTTTTGTAAGGGTTCAGTAGTGACTCTTTCATAAGCATTATGTCATAGGCTCCTCCAACAAGACTGTGATGCAGACAGCATTAAATAGCGGCATGCTACAGACACTGCCCCAGAACTCAAAGGACCTAGGTTTTCACCCTTGCTCTGCCAACAAGCAATAGTTCCCTCACTTTCCTGAGCCTCAATTTTATCTACAAAGGGAGAATCTATAAGGTCAAATCCCAGCAGATCCTTGGTCTATTATTATTTTCATTTTACCTAAGAAGGGAAAAAAAGGAAATTGCAAGAGATTAAATAGCTTAATTTAATTATTTCCAAAGTATGGCCCCTGAATCAGCAGCAGCATCATCCCCAAAATTATTAGGAATGCAAATTACCAGGCCTCATTCCAGACCCACAGAATCAGAAACTCTGGAGGTAAGGCTCAGAAATTCATGCTTTAATAAAACCTCCAAGTAATTCCAATGTGTGCTCAAGTTTGTGAGCCGCTGGTTCCATCACTGTCCCACAGCAAAAGGTAAGTGGCTTCACCAGGACTTGAACCCAGGTCTTTGACTCTTTTCTGGTTGTCTGATGAATCTGGAGAAAAGGATCTGATAAGAACACATTCATTTAAAGACAAGGCAAGTCAAAAAATATAAGTAAAAGAGTAGAATTAATTTTTTCTCTTTTTTTTATTTTTTTCACATCTGTAGTTGTATAATGACCATCACAATCCAGTTTCAAAGGATTTCCATCCCACAACCCAAGCACAGCCCCCATCCCCCAAACCGTCTCCTCCAGAGACCATAAGTTTTTCAATGTCTGTGAGTCAGCATCTGTTCTGCAAAGAAGTTCAGTCTGTCCTTTTTTCAGATTCCACATGTCAGTGAAAGCCTTTGATGGTGGTGTCTCATTGTATGGCTGACTTCACTTAGCATGATGATTTCTAGGTCCATCCATGTTGCTAAAAATGCTGGTATTTCATTCATTTTATTGACTGAGTACTATTCCATTGTGTATATGTACCACATCTTCTTGATCCACTTCTCTGTCAATGGACATTGAGGTTGTTTCCATGTCTTGGCTATTGCAAATAGTGCTGCAATGAACATTGGACTACATGTGTCTTTGCAAGTCATGGTTTTCTCTGGATAGATGCCCGGGAGTGGGATTGCTGGATCAAATGGTGGTTCTATGTTTAGTTTTCTGAGGCATCGCCATCCTGTTTTCCACAGTGGTTGCACCAATTTACAATTCCACCAGCAGTGTACTAGGGTTCCATTTTCTCCACACCCTCTCTAGCACTTATTGTTTGTAGACTTTTGGATGATGGCCGTTCTGGCTGGTGTAAGGTGGTACCTCAGAGTGGTTTGGATTTGCATTTCTCTAATAGTGATGTTGAACATCTTTTCATGTGTTTTTTGGCCATCTGTATGTCTTCTTTGGAAAACTGTCTGTTTAGATCTTCTGCCCATTTTTTGATGGGGTTGTTTGTTTTTTTGGTATGGAGCTGCAGAAGGTGTTTACAAATTTTGGAGATGAATCCCTTGTCAGCTGATTCACTTGCAAAGATTTTCTCCCATTCTGTGGGTTGTCTTTTTGTTTTGTTTAGGGTTTCCTTTGCTGTGCAGAACCTTTTCAGTTTGATTAGGTCCCATTTGTTTATGTTTGTTTTTACTGTCAGTACTCTAAGAGGTGGATCTGAGAAGATGTTGCTGTCATATACGTCAGAGAGTGTTTGGCCTATGTTTTCCTCTAGGAGTTTGATAGTGTCTGGTCTTATATCTAGGTCTTGTATCCATTTGGAGTTTCTTTTTGTGTGTGGTGTTAGGGAGTGTTGTAATTTCATTCTTTTCCATGTGGCTGTCCAGTTTTCCCAGCACCACTTATTGAACAAGCTGTCCTTTCTCCATTGTATATTTTTGCCTCCTTTGTCATAGATGAGTTGGCTGTAGGTGCGTGGGTTTAATTCTGGGCTTTCTATCCTGTTCCACTGATCTATATTTCTGTCTTTGTGCCAGTACCATGCGGTTTTGATGATTGTTGTTTTGTGGTATAAGCTGAAGTCCAGGAGCCTGATTCCTCCAGCTCCGTTTTTCTTTTTCAGGATGTCTTTGGCTATTCTGGGTCTTTTGTGCTTCCAAACAAACTTTAAAATATTTTGTTTGAGTCATGTGAAAAATGTCCTTGGTAATTTGATAGGGATTGCATTGAATCTGTAGATTGCCTTAGGTAGTATAGTCATTTTAATAATATTAACTCTTCCAATCCACGAGCATGGTATGTCTTTCCATCTATTTGTGTCCTCTTTGATTTCTTTCATCAGTGTCTTATAGTTTTCAGAGTACAGGTCTTTTGTCTCTTTAGGTAGATTTACTCCTAGGTATTTTATTCTTTTGGATACAATGGTAAACAGGATTGCTTCCCTAATTTCTCTTTCTGCTCTTTCACTGTTAGTGTATGGAAATGCCGTCAATTTCTGTGTATTAATTTTGTATCCTGCGACTTTGCCAAATTCATGGATGAGCTCCAACAGTTTTCTGGTAGAGTCTTTAGGATTCTCTAGGAATAGTATCATGTCATCTGCAAATAGGGATAGTTTTACTTCTTCCTTTCCAATTTGGATTCCTTTTATTTCCTTTACCTCTCTGATTGCCATGGCTAGGACTTCCAAAACTATGTTGAAAAGTAGTGGCGAGAGCAGACATGTTTGTCTTGTTCCTGATCTCGGCAGGAATTCTTTCAGCTTTTCACCATTGAGGATGATGTTCACTGTGGGTTTGTCATATATGGCCTTTATTATGTTGAGGTAGTTTCCCTTTATGCCCACTTTCTGAAGGGTTTTTATCAGAAATGGGTGTTGGATTTTGTCAAAGTTTTCTTTTTTTTTTTTTTTTTTTTTTTCCTTTCTAGGGCCACACCTGCAGCATATGGAAGTTCCCAGGTTAGGGGTCAATTCGGAGCTGCAGCTACCAGCCTACACCACAGATCACAGCAATGCTGGATACTTAACCCACTGAGTGAGGCCAGAGACTGAACCTGCATCCTCACAGAAACTATATTGGGTTCTTAACCCACTAAGCCATAACAGGAACTCTAAATTTTGAGTAATAGTCTTTAAAAAAAAAATCTCAGGGGTCTACAATTGAGATCTTTTGATCTCTGCCCCTAGATGGGGCTGAAGCTGTGCTTCATCTTCATCTTCATCTCCCACACAGCCATCAGAAATTCTTGCTGGATTCTTCCACTGAGCTAGAACAACTGTCAGATGGCAACCAAGGATTCTGTAACTAGTAGCTGTAGGCAGAGTGCAGCAGAGAAAAAGGAAGGCACTAACTGTTCAAATTCAGCACCTGCTTTTTTTTTTTCATTGATGTTATTTCTTTTAACATACCCACCTATGTATTCAAAAATGCATAAACAAGATAAATGCATGTATGCATTGGGTATTTTTAAGTTCCATATTTCACTTATTTTCCTTTTTCTTTTCTTGTTTTCCATCTCCCTCTTCTTCCCTACACCCACTCAGATAATGCATATCAATAACCGGCTGTATTTTTTCTCTGTGGTGATGTAATCAAAACTACATATTTTCACATTGATCTTGTTTTATGAACACTTCATGTAAATTCTTCCACAATGAGAGATATAGTCTCATCCATGTATCTCAAAAGCTATGTAATAGTCCTATAATGTGAACCTACAGTAATTTATATGGGCAGTCCCTAACTAATGGGAATTCACTAGGTTTCCAATTTTGCACCACCTCAGGTGTTACTACAATAAAAAATTTTATACATATGTGCTCATATAGTAGTGATTTTATTTGTGTAGGATTTCCAAGTATAGAATATTGGGCTCAAAGTCTATATGTATTTTTCATGTAATAGATATTGTTACATGGCTCTTCAAAATGGCCATAACAATTTACGCTTCCAGCACAATGTATGGGAGTGCCCATTTCTTGTATCCCAACAGACAGTGTTATCTGTGATTTTCAAATATGTTGTTGTTTAAACATTGGAACGTGATATCCAACTGCTATTTTAATTTGCATTTTCCCAATTTACATTTCAATTTGATCTTTTCATGTGTTCGCTGAGTATTTTGGCTAATATTCTGTGTCCATGTATCCATTCATACTCTTTTCCGCTTTTTCCGTTTTTAGTCTTTTGTCCCATTCTTGTCAATTTTTATGAGTTCTGAATATATGAGAATAGTAGTACTCTGTCTTTCATGAGAATTACAATTATTTTTTGAAAGCTGACATTTCTCTCTTAACTTTGTTTATACCATTTATTATTGCCATATGTATAAAGCTTAAGAAAATCTGACTCTAGAGTAGATACACAACTACTTAAATTTCTTACAAAATTGTTATTATTTCCTTTATTGTGTTTATAAGGATTTCAGAGTTTTTGTACTTTTGTGAATAAATTTTTTTTCTTTCTTTGGTGGTTACTGATAAAATAGAAAATAGTTACTGATATTTGTATATTCATCCAACTACTTACACATGCCCTTACCAATTCTAATAGTTTTATAGCAGAGTCTCTTGAGTTGATTATGTACACAATCATATAGTCAGAAAACAAAATAAAATCATCTCTTAATTTTCTAGTATTTTACCAGTTTTTGAATATTTTTCTTACTGCATTCACTAATTACATTGAAATTATTCAAAATTTCAAAATAATATTTAACAATAACCAAGATAGAAATATCTACTCCTGACTTTAATAGAAAAATTTTATAAGTTGTTTATAAAATTATTTTTAAATACACTGATGAGAGGATATAATTTTTCTCCTATAATTTGTTGGTAAATTTTCTGTTTTTGAGTCACCTTTGCTTTCCTGGAAGAAAACTGCCCTTGATAATGGGATGTATTTTTATAGATAGGTTACTACAATATCATTTAGAATTTATCCAATTTATATTTATATAAATAAGAGTGGTGTACGGTTTTCTTTTTCATACTATTTAAGTTAGGTTTTGTTATTAAAGTTCTATTGCAGTCATAAAACAAGTTGAAGAAGTTTGTGTTTTATTCAATGGCCTGGAATAGTTTAAGTAACATAAAACATATGTATATGTATGTAAATATAAATAAAACTTCTCACTGGAATTTAACATTCTGGTAGCTTTTTCTGGTAAAAAGTAGGTTTTAAAAATCACTTTTCCATTTTTGTCTATGGCAACTGGTCTATTTTTGTTCTTTATTTCTAGAATAAGTTATAGTTTGCCAGAAAATTATCTACTTCCTGTAGGTCCAGGTTACCACATGTTTTCTGCAAAGGGACAGATAATTTAGCCTTATAGGCCATACAGTCTATTGGCATTCAGCTCTGCCACCATGTTGCAAAAGCAGCCACTATGTGTAAATGAATGGGTATAACTGTATGTCAGTAAAACTTTATTTATATACTACTGACTTTTTGATTTTATGTACTTCTCACATATCTCAAAATGTTATTCTTTTATTTTCATTATTTATTTATTTATTTATTTTTAATTAAAAAAAAATTTTTTTTTTTTTTTTGCCATTTCTAGGGCCGCTCCCGTGGCATATGGAAGTTCGCAGGCTCAGGGTCAAATTGGAGCTATAGCCGCCGGCCTACACCAGAGCCATAGCAACACAGGATCCAAGCCGCATCTGCAACCTACACCACAGCTCACAGCAACGCCAGATCCTTAACCCACTGAGGAAGGCCAGGGATCGAACCCGCAACCCCATAGTTTCTAGTCGGATTCGCTAACCACTGAGCCATGACGGGAACTCTTCAAAATATTATTCTTTTAAATTTTTTCAACATTTTAGGAATGTGAAAGCCATTCTTGTCTTATGAGTCATACAAAAACATGCAGTGGGTCAGCTTTTATCCAGGGGCCTTGGTTTGCCAACTCTTGCTCTAGATTTTCAAAATGTTCCCTTATAGATGTGTAGTATGTGTTCATATTTATTAACATTATAATTTAGGATATAATGTTATCTTATAAATACCTTCAATATCTGTGACTATTTTGCTTCACTAATTTCTAATGGGGTGGTGGTGGTTCTTGTTCTATTTTCCTTTGTGAGACTTACGAGGAAGATATCTGGTTCTTTACAAAAAACTAGCTCTTTTATATTTGATTATTCTCAACTTTTATCTTTAATTATTCCCTCTCCCCAATTCCTTTGGTTTATTTCATTGACCTCTTTCTCAAGGGAAAAAGGAGTAACTATGATTTTTCTTTACTAAAATTTTCTTGGCTAAAACTTTTCCCCTAAGTCCTGCAGTCTGAATAGTGTCCCCAGCAATATGCTTAAGTTCTAACCTCTGGTACTTGTGACTGTGACCTTGTTTGGAAATGGGGCCTTTGCAAATGTAACCAAGTTAAAATGAATTCATACTGAATTAGAGTAGGCCTTGATTAAATAAGACTGTTATCCTTATAAACAGTATAGAGACACAGACACAAATTTAAGGAGAAGTCAACCATGTGAAGATGGAGGCAGAAATCAAACTTATGCTCCCACAAGCTGAGGGCAGCCAAGGGCTACCAGAAGCTGGTTGAAGCAAGGAAGGAGCCTTCTCTAGAGGGTAAGGAGGGAGCATGGCCTTTCTAACACTGTGATACTGGACTTCTAGCCTCCAGAAATATAAGACAAATCTTGTTGAGTAAGACACTCAGTTTGTGGTATGTTGTTGCAGTAGCTTTATAAAGCTAATATAGTTTTCTCTTATAATAGATATTACGGAGTTCCCGTCGTGGCGCAGTGGTTAACGATTCCGACTAGGAACCATGAGGTTGCGGGTTCGGTCCCTGCCCTTGCTCAGTGGGTTAACGATCCGGTGTTGCCGTGAGCTGTGGTGTAGGTTGCAGATGCGGCTCGGATCCCATGTTGCTGTGGCTCTGGCATAGGCCGGTGGCTACAGCTCCGATTCAACCCCTAGCCTGGGAACCTCCATATGCCGTGGGAGCGGCCCAAGAAATAGCAACAACAACAACAACAACAACAACAAAAAAGACAAAAGACAAAAAAAAAATAGATATTACATTATCTATCTCTTTTATACTGCCTTCTAAATGGGCTGCAATTTCTTTTTTGATTTATTTTTTGATCTAAAGGTTATCTAAGGCTATGCTTCTTAATATTCTAAGTAACCAAGACTTTTTGGAGTCATCTTATTTTTTTCAATACGTTGAATCATAATTGAAGAAGAGGGCCTGTAAAATCTCTGTATTTTTGATTTGTAAATGATTCCTCCACATTCAAATTTTATGGTTGATTTTTGTAAATATATATGTATGCAAAATTATGTGCATGTGTAATTGTATTAATAAATTTTTATTTTCTTAAGTAGTTTTTATCTAGCATACCTAAATAATTCTGAAAGAGAAGTATTGAACTCTCCCACTATTATTGTATGTTCAGCAAAATTTTCTGACATTTCGCAGCATTTTTTTCTTTTTATGTATGTATAGATATATGTAAGTGGCGGCTTTGGTTCAATTTATACAAAAATGTGTAAATTTTACATTTTACATTTTGTAACAAATCATTTAGTTTAATTAATTCCCCCTTCACTGTTTATTATTTTTAACCTGCAGTTTCATCTTGTGTGATATTAACATCCCTTCTACTGATTTTATTTCCCTGGATCTCTTTGCTCACCCCTTTCTTCTCTTTCTATTTTGCTTACTTGCTTGCTTTCTTAACATCGGATGAATATATAATTGGCTTAGTTATAATACTTGTTCCATAAACCATTTATATGCTTTTGTTTCTTAAATATAACATTGTAACACACCTATAGATATAGATATGTATATAAATATCTCTATCTGTATCTTTATGTGTGTGTGATATGTATGCAATGGTATCAGCAGATGGGGTCTTTGTGAGATGATTAGATCATGAAGATGGAGCCCTCACAAATGAGATGAATGCATTTTTAGTGAGCTAGAGACTAAAATTCTCCCTTCCACCATAGGAGGGCTCAGAGAGAAGGCAACCATCTATGAACGAGGAAGCAGACTCTCACCAGACAATGAATCCGCTGGTATTTTGATCTTGGACTTAGCCTCCAAAACTGTGAAAAATAAATCTCTGTTGTTATAAGCCACCCAGTCTATGCTCACACATGCATACACACACACACACACACACACACACACTCTCTCTCACCTCTAAATTCTTTTCTGATCAATGCTTCTGCAACTCTGTAAGCCCTTTCAGCCTGTAGACTCAGTCTTTATTAATGGCAAGGAAATATTTATTTTGTCATTTGTTTGCTTCCTGACTTCCCTTTTTCTACTAATGTAAAGCATCTATTATTCTCATGCTATGTTTCATGGCTCTATTTATATTTCTCCTCTATTTTCCATTTCATCACATTTTTGTTCAGCATTTGGAAAGAAACTTCTTCCATTTGCTCTTCCAGGCCAGCTATTTTTATCTTAAAAGTGGTCATTTTGCCTTCACTCATCTATGGAAGTAGGAGGTGGTTTTTTAGCTCTAAAAAGTCTTTCAGGCTATACTTGAATGTTTTAAATGCACTTACTTTTCTGTCTGTATTGTCATGTCTCCTTTTGCAGCTATCTATTTGTGGCTGAATTCTGTGTGCTCTGCTGGTTCTGGCTATCTATGATTTGGACATATTGTGATTTTTCTTAATAACTTAGTCTCAGGGAGTTTCCGTGGTGGTTCAGCCGAAACGAATCTGACTAGCATCCGTGAGGACACAGGTTTGATCCCTGGCCTCGCTCAGTAGGTTAAGGATCCAGCATTGCTGTGAGCTATGGTGTAGGTCACAGATGTGGCTCAGATCCTGCATTGCTGTGGCTGTGGTATAGGGCAGCAGCTACAGCTCCAGTTTCACCCCTAGCCTGGGACCCTCCATATGCCATGAGTGTGGCCCTAAAAAGACAAAAACAAAACAAAACAAAACAAAAACAAAAAACAAAAACAAAAAAACTGAGGTGTTGGAGTATCCTACCAGGGAGCAGTCCCCAAGTGAAGGAAGGCAAAAATGGAAATTCGCAGGAGCCTCCCTGTTCCTCAAAGGCAGAGATGACTAAGCCAGTATTTTGGGCTACTCCTTGGCATCTTAGGTGCCATAGAGACCTAGCATGCCCGCGTGCGCGCACACACACACACACATACAAGCCATCAAACTTCTTCCCCAAATCCACAGATCTCTTAGGACAAAACTCTTTTTTATATATTTTTTATGGCCACACTCACAGTATATGAAAGTTCCCTGGGACAGGGATCAAATCCCAGCTGCAGCTATGACCTACGAGCTGTGACAACACAGGCTCCTTTAGCCCACTATACCCTACTGGGGATCAAACCTGCACCTCCACAGGGACCCAAGCTGCTACAGTTGGATTCTTAACCCACTGTGCCATGGCAGGAACTCCTGGACCAGACTCTTCTTAGCATCCCCATTTTATAAACCCTGCTTCAAGAATTTCTGTCGCCAGTAGATAGACATTTTCCCAGCCCACAAAACAGGAAACCCTACACCAGTTCTCCCCATTGGGACTACCACAGAGTCCATGGCATCCTTTCCATTCAGCAACCTGCAGACCCAATCTAGTTGATTCAAGAGAAGAAGCTATATTAGTGTTAATTGATTCTGAATGGAAAAGAGAGTCAGGTTCGTGCTACTGTCTTTCCAGAAGCCCCTCTAAAATCAGCATCTTCATCCAACCCCACATCCTATTGAAGGTGTTTCTTCTACCACAAAGCAGGAAGTCCTCCTGAAAGAGCGTCACCTTTAGAGTTAGGTATTTGTGCTCAAATGTGCCCCTTATAAGTGCAATCTTGTGCATTCTACAGAAAT
Source organism: Phacochoerus africanus (assembly GCF_016906955.1). Taxonomy (NCBI): domain Eukaryota; kingdom Metazoa; phylum Chordata; class Mammalia; order Artiodactyla; family Suidae; genus Phacochoerus; species Phacochoerus africanus. The sequence continues at coordinate 20,585,182 of NC_062547.1, read as the reverse complement.
AGTATTTCTGAGTCTCTGTTCCTCATTTATAAAATGGTACTTTTGTGAAGCATAAATAAAGTAATACATTTAAAGCACTTTACCCAGTGTGTAGCACATGATTGGTTTTGCAGAAATGTTAGTCCCTTTCCCTTGTAATTTGATTTTCAAGAAGTGATGGTTGACCAGTTGGCCTCCTTCTTGGTTTGACATTTCAGCAACAACTCTTCTTCTCAGTTGCCATTCTTTATACTTGTTCTTACTCAATCCATCATCTTGACGTATACGGGTTAATGGTCAATGTTTCAGGCATCTTCACATCCCAGTACCTTCCTGAGGGTAACAACTAGGCCTTACAAATTATGAAAACCTCATATCACAAAAGGGGAATCACCACTGACCTCGAACATACAGTTAGAGGCCAAACTGGAAAAGAATGTTCAGAAATCGGGTCTGACAACAAAAGCTGAAGGCATTAAGAACATAATTATCCTTTTAAAGGTTATCATGTAATTGAATCTCTAATTTTGCTTCAATGTAGATTAATTCACTGCACTGAGATCTCTGAGAAAAAGCAATATCCCCAGAGCTCTGCAGGAAAGCCAAAAGAATTTTTAATTGCAACAAATTACATGAAGAGATGCTGCCTTCTGAAAGGGGAAAATTGGGGGATAATGGAAGTGAAGATATCAAAGACCTGCTAATAAGGGCCCTAAAATTCATGCACTGAAGAAGAATGTCAGTGGACATTTTTGAAATGTTCATTTCTATCTGTAGATAGATAGATAGATAGATAGATAGATAGATAGATAGATAGATAGATATACACACACACACAAGTAGAAAGAGTTCTTTCTCTCTTTTATTCACTTCACCTCCTTCAAAATAGTCAATGACTATATTTACTCTGTATCAGAATAATTCTGGGCAGAATGATCTCTAGGTTGTCCTGACAGACATGAGTATTTATTACTAGTATCACTTTAAATAGATTAATTGACTGACTTAAAGTCTTGCAGTTAGTAAATGATGGCTCAAACACTCTAAATAGGCTTTCTGACTCCCAGTCCAGTCTTCTATAGGAATGAAAAGGATGGGGGCAAACCATGCTCTTTGGCCAAATGTCAAAGAGAAAAAAAAAAGAAAGGGGCAAACATGAAAAATATGTTCTCAACTCCCTGGAAATAGCCAAACTGAAAAAGTGGCATTATTTTAATTCACACTTTCATGAATCAACAATACATCAAACCAGGAGTTCCCTTAGTGGTGCAGTGGTTAACGAATCCGACTAGGAACCATGGGGTTGTGGGTTCGATCCCTGGCCTTACTCAGTGGGTTGTGGATCCGGCGTTGCTGTGAGCTGTGGTATAGGTTGCAGATTCGGCTCAGATCCCGCGTTGCTGTGGCTCTGGCATAAGCCGGTGGCTACAGCTCCGATTAGACCCCCTAGCCTGGGAACCTCCATATGCCTCAGGAAGTGTCCCTAGAAAAGGCAAAAAAAAACCAATACATCAAACCAAAGAGTATTTATTGAGTTCTTACCATGTGAAAAACACTATATTGGTGACAATTAAAAATGGAAAAGAGTAGTCCTTTCCCTGAAAGTGTTTACAGTCTTCAACAGGGAACACAAGGCTTTTTTGATTCCTACTCCTACCATTGGTCTCTGTGTACAGCTAAGTAAGAGAAGGTTACAAAGAAGTAGGCAATAAGAACCCAAATGGAGACAGAGGAAAAACTAATTTAGAAAATCTATTGTTTGTGCACACAAACCCATTTCCCTCCTTACCTCTACCCTAAGCACACATGCACACACACTTTATTAGAGGTCTGACAACTAAAATTGAATGAGAGGAGCAATTATGCAGATTTCTGATGGTACTGATAATGTCACTGTTGAGAGAGCAGCTGGCAGATTCTCTGCACAATGCAGCTCAGGACATGGTTCTGCCTGCCCCAAGGTGGCTTCTGATCTCTAAGTCAGAGTTTTAATACCTTCAGAACTTTTCCTCATTTTTTTTTTCACCAATTTGGATCACTTATGAGTCTTCAAATGGTCTGTGCAAATGTACAAAAGAATTTCTGCACCTGACAATGAAAAGTAGTAAAAACACTGCTAGAGGGAATTAGTATATATAAGGGACATTGGTAGATCTCCTTCCTTGTTTCCTTAAAGCGCAATTTGAATTGTTGTCAGCATGACCAGTAAAAGGATGAAAAAGCGGGAAGCAAACATGAAAGTCTGCTGGGAGGCATCACTTGAAGATGATTAACAGGCGTTGACAGAGAGAAGGGAGAAAATAGAGAAAAGTGGTATTGGCCCTAAAAATAAACGTGAGGGCCACATGTGAATACATAGCTGAGTGTCCATATAAAAAGTAGAATAAGTGGTGCTTCTAGCCATGGGATGCTGCTCAAAATAAAAAGGGAACAATTGATATACACAACAATCTTCAGAGAATTATGCTGATCACAAACAGCCAGTCTCAAAAAGCTACATACTATACAATTCCATTTATATAAACTTCTTGAAATCATAAAATTATAGAAATGGACAACAGATGAGTGGTAGCCAAAGGTTAAGGATAGGGTGGGGACAGGAGGAAAGTGGATGTGGCTATAAAAGGGCAACATGAGGGCTTTTTGCACTGATGGAGATGCTCTATAGTTTGACTGCATCCATGTCAATATCCTAGTCATGATATTGTACTCCTGTATCTGTTGGGGGGGAACTGAGTAAGGAGTACGTAGGACCTTTCTATCCTATTTACCTTAACTGCATGTAAATTTACAGTTATCTCAAAATAAGTTTAACCTAAAAAATGAGGTAAAAATCCCAGAAAATAATTAACCAATAGAATCAAAAGTAGTTGACTCTTAGAAGCAATTATCAGGGGTGGAGAAGGGAAAAGGCTATTTATTTTCATTAAACACCTTGTACAACTACCTAAATTTATTGAATCATATGCTCACAATTAATTTTTAAGTGCTGAGAAATAATATCATGATGAAAGATACTAAAAAATGGAACTGACCTATGAGGTCTCACCTTTTTCTAACGGAAAAAAATTACTAACATTTTTTGAGTGCTTGTTAATTGCCAACCACTTCCTGAACATTTTATGTGCATGGTCTCATCTAATCCTCAGGAAAGTCTATGAAGTGAGCACTATATCTTTCCCTCCATTTCACTCATATACAACCAAGGCTTAAAGAGTTTGAGGGATTTCCCAGAGATACCTGGCTAGTAAGTGGCATAGTCCAGCCAAGCATTTAAACTTCAGGGCGCATGTTCTTCATGATATCCCTTGAGAAGAGAACTATGTCAGCTTCCAAAGTCTCTTGGTGCCCACACCTACTCTTGGGTAAGCACATGGGGATGAAATGGACCTTGGAATCAGACAGAACTGGATTAGAGACTGAGGTTCACATATAAAAGTCATGTTACCTTGGATGAGTGCTTTAACCTGTGCAAGCCTCTGCTCCCTCATCTGCAACATAGGAGCAATAGTACCACCACCCCCTCAGAGGGTTATTGGGAGAATTGAATGAGATAATGTGTATGAAGTGCTTGGCACAGTACCTGAGAGACAGTTCTCAAAAAAGGGATAACAGTTGTTACTGTGATTCTTGTAATGTTTGACATTGTAATTTCTCATGACAGGTTTCAGGTAAAGCTCTTTGTCCAAACAATATTTGGAAGCCATTGGACTTTCTTTCGAGATGACTCTGAACTTTATGTTTTTTATCAGATGAGAGAGCAGGAAGGAAGGGTCGCTTTTCATGAATGACATTAGTCAGAAAATCACCAGGGATTCTGTGATTGCTGAGCTCTCATTTGGTATCCAGGATACTCAGAGGGGAAGAAAAAATGCTGGCTGGCTAAGTAGCTACTGCTTTTCAGTTTGTTTTGTCATTTTGTTGTTTTCAAATGAAATATATCAAATGGGCAAAAAAGGCAAAGACTATTATAACACTCAAGTTCCCATCTCTCAGGTTTAGCCAATATGAATACCTTTCCATATCTGTTTCACATCCTTTTATTGAAAAATAAAACATTACAAATACAGATGGAGGCTTCTCCCAGCCCCATCCATCTCAATCTTCTCCCTCCCTCCCTCCCCAAGGGCTAATTGTCCAAGACAGCTTTGAATGGGTCTAGGTGTCTCGTGCAGCTCACTTGCTAGTCTTTGGGGTTGACATCACACAAAAATCCATCTACCAGGAAGTCGTTTTCAAGCTTCTGTTTGATATTAAGCATGAAAGAGGGGTGCAACATTTTCTTCCCAGTAAGAGTTTACCATTAAAATGGGTTGGCAGGAGTTCCCACTGTGGCACGGTGGGTTAAGAACCTGGCTGTTGGTGCTTGGGTTGCTGAGGAGGCTTAGCCCAGCAGCAGCTGGTTAGAAATCTGACATTGCCTCAGCTATGGAGTAGGTCACAACTGCAGCTGGGATTCAGTCACTGACCTAGGAACTTCCGTGTACCATGTATGTGGCCATTAAAAAGGGGGGGGGGAGTGACAGATTTTGAGTTAGACATACACTCTGATTTCTCTTTGGGGAACCCCTCACTCTCCACTCTTGTCTCTAGGGGCTGACTAATGAGGATCCCCCTGGCTACAACCTTTGGTTCACTAGTAGACATGTCATCTGAGTTGGGCTAATTAAAGCAAGCCCCAGAATTTTACTGGAGCTAACAGAAAAGAGGTGCTGCCTACCTGCTAGTGTGGAAAGGTATAAACCTAATAGACCACCACAAATAGAATATCTACCTGGGAATCAAAGCAGCACAGAGAAAAAAACATTGCTGAGTGACACCACCAAGTCCCTGGATTATGTTGATGCCAACTGCAAGTCTCTTTCTGGACTTTCCAGTTAACTGGCCAATTAATTCCGGTGTTATGCTTACATGTGTTTGAGTTGAATTTCCATCCTGAATAATATAAAGCAAAACAATTCATGAGCAAAGCATGACAAAACAGCAAGCACTTATGTAGTCCTTGCTGTGAACCCTGCATTCTTCTAAGCATTTTGCCTGTAGGAACTCATTTAATCCTCATGAGAACACTCTAAGGTGTAGGTTCTACAGTGGTCCCTAGCTACAGAAGACGGAAGTGAGCACAGAGAAATAACTTGCTCAGGCACACTGAAGTATTAAGTGGCAGAGCTATGATTCAAATCCAGGAAATCGAAATCGAAATCTAAATTGCTAACTATTGCTGCACCATGAAGAAAAAGGAATGGTTGTGGAATTCATGATAAAAGAAAAAAAAATGTAAACCATAGTTATCAAAAATTAAAAATATTTAAATTCCCTTGTGACACAGCAGGTTAAGAATCTGGTGCTGTCACTGCAGTGGCTCGGATTGCTGCTGTAGTACAGGTTCAATCCCTGGCCTGAGAATTTCCACATGTTGCAAGCATGGCCCAAAAAACCCAAAAAAAAACAAAAACAAAAAACCTCTTAAAAGATATCGTACTTTTAACTGGGCTTTAAAGGATGGGAAGCATAAAATGATGGATGCAAAAAGGCAAGGAGAATTCCAGGAAGGAGAAGACGTGAGCAAAGGCAAAGAAGTGAACACGATAGTACTCTCTTGGGGGAGGATGAGTAAAGACCTTATATTGATTTTTTTTAATGCTAGGGAAACGAGGAAACTGTACATAAGAATTAGCATGCACCATGGTGCCTTTGCTCTGTAATTACTATTTCAGGACACTAATGGGAAGAGAATGAGTTTAGCCAAATCCCTGAGCATGTCTGAGTTGGAGCAGCTAACCAGGAGAGCCAAGTAACCTTCTCTATGAATCTCCCAGGCTCTTCACCAAGTCAGAGCCTCAGAGAGCATATTCTGGCATCTGGCTAATGGTTAAGAGCTTTAGAATTGGATAAGTTGGGTTCAAAACGCAGCATTGAAACTTATTAGTTATGTGACCACGGGCAAGTCATTTAATATCCCTGAGGTTGTTTCCTCATCTGTAAAATGGGGTCAAGAAGCTAACCTCCCAGTATTGCTTTCCAGTTTAAGTGAGATTATGTACCTATGTGCTTAGCAGTGTGCCTGGCACAAGTAAATTCCCAATAAATGGTTGACACTAGCAGTAATACTATCAACATAAAAATAGCATAAGAATAAAGGAGCATGCTGGTCCTCACTGCTGCAAAGATCCAGGCCATTGGGCTGGATCCACTAAGCTGTCTGCCCCTCCTGGGAGAGGGAAAAGGAGCCATCAAGGCCAATAGAAAGTATCATCACTTTCCCTTTCCAAGCCAGCCAGAGTAATATTTCAGTCACCGAAATAATAAAGAAGATACTCAATCTGCTGATAATTTGATTCTAATTAGAACCTCCATCCACAAATGCTGGAATTGAAAAGGAGGTTGGGAGATGGGGGGAGCAGAAATGAAACAGCAATTAACCTTTGGTTCTGAGCTTTATTTGCTCCTACCCAACATGGGTCAGTTGCCATAGCGATTATACCTACGTGATCTGCAGATGTGACCAAAGCCGCCTGGAGCCTCTGAACCGGCCTCCTCTCAGTGTGGCTTTGGGATAATTAAAAATCTGCTAAAAGAGAATTGAAAGTTGATCTGAAACTCTAATCCAAAACTGACCTGAATGGAAGTGGAAGGGAAGGGGAGAAGGCATGGAGAACTTGAAATCAGGGGAGACAATTAAAGAACACACTCAACTCTGCCTGACTTTTCATTTAAAAAGCTAGCTTTGGAGTTCCAGTCATGGCACTGAGGAAATGAATCTGACTAGGAACGATGAGGTTGCAGGTTCAATCCCTGGCTTTGCTCAGTGCATTAAGAATCCAGTGTTGCTGTGAGCTGTGGTGTAGGTCACAGACTGGGCTCGGATCTTGCATTGCTGTGGCTGTGGTGTAGGCCGCCAGCTACAGCTCTGATTAGACCCCTAGCCTGGGAACCTCCATACACCATGGGTGCAGCCCTAAAAAAAAAGCAAACAAATTAAAAGATTAAAAAAAATAAAAATCTAGTTTCTTTCATCTACCACTTTCCAACATCTGTCTTTGGCTTAGAAGAGACTGAGATAATGAGTAGGAGGAAATAAGGGGTGTGGAAAGTTGTCACCTCTATTAGAAGGGGACAGCATGCTTCAGATTGTGATCCAGCCTCCCTTAGACAGGGAACCTAAAGAGGAGAAGAGGGTAGCTGCAGTTATGCTCTAGAAAGGTGAGTGGGAATGAGGCAACCAAGCAAAGCTAACAAGTGACATGCATATTTCTCAGTCCAGGTCAAACCCGCACTAGCATGGGAACAGCTATCTGGACCGTGACTTCTAATGTGAAAGAACTAGAGGCCGACAAGCCCAGTCCCTGGAATCTTACCTCCCTTCAGGAAGTCCATTTCCCATTTGCTTAGTGGATTCTTTGTGGCCAGATCAAGCCTGGTCCACCTGTCTCTACCACCCAGCTGGATCCTGGCCCCTTTCATATCTTTTGACTGAGCACTCACAAAATCAAGGTCGGGCAGATAATTAGGTTATTTTCCCCTCCAAATCTAAGAGCTGTTAATTACCCAAGACAGTGCCAATGACTATTAGGGAACAAACTAGTGCCTGACTTAAGTGGATTCTAATTAAAACTTGAGTAGTATCTCCTAGAGCAGTGACTTTGAAAGTATTTTTTTTATACACACAAGCTATTTAACATCTATATAGCGATGCAGCATTCCCGGGAGCCTCCCCACATGCCCCCTCTTCAATGAAGCCTTCCCTGACTAAACTCTCTAGAGTAGCATTCCCCTGATCATTCTTGACCACAGCATCCTGTTATGAATGAGTTCTTAGAATGCATTACTTGCTGGAATAGTCTTGTTTAATTTGTTTGCTAATATTTGCTATAGACTCATAAGAACAGGGACATTGGTGCTTTACTTTTTTTTTTGTCTTTTGTCTTTTTAGGGCCACACCCGAGGCATATGGAGGTTCCCAGGATAGGGGTCCAATCAGAGCTACAGCTGCTGGCCTACCCCACAGCCGCAGCAACATGGGATCCAAGTAGAGTCTGTGACCTACACCACAGCTCACGGCAACACCAGATCCCTAACCCACTGAGCGAGGCCAGGGATCGAGCCCACAACCTCGTGGTTATTAGTCAGGTTTGTTAACCACTGAGCCACTACAGGAACTCTCAAGTGCCTTACTTTTTGCTGTATTTGCAATGCCATACAGAGAAAATACTTGATATGCCCTTGTTGACTGAATAATGTTCTGTAGGCTTAGTCAGTTTATGTATAATTTACAGCAAATAAGTTATCATTCATCCCCTCTTTCTTTTCCTCTCTAGAAAGTATTTCAGAATGTGTGAGTAAGAGTGACAGAATTATTGCACTATTCATTCTTTCTTTCAACAAATATTTATTGCATGTTTACCACATGTCAGGTACTTTGCTAGGTGCTGGCAATAAAATGGTAAATAAGTTAGACAAGGGCCCAGCCTCATAGCAGTCCTATTATACTGGTGAGAATAGCTGCTATACATTGATATACCAGTAAAAAGTAAGATTTAGTTGTTAACAGTGGTGATCATTGTTGGGAAACCAACAGGTAAGATGGTAGAAAAGGGCCTCGGGACTGAAAGCATGGAAGGCTGTTTTAGCTCAGGTGATCAGGGAAGTCCTCTCCATAAAAATAACACTGGCGTTCCATTACGTGAAGAGCCAAGATAAAAGAATTCTAGGAAGGAATTCCTGTGGTGGCTCAGTGGTAACATATATGACTAGTATCCATGAGGACACAGGCCTGATCCCTGGCCTCACTCAGTGGGTTAAGGATTCAACCTTGCCATGAGCTATGGTGTAGATCACAGACGCGGCTTGGATCCTAGCTTTGCTGTAGCTGTGGTGGAGGTTGACAACAGCAGCTCCAGTTTGACCCCTAGCCTGGGAACTTCTGTATGCTGCAGGTGCAGCCCTAAAAAAAGACAAAGAAAGAAAAGAAGGAAGGAAGGAAGGAAGGAAGGAAGGAAGGAAGAAGGAGGATTACGGAAGGACAGACCTCCAGAAAGCAAGAAGGAAGAAAGAAAGAAAGAAAGAAAGACGACAGAAAGAAAGAAAGAGAGAGAAGATAGAAAGTGAATTCTGTATTCTTCATGAGCAGCCGCCCTAAAAAAAGACAAAGAAAGGCAAATGAATTAATGAAGGAAGAAGGAAGGAAAGAAGAGGAAAGAAAGAAAGACGAAGAAAAAAAGAAAGAATGAGGAAAGAAGGAAGAAATCGGCGAAAAGAGAAAGAAAGAAAGAAAGAAAGAAAGAAAAAAAAGAAAGAAAGAAAGAAAGAAAGAAAGAAAAAGGAATTCTAGGCAGAGGGAGCAGAAAACAACAACTCCCTAAAGGTAGGAAAGAACTCAGCACTCTTTGGCGCTCAAGGGTAGTGGTCCAGAGGGTGTGGAGAGGTGTAGCATTTACTGCAGGGTCTTGAGGCTGGGGGAAGGGATTTGCATTTGGTTTTTAGTACAATAGGACAGCACCAGCATATTTAAGCAGGAGAATGACACGATTACTCTGGCTGCTGGGTGGAGAAGGAAAGGAAGGGCAAGGCTAAATGTAACAGAGCAGTAAGGGGGCCATTGCTCTTTGTTCATGGCATGGCACTTTGTCCTTGGCATGGCAACGCTGAAAAAGAAAAATAAAGATAACCTCATCCTCTTCTAATAGTTATTACTATGACATTTAAAAAGAAATCACTTGCAAAGCTGTGTTCTTCATTATAGTAACAAAAACATTATACTGATTAGGACATACAAGCATGCCATGACATAATGACTGCCAGCTGCTGTTCTGGAAAAATTGACCCTGGTGCAACAGACTGAGAAGAGACCTAGGAAGTCCAGGGTCTACACACATTGCACTTTTGGACCTATAGATATGACAGCTTTGCCAGCCTCTCCAAGCCTGTTATTGGAATTTGTCACCTCTTGTCACCACAGATCAACCTGGGGCTTGACCCCATCAATGCCACTTGGATCATGTCCCTTCAGGGCAGTGTCCGTGGCTGCCTGGTTAGTTAGCACTCTGACTCCTCTGTCAGCACTCTCAAATGATCAATACTTCCCAACAGTGGCCATTGTAGGACACTCACTGGTGACCCGCTAGCAGAGAACTCAGTGATATTGAGATGGTGGTGGGGGTGAACAGTGCTTCACCATCAAAACCATTTGTCTCCTAGGATGGGCCAATCCAGTGATTCTCAACCTAATGCACAGTGGGCATCCATGGTAGTCTTTTAGAAACTAAGGTTGCAGAGATAAGAATCTCTGAGTGTAGAGTTCAGAAATCATCATGTTTTTAAATCTCCCCAGAGGGTGCTAATGGCAAGCAGGGTTGAGAACCACAGGCCCTAACCTGGCTGTCTTACCTGCCCTGGCCTACATTGTTTAGGACTCTGTAGGACTTCCTGCTTCCCAATGCTTGTTCCCATGTTGGGCTTTGACAAAGGAATCCATACCTTTTAGAAGACTCTAATAGCTGTCATTTAATTGGTGCTTACCAGATGCCCAGCAAGGTTATTAGTACCTTCCCAATGTACTTCATTTTACCTTCATAACCGCTCTCTGAAATAGCAACATCAAGAGAGGCTGAAAAAACTCTGGGTCAAAAAAGTTATGTAAAATGCCCAAGGTCCCAAGACTAAGACAGGTCAGGGTCTATACCCAGGTCCTATGACTCCACAGCCCATGTTCTTCATCAGTAAGCAATTGTAACATTGTCCCTTAGAACAACCAAAGTTTCAACCCCAGTCTTGCCCTTGACATGCTGTGTGACTTGGGGCAAGTTATTCAACTTCTCTGAATCCCAGGCCCCTCTCTATAAGGTTTTTTGCCCACTCCAGGTCTCCCTTCCCCATACTTTGTCCACGAAGAGTTAACAATTCTCAAAAGCACTGCATCTCTCTGCTACCCACCTTGGTCTCTATCTGCCACAGCCATCTCACTATGGGACCCTGCAAATCTTGGCCAGGGACCCCAAGCACCTGGCACAAAGTACGAAATAAATGTCCATGGAATTGAACAGTATGGCCTCCAACTGGTATATGTCACATAATTTGGGAATTTAGGTTGTGCTCTGGCATTCACCCTCCCCTGACTAAAGTCACTTTGACCTTTATTGATCTCTCCTATAAGGCAACCAGGAGCACTTGGTGGAAAACTGCAAAGGGCAAGCTGTTTGACCCCAGTAACTCATTTAGGAGGACTGACTATATTTGCATCACTTTGCATATGTTTTGCCTCAATCTCTGATAAACTATTCAAGGCAAAGAAGTTGCAGGTGTACAATACCAAAGATAAGAGTGTTTTCCCAAATATAAGAGTGTTAGAAAACTATGCAATTCTACAGCCCTCTTCCCCATCACTGCCAAAGTTGGGACTTCCATACCATCAAAAGGTGACCCTTGTAGCATGAGAAAGAGGGTAAGCCTAGGGCAGAGTTGAAGATCTAATCAAGAAAAGCATGCTTAAATCAGCATCCCTTGTCTCTAATCCTAGCCTCTTACTACTTTGAAATCTGAAGCCTAGAGGAGAGAAGATACAGTGCTCACTTTTGCACCCTAGCCCTCTTGCAAACCACCAAGAGGATATTTGCAGTTTGAGGATACTTGCGTTAGAGAAAGTCGACCCTCCCTTCAATCCCAGAAAGGATTTTTCTTTAAGAGATCTTTGTGTGGTGGCAAGTACCTAATATAATAATAAGAATTTCACAGTACTGATTCTTGTCTTTTTTCATTTAGTCATTCAACAAATATGTGTTGAGTATGCACTGAGTACATTTACCCCCTTCACTGTGCTACAGGGGTTACAAGAGAGAATATGATGAGATCCTTATTGATATAGAAGTCATAATCCAAAGAGACAAAAAGCAACAAAATACCATAGGAAGCTGAGCAAATTCATTCATTGAGCCTCAGTTTCTTTATATAAAAAATGGAGAATAAACTATCAATTTTCCATGGTTATTGCAATAGAATATAATAGTCTCAGTGTGGTTTCTCTCAATGAATGAGAGTCATCATCATAATTATTATTGCTATAAGGAAGTATCACGAAGGCACTATGGAATCACAGAGGAGGAACACCTAACACTGAGAACGATTCAGTGGGGGAATAAAGACATCATGTCACCAGGTCAACATCATACTCCAGAGTTTTAGAGCATCACTGCTTATGTACCACTTAGCAATTCCCAAATGCCTATTAATGTGTCATTTGGAGACCTTATCTCAGGGCTCTGTGTCTCTTTCCGTCCACAGCAATATCTGATGTCTGGCTCTTTCCTGATGGACCTGGGTGGGGGGGTGTGTCTGCTAAGGAGAAATTGAGGGCACGTAACCATTAAAATTAATTGCTCACAAACACTAGAACCCAGACACCCACTGCAGTCATGAAATATGGATGAAGATTTGCTGAAAGCCATTTATATTAAATTACTTTTATAATAATATTTAACTTTTAAGCATTAAATATTTAGTGCTCCTCTTTGTCATTTGCAAAGAAGCTTGGAGCTGTTTCATAGCTGGAGGAATCTCTGCTCATCCTATCTTGAGAGGCTACTCGTCTAGACATCAGACCGGCAGCTCTGAGAGTTAAGACCAGCAGATGTCAGTGACTCAGTATCAGCCAACTCTCATTCATTTAACAAAAACTTCCTGAAGCCCCTGGTGTTCCAGATACCTGGTTATAAAGACATACAAAGTATGATCCCTGAACTCGAAAACTAGCAAGAAAAGATAGATACAAAAATTCCACAATTACAAAATGTTGCCTATGTTTCCTCCACGCTCATTGCCCGCAAAATTGCATAATAGTTTTTGAAATGCATCGGGCTCTTTTTCACCTCCATGTCTTTGCCCATGCCCATCCCCCTGCCTCAAACAGGTTCCCCCTGACCTGCCAACTCCCAATTCTCCTATGGGTTTACTTCAACTGACACTGCATCATCCCATCCAGGAGGCTTTCCTGGGTACCTTCTACAGTGTGATGTAGATGCATCTCTCACTAACCCTCCACCAACCCTGTGCATACTTCAGTCATGACACCCATAACAATTGCCCTGCAATTGTTAATGCATTTCCGAGTCTCCCCTACCAGCTTGTCAGCTACTTGCCTTGAATTCATTGTTATATCCTTAATGTCCTCCACATTGCCTGACACAGAGTAGGTGCTCCAGAAATTTTTGCTAAGTCAGTAAATTTATCAAATAATTCATTAATTTGATATGTGTTCTAAAAGATGTATTTATTTATTGTGATGCAAACATAATGGAGGACACAACCAACTTCCTGTGGGGATGAGGAGAAGGGATGCTATCAAGGGATACATAGAAATGATCAGGACATTTGAGCAAATTCCTGGAAAAACTGGATATATTGTAATCATGGATATTAAAAACTGAAATTACTGTATTATCATCAAGCCCTCAAAAAACTACTTCAAGTATTTCCACATCTAATTAGCATTGTGTGGCCTCTGGTTCTCGCCTTACTGCAGCATCCATCTCACCTCCATCACAATCTTGAACACCAAAGGGCAAGCAGGAACCAAAGGAAGAAGAAATAGTCTTTCTTCGTCTCCTCCTCCTACCTACTTCAGATGATGTAAAGTCCCCTAACTGTTAGCCCTTCTCCTAAAATAAACTAAAGAATTCCAGCCAGGCACTTAGCTAAGCATTAAGTTTCCTCATAGGCAAGTCTTCACCAAACCCCACCCTGTGATTCCAATCCATAAGCTCATTAAAACCATCCTTTTTTTCTGGGTAGACCTTTTAATCTACCAGATACAATAGAAACAACAGATCCACAGAGATACCAATTGCCTCCTGCCTCAGAAGGTTTTTTCAAAAGACACAGGATTAAAGAAAGTTCTGGGATCCTCTAGCCCTAAATTAAGTAGAACCTGCTATTGTCATGATCTAATTACCAGATAAAGCTGCCACCACCAAGTAAAGTTGATGATACACTAAATGGGAATAGAAGTCTAAGTGTTACTATTTCTAGGAAAAGTTTCTTATGCAAGTAAAAGTTCGGCTGCTCTCTAAGCAATGGGGCAGGACCTTCATCTTCTTTCTCTATAGGTTTGAATCTATTAGGCTTTGCAAATGCCCTGAAACTTCCGTTAAGCACACCCAAGAGAGGATACCCATCCCTTGTGTGAATACAGGCTTTGTTTCCATCTGCAAATCCCTTTGACCCACACTCAATCTGTATTGAAACAGTCCTGCCATATCCTCTTGATAAAAATATCACATTCTGTATTATGTAAGCAACCTAAGAAATAAATAAATTTTTAATTAGGTCCCAAATGTATGGCAGTTAAACTTAAAAGAAGTTTACATGTCATGTTATGTATGTAACAATATAAGGAAGTGAACCGATTGTGGAGTGCATGGAGTAGGGGGTTAAGGTCCTGCTTTACACAGTCATTCAAGGAACTACTCTAATCGATACCACCATCTTTCTTGTGTAGGTTCTGTTACCCCAAAGAAAATCTCCATGGCAACTAGCTACTAGGAGAAGACCACCTGGAAATGATAGGCCTTGTTTCTGCTCATCTTCCATTGTTTAGAACTAGGTCATGTGGCTACTTGTACCAGCAAGCAAGGCTGGGAAGTGTAGTCTAGCAGTGTGCTCTAGAAAAAAGAAACACAGATTTTGCTGTGCAGCAGCTGTTAACAGAAAACATATTGGATTTTTCTTTTTAAAGAGCATTCATAAAACAATCAGCCTGTCCTGGTCAACAGCAAACTTAAGGCAGCAAAGGGCAAGAACACAGGTAGACCTCATCAAAACTTCCTCCTCATTCCCAGCTTCAGGTTCCCCTTTCCCAAAACAGAGATACCCACTGACACAGGATTAAGTGAGCTAATGTGTGTAAAATACCTATCACAGTGCCTGGCACATGGTACGTGTTCAACAAATGGGCAGGGCTGGTGGTAACTTGCAGTTTGTCACTTTTCATGGGTAAGAGATTGTCATTTGCAGTACAGAAAACAAGTAAGCTCCAGGTTCTCTCCAGTGCCAGGAGAATCAGCCATCAATTCAGTTCACACTCTCCTTCTCCATCTCAGCACTTGCTCCCAGTGGCCCCTACTCCTCCTGCAGGGAAATTCTTAGCCCTTGATAAGAGACCAAACATCTAGTCGCTATCCTGAGAGTGTTCTGTTCAGCCTTTAAAACTGCAGCCCGGACAAACCCCTGAGATGGTTCTGCCTGTCACTGCACACAAAATTCGAACCATCATATGCTGATGACATCGCACCCACCACCGGGTGCACAAATAAGCACTGGCTGGGAGGAGGTCTGATTGCCCAGCAAGTCCATTTGTTCCTTGCTTTAAAGCAATCAATCATTTACTCAGATTTCAGTGAAATGGCCTGAAATGGGTAAGGGGAAAAAAAAGCACAGAGCTTGGGCACAGGAGATTGGAGGCAAGTCTCAGCAGTGGCACTGATCAGGCACCCATGTCAGGAATAGCAAAGCCCCCGGGCCCTGGTTTCTCAGCTAGGAGTCCAGGAACTGCTGTGTGATTTAGTCTCAGTAGGGATCTGACACTCCAGATCCCACTAAGCTTCAGCTGCAGTCACTACCACTGAGGTACTTAGAGCCTTTTCAGTTCAAGGTCATTCCTGGAGTCCCTCTCTCAACTTCTGGAGTACCAGTCCCTTTGATTCATTTCAGCCAGCTTTTCTTTAGCGACTGCCAATAAATATGTATCTGGAAATTTCACCCACCCACTAGATTCTCTGGCCCAGCAATTCTACCTTCAGTAATCCATCCTAATGAAGTAATCCCGAATGTGCAAATAGCCTTACACACAAAGATGCTTACCAGAAATATTATTACAAAACAGTGGAAATAACCTATATAATCATTGGAAGATCATTGCCAGTCCAACAGTAAGAAAATTGTTTAAATTAGAGGGTGAAATCTCAAGACATTAAAATACATGTTTATCATGAATTTTGATAAAGTGGGTTGACTATTATGTTAAGTGAAGAAGTAAAAAAGAACAGTAGGAGTTCCCTGGTGGCTCAGAAGGTTAAGAATCTGGCATTCTCATTGCTGTCACTCTGGTTACTGCTGGTACATGGGTTTGATCCCTGGCCTGGGAATTTCTGCATGGCACTGGTGTAGCAAAAAAAAAAAAAAAAAGAAAGAAAGAAAGAAAGAGAGAAAGAAAGCAGTAGTATGAATATAGCTCTGTAAAAATTAATAAATAGCAGAACTACAGTTATGTGAGATATTTTCATTGCCAGGTAAAGCTGGGTGGAAGGTATACAGAAATTCCCTGTACTGTTTTTTGCAGCATCTTGTGAGTCTTTATTTCAAAATTAAACTTATTTTTTAAAGAAAAGAGAAACAATTGTGCTTGAGGAGGCACATAGAATAAGGGTTAATAGCACATGCTTTAAAAAACTAAGTGTAGGGAGTTCCTGCCGTGGCTCAGCAGAAACAAATCTGACTAGTATCCATGAGGATGCAGTTTCAATCCCTTGCCTTGCTTAGTGGGTTAAGGATTCAGTATTGCCCTGAGCTGTGGGGTTGGTCGCAGACTTGGCTCGGATCTGCTGATGCTGTAGCTGTGGCATAGGCCAGTGGCTACAGCTCTGATCGGACCCCTAGCCTGGGAACCTCCATATGTCACAGGTGCAGCCCTAAAAAGACAAAAAAACAAAACACAAAAAACAAAAACAACGAAATGTAAGGGATCAGTTAAGGAAGGAATTTTTAATCTATTCTTTTCTTTCCATTTAATCTCTGCTCATAACAAGGCTCCCATAAGAACCCTTTCTGACAATGCCCTCCTCCTTGCAGCCAACCATCCTATTACTTGAGTCATTTTGGCAGAATAGTCCAGAAACTACAGCTAACTCACAAAGTTGGTCTCTAATAACCACAGTCATCCAAAGAGTAGTAGCTTTTATCCATTTACTACTGTTTGCCAGGCACTGTGTTGGGTGTTTTACAAATAGGAGTCCTCACCATAACTTTCAAAAGCAAGTATTAAGCATTCCATTTTACAGATGAGAAAAGGAGATTGAGTGATGTCACGTGTCTTGTCCAGCATGTCATAACCAATACGGAACCCAGGCAGGACTTAAACCAGAGCCGTTTAACTTCAAGTCCCAGGTTCTTTGCAATACAAGGCATTTATCAATTATTTCATTTTTTTTTAAGTTTCTTTATCTGAGGTAACAGCAGATGAACCTCCAAGGCCTCAGTTTCTCATCTGTGAAATTGAGCTGTGAATAAGGTCTCAGCCTGAGACACCAGTATTCCCATCACCTTTCCATCTCACTCTCCCTGAGATGTTTCTCCCCCCAGGAAATGGTCTCCTAGATCAGAGCTGCCGAACCTCTCAGAGAGCTTTTAATCCCACACCTGGGACCTCAAACCCAGAAATTCTGATTTACCTAGCCTGGGATGAGCCTGGCCATAAGTACCACAGCCAAGGATGAGAACCACTCTGCTGACATGTTGACCTTTCTCCTACTCCAATGTTTACCCTGTCCCATGACACCCCAACAGCACCCTTAGTCTGTGTTTTTAAATCATGCTCCTCACTGGAACCAGAACAATCTCTCTGAAACAGATATGACCATGGAACGCCCCAGCTAATACAACTTCACTAGCTCCCCAGAGTTTACCAGGTACAGTCCTTAAGAGCTCCCAGGACCATTCCCAATGTGGCCTCAGACTACCCTACTAGCATCTTCTGCAGCCCCTCCAAACCAGCACCCCACGCTTAACTCTTGGTATTTCCTGACATATCATGCACTACCACACCACTCAGCCCAAGCCCAACCTCTTTCCCCTTATCTACCCCTCTTACCGACTTTATCTGTTCAATCAGCCTTCAAATCCATGGACCCTCTCCTGCCCTGCTGTCACCCTCACACCTCCCTGCATCTTCTGAGAATTCTTTCCTGATTCCCTCAAGCAGAGCTAAGACTTCTGTCATCCACGTTCCTATGTATCTCATAGGTAGCCCCAATTTTGCTGAATTATTAAGGGCTCCAGTTTTGCTCGCTTCTCCTCTGAGACTGTGAATTCCTTGACAGCTGGACCCTGTTCACTGCTGCACCCCCAGAGCAGAGTAAGAGTCTAAAATATCCCCTCCAGATTTGTTGCAGAATTGGTTGAATGAATAATGGAATGAATGAATGAGTGAATGAATGGACAGAAGCAAAGAACAAGCAAACGCTATGTTCAGGTTCCACTGAGAAAGGTCTGAACACTTTCCCCATAGCTTTCTCCTCAGCCCAACACGGTCTTCTGGTTGACAGCTGAAGTCAGGGTTCTAATACTGGCAGTCTACACACTAAACAAGCCCACAGAAGATTCTGTTTGACTCAGAAAGTGTTTTTAAAATGAGAAAATTTCACGCCTAATCAAGCTCTACACTTTCTCCTGAACTATGAGACTCTGGCAGTTTTCAACCTGCATTTCCACCAGGCTACAGCAACTGGAGCTCAGTAACTGCAGAGAAAGTGCATGTGCTTTCCAGTCTGCCATAGTCCCCACCTGTCCCTTTTATTGTCACCCACCTCACCTCTTTCGAGTGATGTTTCCTGCCTGCAGGTATTTGAGTTTGCAACCACTGGTTGAAGGAAACTGCTCGGCTTAAGGAGTTAAAATGCTTGGGCGTGCTCATTCTTTACACCAAGAAAAAGAGAAAAGATCTTTTCAGCTCCATTTCTTTCTAAGCTAGGGAGTTTAATAAAACCCACCTAACGCCAGGGGCCAGGGCTAGGAAAGGAGACCAAGGTGGGGGAGGAGTGGGCTGTGTGTGACACAAAGAGGCTATCTGGAAGTGTGACCCTCCGCTCCACTGGGCTGAGATAAGCTTCTCAGCGGGACTGTTTATGGGAGGTTTGGAAGGAGCTGGACACACACAGAGGAAACGGTCAGGCAGGAATTCCCGAGCCGGTCTGCTGGACCAGCAGCCGTCTCATGAAGCTTTAGCTCCACTCACTGGCTGGCTATAAATTAAGCTCCAGAAAATCAGCAAAGCTGACCGAAGGCTTCATAGCCCCAAGGCACTGCTCAGAAGAGGAACTTCAGTTCGCGCTTTCACAGAGCCCCTTGATGGGAGTCACCACCTCTGTTAGGAAGAGAGTCAGCTAAAAAAGGGGTTAACAGCCCCCACCCCCGGCCACCCCTCAGCAGTGGTCCATGTAACACTCTGTTTCATCTTCCTCCTTCTGCTCTGAGACCAGACCATTGGAGAAAAGGCAGCTCACTTCTTTTAAGTATCTATTACTGTTAGGCTCACAGACCCAGGTTTGAAGTTTAGTCAGATTCAGATGCCCATTTTCAAAAAAGGAAAAAAAAAAATCTACTAAATCTTGAATACAAAGCAGGCTTGGTGTCTTAAAAAGGGAAGTTCCTGATTAATCCCCTTCTGGCCAGGGGTTCTCCACATGCTATCTCAGAGCACAGGGGCTGGGCTCAACTTCTGATGCTGCCACCTCACAGCTGGCAGGCAAATAATATAACCTCTCTGTGCCTCAGTTTTCTTTTCTGAGAAAAGGGGATAACACCAGAGCTCACTCACACTATTGTTGGGAAGAGAGAGGTAACATGTAGATGGTATTTAATCCATGTGAATTGTTACTATTACCACATTTATCCTCAGGACATCCCTGTAAAGCTGTCATTATTCTCTCTACTTTAGAGGAAAAGAGGGGAGCCCCGTCTCCCACCACCCTGCCTTTGCTGGGTGGGATCCCAGAGCATCTGGACCTTCTTTTTATCTCTTCAACTGCAACCAGGACTGACTAGTTGCCTTCTGCTCAGTGAAGGACAAATTGTTCATCTGACCATCCAGCTCAACCTGACAATACAGCTGTGGTGTGTGAACAGGCAATAAGGTATAGCAGTAACCATTTCCTCCTTGGTAGACATTTCAGCAGGAGTCTTTAGAAAAGAAAGCTTTTACCCAAGAGATGGAAATGTCGGGCCCAGGGAAATGTCACTGAGAAGTATGAATCAAAAAGGAAGACATGATAGCACAGAAAGAGCATCCAGTTAAAGTCTGCAGACCTGCTAACTTGTGACCTGGTCAAATCAGTTTATTTCTCTTAAACTAGTGGAATTATTTGTAAAAAAAAAGGAAGAATTTAAAATAGCATAGTGTTATTATGTAGTACAAATGAGGCCAATGTATACGAAAATGCTTTTGCAGTAACATCGAATGGATTGGGAGCTTGGGGTTAATAGATGCAGACTATTACCTTTGGAATGGATTGGCAATGAGATCCTGCTGTGTAGCACCGGGAACTAGTCTAGTCACTTATGATGGAGCATGATAATGTGAGAACAAAGAATGTATACATGTATGTGTAACTGGGTCACCATGCTCTACAGTAGAAAATGGACAGAACACTGTAAACTAGCTACAATGGAAAAAAATAAAAATCATTATAAAACTAAAAAGAAAGTGAAGCAGGAAAAAGTTTTTTAATTTTAAATTTTATATATATTTTTAATAAAAAATAACTATACCACTCATTTTCTGAGTACTTATTTCATGCCAGAAACTGAGTGTTTCCCATACATTAAGATTCACATTTAATATGCCCAAGAGCTCTGTTAGATTCTATTTTTTTGTCCTTTTTCAGACAAGGAAATTGACTGAAGCTGGAAAGCCTTTGACCAGTCTTAGGTGGAGGAGTCAGCAATAAACTGTGAGTTTTAAGATTACTCTGTATGACTGAGTTAGGGAACGAATAAATGAATGAACATTGCGAAAGCCCATCTACCCGGGCTTTTCTTCTCTGCAGTCTAGATGAACGTAATTTCCCACCCTCTCATATAATCATAACAATAAGTAATTACATTTCCTAATCAATAATAGATTTTTTTTTTGTCTTTTTGCCATTTCTTGGGCCGCTCCCGCGGCATATGGAGGTTCCCAGGCTAGAGGTCGAATTGGAGCTGTAGCCACCGGCCTACACCAGAGCCACAGCAACGTGGGATCCGAGCCGCATCTGCAACCTACACCACAGCTCATGGCAACGCCAGATCCTTAACCCACTGAGCAAGGGCAGGGATCGAACCCGCAACCTCATGGTTCCCAGTCGGATTCGTTAACCACTGCGCCACGACGGGAACTCCCCAATAATAGATTTTTAATGCAAGAAGGAAGTGACTCCATTAACATTTCTGAGGAATTTCTGTGTCCTATATGTTTTAGCTTTATTATCATGCAAAGTAAGTCTTACTGCCCCATTTTACAGATGAGGCTAAGAGATGTCAAGCAATTTACTTCAAAGCACAAAGACGTCAGTAAGGAGAAGTCTGTATTCAAACTCAGGCCTGTTTGACTACAAAGCCCGTACTCTAGCCTCCTCCACAGCCTATATTCTATAAAAAAAATATATTTTCTTTGAGCGAAGACTATAATTTTCAAAGAGGAAGCAATTGCATAGTCTATCCATGTGTCAATATACGAATTTTCCAATGAAAACTAACATTTTTAACATACGCTATTACCTCAGCATCCATACAAATTAAAAAAAGAAACTCTTCCATCATATAAAGTTTCTTATCAGGAAAATAGAGCATAAATGACTCAAGCAAAGGTGCATCTGAACTGAAAATATTACCCCAAAGGATACTGCCGAACGCTGACAGGACTACAGCCTCAAAGGCTTCTCTAACAAATGTTTGTTTTGATGCTCACATTCCTTAAAAGCATGTAATCAAGGAGAATAAAAATAATACTTTATCTTCATTTGTAGGGGGTGGGGGAAAAGTTTTAAGTCAGGAGATCAAAAAAAAAATAAGTTCAGACTCTGAATTGCTGGGTAATGTGGG
This sequence comes from Phacochoerus africanus, assembly GCF_016906955.1. NCBI lineage: Eukaryota > Metazoa > Chordata > Mammalia > Artiodactyla > Suidae > Phacochoerus > Phacochoerus africanus. Next base: position 20,563,360 of record NC_062547.1, on the reverse strand, counting down.
TCCAGACAGTGATCTTTTTTTAATGGAAATATAGTTGATTTATCATATTACATCATTTTCATGTGTACAGCCTAGTGATTTGGTATTTTTGCAGATTATACTCCGTTATGGGTTATTACAATATAATGGCTATAATTCCCCATGCTCTACAGTAATGTGTATCCTTGTTGTTTATCTATTTTATACATAGCGGTTTGTATCTATTAATCCTCTATCCCTAATTTGTCTCTCCCCAGTTCCCTCCCTCTCCTCTTTGGTAACCACAAGTTTGTCTTTTGTTTTTTGGGGGGGAAGTTTGGTCATGCCCATGGCATGAAGAAGTTTCCAGGCCAAGAATAGAACTCGCACCATAGCAGTGACCCAAGCCTCAGCAGAGATAACACCAGATCCTTAACCCACTGAGCCACCGGGGAACTCCACAAATTTGTTTTCTGTATCTGCAAGAGACAGTGATCTTTTTTTGAACTTCAACTTGCTCATAGGTAAATTTGGAACAGTAATACCTATATCACAGAAGGCAACCTGCAGGCTGTTTGAAAGTGTAAACTCTTATTCTATATGAATTATCAATCCTTAAGACATTAGGAAAAAACCGTGTAGGAGCTCAGAATAGTTTCTTGTTCCGAAGAGTATGTGCATTTTATTTTATTTTTTATTTTTTTATTTTTTTATTTTTTTTGTCTTTTGTCTTTTCTGTTGTTGTTGTTGTTGTTGCTATTTCTTGGGCCGCTCCCGCGGCATATGGAGGTTCCCAGGCTAGGGGTTGAATCGGAGCTATAGCCACCGGCCTGCGCCAGAGCCACAGCAACGCGGGATCCGAGCCGCGTCTGCAACCTACACCACAGCTCACGGCAACGCCAGATCGTTAACCCACTGAGCAAGGACAGGGACCGAACCCGCAACCTCATGGTTCCTAGTGGGATTCGTTAACCACTGCGCCACAACGGGAACTCCGAGTATGTGCATTTTAAATGAGAGAGCCTAAAGAAGATAGTGTTAAGGAAATAGATCACACACTGCTCTTATATTGTTACATCATTTCACCTATCATGAAAGGACAGTATTTGGGGTTGTCCTTTACATCTTTTTTTTTAAATAGGAAGTATTTTTTAGTTGAAGAATAGTTGATTTACAATGTGGTGTTAATTTCTGTTGTACAGCGAAGTGATTCAGTTATACATATATATGCATTCTTTGTTATATTCTTTTCCATTAAGGTTTGTCTCAGGATATTGAATATAGTTCTCTGTGCTATACAGTATGACTTTGTTGTTTATCCACTCTATAATATCTATAATAGTTTGCCTCTGCTAATTCCATATTCTCAGTCTATCCTTCCCCGACCCCTGCTCCCCCTTGGCAAACACAGATGTATTCTCTGTGAGTTATGTTTTGTAAATAGGTTCATTTGTGTTGGGTTTAAGATTCCACGTGTAAGTGGTATCATATGGTATTTGTCTCTCTTTCTGACTTACTTCACTTAGTATGATAATCTCTAGGGCCATCAAGAGTATTGCAAGTGTTACTGCAGTGTTGCTTTGAGTGGCATTATTTCATTCATTTTTATGGCTGAGTAGTTTTCCACTGTATGTATGTAACACATCTGCTTTATCCATTCATTTGTAGATGAACATTTAGATTGTTTCCATGTCTTGGCTATTGTGAATAGTGCTGCTGTGAACATAGGGGTGTATGCTTTACATTTTATTAGGGAGATAGCCTCTTGATCAAGATAGAATCTCTTTAAGTATTTACCTTTGTACTGCATACAGCTAGCTAACCTAGGCAGGGCATTGCCCAAGAGCTAGTGGTACCATTCACATAAACTGTAGCAACTGGCACTTCCTAGGGTTGGATAGTGTCCAACCTGTACAACTGTTGACCACAGATCTGGATGGGTGTTAACAAGTTTACTAAATCAAAATGGGTTTCCCCTATGAATTCTCAAATGAGAAGATGCCATTGTTAGGATGGGGAATCAAGATCAACTTCTAACATCCCTGGTGTGAACCTCGCTTCTACTAAAGAACAGCACAGAAAGCTTCTGCTTCCATGCAGGGTGAGGTCAGAACCCAGTTTTCTCACTTTGTGAATGAAGTCAATAACGATTGACCACACAGGGTTGTTATATAAATCAAAATAGGGCATTCCCTATCCACCAGTAAAAAAATTGCATTAGTAAGGCGAAAAGGCTCACACAGGCCCTACTGAGGCTTGGATTTAGATTTCCAAGGTTAGTAAACAGAGGATCTGCCTGGAAATGCAATCTTGCACCATCTCTACATTCTAAGAAAGTGTCGCTTCTGTGAAACAAAGGTTTGACATCACCAAAGCTGTGGCTCTCAACCTTTTTATATATCAGGACACCTCGAGAGTTTAAAAATACATTAGTGATGGAGCCCCTCCTCTCCCCCTGAGACTCTGATTTAACTGGTTTGGGGTTGGTGCCATGTATCCAGAAGACCAAGTTCACAAGTCAAGAGCACTAATGTCACCAGGTCATAAAGGAGACTTCTGTGAGACTAGAAAGGGCCCAAAGGAATCAGAAGACCAGATTTCTAGTTCTGGTAGTTTGTTCTTGGGCAAGTCATGAGCACTCTCTGCAAAGCCCCTTGGCATATTTATAACATCAAGAATCTGACCTCCTGAACTCTAAGCTCCCATCCACTGATATATTATGAGATAGGACCCCAGATTTTTCCTTAAAGTGTGACTTTCAAAACTTTAGCTTCTCTGAGCCTCAAATTCTCCACCTGTCAATTCAGGGGAGGGCAATGGATTAAAAGAACAAGATTAAGGATTGTTGTAAAAAACCATATGCTCTGTCTCCCTGTGATTTTTGTCAGCCAATAAAAGACCTCTTGGGTGTATTTGGGAAAAACAGTTGCCCCTACATTTTCATTGGTTTCTCCTCACAGGAGAGGAAATGATTTATCTAACATGGGAAGTGGTAAGAGGCAGAAACATCCCATCATCCACACATCTCTACTGGGGAAAAGTAAACCTGCCACAGGTCCTGTGCATAAAAGACCATCCTCTCCTAAGCTCCCTGCGCTTACCTGGTGTGAGGCAGCTGGCTACAAGCCCAGCCTTCCCAAATGCAGATCCCAATGTCCAGCTGCAGCAGGACTTTGGTGAGAGAATGAGAGAGGGCATTGGGCCATAAATCTAAGACATGAGATCCAATCCAAACAATAAATCTGAAATTGGAACCCCCAACTATTATATGTATTTTGCAAATGATCCAGGGTTCACAAACAGGATGAATCTGATTAACATGCCACTAAAATTCCAAGCCAAATTTCCCCCATATGTCTCCAGAGGGTTGTGGCAAGGATCCAAAGAGATAACGGATGAAACAGTCCTTGCTTCCCCATCACTCCTCCAGTAGAAGAAGGTGAATTTCTTAGACACTGATCAACCAGGCTCCAAGGCAAAATGTAGAAAACCACTTATTACAGGGATTCTCTTAGATAGGCAACCTCACGTTTTTGTTTCATTTTGGGTTTTTTTGTTTTGTTTTGTTTTATAATGATTTTTATTTTTTCCCATTATAGCCAGTTTACAGTGTTCCGCCAATTTTCTGCTGTATAGCATGGTGACCCAGTTACACACACATGTATACATTCTTTTTTCTCACATTATCATGCGAGACTCTCATACTGAGTGAAGTAAGTCAGAAAGAGAAAGACAAATACCATGTAATATCACTTATATCTGGAATCTAATATATGGCACAAATGAACCTTTCTACAGAAAAGAAAATCATGGACTTGGAGAATAGACTTGTGGTTGCCAAGGGGGAGGGGGAGGGATTGGGATGGATTGGGAGTTTGGGATTAATAGATGCAGACTATTGCCTTTGGAATGGATTAGCAACCTCATGTTTTAATCTGGACTTTTAGTAATTGCTTAATTAGCACGGCATTTTCTTTCCCCCTAGTGCCACTATTGTACACCACATATCAGAGTTCTAACAGGAATTTCTCTTCCAGCTAAGTCCATTCCTGGCCTTTCAAGAAAATACTCAAAATGATTTTGTCATTCACTGTGTTTTTTGGTAAAGGGAGAAGGAAAGTAGAGCTGGAGTGAAGCTGTTGACAGTACAGCACAGTGCAGGGAGGAAAAGTAGCAGAGTTTTTAAAGACTATCAACTTTAGGATCAAGCAGGCTAAGCCTGCATTCTTGCTGCCTGTCTTAGCTCAGGCTGCAACCAAAGAGTGGGGGGCTTCCAGCTAGCTGAAATCTGTCCCTCATGGTTCTAGAGGCTTGGAAGTTGAGCCTGCCTCCTGGTTCATAGATCACTGACTTCAGGCTGCACCTTCACAAGGCACAAAATGGCAAGAGAACAATCTAGAGACTCTTTAGTAAAGGAGTGATGGGACTTTACTCTCGTGACTTAATCACCTCCCAAAGGCTCCCACCAAATAGCAGCAAACTGAGGAATTTCAGCACATGATTTGGGGATGAACACAAGCATTCAGTACATAATACTGAGTGTGAGACCCTGGACAATTTGTTAATTTTTTTTTTTTTTTCATGGCCACACCGGCATATAGAAGTTCCCAGGCCAGGGATTGTATCAAAGCCACAGCTGTGACCTACACTGCAGCTGCAGCAAAGCCAGATTCTTTAACCCACTGCTCCAGGCTGGGGATCACACCTATACCTCCACAGGGACCCAAGCCACCGCAGTCAGATTCTTAACCCATGGCACCACAGCGGGAACTCCAATTTGTTTGATTTTACTGGGCCTTTGTTTTCCTGACCATAAAATGGGGATAAATTGTATTTCTCGTCTCTGGTAATGTGGAGATTCCATAAGATGCTGTGTGCCCAGCATCTAAAGCAGTCCCTAGAAGGAGTTACCCACTCAATTAATGCAGTGACTGTTTGTATTTTCAATTAGCCACTTACTAATAGCTGGGAAATATACTTGGCCTCCCTGGGCTTCACTATCCTCCTTGGAAAACACAGATAATAAAAAACCTGCATTGAAGGGTTGTCATGAGAAATGGAAAGAGACTAACATCCTTTCTATCAATTAGAAGCTACTCAATAAATACAGCTATTATTAAAGTGATCATGGAACTGAGGAAATTAAATGTAAGTATTTATCAGAAAACATTTTCTAAAAGCCTCTGCTCAATAGGCTATTCAAGAGAAGAAATTGTGTCTTTTTTCATCTCTGCACTCCCAGTGCCTGATGCCTGCAACGCAAGAGGGACTTAGCACAATCTTGTGTATGTGAACTAGACAAATTCCCTCGCCCATACCTCAAGCTTGATTTCAAGGAGCAACTATGGTAAATTTTCAGCCAGTGAAAAAATATTCATTACGATATTGTTCCTTGGAATTCCCGTTGTGGCTCAGCGGTAATGAACTGGACTAGTATCCATGAGGACGCCGGTTCAAGCCCTGGCCTCACTCAGCAGGTTAAGAATCCAGTCTTGGTGTATGTAGGTCACAGACTGAGCTCGGATCCTTGCTGTGGCTGTGGCTGTGGCTGTGGTGTAGGCCAGCAGCTGCAGCTGCAATTCGACTCCAAGCTGGGGAACTTCCATATGCTGCAGGTGCAGCCCTAAAAAGACAAAACAAAACAAAAAAATTGTTCGTTAAACTCCTGCATAACTTTCTAAATGTAGCTGGAAATAATACAGTTTTCTCCTGCAATATGTGGACAAGAAAAAGCCCCACACCTTTCATTAATCCCACAGTATGCCCTCTGGGGAGCTTCCTTCTTCTTCCCGTCTTCCATCTCACATCTGTTCCTTCTTTCCTCCACCTTAATAGATACTTTCCTGGTCATTCTATAAACCTATGCATGCTCACTTCTAAAGGACTCACAGAATCAAGACATCATAAAGCCATGTGAGTATTTTAAAGACCCTCCTGGGAAACCACTCATCAGATGCAATAACACCTCTACAAAGAGTTCTGTTGAGTGCTTATTCAGTTTAGATTTAAAATTTTGCATGACACAAAACTCATCTTTGTATAAAAGAGTCCAACCCACCTTCAGTCAGTTCTGTTAGAAACTTACTTTTAGCCCAGACTTCTCTCTCTGTAGCTTCTATTACTTTCTTGGCCGGAGCTTTGCTTTTTGCAGGCTCCCAGTACGAGATGACTCTGTCTTCGATGTTACAAACTGAATTTAACTTATGGTGCATATATATCCTATCCTCACAACCAGATTAAAACTTTCTAGTGGGCTGTCACCATGTTTTATGTCCTTTGTGCCCAATAGGTACTTAATAAATACATACTAAATAAATGTTGGAAACGCTCCTTTACTGTGTCGCCCGCTTTCTCCTGGTCAGACTCATCCCACTGGGGCCACCATAAACAATTCCTTTTTCTCCTCAGGTGCTTAACAGCCCAAGGCACGTAATGCTGAGTAAATGGAACGAGAAAGGGAAGGAGCAAGAAACATTTTTTAAAATTCCATCTTCAGGTGCACCAGGAGGCAATTTTCTTTTGCAGGCACATTATTTGCAACCCTGACAGTCACATATCAAAGTAAGGAATAATCTAAGTGCCGTCCATTTCCCTCCCAATGTGCATAGGAGCTCACGTTATGTTTTGGTGAGCTGTGAACAAATGGAAAGAAGTAAAATATATCCCTAATTGCTGTTTGCTTGGATTATTTTGAAAGTGGTCAGAGGACCTTCCACTTTGCTGAGCGTTTGATACAATGCATCCAGATTTCCACTCAATATTTAAATGTTTGGTCCACTTGCAAGTATTTGACAGTGAGTTGAGCTTTTTTAAACCAAAAGAAGATAAAGGGCCTCACGCTTCCTGTAGAATATTGAAGAAGGAATTGTTTGACTAATGTAATACTGTCTAAAGTAAAAGAACTCAAATCTGGTCCAATTCAGAAAATAATCTGATTTTTTTTAGTATAAGAATGATCAGTGTTTTGTCCGTTTTATACAGGGGCTGAGGAAGTAATGTGACTGGAGACTATATTCATTACAACTACACAAATAATAAACATCTGATCATATGTATCACTCTGCAAGAAAATATTAAAACGGTACTTTTCCTTTTGTCTGGACTGAAACCCTCAGCTTAAGAAAAATGGATGTCAGGAGTTCTTCTGTGGAGCAGTAGGTTAAGGATCAGGCACTGTCACTGCAAAGGCTGGGGTCACTGCTATGGCACAGGTTAGATCCCTGGCCTGGGACCTTTCACATGCCACGGGCATAGACAAAACAAAACAGAAAAATGGATGTCAATTACGCTCACACTATAGAACAAGGTGCTAGGTTTGCAAAGATGATAGTATAAAACAAGGCTTGCAATAAGCCCAATAAGCTCGACCAGCCAGTTGAGGGGTGACTAGGAAAGCTTTGGTGGGTCCTGGGCTATTTCCAAGTGAGGGGAAGCTTTAGCAAAAGCATTTGGAAAGCTTGGCAGTGGCTCCTAGAATTTGGAATAACACAAAAACAGTTATGTGAAGGAAGCCCAGAAAAACTCTAAAGGCAAGAGTTTGGTCAGCTTAATAGCAGGGTAAAGACTACTGGAGGTTGTTTGAAAAACAGTTGCAGGAGTTCCCATCGTGGCTCAGGGGAAACGAATCTGACTACTATCCATGAGGATCCAGGCTTGATTCCTGGCCTTGCTCAATGGGTTAAGAATCCGGTGTTGCCGCGAGCTGTGGTGTAGGTTGAAGACGCTGCTCAGATCTGGTGTTGCTATAGCTGCCATGTAGGCCTGTGGCTACAGCTCCAATTTGACCCCTAGCCTGGGAACCTCCACATGCCACCCATGCTGCCCTAAAAACACACACACCAGAAAAAAGGGAAAAAAGAGAGATAAGGAAAAACAATTGCTCTCTTAAAGTTTAGTGAGACAATGAGCCCACCTCTTCTTGCAAGATGCCCTCTGTCTCCTCCAGCTCTAAGTCTCCTTGATAAGGGGTTCATTCAAAATGACCACTTGGGGGTTAACATCCAGCAAGAGAAGCATTTTGGCTTCAAGGAAACTGTGGGTGCATTAAAGAAATCTCCCAGGAAAAGGATAACCTCATTCCTCGTCTACTTGCAACCCTGGAGGATCCAGAGGTGGCACATTCAGGGGAAGAGAGGGAGGAGAAAAGCAAGGTAGAGAAACTGATTATCACATCCTTCCCCGAAAGCAGGTTTGAAGCCCACCTTAGGCCTTGGATAAGGGAAAGAGAGAATTTTATAATTGCATGAAAATGTGGGGTTTTGATATTAAACTGAACATACATTTCATAACCTAAAAGAGATAAGACAATTTGTTCCTATCTAAGAGGAAACATAAAAATAATGCTTCCTAGCCAAGATCTCATCCAGAATCTAGGAGGGAAAATGACATAATGGAGCAAGTTTAACAGAAAGTGATAAGAAAGAATGAACTTGTTTTCTGCTTGTACCCCACTGAGTCCAGCTGCCAAAATACATTAGCTATAAATGTCTTGCTTTAAAAAGACAAAAAGCAAAACAATAACAAAATAGTGCTCTTAGAATAAAGCCCCAAATCCTTGCGTGGCATGCCCCTGCCAAGCTTTTAAACTTTATTTCATGCCATTCTCCACCTCTGTGACTCTGGCCACCCAGCTTTCTCAAAACTCCTCAGAAATACCAGCAGCGAATCCCTCAGGAACACACTCATGCCTCTGCCGTGGAATTGCTTGCCCCTTCTCATCCTCACCTGACTAATTCCTCCTTGTTCTTAGTCTGTTTTGGTTGTAAGAAATAGACACTAACAGAAACTTAAGCGGGAAATGAACTTATTGGAAAGGGAAGAAGTAGCTCACACAACCAAAGACTATTAAAAATGAATTAGCGTAAAGACACATTTGGAAAAGTACAGAAGCCAGGGAAGCCTAAGCAGTTAAGAAGCCAGGAATAGCTATTTTTGGTTTGGTTTGGTTTGTTTTAAGGAAGAGTCAGTCCTATGTTGGGACATGTGCCCACTCCTAACAAGGAGAGGACAGAGTGTTTAGGTACAATGAGGGAACAGAAATTCCTCCAAAGAAAATCAGGACACAACCACCACAGTAATGGTAGGCAGGCAACACAACGAAATCCACTTTGTTTAAGGACCACTTCAATGTTTCTTTCTCTGCCTGTTAATAGCTACAGATTCTTAAGTGAGCTATTTATAGCCTATGTCTATGTCTCAGTTTATTAATCTCAAGATGGCACAAGTATCTGCCTCAGAGGTTAGTGGTGAAAAATAAATTAATGAATATAGATAACCCCCTGAGCAAAGTACTAGCACATAGTGTAAGCTGATGTTATTTTTTAGCAAAATTTTCTATAACTGTGGTCATTAGTAGGTGGTTCCATTTTATTCTCCCATCCCATCTTGTATTTCTCCTTTGAGTGCTCATCATACGTAAACTTGCAGAATTATTTCTGTAGTTTTTATTTAAATGTGCGTAGCCCACTAACCTCATTGGAGTTCCCATCGAGGCACGGCGGAAACGAATCTGACTAGGAACCATGAGGTTGCACGTTCAATCCCTGCCCTCACTCAGTGGGTTAAGGATCTGGCGTTGCTGTGAGCTGTGGTGTAGGTCGAAGACATGGCTTGGATCCTGCATTGCTATGACTGTGGCATAGGCTGGCAGCTGTAGCTCCTATTAGACCCCTAGCCTGGGAACCTCCATATGCCACGGGTGTGGCCCTGAAAAGACAAAAAGATCAAAAAATAAAAAATAAAAATAAATAAATAAATGTGTGTAGCCCACTAACCTCATAAGGCCAGAAGAAACATTTATCTTTTTCACCTTATATTCTCAATGCATAGTGCATAGCATAGTGTATCAGGCTGAAGAATAGCCCCCAAAGATAACCAGGTCCTAATCCCTGAAACCTGTGAGTGTTTCCTTATATGGCAGAAGCAGTGTTGGAGATGTGATTAGGTTAAGGATCTTGAGATAGGAGGATCATCCTAAGATTATCTAAATGGGTCTAAATATAGTCACAAATATCCTTGTAAGAGGAGGCCAAAAGAACATTTGACTACAGAAGAAGAGAAAGCAATGTGACATCGAAAGCAAGAGGCTGGAATAAAGCAAGGAAGGGCTGGCAAACCGAGGAATGCGGGCAGCTTCCAGAAGCTAGAAAAGACAAGGAAACACATTCTTCTCCAGAACTTCTAGGAAGAAATAGCCCTGCCAACCTTGACTTTAGCCCAGGGAAACTGTTTCTGGACTTCTCGCTTCCAAAAATATCTGAGAATAAATCTGCGTTGCTTCAAGCCACCAAGTTTGTGGTAATTTGCTATGGCAGCCTTGGGAACTAACACACAGACCCTAAAAATGTACTTAACATATAAATAAATGAAGCTTAAAAAATGACCCCCAGAAAAATGTAATTGTAATGTATACATGTAAGGATAACCTGACCCCCCTTGCTGTACAGTGGGAAAATAAAAAAAATAATAATAATAAAAAAAATGACCCCCAAAAGTATAAATCAAAGCTAGCATAGAAGCTGGAGTACAAGGCCAATCTTCATGACAAACATAGGACTGATCAACTTACTGACCCATACATCTAAAATTTCATTATAGGTACCTCAGTTAAATACTAAACATCCCTATATTTTTCAAGGTTCTTTGTTGAAAATTGAAAAAGTTATCATTGACTGGGTATAATAGGGGCAAGGAATTTATTTAGAGGATAGTGCATATTTCAGACTCACCAGGATGACTGAAAAACCAGGTTCAAGGCCAGCTGTGTATGTTGTGCATTGCAACAGAGCAGCCCTGTTGAAGCTATGCAGCCAGGAGCACCACTCAAAGTATGCCACACCACTGGTCTGGGGAAGATACCTTTGGCTCTGCCACCAAATCCAGACTGCTTTACCAAGCACTGACTGCCACTCTTATTACTGCAGGGGTTTTTTTTTTTCTTCTTTTTTTTTTCTTTTAAGGCCCCACTCAAAGCATACGGAGGTTTCCAGGCTAGGGGTCTAATCAGAGCTACAGCTGCCACAGTAACGCCAAGTCTGAGCTGCGTCTGTGACCTACACCACAGCTCATGACAATGCCAGATCCTTAACCCACTGAGTGAGGCCAGGGATCGAACCCGAAACCTCCTGGTTCCTAGTTGGATTCGTTTCCACTGTGCCACAATGAGAACTCCAGCAGCTTCTAATCTTCCTCCAATACTGTAGCCAGAGGGCTCGTCAAGAGTTCTGAATTGCACCAAAGGCCAGGAAAATAGGACTCATCATCTTCAGCCTCTGGAGTAGGAGGCATCTCAGCCTGTCAACAAGATTCAGAATGGGGACAAAGGAGATTCCCAAACATAAGAAAAAATGGGTCAGGAGATGGGTGACCATAAAGCAAAGATAAATAATACTACAATCTCATACCCAAAGCTTACTGTGTACTTATTTTCAAGCACCAGACTTGAACATGAATTCATAAAAAGCAGAATGTGTAGTCATGCATCTAATGACCTCCTATGTTTTATCATTTCTAAATTCAAATGTTTTATCATTTCTAAATTCAAATTAAAGCAGATAATAGAATATGGGAACTATTGACATTAAATATGTCTTCTTCGATCTCTAATTTGATCATTAAATTAAATGAAAATGCCTTAACAAATCTTTAAAGACTGATTTCCTTGGTCAGAACTACCAAATGACATGAAGAAATGCCTGGTTTTATCTCTCTGTCACATATTCCCATTAGACTTAATTAAAGCCATATTAACTACCTGTCCAAAAAATAAGTAATACCCTATTTGGGCAACCAAATAACTAAATTTGGAGGTAAATATTAGATGTCATTATAATAAAAGGAGAATTAAAATCCCAGATCTTGGGTTATCAAATAGCCATACAACTAGTATTTTGCCTTCTTCTAAGCACTGAGATTTTCGTTTTTGGCCACGCCTGCAGCATATGGAAGTTCATGAGCCAGGGATTGAACCCACACCATAGCAATGACCCAAGCCTCTGCAGTGACGAAGCCAGATCCATAACCTGCTGAGCCACAAAAGAACTCCTACTGGAATTTTTTTTTTTTTTTTTTTTAGTTATTAAGAAGGATTCCCTAAAAGAACTTATATTCTACAGAGGGGTTAAGGAATAAAGATGTAAATAACTAATTACAATAATAATAATTTGAAAAAAATATTAATAATAATAATAATTTGTAACAAGTGCTCTAACAGTTGTGCTATGTGCCGAATTGAAGCCCCCCCCAAAAAAAATTTTATATGTTGAAGCCCTAACTCCCAATACTTTGGAATGCGAACTTATTTGGAAGTGGGATCATTGCAAACTCCAGGAAGAAAACAAACATTGACATTAATCTTGACAATGATTTCTTAGATGTGACACCAAAAGCATATGCAACAAAAGCAAAAATAGATAAAAGGAATACATCAAACTATAAAACTTCTTCACAGCAAAGGAATCAACCAACAAAATGAAAAGACAATCTACCAAAATGGGACAAAATATTTGCAAACTTATATCGAAAAAGGGCTAATATCCAAAATACATAAGGAACTCATACTACTCAATAGCAAAGAAAACAAACAATTTGATTTAAAAATGAGCAAAGGAACTGAATAGCTATTTCTCTACAGAAGACATACATACGGCCCACAGGTATATGAAAAAGTGCTCAGTATCACTAAGCATCAGAGAAATGCAAATCAAAACCACAATGAAACAGCTCTTCACACCTTTTGGAATAACTATTATCAAAGACAAGAGATAACAAGTGCTGGGAGTTCCCCAGTGGTCTAGTGGTTAGGATTTGGTGCTTTCACATCTGTGGTCCAGGTTCAATCTCTGGTCTAGGAACTGAGATCCCACATCAAGCAGCTACAAATCATGGCTGGAGAAAAACAAACAAACAAAAAAGAGATAAGTGCTGAAAGGGTGTGAAATAAAGGGAACCCTTGTACAATGTTAGTGGGAGTATAAATTGATTCAGCCTTTATGGAAAATAGTACAGCCATTTCTCAAAAAAATTTTAAAAATTGACAATAAAGATACCATATGACCCAGAAATCCCACTTCTAGGTACATATCCAAAAAAATGAAAATAAAATCTCAAAGATATATTTGCACTCTCATGTTTCATTGCATCATTATTCACAATAGACAAGTGGTGGAAACCATCTAAATGCCTATTGGTGGATGAATGGATAAAGAAGATATGGCATATAAATGCAGGAGGATATTATTCAGATGTTTAAAAAAAGGAGAAAGAAATTCTGCCATTTGCAACACCACAGATGAACCTGGAAGACTTTTATGTTGGGTGAAATAACTGAAGTTACAATGTAATAATATTTATTATTATTATTATAATTAAATAAGGCAGAAGGAAACTTTTGGAAGTGATGGACATATATGGCATAGATTGTGATAATGGTTTTGCAGATGTATATCTCCAAACTCATCAGGTTTTATACATTAAATATGTACAGATTTTGTATGTCAATCATGTTTTAATAAAGTGGTTTAAAAAATCAAATCCGGAGTTCCTGTTGTGGCTCAGCGGTAACGAATATGACTAGTATCCATGAGGTTGCAGGTTCGACCCCTGGCTTAAAGATCCAGTATTGCCATGAGCTGTGGTGTAGGTTGCAGATGGGCTCAGATCCCTCATTGCTCTGGCTGTGGCTGTGGTGTAGGCTGACAGCTGTAGCTCCAACTTGACCTCCAGCATGGGAACCTCCATATGCTGCAGGTATGGCCCTAAAAAGCAAAAAAAATTAAAAAATAAAATCTGAAGGTGTAACTCGCTCTACCGTCTTCAACAAATAAGCAGAAATGATATAATAATTATAATATAGGACTACATAAAAGGTGAAATAATATCAACCTAGTGCACTTTTAATAATTACAAATTAGGCATTCTTGTTGAGAGGCTAGAATCTCACACCAAATCATGAAGAACACCTCTGTAATTTGGAAAATTTATAGCTAACAGCATAGAGTTCCCAAAACACATTCTAATTTACAAAATGTCTAGCATAAATGTCTACAGATGGTTCATTCATTATTTCCACAAATATTGATTGAGAGAAGCTTTGTGTTAGGCATTGTATGAAAATAGATAAAGCTTTGCATAAGAATATCGTAAAGTAAGAAAGATACATAAATTATATACTAAATGGAGACATTTATGTACTTAGACTGTATAACTATTTCATTCTTTTTTACAGTAAAGAGTTAGTTTATACTCAAATTAATTGATAAATCCAAATGTATTGCTAACAAAAATGCTAACCGTTTTTTGACAGAACATATATGTCCATTTAAAAATTCATATGCAAGATTAAAGGGGCAAGAATAATCATAATTATTCTGGGAGAACAAATAGAAGACCTACCTTACCAGATACTAAGATGTATAAAGCCATAGTAATTAAGACGGCATTGTTTTGCTTCAAAGAGGACTGATTTACTAAGGAAACAAAATAAAGACGCCAGAAAGAGAGCTACATATGTATATGGAAATGTGGTATAAGTCAAAACTGGTATTTCTGATTCCTGGGAAAAGAATAGAAATTCAATGTTATGTTGGAATCATTGACTTCTATATAAAATAAATTATATCCATTCATATATGAATTTTTATAAGTTCCAGATGGATGAGAGACTTGAAAGTACAAAGCAAACTTTTAGAGTTTTTAGGAAAAATATGTAGGAGAATGCCTCTATGACTTTAGAATAGGGGAATATTTCTTAGATAATGCATAAAATTGACCACATAAAAATTAAAACCTCTGCAAGACCAACGCCACAACAAGCAGAATTAAAAGCCAACCAGCTGTTTGGGAATAGATTTACAGTGTATATTGACAAAGAATTAAATACGCAAAAAGGATGATGTTAGGGAAAAAAAGACTTGGTTGAGAAAAACAGATCTAAGAACGAAACATTCAAGATCAGGAACCTCCAGCTGTCACTCCGTTCAGAGCTCTCTGAGAGATGCAGGTTCAGCAGAACTGACTCTACCATAACCCCTAAACCTCTGATTCACATGTGGCTGGAAGGAACTTGTACATTGTCTCTTCTTGTAAACAGAAGCTATTTCCCTTCTTTCTCCTCTGTCTGAGAGAAGGGAAGGCAGAGCTTCTTCTCCCCCAAACCAAAGGAACACTCAAAACACCAATTGGTAAATTTGACCCTGGCTGCCAGAAGGACCTGTTGGTATTTTGCCTCTGGTAGAATGTTTACTTAGCCACTGAACTTGCTGATCGTCCTCACACTAATGGACTAGGAGAGGAGAGACTTGGGAGTGATGGCATGCTGGCAGACCGCGAGGCAAAGAGAAGGAAAGCCATATCTCCTGGATCTCAAACTTGCATTCCAGTTTCCAAGAGGACTTCTGTCTTGCGGGTGGTGGTTACAACAGAAAGCAAAGACACACTCAATTCAAAGACATGCTCTGAAAAGCTGCCAATTAAGGATCAGTGGAAGATAGAGCCAATGATAGAAGGAACACGCAGTGCCTTTGGAAGCCGTTTGAGAGGAGGCCATCATTCGCTGAATCTGCTGGAACCATTCTCTTCCCCTAGGAAGCCCATAGACATCAAGTTCAAACACCATTTAAGGCCAACCAAGGAAAGAACTAAGCCTCAACACTTTAGAAGCAGTGGAGCAGGGCAGAATCTGCCTCCTATCACTCTTGCCTGCCCAGCATCCCAAAGTGTGTTGAGATTAGACATGTCCCCCTCACACCCACACACACCCCATTCCAAACTTCTAGCCCTGCAGGTCCCACCTATTCAAGAGAAAGATCTAAGATTTTTTTGATCAAATAAGAGACCTAGTTTTTAAAACACACAAGAGTAAATCTTAGAAAATGTGATTGAAAAGTAGTGAAGACGCTGAGATATTGTCCTAGTGGAAAAGGGGGCTTCAACAGTACACTTAGTAACACTTATGTGAAAAGCAAAAGCATTTGAATTTTTACAGTTGAGATTCCTCACCAAAACACTAGGAATCGGCACCTATAATATATAAAGAATGCATTCTAATTAATACCAAAAAAGAAATGCCTATGAGAAAAATGGGTCTTTTCATTATCTAAACTCAGTGGCTCAAAACAACAATCATCATTTCTTTGCTTTTGAGTCTGAAATGTTGGCAGGGCTCCAGTGGGAACAGCTTGTCTCTGCTCCATGTGACATTTGCCATGACTGGAATGTCCAAGGTGACTTCTTCACACATATGTCTGGCACGTCAGCTAGAATGGCTGGAACAGCAGGGAGGCTAGAGGGACATCTCTCTCTCTTCATGGCTCCCCACGTGGCTTGATTGGACTTCCTCACAGCAGGGCAGTCTCAGAGTAGCTGGACCTCTTGCATAGTAGCTGGCTTCCTCCAAAGAGCAAAAGCAGAGCTTGCCTTGTTTTCTTAGGCCCAAACTGGCACCATGTCAAGTCTGCCACATTCCATTAGCTGTCCTAGAGAAACGCACCCTCATTGTGCCAAGACATAAAGATGTTCATCACAGCATTGTTTGCAATATCAAAATACTGGAAACAACCCAAAGGTCTAATCAGTAGGCCTTAGATGACTAAAATATGTTATATTTATATAACGAAGCGGAGGAAAATTAACAAAGGGGATCATCTTTCGTCAACAAAAATAGACCCCAAAACAATATTGAGTAGAGTTAGAAATCATATACTATCAAACAAATTATACAATTTTGTGAAAAGCACAATGCAGAATTACACTTTTTTTCTTTTTTCTTTTTTCTTTCTTTTTTTTTTTTTTTTTGGTCTTTTTAGAGCTGCATCCGAAGTATATGGAAGTTCCTAGGCTAGGGGTCGAATTGAAGCTGTAGCTGCTGGCCTACACCACAGCCACAGCAACTCAGGATCCAAGCCGTGTCTGCCACCTACACCACAGCTCATGGCAATGCTGGATCCTTAACCCACTGAACAAGGCCAGGGGCTTGAACCCGTGTCCCCATGGATACTAGGAGGGTTTCGTTATCACTGAGCTACAACAGAACTCCATAATTTTGCACATATATATATATATATATATATATATATATAGTGAAAGTATTAAATCATGGACTGTAAGGAGTTTGCGACAGTGGGGAAAGCATTAAGTTTTAAAGTATAACTTTGCCAGTTTGAATCCCAACTTTGCCACTTTATAGCTTTATGACCATTAGCAAGTCACAACTCCTATAATCCTTAGTTTCCTCAACAGCAGGATGAAGAGAGTATTTAAGGATATGTAGTGAAAGTAAATCCATGGGCTATAAGGATTGCCTCTAATTGCCTCCAGGAAGGAAGAGAAAAGCAGTGTTCTGAGAAAAGGACACAGCAGAATTCAGATTTATTTGTTATGTTTCAACTATTTTATTTTTTAAGTCTGATGTAAATAAGATGACATTTTAATATTTTTGATAGCTCTTTACTATTAGTATGAAATATTCTGAAGCTTAAATCATCCTCAGAATTAAGAGTTTGTCGGTATCAAAACTGCTAATCTAGGTAGTAGGCCCAGGATAATGTAGTTTGGAAGCTGTCAAAAACTATAAAAGGTCTGTGATTTTATCTTATTTATAAGATAGCCATGTAGCCTGCCACAGTTTTATGTATGTTAACAAAACACATGAGATTTCTGGGTCAGAAATAAAATGCTTATTACTTATGATAATAACAATAGCCAGAGTATCAGCATCTGTGCCAGCTCCCCAAATCCCAATTCCCACAGGACAATACAAAGAAGACTGTATTATAGGAGAGTAACACTTAGCTTACAGAACCTTCTTTTTCTATAATGAGCAGAAGACTAGTTTGCCTATGTTCTAGATTCTCTCTCTATTTTCCAAGGTTATAGGCAAATCTGCTCCAGGAGATATTATATCTATCTTCCAAGGAGGACTGCTATACAAGCATCCTTGAAAAGACAGTCCAGGACAAAGGCAGTCAATGCTTTTGTTCATAAAATATTCAGGAAGGTAAGTGACCTATGGAAAATTGTCTCCTAACATAACAAATTTTAATGTGTGCAAAGGTACCCCATTGTAATAGCAGTCTCATAGGACTAATTATTACATGGGTTAGATAAAGACATATACCTAAAGTTTTCCAATTTCAAAAAGTACTTCACTTATTCTTACTATAAACCCCTCTGTTGCAGGGAGGTCATTGAGGAGCAACTGCTGGTGATTGGAGAACCAGACTCAGGTAAACGGAAGCTCCTCCTCACCCCTTCTCCTGTCCTCGGAATGTATGTTGTGCCCACCATTCCCATAGCCAGAGCTATGTCAAGGACACGGCCTTGGGAGTGTAAGATGTTGTTGAGGCCATCTGGACCAGATATGTGATGGAACTCAACTAAGGCCTCTATATAAACATTTTAAGATGTTGGCAGGTGGGTGCAGAGATGTACTTGTGGTCACCCAAGACAAGTCTTGTAAATAATTTCTCTTGCTCCTTAAAACTGCCACCTACAGTCTGGAGAGGTCCGCCTCTTTCTTCAGTCTCTCCTCTCCCTCCATGTATGAGGCCCAGTTTGCAAACCAACACTCTGCAAGCTAAAAAGTAAGGATTATGTAAAAAGCTAACTTGTAACAAAATAAAACAGTCTTGCACCTCAAGTACAGCGTTTTTTAAAACACAAAATGTCATTTTAAATTTTTATCAGGAAAGAAAAAATAACTACATAAGACCAGAATATTTAAAGGTATCCTAACCCATAAATATGCTACACTATAAACAAGCTACCATAGCATAAAATAAAATGAGCTATAGATACGCTTTAGAATTAACTCCAGTACACATTATGATGCATAATAGCTACTGCAATCTTTAAAAAAAAAACTTATAATGTATGTTTTACTTCTTTATGTTAGTACAAGAAAAAAATTCAAAATGCCATACAAAGTTTTTTTAAAGGCCTACATTGAAATTCCAAGAAAGTCAACCTGAGTTCTGACATAAGGATAATGATAATGGATAGTTATATAAAACTTTTTGGTCTATAAAACACATAAAACATTTTTACATGCAAAGTATTAAAATGCTGATTCCCAAACAACTTAGAAGCAAAAAAAAAAAAAAAAAATTCTTATACTATGTCCCTGTAAGGGCTTTTGAGTACACAATGGGTACTCATTAAAATATGCTTACTGTGGTGTCCAGGCTCTGGACAGGAGTTTGAGACAGTGTGAAAAGGAAAAATTTTCAAGTCCAACTTTGCCAGTTGGATTTGAATCCCAACTCTGCCATTATTGCTTTATGAACTTTAGCAAGTCACGATTTCTACAATCCCCAGTTTATTCAACATCAAAATGAAGAGAATGATATCTAAATTACATTTCAAATGGCTAGCTCTATGTATGGCACATAATGGGTCTCAATATTAATTCTTTAAGTTCTGAATGTCTCTATATTTAACGATACTAGTACATAGATTAAAAAGTAGAGGTCAGTGTGGGCGTGCACTTTACATACCAAAGAGGGGCGTGGTTGATTGATTCTTATTAGGGAAAGCAATTTAAATGTGCTATCTCTTACCTAAGTTCCAGGAGAAACACATAACTTGTATAAGTTAGGCCATTCTGTCAAACATTCGACAAATAGAAAGAAAACATTGCATTAACTTTTTTGTAAGGAATAAGACAAAAACAAGGATGTGGCTTTACTTACAGGATCAACGCCAGGCCAGAAGTTAGCACAGGTGAGTTAAATTTCCATTTATTCTCCTAAATAGCTGTGTGGTCTTAAGGAGGGGGGGATCATATATTTCCTACTCACTGGGCCCCAGTTTATCTGTCCAAGAGAATTTCATTTATTCTAATACTTACTGATTTTTTTTTGGTTAGGCTCAAGTATTTCTAAAAAAATGAATCAAGGACAATCCTTGCCTGTGTATGGGGACACCATTAGATTCCTTTCCTATCAACATTAGCTCTTCTGCTCCGAAATATTCACAACTTAAAAAAAAAAAAAAGAAAGAAAGAAAGGAAGAGAGGAAGGGAAGTAGGGAGAGGGAAAGAAAAGAGGAAGAGAGGGAGGGAGGCAGCAAAACCCTGTTTTGGTCAAGCATCATCTACCCGGATCCAAAAGATAAGTCATGATTTTTCTCAATGAGTCATGACAATTCATTTCCCCTTTGCACAATATTCTCTTTCCTAGCCTCGCTTGAAATTAAAGGATGGCTACATTGCCCAGTTCTGGTAAATAAGGCATAAGAGATCATCAAGTGATTTTCTGTGATAAATTTTTTTCACTCATAAGGAGATGTTTTCCCTACATAACTCCCCTTCTTCCTGCTTGGAATGCTAGAGACACAGTATCTGGAACTATGGCAGCCATATTGTGGCCATAAGGTCACAAACGCAGAGAAGATGAATCAATTCCATTCAGGATGATGGGAAAATATTGGGCCTTTAATAATAATCATTGAGCCGCTGAATATTACCTCAGAACTTTTTTTACTGAATAAACGATATATGTCATTATGATTTAAGCTACTCTTTCTTGGTGTATTTTTTACTCACAGCTAATTGCGTTCCCCACTGATACACTGCATTCATGGGAGTTTTCCATCTGGTAGTGGAGGCAGACAAATTATTAGAAAAGTGCTATAGAGTTAAATAATTACTATAATAGAGATGTAAATAATTACTTACCTAGCTGACAGGTTCCTGCAAGGACAAAGAAGCAAAGATATGAAAACATTGTTGAGAAAGATACGCAGTTCAATACAAAAGATCATATTGGTATGAAAATATGAGTGGCATCAAATATACAGAAATGCTAAAATCTTGCAAGAGAATAGGGTGGTAATAACGATAACAGCTAACTCTCATTTGAAAAATATCTCTATGACTTCCCTTCATGGCTCAGCGATAACAAACCCAACTGGTATCCATGAGGACACAGTCAATGAGTTAAGGATCCAGTGTTACCCTGAGCTGTGGTGTAGTTTGCA
Source organism: Phacochoerus africanus (assembly GCF_016906955.1). Taxonomy (NCBI): domain Eukaryota; kingdom Metazoa; phylum Chordata; class Mammalia; order Artiodactyla; family Suidae; genus Phacochoerus; species Phacochoerus africanus. The sequence goes on along the minus strand of NC_062547.1, from coordinate 20,542,429 downwards.
GACATGGCTTGAATCCAACTTTGCTGTGGCTGTGATGTAGGATGGCAGCTACAGCTCTGACTTGACCCCTAGCCTAGGAACTTCCATATGCCACAGGTTCAGTCCTAAAAAGCCCCCCCCCAAAAAAAACCCTCTGTGTATTTGTTACAATAAAAATAATAATGAGTTGAAGTTAAGTGATCAAGCTATTTGAAAATGCTCCTAGAAATTATTTTCCCTCTATGATGGAGGATATTAACATTGATTTTTCTGATGGCATCTTTTTTTAAAATATATGCATTTAGTGAATATCTCTCCTTTACCCTAAATATTCCATTGTTACTATATTTGAGCTTAACTTTAACTTTTTTGTGCTAACATGGGATCAATTCTCTTAAATCTTAAAAATGTAATACGTTATTATTGACTATATACGTGTATATAACATTACACAGCAGATTTCTAGAGCATGTTCAACTTACTTAACTGAAAGTTTATGCTCGTTGATTAATAGCTCCCCATTTCCGTCTCCCTTAGCCCCCAGTAATCACCATCTAGTCATTGACAGAGTTTTACATTTTAGATACTTCATATGAGTGAGGTTATATAGTACTTATCCTTGGCTTAATTTCACTTATTTGTTCTCAGGGTCCATCCGTGTTGTCCCATATTGCAGAATTCCCTGTTTTTTAGGTCGAGTAGCATTCCATTGTATGTATATGGCACATTTTCTTTATCCATTCATCTGCTGATGAACATTTAAGTTGTTTCCACATCTTGGCTATTGTAAATAATGCTGCCGTGAACCTGAGAGTGCTAATATCTCTTTAAGATCCTGATTTCAGTTCTTTTGTATATATACCCAGAAGTGGGATTTCTGAATCAAGTGGTAGTTTTATTTTTAACTTTTTATGAACTGCCATACTGTTTTCCACAGCAACTGCACACCAGTTTGCATTCCCACTATTGGTGTGTAAATCTTCCAATTTCTCCACATCTTTGCCAACACTTGACCACTTCTAACTCTAATAAAGTGATCCCCTTGGCCCAGGACTTGTTCTGAAGCTCTACATATATTAATTCATTTAATGTTCTAAACAGCCCCAGGATATCAGCTCTATGACTATCTCCATTTTAGGATTTAAAAGTAGCAAAATTTGCACAGATAGTAAAGCAGCTGATATTTGAACCAAGGCAATCTTATGCCAGAACTGATGGATTCAACCACCACACTCTTCTACCACTCTGCAAAGTTTTTTTTTTAATTACTTATCTTACCTATTTTTTAAAAAGTAACAGGAGTTGACTTTTAATTTTAGGAATAGTCAAGTCCTTCAAGAGATAGTTAATACCAGAGCATAGTCCTCATTAAGTGCTGAGAAAATTGCTCTGGATAAAATGGTACAGAGTGAATCATTCTGCCTTTTATTAAGCAGGAATGAATACACATTCCACACATTTGATGAAGGCATAATTAACTATAAAAGAACTAATCAAATGCCTATAAATCATGTTCCCTCCTCTTCCATGCTATCTGTGCAAAGTTGCTGTTCTGAAAGTTACCTGCATGTAGGGCCATCACACAGAGCTGCACAAGCTGTGTACTACACAGCCCTGGAGATGCTATTCACATTTTAACTTATGTGAATGGCACTGCCTGGAATGGTAGATTGTGGCAACCCTGCTGACACCCCCTTGTTCAATCTTGCTTTCTTGCCATATTCCTTACACCTAACTGGTATTTTAAAAATATGGCATTCCCTTGTGGCTCAGCAGGTCAAGGATCCAGCACTGTCAATGCTGTGGTTCATTTTGCAGCTGTAGAGCAAGTTTGATCCCTGGCCCAGGAACTTCTGCATGCCATGGGCATGGCCAAAATAATAATAATAATAATAATAATAATTGAACTAAGCAAAATGGTTTGGAAGCAAAATAAAAGTTGAACATAGTCATAGACAGTGTATATGCACATGCACACACACACACAGATATAGATTCACATGACTATAATGACAGACTGATTATGTTGAACCACTTTGCCACTTGTTAATGGAAGCTTAGTCTATGTATAAGAGACTGACCAGAGGCCATCTTCGGTGACATTACCAACTAGACTCAACACTCCGAAAAGTTAAAATACTTTAACTAGAATCACTAGTTAAATGTCATTAAAATACTTTATCTAGAATCTCAAGATTATTCTGGTCTCTTACCAGTCAGAACAAGTTCAGAAAGTGTCTCAGGAACACATATAATGCAGTAAGAGCTTTGAGTCAATCTTGCAACCAGTAAATGTGGCATCTCAATTGCCAGGTTTATCTGTCACTTTACTAAATGTTTACTCTGTAACAGGAATGGTGCTGAGTGCTTTGCGCAGATCATTTTACTTAATAGTCTCTGGATACATGACATATGCATATGATATTGATGGAAAATGTGAAGCTCAAAGGAGGTAGCAAATTGCAGTGTGTACTCTCTCTTTTCTAACAGACCATCAATTTTGTACAGATATCCACTCCTCCCTCAAATTATTCAGTGTGATCTTCATCTCAAACTCCAAGACTAGAAATTTTTTAGCTTCAGTTCATCATAATATTCCTCTTCCCATGTCATGATTGATTTATAAGTGGACATATAAGCTTATTCCGTCCAATGAAAAGTGAGGAGAATTTTGCTATGAGGCTTTTAGGAAAGATGCTATCACTTCTATAGAAGAGACAGAGAAATAACTAGTCTGCCTTAGTCTTCTGGAGAATTTCCTGTCTGGGTGTGTTACCCAGAATCACTGCTGCCATCTTTCCACACACTTGAAATTTAAGCCCACTGCTTGGCAAGGACAGAACCAAGAGAATCACAGACACAGAGCCAGGGTTCTGACATACTGACTTGCAGCCTACCTTGCCTCAGCATTTCTTTCTTTTTTCTTTTCTTTCTTTCTTTTTTTTTTTTTTTGTGTGTGTGTGTGTGTGTGTGTGTGTGTGTGTGTGTGTGTGTGTCTTCTTAGGGCTGCAGCAGTGGCATACGGAGGTTCCCAAGTTAGGGGTCAAATTGGAGCTATAGCCGCTGGCCTACACCACAGCCACAGCAATGCAAGATCCAAGCCATGTCTGCGACCTACACCACAGCTCACAGCAGTGCCGGAACCTAACCCACTGAGTGAGGCCAGGGATTGAACCTTTATCCTCATGGATACTAGTCAGATTCGTTTCCACTGAGCCATGACGGAAACTCAGCCTCAGTATTTCTTGGTGTGTGAGACAACAGTCTTGCCCAAAATCCAGTCTGAAGTAGATTTCCAATTAAGTGAACTTGACAAAAAAAAAAAAAAAAAAAAGTGCTAGGTCTGAGATTTGGGCATAGGTCTGTCCATTTCCAAGGCCAAAACCCTTAACCAGGACACTGTATTTCCTGTGAGTGCTGAATATTTCTCTGGTGTCTGAGGCATAGGCATAAGCATTTCTTCACATCCTTCCCAACACACACACTTGTCCAAGTCTGTGAAACTCAGCCTTTGACTTGTTCCTCCCCCTACCCCGACCCAGCACTCGTATTTCCAACTACTTGAGCTCATTTGGTAATTAGCCTATTTAGTGGAGACAGAAATTGATTTAGGCCTAGTTCAACATGCAAGCTCCATCTCAACTCTCTCAATCACTGGAATGGCTGCTTCTTAGAATCACCACCAAAACCACCACCAAGGACTGACTGGTCATTCCAGTCTGAGATGTACTTACATTGTTGAGTTTATGCAGAGGTCATTCAGCTCATATCTGTTTCCACTATTTGAATGACCTGCTATGTCTTACTTTGTCTCTCAACCCAAATGATATAGAGCTTTTCCTCAAATAAAATTTTTCCCTCACTACTATATGCTTCCTTTAGAAACCCCAAATACCAGATTTTAGATCTACTGTAACTTGAAATAATTTCATTGGAAAAAAAATACAAGAAATTGGACACCGAACTTTGTAATCAGGAATTACCAGTGTCCCTTGGGAGCAGTAAGACAGCATCCACTGCCAGAGTTCCCATTGTGTCTCAGTGGGTTAAGAACCCAACTAGTATCCATGAGGACATGGGTTCAATCCCTAGCCTCGCCCAGTGTGTTAAAGATCCAGCATTGCTGTGAGCTGTGGTGTAGGTCACAGATGCTGCTCAGATCCCACTTTGCTGTGGCTGTGGCATTGGCCAGCCGCTGCAGCTTCAATTCTACCCCTAGCCTGGGAACTTCCACATGCTGTAGATGTGACCCTAAAAAAGCAAAAAAAAAAAAAAAAAGCATCCACCACTAGTCAAAGAAGAGAAGGAACCCAGCATTAATTCAGCATCTTTGCCAGACTCTGTGTTAAATTTTTTATATTACCTCATATTTTACTCAGAATAATCCTATAAGATAGCTGTTGCGGAGTTCCTGTCATGGCGCAGTGGTTAACGAATCTGACTAGGAACCATGAGGTTCAATCCCTGGCCTTGCTCAGTGGGTTAAGGATCCGGCATTGCTGTTAGCTGTGGTGTAGGTTGCAGACACGGCTCGGATCCCGAGTTGCTGTGGCCCTGGCGTAGGCTGGCGGCTACAGCTCAGATTCGACCCCTAGCCTGGAAACTTCTATATGCCACGGGAGCGGCCCAAGAAATAGCAAAAAAGACAAAAAAAAAAAAGATAGCTGTTGCGGAGTTCCTGTCGTGGCGCAGTGGTTAATGAATCCAACTAGGAACCATGAGGTTGCGGGTTTGGTCCCTGCCCTTGCTCAGTGGGTTAAGGATCTGGCATTGCCGTGAGCTGTGGTGTAGGTCGCAGACGCTGATCGGATCTGGCGTTGCTGTGGCTGTGGCCTAGGCCCATGGCTACAGCTCCGATTCAACCCCTAGCCTGGGAACCTCCATATGCCGTGGGAGCGGCTCAAGAAAAGGCAAAAAAAAAAAAAAGATAGCTGTTGCTAGTGCCTCAATGGACAGACAAGCAAATGAAAATAAGATTAAGTAATTGCCTTTAGGCAACATAACTAGTAAATTTAGAGTGAGAATTGGAACCTGTGTCCAGCTGAGGCTAATCTCTTGCAAAGAAGATCATCCATGAGCATTCTAAACCATCCCAGCACACTTCCCTGATTAAATAAGTGCACTTATGGGGGCGTAGCTCTGGCCTTTGGTGTTATTTTAGCCAGGGATAAGGCCTGTGCTTTTCCTGCCAGATACATTGCCTGATGCATTGGTGAGGGGGAATCATAATAAGAAATTAGATATGACTATTGTAAAAGCTTTAATGATAGTCATGACTGCAGAGAAAGAAGTAAACAGTGTCATTATCTACCTTAAAAGAAAGTGTGGGTCAGGAAATAGCTAAGGTTAAACTAAGTCTGGGCTCATCATAATTCAGCACCACGGGCAGCAAAAGAGGGGCAATAAAACTGAAATATGAGACAGACAAGAGATAAAGGGAGAAGAAAGAAAATGCTTAACTCCCAGGTTCCTCCAAAAGAATTTCAAACTGTTGAGGGTTTTATTCACCCTTTCATTCAGAGCTATTTGTCTTCCTTATGCCATCCAAACTCCTTCCTGCAGCAAAGCCATTCTCCCTCTTTCTTGACAATGCAGATCGCTTCCTCTGTGGTACCCACTCCAGTTTATTTAAGGCCCACAGTGGCTTTACTGGTGCAGAGGTCAGCCATCTTTCTAAGAAACATTTTGAGGAGAAGGAGGTGGGGGCTGACCACTTCCTTCTCTGGTAAAGGTCCAGCAGCACCCAAGACCAGAAAGGATGTGGCATAGGACTCATCTGTATTAGTTATGCAAGCGAAAATTGTTTCCATTTTATCAATACTGTGAAGAGGACTTTAAACCTAGTGAAGTGGAGACTCTGATAAAAGCTGATCGTGGCTCTTCATCCTTCATAAACTACAGAAACAGCTCATCAGGAAGGAGTGTTGGGAACAAAACTGAAGTTAAATAGGGGAATATTGTGAAGACAGGCAGGAGTTTACCCAGGAATATGCATGAAAGACAAAGATGAACATTTCTGATTTTAGCATATGTGTTTCCAAAGCAAGAACATTTCTGGAAAAGAATAGTGCATTATATGCATTCCCTGAGGGATTTGTGAATACAATCTATTATGAAGCCAAACTACAAATTCGTAAGAATATATCAGAGCAGTCTCAATTAAAGTGTTCACATTCTAATGGATCCCAATTCCACTCTGACCATCCCTGCTCTATGACCTTCATTGGATCATCCTGCCCTGGGCTTACGCTCTTCTTTGAGAATTGTACTATTGTTAGACTATATATGTACAATCATATATTATCTTATGATACTATTACACTCTATAAAATATTAGACTCTATATAATATTCAGCACATATATTAACATATATGTGCTATTGATATAATGTACCTATATATGTAACATATATTATTACATTAGATGTTATGTTATACTTTATACTACTCTTTGAGTTTATTGGGCAAGAATATCACAACTTTTACATTCCTAACAAGCTTATGAACAAATGTCAGAATCAAAGTTCCATGTTTCTCTTAAAATGAGCCTAATAGTATGCTTAGACTTTAGTAGGAAAAGAGAACTACTTTATGCTTTTTTTTCCAAAGAAAAGTTTTCTTTTGTCTGAGAAAGTTGTTCTTCTCAGTGGAACAGAAAGTCGTACCTGAAGTATTGTAGAAAGAATAGACTATCTACACCAGCTATCAAATCAGCCAGACAAACCAAGGTGGAAGCTGTCCCATAGGGTGACAATATCAGGAGTGACATACAACCTCATTCCTAAAATTAACTCCCAAGCTGACTTATGAGTTGTAGGAGACCCTTTATTTAACAGTGTGAACTAAAAGAGCAACTTTTCATTGTGGGATACTAACTGGTATTACTGAAAGTCAACTTGGTTTAGGAAATTCTAGGTTAAAGAAAAATTTTTTTTTAATGGAAGCATTTCTTAGATACTATCCTGTCCATCTGTGTTATGAATTTCCAAGAGTAGTGGCACATTATGCAGAATTTTCCAAATAGGGGAGTCCCGTCATGACGCAGTAGTTAATGAATCCGACTAGGAACCATGGGGTTGCGGGTTCGATCCCTGGCCTTGCTCAGTGGGTTAAGGATCCGGCATTGCCAGAGCTGTGGTATAGGTCACAGACGCGGCTCGGATCCCACGTTGCTGTGGCTCTGGTGTAGGCTAGTGGCTGTAGCTCCTATTGGACCCCTTGCCTGGGAACCTCCATATGCCATGGGAGCAGCCCTAGAAAAGGCAAAAAGACAAAAACAAACAAACAATTTTCCAAAGAAAAAAAATTTGTTTGGAAGTTCTTTTTAACATGGAGCAACTTTCTATACTATACTAGTGTTCTGAGGAAACACTGGGAAATAATTGTACGTGATGCAAAGAGAGGATTATTATCTTGAAGCTTGCATTTAATTGTAGGTATAGTAACCAGATCATAAAGGCATCTTCACTGACAGAAGAAGAAGGAGGGGGAGGAGGGGAAGGGAAAGGAGAAGAAGGAGAAAAAAAGAGGAAGGAAAGCTAAAAGGCCTTTCATTTGTATGATTTCTATGACTCTGACAGTGTTTGTTGGTGTGTCAAGTGGGAGATAGTATAATATTTAAACAGAAGATAATTTAACTGAAAGAACTGCCTCAAAGACTGTGCCTATAATGTGAAATTATCTGAGATTGACTAAAAGGTGCAAGCAATGATAGCCCTTAACACAGATAAGGAACTTGGGCTTCTTTTTGTAAAACTCACGAGAATGGAGGCCTCTTTGATAAGAGAAAACTGCATGCAGTTTAAGAATCAGACAAAAGAGATGATTTATCATAAAGTTAATTTTATGAATATTATCCTTTCTGGGAGGAGAAAAAGCTTTCATACTCTAAGTCCTACTTTTCTTCCCTAAACTTTCAAAACTCCACTTCCAAATTGGTGACACGGTATCTTATGTGAATGACCAACCGAGTGACTATTTGGTACCATTATGAGCAGAAAGTAATGTTCAGGGTAGTCACACTTCAATTAGTTATCTTTTAGAAAGAAATAAAGAAACAATCAAACAGCAAGTATACATATGTTTGCTCCAAACAGTGATCTGTTTATGTACATGCTATTAGTACAAAAAGAAAAAAGAGGATATGAAAACTTTCCCCAAAGCCTATTTGGATCAAATCATGCAGCAGATAGAAAGCTCCTACTAATCCAAAGGAAACAATAAATTATTCTTCCATAATCCCTCTGCAAAATGGGTCGTTCTAATTTATTCCTCCTCTGTACTATACCAATGCCCTCTAGAAGAGATGGTAATTCTGCCACTATTTGCCAAAGAAGCTTTGAACACTTGAGCACTTTGTTTATTAAAAGACACAGTAAGGCACCTAATCTCTTCAGACTTAGACTTTCATAATAGCCCATGATCTCATTCTTCTTATGCCCCAAATGAAAGAATTAGGGGGCAGGAAATGAGTCAATGTCATCTCAGGTCTCTTCACTTAAGAACTTCAAGTAGCAGAGACATATTCATCTCTTTATACCCCCCACTTCAAGCATGAATATGGTGGACATTAGGTTTTTTCCCCTCTTGGAAAGAAACATTGTTTTCCAACTTTGTTTTAAAGCATTTCTACCTCCCTAGAGATTAAATCTTAAATCTAATCTAAAAACAAAAAGGTAGAGTTTTAGAGTTACAGTCTCCACTATTGCTGCATATCTAGATCTCCAAATCTATTTGAAACTGTAACCTCCTCTGAGACCATCCTTAATTCTCAACAGCTGTTATTACACATTGTAATTGGTTAGCAGCACCTAGCACAGTGCCTGGCACATAATAAGTATTCGATACATATCTGTGGAAGAAGGACAATAGCAGAAATGGGGTAGTTTTACCAAGACTAACTAGAATTCACTCCTTCATTCATTCATTCATTTAAGAAATATTTGTCAATCGTGGCACAATGATACGCACTAGAAATAGAACAGTAGTTTGCATCTATTAACCCCAGATTCCCAGTCCATCCCACTGTTGACAACCATAAGTTGACAACCATGAGTCTCTTCTCCAAGTCCGTGATTTTCTTTTCTGTGGAAAGGTTCCTTTGTGCCATATATTAGATTCCAGATATAAGTGATATCATGTGGTATTTGTCTTTGTCTTTCTGACTTACTTCACTTAGTATGAGAGTCTCTAGTTCCATCCATGTTGCTGCAAATGGCATTATTTTGTTCTTTTTTATGGCTGAGTAGTATTCCTTTGTGTATATATACCACATCTTCTTAATTCATTCACTTATAATCAAAAAAATAAAAATTATTTAAAAAATAAAATAATTATGATGGGTTTAGCTAATGACCAAAAAAAAAAAGAAAGAAAGAAAGAAAGAAATAGAGCAGTAAACAGAATCTAGTCTCTACCATTAGGACTTTTCAAAACCTTAAACAAAAGCAGTGTTTCTAGACCTCAGAGATCAGGGAGAAGTACATGGAGGCCACATTATTACAGAGCCTTATAAGCCATGTTACAACCCTCTGTCTTTTTCCTGAAAATAAAGGAAATCATTGAACAGTTTTAAATAAGTGAGAGAATTATATATGACTTGTCTTTTTAAAAGACAACTTGGATTCTTGGGAAGGCAAAGGGGTGTGCAAGATTCGAACCATTACTGGATTTTTCTGTAGAAGATAAGCTCAAAAAGTTCTACATCATAACTGAGATGTTCTTAACAAGTCAACTGGGTGATATCATGGGCACCAAGATAAACCTCTTGCCCAGAAAACCCCTAATCTGCAATTGTGTTAAACACAAAAAGGCCTTTAATTCCATAATTCAAGGGACTCTTTCAAAATCAGATATTCCTGGAGTTCCCGTCATGGCTCAGTGGTTAACGAATCTGACTAGGAACCATGAGGTTTTTCAGGTTCAATCCCTGGCCTTGCTCAGCGCATTAAGGATCCCACGTTGCTGTGAGCTGTGGTGTAGGTTGTAGATGCTGCCTGGATCCCACATTGCTGTGGCTCTGGTGTAGGCCGGCAGCTGCAGCTCCGATTCTACCCCTAGCCAGGGAACCTCCATATGCCACGGGAAGCAGCCCAAAAAATGGGAAAAAGACAAAAAAAAATCAAACATTCCTGGGAGGACTGGTTTAATAAAGGAGAGTGAAGAGAATTGAGGATGGTTATAGTGATCCCCTGGTAGAGAAAAAACAAAGTGAATGAGGTAGAGGTATTAAAACACACTTCTGCTGGAGTTCACTGGTAGACTAGCAGTTAAGGACCCAACTTTGTCAGTGCTGTGGCTGAAATTATGGCTGTGGCATGGGTTCGATCCCTGGCCCAGGAAATTCTGCATGCTGCAGGCATAGCTAAAAAAAACAACCCACACTTCTACTTTACCCTAGTGCCTTAAACCATGTACACTTCTCTGTCTTAGAAGATAATTGCACAAAAAGTTGTCTGAGAACCAAAATCAAGCACCTTGACATGCCCAAATCCTCATTTCTTCAAATGTTCAAAATACATTTTCTCTGGTCATGTTTCTGTTTGCTTCCTTTTAGAGTTAAAACATTTTCACTGCTTCTGAAAACACATTGTTCTAAACACAATAAAATACATTTCTACACAAAGGGAAAATTAATAAGCCAACTTTCATGTAAATTAATTTCTTATTCTTCCTTCAGGATTTCATGTTTCTGTTGCAATCATAAAAATAATGTAGAGAGCCCTCCAAAGGATAATTAAATTAATTACTTTAGTTTTTACCCAGTGACAATGTAGCCTATAAATTTCTCTTAGTATCTTGTGACTTACAGTGGTCTGTTCACCATGTATGTGGAGTTCTACTGATAGTCTCTCTTGAAAGTCTTACACTACAAAAACATCCCTTCATACAGGATGATCTATTTGATACAGGCTCAATTAAACCTGGAATTTGTTTTAAATGAGCTATGAGCACTTCAGGCAATTGATCATTTGGTTTTGTTACAGTTCAGCAAGTGGCTTCTGCTCTTGGCAACAGAATAAGACTGCTTCAGTACCATGGATAGAACCTGGCTCCCACCTTTGGCCATATATTCGCATCTACAACTTTCTCAGGCCAACGCAACTTCTGGCAATAAACAAAAATTCAATATTAAGTTTAAGAATAATAATGAAGGTATGAGTAAGAAGTTAAAAATCAAGAGAGTTTGCCTTTGGAGTTCCCGTCGTGGCTCAGTGGTTAACAAATCAGACTGGAAACCAGTGGGTTAAGGATCCAGCATTGCTATGAGCTGTGGTGTAGGTTGCAGACGCAGCTCGGATCCTGCGTTTCTGTGGCTCTAGTGTAGGCCGGCACCTACAGCTCCAATTAGAACCCTAGCCTGGGAACCTCCCTATGCCCTGGGAACAGACCTAGAAATGGCAAAAAGGCAAAAAAAAAGAAAAAGAGAGAGAGAGTTTGCCTCTTTTAATAACACATGAAGCTTTTCTGGGGAAAAAAAAAGACTAAAATCTGAGCCAAGTATGTTAAAGCCCTGCAGAAATAATACTTTCTTGAAAAAGTGTTCAATTGAAGGATCTTCACAGAAGCTGAGAACCTATTAAATTTCATTCCTTCATCAACTGCCATGCTGTTATAAGATTCATGCATATTTCTTGGGATATCAGTTTTTCTCAACAATGTTTATTAAGCAACTACTATAGCTAATATGAAAGGACTTGTTAACTCAGTCAAACTATACCAGAATGTTGAATACTTTTAATCTTTGCATAAGACCCACTCTGTTATAGGTGTTAAGGTCTTGGTCAAGTATGAACTCTGAGGTAGTTATTAAATTATAATCACAGGAGTTACCGTCATGGCTCAGTGGTTAACGAACCCGATTAGGAACCATGAGGTTGTGGGTTTGACCCCTGGCCTTGCTCAGTGGTTAAGGATCCGGCGTTGCCGTGAGCTGTGGTGTAGGTCTCAGATGCAGCTCGGATCCTACAGATCCTGCATTGCTGTGGCTCTGGCATACGCCGGGCTACGGCTCCAATTAGACCCCTAGCCTGGGAACCTCCATATGCTGTGGGAGCGGCCTTAGAAAAAGCAGAAAGACACACAAACACAAAAAAGTTACAATCATAAATCTTGGTTCAGATAATATGAAAATATCCCTTCAAGAAAAAAAACAAGAAAAAAAATCCTAGAAAATATTTTACCAAAATAACCACACGTGACATTACCTAGAATAAGCCAATGCAAAAAAATTTTTTTCCATTGTCATTCTGTACACCCAGGCCTCTCAAGTTGGCTGTTCTTTTGTTCTCTGTGTATCCCCTGCCCTACCAGTGCCTGCTTCACCTACACCCCACATACAGGACTGGCCTTCCTATGTACTTACCCACAACCTAGCTAGTGATTGCTGTTATCAAAGGGGCCACGGTGAGGGGCACAACATTCTGCTGGTTTCCCTGGTAACTAAGGAGCCTACCCGACTTCAGTTCCCCCTGTAACTGGCAATTTCCCCTTCTCCCGGGAGTGAAAACTGCCACCATGCCCTGCTCCCCTCCACCATGCGCACTGGGACGTCACTCCAGGACTGTACTTCAGAGGTGTAAACTCCCCATTCTGAAAGCAAGAAATAAATATAGCCTAAAATCCCTTATCTGAAATCCGTGTACATCTCAGAATTAAGGAAATTTTAAAATTTTAAAAATTGTATAACTGCATATTATGTAGCTCCCCTAGAATTGTCTAAGACAGCAAAAGTAATCAAACACATATTTATGTGGTAAAATACATGGATATTCACTTTTGCATAGGATCAAGACTATAAATAGCTTTGTATGATGAGGCAAAATTTTCTATCAGGTAAAATCAGATCAGATAGTTAAGGTTCACCACCAAGAGGGTTTTAAGAAAATAATTTTCACAACTTTTAGATTTCAAAATTTTGAATATAAGGCTGTGGACCTAGATTTGTTGAGCAGTGAGCATGAACAATACATTAAAATTTAATATTTATACGGATGGCAAACAAGCACATGAAAAAATGCTCATCACTGATTATTCGAGAAATGCAAATCAAAACTACTATGAGGTACCACCTCACACCAGTAAGAATGGCTGTCATTAATAAGTCCATAAATAACAACTGCTGGAGGGGGTGTGGAGAAAAGGGAACCCTCCTGCACTGATGGTGGTAAGCTACTACAACCACTATGGAAAACAGTATGGTGGTACCTTAGAAAACTACACATAGAACTACCATATGACCCAGAAATCCCACTCTTGGGCATATATCTGAACAAAACTTTCCAGATATATGCAAAAAGACACATGCACGCACATGTTCATTGCAGCACTAATCACAATAGCCAAGACATGGACACAACCCAAATGTCCATCGACAGATGATTGGATTGGGAGGATGTGGTATATATATACAAAGGAATACTACTCAGCCACAAAAAAAAGAACAAAATAATGCCATTTGCAGCAACATGGATGGAACTAGAGACTCTCATACTAAGTGAAGTAAGTCAGAAAGACAAAGACAAATATCATATGATATCACTTACATATGGTATCTAACATATGGCACAAAGGAACCTTTCCACAGAAAAGAAAATCACGGACTTGGAGAAGAGACTCATGGTTGTCAACTTATGGTTGTCAACAGTGGGATGGACTGGGAATCTGGGGTTAATAGATGCAGACTATTGCCTTTGGAATGGGTGGGCAATGAGATCCTGCTTGTATAGCACTGAAAACTGTGTCTAATCACTTCTGATGAATCTATACATGTGTGTGTAACCAGGTCAATATTCTGTGCAGTAGAAAATTGACAGAACACTGTAAACCAGCTATAATGAAAAAAATAATTAATTTTAAAAATAAAAAAATAAAATTTAATATTTATAATAAATTTATGAAAAACATTTTATTATTTCCACTTTATGGATGAGAAAATGTAGACTCAAAGAAAATAAATAATATGATTTATTTATTCTCACACACCAGAAAGAGGGGTAATCAAGAATCAAAGGAAGTCTTTCTGCCTCTACCCCTGGTGTGTTTTCTGCTCTACTTCCTCAAAGGCACCATTGTGACACATAATTGGACAGTCATTACTTCTGTCTGCATTCTGTTCAGGCTCAGAAAGTAAAGGAAAGGAGTGCAATATTAGTTTTACAAGCTAAAATCATGACTACAGATTTCTTTGTTTGGGATTTTTTTTTTTTTTTTTTATGTCCCTACCCAAGGCACATGGAGGTTCCCAGGCTAGGGGTCTAATCAGAGCTATAGCTGTCAGCCTATGCCACAGCCACAGCAATGTGGGATCTGAGCCACGTCTGCAACCTACACCACAGTTCATGGCAACGCCAGATCCTTAACCCAGTGAGCAAGGCCACGACGGGAACTCCTGTTTGGGAGTTTTTTGGCCATACACATGGCATATGGAAGTTCCTGAGCCAAGGCTCAAATCCAAAATGCAGCTGTGACCTACACCACAGCTATGGCAACACCACATCCTTAACCCACTGTGCCATGCCAGGGATCAAACCCCTGCTGTTGCAGAGACAATGTCAGATCCTTAACCCACTGCACCGCAGTGGGAACTCTGTAACTGGAAATTTCTTACACTTCACTGAACATGTTTGTAGCAGAGAACTTTATTTCACTTTATTCCACTTCAAGCGTAAAAAATGGGGTTCATTTCCTAACCTAGTGTCATTTTGATATCTTTACTAATAAAGTCAGCCTCCCTTCTGATTTCAGTTTGTCATGAATATTATCTGACACTCATCAATTGATGAAAATTACAAATTCCACTCTCTGCAACTGGCAGGAAATGAATTAGCAACAGTTCCTGGAATGTACCCAAATTGGCTGAAAAAAAATTGCTAACATGATCCCAGGTCCTGAAATTTCTCTCCCTGTTGTGATTAATGGAAAATTTAAGGAATCTGAGAGATGGAAAAGCCTTTCGTTATCATCTAGTCTAAATCGTCAACAGTATAGATGAAGGATCTGAGACCCTGATACATATTTTCTTTATCAATAGGGCTTACTTTGAACTTAATTATAATTCCAAAGAGAAGTAAACTAATATTTACCAAGGAAACAAAACATGATGATTTATGCAGGCATCACCTTAAAGTAAAGTTCTCCATAAAGCTACCAAACACCCCCATCAGCAGGAGCAGAGTTTGGGGAAACACAAGCAAAAGAAGAGGTGACCTGCAATCTGCCCTAGCCAAAAAAAAAGACCATTTTATATATAATATGAGAGCATTGCCATCAAGCTAGACTTGACTTTTCAGATCACTAGATACTCTCTAAAATGAGCCGATATATCACATATGAATGTTGATTCCATTTGCCTCATTGGCTTTTCCAGCTATACTTACTATCATGAGGCTGTTACCACCACCTCCAAAACTGGCTGGCGATTTGACCAAGAGAAGTTCCGTTAACCTATGTTAAAGACAGATGGCACTGTGCAAAACAAACAAATGGTCTGAACTGAGATGTGCCAGTATGTTCAATAACAATGAATCTGACCCTGTACGTGAGTCAGTCGAAGGTGACCCACCATGGGGAAATGGGTTCACACAAAACTGTGGTTGAAAGCATAGATTCCTCGAGGTTAGTCCCTGACCGTGCCACTTATTAGATCAGCATGACCTTAGGCCAGTTACAAATCTATTGTTTCAACATTTTGTATGCTGATTATATATTACCTTCTTAGTAAGAAAATAATTAAATGTGTTAACTGAAAAAAAAAAAGCTGCTTTTACTATCCATGACTGAGTTATGCTTCACTCACATGTTTAGGGCATCTAAAGGTCAGAAAAATATCAAACTAATATATGGGAGAAAATTGTGTCAGAGAAAGAGCATAAGCTAACACTGCCCTTTGTAGATCTCTCACTATTGTGCATTTTAGTTTCCTCCTGTTTCCTCATCAGAATATTTATCCAGCAAGATTGCGCAAATATTTGTATTTTTAAAAATCCAGCCTTGTACCTAGTGCATGCTATCTGTTCAAAATATAATAGCTATCTATGATGCACATAAAGCCTATACATATTTTCTTTAAACCCTGATTCAAATAAGTTCACAAAGATTGTTAGGAGTGATATTTTCTTTTTATCCAATTTATTTTTCTAAGCACCTTAAACCCCTAACTCTCTCCTCCTGTAGGGAACACAGTCTGTTAACTTTGGATTCAATTGAATTGAAACAGCCTGTATCCAGGTGATATCCAGGAAGTCTACTCAGGAGGAACCCAGACACCAAGGAAAGCCCAATCTGGTGCTTGGGAATATCTTGGCAGGCACAGCAAGATATAGGGAGGGAGAGAACTGCGGACCAAAGCAACATTGTGTCCAGCTGTAGGGGGAATCCACTGAAGGGGCAGGGACCAGAATTAGATGATGCTGATGAGGAGGAGGAGGAGAAAGATGGTAATGATGAGGGAGAAGATGTCAGCAGCGATGATGAGGAAAGTGAATTACAGAACTGTTAAGGGAATTGTTCAAGTTTATACAGCAGGTAAGAGGTAGAATTTAAATTCACATCTTAGAAATCTGGCTCTAAAGCCCTTGCTCTTAACCTCAAAGCAATGAGGTAAGTATAATTCCCAATTCACTAAAGAGGAAGGCAGCCCACTTTACTGCCATGGGAGCAGGTCCAACTGTTTCTATTTAAAAAAAAAAAAGAAAGAAAGAAAAGAAAAGAAAACCTACCACTCAGAACTTGGCTTTCAGACTTAACTGTTTCTCACTCCAAGCCATTTTTTTGTTTGTAATGATTTAGGTAAAGAACTTCCTAGAGGTGAGATAACCTGGTAAGGACTATCTTTATCCCTATAATCCTAAGATTTTTTTTTTTGTCTTTTTGTTGTTGCTGTTGTTGTTGCTATTTCTTGGGCCGCTCCCGCAGCATATGGAGGTTCCCAGGCTAGGGGTTGAATCGGAGCTGTAGCCACCAGCCTACGCCAGAGCCACAGCAACGCGGGATCCGAGCCGCGTCTGCAACCTACACCACAGCTCACGGCAACGCCGGATCCTTAACCCACTGAGCAAGGGCAGGGACTGAACCCGCAACCTCATGGTTCCTAGTCGGATTCATTAACCACTGCGCTACGACGGGAACTCCTGTAAGCCTAAGATTTAGTCAAACCTTAAAAGGGGAATGCAAACCAAGCCTGGTTTTATCTCAGCAATTGTAACTCGTTATGACGTGGTTTAGGTGGACAACATCCTTGGTTGTTCCCAGTATAATTACAGCCCGCAGCTTTGATGAAACAGAATTTGAGAAACAAAATGAGCTTTTCTTTCTCTCTCTTTTCGTGTGTGTGTGTGTGTGTGTGTGTGTGTGTGTGTGTGTGCGTGCGTGCGCGCGCGCGCGCACCTGTGAGTCTTTTTTTTTTTTTTTGCTATTTCTTGGGCCGCTCCCGCGGCATATGGAGGTTCCCAGGCTAGGGGTCTAATCGGAGCCGTAGCCACCAGCCTACGCCAGAGCCACAGCAACGCAGGATCTGAGCCGCGTCTGCAACCTACACCACAGCTCACGGCAACGCCGGATCGTAAACCCACTGAGCAAGGGCAGGGACCGAACCTGCAACCTCATGGTTCCTAGTCAGATTCGTTAACCACTGCGCCACGACGGGAACTCCACATGTGGGTCTTTTTCAGCCCTCCCCTGCGGCATATGGAAGTTCCCAGGCTAGGGACTGAATCAGAGCTGCAGCTGCCAGCCTACACTGCAGCCACAGCAATGCCACATTGGAGCCACATCTGTGACCTATGCTGCAGCTTGCAGCAACACCAGATCCTTAACCCACTGAACATAGATAGCCAGGGATTGAACCCACGTCTTCATGGATACTAGTCGGGTTCTTAACCCACTGAACAACAATGGCAGCTGCCCAAAATGAGTTTTTCTTAATGACTAACAAGGGATATATAAGTGCATGTAGCCACACAAATGCGCAAGATGTGGTGGATATGTCTGCTCATGTGTGCAGAAGGACAGAGAGAGAGGGGTTTTCTTCAAAGATATGCCACTGAAACCTGGAACTGAGCCACTCCGTTGTATGAATGAGAACAAGCATCCTTTTAGGATGACTGCAGCCACAAGGGAACACAGCTTGACTGACATGGGTTGCTTCTGGGTGGCTTAGAAAAGAGTACCTCTTTCTCCAGATGGATACTCCTCTGCAACAGCATATATGGCCTGGCAAGCAAACCATAGAATAGTTTAGTCCCCACTTGGCCCTTGGTTAAGTGCTCTTTATTAGCAACTCTGAATATTTTATAAAACTAGTTACATGATAAGTGGAATGAGACATTTAATTTACACTAGGTTTCTGTGTACAAAATATCTCAGAAACAATCAGCAAGCAGGCTGATTGCAACAGCTGACTCCAAAATGTCAAATGTAACTCAATAGTCTACTTGTGGCGAGGGGTGCATTGCAGTGCCTTTAACCTGGGTTTCTGATATTAAGCGAAATGGGTGCAGCATTCCTTTGGGGGAAAAAAAATGTCTCTTCAATTGGTACATTTTTTCCCCCCTCATGTAAGTTTTCTTTAGAGTACATTGTGGATGGCACAATCTGCATAGCATACATGGTGCCCGTGCCTGGGGACATCTAGTTGTCCTGGAGTTTGGAGGAAGAAAGAGCCAACTAAGCCAGTGGCGTGACACTCTGGGAAACCAGTGGGAGCATTCAGACAATAAGTGTTGACAGAACATAAGAGTTACAAGCACTTCATAATTCAAAGAAATTTCCCAGCTCTCACCTTGGTGTCAGAGACATAATTACCTAGAGTTCATGAAGAAAAGACTGGACATCCAGAGTAAGGATGTCACATCAGAAACAAATATTTGAAGCCCCTCATGATTCCCCCTCACTTCCTCTACCAACCTAGTTGGACTCCCTAGTTATACTTCTGACCTTTGTCATCAGGATTGATTCGTGGGAACATAGGATCATTATTAGACTTACCCCAGTAATGCCCAGACTCGGCAGACATTCCAAGGTCTAAAAAACATTGCTGATGGAAACCAAGTCAAAAGTTAGAAAAATAAATCCTAGAGTTCCTGTGTGGGTTAAGGATCTAAGGCTGTGTCTCTATAATGGCTCAGGTCACTGCTGTGGCACTGGTTCAGTCCCTGGCCTGGGAACTTCCATATGCCGTGGTCATGGCCAAAAAAAATGTTAAAAATAATTTTAAAAAAAATGAATCCTTACATTACTTTTTTTTTTTCTTTTCTGTCTTCTTGATGATGTCTTCTGGCTCCTATCATGTTCCTGGAAGACTTTAGCTTTTTACACAGATCCATTCATTGGCAGTCATCTGCCAAAGAGTATGGCCTTCACCTTTGTAAGAGGTACTTCAAACCCCTCTCCTCGTTGGCCTTTCCTACCAACCGTGTTGGCAGTGACATGCATGGCATGATTCGCGGGACTCCAAGAGGGTCTTTACACCAAAATCATCTCCAGAAAAGAATGTATATGTGTGTGTGACCAGGTCTCTTTGCTCTACTGTAGAAAGTTGACAGAACACTGTAAACCAGCTATAATGGAAAAAATTAAAATCATTTTTAAAAAATCATCTCCCTAATTGTCATCTGAAATACTACTATTGTGCTTGCTTCGGCAACACTTTTACTAAAATTGAAATGCTACTGTTAACATTTTCTTTCTATGAGTTGAACATTTCCTTCTCCCTGGTTCTCTAGCAAAGATAATAGAACACTTCCCCCAGTTATCTGCATAGCTGTCTTCTTTACCTCCTGATCTTTACTCAAATGCTGGCAACACCATCCCTGATGACTTATCTAAAATTCAACTCCACACCATCTTTCTTGCTTTATCTTTTCCCATAGCACTTATCATCATCTGACATATGTGCATCTTATTCTCTATTTAATTATTCTGCTAACTCCTTTCCCCCCTTCCATCTTGGATATAAGTTCCACGAGTGCAGAAACTTTCATATATTTTGTTTATACTTACATTCTCTGAGCCAGAAGAATACCCAGCACATAGTAAGAATTCATTAAGTATTTGCTGAATGAATAAATTTATTATTATGAGTCAATAATAAATTAATGAATCACATATTTGGTGTAAATTTTTTTAGTGAAAAAGATCAGTCAGGCAGATTTAAAAGGAAACCCAGAAGAAGTAACATAAGAAAGAATTTGAAAAAGTAAAGAGAAGAGACCCAAAAAGCCCATCTTACATCTTTTGTTGTGTGATTTTTTCCAGCATTATATAGAGCTGCATAAAAACCAGTTTTGTAAATCAATGAAAAAATATGACTGTCTTCAATAGATATGACCCATTATAATTTAATTGTCCCCATCCAGTATGGGTCCCAATGAGTCTATTTTAACATTGCTTTCTTCAGTGATGCATGTATGAATTATTTTATCTCCCCACCACTTCCTCTACATTTGTATATGTGACTATGAATGTGTCCCCTTGCTCACTGAAGGTTGCATTTTTATTTCTTTCCTCTACTTCCCTGTGTCTTCCCTTTAACTTCTCCTGCCAAAGCCACCTACCCAGACCTAAAATTCTGGAGGTTCCACAGACAGCCCAAACAGAAGAACCTATAAATAAAAGAGGTCTTTATATTCCATCTAATGGACTGATGAGAAGAGGGTCTATTAGAACCATAAAAACACTTTAAAGCATTATTTTTAGCAAAGCAGTCACTGTTTTGAAACTAAGTCCAAAATTAATTTCTAAAGGACTTAACATTTTACATGGTTTTATGTAAATTAATACTATTTAGGTCAACACAATTCAAAAAGATACATGCACCCCAGTGTTCATTGTAGCACTATTTACAATAATCAAAACATGGAAGCAACCTCAATGTCAATTTTCAGTGGAATGAATAAAGAAGATGTGGTACATATATACAATGGAATATTATTCAACTATAAAAAATAACAAAATAATGCCATTTGCAGCAACATGGATGGATCTAGAGATTATCATACTAAGTGAAGTTAGACAGTGAAAGATAAACATCATAGGATATCACTTATATGTGGAATCTAAAAAAAGGGTACAAATATTTGCAGAACAGAAACACACTCACAAACTTTGAAAACAAACTTATGGTTACCAAAGGGGACAGATGGCGGGGAGGGATGGACTGGGGGTCTGGGATTGGCATAAGCACATTGTGGTATATGGGACAGATAACCAATGGGGACCTGCTGTATAGCATAGGGAACTCTACCCATAGTCTATGATAATCTATGTGGGAAAAGGATCTGAAAAAAAATGAATGTGTGTTCATGTATAACTGAATCACTTTGTATATGGCAGAAATTACCAAAATATTATAAATCAACTATACTTCAATAAAACTTTAAAAATGGAAAAAATATTATTTAGGTTAATGCTCAAGTTTTTAAATCACAGTTAATACAGTCATTTTCTGTGTATTTTTTTAAGCTTTGCCTATTATTTAATATGATTTTATTACTTCTTTGAGCCATACGTTCCCTATAGGTGTTCCCAACTCTAGGTCAGCCCTCTTCTCTCCATTTACACTAAGAAGAGTCCCATTGCATTAGGAAACATTTATATGCTAAAATCAACTACTGGAAAGGTAATCACCAGGTGTTGGGGGGGAACAGGGTGTTATTAATCAATAGGCATAAAGTTTCAATTACAATGAATAAGCTGTAAAGATCTGTCCTACACTGCACCTGTAGTCAACAATAAAGGATTGTAGAGTTCAAATTTGTTAAGAAGTCAATCCCATATTAGGTGTTCTTCCCATAATAACTTTTTTATGGCCACACCCACAACATATGGAAGTTCCCAGGCCAGGGATTGAATCTGAGCTGCTGCTGTGACCTATGCCGCAGCTACAGCAATGCCAGATCTTGAACCCACTGTGCCAGGCTGGGGCTTGAACCCACACCTCTGCAGTGAAAACAAGTCACTGCTGCAGTCAGATTCTTAACCCACTGTGCCACAGCAGGAACTCCCGTAATAATAATTTTTTATTGAGGTGTAGTTGATTTACAATGCTGTGGTAGTTCTACTAGTACTGCAAAGTGCTCCAGTTATACATATATATATATATTCTTTTTCATTACAGGTTATTACAAGATATTGAATATGGTTCCCTGTGCTATACAGTAGGCCCTTGTTGGCTTTCTGTTTTATGTATACTAGTGTGTCTTTTAATCCCAAACTCTTATTTTATCCCTCCCTCCCCCATAATAATTTTTTAAATGATGGTATCTCTATGCTGCTAACTCCCTCGTATTTATTTACCTCTAAATCACATTTTCCCCTAGTGCCAGGCTCATAGAGCCACTTGCTCTCTGGACATCTCCACTCAGACATATATTAAGCAATTCAAAAGTAACAGGTCCAAGAGTTCCCATCGTTGCTCAGTAATTAACGAACCTGACTAGGATCCATGAGGATGTGGGTTCAATCCCTGGCCTCGCTTAATGGGCTAAGGATCCAGCATTGCCGTGAGCTGTGGTGTGGCTGGCAGCTACAGCTCCAACTCAACCCCTAGCCTGGAAACCTCGATATGCCGCCCTAAAAAGCAAAAAAAAAAAAAGTAACAGGTCCAAAATGGAGCTCTGGATTTCTGACCAGCATTAAACAGTTTGTGAGGTATAAAACACTTCAGGTATGTTGTGAAGTGTAGCATTTTTTATCAAGGCTTTCATAAGCTAGAATAGGTTGTTATTTTCCGAGAGTTTTCCAGACATGGGAATACACTTGAGAAATGCTGTTCCAGAACACCCTTGGGAAATGTCAGTCCAGATTCAAATAGCCTGGATGCAAAACCTATGGTTTCAGCTAGAAAATACAGAACCAAGTTTGTAGCCCTCAAGTGAAGCCATCCCTAGCAGCTTTAGCAGGGCTGAGGGAGGGTGGGCTGCCTACAAAGAGCTGATGTTGTTAACAAAGGCAAGTTGATGTGCCCAATGGACCAGGAGGCCAAACAAATGGAAAGGTCAGAGTGTGGAGCAGAGAAAGTCTTATTGCTGGGCTATGCAAGGAGAAAAGGTGGCTGATGCCCCAGAAGACCCCGAACTCCCTGAAAGCTGTCAGCAAAAACTTATTTTTTTAATTATTTATAATGATTTTTATTTTCTTCATTATAGCTGGTTTACAGTGTTCTGTCAATTTTCTGCTGTACAGCAAGGTGACACAGTTACATATACATGTATACATTCTTTTTTCTCACATTATCATTCTCAGTCATAAGTGACTAGATATAGTTCTCAGTACTACACAGCAGGATCTCATTGCTTATCCATTCCAAAGGCAGTAGTTTGCATCTATTAACCCCAAATTCCCAGTCCATCCCACTCCCTCCACCTCTGCCTTGGCAACCACGAGTCTGTTCTCCAGGTCCATGATTTTCTTTTCTGAGGAAAGATTCATTCGTGCCATATATTAGATTCCAGATATAAGTGATATCATATGGTATTTGTCTTTTTCTGACTTACTTTACTTAGTATGAGAGTCTCTAGTTCCACCCATGTTGCTGCAAATGGCATTATTTTGTTCTTTTTATAGCTGAGTAGTATTCTATTTTGTATATATACCACATCAAAGACTTTTTATATGCCTGGTGAGGGCGAGGCATCTCAGCTTTGTGATCAACCTATGTGAGGTAGAGAGCAATGGGGGTTTTAGCATCTGAAAAACTCAGGAAACATGCATGGGACAATCTGGAAGAAATGGACAATTTTCTAGAATCTTACAGCCTGCCAAAACTGAATCAAGAAGAAACAGACCAACTGAACAGACTGATCACTAGAAATGAAATTGAAAATGTCATAAAAACACTCCCTACAAATAAAAGTCCAGGACCAGATGGCTTCACAGGCGAATTCTATCAAACATATAAAGAGGATCCGGTGCCCATCCTCCTTAAACTCTTTCAAAAGGTTGAAGAAGAAGGAATACTCCCAAAGACATTCTATGATGCCACCATCACCCTCATTCCAAAACCAGACAGAGATACCACCAAAAAAGAAAACTATCGGCCAATATCATTGATGACTATAGATGCAAAAATTCTCAACAAAATCTTAGCCAACCGAATCCAACAACATATCAAAAAAATTATACACCATGACCAGGTTGGGTTCATCCCAGGTTCACAAGGATGTTCAACATACGCAAATCAATCAGCATCATACACCACATTAACAAAAAAAAAGTCAAAAATCATATGATCATCTCAATAGACGCAAAAAAGCATTTGACAAAGTCCAACATCCATTCATGATCAAGACCCTCGCCAAAGTGGGTATAGAGGGAACATTCCTGAATAGAATCAAAGCCATTTATGAGAAACCCACAGCAAATATAATCCTCAATGGGGAAAAACTGAAAGCCTTCTCACTCAAATCTGGAACAAGACAGGGATGCCCTCTCTCACCACTGCTCTTCAACATAGTTTTGGAAGTCCTAGCCACAGTGATTAGACAAACAAAAGAAATAAAAGGCATCCATATAGGAAGAGAAGAGATAAAACTGTCACTGTATGCAGATGACATGATACTATACATAGAAAACCCGAAGGACTCAACCCAAAAACTACTTGAACTAATTAATAAATTCAGCAAAGTAGCAGGATATAAGATTAACATTCAGAAGTCAGTTGCATTTCTCTATACCAGCAATGAAATATTAGAAAAGGAATACAAAAATACAATACCTTTTAAAATTGCACCTCACAAAATCAAATACCTCGGAATACACCTGACCAAAGAGGTAAAGGACCTATATGCTAAGAACTATAAAACTTTAATCAAAGAAATCAAAGAAGATGGAAAGAAATGGAAAGATATTCCATACTCCTGGATTGGAAAAATCAATATTGTAAAAATGGCCATACTACCCAAAGCAATCTACAGATTCAATGCAATCCCTATCAAATTACCCAGGACATTTTTCACAGAACTAGAACAAACAATCCAAACATTTATATGGAACAACAAAAGACCCAGAATCGCCAAAGCAATCCTGAGAAACAAAAACCAAGCAGGAGGCATAACCCTCCCAGACTTCAAGAAATACTACAAAGCCACAGTCATCAAAACAGTGTGGTACTGGTATCAAAACAGACAGACAGACCAATGGAACAGAATAGAGAACCTGGAAATAAACCCTGACACCTATGGTCCATTAATCTTTGACAAGGGAGGCAAGAACATCAAATGGGAAAAAGTCTATTCAGCAAGCATTGCTGGGAAACCTGGACAGCTGCATGCAAAGCAATGAAACTAGAACACACCCCTCACACCATGCACAAACATACACTCCAAATGGCTGAAAGACTTCAATATACGACAGGACACCATCAACTCCTAGAAGAAAACATAGGTAAAACACTCTCGGACATCAACATCATGAATATTTTCTCAGGTCAGTCTCCCTAAGCAATAGAAATTAGAGCAAAAATAAACCCATGGGACCTCATCAAACTGAAAAGCTTTTGCACAGCAAAGGAAACCCAAAAGAAAACAAAGAGACAACTTACAGAATGGGAGAAAACAGTTTCAAATGATGCAACCGACAAGGGCTTAATCTCTAGAATATATAAATAACTTATACAACTCAACAGCAAAAAAGCCAATCAAGCAATGGAAAAATGGGCAAAAGACCTGAATAGACATTTCTCCAAAGAAGATATACTGATGGCCAGCAAACACATGAAAAAATGCTCAACATCGCTAATTATAAGAGAAATGCAAATCAAAACTACCATGAGATATCACCTCACACCAGTCAGAATGGCCATCATTAATAAATCCAGAGATAACAAGTGCTGGAGGGGGTGTGGAGAAAGGGAACCCTCCTGCACTGCTGGTGGGAATGTAACTGGTACACACTATGGAGAACAGTTTGGAGATACCTTAGAAATCTATACATAGAACTGCCATATGACCCCGCAATCCCACTCTTGGGCATCTATCCGGACAAAACTCTCCTTAAAAGAGACACGTGCACCCGCATGTTCATTGCAGCACTATTCACAATAGCCAGGACATGGAAACAACCCAAATGTCCATCGACAGAGGATTGGATTCGGAAGAGGTGGTATATATACACAATGGAATACTACTCAGCCATAAAAAAGAATGACATCATGCCATTTGCAGCAACATGGATGGAACTAGAGAATCTCATACTGAGTGAAATGAGCCATAAAGACAAAGACAAGTACCATATGATATCACTTATAACTGGAATCTAATATCCAGCACAAATGAACATCTCCTCAGAAAAGAAAATCATAGACTTGGAGAAACAGACTTGTGGCTGCCTGATGGGAGGGGAAGGGAGTGGGAGGGATTGGGAGCTTGGGCTTATCAGACACAACTTAGAATAGATGTACAAGGAGATCCTGCTGAATAGCATTGAGAACTTTGTCTAGACACTCATGTTGCAACAGAACAAAGGGTGGGGAAAAAAATGTAATTGTAATGTATACATGTAAGGATAACTTGATCCCCTTGCTGTACAGTGGGAAAATAAAGAGAAAAAAAAAAGAAAACATGCATGGGATATATTATCTGGGTATTATAGAGAGGAGCTACAGCAGAGGATATGGAGGAGGGGGTCTTTCCCAGGTTCCATAGGGTCCCACTCAGTTACAATATCTGATTTACAGGAGTAGGTGTGTGTAACTGACTTCAATTTACAGTAATAATTCAAAATAACAAGGAAATGTTTTAGGAAGAGGAAGTTAGAATCTGACCTGATGTCTTGATGGGTAAATATTACAAACAACTTTGAGGACCATCAAGACCCAATTCTGGATCAAGAGAGAAGAAGCTGGCAGCCTCACTCTATAGCACTGGGAACTCTATCTAGGCACTTGTGGTAAACCATGATGGAAAATAATGTGAGAAAAAGAATGTATGTATGTATGTGTGACTGGGTCACTTTGCTGTACAGTAGAAAATTGACAGAACACTGTAAACCAACTATAATGGAAAAAATAAAAATCATTTTAAAAAATGTAAAGAATAGAAGAAGCTGGCAGACTCCCTACCCCTCCACACCCTGAGTTTTTAAGAAGACACTGATACTGGACATTCTTACATCTTGGGAAAATGAGTACCTTCCTACAAAATGATGGTAGCAATGACGCTGCAGTCAAAGCCCATTATCACATTACGAACCTCATTGTAAGAGTTCCCATAATGGTTCAGTGGTAACAAACCCAACTAGGATCCATGAGGATACAGGACAATCCCTAGCCTCGTTCAGTGGGTTAAGGATCCAGTGTTGCTGTGAGCTGTGGTGTAGCTCACAACTACACCAGCTCCAATTGAACCCCTAGCCTGGGAACTTCCATATGCTGCAGGTGCGGCCCTAAAAAGCCAAAAAAAAAAAAAATCCCTTTGTACTATGCAAAGAACTAGCTCTGTAGTCAGGTTGACCTTGATTCCCAATATGGTTTAGTGATGAAATGATTCCATGCACTTTGGAGTAAGTTACTTAACTGCCATGAGACTTCGTTTCCTCACTGGAAGGGTTACAGTGAGAAGAATTAATTTATATATTCATGTATTTAAGTGCCTGGGCAGTACCTGTCTCATAGTAGGCTCTTACTATTAGAAGATTAACTCTTAAGCCCCACAGTATAATTTTAAGGCACTACCATTTTAATACTTTCTATATTTTGAGTACTGCAGGAAGCTGCCTCCAAAAAGGAGAAGATTTATAATCTGAATAGGTTAGGGTTTCATAAAGCACAATGAAGCATGCGAGGGGCTCTATCAAAAACCATAAATAAGCCAACATACATGAATTATGCAATTGACTCTCAATATTCACGTAAGGAAAGAAAGCAGATGGGGACAGTCTAAAAGAGTGAGTAATGTAAAAAAAATCTTTTAGATTTTTCTTGACATTTGCAGTGAATTCAGATGTACGTGGTAATTCAGGAAAAAGGGATTTTTAATGTATTTTCCGAATGAAATCCTGGCTCAGGACAATCAGCCTGACCACAGCATTTCCCTTTGTCTCTTCCCACACGAGGACTAAACAGAGGCTGATTCAGAAAGAAAAGTGCAGGCCAGTGTTCACTCACTCACACTTCCCCAATGATAGAGACAGCCTCATTCCCTGGATAAAATCTATATGCCCAATAAGTACAAAGGGAACTGTTAAAGAAAAAAGGCCCAGGAGTTCCCGTGGTGGTGCAGCGGAAACGAATCTGACTAGGAACCATGAGGTTGCAGGTTCAATCCCTGGCCTCACTCGGTGGGTTAAGGATGTGGCGTTGCCGTGAGCTGTGGTGTATGTCGCAGATGCTGCTTGGATCCTGTGTTGCTTTGGCTGTGGTGTAGGCTGGCACCTGTAGCTCCAATTGGACCCCTAGGCTGGGAACCTCCATATGCGATGGATGTGGCCCTAAAAAGCAAAATAAATAAATAAATATAATATAAATAAAAAATAAAAATTAAAAATTGTTGCAATTCTCACTTAAAGTAAAAAAAAAAAGTTTTAAATGGCATCACTTGTTCTAAATCCCAGGATACCAAACCTAGACTTAATAACACCTAACCTAATTGCAATTTTGACCTTCCCCAGAAATGTAATCTTAAACAATCAGTTTGGGAATTTTCTAGCCAGCACCAATGAGGTATTAGCACTTGAGCTCTGGCCAACTCCCCAGGGGAAGAAGATGTGATCTGTATGATAAAACCTTTGCCTTTTCTTTCCCAAAAAAGATATCTTGGCCTAAGAAGAATCCTTTCTTACCTTTTGCTAACAGCTCCCTTGCCCCACCCTTCTTCCTATAAAACTCTTCTATGTCATACAACCCCTCTGAGCACCCTACTCATTGCTAAAGGGAATGCTGTCAGATTCATGAATCACCTAATGACGCCAATGGGATCTTCAAACGGAATCGGATGCATTCTGTTTTTTAACAGAGTGAAATATGGAAATACCCACAGAGCAAGGGATTGAGTCACCAGGGATAAATCAAAACACATGTAATCAAAACATTAGATAATGAAGATTTGGGGTATGCTGTCCTTTGGCAAAATTTCATAGTATTAGTTTTGATTTGACAGAAGGCCTAGCGACAGAGATGATATTAGGGTGGTGTAAGAACTAAAGAAAACGTTCCATGGAAACCCAGACCCAAAAAGCACTTGCCTTGGGCATTGCCTTGGTAATTGGAAACAAAAAGGGCATTTCACTCATTAACCATGGAGACTGCTAAACTCTAAATCTACACTTTGAGGAGTTCCTGTCGTGGCTCAGTGGTTAACGAATCCAACTAGGAACCATGAGGTTTCAGGGTTCGAACCCTGGCCTCACTCAGTGAGTTAAGGATCCAGTGTTGCCAGTGAGCTATGGTGTAGGTCACAGACGCAGCTCGGATCCTGAGTTGCTGTGGCTGTGGCGTAGGCTGGCAGCTACAGCTCCGATTAGAACCTAGCCTGGGAACCTCCATATGCCACGGGTGCAGCCCTAGAAAAGACAAAAAAAATAAAAAAATAAAGCTACACTTTGACGTTCATAAAAAATGAAGTCAAGTGTTTTTTCCCAGGCTCACTGAGACCAAACCTCCACTGGCTTAAAAAATCATCCTAAATTTTCTCCATGCAGTGAAATATTGCTTGAAAAACATGTTCTCAATGATTCCCCTCCTTATATCCACACCCCTTGCAATGTGACTTGGTAGATTTTTCTATCCAAAGCCAGAATTTATTTCCCCACCTCTCTAGTCAGGACTGGCCTTGAAACAGGCTTCAATCAACAGAATGCTGCAGAAGAGCCTATGGAAGTTCCAGAGTCTAAAACATAAGAAGTCTGGAAGCTTCCACACTCACAGAATCTTGCCAAAACTTGCCATGTGAACAAACCCAGGCTAGTCCGCTAGTAGGATAACTGTCCATAGACGAGCAGAAATAAGCTATTCCCACTGAGGCCATTCTAATCAACCAGCCATAGGAGAGTCTGGCAGTTAATATAAATGAATGGGCCAGCAAGGAATAGAAAAGTCACCTAGCTGAGCCCAGCCCAAATCTCCAACCAACAGAATTATAAGGTATATACCTGGCTGGTTGTTTTAAGCCACTGTGTTTGGGGGAGGGAGTAATTTGTTACACAGCAAAAGCTAACAGACAGGAGCTCCCCCTGTGGCTCAGTGGGTGAGGAATCCGAATGCTGCAGCTCAGATTGCTGCAGAGGCACACGTTCAATCCCCAGCCTGGTGCAGTGCATTCCGGTGTTGCCACAGTTGTGGTGTAGGTAGCGGCTGTGGTTCAGATTCAATCCCTGGCCTAGGAACATCCATATGCCCCAGGTGCAGCCATTAAAAAAAAAAAAAAAAGCTCACTGACATACCATCTCAGGAAGAGATGTTAGAAAACAAGCTTCAATATGCAACATAGATAAGCCTGGGTCTCCTGTTTCTGGATGAAGGATTGACTACTGAGATTAGAGCAAAGGGGTTCTGACCATGGGGTAATACCGTGGCCTGGCATCACCTCACAGACCTCCATGTGGCGTCTCCCCTCAGAACACAGTAATCATTACACAGAGATGGATTTTTACGGTTTTCCTACAGTCATCAAATGGCTACTGTGAACAATTACGGTGCTTTACCAAGAGATAACGTTCACATTCTGTAATTTCCAGCAAAGTGTCTTCTCCTAGTGAGACTTCATAGGCTCATAGATTTGCCCCACAAAGGACCTGACTGAAGGCCTCTGAGTCTCTCCTCACATGGGGACTAATCTCCATGCTGCTTCAGATCGGATGGCAACAACTCGGATCAGAGGGCTCAGAATTGCCCTTGGGAATTGGTCTGAGATGACCAAACCCCTTCCATTGTTATTTATTTATTTATTTATTTATTTTTTTTTTTTTTTTTTTTTTTTTTTTTTTTTTTTTTTTTGCTATTTCTTTGGGCCGCTCCCACGGCACATGGAGATTCCCAGGCTAGGTTCTAATCGGAGCTGTAGCTGCCGGCCTACGCCACAGCCACAGCAATGTAGGATCCGAGCGCACTCTGCAACCTACACCACAGCTCACGGCAACGCTGGATCGTTAACCCACTGAGCAAGGGCAGGGACCGAACCCGCAACCTCATGGTTCCTAGTCGGATTCGTTAACCACTGCGCCACTGACGGAAACTTCTTCCATTGTTATTTAAATCTTTAGCTGGAGATTTTCCTCAAGAGAATGAGATTTTGTTTGACAGCAACAGGCGCATCACAGAGACATTTGTGAAAGCATATTTTTTTCAGTTTTTACGAGTTACAATTAAAAAAGAACCATCAGAGGCCAACCATAACAGGCTTTCACAAGCCTTTAGAGTCAGCAGAGTTATAGGACATTGTTTCTGTTCCTTGAAAAAGCAAATTTCTTTGGACCCACAGAGAATGCTTAATGTTCAGTAACAGACAACTTGGGCAAACACAGGTGAGTGTAAAGTGGGTACAAGTTAGTAGCTGGGAGGAAAGAAAGAAATTCACTTTGGTTCGGAAGTGTAGCTGAAATATGGCCTCTGTACACTGGTACCAGTTAAGTCTTGGAGACAGACTCTTGGATGAAGCAGAAGGAACAGCTTTATTGCTCTGCCAGGCAAAGGAGGCCACAGCAGGCTGATGCCTCAAACCTGTGTCCTCCCTTGAGAGGGGATGACAAGGGGCCTTATAAGTTTAGCTCGGAAGACAGGTTATTGATTATGCTGTCTACATCCTTCTCCCTCCATAGATCATTTCAGAGTCATCAAAGCCAGCATCAGGGGGTCCAGTGATGGTTTCTGGTGGTCTTTGGGGTTATGGCTCCTTGACCTTCTCTCTGGAATGAAGATTGTTAGGGATGTTTCCATTACAAAAAAAAAAAAAAACACTAGGTGCTATATTACTCTGAAGAGTAAACATTAGTACAAGAAAGCAATTAAGCAAGGAAGAAATCATTTGTGAAAAGCCTGGAGTACCCTCGTGGCTAAGCGGAAATGAATCTGACTAGTATCCATGAGGATGCAGCTTCATCTCTGGCCTCACTCAGTGGGTTGAAGGATCTGATATTGCTGTGAGCTGTTGTGTAGGTTGCAGGTGCAGCTTGGATCTGACGTTGCTGTGTCTGTGGTGTAGGCCAGTGGCTGTAGTTCGTTCAACTCCTAGCCTAGGAACCTTGGCATGCCGTGGGTGCAGCCCTAAACACACACACACACACACACACACGCACACACACACACGAAAAAAGGCCCGGAGTAAGTTCGTGGGCCAAGGCTGGACATAACATCATGGAGACTGTTTTAACTAGTTTTTAGCTGTAACAATATTTCCTAATTATTAACTCTTGAGGTAGCCTTTTGAGACTGAGGGGAGGCCTGCGAGGCTAAAGGAAAGCCTTTTACTTCAAAACACATGGACTCAGGGGCTTATACATGGTTTCAGAAGAAATCTTTGTGGGGGTTCTGGGGGGAAAGAAGTTTGAGGGAAAATTTTTAAAGTAGCACATGCCCAAGAAGGTCAGCTCGGGGAAGAAAAAGAGAGCATAGGAATGTGTAGGATCAGGACAATTCTTGGAAGAAAATTCAGTTCAGACAGAAGCTCTGGGTTGGTCGTTTCTGCTCTGTGGATTAATAAGAGGAGAGAGAAAAAAAATAGACAGCTGAAGGAAGGCATAAAACTCTCCTCCCTTAGTCCTGAAAAAGACATCATTTCCCTTTCCCCTCATCCATGACAGTGTTAAGGCTTTGGTCCTCACCCTCCAGGGGCAATAGGCTGACAGGAGCCACCCATTCCAGGGGTAGCTGCCCCCTCCCATCCCACTCTAATCCTGGCCCTGCCAGGATAGAGCGAGCTTAGGGCTAATGGCTCTTGGATAAAAGCAGCTTGATGGAAAAGGGGAAACATGAGAGAGCTGTGTAGTCAATATCAGTGTCTCAGAGATACAAGGACAATGAGCATTTGACCTTTGGGGAGGCTGCCTCACAGCTCATCTCTCATCCGGGCACCAGGTCTCACCTGCTTTCTCAGAGTTAATGTATCATAAGAGCTCTCTGCTCAGACGGACCGAATAAAAGCAGTCATCTTCTCTTGACAGTGTTCTCCCTACACCTTGTGCTCTTCTGTCACCGTTCTCTCTCCTGCTGTTCCGATACACAACAGTTTCATTTTTAGGGCCTGAATGGAGAAATTGTCCTTATATAGAAATACCCTTGCAGACCCCCCAGGGCTATCTGATAGAAACCACAGCCAGTAAATTCTGATGGTTAGTTTGGCTCTGTGGTCAGATCCCAGGAATACTGAGGCCACGAGATGGTTGTTCTCGGGACAGCCTGTCACACATCATCCATCCGACACCCATCTTGGAGTGTTGATGCAGGTTGACTCAGCACTGATCCAACCCAACGATGAGAGAACAAACGAATCAACCAGGATGTCCAGGGCATAGCAGGTGTACCATTAACTCAAACAAAGAACAGCTCCTTGTTGCAAAGTGTTATATTTCTTTTCCCCATTCAGAAACCATACTTTTTCCACCCATGAGGAAATTGTTAGACTTCGCTCAGTTGGAGTCCTGGTTTATTTCTTTTCATTCCTTTCTGAAATTTTCCTCTAAAAAACTTAGGAACGTGTCACTACAAAAGGTAAACCTTCAAAACAGCCAAAGAGGCACTGATCTTGCTTGCAAGTTTTTCTGAATCCAACATGAAAGGCTCATGTGAACAAGGCTCCTTAAGGACCTTCTCTCAGCAATGAAGTTGAAGAAACTGCCTCAGATCCCTTCCTTCCAAAGCAAGTCACACGGGCATGGCAACAGGACTAACTGCCCAGATGTGTGGGTGTGGATGTGTCTGGATTTGAAAATTCTGCCAGTATTTTGGCAGATAGAACTTTTTTAAAAAATTCACAGTTCTATGTCCATTGGCTACTTGGTCTTAAACTTTCCTCTCTGCAATTTCCTATTGCAAAAGTCAACAGCAATTTTGTTGGTTGCCTACTGCCAGACCTCCCCAACGCTCTCTCTCCATCCATCCAACAGCTATCATTATGCAGCATTTACTGCACACCTGGTAGTGCACTAAGGCTTTACTTACAGTATCTCATTTAATTCACAAATCTATACAGAATACATAATTATCCACTTTTTATGGATCATAAAGGAGCTCAGAGAGGATGAGTGGTCATAAAAGTAAGAAATAGCAGAGGTCAGGACTCAAAACCTTGTAGAACTGACTCCAGAGCCAAATTCTTTGTGGCAGTGATCTATCATCCTGCAATTCGTTCACCTCCTAATTGACTCAACAATCTCCCTGAAGGCTTGCTGAGCCCATTGCCAAGAACAGCTATTGACATCCAGGAAATCATGATGCGAGCACTCGCTTAAAGGTCATGCATCTTGCTCCAGGTCCCGTTAACTATTCTGACCATGAAGTCCAGGAACAGAATTCATGTGTCCTGTCTTCCTAATGCCCACCAGTCTCCTCTGGGATCACCAGCCATGGGTGTTCCAATTAGAGTCTCCAACATTCAATGGTCAAATGTGCCTGTCTGAAGTCAGTCACCTCCAGATTAGAACAGCAATTCCACCTTTAGGGCAGTTCCCTTATCTCATGCACTTCTGTTTCCTCACATGTTAAAGAGAAAAAAATCACATTGCACCACCTCTTATAGGATAGTTTGGGTGGTTAAAGGTAACAACTGAGATGAAGTGCTTAGTTGACATAGTAACGGACAGTAAGGTTAGCTACCTGGAAGTCAGGTGTGTTGGTATTGGAGCTATGGGTCAACATTTTTACACGGTGAAAATCAGATGTGCAGAAAGAAACATTAGTTTGCTTTCTTTAATTGAACATTAAGTAGCATCATATTGGATGATTCCATCCCATTAATCACTGAAGAGGTGGTGGAGTGGAGGGGTTTCTGTCCTCTCAGCTCTATTCTTTCTAATCCCTACAAGGATTTCTACTTCCCCTTCTTGCTGGGTAGGAATTACCTGTACATCATACCTTCCTTCTTTTTTACTTTGCAGACACTGCTGCCCAGGAAGGAAGTCCTCTTTTCTCTTATGTGACACAAACTCTCATGGCTTAGCCTAAATGGTAGACAGGATTAGAGGAAAGAAGTGGACATGCCAGTAAAGCAAGATTAAATGGTACTTTATATATATATATATATTTTTTTTTTTTTTTGGTCTTTTTTGCTATTTCTTGGGCCGCTTCCGCGGCATATGGAGGTTCCCAGGCTAGGGGTCTAATCAGAGCTGTAGTCTCCGGCCTACGCCAGAGCCACAGCAACACGGGATCCGAGCCGCGTCTGCAACCTACACCACAGCTCACGGCAACGCCAGATCCTTAACCCACTGAGCAAGGGCAGGGACCGAACCCGCAACCTCATGGTTCCTAGTCAGATTCGTTAACCACTGCGCCACGACGGGAACTCCTAAATGGTACTTTATAAACACACTCCTTAAGAAATCCCATATTGGAACAGAGATGAGAACCATTTATCAGATTTGAAAAATTATATGGCCTAGGCAATATAATTATATTGGATATATTATATATTATATATACACTATATATAATATTATAATTATATATCCTATGGAAGATGTGGGAAAATGGAAACTCTCTCACATGGCTGTGAAAAAAATTACAAATTGGTATAATTGCCTTAAAGAGCAACCCTGTGATTCTAATCTACTTTTTCCCCAACTCTATTTGAGCATGATTGATTTTCAGTACTTAAAATGTAGCTGGAGCTTTTGTTTATTGATTTATTGATTGATTGCTCTATTTTACTTCACAGATACTATGTTTTGTACAAATGAAAGGTTCGTGGCAACCTTGCATTGAGCAAGCCTATTGGCACCATTTTTCCAACAGCATTGATTTTAATTAAGGTATGTACAATTTTTTTTAGACATAATGCTATTGCATACTCAATAGACTACAGTAAAGTATAAACTATAACTTCTACATGCACTGGAAAACAAAAAAATTCATGTGGTTTACTCCATTGCAAAATTAACTTTATTGCAGTGGTCTTGAACTGAACCCACAATGCCTCTAAAGTATGTTTATATGTATATATATATATATATATATATATATATATATATATATATATATATGTATTTATACATACTTTCTACTGTTCTCTCTATCCTATAATTCTTACTTTTGTAACTCAATGGATTATCTAACATAATATAATGTAAAAACCCAAATTTAATCCAAAATTGGGTTACAAGTGTGATCCAAAATTACACTTAATTTTAAAACTGTATTTCATTAGAAGTTTGATGTTTAATTTTAAACCCAAAAGTGATTAGCCTTTTTTAAAAAAAACTTCTAATACATATTAATGAGAATTCAAAATAGATGAACTAATTTCTTAACACAATGTCTGCATTTTCTCATAAAGTCAGATACTATCACCTGTAACAAACTCTCTGCATTTGAGCATTTCTCAAGTAACTCTTATCTTTGGTTCTTTGTTCAATGTTAGTGTTTTAGACAGAAAGATAACTTCAATTTAGTTTTGACTTGCTATATTTTATAATACAGAGTAGATAAAGTGGATTCAGCCAGAAGAAATATTCTCTTGCCATCCTCTCCTAGACTCAGGGGACCTGGGCAATAGAATTATCATTTAATAATGAATGACAGAATGAGCAATACAGAACACACTTTTTCACCCAGGCAGTATAGCATAATTTTTAAGAAAGTGAGCTCTGGAGCCAGATAGCCTGAGTTCAAACGCTAATTTACATTGCTTACTAACTGTGTGACTCTGAGTAAATTAGATAACGTCCCTGTGTTTATATCTCAAAATGGATATATTCATGCCACCTGCCTTACAAGATCTTTAAGGATCAATGAGGATGACCAGAGAGAGCATTCAGAGCAGTGGCCGGCTCTCCATAAATGGTAGCGTAGTTAGCCTTAGAATCATACTTTCCTCCTGATATTTTTCTGAGTAGAGGGGCTGCTTACAAAGGAGGCTGGCCTCAAATCAGAGCCTCCAGAAGGGAAAGAACTGAACACTTGCTTAAGAAAAGCTTCAGGAAATATATTGCTGCCTTTAAGTGGGCACATTTAATCATTTGGGTGATCAATTTCATCGATATATACCATGTACATACTAGCAACCAAGATCTAGTAAGGGTAACATTCTGGAATACTGCTCCAGTTTGCAGAATTCTAGACAAGTGGTTCCAGGACTCTGAATGAGGTCAAAGTAGAAAGAATAGCTACAAGCTCAAGAAACAATATTCTCGGAGTTCCTGCTGTGGCACAGGGATTAGTGGTTTCTCTGCAGCACCAGGACTCAGGTTCAGCCCCTAGCCCAGTACATGGGTTAAACTATCGTGGGTTGCAGCTGCAGCTCGGATCTGATCCCTGGCTCTGGAACTCCATAGGCTGAGGGGTGGCCCAAAATGAAAAAAATTAAAATAAATTAGAAAAAAACAAAGAAACAATATTCTCTATGTCTGTGAGTCTGTTTCTCTTCAGTAGACAGGTTCATTTGTGCAATATTTTAGAGTCTACATATAAATGATATCATATGATATTTGTCTCTCTTTCTTTCTGACTTAGTTCACTTAGTATGAGAACCACTAGTTGCATCCATGTTACTGCAAATAACTTGTGGTTGCCGGGGGGCGGGGGGGAGGGAGAGGATGGAATGGGAGTTTGGGGTTAGTAGATGCAAACTATTACATTTAAAATGGATAAGCAGGGAGTTCCCACTGTGGTGCAGCGGAAATGAATCTGACTAGGAACCATGAGGTTGTGGGTTCAATCCCTGGCCTCACTCAGTAGGTTAAGGATCCAGCATTACTGTGAACTGTGGTGTAGGTCGCAGACATGGCTCGGATCCTGTATTGCTGTGGCTGTGGTGTAGGCCAGCAGCTTTAGCACCAATTAAGCCCCTAGCCTGGGAACCTCCATATGCCTCGGGTGCAGCCCTAAAAAGCAAAAAAAAATTTTTTTTAATATTTAAATAAATAAATAAAATGGATAAGCAGGAGTTCCCGTTGTGGCACAGCAGAAACAAACCCAACTAGTATCCATGATACTGTGGTGTGGTATAGACGAGCAGCTACAGCTCTGATTCGACCCCTAGCCTGGGAATTTCTATATCCCATGAGCATGGCCCTCAAAAGCAAATAAATAAATAATACAAAAAGAAATTGATAAGCAGTGAGGTCCTGCTGTATAGCACAGGGAGCTATATCCAGTCTCTTGGGATAGACCATGATGGAAGATACTATAAGAAAGGGAATACATATATATATGTATTGGGTCATATATACTGGGTCACTTTGCTGTACAGCAGAAATTGGAACAACATTGTAAATCAATTATACTTTAATTTTTAAAAAGGACTTCCCATCATGGCTCAGTGGTTAACAAATCCAACTAGGAACCATGAGGTTGTGGGTTCGATCCCTGGCCTCACTCAGTGGGTTAAGGATCTGGCGTTGTGGTGAGCTGTGGTTAGGTTGCAGATGTGGCTTGGATCCTGCATTGCTGTGGCTGTGGTGTAGGCCAGCGACTATAGCTCCGATTAGACCCCTAGCCTGGGAACCTCCATATGCTGAGGGTGCGGCCCTAGAAAAGACAAAAATGAATAAATAAATAAATAGTAAAAGAAAGAAAGAAAGAGAAATCTTGTTCTTATTCTGACTCTGCCACTACCCTCTGAATGCCCTTGAGTAAAGTCCTTTACCTCTTGGAATCTTGGCTCTCTCATCTAGGGCATGAGAACAGTGATAATCCATGTCCTATGCTGCACAGGCTGCACATGCATGTCTAACTGGTTGTTGTGCAGATGAAAGGGGTACTACGTCGAAAAGCTTAGCAGATTGTAAAATGCTATACAAATATGAGTTATTCATTATTATTACACTTAGAATCTTTCTTTGGGTGAATTGACCCATAAAAGAGCCTAAAGCAAAGGTTTATTATATGTGCATAGTTAATTTGGAAACATTTTCCCTGGGATCAGGAAGAAGTAAGGGACGGGGGACTGAAATAAAAAAGGGAAGACCAACCCAAACATGTCTTTTGGGTTCGCCACCGTGATGCTTACTGGATTCTCCAGAACCTTCTTGGATATATTCCAAAATGCATATCAGAACCATCCTCTAGGAAAGTAAAAGGGGAGAATTTTTTAATCAATTTCTGTCTCAAATTCATCATGAGTGGCACCCTAGGAGCACTGACTCCTTTGCATTTGAGAGTTGCCTCTATTTCCATAGGTAATAGGACCATGGCAAGAAGTAGGAGAGGGAGCATAGGGCTTACCCCCACATGAAGCTGGTCTAAGCCTACAGAACTTGTTGCCATATAATGGCTGGAATAAAAGACTTGAGATGATTTTAGTGGTTATTAATTTAAAAAGGGATGTCCTCAGAGCTCTACTTTGAGATCATAACCTTTATCATCCCTTTGCTGTCTCTGGATAATGAAGAAATGCAAGCACAGGGTCATTACAGTTTGGAGGACAGAATTTCTTATCTTGCAGGCAAACAGATAGCCATTTTACCAAACTTCTGCCATCCACCCTCACACCTTCCTCTCCCAAGGAAGAGATGCCCCACCCTACAGCTACAAGATGTAGCTTTAATGTAAAATCCACAGTTCAAAGATTTTTCAAGAGAGCTCAAGGTTGGCTGGATTCATTTTTCTTTTTTCTTTTTCTTTTTTGTGGAATGAAGTGAAAAAATATAATTGGAAGGCTTGATGGCTGCATGAGCACAATTTCCTATCTTCCCAACTATAGCAGGGAGGTGATGCAGCCATTCTGAACTGCCATTCTGATGCAGGGGGTCCTGATCTGTAATCAGATAAATGATGCACAAATCAGCATTTGGATGGCTTTAGTCACATATGAGGGGAAAAATGTCTCAATGCAGAGTATTGTACAGAGGAAAAAAGCGTCACCTTTGATACCTTTGGTGTCAGACACAGGATTCCTTTTCTTGCTCTGGCACATGCAGCCAAGTAATAATAACCACCCCCAAGTCTATATTTTCCCATCTGTAAAAAGAAACCAATACCACAGAGTCATAATGAAGATGAGAAATTAGAGATGAAATGTGTTCTCCCCTAAAACGATGGCTAGAAAATAGGAAGCACGCACTAAAACGCACCATCATCATCACCACCATGATTATTTTTCTTAACCTTTAAATTTGTGATGCTTCTTACACAAAATGTAAGCTTGTTCCCAGCTCCAAATTTGAGATCAGTTATAGGCCAAAGAGGAAAGTCAAATCTACTGAACAAAGAGACCCTCCAGCTCAGTGATATGTCTGCTAGATATAGAAACTCAGTCCACTCAAGAAACATTTATTGGAGTTCCTGTTGTGGCGCAGCAGAAATGAATCTGACTAGGAACCATGAGGTTGCAGGTTCAATCCCTGGCCTTGCTCAGGGGGTTAAGGATCCAGCGTTGCCACGAGTGGCTTGGATCTGGCATTGCTGTGACTGTGGCATAGGCTGGCGGCTACAGCTCCAATTAGACCTCTAGCCTGGGAACGTCCATATGCGGCTGGTGTGGCCCCAAAAAGGACAAAAAAAAAACATTTATTGAACACCTATTGTATGCTAGGCACTGTGCTAGGTACTGTACAGAATTTAGACATGGTGAAGGCTCACAATTTGATGGGCAGGCACCCACTCTCATCTCTATTATTGTTCAATTTTTTTCTTTAAATTTATCCTCTTTCAAGTTATCTATTTTTGCTACGTTCTAAGAAATGATAATCACAAAATTCTAAATTTGATGTGAGAGTAATATATTTTCCCAACACAGTTAGCACCCTTTTAATAAATAATGTTCACCTTTGTGCTACAAAGAATCACACAAACCACATGTTTGGAAACATTAACCTACCACAATGCCAAGGACACAAACTTGCCAATTGGAAAAACAAGTGAATAAATGAATGAGTGTATCAATCAGACCTGTGATTGATCCTAATAAGAATTCAGCTGGGAGAGGGAGGGTCTCAGACTGAGTTCTGAAATTCCTTCCTGAGCTAATAAATTAGTGTCCATTAAATGAATTGATTCATTAATCAATCTCATGCCTAAATCTGGAAGCTGAAAGAAAAGTACAGAAGTGGCTTCTGAAATT
Source organism: Phacochoerus africanus (assembly GCF_016906955.1). NCBI lineage: Eukaryota > Metazoa > Chordata > Mammalia > Artiodactyla > Suidae > Phacochoerus > Phacochoerus africanus. The sequence goes on along the minus strand of NC_062547.1, from coordinate 20,501,309 downwards.
CCTGACACGGAATTTCAGACAATGCGGTGTTTTAAAAGACAGACATTTGTAGTCATCATCAGGCAGCAGTTACAAGCACCTTCTGTGGCTGCATCTAAAGCTGTGTGAACATCCTTCCTCTCATGGTCCATTAGCTTCCAGGAAACAAGTAAAGGGTCTGGCAACTGTCTTTCACTTGATTTTTGCTTCCCTGAAATGAAGGAAAGTGTTTTCAGGCTGAGCTCTAATGGAATTGGAATCCGTCTTTGCTTTGGTCATTTTCGTTTACACCACAGCCCTCCCAAATCCAACCACTGCCTGAGCTCAGAGTGTGTGTCCACATGGGGGAGGGGGGCATCAGTAAGGAGTGTGGCCAAGTTGCATGACTGACCCAATTAACCATGTCTCCCAGTAGTCGCAACTTTAGCCAAGTGACTTTGCAGTTCCTCCGATAGATCATATTTCTCTGTCCCTTATGTATGCTTTGGTCACATGACTTTCCTTGAACCGAAGAAGGTTAAAAAGACAGTGTGTCGGTTCCAAGCATAGCCTTGAAGAGTCTGTGCGGGTTTCCACTCCCTCTCTTATACTCTACCGTAGCCCTAAGAAGAATATACCCAGGCTAGACCCCTGGCCTGAGGAGGGCAAGAAATGCATGGAGTAGAGCCAAGGTTCTCCAGCAAGTCCAGCCTAGATCATCTGATCCCCAGCCAACACCCAGACATGCGAGCACACAAGCCCAGCTGAGATCAGCAGAACCACTGAGCGAAAACAAATCCATGTCAGCCAGTTCTCAGACAATCCATACATACACGAGTTAAGCAAATGCTCATTGTTTGGGGTACTTGTTATGCAACACTAGTTAAGCAATATAACACCATAATTCATCTCTCTGGGCAGAACTCCAAACTTCCCTACAGAATTTTTTTTTCTTTGCCCCCAGAGCTCAGCAAAAGTGTGAACAATGTGCAGATCCCAAAGAAATGCTATTTTTCAAATTTTCCTCCCTCTTCTCCTACTCTCTTCCTCTCTCCAATTCTAAGAGGTCTTGTCCGGGCTGTGGCTACACAGTGTGCCCTCACTCATTGTTTAGTTAGTCCCCTCAAGGCCTAGATTCTTTGTTTTAACTGAATTCTGTTAAGTTAGGCTTTCACCTAGGCAGTGAGCATGAAATGCCTCGTCTGAATAAATGGGGGTGGGGGCGGTTGCTAGGAGGCTAGGAACATAAGGAATGGGAAATGAAAGGGGAAATTTTCCTTAATATTTCAAAATAGTACCAAATCATATTTGATATAGAGAAGTTGCCAATGTGGGATTTTTATAATGACTTAGAACCCTCAAAGTGTCCATTGCATAGTGAACTTCTGAAAAGATGGCCTCTCTTTCACAACAGCCACATTTGGAGACTATCCCATTTAAAAATATCCATCCTCTCCCCAGGCATAATAGAAGAGAGTGGACAGAGCTTAATTTGAGAGATGTTGGAGGTCTCCTCACTCCAGAAATATCTTCCTGCCTGCCTATATTTGGAATCTGAAATTTCTGGTTGCACCTTCATCCATTTGCATCTCTATTATTACATTTTTTTTTTCTTCAAGAGTCTCAGGGTGATGATAACATCTTGAGTCTTTAAAAGAGATTAACTCCCACCTGAGTACTGGAAAAGAGCATCATCTGAGATCAAGAGACCTAGTCTTGTGTCTGCATCTGACCAGCTGGGCAGTGTACTTGAATTCAGTTCATTTGGGGGTGCCTCAGATTCCCTGTCTATAAAATGAAGGGTCTGGACTGTTGCTTCTTATAACACCAAGTCCTAAGACACTGTGACTTATAAGACAAAGGATAGACCAATGCCTCTGAGAAAAGAAAATAGGCTAGATTGGAAAGAGGATGGGAATGGAGTGAGTATGGGAACAAGAAAAGGCGGGATTCAGGAAGGCTTTGTAAAAAGGCAGAGGGCCTCCACATTGAAGCTTTGTTTGTTTCCTAATTTTTTCCCTAGTCACTTCACCTCTCCCCTCCTCATCCCCTTGTCTCCAGCTGCAAGAACAGATGTGCAACCAAGAGACCCAGATGGATAGGTTTACACGTGCCACCTATTCTAATGGCAGCTCCCGCTCCCAGCCCCCTCCCTTTCACCACACCCTGGCCATGCTCCATCCTCTGTGGCCTGTATATCATCTTTATAGGCTCAGGTACTAAAACCCAGGAAGTTATTAAAGCCCAGGTCTGGCAATTCCACTGAACTTGACACATCATTAAGAAGATTCATTCTAAATACATTCAGATCAGCTCTGGCACTTTCCCCAGCCTGAAAGATAGGCTCTCATCACACAGGGCAGAAGAAAGCCAGCTTTGTCCTATCAGCTCCCTTTGCCTCTAAGACTGTCAGGGACTCCTTTGGCATACAATTCCCAGAGCAAGAACTGGAATTGTAGATCCTGGTAGCCAGTTCTTGTATCATGGGGCAACTCTTCTGCAACAGATAGTTTTAAGCTCTCTGTTTTTGCATATGGTTTGCTTATTTGGGGGACATAATTGACATTAATTTGCTGTCAGTTTTTGTCACTTCTCAAACTGATATTTTGATACTATTTTTCCTTTGAGATTGTGTGTCTTGATTTTCTTTTATCTTTTTCTTTTTCTTTTTTTTTTTTGTCTTTTTGATATTTCTTGGGCTACTCCCGCGGCGTATGGAGGTTCCCAGGCTAGGGGTCTAATCAGAGCTGTAGCCGCCTACCTACGCCAGAGCCACAGCAACGCAGGATCCGATCCTCGTCTGCGACCTACACCACAGCTCACGGCAACGCCAGATCCTTAACCCACTGAGCAAGGCCAGGGATCGAACCCACAACTTCATGGTTCCTAGTCTGACCCGTTAACCACTGAGCAGCGATGGGAACTCCCTTGATTTTATTTCTTATGGTCTATATATTATAAGTGACTGCTTTACATCAAATGTAAAGAGCACAAGTCAAGAGATGAGAAAGCCAACAGATTTTTTTATTTTATTGGAGTATAGTTGATTTACAGTGTTGTATTAGTTTTCAGTGCACAGCAAAGTGAATCAGTCATACATATACACATATCCATTCTTTTTTCTCATATAGGTTATTACAAAATATTGAGATTTCCCTGTGCTATTCAATAGGTCCTTGTTAGTTACTATTTTATATCCAGCAATGTGTATATGCTAATCCCATTCTCCTAATTTGCCCCTCCACCACAAGGGTGTACCCTTTGGTAACCATAAATTTGATTTCAATATCTGTGTGTTTGTTTCTGTTTTATAAATAAATTCTTTCGTATCTTTTTTATTAGAATCTAGTATAAGTGATATTATAAGATATTTATTTTGCTCCATCTGACTTCACTTGGTATGATAATTTCTAGGTCCATCTATGCTGCTGCAAATACAGCCAAGAGATTTTAAAAACCACCTATTCTTGGAGTTCCTGTGGTGGCTCAGTGGTTACCAAACCTTATTAGCATCCATGAGGACACGGGTTTAATCCCTGGCCTCACTCAGTGGTTTAAGGATTGGTGTTGCTATGAGCTGTGGTGTAGGTCACAGACTCAGCTCAGATCCCAGGTTGCTGTGGCTGTGGTGTAGGCCGGCGGCTACAGCTCCTATTCAACCGCTAGCCTGGGAACCTCCATATGCCGTGGGCGTGGCCCAAAAAGACGGAAAAAAAAAAGAATAAAAAGAAAAAAACCCACCTATTCTGTTTGGTATATACAGGTTACTCAGTATATTTTTGAAAGAATGAATGAATGAATGAATCCTTACTCCAAATGAGATCTTAGCTAGACATGTGTATAAGTCGGTTGCTGTTTGCATTATAAACACTCCCAAACATACAGAAGTAAGTGTATACTATCATATGTGTCTGGCTATGCCTCACGTGTCTCGCTCTGGGGATCAGGATGGAGGAGCTGTAGCTACCTGGGGCATATTCTTCTTGAAGCTGAATTTGAAAGTTCTCAGAGCAGGAGGAGGGTAGTGAGTAGAAACAGCAATGCCTCTTGAAGGCCTAGGCTCAGAAAAGGTACCTTGTCATTTCTACTCACATTTCATTGGCCAAAGCATATTACAGAGCCAAACCCAACATCAGTGTGTGGGTAAGCCTTCTTCTCCCATGGAGGCAGAGGGGGTAGGGGAATTAATGTTTGAAAAAAAAAAATCTGATCTATCACAGACTCCAAATATAAAATAGGAGCTATAGCTTCCCTGGTGAATGGTTGATATAAGCCAGCCCAGAATCTTCTCTAGAAACCTAATTTTTCTCTCCTGCCCTCTATGGTGGTTCCTGAGACACTTCATCAGAAGCCAGGACTCTGCAGGACACAATTTTTAAATAAAAGCAGTGCTTACATTTTCTCTGGATGTGGTATCAAAGTACCAGGTTCATGAGTAGGGAGGGAATTCTAGGCTGACAGAACAGAATGAACAAAAGGCGGTTTGGGTTTTAACTTTTTATCCCTAGCACCAAGTACCATCCCTAGTACAATGGGGATAGTCATCAATCAAGGTTTGACATAAATGAATAAAAATCATAGTGAAGGCAGATTCAACCTAGCTGAACAGAACAATGTGTACAATTTTCAGCTACGTTTCCAATTTGAATTTAGTATCAAACACCCTTGGTCCTTCACCCCAAAAGCTGTTAATGGAGTCAGAGTAACTAGGACTCTCAAGATGCAGGTAGAATAAATTTTGTTCAGGGCCCATGACCCTGAAGGCAAGAACCTCATACCTGATTTGTTGGGAAGAGCAGAGCTAGTGTCCAGAATCCTGAAATACACTGAGAAATTACTAATAAGATGCTGAGGCCCAAGCAAAAGACATAAACATGCCCATTAAGCATTTTATCCTTATGGAGCCGCTGACCCAGATCCAAAGACTTAGTCCAACCATTTGGCCATTCCAGATCTTACCTTCTGATCTCAGGGCCCCAGGGCTGGCTGACCCACTTTCCGAACTATTTAGCAACTTTTCAGGGAAGTGTTCATGCAGGCAGACCAAAGGTCCATAAACTTCATGACCAGCCCTCTTTTCCTAGTATAATAACTAGCAGCAATGAGGCTGGCTGTATTTGTTACTATTGAGATAATTTTCAGGTAAGAGAAGCATAGCTGTAGAATTTTCCTCCCAGTTGCACCAATGCAGCTTTTAAAATCTGGACTATTTCCCCACACCCAAATGGGGCCACTTATAGTTTATCATCCACTGATAGGAAAAGTTATCTGCACAGCTGTGGATCCACATTAGTTATGCTCTGAGAAGGACAACATTGTAAATTATTTGCAATATGCTGGAACTCAACACTCACTGAGTTTATAAATATGACATAAAACTCTTAAGAGGGAGTTGCGAACCTTTTATAAAGCCATTAATTTTTTAAATGATTTAGAAGTCCAAATTAGCATCTGGATGTGGGTGCCATCTTCCAAAAACAGATGGCTTTGGCATTTCTAAAAGCAGCAAGATCCTGAGATCAAATGGGAAGATTAGGACTCAGATTTCTTTTGGAAATCTACTTCAAAGCCCTGGATAATGAATGATTCAAAGTTCTTTTCTTAGGAGTTCCCTTGTGGAGCAGTAGGTTAAGGACCTGACATTGTCACTGCAGGTGCTTGGGTTGCAGCTGTGGCAAGGGTTCAGGTCCTGGCCCAGGAATTTCCACATGCCTAGGGAATGGCCAAAAAATTTTAAAAATGTTCTTTTCCTAGAGGCTTTCCTGACCACCCAGTCCATGGCCCGAAATTCCCTCTGAACTACTATTACCTTGCTGCATGCTGTCCTCATTTTAAAGCGAATAATACACAACTTTGCATTATATACGAAATTGCATTTCTCTTACTTATATCATATTGTATTTCCTAACAAAATACTAAAACTCTGAATGACTAAAATAACTTCCGCTTTCTATAAATCTTCTAGGAATATATTACATAGAAAGAAAAATTCCCCCATAATCTGACTTCACAGAGATAACCACTGTTAACCAGTGCACAATTCTTTAGAGATTATTATCAGTCGAAGTACTGAGATATATATCTACACGCACACACTCATATATATATATATATATATATATATATATACACACATATACATATATATACGTATTTTTAATAGAAATAATGCCTCCTGCACTATTTTATGACTTTCTTTTTTCACATTCCCCAATGTGCGTGGTAAATTCTTTAAAAGCAGGGATTTAGCTCAATAAATTTTTTAACCCACAGTTATTAAATACCTACTATGTATTAGGTGCTACCAAATATGAAAATGAATAAAGCAAAAGCTTCAGTTTGAGGGAGATTACTACCTGGCAAGGAAAAAAAGCATGAAATATAATTACTGTAAAACAATGCGACATGGGCTGTAATGCAGGTTTATATAAAGTGCCATGAAGAAGCCTTTCAGCCAGCCTACAGGGAGAAAGAACACACATCTGTCTGCCTAACCCAACCATCTACAAAGGAACTGGCTGGGATCAGTTCTCAGCTCTTTTTTTTTTTTTTTTTTTTCTGCTTTGTTTTTTTTTTGGCAGGGGCCAAGAACCGGATCAAACTGGAGCCACAACTGTAACCAGAGCGATAGCAGTGACAATGCTGGATCCTTAACCCTCTGAGCCAGAGGGAACTCCAGAACTCAGCTCTGGGCTCCTCTTCCCACATGCCCTCCCAAACCCTGAAAAGTCTGGCTCTATATGATTTCTGGGAGCCAGGTGGTGTGAGTCATGTTAAAAATTCTTGTTCTCTCCGTCTTTAGCTGACCACCCTGATGTAAGATGTAATTGCTACATCTAACTTTAGGGATCTCTGCACTCTCTCTGTCCCAGGGGATAGAGAAGTAATAACTTGCAAGGAACTTGGGATCTCAAATGACCAAGATAAGCAGAGCTTTCTCCCTGACCTGACTTGTTTGCATCAGGAATGTTAAAATGAGAAACTGACTTTTTTGATTCTTTCAACTGCTCTGTTGTTGGACCTGTTTGTTAATAGCAGCTTACCATCTCCTAATAAACACACTAGCTCAACTAAAGCTGCAGTCTCCCTTCATTTAGAAAACTGGGACAACAGATATTTCAGCATTTCACAGAAAGAACCTGAAGTCAATCTTAAGGCCCTAATGGCCCATGGCTTAAAAGGGGAAAAGAAAGCAATGATTTGGGAGTTCCTGTAGTGGCGTAGCGGAAACAAATCTGACTAGGAACCATGAGATTGTGGGTTCGATCCCTGGCGTCGCTCAGTAGGTTAAGGATCCAGCGTTGCCATGAGCTGTGGTGTAGGTCAAAGATGCAGCTTGGATCTGACATTGCTGTGGCTCTGGCTTAAGCTGGCTGCTAGCCCGGGAACCTCCATATGCTGCAGGTATGGCCCTAAAAAGACCAAAAAAAAAAAAAAAAGGGAAAGAAAGCAATGGTTTGAGTACTTTTAAGTAGATGTGAGTTATGAAGGTAGGGGGGGCGGGGGCAGTATCATACTCTGCCAATACTTTGTAAATATATTCATTCATCTAGAAGCTGGAATTCTTCTCGTTTGACGAATGCACATCATGAATCTTTAGCCTTTGCCTAAAGGACTTTTGATTATGATTGCCGGGACCGCAGAGCCCCAGAACATTGAAATTCTGACGTCAGAAGTTGCTGATGGAGTCTGTCATTCACTAAACTTCCCTCCCAGCTGGAGTCTCTGAAAATGTGGAAGGATGGTGGAAACGGCCTTGAAGCGTGATCAAAGAGATCTTCCAAATTAAGAGGAACGTCATTACTGAACTTTAAAGGAGGCTGGCAACTCAAAGGGAGAATCATATTGCTCCTCTATTTTTAAAATCTTCAAAGAACTCCTAATTTAAAATTTTGAACGAGGGCTGCAAGGCCCTGAAGGATCTGGCCCTTTGCAACTACACCGCCTCACCTCATCTCCCTGCCCTCTTGCTTGCCCCCTTCCTTTGTTCCTACCTCTCTGGCATTTGCCCCATCTCTCTATTTGCACTCAATTTCCTTTTGAATGTCTCTGCCTGGATGGTTTTCTCTAGATTCTCTGCTAAGTCCCATTTATATTTCAGACCAAAGCTGTCAGTTCCTCCAGGACATCTCCCTTGGACCTGCAGACTAGGATGGAGCCCTCCTTTACATGTTCCTAGGACCCTTCAGAGCACTACAACAATTATAACTAACAAGTATTTCTTTAATGTTGAATGCCAGACTCACAGTCCCTTGAGGAAAGGAATTGTGTCTATTTTCTTTACAGCTACATACCAGCACCTAACCCAATATAGGAGACCATCCATAAACATTGAATGAAAGGAATTCCTGGAGTTCCCCTTCGTGGCTCAGTGGTTAACGAATCCCACTAGGAACCATGAGGTTGAGGGTTCAATCCCTGGCCCTGTTCAGTGGGTTAAGGATCCGGCGTTGCCATGAGCTGTGGTGTAGGTTGCAGACGCGGCTCGGATCCTGTGTTGCTGTGGCTCTGGCGTAGGTCGGCAGCTACAGCTCCGATTTGACCCCTAGCCTGGGAACCTCCATATGCCACGGGAGAGGCCCTAGAAAAGGCAAAAGGACAAAAAGAAAAAAAAAGAAAAGAATTCCTGTTGTGGCACAGTGAATTAAGGATCTGGTGTTGCAGCTGTGGTATAGGTGATCCCTGGCCAAGGGAGTGTGGGAAAAAGAAAAGAAAAATTTGCATGAAGGAATACGTAAATAGATGAATGAAGGGGCAATGTCAAGGAGAGAAAGAAAGCGGGGGAGAGAGAGACAGACATAGAAACAGGACAGGCAGAGAGCATCAGCTTGCCTTCTTGAGAGGATGATTCACGAGTCAATGAGATCCTGGGGCCCACACCCCCTCCTGATCCCCGGAAGACACAAAAACACCTCCTCTCTATGTCTGACTAGTAATTTCAGATGTCAGCCAACTTGCTTCGTTCTCCTTGGAAAGACACAGCCCTGAGGAATAGGAACACACCTCCCAGCACATTCCCTTGTAATAGCAGACACGGTGAATTGAATCAGCAGCCTGGGCTGAGGGACAAATTGCATTTGGAAATTGTATTTATGTATCAAAAAACTAATTACTGCCAAGTTCCACCTCAGTAGTACTTGATGATTTCATTATTAGATCTAATTGCACTTCTATTCAGGATAGGCATTTACTGTCTTTTAATTGATATGGAAATTGAAGATACAAAAATGTGAATGGCTGTGAGGCCTCTTGCCTTAGCTGATTTCTGGCTCTTGGCAAACAAAATAGCCTTCACCACTTTCAGGCCAAAAATATAAATATTTATTTTATGTTTACCCAAGTTTTGTGGCCTACTGGGGTCTTCTGGCCTCTAAAATTTAGTCCTAACAGTTCATACCCACTTTTAGGAATACACCCAAGCAACAATTTTCAGATCTGAAGTGCTCCCTTTTACAAAACCAGCAATGGCTTATTTCTAAAACATCCACCATCCTTCCTCTGATATAAGGAGCAGAGCAAAGGAAGATACATTTCTTCATAACCTCTCAAGTTGGTACCACTGTCTCTAGACTTGAGGCAGCTGTTTCCAGCTGAGATGGAAGGAGCTTCTGGCTAATCACATGGAGCCACTGGCAGGAGAGGGGAAGAGGGTATTTTATCCACTCACCAAACTGGGACCAGTAGGGTCTCCCATCCCACTGGGTCCTGCCACATTCTAATGAGGTAAAGCACTAGATTTTCCCTGTTAATGGTGTTTCTGATTTGTCACTTTATTGAGTGGAGAAAAGGGAAGCCAGGCAGCTGAAGGAGAAGAAAGAAATTGAACTCCAAAATCTAGCAGGAAGATACCCATTCTGATTTATACCAAAAGAGAAGGAACCTCTCTGCCTTAATAATAATTTTTTTTGATTAACGTATAGTTGATTTAAAATCTTTTGTCAGTTTCTGCTGCACAGCAAAGTGACCCAGGCATACATGTTTATACATTCTTTTTCTCATACTCTCTTCCATCACGTTGTATCCCAAGAGATTGGATGTAGTTCCCTGTGCTGTACGGTAGGGTCTCATTGCTTATCCATTCTAAATGTAGCAGTTTGCATCTACCAACCCCAAACTCCCAGTCCATCTCACTCCCTCCCCCCTCCCACTTGGCAACCTATGTCTGTGAGTCTGTTTCTGTCTTAATTAAAAAAAAGGAAAAAGAAAAAGAAAAACGAGTTCCTGTCGTGGTGCAGTGGTTAACGAATCCGACTAGGAACCATGAGGTTGTGGGTTCGATCCCTGCCCTTGCTCAGTGGGTTAAGGATCCAGCATTGCCGTGAGCTTTGGTGTAGGTTGCAGATGCAGCTTGGATCCTGCATTGCTGTGGCTCTGGGGTAGGCCAGTGGCTACAGCTCCGATTTGACCCCTAGCCTGGGAACCTCCATGTGCCGCGGGAGTGGCCCAAGAAATGGCAAAAAGACAAAAAAAAAAAAAATCCAGGGCTATAGATCACTTAGGGCTTTGCAGATATTTTCAAAGCTGTGGCCTTCCTGCCACCTCTATCAAAGGAGCAAACATTGGCTGGATGACTGGATGGCTTGTGTGGTTCCTTCTTTTGACCAAAGCTCCAGTTGCCTGGCTCCTCACACCTTTACCTCTTCCCAGGGCCTCTCTCTGGCTTGTGACTCTTGAGCCTGGGGTCTCTGCAGTCCATCCGTTGGAGGATGAGAGCACATAACAGAGGTGTGCAGAGATCCGAGGGCCAATTGGCAGCCAGAGGGCAAAGACACATCCTCTTTAGGAGATGACGTTTGGCCGGGCTCCCACTGTTTAATCAAATTCTTAATAGGTTTCACTTCCTGGCTCCATCACATCCTGCTCTCGTCAGAACAACTGACCTTCTCACTGATGCTCTCTGTGTCTCTTTGCTGTTTCTTTTTCTGTCTTCCTTTTATTCTCATCCTCTCTCTGTCTCTCCCTCCCTTGCTCTCTCCCTCTCCCCACTCCTTCTGTCTCTCTCTTTCTCCCTCTCTTGGTCTACCTCTCATCTCTCTCTCTCTCTATCCTTTCTGTGTCCCTGCCTCGTCACATGTCTCCAATTTCCTCTGTCTCCATTTCTCTCTCAATAAGAGAGCAGAGCCCAGACCTTGCCGCCCGTTCAGGCTAAGCCAGTTTCCATCAGCCCCCAACATCTCCACAAGTTGGATGCTTTCTGGCCCCTCCTCTGCCCTTCTGCCTCCTCCCTAGAAATCCAGGACCAGCTCCTCTTTCCCATGGGCCCATAGCAACTCTGCTCCCTGACTTTGCTCCAATTCTCAAGCTCCACAGCTTTCCAGTTTCTCGTAGTGTTTGCTCCCCAGAGCCTTGATAAGCCTCTCCTGACCACCATCCTCCAGTGTCTCATGATTCCCCTCCCCCTCCCACTCCAGAGTCACTCCAATATTTCCTTCATTTTCCTGCCCCGTGGAGCAACCCACTGGGGCACTCAATGCTTATCCTTTTCTAACAATCCTGAGTAAACCACAGAGCAACGTTAAGTCATTCCTGTGCAAAGCCAATATGTGCATTTCGAATGTTCATTTGTAATAAGATTGCGCCATTGCTTTTGGCCAATTCAAATAAAGAAATGCCCAAAGCCATATCCATTTTGAAGATGAGAGATGTTGCTATACAATCTCTGCAATGTTTATTTGAAAATATTTCCCCTGCAGTTTTGAAAAGGAAGAATTCATTCATTCCACAAACTTTTACTCAAGACCTACAACATCCTAGCACACAGGGCCATTGATATCCAAATGAAAAGCCACAGTCCCTGACATGCTCAACAGGCCATGGATCCAGCACAGCCATCCCTTGCTTAATGACGCTCATTTGCTCCTGAAAATCCTGCATCTATGTGAAAAGCCACTCAATGAAACAATATTGTCATTAATTTCAATCGAAAAATTAGAATATGCATCATTCTAACCAACGATAACCAATTCACACAGATAGAATAATACATCATTTGAACAGTGAAGGCAAGTTTCTACAAGTAATAAACAACCTTTTGAAAATAAATGCAGTTGGTCCACGAGATATGGTACAATCAAGGTTTATTACATGCCACACCGGATGAAGAGCAGGTGGTGATGGGTGAAAGGAGGTGAGTGGGAACCAGTCTGGGAAAAATGCCTTCTCTTTTCTGCACCATTGGCATCATCAAAATGCACTCAAAATAAAGTTTTAGCACAGAAGAATACTTTTAGGGGGAAGTAAAGTCCAAACAGAAGAAGGCTTCTAAACCCAGAGAAGTAATGCTCTTACCTAACACACTGAGACATTATCTCAGGGTGTAATCTGAGGGATGTGATCTCCTCTCCCTCACTGGGCCTCTGTGTGCAAAGCAAAATCTTTCGGGGTCACCCAAACGTGGTGCACAGGTCAAATAGTCCCATATATTCTCTGATGAGAAACTGCTGGGTGTATCTTTGCCAACAACCATAATGCCAGCTTATCACGCCTTATAGCATTTGTTAGTGTGTTTTGAGGTTTAAAAAATAAGCCATCACACCAAAAACAGGAATCAGTGTCCAAAAAGTAGAGTAACTTCTCAGGAGCTGTTGCAGTAGAGAGTCTTTAGCTGAAGAGTTGTCAAGTGACATGAGCCTGCAGCCTCGTAGTTCAGAGGCTGAGTGGGGAACATGGGGGAAGCAGGTAGAGAGGGTTATGCAGCTCCAAGCGACAGCTAACCTAAAAAGTAGGCTCACCCCAACCAAGACAAGTTGCTTCACAAGAGCAGCATTTGCTCCAGAAAATTGAGTATCAAACCACTCAGAAATAAAGAATCCCTTCAGCCTATCAGAGATCTCTGTCAGTCACACTTCACTATTAAATTTAACCTACCCATGACGATCTGCTGTCACCCTAATCCCACACAGTTGTCTGTCAAATGACAGACTGGATGAGAAAGTATGAACAACACTGGAACCCTGTTTCTGCTGGAATGAATGATATCAGCATCACTTCATAAGGTGCAATAAAGTACATTATTTTTCTAGGGTCCAATAAATATATTTACCTCAGAATTGAGAACCTCTTCTAGCCTGTACAGTGCCTTTAGCAATTTTGAAAAAGGTGTTTGGTCTGAGAAAGTCATTTAGATGCAGCACCAAGGCCCAGTTCAGGGATTAGCAAGTGAACACATTCTGTGTTTTAGGCCTTACTCACCAATTAGTCTGGGTGCTTTTGTGCAGTGCACAACATACACATCCATATACAACAGCCCCAATCAAAACCTGTATAAAGGAAGATGGCAAACCCAGCCTACATACTATCTCTTTTTTTTTTTTGTCTTTTTGCCATTTCTTGGGCCTCTCCCACGGCATATGGAGATTCCCAGGCTAGGGGTCCAATCGGAGCTGTAGCCACCGGCCCTCACCAGAGCCACAGCAACGTGGGATCCAAGCCTCGTCTGCGACCTACACCACAGCTCAGGACAACACCAGATCTTCAACCCACTCAGCAAGGCCAGGGATCAAACCCACAACCTCATGGTTCCTAGTCGGATTCACCAACCACAACGGGAACTCCCCCATACTATCTCTTTTAAGGACTATTCAACAGTTGCTTACGTTTAAATTCCAGAACACAGAAAATATTCTGGAATCAAGAGATCAGAGTTACATACGTGGTTAAACCATAATAGAATGTGTCAACAACAATGCTTCTCTGTCTAATCACAGTTTTTCATCTGCAAAAAAAGAATTTGAACTTGCTGATCTCTAAAGCTACTTCTCCTTCTGGCCTTCAGGTTTCTAAAATGGTACCGGAAGTATACAGGGTAGCATTCTTTGCAGTGATAACGACTATTTTTTTTTTCATGAAAGAAAAATAACACCACCACCCAAATGCCCACTGATAAGGAATGGAAGTAAATAATGGTACATCTAAGCACAGTAATCATGTGCAAGAGTATTTTAATGAACAAGATAAATCTATAGTTAATAATATAGAATAGTGTCCAAGATATGGTGTTAAATTAAAAAGAAATCGCTGTCGGGAGTTCCCATCATGGCTCAGCGGAAACAAATCTGACAAGTATCCATGAGGATGCCAGCTGGATCCCTGGCCTCGCTCAGTAGGCTAAAGGATCCAGCGTCCGTGAGCTGTGGTATAGGTCACAGATGTGGCTGGGATCTGGCGTTGCTGTGGCTGTGGCATAGGCCGGAAGCTACAGCTCTGATTCTACCCCTGGCCTGTGAACCTCCACATGCAACAGGTGTGGGCTTAAAAAAAAAAAAAAAAAAAAGCTGGAAAGATGAGATATGATGAGTATGATTTATACTCATATAAATATATATTGTTTTTATTAAAAATGATCTAAAATGCCTAACACAAGAAATTATTTACAGTTGTTAGTCGCAAAGGCTGTGATGAACGGACAAGGGATAGAGGGAGTCTTTTATTTTACACCCCCCTGTGACTTTCTGAATTTTATCATAAGCATTGATTACTTTGAGAGTAAAAAGTAGGTAACATTTTTTGAATTAAGATTAAAATATAGAGGAAATTTTGTTAACTCCAAAAACTTTACATTGTTATCTGGCTGCCTGGTTATTCCAGGGTCCACAGCTGTGCTGAGGGCACTCCCATGGGGGGCGTTTTTAGCCTTTGGGTTTTCCTGAAGTGCTATTCCTCCAGCCTCCAGCCTCTAGCCTCCTTGGCTTCTCCTGGTAGAAAAGAAGGCACCTCACAACATCCTCTTTTCCCTGATTTACCCTCTCCGTGAAGCCCCTGGAGGGTTTTTCAGAAATAACAACACCCTCTTCTAGACCTTAATTAAAAAGTCCAGCTGCCATTTCACTGATTCTCCTAAGGTCCAAACAGAAAAGCCTCACTTCTCTGACTCCACGGAGGCCAATAAAGACTCTCTGAGGAGACTTCATACAGGCAAGGAAAATTCATTTGAAAAGCTGAAGCCCGTCTATCAGAGGGAAGCTCCCAGTCCCATGGCAGGTCCTTGCCAGTTGCTGGCATCCAGTGTAACAGTATCTGTTTCTGTGGAGAGTGAACTAAATTCCATCTGGTTTGGCTCTCAGGGCCCCAGTGCACAATGCAGTGACCTGTGCTGATGCCTCCTGAGGTAAATCTGCTTTTTCATCATCTCCCCCACTCCAGTTTCACCATCTCTTCAATGAGGATGACCAACCAAATATGTAAAATGCAACAAAACAATCACAGCAATTATAACTTAAAGACCCACCAGGGCCCCCCAATCACTTGGGAAAAGCATTTTCTATGTGACTATAAGTCACGCCACCGGAGTTCCCATCGTGGCTCAGTGGAAACAAATCTGACTAGCATCCATGAGGATGCAAGTTCGATCCCTGGCCTCACTCAGTGGGTTAAGGATCTGGCGTTGCCATGAGCTGCAGTGTAGGTCGCAGATGAGGCTCGGATCTGATGTTGCTGTGGCTCTGGCGTAGGCCAGCAGCTACAGCTCCAATTCGACCCCTAGCCTGGGAACCTCCATATGCTGTGGGTGCGGCCCTAAAAAAATAAAAAATAAAATAAAATAAAATAAAATAAAACCACCTGCTGCACTCCCCTAGTGTTTAAACCAGATCACTGTCCAATCCAAACATCAAAGAAAGAAAACAAGACCATTTTGAGTTTTTTTGTAACTTCAAGCCTCTTCACCCCACAGCAGCTTACTTTTTCCTTCTTAGACCTAGGTCTTCCCCAAGGACATTCACTCAGATCAACTTCTCAGTTGACTGACTTTAAAAAAAAATGTATACATCACACACACGCACGCACGCACGCATGCATGCACGCACATACGTGCCCTGGAAGGCACTTTCCAAATACTGAAGAAATTGGATTTGGATTATCCTTGTAGGAAGGAAAGAAGAGTTTTAGAAACTAACCAAACTAAGGGTATGAATCCAAAGAGGTTGGTGAAATAGACCAGAAAGTAAAGGATCATCGTCACATGCAAATGTGTAGCCTCCTCCAACTTCATTCCGTAAATATGTATTAGTCACCTGCTAGGAGGGAGGGGGAAGGCTGGAAAGAGCACAGGCTTTGGAAAAAGGATGAATCTGGCTCTCTGACTTGCTACTTCTATGGCTCTGATCTGCAGTTTTCTATTAAATGGAGATTTTAATATCTCCTTTAGACAGTTGTTTTGAGAATTAATAATAAAGCATATGTAAAGTACTTAGCCCAGTCCTGGCATATGGGAGATATTCAACGTCTGTTATCTAGTCTCATTCTCTATCCCAAACAATGACTGGAAGAGAAACAAACACAGGCAGCTCTGGTCCTCAAAAGTGCTCACCTCTTACAAGAGAAACGCTCCTCTCAAATCCTTTCTTGTTTAGGGAAATACCAGGTCACACCTAGATTGGAGATGTTAACGTCTCATCTGCTTCCAGATCACAAGCATAGATGAATGACACGTACCCAAGGGAGGATCAGAAAGCAAGAAATGCTTTTTTGAGGAAAACTGGGGCCAACTCTGAAATGCAAAACTGTGTCACACAGTTTTGATTATTTGATCCAGGCAGAGGTGTCTGGGTACAGTGGATAATTAGTGGCTGCCCCAGTCTTTGCACTGACATGACTGGTGCTATTTAATGTAATTACATTACAGTAAAATGATTATTTTCCCTATAATTGGTAGTTACAGCGTAATTGTGACTACACAGGATATTAACACCCTAATTGCCAGAGTCTTCCAAAAAACGTTAGCTAAATAAATGTTTCCCTTCTCTCTGGGCAGCAAGTTGAGGGAACCAGAACAGCTTTCTAGGACAGCCTTTCACACCTGCCCTTCTTTTATTTCATACACCAATCTTCTCAGATTTTTCAAGGGAGCCCACTGCAACCTCAGCAAAGACCCAATGTCATGGACTTTCCACCTTGCGTCCCTATTAAACCTGCTGTGACAACCAGCAAACATCTGACAGATTCATTTCGCTTACAAGAATGATAGCAGGCCCTAGGCTCAGGGTGAGGCAGGCCTGGTTCAAATCCTGACTTGCCTGCTGATTTGCCTGTGACTTTGGCAATGATGTAACCTAGCTAAGCCTTCTTTCCCTCAATAAAATGGAGACGACACCACTCACCTTTCAGTACTAATATAGTAAGTAAATGAGAGCACAAAGTAGGCACGTAAGAAATGTTAGCTGAATTTGAGGATAACTTACTAATCTAAATTAATAGCATGTTATCCAACATTCCCACTCCTAGGCATATAACTGGACAAAACTGTAATTCAAAAAAAACACCTGCACCCATATGTTCATAGCAGCGCTATTTCACCATAGCCAAGACATGGAAACAACCTAAACATCCATCAACAGATGGATGGATTAAGAAGACATGGTACATATATACAATGGAATACTACTCAGCCATAAGAAATAACAAAATAATGCCATTTGCAGCAACATGGATGCAACTAGAGATTCTCATACTAAGTGAATTAAGTCATAAAGAGAAAGACAAATACCATGTGATATCACCTATATGTGGAATCTAAACGATGGCACAAATGAACCTATCTACAGAACAGAAACATACTCACAGACATAGAGAATAGACTTGAGGTTGCCAAGTGGGAGGGGGAGGGAGTGGGATGGATGGGAGTTTGGGGTTAGTTGATGCAAACTATTACATTTAGAATGGATAAGCAATGAGACCCTACTGTGCAGCACAGGGACCTATGTCTAGTCTCTTGGGATAGACCATGATGGAAGATAGTATGGGAAAAAGAATGTTTATCTATGTATGACTGGGTCACTGTGCTGTACAGCGGAAATTGGCAAAACATTGTAAATCAATTATACTTTAATAAAAATACAAAAAAATTAACCAAGTAATTAATAGGATGTTGTTCCCAGAATTATTTCCATTTTTAATGATAAAACAGATACTTTGAATTAAATCAGTCATTTTTCAATGGGTAGATATTTGAGGAAGTAGAACAAGTTTTTCCAAAACTCTTTAAGTCTCAGTATAGTGTTCAGCCGCTTAAGAGGTAGAGTAGCATGATGGTTTAATGCACGTACCACAAAGCCATATGGCACAGGTTCAAATCCCAACTCTGACACTTTCTAGTCATGGGAACTTGAGCAAGTGACTTAGCCTCTGTTACCATCTCCATCTATAAGGGAGGAATAGTAATTGTACTAAACTCCTGGGGTTGTTATGAGGACCAAGGAAGTTAAAACAGATAAAGCTAAGAGTAACTGGCACATTGTAAGCACTCAATAAGTATTGATGTTATCATGATTCTTCTTTTTTTTTTTTTTGTATTTTTAGGGCTGCACCTACAGCATATGGATGTTCCCAGGCTAGGGGTCAAATCAGAGCTATAGCCACGGGCCCATGCCATAGCCACAGCAACTCAGGATCCACACCACACCTGTGACCTAAACCACAGCTCGCGGCAACACCGGATCCTTAACCCTCCGAGCAAGGCCAGGGATCAAACCTGTGTCCTCATGGATGCTAGTCAAATTTGTTTCCACTGAGCCACAATGGGAACTCCATGATTATTATTCTATTGATTGCTGATCTAATTATGCTTTCACTGATGAAAGAGCTAAAATATTCACTAGAACTAGAAGAATTTCTATTTGCATCATGAAAGGCTACAAATGCAGATTTAGACAAGGAATGGAAGGTTTATAGTCTCACAGCAGCAATAACTCATATTCACTTTATGGCAAATGGTATAATCTAGGAGTATTAGGAAAAGAAAAAAAAAGTGAATTTTCCCAAATCTCACCAGTGATATAAAAGTGTTCATGTTGGAGTTCCCATCATGACTCAGCAGTTAACCAACCCAACTAGCATCCATGAGGATGCAGGTTCAATCTCTGGACTTGCTCAGTGAGTTAAGGATGCCACATTGCCATGAACTGTGGTATAGGTCACAAATGTGGCTCGGATCCCAAGTTGCCGTGGCTGTGGCATAGGCCAGCGGCTACTTCTCCAATTGGACCTCTAGCCTGGGAACCTCCATACGCCATGGGTGCAGCCCTAAAAACAACAACAACAACAAAACAAAAAGTTTTCATGTCATTTTGAAACCTCAGGCTACCTGGGAATAGACCAACGGAAGGGCTCATCACCAGAACTGGGAAGTTTGGCCACAAATAACGAACAAGCTTATCAGTAAAGAATATTTTGTTATTTTTAAATTCAAGGACTGTATTAATTAAGCTTTAGCAGAATATAAATTCATGCTTCTCCTTTTCAAGTTTAACCTGTTCAATGAAATGCTTTTAATGAGCATTTTGTTTGCCTTATATTTTCACCACCTTCTATCACCTTATATTTAGAAAGGGGATTGAAATTACTGAAAGACAGCAATTTGTGTCTTAAATGTCATTCAGAATCTCCAGAGAGATGAACATCTAGGCAAAACAGAATTCATTAAGTAAGAGGAGACAGGTTTACATCTAATAGTGGAACTGCTATCATTTTGTCTACCCAGCATTTCCTTTCTGGTGGAAACACCATTCCCTGTCCACTCTCCCCACATACAAACTCTAACCACAAGGTTTATATAGGGGTAGCCACATTCTTACAGATCCCAACCCCATGACCACTAATGATGGGTCCTGGATTCAGGCTTCAGAGTCAAACAGGGCCAGTGATAACATCCCATCCACCTGCCTGCAAGTGATTGGCTCATGGGAGACCGTCTAACTCCTCCCTTCAACCCCAGCAAATCAGGTGCTTTCCAAGGACTGGGGCCAGAGATTGTCTGAAAAAGTTGTCTCCCATCCTAGGAGCTGTACCATACAAAACTTAAAGCCACTAGTAGCAATGGTATCCCTCCCTACCTTAAAAAGAGAGAAGAAGCAGCCTCCAGTGAGAAAAAATGTAAGTGACACAGTGACAAAGAAAGGGCTAGTGATGTCCTAGCTTGTGTTCTAGTCTTCTCTGTTCCCCATATTTCCAGGATTTGATTAGCCAGCCTCTCTTAGATTCCATGGGCTGATCAATTCTCCTTTCTGATAAGTTATATGTCTGTCTCTTGCAAGCAAAAGAGCCCCAGCAAATGTGCCCCTAAATCCTGGGAAGAAGCATCTTTAAAAGTCGTAATTAGGTGAGCTTTGACACCTTCACCAGAACTTTCTCAACTGCTTCCCCAGAGGAAAAGAAGAGACAGGTGTGGTGAGTAAGGCAGGAAACAGAAAGCGTGTCAAGCTGCAGGCTAGAGACCTCTCACCACTCTCTAGTTGCTTGGGCAGGCCCTTCAGCCTATTTAAGTTAGAGTTTCCCCACTTGTAAAATAAAAGGACTGGATTACAAGACTTCTAAGCCCCTGAATCTTAGTTTTCAGTTTCATTTCTCTAAGTCAACTGCTTCTGGGCTCTCAGGGTTCCCTGGCATCTGTCTAGCTAAAGTTGTTTTTCAAAACTTCTTCCCCATCTCCTTTGGTTTATCTGGAAGCTTGTGTTAGCATTTGAGCCACTAATTTTCTCACCCGTCCTTTCTCCAGTTAAATCCAGCACTCCTTGGAAACTGCTGGAAGGCTACAGCTTGGGTGGCAGAGAAAGAGGATTAAAAAGAGCGGCTCATTGGTGTGATAAGACTAATGAAGAAACAGTGTGTGGTGATCGCCTCTCTGGAGAGGAGTTTAACCTTGAGAAGGATTTCTACCAGTGGCGGCTGAAGACACTGGTTCCTTTGAGAGAAGGTTGCAGAAATTAACCTAGGATTACTCTCAGTAAGGCAGGGGGCCTTAAGGAAAGGCACTTGGAATTTGTTCAGGCCAATCTGTGGGGAGCAGATGTCACCAGGAGCTTGGGGCTGGGATGTGAGCCAAGGTCAAGGAAGAAGTCAGGAAAACCCTAGCGACAGATCTGCAGAGCCATTGGCCATGTCTGTTATAAAAATGAAACGCTTACTTCCAGCACTTGCAGCCAGCTTCGCAGTCTTTGAGTACAGTCAGAAGGAAGATGAAAAGATGAAAGGTACCTTCCAAGCAGATGGAAGCCTTGCCTGGGACGTTTGAAATGGCACCTTTAATCACTGTAGTGCACTTTTTCCAGCCTCCTAATGACAGAAGGATGTTCCTAATGAAATTATTGCTCTGCTGACCAAATTAATGATGTCCAGTTAGGATGCTTGTAAACACACTGTTCACGTGTTGTTGAAGGAGACAGCGCTGTGGGGACCCTGCCCCACAGTTAACTCATCACAGGTAGCAGAGTGTTGGGAGAAGATGGGGCTAACCAAGGGGAACCAACTGTGGTTGCCAGACCATCCTGAGCCTGGAAACGTACTTCTGATTAGGAAAGGGGGAGACAGGAGAGAAGAGGATGAGAACTGTGTCTAAAGACAGGAAGGCAGGCGCCAGAGGACAGACAAAGCCACTCTGTCCCTGATGGGCAGCCTCTGCCAACTCCCCCACCCCCTTTCATACCTACTCTGGCACCTTCACCCTTCCCATCTTCCACCCCACAGGCTCCTCACACATCTCACAGTTTGAAGCCACACTGAATATATCTGCCCAATGGTGAGCTTCATACGCAGTGACCCAACATGTTGGAGAAGGAGGAAAAACATTTTTTTTCCCCTGAATGTGTTTTTAAAGCCATCAGAAGGGTATGCATCTTCAGAGGTGACAAGCTCACCTGTGGCCTCGCAGGGTCCACAGCGAGGATGGCACACACCAGCGGGTTTCAGAGGTGACAGGCCGCATCTCACTTCCTGTGCTGCCACTGCTGCCATCTGCATCTGAGTCAGTCGGGGACGGAGGCGCAGCGGGCCAGGGACAGAGGCTGCCAAATTACAGAGTGAGCAGCGCCGAGGTGGTGGGGGCAGGGAGGAGGAAGCCCACTAATAGCTTGCAAGCATGTCTTCTCAAAGCGTGCTAACCAAACAAGCTGCCACCCCTTCATCCCCCCCCCACTCCTGCCTGAATGTACACTAATTGAAAATTAAGTTTTCAATTTGAAGCCATTTTCTAATTCCATCTCATTCAGGAGCAGTTAGTGCCCCGGTGTTTTGCTCAATTCCCAACGTGTTTTTCACGAGCTCCCTCAGGAACCCGACAAAAGAGCCTTGTCAACGTGTCCCTGACAGCAGCAGGGGGGCAAGACCAGGCTAAAAAGTCTGCAGTTCTTGACAGGAAGACATATCCTCATTGCTTTTCACATCCCCTCTGTCCTCAGTGAAATTGTCCTTGCAGCCTGGCAGAGGGAACCCTTGTGCTCATCACCCAGTGTGACAGGGACAGTTCCCCATAAAACCATAAGCTCCCCGTGGGCAGGTACTCTGGTACCTAGATGGCTCTTGATCTCCTAAAGTGATGGACTCCAGGAAAAAGACCTACTTAAAAGGAGAGCAAGATGTATAGAAAATAGTGGAAAAAAAGGTTTATAGGGTTCTGCATTAAAAACTGAAGTGAAGAGTTCCCTGGTGGCCTAGTAGTTTAAGAATCTGGTGTTGTCACTGCTGTGGCTTGGGTCACTGTCATAGGCTGGTTTGGATCCCTGACCCAGGAGTTTCTGCAGGCCATGGGCACAGCCAAAAAAAAAAAAAAGCCACCTGAAGCGAAGGTTCTAAAAATTGATTTATTTTTGATAAAAATATGTCATCATTACTCCAGAACCAAGAATAAACCATGCATTGATTCCTCCAGCATAATTTTTCCCCATTGTATGATTACCCAATAGGGCATTCTTGATTTAACTTTCATAGCAAGAACAAATAAGAGAGTCATTTTTAAAAAAGATTTAAAGTCTTCCTCAGTTTTCCCAAGGAGTCCTCTCAGATTGGATAGTCTAATCATTCTCTCTTGCAGAAGCTCAGCCATCCTCATCCTTGTCTCCTGCTTTAATTTTTTTTTTTTCATCTTTTGTCTTTTGAGGACTCCACCCGCGGCATATGGAGGTTCCTAGGCTAGGGGTCGAATAGGAGCTACAGCTACTGGTCTACACCACAGCCACAGCAACTCAGGATCCAAGCCGTGTCTTCGACCTACACCACAGCTCACAGCAACACCAGATCCTTAACCCACTGAGCAAGGCCAAGGATCAAACCTGCGTCCTCATGAATACTAGTCAGGTTCATTAACCACCGAGCCACAACGGGAACTCCCTGCTTTAATTTTTAAGGGTTTTTCCCAATCCCGTTCTGCCAAATGATGGGCAAGTCATTCAGACAGGCTTCCAATCTCAATTTCTTTTTCTTTTTCTTTTCTTTTCTTTTTTTTTTTTGTCTTTTGCCTTTCGTTTTTTTAGGGTTGTACCCGCAGCATATGGAGGTTCAAAGGTAGGGGTCTAATCAGAGCTGCAGCTGCCGGTCTACACGGTCTACACCACAGCCACAGCAACAGCAACATGGGATCCGGGCCGCGTCTGCGACCTACACCACAGCTCATGGCAACGCCAGATCCTTAACCCACTGAGCGAGGCCAGGGATCAACCCCTTCCCCATGGTTCCTAGTCGGATTCATTTCCCCTGTGCCATGATGAGAACTCCCCAACCTTCATGAAATCCTACACCTTTCGCTGTATTTCCAGGTTTGCTTTGCAATTGGCTTTCATTGCACATGCTTTGAAATGTAATGTTATCAGAGATTCACCCTTCACAAGTCATCAAGAGCCTGACACCACCCACAAAGACACTTCATGATCCAAGGGGGTCGAGAGGGGAGGATGTCTGACTGGGAGCTGTTGTCAGTGGCAAGTTCATCGGTGGATATTTTCACTTGCAAAGCCTTTCCTGTGCAATTTCACAGCACTCCCATGATTTGTTAAGTAACCCGGATATCTGCCACAAGTTGTTTACCAAGTGGTGATTTCAAAATAATCTAATGCTAACGAATGGCTGGGTTATCAGGAAAGAGAAGGAAGAAGGCTTTGGGAACTTAATTAATGACATCTTCCCGAGGCATCTCTATAAATAAACTATGGTATAAGACACGGCCACTACACCCGTCTTCTCAATGTCTGTGTTAAGCAAGGATCTCAGATGCTTTGACTGAAATGTAGGTCTGAAAATGCAGATTTTATGATTAATTGGAACTTGAGTGACATAAGTGGAATGCTAGAGAGACTGAAATCTGGAGGACAGAAGGAAATGGGTAAATAATATGTGTGAATTTGCCTGGGGCTTGAGGAACGAGGCAGAGGGAACAGGGGTGGTGATGCAGATGCTTAGGGAAGCTTCAGATGGCAGGTAAAAGAATGTGAGGAAACTCTAAGCTCAGGTTGGAGAGGAAAGGAAAAGAAAGATTCAAGAAGTTAAGGTATCAATTCCCCCTACTGAGAAGGGACCAGGACACCAGCTATTAGAAGTGCAATTCACAGGGAGAAAAGCAGTGACTTATGGCTTGAACGCTTATAGAGAGTGTCATTTCAACATGGAACTTGAAAGTTGCGCTTGGTTCCCCACCAGACTGTGGCTGAAAATCTGACCCAACCACTGCATGACCATTAGGTCAGTGACCTAACTCCTCTGACCTTCCGCTTCTCATTCATAAAATGTTATGTCACTCTCCATCCCGAAGTTTTTGAGGGTTAGAACTAGTACCCATGTTATTGTGCTAGGTACTCTATACTGTGTGGCACACATCTGATAAATGTTAGCGATGATGGTGGTGGTGGTGGTGGTGGTGTGGGCGGGGCTAAGGTGTACCCAAGCCAACCTGGGAACAGATAGGTAGAACTGGGTTAGGCTCAGCCAACAACAGAGATGGATGCTGATTCTGTTACAAAGCAGACTTTGTTCTCTATACAAGTGACTAAGGCACAAACACTAAGGAAGGGGCCATCAAAGTGATCTGGGGAAGATCAAAGTGTGTCGCAGTCCAGCATCGAGGGAAAGTGAAGAGAGGTGTCCCACACACTCTCAGGGTGGCCGGGACCCATGAAGGAGCAGCTTTCCCTGCATGTGGCCTGGACAGTGAGACCAAAATCAGAAATCAGTCAGTGTGTGTTGGAAAGTTTTGCCATTCTTGGCGTTACAAGATTAGTGGCGGAATTCCCACTGTGGCTCAGTGATAATGAACCCGACTAGTATCCAAGAGGATTCGGGTTCTATTCCTGACCTTGCTCCGATTTGACTCCTAGCCTGGGAACTTCCAGGTGCCACAGGTGTGGCCCTAAAAACAAACAAACAAAAAAACAGCATTAGGAATTCCCTTCATGGAGCAGTGGAAACACATCCAACTAGGAACCATGAGGTTGCAGGTTTGATCCCTGGCCTTGCTCAGTGGGTTAAGGATCCGGCATTGCCATGAGCTGTGGTGTAGGTCGCAGACACGGTTCGGATCCCACGTTGCTGTGGCTGTGGTGTAGGCTGGCAGCTGTAGCTCTGATTGGACCCCTAGCCTGGGAACCTCCATATGCCGTAGGTATGGTCTTAAAAAGCAAATATAAGAAAAAGAAGATGTAATTGCAGTACCAGATCATGGAAAAGGCAGGAAGCTTGGGAGGTTAATTCCTGGTTCCTTGAAAATGATAGTAACAACATCAATCTAATGCTTTCCTCCTGGGTCTTGAGTTCCCTAGAAGCAGAGCCTGAGGCAGGGACTCAGATGAATGCAACTTATTGAGTCCATGGGCTCCAGAGGGAGTGATGCAATAGGAAAAAGATAAGCAAGGATGTGGTCTCAGGTAAAGTCTAGACTTGGTCAGTAAACCAGGGAGGGGAGGTCAGCCTCCCAGGCATCACCAACAAGGTGGTTCCTGTCAGTCAAGGATGATTCTCCATAGAAGGTCACTGGATTGAGATGTTAGCCATAGATCAGAAAGGGTGCACCTGCTGGTAAAGGGATTTAGGAGAGGCAACACTGTTCTAGGTAGGTGCTTTAGGTGTATTACTTCATGAGATTCTCCTGATTTACAGAGCAGAAAAGTGAAGCTCAGAGGGTCTGTGTAACTTCTTCTCAACCATCCAGCTTACGTGACAGAGCCAGCATGTACTCAGGTTCTGGATCTCACACATCCTGCCACTATTCTACCTTATGAGATACTGTTACAGCTTGAATTGTGTTCCCTCCAAAAAAGATGTGTAAGTCCTAATCCCCAGTACCTCAGAATGACCTTACATGGATAATATAGGGTCATTGTAAATGTGATTTGTTAAAATGGGGTCATGTAGAGTAGAGAGGACTCTTAATCCAACATGACTGTTGTCCTTATAAGAAGCCACAGGAGGAAAGACTGTCACATGATGGCAGAGGCAGAGGTTAGAGTTGTGCAGCAGCAAGCCAGGGAATTCCAAGGAGTACCAGCACGACACCAGAAGCCAGGAAAAAGCAAGGAAGGATTCTCCCCTCTAGGCTCCAGAGGGAGTGTGGCCCTGCTGGTGGCTTCACCTCATACTTCTAGCCTCCAAACTGGGAGAGAATACATTTTTTCTGTGTGAAGCCCTCCGGTTCATGGTACTTTGTTATGGCTGCCCCGGGAAACTATCACAGGTGCTAAGAGAAGGTACTAAATACTGGGGAAGAAACTGTTCCTGTATTGCTATTCATTTTAAGCCCCAAAGGATGATTTACTCCAATGTGCATGATAATCATGGGCAAGTGTTTCAAAAGGACATACATACAAGGAATGGACGCAACCCTCAGAGAGATCTTAGGCAGCTGTGTTTAAGCTCTGGAGCTTGGAATCTCCTGAATTGGGTTATAATTATGATTCTAGATCAGTCTTATATGTAGCAGTTGAGTGGCCTTGGGCCAATGTATTGATCTCTTTACTCTTTTTGTTTGTTTGTTTTTTGTTTTTTTCTCTTTAGTTTTTTTCGTTGGCGAAACGGTGACAATAACAGAACTCTCTCCTTAGCATTGTAAGGAGGGTTATATGAAACAATCCATTTAGCATTTAGCATATAACCTGGCATATAGTAAGCCCTGAAGTTTTGCTATTATTTCTATTACTGCTTTGAAATAACTATGGACCTGAGCTCCCGTCTGAGTTCTAACCTTGGGTAACCATACACCTCTGAGCCTCCCTTCCTCAGCTATGAATGGGGTTGAGCTAAAGTACTGTGGAAAAAGTAAAGCAGTCAAACAGGAGAACGCATGCAAACATCCTCTAGGAATAATAATTGCTCTTTGTAAATATGACACATGATGAAGAAGCCACTGAATTAAAGAGAACTAATCAGGAGGCTTTCCAGAGGAATTGTTTCCTTCTGAGATCTTGTGGGCCAGAACGTCTCAAACTTTAACGACTGTACGTGTCCCCTGGGTTGCTGGTTAAAATGCAGATTCTGAATCAGCAGAGCTGGGATGAAGCCTAATGTTCTGCATCCAGGTGATGGCCACTCTGCAGGTCCAAAATTCACTGACCTGTACTTGCCTTACAAAATACCATGAGATTTACCATTCAAATGGGGTTCACACCCTGGAGTTCCCATTGTGGCATAATGGAAACGAATCCAACTAATACCCATGAGGTTGCCGGTTCGATCCCTGGCCTCGATCAGTGGATTGAGGATCCAGCATTGCCGTGAGCTGTGGTGTAGGTTGCAGACATGACTCAGATTCCACATTGCTGTGGCTGTGGCATAGGCCAGCAGCTGTAGCTCTGATTCTACTCCTAACCTGGGAAACTCCATATGCCACGGGTACAGCCCCTAAAAAGCCAAAAAATAAAAATAAAAAATAAAAAAATGAGGTTCACAACTTGACCCTTAGGACTTCACCCCCTCTGGAATTTAGCAAGATAATGTATCCTGTGCTGGGAACACAGTAGAAGGTCTTTTGTTCTAAAGATATATTTTGTATCTGTGCCTGATGTATTGGAGATTAAAGGCTATCAGAAGAGCCCTAGAGCAGTGCCCCTGGGGTGGAGGTGAACACCTGTTTGTGCCTTGGAGGGATGCTTCCTGATTCCCCAAGAAGCCTCCTTAATCTCAACAGTTTCCACCGCTCCCAGTGCCCCATCCCACAGCACAGCCAGCAGTAGGGCTGAACAGTATGTGCTGGAGGAAGAAAAATGATGGAGACTTATCGCCACCTATTGGATTAGGAAAGAAAAGTAAGGGTATTATCGTGAAACATTTCAAGGATTCCAGCTCTTAAATCTGAGCAGAGCCAGAAAAAAAAAGAGAGGAATTATTATATAACTGGAAAAGATCTTGGAGACTGTAGGTTCAACCCCCTGATAATTGAGTTCATCCCTGGGCCATAAGCATCTAGGCCTGATGCCATCTCTTTCCTCAGTCTTTCTGACGGTTCCTGGAAGAATAACAGCTTTAATTCACTGAGTTCACTGAGGGCCTACTATGTGTGTCCAGGGGCCTTTTTTTGTGTTATCTCATTTAATCCTCATGGTAACTCTCAAAGAATATTGTTATCACCACCTTTGCGGGGGAGGAAACAGGCTTAGAGAAGCTACGGAATTTAAGGTCACCAGGCGGTAGGTAGCAGCCTGGATGTAAACCTGGGTCTCTTTGCCTTGAAGCCTGAACGTACCAGGTAACTGTGGGCAGGCGTGGCCCCAACCAGCTCTCTGCCTTCTGGGCCTGTGGAGAAAGTGCAGTCACTGATATGGGCAGGCAGATTTCCCTTCTCTTCTCTTGCCTGTTCCCCATCATCACCAAACCAGGTCTTTAAGCTTAGTTTTCAGAAAGACTCCAGAGTTGAGGCTTCTTTGATCTGCAAGCTACAGAATGGCACATTCTCCATCCTGGAATGTATATTCCATGGCACTATTTTTCTACAGCTGCTGACACAGGGTACTACAAACTGAGTGGCTAAAAACAGAACTTTATTCTCTTAGGGCTCTGGAGCAAGAAATATGGACTCAGGCATCAGCAGGGGCCACGCTCCCTCTACAGGCTCCCACATTCCTTCCTTTCATTGTCGTGGCCTCCAGCGTTTGCAGAAATCCTCGGCATTCCTTGTGTGTAGATACTTTACTCCAATGTCTGTCTCTACCATCCCATGGGCGTCTTCCCTGAGTGTCTTTTTATAAGATGATGAGTCACATTGGATTAAGCGCCCCCCCCCCATATAACCTCGTCTTAACCAGTCACATCTGCAACAACTCTATTTCCAAATAAGGTTACATTCTGAGGAGTTCCCATTGTGGCTCTGTGGGTTAAGAACCCAACTAGTATCCGTGAGGATGCAGGTTTGATCTGTGGCTTCGCTCAGTGGGTTAAGGAGACAGCATTGCCTCAAGCTACAGTGTAGGTCGAAATTCACCTTGGATCCTGCGTTGCTGTGCCTGTGGCGTAGGCCAGCAGCTACAGCTGCGATTCAACCCCTAACCCAGGAGCTCCCAAATGCCACAAGTGCAGCCATAAAAAGAAAAAGATTACTTTCTGAGGTTCTGGGAAGGGCTTGAATAGGGGGGAGGGAGAAAGGACACTATTCAACCCAGCGTATCCACTCCAGTGGCTTTGAGAGTATGCACTGAGGTCCAGCTACCTAGGTTCAAATCCTGGCCTCAACCCTAGCCAGCTGTATAACTTGGGACAAGGAACCTAATTTTCTTAAACCTCAGTTTCCTCGGCTATAAAATGGGTATGATAATAATTATCTCCACCTCATAAGCTTATTGTGAAGACTAAGAGAGTTAGTACACACAAGGTAACTCTCAGAACCAGACATATGATATAATTTCTAGAGCCCAGTTGCCTGGGGGTTAAATCTTGATTTTTCTGCTGAGTAGCTGTATAGTCTTGGGGAAGCTACTCCACCCTTCAGAGTCATGGGATCCTAGTTTGTAAATTGAGGGTCAGTGATGATGATAATCATACCTACCTAGGAGTAGGGTGGTTGTGACATTTAAAGAGGTCAAGCAATGCTTGGCACACAACGCATGCTCAATAAATGTCCCTTAATGTTACCTAAGATCATCCCTCTCAGAGCCCTAGCAAAGGATTAAATGATAGAATCCATTTAGACCCTGGGTCTCAGTACCTCCTCAATAAATATTGATGACGATGATGAATTTACACTTGGCTTATAAGAGAGAGAAACAACTGGAGCCTTAGGCCAGAGAGACTCCATAGGCAGGAAAAAACAAAGGTAGTATTCTCCCTTCTCCGATTTTAACTTCAAAGTAGGGATTAGGAAGGTAACTGAGTTTAATGAGCCTCCAGACTGCTAAGGCCCCAGGGTAACATCTCTGTTCCCCTCCCTCGCACACAGGACCAAAGGCACTGCCATCTTCCAGCCTCCTGGTCTACCTCCTTTATCTCAGGGTGTGCTGTGATATGTCTCTC
Source organism: Phacochoerus africanus (assembly GCF_016906955.1). Lineage (NCBI taxonomy): Eukaryota > Metazoa > Chordata > Mammalia > Artiodactyla > Suidae > Phacochoerus > Phacochoerus africanus. The sequence continues at coordinate 20,471,165 of NC_062547.1, read as the reverse complement.
CAGCTCCTTCCTTCGTTGCAGTCCTTGCCGTCAAGCCCACAGTTTCCTTTTCACTTGAAGGGTTCGATTCATAATCTCTGAAGGAGAAATAAAATACAACAAACTGGGAAGGCGATCCTTGTTCCTTAACTTACTACCTTATCCCAGAGACAGTCCACAGTCTGTTTCAAACGCCCTCTCTTCGATGATGCCTGCAGATCTGATGGTCTCCTTTTCTCTTTCTTTCCTGAACACCTTGTTCACCGGTCCCCTGACTATATCACAGATGCAGCCTTCCTACGTGTCATCTAGGGAGACTCAAAATGAATAATTTGCATTCATTCATCTAAAAGATATTTATCAACAGTGTCCAAGGACACATGCTATACCAGGCTCTGGGGGCTGCAGCAGGAAACCCTGAGATGGCTAGAGCTTTGCTGATACGTGGCTATTTCTATTTAAAGTAATTGAAACCAGGAGTTCCCTCATGATTCAGTGGGTTAAGGATCCAGTTTTGTCACTGCTGTGGCTCTGGTTATGTATCTGGTCTGGATTCGATCCCCAGTATGGGAAGTTCCATGTGCCTTGGGCACAGCAAAAACAAAACTTAATTGATTAATTAAAATCATTGAAACCCAATAAAAATTAAAATGTATTCCCTCAGTTTCACCAGCCACATTTTAAGTACTCAAAAGCCACTTGTGGAGTTCCTGTTGTGGCTCAGTGGTTAATGAATCTGACTAGGAACCATGAGGTTTCGGGTTCGATCCCTGGCCTTGCTCGGTGGGTTAAGGATCCAGCATTGCTGTGAGCTGTGGTATAGGTTGCAGATGCGGCTCAGATCCCACATTGCTGTGGCTCTGGAGTAGGCCAGCAGCTACAGCTCCGATTGGACCCCTAGCCTGGGAACCTCCATATGCCGTGGAGTGGCCCTAGAAATGGCAAAAAGACAAAAAAAAAAAAAAGCCACTTGTGACTTTGGGCTACCACATGGAGCGGTGCAGATCTAGACTATTGTCCTCATTGCAGAATGTCTGGTCAGATGATGCTGGTCCAGAAGAGGAAAGGGGCACTGCACAAACCCACAAATAAATGGATTCAATACTTGCTTCTCTCAGCATCTCCAGAAAGGATGGTGTCAACCTTAAAGGCCCTCTGACCCACTTAGAAAAGTGTCCAATGCACCTCCTGGGTGTCCTTACACCAGGGGTCTCTGAGAGGGAGCGGAAGCCAATATCAGTTCTTGAAAGCCCCTTCCCCGCCTGGACTCTGGACGCAGAGTGACACTCCAGGGCTGGGACTCTGCTCCTGCACTTTCACAGCTGAGGGAGCAGAGGCTGAGAGATATCATGCCAGAGGGAGCTTGAGCTGAAGTCACACAGAACCAGCGAAGGGTGGAGCTGGGAGTTGAGCCTGCATGTGCACACAGCCTGGGCTGCCCTCCAGCAGAGTAAGCCCACTGAGAGCTCTCTTCCATGAGGCAGAATGCGATGACACAGAGAATCTTCTGGGGGGCTCCTGAGCCCTAGGGCCCCCTGAGTGACCCATGTTCTCACTTTCTGTCGTCCCGCAGAGGGTCAGCCTTCTTGGGATCCACAGCCTAGAAAATCTGCCTTCCAGCCTGGGTCCCCACTATTTATTAGCTGTACGCTGGCCATTATTTAGCCTTTCTGCCCTTCAATCTTCTCACTTTTAAAATGAGGAAGGATGGATTTCCCATTGTGGCTCAGCGTAATGAATCTGACTAGTATCCATGAGGATATGGGTTCAGTCCCTGGCCTCACTCAGTGGGTTAAGGATCTGGCGTTGCCGTGAGCTATGGTGTAGGTGGCAGACACAGCTTGGATCCTGAGTTGCTGTGGCTATGGCGTAGGCTGGAGCCTGGGAATCTCCATATGCCACGGGTGCAGCCCTAAAGAGCCCCAAAAAGAAAGAAACAAACAAAAGGCTTAGGAAAAGCTCTTACCTCCTCCCCTTAACCACTCAAAAGTATTTAGATAAAGGGCCTGGATAACTAGAGTATAATATGCACAAGGTGTGGCCCATGGAGGCGGATGGGGGTGAGGAGACTTATCAAAGCATGTTGGATCAAAGTCCTCTCTGTGCCCCATGGTCTCCCAGTGGCCCAGCAAACATTTGCTTATCAAATATCTGCCCTTGCTCATGTTCCTGTAAATTGCCTTCCTCCCCTTTGCAGTGCTAACTGCTACCCCCTTCTCTTCTAGATGGCATGTAGGCTTCAAGAGACTACTTTGTGCTTGGGACCATATCCTAATGGAACTCCTATATATATGTAATTAAATTTGATTTTTTCGGAGTTCCCGTCGTAGCGCAGTGGTTAACGAATCCGACTAGGAACCATGAGGTTGAGGGTTCGGTCCCTGCCCTTGCTCAGTGGGTTAAGGATCCGGCGTTGCCGTGAGCTGTGGTGTAGGTTGCAGACGCGGCTCAGATCCCGCGTTGCTGTGGCTCTGGCGTAGGCCGGTGGCTACAGCTCCGATTCAACCCCTAGCCTGGGAACCTCCATATGCCGCGGAAGCGGCCGGAGAAATGGCAACAACAACAACAACAACAAAGAAAAAGACAAAAAAAAATAAATAAAAATAAAAAATAAATTTGTTTTTTTCCTGTTAATCTGTCTCAAGTCAATTTAATTCTTAAGCCAGCCAGAAGAAGAACTAGTATGGAGAGGAATTTTTTTTTTCCTCCCTGAAAAGGTCAAAGCTCTAGGTCAGACAACCTGGTTTAAATCCTGCCTTGACCCAGCCAGCACTAGCTTTGCCTCTTGGGCAAATTACTATCCTCGTTTGTAAATTAAGGACAATGATGCCTACTATAAAGAGGCCTGGTAAGGATTACATAAAATTATCTCTGTAGAGCACTTAGCATGGTAACTTCTCATAGGAACTATTGAAACCAAGGAAGACCATGTGAGGCTGTCCCAGGCATAAAAACCTTTCTGGGTCCCAAGGAGGCTTTCAGCCTCCCAGACCTTCCCTGAGTTCCAAAGGGCAGATTGAAACAGTTACTAATTAGGAGTAAGGGAATTTGGAAAGAAACAATAGCGCAGGATGGGGCCTCGGCCTGGTCCCTCCTGGGGTTGGATGGAGATCTCTGAAGTCTTCTGTAGGAACTAAGGCCTAACCTCAGCTGAGCCCAACCACCTGGACTCCAGACTGGGTGGAACCAGAGGAGGAGGATGGAGATTCTTGGAGCATGGCCCTGTTACCTCACCACCACCGAGTCAGAAGAAGGTGACACATTCTGCAATCCTCCCCCTAAATTTTGCCTGTAAAAACTTCCCTTGGAGAGTTTGTGTCCTTTGAGCATGAGCCACCCGTTCTCCTTGTGTGGTCCTTGCACTAAACTTTTCTCAGCTCCAAACTCCGGGTGTTGGTTTGTTCGGCCTCACGGTAGGTGGGGCACAAGAATAACACTATTAGGTCTCACACTGTTAATATAGTGCAATGAGAAAGAAGGGAAATAATCAAACCCCTGAAGTTTCGGGAATGGAGGGTGAGCACCATCTAGTGGCCCCTAACTGAAGGCCAAGTGTCCCAAACAGTACAGCCAAAGGCCCCAGACTTCATTTGTAATTGAATACTTTCAAGAAAAATCTTCTAGCTTCCTGCCCACTTCTTCAAAGTTATGTCCAGGCTCTAGAGGCTGATATAGGAACAGTGGTGGAGGGGAAAAAGCAAAACAGTTAGTTTTCTGAAGCCTTCTAAGCCAGTCCTAAGTAAAATGCTCAAAACTGTAAGGCTGCTGCCAGGAAATGTTTGGAAAGCCCTTAAAGCTTCAGGGATAAAATTAATGGAGTTCAGAGAAGTTAGGCTTCATCTCAGGCGCCTTTCTTTCCCACTCCGTCAGGGTCTTTTTCATTTACCCCAGTGTACAACGTAGTGCCTGGGGAAAAAATCATCTCAAACCCGAGTCCAAGCCCCAACTGCCCTCCACTAACTCTGAACTTCAGGAAAGTCATTTAACCTCACTAAACCTCAAGCTCCCCATCTGTAAAATGGGTCTGTCCTGCCCAGTGGGAGTGTGAGCGAGCTGGGTTCATGTCTTGAGCCCAAATTTGGCCTTTCCAAACTGCCAAAGTCTCTTCCACCAGGTGCAACAAAGAATTCCAACCATGGTGAATTGTTAAGAAAATGACATGAACAGAAGTTTATAAACCACTGGGCATACAGAAGCCACTACACATATCAGAGCTTTCTTCACTAATTATTCTGCATGTTCGTTGTGAGGTTTGAATGACATGATGTTTATGAAAGTGCATCACATGGTGCCTGGTCCACGGTAGAAGCTGTATGTTGCGGATGCCATGTGACATCACTCAGATCCGCCTAAACCCATCAGCAGGGAGTGGGGATAGCTGAGAGCTCACAGTGGAGTTTTCCTCTGGGAACTGTGCTAAAGACAGCAGGTTTGACCAAAGTCCACACCCAATGAATGGCCAGTTTGTGGGTTTAAAGGCCCAATGAGATTGCCTCATTGGCATCAACTCTGCAGGGTTATTCCAGCTTCAGAGGCTCCTGGTGGGATGACTGAGGCTTTGTTGCAGCCGAATCTCACCCCAGCTTCCCCCTCTGCCCATTCCTGCTTCTTTTACTTGCCCACAGCACTTCCAATGAACTTGCCACATGCAAATCTTCCCAGAGTCTGCTCCTTAGGAAATTCCCCTGCGACACTTAAACGCTCGTTTTTTCCTGCCCCTCCCAACTCCTTGTTTCTTTCTTCCCCACCTGTAACCTGAGGGTCTGGTGCAAGTACACTTGTCTCTCACCAGCTTTATTGGGCAAGAATAAAGATAATTGGGACAAACAAACAAAAAATCTCACTTTCCCCTCCTTTGAAGTGAGATTATTACTGTACTGCATACTCACAAAATTTTAGGCAAATCAATGAGATATGGAAATGAGAACACTATAGGTAAAAATATAATCTACAAAAATCGAAGAAATTAGGAAAGTCCCTGGAACTGTGAGTTAATAATTATAATAAAGACAAGTTACATTGCTGTGGCTGTGGCGTAGGTCGGCGGCTACAGCTCCGATTTGACCCCTAGCCTGGGAACCTCCATAGGCCTCAGGTGCAGCCCTGAAAAAAAGACAAAAGACAAAAAAAAAAAAAAGAAAGAGTGGATAAGAGGCAGGATTGACTTCTAGGCAGTTTGATTCCCTTCTCCACCAAGTACATGGCCAACTAGAACTGAAATAGTCACAGGGAGGGGCTGTCATTTCCTCGATGATTGTGCAGGAATTCTGATTTTTGAAGACCTTTACTTAGAATTCTAGGAATTTTAGTAGAAATTCTAGGAAATCTGAGACTTCTGGGCAGTCTGTGGGTGAGTAGGTCAGAAGCTATCATTTTACGGGGATGGCCGAGCCCTTCTAATGATGGAAAGAGAGTATCAGGCTCAGAGCTTCCATTGCGTTACTTCCACGGCCCCTCACACAGTGTGAGGTCATCCTGCTCAGACTCCTTGGAGCCTTGGGGTCCCAGGGCAGGAGGGGAGAGTGGCCCCCACTCAGGAACGTCAGAACCGGCACTGTCCACTCCCAGTGGAGGGAACATTTCCACAACCATGTCTTTTTGGCCCTTCTAGAACTTTTCTATGGGAGGCTTAAAACACATGCTGCTGACTTTCTAATGTTCCTGGAGTCAGGTCTTGGAAAGAAGGGCCTTCCACCCTGGGGAGCCATCGGAAATGAAGCCACACAGCGGAATGTTCTCAGGAATGAGGGCACCTGGAAAAAGGAGGCTACTGTGGCAGGTTGTTCCCGTTATTTACTGCCACAAAACCAACGGTCCCAAAACGTAGTGGCCTAAAACAGGGCCAGGAAACCACAGCCCAGGGGCTAATTCAGCTCACCACCTGTCTTTGAAAATAAAGGTTTTTTTTTTTTTTGGAAGACAGCCACACCTTTTTGTTTCTATGTCATCTACAGCCATTTTCCCACCATCGCGGAAGAGTTGAGTCATTGTGACAGAAATCATATGACCCCAAAAGCCTAAAATATTGACTCTCTGGCCCTTTCCAGAGATAGTTTGATGACTCCTGGCCTGTCAATGATTTTTCATACTTCGCATTACAGTGGTTCGACTGTACTGGTTTTCCCAGGCTCACTCAGGCAAACCACACTCAGCTAAAGGGTGCGCTGGGGGATGGACTCAGCGGAGACCCCTGGGAACATGGAGCCTCTGTCCCTGGTGGTCGTCGTACTCGAGGAGGCCAGACCACAGTTTCCCATGTGGTGCTGGCACAAGTCCCAACACACAAGTGCTTATCAACCCTCTACCTACATCATGCTTGTTGATGTTCCATTGGACAAAGCAAGTCATGAGAGCAAGCCCAGGGTGAAGGTGGAAGGGTATGAGTGCTGGGGGGATGAATACTGGCAGGGCTGGTTCGCTGGAAGCCACCAAGGTAACTAGGTGCATTGGCTTCCGATATTTTTTGGTTGAATAAATAAGTGCAATGGATCTGGCTGGAGAGTAGCATTTATTCATTTACTCATTCAGCAAAGATTTTACAAGCCCCTATCATACACCAGGCCTGGGTCAGATGATTGTCATGGTCCTGAAATGTATCTAAAAGTAAGCCGGTGATATATTTTTTACAAAAGCTAAACTTGTGTTGATTCTCCTGCAGTGAAGACATATTGAGCTTTGGTGTTTTACCCAGTATATAAGCATTTTAATGTATCCTAAGAATATTGAGCTCAATGCGGATGACATGCCTCCCAAAAAAGAACCCACAATAATTGTCCCTATCTTGTATCCAGTTTATGAAATGAAACCACGCTTATGAGAAGGACATGGGGAGCTTCTCCATTTGCTACCATGAAGTGTAGTCTGGGTGTGCTGATGTCAGTCTTGCTTCATAGAGAGCTTATGGTAGTGCCACCTCCAGAGGGGAGGGTCCTGGACTGGAGGACTAGAGGTCTAGATTCTCAACCTGGCTTTGCATCAATGTAATAAGGTCAAGGTCAATATTTCACCAGACATTAACACGTTTTGTCAGTATCCTATTTCCTGCTCCTTTGGGGCACAAGGAAAGTTTGCACTCCTCCGCCACATGTGGTTAAGTGTAGCTGTAAAACTTTCTCTGGCCAGGGAAATATGGAAGAAAGTGACCTGTCACTTCCAGATGGAAGAATTAAATTGCCAGAGCTCAGTCTCCACCTCACTCTTCTGCTGAGGTGTTTTGACAGCACATGTAGAAAAAGGGTGCAACGTTCAGATATCATGCAGGATGGCTGCCCCAAAGTCACTCAAGCCCACCAAAAAACAAACAAACAAACAAAGAATACTTTACATGGGTAAGAAGTCAACCTTTCTTGTTTTAAGCCACTGAGATTTTGGAGATGTTTTTTACTGCAGCATAACAAAACCTAGCCTAACAAAACCAGATTTCTTAGAAACAGCACCACTTCTGTGCGTGAAAAATACTCTGACATGCTCTTGGTGCAAAAAAGGAGACTTTCTCTACAAGGATGTACAACACAGGGAATACAGCCAATACTTTGTAAAAACTGTAAATGGAATATAACCTTTTAAATTTTTAAAATAAATTTCTTAAAGAAGGAGCCTTTCTGACACACTCAAGCAATAAACAATAAGCTTAACATCTATGTGTGAGATAGGGAAAGAAAATATTTTGCTCCAGAGAAGGAGAGACAGCAAAGAGAGAGAAGGAGAAACCACAGCATGCTGGAACTCTGTATGCCTTGTGACCTCCCCAAGTCTTCAGTAAAGTGGACTTTAAACATGTATGTATGCTTAGTGCAAGAATGGAATTGTTTTGCTCATTTATTAATATGCTTTTGTTTATTGTTCACTTGTTTGCTGTCAGTTTCGTGGGGTTTTAAATTTGTGTTTGTTTGGGTGGAAGCCAGGAAGAGGCTGAGTTTCTTTGGGTCAAGACACGGGCTGACCCAGGGAGTAGAGATAGCTAGTGCCATCACACACAGGACTGGAGGCAGAGGGGGCCATCAAGTAGAAATGAAAGCCCCTGGGAACCAATAGGGTTCACCACCACCAGCACTCCCACCACAATGGCTGACACTTCCAAAGTAACTCCACGTGCCGAGCGATGATCTAAGCACCTTACACGATGGGCTTGATACCTCCTTATAATATTACCTTTAAATTCAGTACTTTGTTCCTCTCATCTTATATGAAGAAACCAAGGCATTAAGTTGGCCGTGTAAACAGCTCCCCCTTGCGGACACCTCTTGGAATGACCGGTTCTCTCTCATCCTGCAGGTCTTAAGGCACAGGAGACCTTTCCCCAGGCGCTATATCCACCTCTGTCATTCTCTATCACAGCACCTATCACAATCCATGGCACGTTTTTTTTGTTTGTTTGTTTGTTTTATTTATTTATTTATTTATTTATTTTTGTCTTTTTGCTATTTCTTTGGGCCGCTCCCGCGGCATATGGAGGTTCCCAGGCTAGGGGTCGAATCGGAGCTGGAGCCCCCAGCCTACGCCAGAGCCACAGCAACGCGGGATCCGAGCCACGTCTGCAACCTACACCACAGCTCACGGCAACGCCGGATCGTTAACCCACTGAGCAAGGGCAGGGATCGAACCCTCAACCTCATGGTTCCTAGTCGGATTTGTTAACCACTGCGCCACAACAGGAACTCCCATGGCACGTTTTTAATGTTTTTAATTTTTGTTTCGTTTCCCTCGGTTCATTTGATCGTAAGCTCTGTGACCACAGGAGCAGCGCTTGCTGTGTTTACTGTTTTATCCCTCCCAGCGTCTAGTGCAGCCTTGGCTGAACCAACATGATGTGAAGGTGAGCTGAGCTAACGGTGCTTGGATCAGTCAAGTGGGAGATCAGAATGCTTTCAGCAGCAAGTCACAAACTACCTGATTAAATGACGTTAAAAAATAGGAGGATTAGCACGACATTGTAAATGGACTATAATTTAAAAACAATAAAAAAAATTTAAAAGGATGGTTTTTTCTTTCCACAGAACAAAAATTCCAGTGTTTTATATAAATTGGAATTTATATTTTTTACCTGTAAATAAGAGAAAAAAAATTTTTCCAGCCAACATGCCAAAATGTTAACAGAGGTTATCTCTCAGGGTAGGCTAGCAAGAGACTTTTATTGCCTTCTTTGTGCTTTTCTTTGTTGTTCGAATTTTCTTCAGGGAGCATCTATTACATTTGTAATTTTAAAAAATAAACATACAAATCATTGATAGTTTTTAAACATCTCTTCGCCTTTACGTTTGTAAATGAATTCTGGGGTCATTCTCTTCCACTGTTCCTCTTTCTCTGGACAAAATGAAGCCAACGCCAACCATGTCACTTTGCATACAGTAGGCATTTCTACCTGTTTTGATTAATGAATGGGGAATGTGAAGGGACTCTGCTCATTCTCCAGGAGGGTAAAGCAAACGGAGGGAAGAATTTTCCTCACTGGCTTCCACGGGTTGTTGCAATGGAGGATAGTGGGAAAACACAAAACCAAGACCTTAGGTTTTAAAGTCAGATGGATCAGAGTTCAAAGCCCACTTCTATCACCAATCAAGCCAAGTAACCCTGGGAAATGCATGTAGCCTCCTAACCTCTCTGATGTGGCACAGCATTAAACCTTACTTCACAAACAGGGACAGAGAGATGGAAATGCCACAAGGAAAAGCACCGAGAAAGTGCTCGATGTGTTAGCTGCCATCCTGTGGCCATCATTGCCGATATTATCAGCAGCAACTGCTATATCATCTCAGCCGTTCTCCTTCCCTCCCTCGTGGGCTCTCCACCCACTGAAACCCCATAAAGGGTTGGCAGTTGATTCATGCTGGGAAGGTGGGACCAGCCCCAGCCTTCAGGCACCTTCATCACTGTTATTCGCAAACTGTTAAATGTCCTGATAATCAAGGATGGACTATATTTTCAGAGCTCCTGTTGTGACTCAGTGGGTTCCATAGAGTGGGAACCCTATGCTGCCTCTCTCAGGATGTGGATTCAATCCCTGGCCTTGCTCAGCGGGTTAAAGATCCAGCATTGCCACAAGCGTCCGCAGAGTCTGAAGGTGCAGCTCAGATCCGGTATGTCCGTGGCTGTGATGTAGCTCTGCAGCTGTTGCTCTGATTCAACCCCTGGCCCAGGAACTTCCATATACCCCAGGAGCGGCTATAAAAAGAAACAATAAATTTAAAAAAAAATAAGGGTGGACTATTTTTTTTTAAACATTTTGCACTGCATAGAGTACATACAAAGCTTTTTTTTTTTTTTTGCTTTTTGGGGCAGCACCTGTGGCATATGTAGGTTCCCAGGCTGGGGGTTGAATCGGAGCTACAGCTGCTGGCCTATGCCACAGCCACAGCCATGCCAGATCCAAGCCACATCTGCAACCTACAGCACAGCTCACAGCAACACCATATCCTTAATCCACTGAGCAAGGCAAAGGATCAAACCCGAAACCTCTTGGTTACTAGCTGGATTTGTTTCGGCTGTGTCCCAGAGTGCATACAAACATTTTTGCAGAAGTTGCCATCCTTCAGACAAAATGGACTTTCTTTAGTTTAGGGAGGCATTTGCAATGATTCCTTTCAGTTCTACAAATGCCCTAGTTAGTTGAGAAATCTAGAGCAAATTTCCAGAGCTTTAAGCATTTTGCAAAGTAAAGTGGCTTTCAAAGGTAAGGTTGGGGTTTTTTGTTTTTCTGTTTTTTTGCTGTTTTTGTTTTCAAAAAAATGAAATAAGTGATTCCAGCTGTTAATAACTTAAACCTGGGCCCATATTCCTTCAAAGAAAACAAGTGAATCGTCTTCAGTGTGCTTTTAACTTATATCCTTTAAGTCTTCACAATACATTAATGTAGAAGTTGTTCTTTTCTGCAGATAAACCAGGAGACTGGGGGGGTACATTTCTGAGTGTTTGGCAAAAGAAGCTTTATCAATAATTGTTGCTATTAGCCTCTTTCAATTTTACTTAATCTGAGAATCGCTTGTTTCATCTTTAAAGTGGGGGTGCCCAGGGGCACGTCACAGAGAAGCATTCAAATCTTGGTAGCAGTTTATTATTACTATTGGCCAGTCACTATGGGACAGGCTCTAGGCAATGTGCTCTCATTTTAACTTCACAACAGCCCTTTGGTGTGGCGCTATTATTATTCCCATTTTAGGATGCTAACACTGGAGTTCCCATGATGACTCAGTGGAAAGCAATCTGACTAGCATCCATGAGGACACAGGTTCAACCCCTGGCCTCGCTCAGTGGGTTAAGGATCCAGTGTTGCCATGAGCTATGGTGTAGGTTGCAGAAGCGGCTTGGATCTGGCATGGCTGTGCCTGTGGTGTAGATTAGCAGCTGTAGCTCTGATTCAACCCCTAGCCTGGGAACTTCCATATGCCACAGGTGCGGCCCTAAAAAGACAAAGAAAGAAAGAAAGAGAGAGAGAGAAAGGAAGGAAGGAAGGAAGGAAGGAAGGAAGGAAGGAAGGAAGGAAGGAAGGAAGGAAGGAAGGAAGGAAGGAAGGGAGGGAGAAAGAGAGAGAGAGAGAGAGAGAGAGAGAGAGAAAGAGAGAAAGAAAGAGAGAAAGAGAGAAAGAGAGGAAGGAAAGGAAGAAAGGTAGGAAGGAAGGAAGGAAGGAAGGAAGGAAGGAAGGAAGAGAAGAAAGAAAGAAAGAAAGAGAAAGAAGGAAGATGGGAACACTGAGATTTTACAGGGGTGAAAATTTGGTTGGTCTCCTCGGTCAGGTTTCCAACCCAGTGCCATGAACCACTGTCTCTCTCCCCACTGCTCTTTGGGAGCTGGGGTCATACTGGTCACCGTCTGGGCTACTGCATGACGACAGGCAGCAGACCGCGGTTGGAAGTGGGCTTTTCCCAGCAGGTGGCCCACCTGGAGCTCGTTTCCAGGTAAACAATTCAACTTTCCCACGGCTGTTACCCCACCCTTAGTTAGTACCCAAGAACACACTTTGGGATCTTGGGCTTTGTGACACAGTAAGTTCTCAACCAATGGTTTGCAGCATCGAATGGTAATCCTCCATGATGATTAAATTGCGTGTGTCAAGTTCACTGGGCCAGGGGGTGCCCAGATATTTGGTCAAACTTTATTCTGGGCATTTCTGGAAGGGTGTTTTTGAATTAATTTACATTTTGGGAAGGGGGTGCACCCGAGGCATGCAGAAGTTCCCCGGGCCAGGGATCAAACCTGCACCACAGCAGTGACCAGAGCCACAGCAGTGACAACCCCTGATTCTTAACCAGCTGCAACATGGAGGAACTCCCAGATTTATATGTTAATCTGTAGAATCAGGCCTAATAAAATACTATGAGACACCAGGCATGACAGCCCACCTAAAAAAATCAGCCCATTTAATCAAGAGGCAATTAGGTATAGGAGTTAGTGGTGAGACCATCAGAGGCAGAAAGCCAGGATAGGAACCCCCAAACTTCTACTCATCAGCTCTGTGACCCGGGGCAGGTACTTAACATTGCTGTGCCTTGATTTCTCCACCTCTTAAATGGGGATAATACTGGTATCTGGCTGTTGTGAATTAAAGCATGTAAGTATATAGGACGAATGCTGGCAGAGAGCAGCCACTCCGTAAGGGGGAGCTTCTACTGCAACAACACACTGTTAAGCACATGGATATTGACTATTATTATCATCATTGGTACAATTAAGACCCAGCTGGACCTTAGTACTTCTCCACTTCTTCTACAGAGTTGTGATCTTTTTCTACTAGACTTCAAAAGGCCTCCTTGAAAGACAGAAATTGGATTAGAATAAAAGCTCTCAGAATGTAGGCTCTCAGACCGATCCAAAATAAAAGACATATAAAGTAATGGCAGGAGCGGGGGCAGTTCTTTCAGCCTTTCAACATATATTTAATAGAGATTTAAACTTAATTTCAAAATCCCAAAATAAATGGATTGAAAAATAATCACAGCACCTGAAACATCATAATTTATTAGGGCAATAAAATGTCATAATTTATTAGGGCAAAAGCCACTGATTGTTAGGTAGGTAGAGGGAGAGGAGGCCAGGAGAAAGAGAAAGGCTTTCCTAAAAACACAATAAAATATACATCAGAAAATTATCACAACATTGTAAATCAACTATACATCAATAAAACTTATTTAAAAAATGAAAAATAAATATACAAAATAATTATTTTTTAATAAAAATAAAAACAAAGTGAAAAATTCCTACTCCCAAGAAATCCTGAGGATTTCTGTTATATACTGGGGTCAGAAAAGTTTGAACTACTCTGTTTATTATTTAGTTCATTCTTTCACTATTTAGCATTTATTACACGTTAATAAGCAGTTCCAAATTTATTATCTAGTGGCAGTGTCTATAAACAACTGCAGTGTAGTCTGGAAAGAACTGAGGGCTGTAGCAGAACAACAACAACAACAATAAAAAAAAAAAAGGAAGAAATATTTACTGCAGATTTTCAGGGAAAGTGCTAAACCAGACGACTGACCAGATCTTTTCCTGTGTCTGTAAAGCTAATTACAGACCATGTCAGCAATCACATCCCACAGTGTCTAGATATGCAAGCTGTCTATTGGCTGGTTTTACTGTATATCGATGTTATCAATCTACTTTCGTAAATCAAATATATTTCACTTGTGCATTTTTTATTGTTTTTCTCTCTCTACCAGAACATAAGTTTCATGCCCGTTTGGCTGCATTCTAAAACATCTGCCTGGCTCATAGGAGGTGTTCAATAAATATTTGCAATGAGCCAAAACACAACCTCTATTCAAGCTCTCAGCTCGATAAAATGGAATCCAGATGGCCTTTAAGCATCCCCATTGATAGAGGATGCTACATCAACACTCCCCTCACCTTGCCCTTCTCTGGGAACAGTCCCTCCTCCTCCATCTGTACCTGTGGGACCCTGGCTGCCATGTTTGTTTCCTGTGATCTTGCTCTCTTGGTCTTAACTGATTGGACCAAAGAAGATATGTGACCTAAGCTGAGCCAAACCACTTCTCTTTTCTGGGATTTAATTTTGCCTTTGTAATACTAGAGGGAGTTTGGAGTTCCCGTCATGGCTCAGTGGTTAACGAATCCGACTAGGAATCATGAGGTTGCAGGTTCGATCCCTGGCCTTGCTCAGTGGGTTAAGGATCTGGCATTGCCGTGAGCTGTGGTGTAGGTCGCAGATGTGGCTCAGATCCCGAGTTGCTGTGGCTGTGGTGTAGGCTGGTGGCTACAGCTCCGATTAGACCCCTAGCCTGGGAATCTCCATATGCCACGGCAGTGGCCCTAGAAAAGGCAAAAAGACAAAAAAAAAAAAAGACTAGAGGGAGTTTGACAACATGACCTCTGAACTCATTCACAGATCCAGTGGCAGGGAGAGAGAAGGTATATGAAATTACAAAGTTGTAGAAAAGCTGGGATTTTCTGTCATGGCACAGCGGAAACATGAGGTTGTGGGTTCGATCTCTGGCCTCGCTCAGTGGGTTAAGGATCCAGCATTGCTGTGAGCTGTGGTGTAGGTCACAGGTGCAGCTTGGGTCTGGTGTTGCTGTGGCTCTGGCGTAGGCTGGCAGCTGTAGCTCTGGTTGGACCCCTTGCCTGGGAACCTCCATATGCTGCATGTGCAGTCCTAAAAAGACAAAAGACCAAAAAAAAAAAAGTTGTAGAAAAGCTGGACAATTTGGAAAAGCACACAGAAGGAGATCAAAATCACACAATTAGAGTTTGTGATGAAAAACATGGGATACAAACTCAAACTACCAGTCCAGAACAAAAATGTGTTCTGGACTGGTAGTGGCACACACACACATATATATAAAACTACAAAGTATATATAAAGGTCTGTAAGAGTCTAAGCCATACTGAGAGCTATAGTTACCTCTGGGGAAGAGAGATGTGGAGAGGAACTTTTGAGTTTTATGTGAAAAAATTGCGTAGCATTTAAATATATTAATATGATGTTGCAGTCTTATGTTAACTTGTTTAATTAAAGAAAAAACTCAAAATTATAAAAAGATACTAAGTAGTAACGTTGACTGAGATCAGAGACAAAGAAACCGCTTGGGAAGCTGTGGGCATTCCTCAAATGTGAGGGGATTGGGCCTGAGCTGGGGCAGAGGGGACCATGAGAAAGAGATACACGTGTGATAGATTTAGGGTGTAGAATGGAGGCTTGTGATTGATTGAATGTAGCGGGGAGTGCCTGCGGGTGAGCCACAGTACACTTTCACAGTAAAGATCACAGGCTTTGGAATTCGGCTGCTGGGGCACTGGACAAGTTAGTTCACATCTCTGTGTCTCCTTGCTCATTGGTCAACAAAGATGAGGATATCATTTCCTAGCTATTGAGCTTTTTTGAATCAATCTGCGTAAAGTGTTTAGAAATTTTCCATTGCTCAATGTATGTCAGTTATCAACAGAATGGCTCTGTCATTTCCATCCTCATCATCGTTGTCCTCAATATTCTCATCATTAGGACCAAATCTGGTCCCTGAGCTTAGATGACCAGCTGGAAATAGAGGAAAGCATACAATGATTTGAAATTTTCCAGGACTGAAAAGTCAGAAGAATGAGGAAACCAAGAAGAGTTCACAAGCCTGATTATTGTTAACTAATAAATGGTTAACTAACAGATGCAACAGGAATTCTGGTTGTGGCTCAGGGGGTTCTGAACCCAATTAGTATCCATGAGGATGAGGGTTCAATCCCTGGCATCGCTTAGTAGGTTAAGGATCCAGCATTGTGTGAGCTGTGGTGTAGTTCATGGATGTGGCTCAGATCTGGTGTTGCTGTGGCTGAAGTGTAGGCTGTTAGCTACAGCTTTGATTTGACCCCTAGCCTGGGAAATTCCATATGCAGCCATGAAAAAAAAAATAATAATAAGTGCAATGGAGAGGGAAGAAAATAATGCTGCCTGGCAAGTGAGTTAAGGACTAAATTTGAAGGAACTTGTATGACGTGGGTGTGGCCCTAAAAAAAAAAAAAAAAAAGAATGAGGAATCCAAGACCCAAGGAAATCTTTTGTAACCATTGCCTGCATATATTTTGCACAAGTGAACCTTGATGTTTCAATCTTTACATTTCAATATTAACACACATGCACATAACTTTGTTTTGTATGCTTTTTACACTATGAATATGATCTATCTATACCTGTTTGGCCACTTCCATTTTTTTTTTTCACCTAAATTTGTATGTTAGAGACTTTATCAGTAAGTATATATGGTTTCATTTGTTTACTATACTCTTGGATATTAGACAAAAGTGGCCCTAACTTTATGCTGGCAGGAAGCAAAGATAAACTTTTTCAGCAGGCCAAATTTTACTCCTAGACTTGTTTAGCTTGGTGGACAAAAGTTTTTTGGGTTTGGGGTTTTTGTGTTTTTGTTTTACATAGAATGCTCTTTAAAATGACACTTGAGGAGTTGCCGTTGTGGCACAGCGGAAACGAATCCGACTAGGAACCATGAGGTTGAGGGTTCAATCCCGCCTTGTTCAGTGGGTGAAGGATCCGAAGTTGCCATGAGCTATGGTGTAGGTCACAGACGCATATCTGGCCTTGCTGTGACTGTGGCGTAGGCCAGAAGGATTAGACCGCAAGGCTGGGAACCTCCACATGCCGTGGGTGCGGCCTTAAAAAGCAAAAATAAATAAATGAATAAATAAAAATAAAATGACACTTGAGTGGGCTTATTTTTTTTTAATCCAAAATTAAAAAATAAAAATAAAAACTCGAAATCCATTGCTACAGATTTGCCTTACCTTCCTTGAGTCGTTTGGAGTTTATGACTTCCCATGCAGCTTGCACTCTCACTCATCATTCTGTTTTTCTCCCTGTAAAATTATTTTTTGGCCTAAGTGAGATTTTTTTAGGGGCAGAAATGCAATGGTCTTTGTATTTTCCTTCAACCCGCTCCAAGAGCTACTAGCCAGGCACAATCCTTCCAAAAAAAGATTATGGATTAATTTAATCCTCCCTGCCGCTTTTTGCACCTCCCAGCGCTAGAAGGCGATAAAACCCTCGATGGTGCATTGGAAGTCAGTGAAGACCGCTCTCGACGCGCACGTCTGTACGTAGACGTTGGGGGCGGAGCCGCCCTGTGCGCGGTGACTGGCGGCGGCACTGGCGGCAGCTGGAGGCGTAGTAGTACGGGTCGCAGGCTTGGAGAACTTCAGAGGCGGCGGTGGAGCCGGCGACGACGACGACAGCAGGAGCGGGCCCTGGGCTTGTCGCTCACCATGCCGACCGTAGAGGAGCTTTACCGCAACTATGGTATCTTAGCCGATGCCACGGAGCAAGTGGGCCAGGTGAGTCCCCCAGCGGCCTGCAGGGCCCGGCACTCTGCGGCCTCTCGAAAGCGCTCCCGGGGCCGGGCGGGGGCTGCTGCTTCGCCTTCCCGCTGGCTCCCAGCTGCCCCGGCTGTTTCGTCCGGGTGGCGCTTCTCCGAGTGCAGACTCGGGCTTCACCGGGGAGAGCGCGGTCCCCGGGTCCCAGGCTCCTCTGCCTCCCTTGGGCAGCCTTTTCTCACCGTGGCGTTTCCTAACTGAGGCGCTTCAGCCCCGGGTTCATTCTCTTCCCGAGCCTCGCTGTCTAGCTTTCATTGAAGTCTTTCTTTTCGGTGTCGCTCAGTCCTTCGGAAGATGAGATTGAGAGTTCTGGAGAGAGCAAAAAATGTATTTCTCTAGGCAGAAATTTGCAGTTAATTTAGGAAGAGCTCTTGGGAGACAGAAGTTTTTGAAAGACAAAAGAAGAGCCCTTTTCGTACAGACTTTAATGAGGGCTTATGTTTTCATTATTCAGTTTTTCGAGCGCCTACCCTGATCAGGCGCTGCGCCAAGCGCTGGAGATTGAGGATGAAGAGGTGCTTTCCATACTCTCTCGGAAAGCACCTTTATTGAGGGAGACTATTGATAAATAAGAAAGTTAGATTACTTTTTTTCTTTCCCCAGTGAAGAATGTTGTGGAAAAAAATATATAACAGAGCCGTGCCGGGGGCGGGGAAAGGGGGAGGGTGCAGCTTTAAATAGAGTTGTCTGGCAAAAGTTCTCTAAAGTGTTTGCCCAGACACACCGTTTTAGCAGTGTTTAATTGGCTCAGCGAGCCATTGTATCTTTGTAAGTTTTCAAGTACTGAGGTCCATTGAACTTGAGCTTTTAAGTGGTTGTGTGTTTTCTTAGGAAAAGGATCAGGCTCTCCCCGACGTAGTCCTGATCATTGTTAGAAATCCCATTCCGTATCTTTTCAGTGCTTAGAACGTCATGTGATTCATCCGCTTACCCATGCCATGGAGTTGCAAGTGGGAGATCCTAGAGTCTAGTAACATTAGCAAAGCTGTGACTGTACCCCTCCCATCCCTTTTTTCTGGAAGGTGTGATTCAAGTAGAACCTTTTCGAGCCAAACCCAAAAAAATTTATTTTTTTTATGTTGGAACCTTATTTTAGCTTAATCTGGAATTGTGAATATATCATTTTCAAGTATCAGATGATTTTCCTTCCCTACATATTTCCATTTCAGTAGGAAATTTTGACGTCATCAATGAGAAATATATATGACAGTCTGTTGAAGACGTATATAGGGTGTGTCTTAGGTCGGCTGTGAAGGAGACGTTTTCTGCCCATTAAGGCAAGGTGGGAAAAACTTAAGGTCTTTCAGTATGTGTTTGTTGTTGTTGTCCTTGTTGTTGGAGAGAAGTGGTAGTGAGGATATTCTCATTCGTTCGACTGGGTTGGGAAAGACTGTAGCGAAGTGTTCCACCTAAAATTGACTTTGTTGCATGCACATCAGCTGAGAGGATGAGGGAGAAAAGCTAGACGAGTGCTTCTTGGTCAGTTTGTAGATGGTGCTCTCCCAAAGAGTTGATTGAGGAATCTTCTGTGGAAACTCTGCAACTGCAAACATGAATGCCCTCTCATAGCCCCACTCTCTCGCTCCCTCTCTCTCTCTTTTTTTTTTTTTCATGGAATAGGAAAAAAAGGTTGACATCCACCTACTTAGAGTATATTAGAGTAAATAGAAGCCAAACTGGCATTTATATATACTATGAATAGTTGAGAGTTGCGCCCATTTTCCTCTAATGTCGTCTTTAATTATAAATACCAGTTTGGATTGAGAGTTCTGCGGAGTTCCCATCGTGACTCAGTGGAAACGAATCTGACTAGCATCCATGAGGACACAGGTTTGATCCCTGGCCTTACTCAGTGGGTTAAGGATCTGGCATTTCCATGAGCTGTGGTGTAGGTTGCAGATGCAGCTCGGATCTCAGTGGTGTAGGCCAGCAGCTATGGCTCCAACTAGACCCCTAGCCTGGGAACCTCCATGTGCCACAGTTTCAGCCTTTAAAAGCAAAAAAAAAAAAAAAAAAAAAAGGTTTCTTAAGGCAAAAATCTGCTTTTAGTTTAGGGGGAGTGCTTGGGAGACAGAGCTTGTGAAAAACAGGAGGGGCCCTTTCATGCAGACTTTAATGAGGACTCACAATTTCATTTATTCAGTATAGTTTTTGAGTACCTACCTTGTACTAAACACTGTACTACTAAATAAACTTTTAGCAGTTTCCTTAGATGATGGGAGATCAGTAGCTTCATGACACATTAGTGACAACTGTCAAACAACTAAATAAGATAAAAAGTCCTCTTCATAATGAAGTGTAGTGATTTTCACAGCCTAAAACAGTGAATTCCGGGAGAATTGAAGCTGAACTAAACCATAATGCTAGCTAAAACTCCTCTATTGTGTAATACTTCTTCCCTTTTAGAGAAGAAACCTAAAACTGCTCAGCAAAAAAGGTGTATTGGGCTTCAGTATACTGCTTGTGAATTTTAAGTAACAAAAGCAAAAGCCAACTTAAATGGGAGGGACGCCATTTACATTTTTTTAAGGAGAGGAAAAAAATGTTTACCTTCTTAGTGTAGCAAACCAGAATCTCATGTTACCTTATAAGATTTAAAGTTGGGGAGTTCCCATTGTGGCTTGGTTGTAATAAACCAATTAGTATCCATGATGATGCAGGTTCAATCCCTGGCCTCACTCAGTGGGTTAAGGATCCGGTGTTGCCAGTGAGCTGTGGTGTAGGTTGCAGGTGCAACTCCAATTTGACCCTTAGCCTGGAAGCTTCCAAATGCCACTGGTTGGGCCCTAAGAAGACCAAAAAAAAAAAAAGATTTACAGTGAGGAATTTAAATTTTGTAGCAGGTACCTATCTAGACACTTCTGAGCCCGTATTTAAGTTTCTTGGTCTAGAACTTCCTTCTGACTTTTGTTTTGATTTTCATCCTTTTTGAAGAGGTGAGTACCATGGTTTCTCATGTAGCTGCTGCTGAGGGGAGTGCCTCTCTACTACTGTCAGTGCTCCTTTTAGGGTGTGCTCTCTAAATATGTCAGGAAAACACAAGTCCTCCGAGTTTATCAGCTGCTTTGCCTCAAACAGATCAGATCTTCCGCTTTTGGAAGCTCTTTGGTACTGTGTATTCATATATAGTACAGGTTTGTATTTTATTTCATGTGAGGACTTTCTTAATTCCCTTATGAAGTCTTGAGATTAAGGATTAAAGCCTTTTTATTTATTTTTTGTTTGTTTCTCTCCTTGCACTGCCCTTCAGTAGACATTTGAAGAAATACAAAGAAGGAACGGGTATATACACATATACATACATACACAAAACCCTTGTTTTCAGGGATTATCTTTTGTGAATGAAGAAGGGAAGTATACACATACACACTCACACACACATTTATTTAAACTCTGAGCATGTGTTTTCTAATTAGCAAACTGCAGGTGATTCTAAGTGAAGCGTCATTGATACCTCAAAACCTTCAAGTGCCTGTGTTATCTTTCCTCTTTGTAGCTCCAGTGTTGCACCTCCTTATTCAGCCTCCCTTTCCCCTACTCTGCCACCCCATAGTTAAGTCTCCTTCCTCTGCTGTGTGTGATTTTACCTCCCTAAATCCTTTTTCCACTGTGGCCCACCATTAACATTTGTCTCAAATGTTTAAGAATGTACTTTTTTTGTGTGTGTGTCTTTTTTTGCTGTTTCTTGGGCCGCTCCCAAGGCACATGGAGGTTCCCAGGCTAGGGGTTGAATCGGAGCTGCAGCCACAGGCCTGCGCCAGAGCCACAGCAATGCCAGATCCGAGCCGTGTCTGCAGCCTACACCACAGCTCACGGCAACGCTGGATCATTCGCCCACTGAGCAAGGGCAGGGACTGAACCCACAACCTCATGGTTCCTAGTCGGATTCGTTAACCACTGCGTCACGACGGGAACTCTTCGTACTTAATTTTAAAATGTAGAACTTGGAAGTCCCATTGAGGCTCAGCTGGTTAAGCACCTGACATTGTCTCTTTGAGGATGCATGTTTGATCTCTGGCCTCACTCAGTGGGTTATAGATCCAGTGCAGTAGCAGGTGCAGCTCAAATCCAATGTGGCTGTGGTGTAGGCCTGTGGCTGCAGCTCTCATTCAGTCCCTGGCCCTGGAACTTCAATATGCTGCAGGTGTAGCTGTAAACACGAAAAAATAAAAAATTTAGATACTTAATTTTATATTAAATAGGCAGAAAATTTTAAGTTAAAAAAAAAAACCACTTGTTAGGGGATTTTGATGGTTAGGCTGACCTAAAATTAGATCAATCAATATAATGCCTAAACTCTCCTTTCTCCTATGTTCTCTTACACAGGAGAACATGGCTCTTCAGGGTGGAAGAGTGTAAACTGTACTGACTTATATTTCATGAAATAGCATTCTTTTGTTTTTTGGGGTTTTTTTTTATTTTTTGTATGCTTAAGCTAAAATCACAGACCAAAAAAGTTCATAAAACCTCAGAATTATATAGAACTTGTAAACTTAAAGTTTACTGAGTTTATTAATTGGGTCTGAGGAAGACAGTAATACTGTTTAGTTTACCTCTTTTTTTGTTATGTCATACTTGAAAAATTTGTTGAAAATACATCCTTTCTGGAGTTCCCATCATGGCTCAGCAGAGACGAATCTGACTAGGGAGCATGAGGTTTTGGGTTTGATCCCTGGCCTTGCTCAGTAGGTTGGGGATCCAGCGTTGCTGTGAGCTGTGGTGTAGGGCCCAGACGCAGCTCCCATCTTGCGTTGCTGTGGTGTAGGCCAGAGGCTACAGCTCCAATTCCTGGATTCCTCCATATGCCCTAAAAAACAAACAAAAAAAGAAAATATATCCTTTCTCCTTTGAAATGAAGCTTTATTTAGTACAGGCTACATCATGGTCCCAAACATGGCTTTCCCTGGTGTCATTGACACTTAGGTATATGAGTTATGATTTAACAATCATAATTACAAAGTTTCTCTTTTAGGATGTGTCTGCTGAATGTGGATGGAATCGTAACTGACTTTTTACTTTAAATTTCTTTAGAGTTTACTCTTTTAATTAGATATTAAAATCACACATAAATACACAGTTTTGGAAATGTATTAAATGTATTTATAATTAAAACTTCTTATTAGGATCATAAATTTATTTATCCAGCTAAAATATACAACTGTGTTGGATGAGGAAAAATACCCAGTGTTGTGTAGTATCTTAAATATTTTATTGTGGTTACATTCCTACTTATCACAAAATCACTGTGGTTACTGAAAATATCATTTATATCCCCCTACTTGGAAAAGCAGAAATTGTAATTCCTGTAGGGAGATTCTGTTTTTAAAAAAATTCTTGTCCCTATACTACAGTTAAAAGGCAAATAATTCAAAGAGCTGGCAAAGAAGAATATCATTTTTGCATTTCATAAAAGGTAATTATTTGAGGTCTAGTAATAATGTTTGTGAAGTTATTTAATAAAACTGATGCCTATTAATGGTAGAAACTGATTTGGTTTCTAGTTTGAATATGTTAAAATGTCTAAACTTGCCAAGATAAGCAGTGAGGTCCTGCTGTATAGCACAGGAGCTATATCAGTCACTTGCGATGGAACATAATGGAAGATAATATGAGAAAAAGAATGTATATATATGTATAACTGGATCACTTTGCTGTACAGCGGAAATTGGCACAACATTGTAAATCAACTATAGTAAAAATTTTTAATTGTAAAAAAAATAAAAAATAACAATCTTAAAAAAAAAAGTAAATGAAGAAACTTTCCAAAGGTCTTAATGTGTTTAGGAGAATAGTATATCCCAATTTATGTGCCTGTGTGGAATCTATTTAGGACTCAAATTTTACCTTTGACGGTCCTATTTCTTTCTCTCTTCCTTTGTTAATTAAGCTCTCAGGATACTAATTTGAAAGACACCAATTAAAGCTTGGTATTAGGCACAGTTCTTGACTCAAGAGCCCATCAGAACTATGTTCAGGTCTTAGATCTGCTGCTTAACTAGCTGTATGGTTCGGACAGATTATTTCACTTCTCTGAGTCTTGGAAAACAAGACTCCTCTGAAAAACAGGGATAGTAGTAACACCTAACTCACAGGATTATTGTGTGGCATGTATGCAGCACATTCCCCAGTCCCTTGTAGGCTTTCTATAAATGTTGCTAGTAATTCTTTTCTATTCCAAATTTTTTTTTTCTTTTTTTGGATTGGAGAATGATTCTGTTCAAGCATGAGTTCTTCATTTAGTTTTAGGTGGCGAATTTTTGACAATTCAAAGGGTTTTCCAAGAAAAGTGTGAAGTTTGAGTTAAGATTGTGGTTCTCAACAAAAAGGATGTCAGACTGCTTGGTTTTATAGTGTACGAGAAGCTGTGAAGCAAGCCGCAGGAATGTACGTGGTAGAGAGGTCAGCCAGGATTGTTTTGAACCTTTGCACTGAAAAGTGTATATTTTTGAAGTAGTAGCTTCTAGAGACTGCTTTTGTATCTGCATTTCATGAGGAAGATTTCATAGAATTTCTGTTACTTGGGGGGGTTGGTAATGTTTAAGATGTAGAAGGAGTTGTCGTTAATTAGATGGAATTTGTTCATTAGAACTAATTTTTTTTAATATATTTCTTTTAGTTGCACCTGCAGCATATGGAAGTTCTAAGACTAGGGGTGAATCGGAGCTGCAGCTGCTGGCCACAGCCACAGCAATGCCAGATCCAAGTTGAGTCTGCGACCTATGCCGCAGCTTGCAGCAATGAATGCCAGGTCCTTAACCCACCGAGTGAGGCCAGGGATCAAACCCCTATCCTCAGGGACACTATGTTGGGTTCTTAACCAGCTGAACCACAACAGAAACTCCCATTTTTTAGAATTTATTGTTTAAATAGGTTGGCAGTAAATGAACCCTTAGAGTAATCTAGCAATTATGCATATTATATTAAAATCTTTATCTTTAAAAGATCGAATTGTGACCTATAGCCTTTTGATACATAGAACACATTATTTTTGATCCTAAAAAAAAATAATAATAATGTCCTTGAGATCCCACCTAAATAACTTTGTATCCCTCCTTTATTTTTTTAACTTAAAATAGTATTGTCCATGAAAAGAATTATTACAAAACTAAATCTTTAGTAATTCTATAATCCATTGGATGTTCACTAGTCATCCCCTCTTCATGGCATAAAGTGAGCTCACATATCCAAAGCATCTAGAGCTTTGCCTCGTACAGAGTAAATCGTATGCTGTGACATATTTGGCATCAGTATTGTGTTTAAGGTTTTCCAGTAATTCAAAGTTTTGTCTCTATGTACAAACAGGAGATTTATCTATAGTCTTGGTATTTTTTACTTTGTTTACCAGCTTGATCATTGTCATTAATAAAAGACCGGTTTGGAGGCACCTGTGTTAAGGGGATTGGGAATTTGTTGACTTTTTTTTTTTTTTTTGGTCTTTTTAGGACCACACCCATGGCATATTGGAAGTTCCCAGGCTAGGGGTTGAATTGGAGCTGCAGCTGTTGGCCTATGCCACAGCCACGCAGGATCTGAGCCTTATTTGTGACCTACACTGCAATTTATGGCAACACTGAATCCCTAATCCACTGAGCAGGACCAGGGATTGAACCCATGTTCTTATGGATACTAGTCAGGTTCGTTACTGCTGAGCCACAACAGGAACTCCCAGGGAAATTTTTTGACTCTTCACATTATGAGTATCCAAGGAATAACACTTCTGAAATTTTTTTTTAAGGAAACAAATGAGCTTTGAATGTATTATTCTAATAAAAAGTTAAATATATGACATTAGAATCTGTTTTAATCCAAATTGACTGGCTGTACAGAATGATATATTTTTTTCATATCCAAAAATATGGTGCAAAATAAAGCTTCCTAACCTTCCTGGTTTTGCTTAATTTCAGGAATGTATTCTCTCCACCTTCTGCAGGGTGCCAATTGGAAACAGATAAATATATTTAAGGAAATGTAACACAATTCTTTGAAAATTCTATGGTATTAGTTTTTTAAAGCATGATAACAATCACAAGGCTAGAGTCAGTAATCACTAGAATGAAGACCTATTGGTACACAACAAACTTTATTTACTTTTTCCACTTAAGATTAGAGTCATTCTTCTCTTTTCTCAGTTCGCAAATAGTAGCACAGGGGGCAGGAAGCAAATAGAAGGAAGGTTAAGTTTCAGATTTAAGCAGGTAGGAGTTCCCGTCACGGTGTAGCGGAAATGAATCCGATTAGGAACCACGAGGTTGTGGGTTCAGTCCCTGGCCTCAGTGGGTTAAGGATCCGGCATTGCTGTGAACTGTGGTGTAGATCGCAGATGCATCTCAGATCTGGCGTTGCTGTGGTGTAGGCCGGCAGCTGCAACTCTGTTTGGACCCCTAGCCTGGGCACCTCCATATACCACAGGTGTGGCCCTAAAAAAAAGCAAATTTAAGCAGGTAAAACTCCAAAAATAAGCCCTATTTCTTAGCCTATGTAAAATTTTACTAATTTAGACTCAGAGAAGTTTGTTTAACTTCCCATCCTTCAAAATTGTATTTATTTTCTGCTTTATTCTTTCTTTCAGCATAAAGACGCCTATCAAGTGATACTGGATGGTGTCAAAGGTGGTACCAAGGAAAAAAGATTAGCAGCTCAGTTTATTCCAAAATTCTTTAAGCATTTTCCAGAATTGGCTGATTCTGCTATCAATGCACAGTTAGACCTCTGTGAGGATGAAGATGTTTCAGTAAGTTTATGGTTGACACTTTTTCAATAAGCTTTCAGATGTTGCTTTTGCTATTTTCAGTCATTTTCTATGTGTGGCTAATGTAACTGAAGTACCAGTCATATCAGTGCACAATAAAATACTGCAGTATGTCCTCACAAGACAACACCCAGAACTTAAATCTGCATGTGAGAAAATATGTTAGCTCTTTCACCACCTTTCAACTGTGAAAAACACTTAGAATCACATAGTGCTTTGTTTTGCTTATTCATTAGCCACTGTTGAAAACAGTTGTGGCTCACAACATTTTCATAGTTTTTTACACATGGTGCATATGAAATTAGACTAGTGTTAGTTTGTAGTCAATTTATGCTTGTTTAGATATTTAAAATATTAATAGTATTGCAGCATAAAATATGGCATCAGCACCCCAAATAATTTGCATAGCAGAAAAATAATTGACCTGTGTAACAATTGTATGTGATTACTAGGATAAAAATAAACAGTTTTTCCTTGGAACAGAATTAACCATTAGCATTTCTGTCTGCTGATAAAAAGTTCCTAAGAATTTTCAACTCTTAGCTCTTGGCTTTTCAAATGAAAGTAGTGAACCACCAACATTTCATGCATAACTTGCTAGATTTAACTCTTTTGCATTTTTATGTTAAACTAGATACGCCAAGACTACATATTTGGAATTAAGTACACAGAATGTATTCACAAATTCTGAAGTAAATATTTACTAAATGTGACATTGCCACTGTAGCCATTCTTGAAGTATCATTCAAACCATCTTGAAGGATACTATATTATGTGCCCAAAGGCAGTGAACACCCAACAGTTGGATATAATCAGCACATAAACCATTGTTAGAATCCCAAATCTTTCTACTCCAGTCAGATTATTGTATTTAATGTCCTTTTCCACATTTTGTTTTACTCGTCTGTGAAACTTAAATTGGAGTAAATTATTTCTAAAATTACTGAAAATCTCATGTTCTATATTTTTGTGACTGAGATGCCCCTAGTTATGGTTTCTCCTTGGTTTTAGCTTTCTTTAAAGGTTGAGGTTGTTGTTTTTATTTATGATAGTATTTGGTTAATTTTTGTTTGAAATTGTATTCAGATTCGACGGCAAGCAATTAAAGAGCTGCCTCAGTTTGCCACTGGAGAAAATCTTCCCCGAGTGGCAGATATACTAACCCAACTTTTGCAGACAGGTAAGGAATTTTATTATTACCCTTTTATCTAAATATAATTTCTGTCTGAAATAGGGACTCTGTTTTTTTTTAGTTTTTTTGCCCTGAAGGTGTTATCTGTGATAGAAATTTAAATTCTTTTTTTCATTGAGTAGTTTGAAGCTTAATGACTTAGAATTACCTAATTTCTAGTTTTGTTTTGAATTCTGTTTATAAAGCTATAATGACTGGATTCTTTGGGGAATTTTTGCTGTATCGTGATTTGCCTGCAAACCACCCCTTCCCACAAATTTCCTGTAGTTTCTTAATTGTACCATCTTAACATAAGAACTTTCCAGGCATGGCAGATCGGATTCTCTTCCCTTACAAGGAACATGTGTTTTCTTGGTACTTGAGAAAGATGCTTAATTATATGTCTCTTTCCGGTGTAATCTGAGAAACTATGTTGAGCCTAAGTTTGAAAATCAAGTGTATGATGGAGTTTCCATCATGGCTCAGAGGTAACAAACCCAACTGGTATCCATGAGGATGTGGGTTCGATCCCTTGGCCTTGTTCATTGGGCTAAGGATCCGGCATTGCCACAGAGCTGTGGCATAGGTCACAGACTCAGCTCGGTCCCGTGTTGCTGTATCTGTGGTGTAGGCCGGCAGCTACAGTTCTGATTCATCCCCTAGCCTGGGAATTTCCATATACCAAGAGTGAAGCCCTAAAAAGACCAAAAAAAAAAGAAAAGAAAAGAAAATGAAGTACATAGTATGTTTCTTTAATTTTATATATTGTACCACTTTTTCTCTATCTAGATGACTCTGCAGAATTTAACTTAGTGAACAACGCCCTATTAAGTATATTTAAGATGGATGCAAAAGGTAAGGGCACTTCTTGTTCTGAATTGTGTTTGATGTCCTAAAAAGTTGGGGAGTTTGGCAGTACTTGAGGAATAAAGTCTGAGGTTCACCCAGAGATGTATTTCTTAAAAATTCTAAATGTTCTGGAGTTCCTATCGTGGTGCAGTGGTTAACGAATCCGACTAGGAACCATGAGGTTGCGGATTCAATCCCTGGCCTTGCTCAGTGGGTTATCGATCTGGTGTTGCTGAGGGCTGTGGTGTGGGTCGCAGACATGGCTCGGATCCCACATTGCTCTGGTGTAGACTGGTGGCTACAGCTCTGATTAGACCCCTAGCCTGGGAACTCCATGTGCCACGGGAGCGGCCCTAGAAAAGGTAAAAAGACAAAAAAAAAAAAAAATTCTAAATGTTCTTAAAAAAAAAAAGGGCTGATTAGCCCAAGATTTTCGTGACTCAAAAAACCAGCAGAAATAATTGCAAAAACAGGTCAAACTTTTCCCTTAGATATGTGTTGGAAAAACTCTTTTTGCCGCATTATAAAGAAATTCTTCTAAAATACATGAATTTATTATTAATAATAATAAAAAAATGTCATACTCAAGCTGATTCTGAAATCATGAGCAGAAGTGTATGACCCCTCTTATGGTTGGAGCTATGGGAAATTTCAAACTAGTTTAACCAGTATCAGTGATGATGAGGATGTTTATTAATTATCTCACTTGAAAAGAAATAACTAATTCAGATTTTAACTTGGAAATTTTCATTACTATGTAGAATTGACTTGCTACATGCAACTGTTTTGTTTTGCAGGGACTTTAGGTGGCTTGTTCAGCCAAATACTTCAAGGAGAGGACATTGTTAGAGAACGAGCGATTAAGTTTCTTTCTACAAAACTTAAGACTTTACCAGATGAAGTCTTAACAAAAGAAGTAGAGGAACTTATACTAACTGAATCCAAAAAGGTAAGCTTCGGTTATCATTTAGTAGAACTCTAATGCACAAGAACTTATTTGAAATTAGCAGTGTTCATCAAACTATATGTAGCTTGTGTATAAAATGATGATATCCCGTAAGATCCACCATAGAACTTCAGGATTTTCTTATGTTGTATTTTGTGCTTAGGTCACTTGTAATGATGAATGAATGTGTTAATTTAAAGGGTTTGATCACATTTAAATCCTTTGTGGTATTATCCACAAAATTTATGCGTTCATCAGCTCTCTGAACAAATCAGTTCCTTTGGGAAATTTTACCTAATTCCCACCCTTCTCCCAGAAAGGATTAGACCCACTGATGTGGAGTACTTAAAATTTGCATGGTCTCCTATTTTGCGTACAGTTACCATATTAGTGTGAACGAGGTTGCTTTTAACCATAGGGAACTGATCTGATTTAATAGTTTACTGCAGAATATTTTTGATCTTAATTTTTGCTATCACTCCCTGGAGAGCCTTTTTATTTTTTTTAATTTTTATTATCACTATTTTTTTGGCTGCAGCGTGCAGCAGCTTAGTGTGGAATCTCAATTCCCAGACCAGGGATTGAACCTGGACCACAGCGGTGAAAGCTTTGAATCCTAGACCCTAGACCACCAGGGAACTTTCTAGAGAGCCTTTTAAGACATTTGTTTCTTTAACCACATTCCCATGAAATTTTAATACCACAGATAAACTGTAAATCTGTGTACTATATGTGTATCTGTGCTGTATATACATAAAAAATAAAATTTTCTGAGAACCTAATTTTGTCCCCTTGGAAAAAATATAACACAGAATTCATGGCTTATTCTGAAGCTAAATTGACTGAAGCTGGAAGTTGTCCTGTCTTTCATATTTCAGAACCGTTAGCAGCAAACTGACTTTTGCAAAATAAATTTGCTGTGATGTTTCAATATTGATCTTTCCCATTCAAGTGATGAAAATAATAATAACTATTCTGAATTGTGTCTTTCTAGGTCCTAGAAGATGTGACTGGTGAAGAATTTGTCTTGTTCATGAAGATACTGTCTGGTTTAAAAAGCTTACAGACAGTGAGCGGAAGGCAGCAACTTGTAGAGTTGGTGGCTGAACAGGCTGACCTGGAACAAACCTTTAATCCCTCGGATCCTGACTGCGTGGATAGGCTCTTACAGTGCACTCGGCAGGCGGTACCCCTCTTCTCTGTGAGCTCTTTGTTTTACATAGCTGATAGTTTGATTATTTGCTTAGGTTCCATTTCTACAGATAGACGCTTGAGCATTCTCCTCAGACCTTTGCATTTAGCGCTGAAGTGGTCTAATGAGGTTGTTTCTGTGGTGCTGTAGGGAAAGCACACTGTTGTAGCTGTAGTACTTGATGCTCTGGTACTCAGCATTTATTGAATGACACTCTGCTATTATATTTGAGAAAAAAAATACATAAATATATAGAAACAACTCTGTGTTCTTTGGATTTTTACAGAAAAATGTTCATTCCACAAGGTTTGTGACTTATTTCTGTGAGCAAGTTCTCCCTAACCTCAGTTCCTTGACTACCCCAGTGGAAGGTCTCGATATACAGTTGGAGGTAAGAGAAAATTTCTACTTTTTTTTGGCCACACCTGTGGCATGTGAAAGTTTCTAGGCCAAGAGATCGAACCCACCCCACAGCAGTTCGACCCAAACCACTGCAGTGACACTGCTGGATCCTTAACCAACTGTACCTCAACAGGAACTCCAAAAATGTCTGTTTTTACCACTGGAGAGGCGTTTCCATATCTTAACATAAATGTAAACCACTAACTTCAATCCCATTTCTAAAAGATTAAAGGCCTGGCGGTAGCCGGCTTGTAACCTGTTTTAGGATTAATTACGTAGGAGTTCTTCATGGATTCAGTGAGAGTTTGCTACACTGGGAAAGCATTGACTGTCGTTTTCATTAGGGTCATTCTCTAACTTTGTAGCTTTAATACTTATAAATCCATTGTTCAGTCATGACAGTTCCTGTCTCTATTAACTAATAGAACCAGATTTAAGCTGAATAAGACAAATGTCTTTTTCTCTCTCCCCTTTGTATCTCAGCTGTAATGTACATATACATTTTTTTCATGGCATATGTAATATTTTACATTAATCTTTCCACATCTAACCTTATTCTTCTCTGAATCCCCAGAATCTAATGCAGAGCCTGATTCTGAAAAGCACTTAATAATGATTGTTGAAATGAAAACATGGCAATGTATGTGCCATTTCCCTCGTAGGTCTTTGGGATAGAGAAGAGTCTCAGTGTGCACTAAGACTGCAGTCTGCCTCACCTGTCCTTGGTTTGGCTTATCACATTGGAACTGAGTAAAGCAAAGATGAACCTCAGAAATAAGAGCAACTACCAGTCCTTTGAATTAATGTCCAGAAATTAAGTTTGATAACAAAGGCCCATCCTAAATGTTAGCAAATAATTGTTGGCTGTTAAGAGTTCTTGCTCATTGTCTCTTCATTGTACATTACTAACCTGTCGCAGAAAGTGGCACACGTGTTCTTTTCCCTACTTATTCTCACAGATATATTGAGTCAAGAGGTCTGTGTTAAGAGTCTGTCCTGCCACTCACATACATTTGCTGAGTCACATAATCTCTGACTTTCTTCAGTTTCCTCAGCAGTAAAATACAGGGTTGAACCTCTAAATGTTATTTCCAGGTCAAACACTATTATTCTGTAAAAGCATAATTGAAAAATAAGCAGTCTTAAGTAGTTATCTACAATCATCCTTATCTTGCAGCCCCCACTCTTTCAAAAAAAGAATGCAAATAACAGTGAATTATGTGTTGTAGGTATTGAAACTGTTGGCTGAAATGAGTTCATTTTGTGGTGACATGGAAAAGCTAGAAACAAATTTAAGGAAACTGTTTGATAAATTATTGGTAAGACCTTTTTTCTTTCCTTATGGCATAGTTGGTATAAAGCCCTAAAGTCTAATAGTATATAATATTAATTTCTAGATTATGGAGAACTAGCTTTTGAAATGATTAGGTAATTCTAGCAAATGTTTTTAGCTGTTCAGGCTACATGTTGTGTACATTTAAAAAGAAATCTGTGTTAATCTTTGGCATTGCTTCTGTTGTTGATGCTTTAGACAAACTATAATACAAGATTTATATAGTAAGTCTTTCTGCTATTCCTTTATCAAAATATTTTAATGTTTGTTCCAGATCACCATCAAGTTTGCTGTCCAAGGCCAAATAGATTTAGTAGCCTGGAAATAAAGTCATTTAAGTCATAATTGTGGAGAAAATAGGCCATCTGATGAAATCATTATCAGCATAGTCAAGCGATTCTCTTGTTGGATCACTTGTATAACTGACACTTGTGTAACTTGTATAACTGGCACTTGTGTAACTGACAAAGGGATAAGCATTTAACCCATAGCATGAATTGAACCATCCACACCTTGTGCTCTTAGACCTGTGGTACCTACTGGTGTGTTACAACACTGATACTGAATGTCTTTGGCAGTACTTTGTAGGCAGAGAGAGTCAATACTTAAACAATATAGATCACTGTTCAGAAAAGACTTGGAATTAGCATAATGTAGTGGTAATGAGCATCGACTCCTTCCTCACCCCCTTCTTCCCCCCAGTTTTATTGAGAAATAACTGACATACATCACTGTGTAAGTTTAAGGCTTATAACATGATGATTTGATTTACATATATTGTGAAAAGATTACCACAGTTAATATCCGTCTAACATCCATCTTCTTGTATAGATACAATAAAAAGAAAAAAGGAAAAAAGTTTTCTCCTTGTGATTAAAATGCTTAGGATTTACTATCTTAACAACTTTCCTACATATCATTCAGCAATGTTAGCTGTAGTCATAATTTTATACATTACATCCCTAGTTCTTATTTATCTTGTTACTCGGAATTTGTACCTTTTGACTGCCTGCCTCCAGTTCACCTCCCACACCCTTCTCCTCTGATAGCCACTAGATCTCTTCCTGTGAGTCTAGTTTGTGTGTGTATACATACATACATACCACACTTCTTTATTTATCCATCAGTGCACACTTAGGTTGATTCCATATCAATATAAATAATGCTGCTATGAACATGAGGGTGCATGCAGATATCTTTTTGAGTTAGCATTTTCTTTTCCTTCAGGTGTATTCTTAGAAGTAGAATTGCTGAATCATATGATGATTCTGTTTTTCTGTCCTTTTTTTCTTTTTTGGCTACCCTGAAGTACATGGAGTTTCTGGGCCAGGGATCAGATCTAAGCCATAGTCTCAGTCTGTGCCACAGCTGCAGCAATGCCAGATCCTTTAACTCACTGTGCCGGTCAGGGATTGAACCTGCATCCTGACACTGCAGAGACTCCACCGATCCCATTGCGCCACAGCGGGAACTCATGTTTTTTCATTTTTTGGCAGGGGTTCCCTTTTCTCCACATTTAGGACAGCATTTATTTTCTCTCTTGTTCTTTTGATAATGGCCATTCTAATATGTATGAGCTGATATCTCATTGCGGTTTTAATTTGCATTTCCCTAATGACTAGTGATATTGAGTATCTTTTCGTGAACCTCTTGTCCTTTAGTATATCTTTAAGAGAAATGTCTATCCTTTTGCCTGTTTTTTGATATAGTTATTTGGTTTTTTGCATTGAATTGTATGTATATACTTTGGATATTAACCCCTTGTCAGATACATGGTTTTGCAAGTATTTTTTCCCATTTTGCAAGTTGTCTTTTCATTTTGCTGTATAGAAGCTTTTCAGTTTGATGTTGATGTAGTCCCACTTGTTTTTGATGTTGTGGCTTGTGATTTAGATGTTATATCCAAAAAATCCATTACCATGGCCCTTATCAAGGTGCTTTATTCCTGTTTTCTTCTAGGAATTTCATGATGTCAGGTTTTACACTTAGGTCTTTTATGCTTTTTGAGTTAATTTTTGTGAGTGGTGTAAAATATATGTCTGGTTTCGTTCTTTCACATGTGCATGTCCAGTTATCCCATCACCATTTATCGAAGAGACTATCTTTTCTCCATTGAATATTCTTGGCTCACTTATCAAATATTAGTTGGCCATCTCTGCTTGGGTTTATTTCTGGGCTCTTGATTCTGTTGCACTGGTCTGTTTGTTTTTAGGCCAGTACTATATATTGTTTTGATGACTAACTTTATAATACAGCAAGAAATCAAGAAGTGTGATGACTCTTGCTTTGCTCTTCCTCAGGACTTCTTTGTCTATTTGGGGTATTTTTTGTTTTTA
The DNA here is from genome assembly GCF_016906955.1 of Phacochoerus africanus. Taxonomy (NCBI): domain Eukaryota; kingdom Metazoa; phylum Chordata; class Mammalia; order Artiodactyla; family Suidae; genus Phacochoerus; species Phacochoerus africanus. Next base: position 20,436,886 of record NC_062547.1, on the reverse strand, counting down.
TATAAATTTTAAAAATATTTTTTTCCTAGGAGCACTGATTTTTTTTTTTTCTTTTTTCTTTTTTGAGTTTAGTTGATTTACAATGTTGTATTAGTTTCTGGTGATTCAATTATACATATATACATTCTTTTTCATTATGGCTCATTACAAGATATTGAGTATAGTTCCCTGTGCTATACAGTAGGACCTTGTTGTGTATTGTATATATAATAGTTTGTATCTGCTAATCCTAGTCTCCTAATTTATCTCCACCCCCTCCTTCTCCTTTGGTAACTATAAGTTTGTTTTCTATGTCTATGAATCCGTTTTATAAATAAAGTCATTTGTATCATATTTTAGATTCCATACATAAGTGATATTGTATGATATTTGTCTTTATCTGATTTACTTCACTTAGTATGATAACTTCTAGGTCTATCCGTGTTGCTGCAAATGGCATTATTTGATTCTTTTTTATGGCTGAGTAATATTCCATTATGTATATATACCACATCTTCTTCATCCATTCATCTGTTGGTGGGCATTTAGGTTCCTTCCATGGCTTGTCTATTATGGATAGTGTTGCTGTGAGCATTGGGTGCATGCATCTTTTCAAATAAGAGTTTTCTCTGGATTTATGCCCGGGAGTGGGATTGCTGGATCATATGGTAACTCTGTTTTTAGTTTTTTAAGGAACATCCATAATGTTTTAGGAGCATTAACTTGACGTCAGACCTAGATTGAATCCTGACTCTTCAGCTTACCAGCTTTTTCACCATCGTAAAGTTGCCTAAGCTCTCAGAATTTCAGTTGCTTCATTTGCCCGGTGCCTAATAAATGTTAGCTGCATTCATGCTCATTGGCAGTAGTGGTAGCACTATGCTAGTAGTAGTATAGTAGTACTGTACGTTAATACGGAGAGTTGACAGGCAGGGCCATTGATCCAGTATGTGAAAGGGATATCTTACCTAAATTTCTGATCTTGGTAATTTTTAATGCTTCATGTCTTAAAAGCATGCCTTATAATTACTTGAATATATGTTTATAGAGCAGATTGCATACATCTCTATATTTTCATCTCTTAGGAGTACATGCCTCTCCCTCCAGAAGAAGCAGAAAATGGGGAGAATGCTGGTAATGAAGAACCCAAGCTGCAGTTCAGTTATGTGGAATGTTTGTTGTATAGCTTTCACCAATTAGGCCGAAAACTTCCAGATTTCTTAACAGCCAAATTGAATGCAGAAAAGCTCAAAGATTTCAAAATCAGGTGAGGTATGATTAAAGTGGCCCTATCCTTGGCAAAGGTTGAAGATTATCTTGAAGCTCCCTGGGTTTTGTTTTCATTGTACACAAGCTTTCTCCCCACCCTGCCTAACCACAGTGCAAAGGAATGGAAGATCCACAAACTAGGAATGCATATAAACATACAACTATTGTGACATAACACATCCACATTTTTCAAAAATGAACTCTGTATCTACCCCCTTGCTTTATGATCTGGGGTGGATTCCCTAACCTTTGTAGCCTTAAATTTATTGATAAATAGTGCTGCCTTGTAGGGCTGTGAGAATTAAATGAGACAGTGGATGAAAAGCTTTAAGCACAACGCCTGGCACATAGTAGGTACTCAGCAAACTGCAGCTGCTATTAATATCTTATAGTGGCACTGGAGGAACAGCACTGGAGAAATCAATATAAGTGGTTTTCATGAAGATACTTTATACTAAATCATTCCACTAACAAATTCACATATTAAGTTTTGAGATGCTTGGCCACTGTATCATCTGTTATTATCTTCTGTGCTTTGGTATTGGTGAAACATTTGACCAGAAGCAGGCATCTCAGGAAAATACTGTAAAAATGAAAAAAACAATGATGCCATGTTATTAAGCACAGTTCCTAGAAGTCAGCAAGATGGAGTTATAGTACCACCTTTCTTCACAAATTACTTGGTAACAAATTTGAAAAAGAGATTACTCAGGACCCTTTGCAGTTGATATGAGTTTATAATAAATTCTCCAATCTGCAATTTTGTTTTATTTTTAAATTGGACCCTGAGTGCAAATGAGTCAACCATGGTCTCTTGTTAAAAACAATGTCAAAGTGATAATTTGTTAATTAACAAATACTTCTTCATTTAGGCTGCAGTACTTTGCACGGGGCCTGCAGGTTTATATCAGACAACTTCGCTTGGCCCTCCAGGGTAAAACGGGTGAGGCCTTAAAAACAGAAGAGGTAAGAATTCTGGGTTACATCTCGTATGGAAATTTTTGTAATAGCTACTATTTATTACAAATTCAGACTGAATTCATATATTGAAATGTAATATTCGACTTTATTCAAACTAATGATACAAGTCTAAGTTGAAGATATGTCAGAAAACTCCATATTTATTTATATGCTGAGTAATATATAAAACTTTTTGTCTATTGTTGAAGTGTCTTGAATGTTTCCAGTGTTTGTGAACAGTGTTTGTTATCAAACTTTGATACATATCAGTCTTTCACTAGGATCCCATTAACGGCACATTTTTTAAGACTATTTAACAGTTGTGTTTTTGTTTTTTTTTTTTTTTTCCGCTGCACCCAGGGCATATGGAAGTTTCAGGGCCAGGAATCCAATCGAGAGCTGCAGATGCAACGTACACCACAGCTGTATCAATGCCGGATCCTTAACCCACTGCCCCAGCTAGTTTTTTCTTTTTTCTTTTTTTCTTTGTCTTTTTGCCTTTTCTAGGGCCAAACCCGTGGCATATGGAGGTTCCCAGGCTAGGGGTCGAATCAGAGCTGTTGCTCCAGCCTGCGCGAGAGCCACAGCAATGCCAGATCCGAGCCACATCTGTGACCTATAGCACAGCTCACAGCAATGCCAGATCCTTAACCCACTGAGCAAGGCCAGGATCGAACCTGCAACCTCATGGTTCCTAGTTGGATTCGTTTCTGCTGTACCACAACAGGAATTCCCAGTTGTGATATTTTTTAATTTCATCTTTTTGAAACCCAAATATTAATGTATATTAGAAAAAAAGAGTAAATTTCCAATCCTATACCAAACTATGGTTTGGCTTTCCTTGATCTTACCTGTTTTTTTTTTGATCAATCTTCATCCTGGTCCTAATGAAATATTTATGTTTTCATTTTGTCTTCCTATAACTTAAATTGATTTCTTTTAAAACAACTGCTATTCCCATGACCTGTCCCTTATTTGTTTTCCAAGTAAATTATAGATACAACAATTTAATGTTCTAACCTGTCAGAAGAATATAAAGATTATTTGCTTCCTTTGACATTTCTGTACTTGTTTAGAGTCGAGAAATAGGGATAAGCATTATCTGTAAATATAAACCAAGTGGAGTTCCTGTTGTGGGTCAGAGGCAACAAATCCAACTAGTATCCATGGGGATGTGGGTTCGGTCCTTGGCCTCGCTCAGTGGGTTAAGGATCCACTGTTAACATGAGCTGTGGCATAGGTTGCAGATGTAGCTTGGATCTGACGTGGCTGTGGCTATGGCGTAGGCCGGCTGCTGTAGGTCCAATTCCACCCCTAGCCTGGGAACCTCCATATGCCTCAGATGCAGCCCTAAAAAGCAAAAAAAAAAAAGTGTGTGTGTATGTATGTATGTATTGTATATGTATGTGTATGTGTATATATATATATCTCCACACCCAGGATTTCTCTAACTGTAGAAATGATTCTAGAAGAGAAGCGGAATTATTCAAGTTCCCCTTGAACTTGGGAATGAAATATGCATCATAAAAATTATTGGCATTTTAATTTAATTTAGTTTTTTTTTTTTTTTTTTTTTTTTTTGCAGAACAAGATTAAAGTTGTTGCATTGAAAATAACAAATAATATCAATGTTTTAATCAAGGTAAGTCTTCCTGAATACTTACCCCAGCTAGCTAGAAAGTTAGTGCAAGAGGTTTTCTTTTTTTTTTTTCTGTCTTTTTGCTATTTCTTGGGCCGCTCCCGCGGCATATGGAGGTTCCCAGGCTAGGGGTCTAATCGGAGCTGTAGCTGCCAGCCTACGCCAGAGCCACAGCAACGCAGGATCCAAGCCGCGTCTGTGACCTACACCTCAGCTCACGGCAACGCCAGATCGTTAACCCACTGAGCAAGGCCAGGGATTGAACCCGCAACCTCATGGTTCCTAGTCGGATTCGTTAACCACTGCGCCACAACGGGAACTCCGCAAGAGGTTTTCATGTGTCTTTATGTCTATAATGGTACTGGTTGAGGAGAGATACCATTGCATTCCAGACATTTGGCCTTTATAAAGCTTTATCTTTATGCCTTTTATAATACCAAGTGACATTCTTATAGCTATTATAAAATAATACAGTTTTATTTATTTAAAAGTTAAAACCCACTGTCCTTGCTCGGTAGGTTAACGGTCCAGTGTTGCCATGAGCTGTGGTGTAGGCCGCAGATTTGGCTGGGATCTGGCATTGTTGTGGCTGTGGCATAGGCTAGTGACTGCAGCTCTGATTCGACCCCTGGCCTGGGAACCTCCATATGCTGTGGGTGCAGCCCTAAAAAGACAGAAAAAGTAAAATAAAATAATAAAAGTTATTGCAGAAGATACTGCAAACAAAGGGAAGCTTACAGAGTTCTTCTAACCCAAGAAGAACATCTGGAGCAGATAGATTTAGACTTAGGAATTTCATTGGCTTAAGTTCTGGTGGTTTTAATGCTATCAGGTCGTTTTGAATGGCCAATCAAATCCTGCTTTGCTTACACTAAGAATGGCCAGTCCTCTGTGGCACGTGAATTGTCTTCTTGTGGTCTCTTCTGTTAACTTGTCTATGTAGTAAATGGAGACTTTTCCGTACTGTAGACTAAGGTGTACCTTACCCTTAAGCCATATCCCTCAGTTCTGTTTACCCTCCCCAAGTATCTATTAGCCTAAACAAAAACTAAACCTGAGAGAACAAAAAAGGAATCACAACAAAGCAGCCATCCTTTGATACTATAAGTTGGTTGGGGGATTTTCGTTTTATAAAAAAGGTGTTTTTCTTTTTTTCCCTTTATTAAAATATAGTTGATTTACAATGTTCTGTCAATTTCTTGCTGTATAGCAGAGTGACCCACTCATACAAAAAATTTATTATCTTTCACCTGATACTATAAATTAACAGTATTGTAGTTCTCGTCGTGGTGCAGAGGAAACAAATCCAACTAGGAACCATGAGGTTGCAAGTTCAATCCCTGGCGTCGCTCAGTGGGTTAAGGATCCGGCATTGCCATGAGCTGTGATGTAGGTCGCAGACTCGACTCGGATCTGGCATTGCTGCGGCTGTGGTGTAGACCGGCAGCTGTAGCTCCGATTCGACCTGTAGCCTGGGAACCTCCATATGCCTTAGGTGTGGCCTTAAAAAGCAAAAAAAAAAAATCTGCAGAAGCTAATGCAGATTACACCATAGTATTTTCTTTAAAGCAAATCAAATGACTCTCTGTGCAAAAGAAAATAACTTGTGGACTTTATTAAAGTTTATAAATACTGGTATTTTGTCCTGTAACTTGAAATGATATTCAGAAACTTAGTTGCAGTTTCTTAAGTGATGTATACAAAATAACATAAACGAGGATGTAATTTGTAAACAAAATTGTCTCTGTTTACTTCTCTCGCAGTTTTTTGTTTTTTGGGGGGGTGTTTAGGTCATTATTTTAGTCACTGGCACAAAAGCAAGAAGGATAAATTAGTTTCCTCTCTTAAAAAAATTAAGATGTTTCTCCGTTTCCAACCCTTATCACTACTCCCCACAGCATGAAATACATTAGAAATCTCTAATTTTGTCTCTTTAGGATCTCTTCCACATTCCTCCTTCTTATAAGAGCACAGTAACCTTATCCTGGAAACCTGTACAGAAGGTTGAAATTGGGTAAGAAAATTTTTTTTTTCTTTTTGCATTTGGAGCAGAGAAAGGTTTATTAATCAAGTGGGCACTGACCAAGAAAATGGGAGACGTAGAGATGTCTCAGATCTACCTTCAAGAAACATTTCAAAGGAGTTGCTGTTGTGCCTTAGTGGTAACGAACCCAACTAGTATCCATGAGGACATGGGTTCAGTCCCTGGCCTCACTCAATGGCTTAAGGATCCATCATTACTGTGAGCTGCAGTGTAGGCCACAGACTTGGCTTGGATGTGTTGCTGTGGTTGTGGTGTAGGCTGGCAGCTATAGCTCCAATTTGACCCCTAACCTGGGAACTTCCATATCCTGCAGATGCGGCCCTAAAAAGACAAAAAATTAAAAGAAGGAAGGAAGGGAGAAAGAAAGAAAAAAGAAACATTTCTAAAAGGGATTAAAGCATTCTAATATATGATTTGTGGATATAAAAAGTTGGAATTCAGATAATACATTTCTGTACAAAATGGTACATTAGTTAAATGAGTTTTTGTAAGATGTTAAAATATGACTATTAGAAGCATGACTTAAATATGTAAAATCTAATCTAGTATTTATAAAATAAATGGGTGAAATTACGACCCTGGAATTTTCAGGCTTGTTTGTATTTCTAGAACCTAATTATACCGTATGGACAAGTTTTATGAGTCACTTGTATATGACCTATGAAGGTACATACTTCAAAGTGTTTTAAAGTCTTATAAATACCCCTCTAACAATGGCTGCAATTTTAAAAAGCACAGTTAATTTGATGACATCAGAATGTCATTTCCTTTTTTCTGATGTGACTGTCATCTTTAAGATGTCTTTTGTAACCAGTATGATAAATTACAAATATATTGATAGCTTCTATTATAAAACCATTTTTTAAATTGCTCTTCTTCCTTTTGTTATAGGCAAAAGAGAGCCAATGAAGATACAACTTCAGGTTCACCACCCAAGAAACCTCCAACAGGACCAAAAAGGGATGCCAGGCAGATTTATAATCCTCCTAGTGGGAAATATAGCAGCAATTTGGGCAACTTTAATTATGGTGAGCGTTTCCGTTTGGGTATAAGCTGTATGAAAGACTAGGCAGAAATTGTGTTGTGCTTGATTTTAATTACTAATTAAAAAGAGTATCATAACTCTTTCAAGTGACTTTTTGAGTTAGCTTGAAAACTTGAACTGCTGGGGAAACAATGTATCCCATTCCTTTCTAACCCAGCCTTGAGGACTCACTGAATTAAGCATGTAACACTGAGAACTTAGAAAAATATGCCTCTTGTATTCAGAAGAGCCAATAGAAAAAAAGGAAGGAAGATTGCATGAACCATCTATTCCTAGTTCTCCCTATTTTAGCTTCCAGGCAAGACATTTTGTGCATTCTCCCTCAGGAATGGAGAGCTTCTGGCAGATGCAGAATTAATGATCCTTCTTGGCCTTTGTCAGCCTACTGCTTGTCCTCCCATCTTCTATACTGCTTTAGAAGGAGAAGGCAGAGTCAGACGTTAAAACATCACCTAGCAAGGAAGATGTGTCCTATTGCAATCTTCCTCACTGCTCAGAAGGGAGTCCTTTTACTGGCTTTAGCTGGTGGTGCTGGAGAGCTTCCAAGTAGCCCAGTCTCTCCTGGGGCTGTTCACTTCAGAAGTGGTTTGTTTCATTGGCTCATATCCTCATAATCTTTTTAAAGAAGAATAGACAAAGATATCACTGACTCTGATCATTAATCTTGCTTAAGACTGATTTTAACCTTAGGAACTAAACATGCTTGTGATTGGTCTTAATTAATTCTGTAGTAATTATTCCCCCAAAAGTACATTTGGAAGCATATACTCTAATTGTTTTCATGGTGAGATGATTGTGACATAAGTAAATTCCTCCTTCAGTGGCTAAATTCCTCTAATATCTGAGTAAATAGATTATAGAAAAGCAATTTTAGATTATGAAATGAACCTTTCTATTCCAGACTCTTTGAGGAAACTTTAGTATAAAAAAGATTACTGAACTCTTTTACTTATATAATAATAGGTAAATATGCAGCTCTTAGCCTCTTTTCCTATCTGAAAAATTGGGATAACATAGAGCTTAATAACTTTAAAAAACATTTTTTTTTGTCTTTTTGTTTTTTCTAGGGCCGCTCCTGCGGCATATGGAAGTTCCCAGGCTAGGGGTCCAGTCGGAGCTGTAGCCACCAGCCTACGCCAGAGCCACAGCAACGCGGGATCCGAGCCGTGTCTGCAACCTACACCACAGCTCACGGCAACGCCGGATCGTTAACCCACTGAGCAGGGGCAGGGACCGAACCCGCAACCTCATGGTTCCTAGTCGGATTCGTTAACCACTGAGCCACCACGGGAACTCCTAAAAAATATTTTTGAATGCATTTTGTAAATGGGAAATACTTTGTTACTTCATTGCACCAAATACTGTCCTCTGTCATCTTGTATGATTTTTTCAGTTTTTATCAGAATTGTCTTTACAATCAGATTACTAACTTCGTTTGGCTTAAATGAAAGCAATCAAGAGCTATGGCAATACATAGAGAATTGTATTCATTTTCACTTAGGCAGGTCAGTTACTCTGAGTTTCTATGAGGCTTCTGCCCTGTGAAATTCATTGCCTGCCTGAGAAAGATGTGAAAAATGCAAAGCCTTAGGTTCTTTGTGATTTTTTAAAAATTATCAATGTGAAAAAAATAAGCAGTTTTACTCAGGACAAAAATCCGGAGTCACTTCCCACTTCTCTTGTTCTGTGGTCATCAAAGTAATAGAAGGGCAATACAAACCTGCCTGTTAATTGTCTTTTGTGTCTAATACAGATAACTTTAATATTCCTATAGGAGTCAACGATAATTGGAGTGCTTGTTATAAATTGAATTACAAAGCAACCTAAACTCTGATCGTTCTTGTTGGAAAGTAGTGACAAAATTTCTGCTAGTATTTTTGTATTTGGGAGTTGAATGTATCAGAAATATCCTCACAATAACAATTTGAAGAGCTTTCACCCATTCAGTTGGAAACAGTTCTCAGTACTACAGATGAGAATTGGTGGACCTATATACCTCAGATTTTTTCTACCTTTTTTATGTCTTTAGGGAACTGGATCAGGAAGAAGGAGAAACAATGTTGGATTTTTTTTTTTTTCTGGGAAGTCAGTGTTGCTTCAAAATTGCAGGAGAAAAAAAATGTTTTGTGTTCTTTAAGTCTTTAATACATAGATTTTATTATCCACATTTGGCAAAGTCATAGTAATTCCACTTTTCTATGTCAGCCAAGCTCAGTTTTATTTTTCTAGGAAAGACTAGTTGCATGGGGATTTCTTTCTTTCTTTTTATTTTTTTTAATCATATACACTGAGGGATTGGAATATTTACTTCTTTTGTGTTAGAAAGAAACCAGTTAATATTAATGTCACTGCCTTATTACAGTGAACAAGTCTCTTGCAAACAGAATGAATTGTGTCAGTGTCATGGGCCTGAACTTGCTCACTACAGAGAAAGAGCCAGAATTTGTGATTGTTCTTTGAGTCCATGCAGGCATATTTTGACTTTTCCTATCTAAGTTTATTACTTTCCTAACCAATGTCTCTGTTACTTGCTTTATCAAGTGGTATTTGTTCCCACAATTTATTTTTAAGGTATAATTTTAATTGGGAGCAGTGTTAGTAATGTAAGCTTGAGACCATTGAAAAGATCATTAATGTGCAGAATAGTCCCTTAGGATGAAAAAAGAAAGTTTAGTGTACTATAGAAATGGCTGCATGAGTTGCAGATCAAAAAGCAATAGCCAATGTACAAAAGATAATCACCTTTTTGAAATAATACCTTCATAGCGTGTATTTAATATACTTATTAGATATAACTGCACAATTGAGGGTGAGTTCTTCATATTAAAATTGATTGAGAGTGTTCCCGCAGTGGCTCAATAGTTAACGAACCTGACTGGTATCCATGAGGACACAGGTTCGATCCCTGGCCTTGCTTAGTGAGTTAAGGATCCGGCATTGCTGTGAGCTGTGGTGTAGGTCACAGACATGGCTCGGCTCTGGCGTTGCTATAGCTGTGGTGTAGGCTGGCAGCTGCAGCTCCAGTTGGGAACTTCCATATGCCGTGGGTGCAGCCCTAAAAAAAAGACCAAAAATAAAATGAAACAAAATTGAGGAATTCTGTTGTGGTGCAGTGGGTTAAGGATCTGTTGTTGTCACTGCAGCAGCTTGAGTCACTGCTCTGGCACAGGTTTTATCCCTGGCTCACGAACTTCTACATGCTATAAGAGTGCCCCCCCCCCCAAAAAATTGAAAAACAGTTGAAAGGATAGATATAATAGTCTGTTAGCTTAGAGCTAATAATGATAGCTCTGGGGTCTTAATTGGTTAAGTGTATTAACGTTAACCAAGAAAGTGATGGTTTTTATAATGAGTATGATGGGGGAAAATATGCAGGATGAAGCCAAGCCTTTTTTTTTTTTTTTTTTTTTGCTTTTGCTTTTTAGGGCTACACCTATGGCATATGGAGGTTCCCAGGCTAGGGGTCGAATCTGAGCTACAGCTGCCGGCCACAGCCATAGCAACACAGGATCTGAGCCGCATCTGTGGCCTACACTGCAGCTCACGGCAATGCCAGATCCTTAACCCACTGAACGAGGCCAGGGATCAGAACCCGAAACCTTATGGTTCCTAGTCAGATTCGTTTCCACTGTGCCATATGGGAACTCCAAAGCCAAGTCCTAAACAGTCAAAAATGCAGGACTTAGAGTATAAAGAAGTTGCTATGTTAATGTTGCCATACTCCCATAATACACTACAGTCATTGCATCTACCACTGGAAGTTTCTTACCCACAGACTGCCTCTGATTTTCTGAGTATGTTAACTCCTGCTGGTTTCATTTAAATAGTTTCCATACCAATCAACTTAGAAAAATATGTTAAGAGAAGTGACTTTAAATCAGATCACATTCTGTTACACAAGTAAGTATTGGAAGCTGAGGAAAGGTCTAGTTTTCTATCAGTTTCTGGAGGGGAAAAAAAAAAAAGAGACAACAAAACATCACCCAAATAAGGTAACTATATTTCTAGCCATAATGGCAAAAAATGAATTACAATATGGACTTAATAGGGATTTTTCAAGCCTCCAAAATTATGGATCAAAAATGGCAACACCAGATTGTTTTTACTGTTTTTGACAAGACCGCTGCAATGAGGAAGTTTGAAAGTTCCAATAAGAAGATCAGATCTCTGGAATTAGAAGTTTGAGACTCTTACTCATTTATGTATAATAAAAAGTCCAGCCTTGCTGATGACTTCAATCAGTTTTCTTCCCTGGAAAGACTCCTCTGAGGAATATTTCTCTGGAGCTATAAAACAGACTGACCAATAAATCAAAGACTCATTCTACCATATGACACAAGTGACTTTATTTTTCAGCAAAAGATATGCTTAATTTACATCAGTAACCCAAACACTGTGTATATACACATCACCATTTTGGCAGCACTGTGAGCAGCTCATATGTAGCTATAAAGCAGTGAGAAAAGGTGTTGGCATTTATATCAACATTATTTTGAAATACAGTAACTAAAACAAATGGACTATTGCATTTGAAAGATAGATTTTTTGGAGTTCCCATCATGGCCCAGCAGAAACGAATCCAACTAGGAACGATGAGGTTGCAAGTTTAATCCCTGGCCTTGCTCATTGGGTTAAGGATCCGGCATTGCTGTGAGCTGTGGTGTAGTTTGCAGACATGGCTCCGATCTGGCATGGCTGTGGCTGTGTCATAGGCCGGCAGCTGTAGCTGCAATTAGACCCCTAGCCTGGGAAACTCCATATGCTGTGGGTGTGGCCCTAAGCAAAATAAATAAATAAATAAACAAGACACATTTTTCATTCTAGCCTAATTTTTTAGAATTGATCATTGATAGCTTAAGATATTTTACACATGTGGCACTAACTTTTGAAGGCTAGTGGCTTTTTAATTCCTTACCAAGTATAGAAATTTTTATAGTTTCATTAATTATCTTTAGTAGTGGGACACTAAAATAAAGAACTAACGTAGTTACTGTGATTTTCACCTTGACGTATCTTTGTTAATGGGATATATTTAATTGAGTAACTACAATGAATGTATTTGGCACCTTGCCATAAATGCTTTGTTGTGTAGGATGCCCTGATTTTATGTACAAATTGAATTTGTAGATGGACCAGCAAAATACCAGTGCTGTTTTTCTAGAGCCTACTGTTAACATTCAAAGATCTAAGCTGCACTTCTTCTGTGTTTGCTTTCCCATGAAATCCTGAACAAGACCTAAATCCTTGTTCGCTTTTTCGTAGAGCAGAGAGGAGCCTTCAGGGGAAGTAGAGGTGGCCGAGGTTGGGGAGCACGAGGAAATCGTAGTCGAGGAAGACTCTACTGAGTAAGAAGTCAAATTCTTCAGCATTGCCGTGAGCTTAATATACTAAAATTCTACTACTCATTGGATTGCCGGGGATGTCCCTTTAAAAAGACTGCTGCCTTCAGCTAAAAACTTAATGTTCTTTATACCTTTGTATGTATGATCTACTTTTGTAACAGACCATGGTTGTGTCCAAGGTAAAACCACAGCGATATTTTTGGATGCTTTGTTCGCAATCTTGACTTGTTTTTGCAGTATCATCATTATTCAGACTTCATATTGTGAATATTTTAAACATCTTGATAATTTGTTATTGAGAAGAGCTATTCGAATCTAATATGTAATGAAATTCAGTCCATTTCTGATAACTGGTAAAGACCATCAGTTTTGAAAGGTTACTGACTTTCTTGTCCCCTCTTCCCCCCTCCCCAACATATGGAGAAGAGTAATGACCAGTCTTAACATTTTGTTTTCATTGTTATTTAATGAAGCTGCTAGGCAGTGGTGCAGCATTCCTGCCTTGTGTCAGAAAAGCAAAATACTTCTCAGCTTTCTTAAAATGTAGAAATGACATTACATTTTTAAGGAGGAAGTTGCTTTGCACTGCTTACTTTTCTCCATATGTTGTGATATAAACTTTTGAATATGGGATCTTACAATTTGCATAGAAATGTGTGTGTATAATATACATACATACATGAGCATATATCTGTGTGTGTGTGTGTGTGTGTATATATATATATGCATGCTGTGAAACTTGACTACACAATATAAATCATTTTTTAAAATTCCAGGAACGGGTAGTCTTTGACATGGTGATTATCCTTTTGAGGCTGAATCCATTATTAACTTGTTATCTAGTTTTCCTCCCAGTAGTGAGGGCTTTTGAGTCAGTTGCACTTACATGATTATTGTTATTTAAAACTAAAAATAAACAAAGGCTGCATTTTCAAAGATAAATTTAGAGATCCCTGTTGGAGAAATACAGCCAAAATATTGAATCTGATGTACATATAGGTTTCTATAGGATGAGATAGAATAATTTAGAATTTGGGGACTTAATAACCAGAGCAGCCTAGGAAAAGTGACTTGGTAACCTGGTATACCAGCAAGTAAGGGGGGTGCTCTCTCAGTTTGCTTTTGCCACTTTCAAGATTTTAACTTCTCAGGTTATTAATCAAAATTATTGTATAAGTTAGCTAATAGAATCTTTAGGTTAAACAACAGATGGGGGGTTTGTGGAGTGTTTAATGTCATGGGCATTTTTAGTAGCATAGGCCCTTTGCTCTGCATTTGAATGTTTCATATATTTTTGTTCCACAGTTAATCTTCCCTCAAGTTTGCTATTCAAATCCAATGCCTGAGTGACATTTTCTAGTAGTTTGACATATTTTTTGAGGAATAGTTTGTGATTCCAAGGCAGGTGTCTTTATTACTGTTACCTCTACATTGGGGGGAGAAGCAAAACCCCTAACAGTCTTAACAGACTGCACATGTTTATGGGGAAAATATTTTTTAAAGACTAGAGTGATGCAAGTGAGCAAAGAAGTCTGTCGGCTTGACTCTGGAGTGGTGGCAATAATCTCTGTAAACATTCCGAAAGATTGTGAGCTAAACCTGAGCTCCCTTGGAATCTGAGCAGGCATAGGAACATGAAATTGCCATTTGAAAACTGTGACCAGGTAGTCTGGACCTCAGAGGCAGTTCAGCCACTGGCCTAAAGCCATTTCAAGTACAGAAGCTGTATTGGGACTACAGTTATCTAAATTTGAACATTGTGTAATTTTTTCTCTTTTTCAATTTAATATTTGTAAACTCAACGCTGAGCAGAAGTGACTTTACTTTCTCATGTTTGATATTAAGTTGACCATGTTCCTTCCTTTACCACCTCATTGTTCCCCTTCCCTTTCCTAAGGCAATAGTGCACAACTTAGGTTATTTTTGCTTCAAAAATTTGAAAGAAAAACTTCATGGATTTTTTTTTTCTTTTGCAAGACACCTGTTTATCACCTTGTTCAAATGTAAATGTTCCCTTATGCTTTTGAAATAAATTTCCTTTTGTAATTTTGTTTTTTGTCTTGTTGTGTTATGATTATAGCTTCAGATTCTTGGATATTTATTAAACATTTATCGATTGCCTCTCATGTGCCAAACACGGTGTTAGACCATGAAAATATAAAGACTGCTCTGCCTTCGGGGAGTTCAGTATTGCAAGTTATCTTTAATTTTCATCCTTTTGGAATTTCCCCCCCCTCCCAGGGCCTCATGTATAGCATATGGAAGTTCCCAGGCTAGGGGTCAAATTAGAGCTACAGCTGCTGGCCTACACCACAGCCACAGCAACACAGGTTCCCAGCAGTGTCTGCAACCTGCACCACAGCTCACAGCAACGTTGATACTTAACCTACTAATTGAGGACAGGGATTGAACCCGCATCCTCATGGTTACTAGTCAGATTCGTTACCACTGAGCCACAACAGGAACTCCTTGCATTTATTTTTAGAGGCTAATACACTTCTGAAAGAAGGATTTGGTTCTTTCTATCAAAGCAAAACATTAGATACTTGCCAAATTATTATGAAATAATTTCCTTCCTTAATATGTAAAACAACTTTGTAATTTGACTACTAGCCTTTATTAAAAAGTCTTCCCGGAATTCCCATCATGGCTCCGTGGAAAGGAACCTGACTAGCATCTACAAGGATGAAGGTTCAATCCCTGGCCTTGCTCAGTGGGTTAAGGATCTGGTATCGCTGTGAGCTCTGGTATAGGTCACAGATGCAGCTCCAATCCTGCGTTGCTGTGGCTGTGGCATAGGCCAGCAGTAGTAGCAAGGGTGGTTAGGAGGGTTCTAAAGCTGAAGGTTTTTCTATGTCCATCATTTCTTGCCTGGAGTTTCATAGTAGGCTCCTGATTGATCTCCTAGCTATTACACTTGATTCTTTATAGTCTGTTCTAAACACAGCAGCAAAGAAATGTCCACCCTTCTACTTGAAGCTGTTTAATGACTCCTCATTTTAGAATAAAAATCAGAAGCACTGCCATGGCTTTTCATTTCTGACCTCCACTGCTACTCTTCCCCCTCTGTCACTCTGCCTCAGTCAGTTGGCTTAATGCATGCTAAGCAAAGACACACTCCCATCTTAGAATCTGCACTAGCTGTTCCTTTTAGTCACATAGCTGCTTGTCTAACTCCACTCCTTCAGTTCCTCAAAGGTCACCTCGGGGAATCCTATTTAATACTGCAGTGCCCCCTCAACCCTGCCAGGGCGCCAGTCCCACTTACCCTACTCTATGTTCTCTGAAGCATTTGCCAACAATCTAACATACTATCCTAATTATACTATATAATTTACCTGTATTTTTACTCTGTCTCCCCCTGGCAAAATGTAATGTGGATAAAATGCCACAAAGGTAAGGATTTTTAGATTTTGCTCACTGGCAACTGCAAGCATTTAAAACAGTGCTTGGTACTTAGTAAGCTTTCAGTAAATAAAAAGTAAAAGGCAGTGTTCTATGCTGAGGATGCAGTGGTGAACAAGACAGACTCATGCAGTTCACATTCCATAATGCAGAGCCTGATTAATAAGCTGATTTCAGAGAGAAGTGCTACGAGGACACTCAACCATTCTACTGTGATAATTTCTAAGAGCAAGCATAGAAAGTATGGTTAGAAAATGTCTGGGGAATTCATTTTGAGCTCAGTCTTGGATGATGATTTGGAGCTGGCCTACTGAAGATCTCAAGGAAAGGTATTGATGGAGTTCCCGTTGTGGCGCAGCGGAAACAAATCCAACTAGGAATCATGAAGTTGAGGGTTCGATCCTGGCCTGGATCAGTGGGTTAAGGATCCGGTGTTGCGGTGAGCTATTGTGTAGGTCACAGACACG
Source organism: Phacochoerus africanus (assembly GCF_016906955.1). Taxonomy (NCBI): domain Eukaryota; kingdom Metazoa; phylum Chordata; class Mammalia; order Artiodactyla; family Suidae; genus Phacochoerus; species Phacochoerus africanus. The sequence continues at coordinate 20,420,736 of NC_062547.1, read as the reverse complement.
GCTCGGATCCCATGTTGCTGTGGCTCTGGCATAGACCAGCAGCTGTAGCTCACGTTAGACCCCTAGCCTGGGAGCCTCGATGTGCCGCAGGTGTGGCCCTAAAAAAACAAAACAAAAAAAGTCAAGGAAAGGTATTGAAATGGAGGCAGTACAAGGTGCAGAACACTTGGCTTTAAGAATACCAGGCCACGAGTATAGAATGGAAAAAAATATATACCAGGTTATGCTAAAAAAAAAGACCTCTCAAAACTCTCAGGCTCCTAATCTTGATCTCAGAACTAAATTCCTCACCTATAGTGAACTACTTTCAATAATTCAAAGGCACCTTACCCTTTATGACACTAGGGCAGGTTTCCTCTGGAAAATCTTTGTTCCCTGACTCCCTCTCCCATTCACCTGGCTGATTCCTTGCTCACATCAGACTAGATTTCATTCTCTCGGGGAAGTCTTTCCACCTTAGTTAGGTACAGGACCATCCATACCCATGTGCTCCCTCAGCTCACAATCCTTCCTCCAAAACCGTAGGAGGCCCACAAATAAGTTCCGGTGGATAGAAAACAGCAAGTGGGATTTAATTCTAGCAAGTGTGATAGAAACTAAAACTTAGACAAATGAAATCTAATTTATCAAAATCCTAAGAAATTATAGACTTATTCCTAGACATTGTACATTTATTCCCTAAAACCAATACAGCCACAAATAAGAAAATCAAGTAAAATTCTGGTCATTTTAAGGAGCTGACATTAGAAACAAGATCTGAGACAAAGCCTAGATAGATTACTACATACAGTTCCAGTTTGTATTCCTCAAGAAATACCTAAGTAGAAGAGGAACTGAAAAGAACAAAAGATGAGGGGATTGTATTTCTTTGAGGAAAATCTAAGACTTAATATGCTATAAAGTGATAAATAAGAAAGCACAAACTCACTACAGGTTTGAATAAACTTGGATTTAACCATAAAAATCAGCATATCAAAACTTGGATGTATGTGAGGGAATAAAAGCTGGGGGGTGGCGGTGGGTACGACCTTAAACTTTATACAGATTGAATGCTCATAATACAGCCACTCCATAGAAACTGTCCTCCCCAAAAGCATTAACAGTTGCAACGATTTGGATAAGTTAATGGCTGGTAAGTTTGTATCAGGGAAATTCTTTTGAGGCCAGCTATCATGTAATCTTCAGAGCAGCCCTGGTGTCACTGTGAGTTAGAATGCAGGGCTGATTTGATACTTGGTCTCATCCAAAGTAGTTCTCAGAGAGCTTCAGACTGCCTGATCTATTTGGCAAACTATTTCTAAATGAAATTACTATTTAGGTATCCTCTGTCTCCCATTTGAAAGTCCTCTTCATTTTGTATATAGCTGTTGGGGAGATACACCTGTACAGCCCTTCCTGTAATAACCAGCCCCCTTTCCTATCCACCCCTTCAATTCTCACCAATTCAAAATCACTAAAGCAATTAACTATATGTACTAGGCTACCAATAATTCCTTCTACTTCAGATCAAACATGCTGCTTCATTTAGCAAGATGAGTCTATTTCCATTTCCCTTTAAATCTGGGCTAGCCTTACTACTTTCTTTGACCAATAGAATGCAGAAGTGACACTTTACAACTTCTGGGCCTGGCCCTCAAGGAGCCTGACAGCTTCTACTTTTATTCTTTTGGAGCCCTGAAGCCTCTGCAATTACCCGGACTGAGAGAAAGAAGTCCAGCCACCCCTGGCCATTTTAGCCACTCCTGCTAAAGTGCTAGACATGAATGGAGCCATTTGGGAACATTCCAGGCCCAGCCAAGGTCCTAGCTGAATGCATGCAACCTTATGAGTGGCCCCAACCAGTGGCAGGAGAAGCAGAACCACCAGCTGAGTCCAGACAAAAAACTGAAATATAATAAATCATGTCTTACAGCTGAAAATTTAGTCCACAAAGATTTAGTATGGTTTACTATGAAGCAAAAAACAATTAATAGAATTTAAAGTAGGGTGTTAACTTTCTTAGGAATATTTATATTGTAAGTAAGAAGGAATAAACAGTATAGAGATCCTTTGCAACACTCAAATAAAATGGCCCAAACGAGAAATTAATAATCCAGAAAGGTCATTCTATCATTGTCCAATTCCCAGATTCAAAACTTCTATAATTTATGACAGTAATAAATGAAAGGACCTATTTGCTAAAATACTTTGTTAAAAGACCAAATTACATGCAGTTATGGGTTTTCCTATCATTTGTTCAACTAAGAACTGAACCATAATTTAGAGATTATCAGCAATTTTGATAAATACTATCTTATACAGGTTTTCTCTAAGCAAACAGAGAAAATACGTTCCTAATCTGGAAAAAGGAATATCAGGTTTTAGAACAACAGAATAAAAGAGTAACAAATGATCTATTTGGCTGTAGAAAATTGGCAGCAACAATTTTATTTGAGCAACAAAAAGTGGGAAAGCCACCTTTTAGGGGGTTTAGAAAACTAAGTCAACAAACTAACCACTTATTTATGGAAGCTTTATGTAAGATAAAAATAGATTAGCATAGGAAATGTTTTCTGTCCTCAGATGCTAACAGTCTAACTAGTTGAACAAAGAACTGCTCCAGTTTAGCTGTTCAAAAAATACAAAGTAATATCACAAAGCAACATGGTATTAACTGCCACTAGTGTTACAGAATTCAGAGACAAAGATGTTGACAAGGTTTTACAATCTGGGATTTAAACTGTACCTTAAACAATATATTTGAAAGAAAGATCAAGGAAAGGATTTTAGGCAGGGAACAAGGTGAGCAAGAGCACTTCTAAGTGTTAACTGTGTGACGCTTAAAACAGTTGAGTAAGACTAGAGGAGTGGAACTTGGCAATCAGGACCTGTGGCAGGCAGAATTCTAAAATGACCTCCAATGATCCTTGCCCTTATAAAATCTCCTCCCTTGAAAGTGGGGAAAATAGGTGAGTATGATATTATTCCTCTGATTTTGTTATGTGGCAAAGGGAATTTTTGCAGATGTCATTAAGGTTATTGAATTCATTTGGGGTTATTCAAAAAAGGCATTATCCAAGTGGACCTTACCTAATCACATGAGCCCTTTAAATATGGGCCTGGTGTGCTCGCTTCGGCAGCACGTATACTAAATACGGGCCTGGTGATCAAAGATGGAGGGAAGTCAAAGATATAAATGTGGAGACAGCTCACATACGCCATGCCAGATTCTTGACCCATAGAAACTGAGATAGGTGTATATTAAACTGCTAAGTTTGTGGTAACTTATTACATAGCAATAGAAAACTAATACAAGATCCAGCATTGCTGTGGCTCTGGTGTAGGCCAGCGGCTACAGCTCCGATTAGACTCCAAGCCTGGGAATCTCCATATGCCATGGGAATGGCCCTAGAAAAGGCAAAAAGACGGGAAAAAAAAAAAAGGAAGTTACTATTCTGCCCCTTTACACATTAACCTGTGCATGTCAAAGAAATTGCTGACTGGCAAAATAAGTGATGTAGGGGCTTCTTTCAAATTCTTCACCATCCTTCATCCATGCTCAGGCTCCAAAGTCAGGTAGATCTGAATTCAAATCTGAGTTAGATATCTGAGATCTGTTGCTTATTAGCTGTATGATATTGGCCAAATTACTTAACTAGCCTACACCTGGTAAGTTAGTAAAGATTAATAGGAACCATGTGTGTACAGAGCCCAGTATGTATTAAACTCAACAAATGTTAGATGATAACTGTCATTATTTAGTAGCTTTATATGCAAGTAAGAAGGTTTACCTCTTTGCCTAAAATCAAGATGCTGAGAATATACAAGAAACCCTTACAATCTGCCACTGATTTTATCTTTTCACAGTTAGTGCTGATTTTGCCTGAAACAGCACCTTTGCTCCAAGCCCTTCACTAGGTTGGTCCATCTCTTCTACACCTGAGGACTTATACACCCCCACTATCCTATATATAAACTGTTACCTTGCCAGTATCCCACCAGATTGCACACTGCTCAGCTGTCAGATTTCCATACTCAGGGTCTAGCAAAGTACCAGGCAAAAAGCAGATAAGCCAAGTCCATGGTACGCAGAAGTTCCTGGGCCAGGGATCAAACCCGCATCACAGTGTCAACCTGATCCATAGCAGAGACAATGCGGGGGATCCTTAACCCCCAGGGCCACAAAGTAACTCCAAGACACACATTTTAGACCAAATCAGATGCATTCAGGGTGGTATGGCTGCAGACAAGCCATATATTTTAAATGAATTTAAGGCTCATCACTTCAGTACTCTTAAGAAAAGCTGCTGTAAGAAGGTATAAAAAGCCACCACTGTGGTCTCATTGCTTCTTTAGCATGAAGTGATGTTTAAACACTTGACAATTATTTATTTTCTTTCAATATACCTGTGTAGGGAAGTGGTCAGGCAAAATTCTCATCATCCAAAAAAAAAAAAAAAATCAAAAGCCTAAGGAACCTGAATACAATATGAAACACCTAAAACGAAAAAGCTAACTAGAAGCTAGAAGCCAGGCTTGCGCACTTGGCTCACCTGTTGGTTCACTAGAAGGAAGTGCTTCTCAAACTTTAATGTACATACCAGTCACCTGGGACTCTTGTTAAAAGGTGGAATCTGATGGGGAAGGAGAAGAGAGCCAACGATGTGCTTTTCTAATATGCTCCCAGGTGATGCCACTGCTGCTGGTCTCCAGATCTAGCTAGACCTTTGATGCTCAATAAGGTAGCCACTAGCCATGTGTAGCTCTGAAATCTGGCTACTGTGAATTTAGATGAGCTGTACGTGTAAAATACAAACTGTTCTCGAAGACTTGATACAAAAATAAATTCATCTCAGTAATTTCTATAGATTTCACACTAAACTGAGAATATATTGTACATAATGAGTTAAACTTTAATCTATCCTTTTTCTTTTTCTTTTTTCTTTTTTAAATTACATTGGGGTTCACGGCTTGTATTACATTTCTACTGGACAGCACAGCCCTGTACTAACAACCTCCCAATTCGGAAGCTCCCACTATTTCGGGACTTTAAGAATAAAAGAAAAACCTATCCCTTCCTTTAGGTGTTTTGAAAGGACACTTTTTATTTCCAAACCATTTGGCACAATCAGAAATAAAAAAGTTTCTTTAAACCAAAGATGAGAGGAAAAAAATAATGTACGTATGTACACAGATACATTCTGAGTCTTCTCGATGTGATTTAGCTTCCAACTTGAACACTACTTTTCTCTCCCTCTGGTTCTCACGCTCCGAGATCTTATCGCGCACAGGAAAACAATAACAAACTGGTCTCCGACCTGAAGTCAAACTGGGTCAGCGCCGGAGGCCACGCTTAGCAGTTGCCCAACCCAAGGCCGAGGGAGCAGGCTATCCCCCGGACAGCGCCCCCTCGACTCCTCCTCCTCCAGCGCCGACCTCACCAAGATGGCGAGCCGCGAGGACCCGTTTCCGCTTCCGGTGTGAGTGGCCGGGCTTGGGGGGGCAAGATGGCGGCGGCAATAGGGGTCCGCGGCCGGTGCGAGCTGCCGCCGTGTTCCAGCCCAGGCTGGTTCCTCAGCCTTTCCGCCTTGCTGAGTGTGGCAACTCGAGGGGCCTTCGCCACCACGCACTGGGTCGTCACAGAGGACGGGAAGATTCAGCAGCAGGTAGCGGCCAGGGTGTCTCCGCCCGCGCCCGCCTTGCCCGGGGGGATTCCTTAGCCAGGCCCTGGCTTTTGGCTCCGCGCGGCCCCGCCCCCAGCCTACCTTCCCACGGTCCCGATGTCGCGGCCCGGGCGACCCCTGAGCTTGGACCCGGCTCAGTCCCCTCCCCACTGGTGTCCTGGCCCTCGCCTTGGCCACCTGGAAGTTCTCCGGCTTCCACCCCTGAGGTCTTGCGCCCCTCGGGAAGAATCTCATGGTTGTGGGGGATCGGGCCCTGGGGACATTTTCTGGTGCTCCAGCTTTAGAAACCAGATTCATTATTCCTCCTCTGGTGCCTCTAGGGCCCACGCGTCACCAGCCCTCCCTAAGGAAGTAGAAAGCAGGTGGCAGTGCCCGGGTGTGCGGCAGTCCCAGCGAGTCCCAGGGCGGTGACAGCTTTGGCACCCCCAGGCAGTGTGTCATCTAATGTCATCTAACTTCCCCCAATTTGCTCTCCCATGTGCTGGAATTCGTGCAAAGCTGTGGTGGTTTCAGCTAGTTCCGTTACCTGGGTCAACAGGGGCTCATTAGAGACAACACGCATACTCTCCTTCCAAAGGAATACTTAAGGATGCCTCTGGTGGCGTTGCCTGCATCTTTTCGACTGTAAACTGCCCTCCTTTCCCAGTGTTCTTTGCATTGTTTCTTTACCTAGTTCCTGTGACCCAACCCCTCAAGGAGGATGTGCTATTTCCCGGATTCTTGTCAGGTTGAATTAATTCCTCAGGGGAGAGGCGGCTTTTCTTATATAACTTTGTGATGGCCTGCATTTTGTGAGTCCTGGTGATGCCTAAAGAGTGCATGTGTATGTTTGTGTTCTGCTACAGAAACTTGGTAAACTTAGTGACTGCCAGCCCTTGAGAACATTCCTGAGAAGTCCAGGAAACATTTAGAAAGTGACATGTGTACCCCATGCAATTTATCCCACTAATCTTTAATGTATTAGCTGTTGTCTCGTGAAAGTGCTTGACCTAGGCTTGTGTGTAAAGAATGGTAATAGGAGCACAGTACAAAGTTTACTTTTGTGTAAAGTGAGGGTCACATTTAGATTCACCATGTGAGGACAAATTTTATTTCAAATGTAATGAATGAGTGAAACAGTTTAAAAGCCAGCAATGGTATTGGTGAGAGGTTTTCACTGTATAGCTGAGAAAAGACTTTCTATTGGGTGGCTTTTTATCTGTACCTAACTTACATTAGAAATATTTTCTTGGAGTTCCGGTAGTGGCTCAGTTGTTAAGATTCCGACTAGGAACCATGAGATTGCGGGTTCAATCCCTGGCCTTGCTCAGTGTCTTAAGGATCTAGCATTGCCTTGAGGTGTAGGTCGCGGATGCAGCTCAGATCTTGTGTTTCTATGACTCTGGCGTAGGCCAGTGGCTACAGCTCTGATTCGACCCCTAGCCTGGGAACCTCCATATGCCGCAGGAGCGGCCCTACAAAAGATCAAAAAAAAAAAAAAAAAAAGAAAGAAACATTTTCTTTTCGTGGCCTTGCCAGCTGAGATTTAAAGTATGTATGTGTGTCTCAGAAACCCTAGACACCACTACAGGTTTATCTCTAACAAAAGATTGGGTATCTTGTGTGAATCCTGGTTGCTTCTGTCCTTCTTCTGTTTCCTGATGGTGGTTTTTCTCCGAGGCCTTTATGAAGGGTGACATGGAATTTAGTCACTCCTGCTGCATTTTGAGGAGCCCTTCTCCTGTTGGCTCTTTACAGTATTGTTTGGGTTCACAGCTATGAATACTCCCCGACCATTGACTTCTCCTTCCCATTTTGATGTCCTGCTACTCAGCTGAGAAAGAGTCCATCTAAAAAGTGAAAGCTGGCAGAAATGTATTATATGCTGGACATTGCAATGGGAAAGTAGAATCTGATTTGGTTTTTGTGTTTTAACACATCACTTCTTTTTGCACATTGTATACGTGTTACATGTTTTACATGTGATACGTGTTTTAGTGGGAAAAGGTAGGTGTTACTGATAACTTGCTTGAGAAAAGGAGAAATCTAAAGAAAGAATCTTCTGGATCAATTCCAGGTCACCCCTGCAGTAAGTAGTTAGGTTTAAAGTTAGGAAAGCAAGATTTCTTTCTTGCTTTCTTTCTTTTTTTTTTTTGTCTTTTGTCTTTTGAGGACTGCACCCACAGCATATAGAGGTTCCCAGGCTAGGGATCTAATCGCAGCTGTAGCTGCTGGCCTACGCCAGAGCCACAGCAACGCCAGGTCTGAGCCTCGTCTGCGACCTACACCACAGCTCACTGCAATGCCGGATCCTTAACCGGCTGAGCACGGCCAGGGATTGAACCCAAAACCTCATGGTTCCTAGTCGATTCGTTTCCTTTGCGCCATGAGGGGAACTCCTCTTTCTTTCTTTGTCTGTCTGTCTCTCTTTTTAGGGCTGCAGTCGAAGCATATGGACGTTCTCAGCCTAGGGGTTAAGTCAGAGCTGTAACCCCCAGCCTATGCCATAGCAACACCAGATCCTTAACCCACTGAGTGAGGCCAGGGATCAAACTCGAATCCTCATGGATGCTAGTTGGATTCTTAACCTGCTGAGCCACAACAGAACTCCACCCCACTGTGGTTTGAAGGGTGTGCCCTGTTCCATTGGCTACTGTGACACAAAATTCTCATTTTTCTTTAGGAGTGAGCAGAGAACAACTCATTCTTAACTGGTGTTTTTTGTTTTTTGTTTTTTGTTTTTTTTTTAATTCTTCCCCCTCCACTTCAAGATGTGGTTCTCAAACTTTACACAAAAATAATCTGGGATGCCTGCTTAAAATTCAGATTCCCAGGTCTTAGACTGTTTGATTCATTAGGTTGGTGGTGGAGCCAAGTTTTCTACATTTTTATCAAACTCATCAGGATATTATGATGCAGATGGGTCACAGATCATTTTGAGAAATTCAGTTTTAGATTTGGCTTTTAGATCCTCCAGCTTTGTTGCAGGCTTTTTACTCTCTACATATACCTGGGCAATTTCATCCTTTCCCAGGACTTAAGTTACCATGTATGTGCTGGGAATATCTACATATCTTTCTAAACTCGGGTTTTTTTTCTCCAGAGTTATAAATTCAAGACTTCTTTGTTAACTTTTAACTCCTTGTGTATGTTCTCTAGGTACTAAAAGCTTAATATGACCAAATCTAAACTCAGTTTTACACATACACCTGTGTCATGCCCTATTTTCCAAAACTTAAAGATACCACCATTCACCATCTACCTATTTGTCCACATCAGAAATCTAGTTATCCTTTTAAATTTCTTCCTCTTCTTTTCCAACATCTTTCAATTTTACTTTCTAATTATATTTTACTTCCTTCCATAGCCACTGTCATTAGTCTAATTCTGGTCACCTAATTAATCACCACAGCTTCCTAACTGCTCTTCCTGCTTCTAGTCGTGTCCTACTTCCAGTTCATTTTCTGCACAGTGCAATTAATCTTTTAAAACCTTATTTGTTTTTGTTTAATTAAAAATTTGAAGGACAGAAGTGATGTGTGGTGTTGTAAAAAATAAATATTTGACATTATGGGAGTATTTAAAGAAATAAAGTCCTACTACCTCTACACATTCTTAGTCCCCAAGGAAATCTACCTTTAACGGGTTGGTATGCCTCCCAGGATATGGTACAGGTTCACTAGTATGTCTTGTGATCTGGCCCTTCTTTCTAACCTGTCTCTCCTTATCTTTGAGTGCCCCACTCTCACCTCAAAGTATACACACATACGCACTTAGCCATACTTTTGTCATACATTGTCCCCAAATATGCTCTGTTTTTGCTTGCTTCTGGACCTTTGTGCATGTTTTCCACCTCCCACCCCCGACCAAAGTCTCGCTTTGACGAACTCACATTCTTCACAAACTTAAATATCACTTTCTTAGGGAGGCTTCTCTGATGCACACATTGAGTAAGTTGTTCTTTCAATTCACTTTCAGAGCCTCCTGCATTCCTTTATGAAAGCATTTACCATACCATGTTGTGTCTGTTTACTTATGTAAATACCCTGTGAGACTATTGTATACTCCATGAAGGAAGTGGCTATATCCATCTTCTCTGCAACTCTAGCAACCCTCACACTGCTTAATCACATGGGCTACAATAATATCTATTGAATGGATGATGTAAGGAAGTGTGAGAAGTGGTGCCTACTTTTTAGGAAATTACCCTTTTCTAAATGAGTCAATGTGGTAGTTATCTGGGGACTAGCTTCAAGGAAGTCTCAGACCTTCTGGAAGATCTTTAAATCTCCAATTAAACCACCAGTGAATCAGCCCCGAGGCCTTCAGAAATGGTGCCGTACATAGGTCAGAGCCATGATTTCAGAGATTACTCTTGCCTCTCTGTTGTGGTCAGGCTGTGTATGCAAAGAAAGTCATCCTCTTCGTCACTGATGTTATATCTAAAAAGGTCAGCTATCGCTCAGACATAAAAAAGTATGGAGAAAAGACCAGAAAATGGTAAACAAGAAAAGCAGAAAAAGAATCGCAAAGGGCTGAGGCAAGGCAGTTGGGAACTGGCAGCTGCACTGCTGAAGAGGGATGAGGATCATCTGTGGGGCCAGCAGTTGCAGTTTGGAAGCAGCTCTGGTGGAAGTGAACAGAAGGCACTCTGACAGCGAGGAATAAGAGGGCTTACCAGCAGGCCAGGTCAAAAATTAGAACAGCTTTGCACTCCAAAGTGCAGGGAGCCTGGTGTGAGCAGTGCCTGCATCTCAGCTGTACTCCATGAGGGCAGGAGCAAGGGGGATTCCTCTGCTGTGTGGCTCTTTTATGGCCAGACACATCAGCAGGGTTGTCTGTACTCACAGACTCTCCTTTATCTCTTCATGTAGGTCTCTTATAAACCCAGTCCAACCAGTCTTTCATCCCCACAACTCTTTTTTTTCTTGTTTTGGCCATACGCACAGCATGTGAAAGTTCCTGGGCCAGGGATCACACCCTTGCCAGAGTAGTGACCTGAGCTGCTGAAATGACAACACGGGATCCTTAACCCACTGTGCCACAAGAAAACTCCATCTCCACAACTCTTGTCAAGATACCCAGAGCCTTCCATATTACCAAATTTGGTGCTCAGTTCTCATTCATCTTACTTTAACCTCTTAGCCACCAGGCATTTGTCTTCATACTTTCTTGAACTGTTTTCTTACCTAACTACCAGAATGTACAATCCTGGGAGTTCCAGTCGTGGCTCAGTGGAAATGAATCTGACTAGTATCCATGAGTACACAGGTTCGATCCCTGGCCTTGCTCAGTGGGTTAAAGATCTGGTGTTGCCATGAGCTGTGGTGTAGGTCGCAGATGTCGTTCAGATCCCGTGTTGCTGTTGTGGTGGTGCAGGCCAGAGGCTACAACTCTGATTCAACCCCTAGCCTGAGAACCCCCATATGCCTTGGATGTGGCCCTAAAAAGACAAAAAAAAAAAAAGAAAAGAAAAGAAAAAAGAAGGTACAATCCTTCTAAATCCTTGGCCCCGACTTATTCTCTTCTGCTGAATTCTTTTTTTCTTTGTAAGTCTTAAGTATTGGTGTGCCCCTTTTCTTCCCTCTGTACATGGGCTCATCAGACAACCTTATGCAGACTCATGGCATAAAATACATTTATCTGCAGTCCCCAAATCCTATGTGTAGGTGTCTCACTGTACTCCAGATTCAGGTATCCAGCTGCCTACTCAATATCTCCACTTAGCTGTCGAATAGACACCGTGAGCACATCATGTCCTAAACTGAACTCTTGATGTCCCAGCCCACCACACCAATTACCAAATTGTTCAGGCCCAGAATCTATGTATAGAATCTATGTATCTTCCTTGACTTTTCATTTTCTTATATCTCGTATGTAGTCTATCAACAGCGTGTCAACTTAACTTCCAAAATGTAATCTGAATCCCTCCATGTCTTTCTGCATCTACTTTTACAACTCTAGTCCAGACTGTCTTCATCTCTCTCCTGAACCTATTCAGTAGACTCCTAACTGTTCTCCTTACTTCTGTGTTTGGCCCATAGAGTCTTTTCTCCCCACAGAGCCAAAGTGATCTTTGAAAAAATAAGTTTTGTTCATGCCACTCCTTTAGGGGTTATAGGGGAAGGGAATTGGAGAGTATCAGAAAACCTTCAGTGGTTTCCCATCACACTTAAGCAGTAAGACCTAGTTTTCACCGTGGCATGTAACCCCTGCAGGATCTGGGACCTCGCCCCTGGCCACCTCTCTGCTCTGGATACTCCTCTCCTTCTTGTGTGCTGTGTTTCAGCCATACTGGCCTTCAGGTGGTTTCCAGGGTACCAGGTTCACTTGATTTGGATTCACCAAGATCTTTGTTCTTGCTACATCTTCTGCCTAAAACACTCTTCTGCAGACATCTTCCTGGCTCATCCTTTCTCTTCTTTTAAGTCTCTCTTCTCATGTCACCAATTTTCTGACCAAGCTAAAACAGTATCTCTTCCCATTACTCTGTTTTCTTACTCCTATTTTTCTTCATAGTATTTGTTACTGGCGCTATATTGTAATATATACTTTATTATCTCTCTATAAGAACATAAGCTCTATGAAGGCAACAACTTTGTTTTGTTCAATTAAGTAACCCTAGTGCCTAAAACAGTGCCTGACTCATGATGTACATTGAGGAGATACTGTTTGCATGAAAGAGAGAGTATGTACATATTTGTATATTCGAGCAATAATTATTCCTGTATTAGCTCTTGCATCTCATATCAGCATACCGAAGGGCCTCCATTGTTTTAATAGTCCAGGGGAGGAGATGCATTTACTTTAAAGAGGGCAAGCTAATTCATTCATTCTCCCTGTTAACAATAAAAGGTCTAGACAGGGAGTTCCCGTCGTGGCGCAGTGGTTAACGAATCCGACTAGGAACCATGAGGTTGCGGGTTCGGTCCCTGCCCTTGCTCAGTGGGTTAACGATCTGGCATTGCCATGAGCTGTGGTGTAGGTTGCAGACGCGGCTCGGATCCCGCGTTGCTGTGGCTCTGGCGTAGGCTACTGGCTACAGCTCCAATTCAACCCCTATCCTGGGAACCTCCATATGCCGCGGGAGCGGCCCAAGAAATAGCAAAAAAAAAAAAAAAAGACCAAAAAAAGGTCTAGACAATAAGACTTTTCTAAGAAAGTGGTATTTTTTTTGTGGTTGTTGTTGCTATTTCTTGGGCCGATCCCATGGCACATGAAGGTTCCCAGGCTAGGGGTTGAATCGGAGCTGTAGCCACCGGCCTACGCCAGAGCCACAGCAACGCGGGATCCGAGCCGCGTCTGCAACCTACACCACAGCTCATGGCAATGCCGGATCGTTAACCCACTGAGCAAGGGCAGGGACCGAACCCGCAACCTCATGGTTCCTAGTCGGATTCGTTAACCACTGCGCCACGACGGGAACTCCAGAACGTGGTATTTCTAAACCAGAGTTGTAAAGTGGATGATCTACTTTCCTGTTGGCTATTTTGGATCTGTTATGTCTCCAACATATCTTTTATGATATGTTCAAAGAACTCATATTTGAGATTGTGATGTTATTTAAGTTAATTGAATATTGTATAAATTTAGGTAAGTTACTTTATATTTTGCTTTCAAGACATACTGTTAGGAATTCACACTGGACAGATCATGTTGTGCTTTGTGTACTTGTTTAGTCAGTAGTAACTACTTCATGAGTCTAACTTTTGAAAATAACTCATTAATGTATTTTTTTTTACTGATGTTTTCAGTCTTCACTTTCCCCCTGAGGAGCTTAGTTATTTAAAATCAGATGACTGGCAAGAAGCCCCACCCCCAATGGTCAGGCCTTTTCACTTTCCTTCTAATTGCTTGGTGGGGAATTGAGATTGGTAATTAATCTTCAGCAGAACCCAAGAGAGTAGTACATGTCAAAAGGGGTCAAATGAAGTCAGGAATGTTTTTATTAAAGCAAGCATTTGCTAAGTGCTTTTTGTGTGCCCATTGCTGCACTTGGCACATTTAGCTCACTCATTGAACACATACTGGATACTTTCTGTATTAGGTACTTGAAATAAAGTTGGGAGGAAGATATAGTCTTTGCCTTGGTAGAGTTTGCGTTTTATGCAGTCATACATGGAAGTGACTCTAACTTAGGATATCAACAAGTGACTTTTATTTTAATAAAAATAATTTAATATCTGTATTGTACTGATCACTTTACTCAGTATTTTCTTGTTCATTATCTAATTTTATCGTCATACATACCCACTAGGATGTGGATATTGATCTTCTCTCTGTTAAGTAAATTTAGGTGGAATGTGGTTAAATTCCTTGCCCAAGGCCATGCAGGTAGGAAGTAGCAGAATGTGAACTCAAGCTCAGATCTGATTCTAAACCTAGTTCTCTTTTCTATAGTGCTAAACATTGCTACTGACGTAAAGAAAAATATTTCTGTAGTTTTATTTGTAAAGCAAATACTCATCAAAAATCAAAATTTTTCTTTTAAAAATTTTTTCAATTTAAAAATTTTCAATTATAAAATATATGATAATTGTTGAAATTTTTTTCATGCTATTTAGTATGTAATAAAATGAAAAGTGAAACTTTCAGAACTACACACAGTCCTTCTTCCTAGAAACAATCTGAATAATTTATATATTCTTCCAAAAAGTTTCTATGTGTTTGCAAACACATAGTTTTTTTAAAATGCACAACTGGAAACATTTTGCCTCACCATTAGTTTTTATTCACTTCATAAGACTTAGATCTTGTTGAGACTACAATGAAAGAGATTAGTCAAGCTGATTTCTTTTCCCCCACAGTTGATACTACTTTTTTCTTTTTTTGTTATATTACTAATGTTTTCATGAGTAATCCAGTTGAACTTTATCCAGTTGTCTCTTTTACAGCAGCAATTTCCAGTATGAAATAGCAGAGTAATTTCCTGGCTTTTGAGTTTGCCCTCACCTGAATAATGAGAAAATTCAATTTCTGGCACCGATTTTAGTGTTTCCAATATTTGATTGACAAATCTGTCTTATCTTGGGCTGCTGTAACAGAATGCCATAAACTGGTGACTTAAACAACCAAGGTTTATTTTCTCACAGTTCTGGAGGCTGGAAGTCCAATCAGAGTACCAGCCAGCATGGTTGGGTGTTAGTGAAGGCTCTCTTTCTGGTTTGCAGACGCCTGCATCTTGCTATGTCCTAGCATTGTAGGGAAAAAGGGAAAACAAGCTCTCTGATATCTCCACTTATAAGAGCACCAGTCCCAGCATGAGGGTCTCAACCTCATGACCTCATCTAATCTGATTACCTCCCAAATGCCCAGTTTCCAGTTATCACATTGGAAGTTAGGGCTTTAACATAAGAATTTTTGAGGGGAGCACAGTTCAATCCATAGCACCTCTCTGTTTAAGCTCACACATGTTTTTTTCATCACCATAGGGCCTGGCATTATTTCTGGTACTTAGTGGATAATTGTATTCGTTTTCTATTGCTGCCATAAAAAATCACCACAAATTTAGTGGCTTAAAACTGCATAAATTTATTGTCTTACTGTTGTGTATGTTAGAAGTACAACCTGTATTTCACTGGCTCAGATCGAAGGGATGGCAGCACTGCTTATCTTTCTGGAGGTTCTAGGGGAGGGTCCATTTCCTTGCCCTTTCCAGTTTCTGAAAGCTACCCATATTTCTTGGCTTCTGACCTCCCCCCTCCTTTTTTTTTTTTTTTTTGCATCTTCAAAGCCAGCAATCTTATCTCTCTCCTGACTTCCCTATTCCACTTTTAAGGATGCTGTGATTACGTTGCTCCCCTGCCACTCCCCCCCACCCCCGCCATATAATCCAGGTGAGACTTTCTTAATTAAGGTGATCTGACTAGCAGTCTTAACTCTGTCAGCTACTTTAATTCCCTTTTGCTGTGTAACAGCATGTTCAAATGTTCTGGGAATTATGACATGGACCTCTTTGTTGGGCCATTGTTCTGTGTTCAGTATTTGCTGCTGGAATGAGAGTCACTTTTGAGTTACCTATAAATGTGCTCTAACTGGAGTTCCCGTCGTGGTGCAGTGGTTAACGAATCCAACTAGGAACCATGAGGTTGTGGGTTCAGTCCCTGCCCTTGCTCAGTGGGTTAACGATCTGGCGTTGCCGTGAGCTGTGGTGTAGGTTGCAGACGCGGCTCGGATCCCGCGTTGCTGTGGCTCTGGCGTAGGCCGGTGGCTACAGCTCCGATTCAACCCCTAGCCTGGGAACCTCCATATGCCGCGGGATCGGCCCAAGAAATAGCTAAAAAAAGACAAAAAAAAATGTGCTCTAACTGTACAGCTACACTGTTTCTGTGTTTACAGGAATATCTTAAGTATACAAATGAGAAATATTCATGACTCTTCTATCCTGATCCAGTGTTTTATTTTCTTTCCTTTTAAAGCTGTGAATTGTCTACTTTATTCATTGTCATTTGTATATTTCCTGGTGACATAAATCAGAAAATGTAGACTGATAACACTTTTATAAGAAGTTGTTCATTAGTTGTTAATGTTGAAAATGGTTACTCATAAGTTAGGAAAATGGTGATTGTTTGACATGAATGTTCTAGTAAAATTGGCTGTTCATGTTCAAATCTAGATTATAGCTATGTAATATACCTCAAATATGTACATTATTTTATGTGAGTTTAAATTGAAGGTAACTTTAGAAAATAGGGATATGAGGCCGTAAAAATTCATGTAATGGTTAAGATTCAAGATTTTTATTTATTTAAAGTTTAATTTTATTTTGGTGACTTGGTATTCTATAAAATTGAGACTGGTTTTTAATTTTTCATTAAAATACTCTACAGGTACTCTAAGAGGAAAAAAAAGTCATCTTTAATGAAAATATTTCCTAATCTCGACAGTTCATACCAATAGTATTTTATTGATCTCATACAATTAAATTTTTCTAGTAAAAGTTCTATTTATGTTCCATATTAAAGTTTTGACAGTTATTATAGCCAGGAACCTGTGTAAGTGTCTCTTAAGAGCTGAAGCTCTGAAGGAAAAAGAAAAATACTGGAGTTCCCCTTGTGACTCAGTGGAAACGAATCTGATTAGTATCTATGAGGACGACGCATGTTCAATCCCTGGGCTTGCTCAGTGGGTTAAGGATCCAGCGTTGGCATGAGCTGTGGTGTAGGTTGGATCCGGCCTGGCTGTGTATGGCTGTGGCTGTGGCATAGGCCTGCAGCGACAGGCTCCAATTCGACCCCTACCCTTCCCAGGGTTTGAACCTTCATTTGCCACAGGTGTGGCCCTAAAAAGACCAAAAAACAAAACAAAAAAAAGAAAAAAGAAAAAAAAACCAAAACAAAAAAACCCCCAAAACTGAAGCTGAGCTAGTATTTTGTGCCATAACACTTCTCTAGACCTAGGATTCAAGACAAACGTCCATGACAGACTTGAATCCTAGAGAGAGATGAATACAAGGTCAGACAGCAGACTTTTCTGCCTCTCTCATTCTATCTCTAAAACTCATCTTGTTGCCACTGTTTCAGCCTGATAGGGTCACAGAGGTGAGGGCTCCTTAGTCAATCATTTGAAAATGGCCAACTAGGTTTGAGATAAAGATAAAAATCTAAGCGGAGAAAGGAATAAGAAAATGCTGTAGATGTTGCCTTTTTGAGTGTTTGCCTTGCCCAATATCTGAGAGGGATTTTTTTCCCAGGAATGTATAAAGAAAAGCTACAGGGTTATTCCTCAGATCTGAGCTTATACTTGTCATCATAGTTTGTTGTTGTTGTTATTATAATACGGTAAAATGTGTTACGGAGTGCTCTAAAGTTTCTTTTCTTTCTTTCTTTCTTTTTTTTTTCTTTTTAGGGCTGCACCAGAGGCACGTGGAAATTCCCAGGCTTGGGGTCGAATCAGAGCTGCAGCTTCTGGCCTTCACCACAGCCACAGCAACGTGGGACCTGAGCAGTGTCTTACCACAGCTCACAGCAATGCCGGATCCTTTTACCCACTGAAGGAGGCCAGGGATTGAACCAGCATCCTCATGGTTTTTAGTCATTTGTTTCTGCTGCACCACAACAGGAACTCTTCTAAAGTTTCACTTTAACAAGATGACTTGTTCATAGCACTTTAGAAAAAGAAATACTTTATATAAATTTAATTATATGTGTTCACTGAAGAAAAGTCAGAAAACACAAATGAGAATAATCATCTAGAGTCCCACCAACTAGAAACCACCATTCATAAGAGATGATATATAAACTGTCAGATGGATTTTAAAATAGGCAGTGATAAAGATTTTTTTTATAAGTACACAAAAGAAGTATGTGTGGCCAACAGAAAGATTAAAATGTTGTTATGCTTTTTCTTGTGTTCTTAAGAGTGTATAAAAACTCACTGACCGTTGTTAGGAATTTCAGTTGATTCATTTATTCTGGAGAAAGCTAGTGACAAATGTAAATTTAAAAGTGCAGTCCCTTTAACCTAACGGTTTTTGTTCTAGGAAGGGAATAGACAGCTGTTGAAAAAATTTAGGTGTAAAGATATTCATCATAATATTGTTAAAAAGAGCACAAATTGTTAAAAAATATGTTATTGGAGTATAGTTGATTTACAGTGTTATATTAGTTTCAGGTGTACAGCATAGTGAATCAATTATACATATACATCCATTCTTTTTTCCCATATAGGTTATTATAGACTATTGAGTAGATTTTCCTATACTATATGTAGGTCCTTATTAATTATCTATTTTATATCCAGTAGTGTCTGTATGTTATTCTCATCCTCCTTTTGTAAAAAAAAAATTTTATTGTAGTTGATTTACAATGTTCTGTCAATTTCTGCTGTACAGCAAGGGGACCCAGTTGTACATATATATATATATAATATATATATATATATTTTTTCTCACATTGTCCTCCATCACGTTCCATCACAATCGCTTAGATATAGTTCCCTGTGCTGTACAGCAGGATCTCATTACGTACCCACTTCAAATACAATAGTTTGCATCTACTAACCCCAAACTCCCAGCCTCTCCCACTCCCTCCCTCTCCCCCTTGGCAACCACAAGTCTGTTCTCCATGTCCATGAGTTTGTTTCTTTTCTGTAGATAGGTTTATTTGTGCTGTATATTAGATTCCAGATGTAGATGATACCATATGATATTTGTCTTTCTCACTTAGTATGAGTCTCTGCTATCCTTGTTGCTGCAAATGGCATTATTTTGTTCTTTTTTATGGTTTAGCAGTATTCCATTGTATATGTGTACCACATCTTCTTAATCCATTCATCCGTCGTTGGACATTTAGGTTGCTTCCATGTCTTGGCTGTTGTGAATAGTGCTGCAGTGAACATAGGTGTGCATGAATCCTTTTCAATGAAAGTTTTGTCCAGATGGATGTCCAGGAGTGGGATTGCTGGGTCATATGGTAGTTCTATATTTAGTTTTCTGAGGTACCTCCATACTATTTTCCATAGCGGTTTTACCAGTTTACATTCCCACCAGCAGTGTAGGAGGATTCTCTTTGCTCCACACCCTCTCCAGTATTTGTAGACTTAGTAATGACAGCCATCACATCTGACTGGTGTGAGGTGGTACTTTATTGTAGTTTTGATTTGCATTTCTCGGTAATTAGTGTTGTTGAGCATTTTTTCATGGGCCTGTTGGCCGTCTGTATGTCTTTGGAGAGATGTCTATGCAGGTCTTCTGCCCATTTTTCATTTGGGTTGTTTGGTTTTTTGCTGTTGAGTTGTATGAGTATGAATTTCGGAGATTAAGCCCTTGTTGGTTGCATCATTTGAAACTATTTTCTCCCATTCTGTAGGTTGTCTTTTTTTTTTTTTTTTTTTATGGTTTCCTTTGCTGTGCAAAAGCCTTTAAGTTTGATTAGGTCACATTGGTTTATTTTTGTTTTTATTTCTGTTGCTTTGGGAGACTGACCTAAGTAAACATTTGTAAGGTTGATGTCAGAGAATGTTTTGCCTATGTTCTCTTCCAGGAGTTTTATGATGTCTTGTCTTATGATTAAGACTTTAAGCCATTTTGAGTTTATTTATGTGCATGGTGTGAGGCTGTGCTCTAGCTGCATTGATTTACATGTGGCTGTGCATTATTCCCAGCACTGCTTGCTGAAGAGACTGTTCTTTTCCCATTTTATATTCTTTCCTTCTTTGTCGAAGATTAATTAACTGTAGGCGTCTGGGTTTATTTCTGGGTTCTCTATTCTGTTCTGTTGGTCTGTATGTCTGTTTTTGTACCAGTACAACACTGTCTTGATTACTGTAGCTTTGTAATATTGTCTGAAGTCTAGGAGAGTTATGCCTCCTGCTTGGTTTTTTTCCTCAGGATTGCTTTGGGAATTCTGGGTCTTTTATGGATCCATATATATTTTTGGATTATTTGTTCTAGTTCTATGAAAACTTTCATGGTAACTTGATAGGGATTGCATTAAATCCATAGATTGCTTTGAGTACTATGGCCATCAGTAGCATGGAATATTTTTCCGTTTCTTCAAATCCTCTTTAATTTCCCTGATTGTTTTATAGTTTTCAGCATATAAACCTTTCACCTCCTTGGTTAGGTTTATTCCTAGGTATTTAAGGATTTAGGGTGCAAATTTATTATTTTATTTATTTATTTATTTATTTTTTTGTCTTTTTAGGGCCGCATCCACGGCATATGGAGGTTCCCAGGCTAGGGGTCGAATTGGAGCTGTAGCTGCTGGCCTGTGCCAGAGCCACAGCAACGCAGGATCCGAGCCGCGTCTGCAACCTACACCACAACTCATGGCAACGCCGGATCCTTAACCCACTGAGCAAGGGCAGGGACCGAACCCGCAACCTCATGGTTCCTAGTCGGATTTGTTTCCACTGCGCCATGATGGGAACACCTAGAGTGCAATTTTATATTCCTTTTATAATATTTCATTGTTAGTGTACAGAAATGCAATTGGGAGTTCCCGTCATGGCGCAGTGGTTAACCATCCGACTAGGAACCATGAGGTTGCGGGTTCGGTCCCTGCCCTTGCTCAGTGGGTTAACGATCCGGTGTTGCAGTGAGCTGTGGTGTAGGTTGCAGACATGGCTTGGATCCCGCATTGCTGTGGCTCTGGCGTAGGCTGGTGGCTACAGCTCCAATTCGACCCCTAGCCTGGGAACCTCCATATGCCACGGGAGCAGCCCAAGAAATAGCAAAAAGACAAAAAAAGAAAAAAAAAGAAATGCAGTTGATTTCTGGACGTTAATCTTGTATCCTGCTACTTTGCTGAATTCATTAATCAGTCTATTAGTTTTTTATATGGAGTCCTTAATATCATGTCATCTGCATAGAGTGACAAATTTACCTCATCTCTTCCAATTTGGATACCTTTTATTTCTTTTGTTTGTCTGAT
Source organism: Phacochoerus africanus (assembly GCF_016906955.1). NCBI lineage: Eukaryota > Metazoa > Chordata > Mammalia > Artiodactyla > Suidae > Phacochoerus > Phacochoerus africanus. The sequence goes on along the minus strand of NC_062547.1, from coordinate 20,399,720 downwards.
TGCTGTGGCTAGGACTTCCAATACTATGTTGAATAAAAGTGAGAGTGGGCATCCTTGTCTTGTTCCAGATTTTAGTGGGAAGGCTTTTCTCCATTGAGTGTTGTGTTGACTGTGAGCATGTCATGAATGGCTTTTATGTTAAGATACGTTCTGTCTATACCCACTTTGGTAAGAATTTTTATCATGAATGGATGTTGGACTTGTCAAATCCTTTTTTGCGTCTATTGAGATGATCATATGGTTTTTTACTTTTGTTTATGTGTTGTATGACACTGATTAATTTGAGTGTGTTGAACCATCCTTTTGAACTTGGGATGAATCCCACTTGGTCATGGTGTATGGTCTTTTTTATGTGTTGTTGGATTCTCTTGGCTAAAATTTTGTTGAGAATTTTTGCATCTATATTCATCAAAGATATTGGCCTATAGTTTTTTTTTTGTTTTTTTTTTTTGGTCGTATCTTTGCTTTTGGTATTAAGGTGATGGTGGCTTCATAGAATGTCTTTGGGAATGTTTCTTCTTCATCCTTTTGAAAAAGTTTAAGAAGGATGGGTATAAGTTCTTCTTTGTATGTTTGATAGAATTCACCTAAGAAGCCATCTGGTCATGGACTTTTGTTTGTAGGGAGTGCTTTTATTACATATTCCATTTCATTTCTAAAGATCAGTCTGTTCAGTTGATCTATTTCTTCTTGATTTAGTTTGGGCAAGCTGTATGTCTCTAGAAAGTTGTCCATTTCTTCTAGGTTATCAGATTTGTTGGCATATAATTGTTCATAGTATTCTCTTACGGTTTTTTGTATTTCTGCAGTCTCTTTTGAGATTGCTTCTTTTTCAATTTTTATTTTTTTGTCTTTTTAGGGCTGCGCCTGTGGCATATGGAGGGAGGTTCCCAGGCTAGGGGTCCAGTCGGAGTGTAGCTGCCAGCCTATGCCACAGCTGCAGCAATGAGGGATCCAAGCTGCATCTACAACCCACACCACAGCTCATGGCAGTGCTGGTTCCTTAACCCACTGAGCGAGGCCAGGGATGGAACCTGCATCCTCATGGATACTAGTCAAGTTCGTCAACCAGTGAGCCATGATAGGAACTCTAGAGATTTCTCCTTTTACATTTCTTATTTTGTTTATGTGGGTTCTTTCTCTCCTCTTCTTGGTGAGTCTGGCCAGAGGTTTATCAGTTTTGTTTATCCTTTCAAAGAACCAGCTCTTGGTTTTATTGATTTTTTTTTTTCGAATCTCTATTTTACTGATTTCCTCTCTGATCTTTATGATTTCTTTCCTTTGCTGACTTTAGATTTTGTTCTTCTTTTTGCTGTTCCTCGTGTTTATCGTCTCTTTTACGGTATATATTTTTTCCTTTAGATCTGTATACTGACTTATTTAAGTGATTGCTTTCCCATTGTGATTTCCTCCATCCTTTTTCTTCCTATTTCTTTTTTATTTAGAGGAGTCCTTTCAGCATTCTTTTAGAGTGGGTTTAGTATTGCTGTACTCTTAGTTTTTGTTTGTTGGAGAAAATCTTTGTTTCTCCTATTTTTTAAATGATATTCTTGCTGGGTAGAATATTCTAGGCTGCAGATGTTTCCCTTTTAGAACTTTGAATATGTCTTGCCACTCTCTCTTGGCCTGTAGGTTTCTGTAGAGAAATCAGCTGATAGCCTTAAGGGAGTTCCCTTATAATTAACTCTTTGTTTTTCTCTTGCTATCTTTAGAATACTCTTCTTAACTTTTGCCATTTTTATTAGACTATGTCTTGGTGTGGGCCTGTTTGGGTTAAACTTGTTTGGGGCCTTCATGCTTCCTGTATATTGATATCTATTTCCTTTAGATTTGGGAAGTTTTAAGCCATAATTTCTTCAAATATATTTTCAATCCCCTTTTCTTTTCCTCCTCCTTCTGGAATCCCTATTATGCATAGATTGGCCTGCTTTATATTATCCCATAGATCATGTATATTGCTTTCATTTTTTTCGTTTGGTTTTCTGTCTGCAGTCCTGATTGCGTGATTTCCATTATTTTATCTTCCAAGTCACTAATTCATTCCTCTGCATTATTCATTGTGCTTTTCAGGGCCTTTAACTCAATTTGTGTCTCTGCAAATGAATTTTCTAATTTTTCTTGGTTCCTCCTTATGTTTTCTAGTTCCTTTCTAAAGTAATCTGCATTACTGTTCATATCTGCTTTTAATTCCTTCATATGCACTCTTAATTCCTTCAGTATTTTCATGATCTCCTTTTTGAATTTGGTGTCTGTTAGACTTAAGAGGTTTGTTTCATTGTTTGCTCCTTCATGTGTAATTCTCCTGTTCTTTTAACTGGGAATGGTTCCTGAGCATCTTCATTTTGCTTACATTTTTCTTATTATGTGAGTTTAGGGAAAACAATTACCGTAGTCTTGGAGAGCTATTTATATGTGGTATTTTGTGTGGGCTTATTATTTATTTTTAGGGTGCTGCAGTGCTTCCAGGGAGAGGGAGGCAGTGTGTAGGGCTAGTAGCCACTGCCTGGTTGTTGGGCCCTTAAAAGTGCAAGGACCCATGGGATAGTGGCACAGGCTGCTCCTAGTACAGGGCCTTGGGAAATGGCAGTGATCCTCAGGCAGGTGTAGGTGGCACCCAGAGTGTTTGGCAGTGGCAGTGGCAGTGGTAGTGCGTGTGCATTTCCAGGGGAGTGAGAGCAACAATTTATGGTGCTCAGTTGCAGTGCCTTCCTCTGTGCTGACCTCTGAGGTAACTGGGGCTGTAGGTGGTGCCTGTTCAAGGATCCCTAATGATGGCAGGCCACACCCACCACTGGAGTTTGAGATGACTGATTTTGCCCCCGAGGCCTGTAGACCACACAAGAAGCTCCCCACTGCATTTAGCCCACACAGGAGGGACTGCCACCCATAGCCTGTGCAAGAGGGGCCCATCTTCCATAGCTCCTGCAAAAGGCACCTTGCTGCCCATGGCCCCGCCCTCTGAGAGTCTGGGTGTGTGCTCAGAGAAAGATGTTCCTATGGAGGTCCTCCCCTTCTCTTGCCCTCTCCAGCAGTGGCACCTTGCTTCCCCTGAGGGCCCAGACCTCCTCCCAGGTTCTCCAGCACTTGGAGCACGCACCCTAGCCCATTCAGCTGTTTCCACACAGCCAACCCTAGTCCTCTCCCTGGAACTGACCTCTGGAGCCTGACTCTCAGTACCCAATCCCCGCCCAGGCATCTCAGGTTGTGGTGTCTTGGGAGGTGGTACCAATGGTTTCTACTTTGCCCTCTTCAGTCCAGCTGCTATGCTTTTCTCTGAGGCTTTGAGGTCCCTTGATATCCACTGATCTCCCCATCAGGAGGCTTCCCAGGGTGTGGGTTCCTTTCCTCTTTCACAGCTCTCTCTCAGAAGTGCTAGTCCCATCCTGATTCTTTTTTTCTCTCTCTCGTTTTCCTTTCATTATACCCAGCTATATGGAGGGTTTCTTGCCCTTTTTAGAGGTTTAAGGTCTTCTGCCAGTGTTCAGCAGATGTTCTGTGTGAATCGTTCTACATGTAGATGGTTTTTTTGGATGTGTTTGTGGGAGAAGGTGAGCACCACATCTTACTCCTCTGCCATTTTGGTCCCATTCTCCATCCTCCTAATTTATCCCTCCCCACCATGCTTTCCCCTATGATAACCATAGCTTGATTTTGAAATCTGTGAGTACAAATAAATTCTGTTGTATAAATAAATTCAAAAAGATAGTGAATTTTAGTAGGAACCTGGGTAAATAGCTTTAATATATTAACTGCTAAATATGGTAATGTAAATCTATATTTACTGGGAAAGAAATCTGATAAAATTTAGGGAGAAATAGAGAGCAGAATGATATAATATCATATATATGTATTATCTGACTTTTGTGAAAATATTTATCTATATATCTTTGTAGAGAAGTTATCCTGACATGATATATATATTTGACAGTAGATATTTCTGAAGGTGAGATTTCAAATAAATTTAATTTTCTTCTTTATATTGTCTATAATGTGTTTGTTTTATAGTAGCATGAATTTAGCTTATAATCAGAAAAAAAGATGTTTTTTTAAGTTGATCTTTGTTAGAATTAAGCAGCATGACAGAAAGGACTAACTTTGTCAATGATACAGTGAACAACTTAACTGCTCAGAAATAAATAGCCACTGCTAATTGAAGCCTTGGTTTAATTTGACAAATTAACGGTTTAAAAGAAGATTTTAACCATAGCTTTGGAAATAGTCCCTGTCTAAAGTGAATACAAATTTATATGGGCAAATTTTAAAAATGATAATTTCATTCATTAGTATATCAGACTTCCTCAGTGGTATAGGTTAGGCTGATTAAAAGTGATGCTTTTATGATAGTGTTGAATCTTTAGAGAGGTGGCATTGAAAAGTACAAGGAATTTTTAGAAGTCTGGGTTCCCTCAGGTTATAGATGAGGAAATGGAAGCCCTAAAAGGGAAGGTGATTTGCTTAAGGTCACACAGCTGGTCATAGCCCTGTCAAGGAATTATTTCTTCCTGATTCCTGGCGGCTTCTCTACTTTACCTCCTTTCCAGATAGTCATCAGTGAACAATGTTGCTTTAGGAGATGGAGAATCTAACAGATGTTAGATGCTGTCAGATGTTAGATCTATCAGATACTTTGGTCAGCAGTGTATAATGTACCTAACATGTACCTGAAAGCATATTAAGTACTGAGGGTAGAAAGAGCAATATAAAATTTTTTGGGGGAATATAGCCATATAATAATTAAACTATATAATAAATGCTAATACAGAAATATGTATACATGAGTGCTATGAGAGCTCAAGAGAAAGATGGTGATTCCAAGAGAAAAGAATCCACTGATCAATCAGGCTTCCTATGTGGGAAGGATGCTTCTAGCCAAGCAAGGCAGGTGTTTTTCCATGAGGAGATTGCAGTCACTGGGTGGGAAAAAACTGTATTAAGTGGGGTCATTTAAGGAGAGGTGAAATCTTGATTGGTTTGAAGACTTTTATTTATGTTTTCTGTCATATTGTCTCTATTTAAATAATCTAAACTTCTGAAAAAAGATTTAAATATCCCATCCCATTTTTAACCTTTTTTGATGAATTATGGCCTAGTATAAGATTTCATTAATCAGTTTTAAACTGCTGGTGGTAACAGAGTGAGTTCCTCATTAACATTGCTTCCATGTGCTCATTTGAATACCATTTAAAAAAAATGGTAGGTAAAAATGTTCATCCTATATGAAGAATAAGTTGCATATGAGGGGTGGAACTAATCTTATAATAGATAGAGGACCAGTGGAAAGTGATTGACTCAAACTTGATTTTGTAGAACTTAAAAATGTTTATATCCTTAAATTGGTAAAGTTTAAAATGTTCATCCTTTATCTAACTTGGCAGTGTAATCATTACCTTTATATAGTGACATTTCCGTCCACTACCATGTGATTTTACTGAAATTACAAAGACAGGGCTCCAGATAAGAGATGTAGAAATTAACAATATCTTGGTTAGAGATGGCAGCAAATGAAATATATGAAAATGAACTTGATGTGATATGTGATTCCATATAGCTCATTTCTAAACACATGGTCAGTTTTTTTCCTACAGTTTCAATTTTGCTCTAAAATGTATTTAATACTTTCTCACCTTCTTAAGTAGAGCAAATTGAAAATAGTTCCGCTTTTCCTTTTTGACTCAGGTCATTATAAACATCCATTTATTGTGCTATGTAGTAATGGAAAGTTGTAGTGTTGTTTGTTCTTTGTGAAAAAACCATAAAGAGCTTTGAGATCTTGTGTATGCATCGTGTCGTTTTTAACCTACCTCTCTAATTTCTGCTACTCTTTGCTCTTGGGCTTATAGCAGCCACTTCAAAATGCTAAAGGTTTTGAAGGGATATTACCATCCCTTTTTACATTGTATATAAATTAGGAATATATAGGCTCCAAATATTGACTCATAGTAGGCCTGGTTTATAGAGGCCTAATAAACTTTTATTGGTTGAAGAGATGTTGTAATATTTTACAGAGTTGTCCAGCATGCCCTCTTTCATAATCTTCTGAGGAGAGGAATTCAAAAGAATAGACATTCAAGCTGATTGGCATTTGCCAGAGATAATTAGCATAAATTCTTAAAATTTAAGAACTTGAAAGTACCTCAATGAAAATATGTCAGGCTATAAGTCTTCTGTAACTAACCCTTATCTGGCAGAGATCCATGCCATTTGCTGCCATGCCAAAAAGAGAAACACAGCTGTTAAACTGTCAGTGGACTCCCTTCCTTCCTTCTACTAATAGTTTCATAGTTATACCTTTTCTTGCTACTGTATCTTTGTTGAAGTAAATGCTCCAAGGAAATGAAAAATACTTCTTCACAGTTGAATGTTGGCCAAATTCATGCTATTCAAATATGGTAAAGCCCTGATTATCTGGTATATTTTTAAACTAAAATTAAGATTATTCTTTAATCATTTCTCTAATGTAAATCTTTGTCTTATTCTTCAGTTTCCTCTTGAAGTTCTCCAAATGTCAGATAATCAGACTGATTGGGTATTGTGGAATGGGAATGTCATATTCCCATGTTCCTTCCCCTTTCCCCAATTTTTTCCCCTAAAACTTCATTTAAATATACTTATTGAGTCACTTATTAAACCACTACCTCTTGAAATCTGGACAGAGTTGCAAAGTATCAGACTTGCTTTGGCTTCCTTTTAAAGCTCTTTTGTACTCTGGCCACTGGCTATAGTTTTCACATTTTCTCCTATAAAAATTTTGCTGTGCTGTAATACATTACAAATAATACATCATATGGTTGTGAATATTATAATGGCTTTCCCTGTCCTACCCACATATGACTGTTAAATATGTTCAAATACAATGAAAAGAGAAGCAAAAATTTCCACCCTATTGACGTACACCTAGCGTTTTGCTTGCCGGCCTTTGCTAAGTTTGATTGATCGATAGAGAAGATTTACAGCTGAGGTGGTCAAGTATAGGCCTTGCTATTATATATTTTTTGTGCCTTTTAAATTTAGAGCCCAGTAAATTCCAATATAGTAAGAAGGCCAGGGAAGCAGTGAAGAGATTTTGTCATAAAAGCAAGACCATGGGAGATGATAATTATCCATCACTGCATAATGCTAATTATGTAGTTCAGACAGTCGCAGTGAAAGTATGAGTAGAAGTTACTCCAGGCTAACATCTCTTTTTTCTCTAGCACCTTTGAGACGGTAGAATGAGCAAAGGCAGAGGAGTTTTATATGCCCTCACCCAACATCATCCAGTTGTTATTGAGCATATTATTCAAGCAGCTCTCAAATGTATTTCATGTTGTTCTTATTCCCTCTTTCTAAAATAGCTCCCATTTACCAAAGTCTAAGCAAGGCTGTTTTCTGCATTTAAAAAAGGTAGCTCTGAAATTAATTAATTGAGCTGATGTCAGGTTCTTTGAGATTACAGAAAAATATTTTCTGTTCAAAGCGGAATTTCCTAAAGAGATGGTATACAGTTTATCCAGGTTACACTATTGGTTAGCAGGAGCTTCAGTTCATCTCTTAGGTACTAAGGCCATTGTCTTAAGTTTTTCGTTGTTTTTTCTTTACTATGAATATATTGTGTGTACATTATAGAAAATTTAAAAATATAAGTGCGTAACGTAAAAGATATGAATGTACATCTCCTCTTAATCCCACTTCCCAAAAGGAATCACTGTAAACCAATTTAGTTTGGTGCATCTACAGTCATGTATACATTTATATCTATAAAAATATATACATGTAATTCCTTAAAAAAAAAATCATAGCATACGCTTTATTCTTTATCACGTTTAGTTTCCAATACATTGTGAATATCTTTCCATGGTAGTAGATCGGTATCCCATTCCATTGGAAAATGGATTTCCCTATTCCCTCATTGATGGACTTAGGTTTGGTGTGTTTGTTGTTGTTGTTGTTTGTAGCTATAGGTACTGTAGTGAGCATCCTTCTATATATCTTTACCCACTATTTAAGAATGCCTGTGGGATAGTTTCTTAGAGTTTGCTAGGTCAAAGGGTATGTGCTTTAAAAAATTTGATATATCTTGTCAAATGACCTCCCAATAGTAAATTTATTAGCCTGCTGCCAGCATTTAAGTGTTCATTTTTCCTATATCTTCAACAACATAGTTACTTGTTTATGATTCAGAAGTGAATTATAAGTCTCAGGGTTATTTTATATTATCTCTGATTTATGGCTTTCCTACAAATAACTTTCAAAAATAGTTGCTTTTCATACTTTCCTTTTATTGCCTCCTAACCTGTTCCAGTATGGAATGTGCTATCAAAGTAAACAATCCCTTTTTTATTAGTAAAGGTGTAAAATATCTTTTAAGGAACTTATTGTTTGCTTCAAAATACTTCTCTTCTTGAATATTTCTTATATGACCAGTGAGGTCAACATATTCACTTCAAAATCTTGCTCTTTCAAGTTGGAGTGTGAGAAACAGCTATTGAACCTCTGATTCCCTTTGCTGAAATTTACATGTGCTCACTTTTGAAGTACCCCTAAAAGTGTTTACTGAGCACACAACACTGATATAATGGTGATTGAATAATTTAAGAGATATTAAAGGAAACTTTAGTAATCCAAACAAATGTTAATGAAATCTGAGCTTTACTTTTTGTTGTTTGTTTGCTTCTAGGTGGATTCACCAATGAACTTGAAGCATCCCCATGACTTAGTCATATTAATGAGACAAGAAACAACAGTTAACTACCTCAAAGAATTGGAGGTGAGGCAAATGGACATGTGATATGCAACTGAAATTTGATGCATTTCACAAGAGCTATTGTGTTCAAAGAAAAACTAAGGCATATTATTTCTTAATTCTTCTGACTTTTATAGGAATATGCTACTTTTAGATCATGTTTTCAAAAAATCTAATTAGAATGCCATTTGAGCAATAGTAAGAGAAACAGACTACCCAAGCCTGGACTTTATGCAGGGTTCTTTTTTCTTTAGGGCCTAGTGTGCAGCCTATGGAAGTTTCCAGGCTAGGGGTCAAATTGGAGCTACAGCTGCTGGCCTACACCACAGCCGCAGCAACTCGGCATCCAAGCTGCATCTGTGACCTACACCATAGCTCACGGCAACACCAGATCCTTAACCCACTGAGCGGGGCCTGGGATCGAACCTGTGTTCTCATGGATACTACTGGGTTCATTACCACTGAGCCACAGTGGGAATTCCTGTGTGATTTTTGACTCATTTTATCTTTGAACAAAGTTTCCATGTGTAAAATTTTCCAACAAGTATGAAGAGGAATAATCTCTGAAGATATTCTGGGAGGAGAGTTTGAGTAAAATATCAAGAGGAAGAATGTTTTGAATACCTTATAAAAGTATAATTTTGTTAATCCCAGGTAACAAAAACTAGCATCTTTCTATTTTGTGTTCATAAGATTGAGGTGAAAAGCATTCATCACTTTGTACCTTGAAAACCTGATATTTGTGCTAATAAAAGCTGACCTTTTTGTTTCTATATTGATTTTCATAAACTGATTTTGCTTACAGCAACAGTATTAACTATTTGAAAAACAGTCCTTTTTTTCCCCCTCATAGAACCTCTGCTTAAAAGTTACAGTGTATATTGAATTCAAATTTTAAGAAAACTTTTAAGTTGTAGAAAAAATAATCTAATTTGCAAAATGAGATTTAGAAAATTATTGAGAATAATAAGAATAGAATCAGAGTTTTTGAGTAGAATCATAAAGATCACCCTTGGAGTCCCACTGCAGCACAGTGGGATTGGTGGTGCCTTAGTAGCACTGGGATGCAGATTCAATCACTGGTCAGGCACAGTGGGTTAAGAATCCAGCCTTGGTGCAACTGCAGTTTAGGTTACAGCTGCTGCTTGGATCTGATCGCTGGCCTGGGAACTCCATGTGCTACGGGGCAGCCAAAAAAGAAAATAGGTAAATAAATATCTTCCTCATTTTAGAGGCAAAGAAACAGATCTAAAGACAGTTGAATTGTGTGATTTCACAAAGCAAGTTATAGCAGAATCAGAGGAAAATGTTACGTCTCTTGACTTAAAAGCTGGCATACAAGTTAAACCTGTAAAAATTCTGAATTTCACTTATATAAATTCAATCTGGTACATCTATCAATAGCAGTAGTTATATATTTCTAAAATTTCTATAAATTCACATGTATAAAGGAGAAGCTTTTTAACACATGTTAATTGTATGTAGGTAGTAGCACTTTAGGAATATCTATAAAACTTGAACATCTCACTACTTTGTTCCTGCCAGTTTTATTACTTATAAATTTAGAAATGCTGATTTTTACAGGTACTAGGAAAATGACAGTAGATACATTTATAGAATTACATGTTTGGAAGGTTGATCTGTTTTTACTTAAACACAGTATTCAAAAAGATGCAATGGTGCAGAAAATAGTTCTTATTTTCAGATGCATAGACAATGTTATATGTATATTGATATCTCTCTTTTTAGGGGAAGTATTATTTAATATAGAGAGGAGACTTAAAATGAGAGTATATGTAGGGGAAAAATGCCATTTACCAAGTGAAAATGCAAATGAGAAATACCGACTCCCCCAATTTTTGTTTAAGGTAGTGTAATGACTTTATACCTAGTACACCCCTTCTGCTTTATATATATAGCAATGACAGGTAGGATACAAGAAATCAAAATAAAATGTAGTCAGGCCTAAACACAAATATCTACATGGACTAGAAATGGAATGGAAACACTAAGTCAGGAATGTGGCTAAAACTACAAACCTGCTTGTTTCCAGGGCCAGGAAATGACTCTATTGTCTAGGGGTTTGGTTCTTTGGAGTAAAGGTGACAGTATTTTGTGCAAGATAAAGGAAGAGAACAAAGCTTACTGCTTGAAGACTGGAAATGGAGCCATTCTGTTTGCAAAAAGAGTCTGGCTGGAGGGAAAAGCTGGAGACAGAATAGAACCTACTGACCAAGAAATGAACTAAACCATTCAGTGGTTCGGTACTTGCATCTTTAATTCCTGAGAACCATTTCAGGGCAGATTATTACTCTGGGGTAGAAACTCCAAACGAAAATTATATGATCTGATTATGCACTTGGGAACTGGATAGAACCTGGAAGCAACTACAGAACTGCTAGATGCAGGAGATGGTCATGGAGTGGTTGGGAAGAGACGGAGATGGAGAGAGGGTAAAGGATGGCTCCCAAAATTTTTGACTTGAGCTGCGTAAAGGGTAGAATTAGTGTTAGCTGAGATAGAGACGGCTGAAGGAGATAGAAACTGGAGAGGAGTTTGGCTTTGGTATGTTATGTTCGAGATCCCTGTTGGGCGTCTAAGTGGAGCCATCAGGTAAGGAGTTGGTTTTTCTAGTCTGGACTCCTGGGTAAAGGTCTGAGTTAGAGATATAAATTTGTTATTCATTAACATAGACTTAAGCCATGAGGCTCATAACACAGTTTATCTACAAAGTAGTGACAACTAGATAGACACCAGAAGACAGTGGAGGAATAGCACCAAAATGTTAAAGCTAGAATTTTGTATTCTTTTAAATTATTCAAGAGTGAGGACAAAGCAGTCTTCTGACACACAAAAACAGTTTACTAACCACGGACCCTCGCTTAAAAAAAAAATTAAAGATGTTCTTCTACAAGATGAACATTGATGAAAAAGTTGCTAAATTGATTGAGTCATTCATTTTCTGTGTTTGAAAGGTAAAACTAAATAAAATTACCAATTTGTAGGTGGGTTGGGGCATGCTAGGTGATTCGTTAAAGCATGTTAGGCTATTTTGTCATGTTCAGAAGGCAAAAATAACTGAATAAATTAAAATCCTGTTGGAAAATTTATGCATATTAAAAATGGCATACATATTAAAAATTTAAGAATATTGCCACCTTTCAAGCAGTCCTGATAAGGAAATATGAATCTAATTAAATCACAGTATAATATGCTTTTCAGAATAACTGGTTTCTTTTGTCATTTTGTGTATTTTATATATTTTTAAATTTTTTATTGATTTTTATTTTTTCCATTGTAGTTGATTTACAGTGTTCTGTCGGTTTCCACTGTAAGGCAAAGTGACCCAGTCGTACATATATATTTTATATATTTAAATGATTAAGGAGAGGAATATAGGTTTTATCAAACTACCAAAGAAATCCGGACACAAAAAAATTAAGAACCTCTGAATTCTACTGTCAATATTCAAGAAATAGAGGACAGAGGAACATGTTAAACTTGTGGGATTCAGTCAAGAAAATCCTGTAGAGAAATAAACTTTATAGGACAAGTGACCTGGTTTTGTTTACAAATGAATTATAAGGATTTGAAAAAAAAGAAGTAGAGTGGTAACCAGTAGGTTAAAAGAGACCTAAGAGAGAAATTGGCCAAATGCAGTGTGTGGACCTTATTGGATTTTGATTCAAACAAACTATATTTTAAAATAAAGAGGAAAGAAACAATTCAGAATTTGAACACACACTGGATATTTGATATTAAGGAATTACTTTTTTTTTGTATGTGATAATGGTGTAGTGGTTTTATTTTATTTTTTTTAAGTGTGCCTTTCAGAAACATACAAAAATATTTATTGATGAAAAATCCAACAAAAAATAGAGTCAAAAAAATAACAATCTATAGTTTCCAAACCTACAAATAAAGTGAAGGCACAGGAAGGGGGAGGAAACGTAGAAAGTATATCAAGCACATGACAGGCAGGAAATGAGAAGAAAATCAAAGGAAAACATAAGATAAACAGAAAACCCAAAATAATGTGGTTGAAATAAATCTGAATAGATCAGCAATTGCAATAAATATAAGCAGATTAATCTCCCTGATTAAAATTAATCCCTGAATTTCCTATTTAGTTCAGCTATAGAGTACATATGAAAAATATGTACTATAACACAAAACCAATGTAGTGATAATTGGATGGAAAAAGTACTTACTGTGCAAAACTAAGCAAAAGAAAGCTGTTATGGCAGTATTTATACAAGTTCACAGTCCGTCATCCAAAATCACTGGGGCTGTATGTAGTTAGAATATAGCATTTCTTTTTTGTTGTTGTTGTTTTTGTTTTTTTTTTTGTTTTGTCTTTTTTAGAACTGCACTGAGGCATGTGGAAGTAACCAGGCTAGGGGTTGAATCAGAGATGCAGCTGCCAGCCTACACCACAGCCACAGCAACACAGGATCTGAGCCACACCTGTGACCTACACCACAGCTCAGGGCAACACCAGATCCTTAATCCACTGAGCGAAGCCAGGGAAACCCACATCCTCATGGATTCTAGTTGGGTTTTGGAACCCATTGAGCTACAATGGGAACTCCGAGCCTTTTCTTTCTTTCTTTCTTTCTTTTTTTTTTTTTTTGTCTTGTCCCAGACTCCAGAATCAGATGTATTAATACTTCTCCAGCAAAATGTATGACTATTCACACTAAGAGAATAAGACTGTAAAATGGCTTTTCATCAGCCTTTACTACCACATAAATTGTATTGCAAAACTCAAAAATCTCAGTGTTTTCAGAATTTTAGATTTTAGAGTGGTTAAAGTATAGTAAACCTGCCTCAGACAAAATAAGAACATAATTCATTAATAGAGATAAAAAGAGGGGCTCCATATTAACAATCACCAAAGGGATATATTACATACCTGTGTCATGGATATGTATAGATTTATTTCAAAATGGCAAAAACTGACAGAATTACATGAAAAATCCATAATCAGAGTAGGAGATTTTAATAGTTCTTTATTAGAAATGGATAAATCCAACAAAAATATAAAATATAGGAGGAAATTAACATACTTGATGTGACAAGAAAAAGAATGTATGCTACGTTTTTCGTAATTGGTCACTACTAGGACACAAAGACTATAAACTACAGGATTTTTTTTTTTTTTAATCATGCAGAACATGTTCTCTGACCACAGTGCAGTCACAGCCAAAAAAATAAAATATACTTGCCCACTGGAAAAAAAGGAGAAAAAACTGAAGTACTTGAAAATTTCTAAATGCATTCTTAAACCATGAGATTTCAAAACTTGCACAGTGAAGCTTATATATACATAGAGGCAAGTTTAGAGACCACAGTGCATTTATTAAAATAAGACAAAAGAAATGAGTTAATTGTTCTACTCAAATTAGAAAGCAATGAAATAAACCTAATAAACGTAAAGAAGGAAATAACAATAGAAATTAAAGACAGTCTTAACAAAACAATAGTTTAAGAAATAAATTAGACAAAACTCTAGCAAAACATATTAAAAAGAAAAGACAAAAAACTGTTAGTATGAAAAAGCAGATATAAAGATTTATTTTAAAATATCATTAAAAACTTTATGCCATTTGAAATCTTAAGTGTAATATAAAGAGTTTTAGGAAAATACAAAGTGTCAAATTTGGGGAAAGGATAAACTCTTTGTAAATGATATTAGAAAAGTGTGCAGAAAAAAATTAGATTCTTACCTTTCTGTACACAAAAATTTTCTACGCAGTTTAAAAACCTGAATCCATTCAGGCTGTTTTAACAAAACATGTTATACTGGGTACCATGTAAACAACAAAAATGTATTTCTCACAGTTCTAGAAGAAACTCCAACATCCTGGCACCAGTATAGTTGCCTTTCTATGACTGTCTCTTTCCTGGTTCACAGTCAATACCTTCTCACCATGTGGAACCCTGGAACCTCTTTTATAAGAGCACCAATCCCATTCATGAAGGCACAGCCTCATGAACTAAGCACCTCTCCAAAGCCCCACCTCCTAATAACATCACCTTTGGTGGTTAGGATTTCACTGTTACCAATTTGAGAAAGACACAGACAATTAGAATATAGCACTAAATATGAAAAGCGAAACATTAACACTCAAAAAAAATAGAATACATTAATATATTTACACATCAGAATAGAGAAGGATTTCTTGAAAAAACAAATCACAATTAAAATAATTGATGAAGTTGACCATTTTAAAAGAAAAACCATCTCGTTAGCAAATGACACCATGAGCCAAATTAAAACATAAGCTACAAGCTGGGAGAAGAGACTCGAAATGCATATAGACTTGAAATGATAAAGAATGAGTTTACAGATCTATTTTTTTCATAAATTTCTATAAATCAATTTTTAAAAACTAACTGGGGGAAAATGGGCAGCGTTGGAAAAGCAATTCACAAAATATCTCATAAACATGAAAATATGTTTAATTTCATTAATGATTGCTTTGTTAAGATGGTCTATTTTATTGCAATATATTATCAACTTTTGTATTGTCAACAAACAGTTTCACAATCTCAGTGCTGTTCTCACAAAGGAACGTTGAGATTCAAGGAAGAACAACCAAACAATATGAGCATTCTTATAGTCTCTCCTTAGATGTGGTACACATCATCTCTATTCATATCCCATTGGCCACAGCAAGTCACCTGGCCAAACCAGAAGTCCCTAGGGCAGGATAGTATAGTTTACCTATGGGAAAACAGCAGGAAGGAAATGAATAATTGGAAACAGATCATTTATTTATTTATTTATTGTGTGTTTTTCGTTTTTATTTTTTTATCACATCTGTAGTTGTATAATGATAAAAACAATCCAGCTTCACAGGATTTCCATCCCACAACCAAAGCACATCCCCCTGCCCCCCAAACTGTCTCTAACAGAGACCATAAGTTTTTCGATGTCTGTGAGTCAGCATCTGTTCTGCAAAGAAATTCAGTCTGTCCTTTTTTCAGATTCCACATGTCAGTGAAAGCCTTTGATGTTGGTGTCTCATAGTATGGCTGACTTCACTTAGCATGATGATTTCTAGGTCCATCCATGTTGCCAAAAATGCTGGTATTTCATTCCTTTTAATGGCTGAGTAATATTCCATTGTGTATATATGTACCACATCTTCTTGATCCACTCCTCTGTCGATGGACATTTAAGCTGTTTCCCTGGCTTGGCTATTAAAAAGAGTGCTTCAATGAACATCGGAGTACATGTGTCTTTGCGAGTCATGGTTTTCTCTGGATAGATGCCCAGGAGTGGGATTGCTGGATCAAATGGGAGTTCTATGTTTAGTTTTCTGAGGCATCGCCATCCTGTTCTCCACAGTGGTTGCACCAATTTACAGTCCCACCAAGAGTGTGATAGGGTTCCTTTTTCTCCACACCCTCTCCAGCACTTCTTGTTTGTAGAGTTTTGGATGCTGGCCATTCTGGCTGGTGTAAGGTGGTACCTCAGAGAGGTTTGGATTTGCATTTCTCTGATCATGAGTGATGTTGAACATCTTTTCATGTGTTTTTTGGCCATCTGTATGTCTTCTTTGGAGAACTGTCTGTGTAGCTCTTCTGCCCATTTTTGGATGGGGTTGTTTGTTTTATTTGGTATGGAGCTGCAGAAGGTGTTTATAAATTTAGGAGATGAATCCCTTGTCAGTTGATTCGCTTGCAAAGATTTTCTCCCATTCTGTGGGTTGTCTTTTCGTTTTGTTTAGGGTTTCCTTTGCTGTGCAGAACCTTTTCAGTTTGATTAGGTCCCATTTGTTTAATTTTGTTTTTACTGTCAGTACTCTAAGAGGTGGATCTGAGAAGATGTTGCTGTCATATATGTCAGAGAGTGTTTGGCCTCTGTCTTCCTCTAAGAGTTTTATGTTGTCTGGTCTTATATCTAGGTCTTGAATCCATTTGGAGTTTCTTTTTGTGTGTGGTGTTAGGGAGTGTTGTAATTTCATTCTTTTCCATGTGGCTGTCCAGTTTTCCCAGCACCACTTATTGAACAAGCTGTCCTTTCTCCATTGTATAGTCTTGCCTCCTTTGTCATAGATTAGTTGGCTGTAGGTGCATGGGTGCAATTTTTTGGAATAGTTTCAGAAGGAGAGGCGTTAGCTTGTCTCTAAATGTTTGATAGAATTCACCTGTGATGCCATCTGGTCCTGGACTTTTGTTTGTTGGGAGTTTTTTAATCACAGTTTCAATTTCAGTTCTTGTGATTGGGCCATTCATGTTTTCTATTTGGTCTTGGTTTAGTCTTGGAAGATTGTACTTTTGCAAGAATTTGTCCATTTCTTCTAGGTTTTCCATTTTATTGGCGTGTAGTTGCATGTAGTAGTCTCTTAGGATCCTTTGTATTTCTGTGATGTCCGTTGTTACTTCTCCTTTTTCATTTCTCATTTTACCAATTTGAGTCCTCTCTCTCTTTTGCTTGGTGAGCCTGGCTAAAGGCTTCTCAATTTTGTTGATCTTTTCAGAGAACCAGCTTTTTGTTTCATTGATCTTTTCTATGGTTGTCTTTGTTTCTATTTCATTGGTTTCTGCTCTGATCTTTATGATTTCTTTCCTTCTACTAACTTTAGGTCTTGTCTGTTCTTCTCTCTCGAGCTGCTTTGGACGTAAAGTTAGCAGCTTGTTTATTTGAGCTTTTTCTTGTTTCCCGAGGTAGGCTTGTATTGCTATAAACTTTCCTCTTAGAACGGCTTTTGCTGCACCCCATAGGTTTTGGAGTGTCGTATCTTCGTTGTGGTTTGCTTCTAGGTATTGTTTAATTTCCTCTTTGATTTCTTCAGTGATCCCTTGGTTGTTTAGTAGCATGTTGTTGAGTGTCCACGTGTTTGTGTTTTTTGCCGTTTTTTTCTTGTTGTTGATTTCCAGTCGTATAGCGTTGTGGTTGGAAAAGACGCTTGATATGATTTCAGTTTTCCTAAAGTTGCCGAGGTTGGATTTGTAGCCCAGGATGTGATCAGTCTTAGAGAATGTTCCATGTGCACTTGAGCAGAATGTGTATTCTGTTGCTTTTGGATGGAAAGTCGTCTGAATATCTGTGAAGTCCATCTGGTTTACTGCATCACTCAGGGTCTGTGTTTCCTTCTTGATTTTCTGTCTGGCTGATGTGTCCATTGCAGTAAGTGGGGTGTTAAAGTCCCCCACTGTTACTGTGTCCTTGTTGATTTGTCTTTTTCAGGTTGTTAGCAGTTGCCTTGTATATTGTGGCGGACCTGTGTTGGGTGTGTAGATATATAAAATTGTTATATCTTCTTCTTGGATTGATCCTTTGATCATGATGTAGTGACCTTCTTTGTCCCTTCAAATAGTCTTCATTTTAAAGTCTCGTTTGTCTGATACGAGTATTGCTCCTCCAGCTTTCTTTTGATCCCCGTTTGCATGAAATATTTTCTTCCATCCTCTCACTTTCAATTTGTATGTGTCCCTAGAAGTGAAGTGGGTCTCTTGAAGACAGCATGCATTTGGGTCTTGTTTTTGTATCCATTCAGCCAGTCTGTGTCTTTGGGTTGGGGCGTTTAGTCCATTAACATTGAAGGTAATTATTGATATGCGTGTTCCTATTGCCATTTTCTCAATTGCTTTGGATTTGTTTTTGTTGCTCTTTTTTCTTCCCTTCTTTTCTTGTTCTCTCCTCTTCTGGTTTGGTGACTATCTTCAGTGTTGCCTTTGAGTTGATTTTTCTTTGTTAGTGTATCAACTGTAGATGTTTGGTTTGCAGGTATTCCGAAGTTTTGATAGAAGAGTCTATATGTATGTGACATTGTTTTAAGTTGCTGGTCTCTTAACTGCACGTTCATCTCCAGCATCCTGCGTTTGTACCCACCTCTTCTCATGATTTCTGATTTGGGGGGCATCATTGTGCGTGGATGCTTTCGTCTCTTTACTGTGTGTATACCTTTACTGGTGAGCCTTGTCATTTGTGGTATTTTTGTTTCCTGCTGCTGTCTTGTCTTTTCTGCCTAGAGAAGTTCCTTTCGTATTTGTTGTAAGGCTGGTTTAGTGTTGCTGAATATTCTCTCAGCTTTTGCTTATCTGTGAAGGTTTGGATTTCTCCTTCAAATCTGAATGAGAGCCTTGCTGGGTAGAGCAATCTTGGTTGGAGGTTTTTTCCTTTCATCACGTT
Organism: Phacochoerus africanus; assembly: GCF_016906955.1. NCBI lineage: Eukaryota > Metazoa > Chordata > Mammalia > Artiodactyla > Suidae > Phacochoerus > Phacochoerus africanus. The sequence goes on along the minus strand of NC_062547.1, from coordinate 20,380,851 downwards.
AAGTGTAGCATGCCACTCCCTTCTGGCCTGCAGTGTTTCTGCTGAAGGATCTGCCGATGATAACCTTATCGGGGTTCCCTTGTATGTTAATGGTTTCTTTTCCCTAGCTGCTTTCAGGATTTTCTCTTTGTCTTTAATTTTGGTCCGTTTGATTAAATATGTGTCTTGGTGTATTCCTGCTTGGGTTTATTTTACATGGTACTTGTTGTGCTTGCTGGATTTGAGTGAGTGGTTCCTTTCCCATGTTAGGGAAGTTTTTGGCTGTTATCTCTTGGAATATTTTTTCTGTCCCCTTCTCTCTCGCTTCTCCTTCTGGCCCCCTGTAATGCGGTGTTGGTGCGTTTAACGTTGTCCCAGAGGTCTCTGAGACTCTCTTCATTTGTTTTCAGTCTTTTTTCTCTTTTCTGTTCCGCATCCGTAATTTCGACTAATCTGTCCTCCCCCTCGCTTATTTGTTCTTCTGCCTCCTGTATTCTGCTGTTGGCTGCTTCTAGTGAATTTTTTATTTCAGTTATTGTATTTTGCATCTCTTCTTGTTTACGTTGTCTATCTTGTGTCTCTTTGGTCAGTGTTTGCTGTAAGCTATCCATCTTTGCCTCCAGTTTCTTTCCAGTGTCTTGCATCATCTTGAGCATCAGCAGGCTAAGGTCTTTTTCCTGGAGGCTGAGAATCTCCTTATCACTTAGCTGATTTTCTGGGGTTTTTTCTTTCTCCCTCCTCTGAGTTATAGTTCTCTGTCTTTTCATTTTTATAGGTTTTTGGTGTGGCGACCTTTTTACAGACACTAGAGTTGTAGCCTGTTTTACTTCTGGTGACTGCCCCCCTTGTGGCTGAAGTCGGTATGGGGGCTTGCTGTAGGCTTCCTGATGGGAGGGGCCAGTGCCTGCCCACTGGCAGGTGGAGCTGATTCTGATCCCTTTGGTGGGTGGGGCTTAGTGGCTGGATGGGATTAGAGGAGGTTGTGTGCCTGAGGGGTCTTTAGGCAGCCTGTTTACTGAGGGGCGGGGCTGTGGTCCCAATGGGTTGTTGTTTGCCCTGGGGCTTCTCAGTGCTGAGTGGTGGGTGGGGCCAGGTTTTCCCAAAATGGCCACCTCCAGAGAAAGGCATGCTGCTGAATATTCCCGAGAGCTTTGCTTTCAATGTCGTTTCCTCACAACCAGCCACATTCAGCCGTGTTTTCCCAGGATGTCCTCCAAGAACTGCAGTCAGGTTTGACCCAGATTCCTATGGAGCCTTTGCTTTGCCCTGGGACCCAGTGCATGTGAAAGTCTGTGTGCGCCTTTTAAGAATGGGGTCTCTGTTTCCCCCAGTCCCGTGGCGCTCCTGCGCACAAGCCCCACTGGCCTTCAATGCCAGATGCTCCAGGGGCTCTTTCTCCCAGTGCCAGTTCCCTGCACGTGAGAGTTTGATGTGGGGCTCAGAACTCTCACTCGTGTAGGTGCGTCTCTGTGAACCAGTTAGTTTCCAGTCTGTGGGGCTTCCCACCCGGGAGCTATGGGGTTGTTTATATCATGTAATTGCCCCTCCTACCTGTTGATGAGGCCTCTTCTTTGTCTTCTGGAGTAGGATATCTTTTTGAAGGTTTATGGTCCATTTGTTTGAAGATTGCTCAGCCTTTAGTTGTGAATTTTGTTGTTTTTAGGAGAGATGTTGTGTTCCAGTCCTTTTTTCTGGCATCTTAATCCCATCCTCTTGAAAACAGATCATTTAATAACATCCTAGTAATCTTTTTTTTTTTTTTGTCTTTTTGCCTTTTCTAGTGCCACTCCTGTGGCATATGGAAATTCCTAGGCTGGGGTCTAATCAGAAGCTGTTGTTTCTGGCCTTTGCCAGAGGCATAGCAACAAGGAATTCGAGCTAAGTCTGTGACCTATAGCACAGGTCATGGCAATGCCGAATCCTTAGCCTACTGAGCAAGGCCAGTGATTAAACCCGCAACCTCATGGTTCCTTGTCCGATTTGTTAACCACTGCGCCAGGACAGGAACTCCAACATTCTAGTCATCTTAATGGCTTAAAACAATAAGGTCATACTAAATGTCACTGTCATTCTTATGCCAGCCCAGGTTGACACTCTCTGAACATTGCCATTCTCAGTACCTGAGAGAAAAGAAAGAACATAGTGAGGCATACATTGGCTCTAAAAATGCTTCCCTCCAGAAGGGGCAGATGGCACGTCTCGTGTTACATTGACCAGAGGAAATCATATTGGCTGCATCTGAATCCAGCAGAGCAGTGATATAGAATCTTCTTAAAAGGAGGGGCAGCAAATTTGTTCACAAATTATGACAAGGTGACATTTCATAACCATCAGGTTGACATAAATTAAAAAATAGGATAAAACCAAATGTTGGTAAGTTTGTGAGGAGATGGACATTATTCTAATCTGTTTGTAGAATTCTAGTTGTTACAAGCACTTTGAAGAGCAGGTTGACAGTGACTGAATAAACAAGAAGTGTGTGTCCCATACAGTCCCTGCTGGAACTCTTACACAATGACATTTTTGTAAGAATATATAGTATATTTAATAGCAAAAATATTTTTAAAAGAACCTAAAGGTTTATAAGAAAATAGATAAATACATCTTTATACAGCCATTAAAATGAAAAATGTATAGCTATACCAACCAATGTAGATAAATCTCAAAAATATAGTATTACGTATAAAAAGAAAGTTGTAGAATGATATGTACAGTATAATACTATTTATATAAAACTTTAAAACTTCTAATGCAGTTGTATATGTGACTTTGGAGATATAGGTATGTATATATATATAAAGTAATATTTTAAGAGAATAAGGGTAATATAGTAATATTTTTAAAAATATACATAAAAATTATGCATAAATTTAAGGTAGTGATAACTTTTGGAAGGGAGAGATGGATTTCAAAAGTGGTTAAGAGGGACTTCTCCTTTTTTTCTTTTGGGAAAATATGCACTGAGTATAGGAAAATGTTATAATCGATATGGGCAGTAGAAACATGGCTGTCATGTATGTTTTGGTCAAAAAATATGACTGCCAGGAATTTTCATGGAGCACAGGGCATTAGGGGAAGTTATTCCACGTATCCCCGTCAACATGCTGGATGTCTGGAACTGAACTATGACATGTTTGGACACTTCAGTGTAGTTTTAATTGCTGAGCCATTAAATTGCTGTGTTGATAGATGAAGGTTTGTAGGTAGTCAGAGATCATATTAAAGTACTCATGTGCCAGTACTGTTCTGTTGCTTTCTGTATATGGACGCCTCTTTCAAGAAGCTTATTTTTGTCATTAAAGTTAACTGAGGGTATATTCAGAATTCTCTGATTTCCTCAACATGTTAAATTCTCCTTTTTCTCAAAGAGGGAACCCTCCTATACTATTGTTGGAAATGTACATTGGTGCAGCCACTGTGTAAAACAGTATGGCAATTACTTAAAAAACTAAAAATAGAGTTACCATATGATCCAGCCATCTCACTCCTGGACATATATCTGGAGAAAAATCTAATTCAAAAAGATACGTTCATCCCAGTGTTCATAGCAGCGCTATTTACAATAGCCACGATAGGAAAGCAATCTAAATGTCCAGATGAATGGATAAAGATTGTGATACACACACACACAGACACACACATAAAATACAATGGAATATTACTCAGCTATAAAAAAGAATGAAATAATGCTATTTGCAGCAACATGAATGGACCTAGAAATTATCATAGTGAAGTAAATCAGGGAAAGACAAATATATATCACTTATATGTGGAATCTTAAAAATGATAAAAATGAGCTTATTTACAAAATAGAAGCAGACTTACAGACATAGAAAACAAGCTTGTGGGAATGGGGGATTAATTAGGAGTTTGGGATTACAGATGCAAACCATGTATAAAATAGATAAACGATAAGGTCCTGTACTGCATAGGAAACTATTCAATATCTCGTAATAAACTATAATGGGGAAAAAAATCTAAGAAAGAATGTGTGTATCTCTCTGTTCATAACTGAATCACTTTGCTGTACCTGAAACTAACACAACATTGTAAATCAATTATATTTCACTAAATAAATTCTTACATGGTATCTATTGAAATATTAGAAAAATCCATTGTGTTCTTATTTTCTTCTCAACAGAAGCAGTTAGTTGCTCAAAAAATTCACATAGAAGAGAATGAGGACAGAGATACGGGACTGGAACAGAGACATAATAAAGAGGATCCAGACTGCATCAAAGCCAAAGTGCCCTTAGGGGACCTAGATCTGTATGATGGCACATACATAACTTTGGAAAGCAAAGACATCAGGTAAAGAAATTCTCTTTTCAAAGATAAAACTACCTCTTCCCGAACAGACCTTTCTCAAATCAATAAAAATTATTTCTCTAATGAGAATAAACCTCAGTCACTGATGAGTTTATTGAAATTTGAAAGTTTAAAATATATACTATGCCTAGAATTCTTATAAATCAATTACAAATATTTAATAGCACAGTATAAAATTGAACATTGTATGGTTAAAAAAATACAAATGACCAATAAACATATGGAAAAAAATGTTCCTCAGTAATAATCAAGTAAGCACATACAGAAATATTTAGATAGATTTCATCTATCAAATTGGAAAAAATATATAAAAATTAATGACTGGTAAAGCAGTGTAAACTGGTTTAACATTTCTAAAAAGAGTTTAGCAGTATTATATTAGCTTTTGAAAAGTCCAGCTTAACATTCCATGACTTAGCTACTATTTTCTCTCTAGCTCTTAGTTTATTTCCTTTAAGTTAAAATTCCAAAATATTTTACTCTAATATCAGCTATGTGAAGAAGGTTGCATGTTGACTGATAACAGTTGTAAAGTGAGATGCTTTAAGAATATGAATTAATTAAGGAAAATTGGAAATTTTGTCACTTTTAGTTCATTCATTATCTCTTGCTTCTTGGTTTTAGCCCTGAAGATTATATAGACACAGAATCTCCTGTCCCTCCGGACCCTGAGCAACCTGATTGCACTAAAATTCTAGAACTTCCATATAGTATACATGCTTTTCAGCACTTACGAGTAAGTAGAATAATTTAGGGTTTTTTGTTTGTTCATTTTCATTTTTTTCTTTAACCTCTTACACATACTTTTTCTTTCTTTTCTCCTAAATAGCTCTATAATTTAACAAACATCTCCTATTTCTTAAAATTCATTCAATGTAAATGATGTAAGATACCAAATTACTTGTGATTTTTTTTATGTTTATAATCTCCTTTTCCATTTTTTTTCTTCTCTTCAGGGCGTGCAAGAGAGAGTTAATCTTTCTGCACCTCTACTACCTAAAGAAGATCCAATCTTCACATATTTATCTAAACGATTAGGAAGAAGTATAGATGACATTGGTCACCTCATTCATGAAGGCCTACAGAAGGTAAGTTACCAATGACTTAAAGAGCTGGGAGCCTCTGTGTGAACAGAGATATTTTTCTCTCCTAGCTTGTTTTTGTCTAGAGAGTGATTTGAAGTCATTATTACATTAATGTAAACTGTATAGTCAAAGTTATAGAGAAGCATTGGTAATCCATTTCTTGTTACCAGGAAGAGATACCAAAAAGTTTTATTTAAACTAATTCATGAAAAAGAACAAATTATAAACTAATATAACCAACAAGGCTCACAGGCTAGATCATATATTTTGAATGTGAACAAAAATTTGACATTAATGTCTTTTATATATCTACACACAATAAATACATAGATTGTCACTGTTCTCTGAACAGAAAGAAAAATCGCCGCCAACCGTTAAATCTTCATGTAATTTTCTTTTAACAGAACATTTACTTTTTTTTTTTGGCCATACCTGCAGCATTTGGAAATTTCTGGGCCGGGGATCAGTTCCATGCCACAGCAGCAACCAAAGCCACAACAGTGACAACACCCAGTCCTTAACCCACTGCATGACAAGAGAACTCCAAGAGAACATCTCCTTTTTTTTCCTTCTGTTTAAAATATTTATTTTTTAACTAACTAATTTTTTATTAAAGTATAGTTGATTTATGATGTGCCAATTTTTTTTATGAGCTACCTATATATTAAAGATATTAAACATTGGCTGCCATGTGTTTTTCCCATTTTATCTTAAATCTTATGATTTTTTTTTACATGCAGAATTTGAAATTTCTCTTCTTAGGTAAACTTACATTGAGGGTTTTTTTTGTTTGTTTGTTTGTTTTTTGTCTTTTTGCTATTTCTTTGGGCCGCTCCCACGGCATATGGAGGTTCCCAGGATAGGGGTCGAATCGGAGCTGTAGCCACCGGCCTACGCCAGAGCCACAGCAACGCGGGATCCGAGCCGCGTCTGCGACCTACATCACAGCTCATAGCAACGCCGGATCATTAACCCACTGAGCAAGGCCAGGGATTGAACCCGCAACCTCATGGTTCCTAGTTGAATTTGTTAACCCCTGCGCCACAACAGGAACTCCAACATTGAGTTTTTGATATGGTTCAGTTTTTTTTTTTTTTTTTTGCTTTTGGTTTCAGATTTTTTTAAAAATAATTCTTTTGAAATGTAGTTGATTTACAATGTTGTGTTAATTTTTGCTGCACAGCGGTGATTCAGCCATACATATACACTCCCATATAGGTTTTCACAGAACATTGAGTAGATTTCCTTGTGCTATAGCAGGTCCCTGTTGATCATCCATTCCATACATGAAAGTATGCCTTTACCATTCCCAGAACTCCAGTCCATCTCTTTTCCTTCCCCTTTGGTAACCATACATTTGTTTTCAAAGTCTATGAGACTGTCTCTTTTGTAAATAAGTTCATTTGTACCCTTTGAAAAATTCCACATACAAGTGATATATGATATTTGTCTTTTTCTGTCTGACTTACCTCACTTAGTATGATAATCTCTAGGTCTATCCATATTGCTGTAAATGGCATTATTCTTTTTTGTGGCTGAGTAATATTCCATTGTATGTATGTACCATATCTTTCTCTCTCTCTCTCTCATTTTTTTTTTGTCTTTTTAGGGCCACACCCGTGGCATATGGAAGTTCTCAGGCTAGGGATCGAATCAGACCTGTAGCTGCTGGCTTACACCATAGCCACCACAACAAGGGACGGGATCCAAGCCGCATCTGTGACCTATACCACAGCTCAAGGCAATGGCAGATCCTTAACCCACTGAGCGGGGCCAGGGATTGAACCTGCGTCCTTATGGATCCTAGTCGGGTTTGTTACCACTAAGCCATGAGGGGAACTCCTGTACCACATCTTCTTACCCATTCCTCTGTTGATGAACATTTAGGTTGCTTCCATGTCTTGGCTATTGTAATTAGTGCTGCAGTGAACATCAAGGTACATGAATCTTTTCAAATTACGGTTTTCTCCAGATATATGCCCAGGAATGGGATTGGTGGATCATATGGTAGTTCTATATTTAGTTGTTTAAGGAACCTCCATACTGTTCTCCATGGTGGTTGTACCAGTTTATATTCTACCAATAGTTTAGGAGGGTTCCCTTTCCTTCACACCCTCTCCAGCATTTATTGTTTGTAGCCTTTTTGATAATGGCCCTTCTGAGTGGTATGAGATGATACCTCATAGTTTTGATTTGCATTTTTCTAATAATAGTGTGTTGAGCATCTCTACATGTGCTTTTTGGCCATCTGTCTGTCTTCTTTGGAGAAATGTCTATTTAGATCTTCTGCTGTGTTTTGACTGCCATACATCTAAAATTCAGTATATGTTAGAAGATAAAAAATCTGAGCCATAAAAGGAGCAAATCTATTTGAAGTTCTTTTTAACCTTGACTTTAGCTGTGGCATAGGTTGTAGACACAGCTCAGATCCTTTGTTGCTGTGGCTGTGGTGTAGGTTGGCAGCTGTACCTCTGATTTGACCCCTAGCCTGGGAACTTCCGTATGCCGCAGGTGCAGCAATAAAATAAAACAAAATAAAAATAAAATAAATTAAAAAATGAAGTCCTAAAATAGGGCCCAAACAGTTGTGGCCATTTGGTGGGCTTTTTGGCTTTATTTCCCCCTTGGAATGAGAGCCTGGGGTCAGATGTTCTCTCTGTTTCCATCATACTTAATATACTTGCTCAACTAATCATTAGAAGACTCTTGACAGGAGTAGTTTATTTGTACTTTCTCCTCTGCTTTATCCCTACTGTAGTAAGTCTTAATCTTCATCTTAAATTTCAAATGAGAGAAAGGTGTTCATTTTGAACATTCTGAGTTGAAGAAACTGTCTTATGTTTGATAATCATGTTATTTGTTCAATTTCTAGAACTCTTCCTCGTGGGTACTATATAACATGGCCTCATTTTACTGGAGAATAAAGAATGAGCCATATCAAGTAGTAGAATGTGCAATGCGAGCACTTCACTTTTCTTCCAGGTAGGACTCCTCCCCTTCTGGACTTCCTGATTTTCCATGTAACTCAGCACTGTTAAAGAAGCGATACCTAAGAAAACCACAAGAAGCAGCATTGTGTTGTGCTTACATTCTTTCCATCCCTATTCCCAGAAATTAGTCCCATTCCAAAAATGATAGATGTCAAAGAGTTCAAAATGATAATAGCATAATATACTTCTGATTTCTATTAAGGATAAAAAATATGTAATGTAGATGCCGTCTGATTCACTTAAGACTTGAAAGTAAGGACCTTGACTAGAGAAACTATGATAAATTAAAATTTTCTCAAAGTAAATTTAAGCCCTAGGTATAATTTAAAATCATAAAATCTCTGCCAGACCTTATATTTATGGCAAAATTTGTAGGTATCAGATTGAATAAGCACCATCAATTATGTAAAATTGAACATTAGGATTTTCTTAAATTATTTTCCCCATTTATAAGTAAACTCAAAGTTATTTTCTTAAGCTCAGTAATTTTGAATGTAATTTCACCTTGTCAGGTAGTTATACATAATTGTAGAGCACATGTTTTTTTTTTTTCCTAACATCTAATTATGTCTCCTCTTTTAGGCACAATAAAGATATTGCCCTGGTCAACTTGGCGAATGTTCTGCACAGAGCACACTTCTCTGCTGATGCTGCTGTCGTGGTCCACGCAGCTCTGGATGACAGTGACTTCTTCACCAGCTATTATACTTTAGGAAATATATATGCAGTAAATACAACTTTTTGTTTATGTGAACAAATCCAGTTGGTATTTTTTCTTTTCCTTCCTCCCTCCCTCCCTTCCTTCCTCTCTCTCTTTCCCTTTCCCTCTCCCTCCCTCCTTTCCTCCCTTCCTTCCTCTCGCTCTTTCTTTTTTTCTTTCCCTTTTCAATAAAAAATACCTTTCCCCCTCTGTGGTCCAAACATGAAAAAGGATAGAAGTGAAGAAATTACAGGATAAAAACTTTATGATAGTAATGAATTATAAGTGTCCTAGTCTCTTGACAAAAAAGAAAATAGTTAAATTGATAGGAATGTTAAATTTCTGCAGAGTGCCCCTCTTAAGATGGCAGTACTTCCAGTTGAGCCATCTTATATAGTGTTGCTTCATGTTATGGAGATTTGGCCACTGATTGAAATAATGTTCACTGTGTGAGACTTGGTGTGATTTTGTAAATCACTAGAGGGTTTGGACACATGCAACCAGGCTAACATTTTTCTCCTTGCGTTTGTGTATGTGTGTGTGTTTGTTTTTGTCTCTACAGATGCTTGGGGAATATAACCACTCAGTGCTCTGTTATGACCATGCTTTGCAGGCTAAACCTGGGTTTGAGCAAGCTATAAAGAGGAAGCATGCTGTTCTGTGTCAGCAAAAACTTGAACAGAAATTAGAAGCTCAACATAGGTAATTGGGAGAAAAAATTTCACTGCATAAGCACCATAGAACCTTAGGTTAGACCTGTGTAGGATATCAGTGTTAATTTGTTCATTAGAATTAAGAAAAAACATCTTTTCACTACTGCTAGCCCTGTCCTTTTTCTCCAAATCCAGGGGGTTTAGCACAAGTCAGTGTTTATGTAAAGGATTCCAGGATATAGAGAATGTTAATAGTAAATGCTGTCAATCAGATTTTTTTTTTTTAAATCAGATCTTGACAATTTGGATCATCAGTTACTTTTATCAAGTTAGATGGAGGGGGTACTGCTGCCAGATGCTCAGTGATTTTATTGATTACATCTTTATTTCTATAGCGTACATTGTCAGTAAATCACTTGCATGTGCTATACTTGATCTTTCTGCCCTTTAACTCCTAGGGCTAGGCTATTGTTATGTTGATTTAGTGATGTTGAGAGATTCTTTGGCCCCCATTTTAATTCGACTTGTGTAAGTTGTACAGTGATGGAAATCTATTGTACTTGGTTCTTGTAGTTTACATACTTAATTTAAAAATATACTGTATTTAATTCTGTAAATAATAGTGCCAGTAAAGGAATGTCACATAACTCAGAAGTGAATTGTTCATCTCTATAGAATTTGCCTTAATATTTTAAGTCTGCTTGAATTATTAGAGAATTATTAGATACTTATTAGAGATTTAGATTTCCTTAAATTTTTATATTTGCCTATTTTCCAATCTGTTTAAAAGCCTAATGTAGTGGAAAGGAAAGAATGACAGCTTATTTATGCCTGGCTTCTGTTATACCTGATCAGAGCTTGCCCTGGCTGAACTTCCTCCAGCATTATACTCTTATACCATCTATACAGCTTCTAAATCTCCACATGTTTACGGTATAATAGGCATTAAGATTTTTGTGACTAAATATAACCAAGCAATACCAGGTGATAGGAAATATTTCTTCCTAAGCAAAGTTTCTGTGATTTCCGCCCCCCCAAAATCTGTAAGCCAAGGAACCAGAGCACAAGAGCAAGGTTATGTGTCCTTTTCTCTTAACCTTGTCTGTAGGTAGAAGCAAAGGAAAAGATGAAAAGGAATATTCTACAAAGGTCTTGAATGTCCATGGTACTAATACAATCTTTGTGAAGAAAAATAGTGTTGTTAAATGCGTAAAGCTTTATAGTGTACTGATATGTATTTTTTTTTCCACCGGAAAAGTCCAACATACCATTTAATGTCATTAATTGTGATTTATGGGAAGAATTTCACACTCATCTTTTGCCCCCAAATTTTAATAAAATAATAACATTTATTTAGCTCTATTATTCTTAAATTTGTGGTACAGTGATTGTGTGTTAAAAGGAGAAATTGAACAATTTTTCCTGAGAAACAGAAAATCAGTGCATTTAAGCGGGTTTAAAAATTCACAATTTTAGAGCTTTGTAACATTTCCTGGTATTAAAAAATGTTAAGATCCCTCCAGCGAACACTGAATGAGTTGAAAGAATATCAAAAGCAACACGACCACTACTTGAGACAGCAGGAGATCCTAGAAAAACATAAGCTGATTCAGGAGGAGCAAATCCTAAGAAATATCATCCATGAGACTCAGATGGCAAAAGAGGCACAATTAGGTAAGTGCTGACTCCAGGCCATTGAAGACAGGTTAGGAGCGGTTCTAGTGTGCTTGCTTTACTTTCACACTTCGAATAGCCGGAAAGCTGTGTAAGGTGCACTTCTGGCTTCTCTCAATCTGAAAATGAAATTCTCACTGTGGGTGTAGCAGCAGGCCTGGGAAACTGGTTTGGCCATTCTAGCTTTTTTAAATTCACATTTTAAAGTAAAAAACAAATCTTTTGTGTCTTGGGAGTCTTAAGAGTTGTTTGCCCTCTGTGGCTTACCTTTGGTGCTTCTCTGACTTTAAATATGCATATCAATCTCCTGGAGATCATCTTATTTTATACTTTTTTTATTACTCAAATGAATTTATCACATCTGTAGTTGTATAATGATCATCACAATCCAATTTCACAGGATTTCTATCCCATAACCCAAGCACATCCCCCCACTCCCAAAACTGTCTCCTCCGGAGACCATAAGTTTTTCAATGTCTGTGAGTCAGCATCTGTTTTGCAAAGAAGTTCAGTCTGTCCTTTTTTCAGATTCCACATGTCAGTGAAAGCCTTTGATGTTGGTGTCTCATAGTATGGCTGACTTCACTTAGCATGATAATTTCTAGGTTCCTGGAGATCTTCTTAAAATGAAGATTCTGATTCAGTAGGTCTGAGGTGGGGCCTTAGATTCTGCTTTTCTAACATCTCCCATTTGATGACTGTTGCTACTGGCCTGAAAACATATGTGGCCCTACACCAATTTGACATGAGCCAGACACACCCTAGAAACAAAGCATACACACTTTTCAGCCAGCACTGGCAATGAGGCTAAACAGTCTTTTTTTTTCCTTCTTCCGTTAAAGAGAAATGTTTTATTTAGAAGTAAGATTTTAGACTAGAATTTGTCTCAAGCAAGAAAGTAATTAACAGATTACTTTCAGGGGGTTCTGAAATCCTCCCCCAAATTTTACACAGTATTGTGTCTGTGCATAATTTTTTTTTCTGAGACGAAGGTGTATAGCTCTAATTAAAATCTCTTACAGTCCGTGACCGAGAAAAAGAACTACTGGTCTATAGAAACTTGCTTTTACGTGATATCAATGATTTGGTTGTCTCCAGAATGTTTCATTTCTGATTAAACCCTGTGGGAGCAGATAGCAAGCAGGACAGCTTGACCCAAAGAATAAATGAATAGAATCCTTCCTTCTCCCATGATAAATATATTGGTCTGTACAGCCTCTTACCCTTTGGACCTTAGTTGTGACCATTTAAGTCCATCTTAAAATTCACCTGACAAGTCTTTGCTATTTTAGCATAAAGAGTTATGTTCAGTCCTGGGAATCATTTATTCAGTACTAGAATGCAACCAGAGTTGTTTTTTAGGGTTTTTTTTTGTCTTTTTATCTTTTTAGGACTACACCCGCATCATATTGAAATCCCCAAGCTAGTGGTCAAATCAGAGCTGCAGCTGCTGGCCTGCGCCACAGCCGTAGCCACACAGGATCCAAGCTGTGTCTGCAGCCTACACCACAGCTCTCGGCAACATCAGATCCTTAACCCACTAAGCGAGGCCAGGGATTGAACCCATATCTCATGGTTACTAGTTGGATTTGTTATCACTGAGCCACAATAGGAACTCCCAGATCTCTTATATATAAATTTGAAATAGAGTTATGAAGTATATAAAGCAAATTCTCTCCAAAGAGATGGGCAAAGTCTTAAAACCATTTAATCAATAAATTTTACAGGAGTTCCTGTTTCAGCTCAGCGCATTAAGAACCCAACTCGTATCCATGACGATGAGAGTTCAATCCCTGACCCCACTCAGTGGGTTAAGGATGCAGCTTTGCTGCAAGTTGTGGCATAGGCCTCAGATACATCTCAGATCTAGTGTTGCTGTGGCTGTGGTAGGCCAGCAGCCACAGCTCTGATTCAGCCCCTACCCTGGGAACTTCTATATATATATGCCACAGGTGAGGCTGTAAAAAGGAAATAATTAATTAAAACAAACAGTTCAAGTTTTAAAAAAAACAGATTTTACAGTCGTAGAATGTAATTGCCAGAAGATATCTCAGTGATTATTTAGTGGAGTCCCTTTGTTCTATAGGTGGAGAAACTAAAGCTTCTTTAGAATGATTTAATTTAATTAACCATTTATGAGTTTTCCCCTGGATAAGTACCCCCTCTGCAAGTACTCTGCCAGGCTCTGAAAAATACAAGGTGATACTACATGATGTAGACTAAGAGAATCATTTGACACTGCTGATCTTTCACATCAATTTTAATTTACTTTCTTATTTCAGGAAATCATCAGATATGCCGTCTGGTCAACCAGCAGCACAGTTTACATTGCCAGTGGGACCAACCTGTGCGCTACCATCGTGGCGATATCTTTGAAAATGTGGACTATGTTCAGGTCTTTTTCTTAATCTCTTCCAGTTCTTAGAAACTTTGGCATATCTAAGAGTAGTATCACTCCTCCGATTAATTCCTTATATATTTGATCTCTAAAATGAATGACTGTCATTTAAGTTTTTTTTTTCTTTTTTTTGTCTTTTTGCCATTTCTTGGGCCACTCCTGCGGCATATGGAGGTTCCCAGGCTAGGGGTGTAATCGGAGCTATAGCTCCCAGCCTAGGCCAGAGCCGCAGCAACGCGGGATCCGAGCCGTGTCTGTCACCTACACCACAGCTCACAGCAACGCCGGATCCTTAACCCACTGAGCAAGGCCAGGGATCGAACCCACAACCTCATGGTTTCTAGTCGGATTCGTTAACCACTGCGCCACGATGGGAACTCCTCATTTAAGGTTTTGAGTTATCGTTTATGTTTAGGAAGTCGGATTTTTAAAAACATTTTTAAAATTTTTACTTATTTATTTACTTTCTTTTTTGGCCTATGGAGTTCCCAGGCCAGAGATCAGATCCAAGACTTAAACCACAGCTGTGGCAACGCTGGATTCTTTAACCAACCCATTGTGCCATGCTGGGGATTGAATCTGTGAATCTGTGTCCTGGCGCTACAGGGACACTGCAGATCCGGTTGCGCCACAGCGGGAACTCCCAGGAAGTCAGATTTTATAGAGAGTAGTCGGTTACCCATGAATGACATTTCTATTTCCCAAAATACTAGCTGTGTTTGTGTATTCATATGTGTTTGATTCTTTTCTTTACCATGAAAGACTACAAGGTTGATACTACATGAAAAGTCAGAATTGGTCTATAACTCAAAGCCTTCACATCCCCTTTTAACTTATTTGAGTAAGACCTATAATTTAAAATTTGGGAAAGAGTAGCCATGCTCTTTCCTGAAGTCAACAGTCCAGTTATGTTGCTTCAACCAAATACATCAACAAAATGAACAACAGAAAACTTTTATTAAGCACCATTGCTAAGTACATGTTTTTCTCTCTTTCTTTTTATATGTCCACACATGTAGATACACATACGCATACAGTCATACACACACTTAAAGTCCTAGCCTGTCTAGTTAGGAAGAAATAATACGTAAATATAATGATACCAGATAGCGTGTAGCTGATGCTGATATGGAGAGTAAGCACAACCAGAGTTCCAATTATCATCCAAAAGGATACTGGTAATAAAATAACATTTATCGTGTCTTATAGAAAACCCATCATGTCCTAAATCCTAGATATTGAAACTTCCAGAGATAAACAGTTAATATAATTGAGAGATCAGGACAACTTTGATAGGAAGACCAGCCATGAAAAGTCAGAACTCTTTAATCTGGAAAAACCAGTACTGCATTGGTAAAGAGTAAGAACCAAAAATTAAGAGGCCATTTAGGAGGAGAAGTAGTAGTAGAGACCAAAAGCTTCCTGTGATTTTTGGGAACCAGCTCCTAGCAATATCCTGTGTTTGATTTTCAAGGGTAGTAAAGGAAGAATAGACATGCCCTCTGGAACTGTAGCTTCCCGTCTTAAATCCAGGCATTTTAAGGGGGAAGAGGGGAATATTTAGAAATTAAATAGACTGAAACCCAATGTAACTTTAGATATAATGGTCTCAAGACAGACCGTTTGGAAGACTGCCATGCACCAGTGTAGCTTCCAGGATTATATGTCCATAAATTTTATCACCACTATATAGTGAAAGAATCTATTCCTATTCATAAAGGTATAGAGCTACAAATCATCATATTCATTCCTTTTTCTCATGTCTTTCCTACTCCATCCATCCTAGTCCCATTCTTTTTTTTTTTTTTTTTTTTTTTGCTTTTTAGGGCTGTACCTCTGGCATATGGAAGTTCCCAGGCTACAGGTCGAATCGGAGCTACAGCTGCCAGCCTACACGACAGCCACAGCAACTCAGGATCTGAGCCGCATCTTCGACCTACACCACAGCTCGTGGCAACACCAGATCCTTAACCCACTGACCGAGGCCAGGGATCACACATGCATCTTCATGGATAGTAGTCAGATTCATTTCCACTGAGCCATGACGGGAACTCCCTAGTCTCATTCTTTTCTCTAACAAGATTTCAGAAATATGCAGGAACTGTGGTTATCTTGTGAGAATGTCCAATATTACTGTGCCTTGGTTTGGAGGAAAGGTGTAAATATTTGAAATTAATTGTATAGTAGTCTGTAATGCCTAAATGATAGCTATATGTTAAACTCTCAGAACCTTTAAGCACACAGATTTTATAAAGTAGTGATCATTTCAGTCTAGATAGGGGAGGAGAATAATGAATCACACCTCTAAATCAGCTAAACGTTGAACCTAAAAGAAACTAAATCCTAGCAAGGAAGTTGAGGGAAAACAATCTGTGCTATTTTCCTCGTACATCAATGGCTTAGTTGACTGAAAGTTGCTGGCTATGCATTATCTATGAGAGAATACTCTTGGGGCATGGTTCTGAAAATTAAAAGATATTATTGCTTTTTTACTGACCTACTTTGTGATTTCTTTCTGATTTTGAGTATTCACTAATGTTTTGGGTTGAGTTAAAATTTTAGTCACAACTCCTTTTCTGCTTCCAATTTGATTGAACTTTTCATTTTCTAGTTTGGTGAGGATTCATCAACCTCGAGTATGATGTCTGTGAACTTTGATGTTCAAGCAAATCAGAGTGATATCAGTGACTTGGTCAAGTCTTCTCCTGTAGCCCACTCTATTCTCTGGATCTGGGGCAGGGACTCTGATGCATATAGGGTAAGTTAAGAGGATGAAGGAGATTTCTCAGACAAGGTTTCTTAAAGTAGTGGCCCTCAATTTCACTGAGGAATATGGCCCGAGTTACTGTCCAGGTTAGTTTAGCAAGCACTTGTTAGACGAAATGAATGGCATTCCGCTAGGTGGTAGACAAGTAAGACACAGGGTCTGCCTTGAGTTCTTGCCCGTCAAATAGGGCAAATAGGCCCTTGAATTCAACTGAAAGCTGTGAGTATAATTACCAACCCTCACAAGTTTCTAAACTTGGCTAAGTGTATGCTTGTATATACTTCACTTATTTGATCAGTATTCTTTTATTGATCTCCCAACTGTGTACCAGGCTGCTGTTATATAAATATAGTAAACAAGTTCCTTGCTCTGCTGGGGCTCGTCTTCTTGCAGAAGATGCAGATAATAAACAAGTAAATAAGTATGTATTTCTAAGCTAATACAGAAATAATTATATGTTAACCAGGGGGATACCAAGATATGAGAACAGAAACCATGTTTCTTTTTTATTCCCTATTACATTTTTGGAAATTGAGTTTTTATTCTAACAGAATGAATACATCCACTTAGATTTTTCTTCATTTTTACAGCCACACCTGTGACACATGGGAGTTCCTGGGCTAGGAGTCAAATCGGAGCTGCAGCTGCCGGCCACAGCCATGGTCACACTGGATCCAAGTCACATCTGTGACCTATATCACCGATTGCAGTAATGCCAGATCCTTAACTCACCGAGCGAGGCTAGGGAGCAAACCTGCATCCTTATAGACGTTATGTCGGGTTCTCAACCCACTGAAACCACACAGAAACTATTTATAATATATATATTATATATATTATATAAATTCTCAAGTTTGAAAGATTTAGGATATAAGTTTAGTAAACCTCTAGTACATGTTATTTATATTTAGAAAAATGAAATTTTACAAATAAAATAACAATCGTTAAACTTTTGCTTTGGCAAAGAAAAGGTTTTATAAGGTGCCAGTTTTATAAGTGTATATATGCTTCCAGGTACAAGTCACAAACTCCACCTTAAATTGGCTTAACCAAAAGAAAGTTTACCTTGTATTACAGTAAGTCTAAAGATAGAGCAAACTTTGGCTGTAGTTTATTCAGTGGTCCAGTAATGCCACTAGTGACCTATTTCTTTCATTTTCTTTAATTTGCCATCCCCTGTATTCGTTCAGTCCAAAGCCTGTCTTTCTTATGGTCATGAGGTGAAGCCAGCAGCAGCTGGAACAACCTGGTTTTTGTTTCTTTGTGGCATAAGAGACTAAGACTGGCTTTTCTCTGCCAGAAGCCCCAGTCAAACCTCTCCCTGTGTCTTACTTGCTCAGTTGACTTAGTCCTGCCCAACCCTGAACCAGTGTGTGGTAAAGCTGGTAGAATTACTGACTTAGGCTAATAATCTTCAGTAGAGAGGATATTGAGAATATTATTGAGTTTATCACAGTGTCTATATATATCTTAAAATACTAAATTATGGTTTGGTCATTTATATTCTTTTCAAAGTTCGTTTAGCATGTTGAAATATTGAGTCCAAAGAAATTTATGAGAAACTTTCTCTCTTTATTAGGACAAACAGCATATTCTGTGGCCTAAAAGAGCAGATTGTGCAGAAAGCTATCCTAGAGTCCCTGTTGGTGGGGAATTACCAACATATTTTCTGCCTCCGGAAAACAAAGGACTCAGGCAAGTGCTGATGGATTTGGCAAAGCACTTGATTCTGCATGATTGTCATCTGGCAGTTCTTTGAGAGCACCAGCCTTGGACTTGAAAGGTTAAGTCTTTATTTTGAAGTCATCCAAACTTTGAGAATATGAATCTTGTTCCTTTTTCTTGTGCCAGGATCCACGAACTCAACAGTGATGATTATTCTTCAGAAGAAGAGGCCCAAACCCCTGACTGTTCCATAACTGACTTCAGAAAAAGCCAGACTCTGTCCTACTTAGTGAAAGAATTAGAGGTCCGCATGGATCTGAAAGCCAAAATGCCAGATGACCATGCACGAAAAGTAAGGCTCGCTTAGGCTGGTGTTTATTGCCGTCCATTCTGGGTGACTTCACAAGCCTCATAGGTGGAGCAAAAAATTGATAGAAGGTAGTTTTTTAGCTTAAAGTTTATAAAACTGAAGGATAGAATTAAAGAATTAGTGTAATAATTAAGAATTAACTTAGTCATGCTGTTGAAAGAATACCAGAATGCTATTTACGTAGACAACCAACACTGTTCCTCTAAGAGGGCTACAAAGATGAGTAATACAGAACTCTGTTTACCTAGCAGAGGCCATTCTGACCACCACAGTTTAGCTTGGCATCCTCCATACCTCCAGAAGGATTTATACATTGAAGGCTGGAAGATTCTCTCTCCTTGGCCTTATCAGTCCTGCTCTGGGCTCATGTGAGGTCCTCAGGAATTTGTATGAATTTGATAACCCGCTTTGCAAACATTATAAATATGTTTTCTTTAGTTCATATTAGTTATATATAACCAGGAATGTTATCTTCTGAGTATAACCTTCCTGTATTAGACACCATTCCATGGATACAAATGATGAGAAAATGTCCTTTTTACAAAGAAAACAGACCGTCACAGTTACCGTTTTTTTTTTTTAATTTAAAATTATGAGCTGTTACTGCTTACATTCCACAAACATTTACTGAGGCAAAAGACGTTAAACACCAGGCACTGTTTTGAGTGCTAGGAATATATAGATAAACAAACCATGATCCCACCCTATGAGTTGCTTATAGTTATATAAGCACTGTAAGAATATAAAGTAGATTGAGAATCTGGTGCTTTGCCAGCTAGGAAGTAGCAGATTTTAATTGCATCAGGTATTGCATGCTTTGTCTTCTGAATAATTTCCCACTTGGTTCTAGACACTTATATTGACTTTAATGGGGAAATGATAGATCATCTTAATAAGTACGTAGTGTATATATCTTTTAACTTTTTTTTTTTTTTTTTTTGCTTTTTAGGGCTACACCCACGGCATATGGAGATTCCCAGGCTAGGGGTCGAATCGGAGCTGTAGCCACCAGCCTACGCCAGAGCCACAGCAGTGCCAGATCCGAGCCTCATCTGTGACCTACACCACAGCTCATGGCAATGCTGGATCCTTAATCCACTGAGAAAGGCCAGGATCAAATCCGCAACCTCATGGTTCCTAGTCAGATTTGTTTCTGCTGAGCCATGATGGGAACTGCTATCTTTTACCTTCTTCTAATAAAAGGAAACTAAGGCATACATATGAGCAGGGCAACACCTGTTGATATGTTAATGGCCTCATGTTATTTATGTAATTTTAAATATCTGTTCAAATTAGCTGTTCCTGAGGTGCTCAAGTAAAGACTGCCATCTATAGAAATTCTTTTCATGTCTTCCCTGTTATTTTCTTTTTTTTTGTCTTTTGTCTTTTGTCTTTTGTTGTTGTTGTTGCTATTTCTTGGGCCGCTCCCGCGGCATATGGAGGTTCCCAGGCTAGGGGTCGAATTGGAGCTGTAACCGCCGGCCTACGCCAGAGCCACAGCAACACGGGATCCGAGCCGCGTCTGCAACCTACACCACAGCTCACGGCAACGCTGGATCGTTAACCCACTGAGCAAGGGCAGGGACTGAACCCGCAACCTCATGGTTCCTAGTCGGATTCGTTAACCACTGCGCCACGACGGGAACTCCTCCCCTGTTATTTTCAATTGATTCAGTCTTCTTTTGATGTTTTCAGATTTTGCTTTCCCGTATTAATAACTATACTATCCCAGAAGAAGAAATTGGGTCTTTCTTATTTCATGCTATTAACAAGGTGAGTTGCCTACTTCAGGCATCTGAAATTTAAATGCTCAGCAATTATAAGTTAAAATGCATTTATTAAAATTCTTTTTAGAACAAGTACTTTTGTATTTTTGTATTAATGAAGTGTTTGGGGTTTTTCAGCCAAATGCGCCTGTCTGGCTAATACTCAATGAAGCTGGACTTTACTGGAGAGCGGTAGGAAACAGCACTTTTGCTATTGCTTGTCTCCAGAGGGCTTTGAATTTGGCTCCACTTCAGTACCAGGACGTTCCTCTTGTGAACTTGGCCAACCTTTTGATTCACTATGGCCTTCACCTTGATGCTACTAAATTGCTGCTTCAAGCTTTGGCTGTCAATAGCTCTGAGGTGAGGTTTTATGTTTCTTTGTAGCATATATATTCTAAGTAATGATAACTTAAATTCAGAGTATAATTTGTATTTTTATAGAGAAGGCATGAAAAAGCTTATATGTTTTGTTTTTCAGAGTAGAATTTGCACATTTTGAGAGGGTATAAAACAGATTTTTGTTTTCATTTATTTTTAACATGTTTATCTGTTTTTAAATGAATGAAGTTTATAAATTGTACAGTTAATTTTTTAGAAACACATTTAAATAAGAATGACCTAGCTGCGAAAACTATACTGTCACATTTTTATGTCTGAAATATCTGCTTCTCATTTTGTCCTACTCATTACAGTATGCACATTGCTTAATATTATACTGTTTTACAACTTTAGTTTCTAGATATCTTTATACCAACAAGGCCAAAGTACAGTTTAAAGGTTGTTTTGATAGGAATAGACAGGTAGATCAATACTCATGCCCTGAACCTCCCACATACAGTCCACAGAATCACATCACTGCTTTATGTTAATTCCATAGTTTCTTTTTTTTTTTTTTTTGTCTTTTTGCCATTTCTTGGGCCGCTCCCGCGGCATATGGAGGTTCCCAGGCTAGGGGTCGAATCGGAGCTGTAGCCACCGGCCTACGCCAGAGCCAGAGCAACTCAGGATCTGAGCCGCGTCTGCAGCCTATACCACAGCTCACGGCAACGCCGGATCGTTAACCCATTGAGCAAGGGCAGGGACCGAACCCGCAACCTCATGGTTCCTAGTCGGATTCGTTAACCACTGCACCACGATGGGAACTCCCATAGTTTCTAAAATATCATTTCTTTATTTTCATATTTTAACATCTCTGAAATAAGGATTCATGTTATAGTTGATGACATTTAGGTTTAATGAAATGCAGTTGTAATAAATATACAATTAAATTGCCTTTATACTTGGTGTCTACATCTTTCTGAGTTTCATCCCCAAAGAAACTTTTAGAAGAAGTGTGCATAATAGCTTAGATTTATTTGAAGTGTCCCAAATATGTTTTTTTTCAATATTGGAAAAAAAAATGTTGGCTGTTAAGAGTTTCCTTTGAAATAGGCAAATTCACAACTGGATTTTAAGTAAAAGTTTATAATCACTGTTTTATAGCAGGCCAAGTTGTCAGAGAAGTACATCAAATATTTATCACATGTTTACTATGTGCCAGGTGTGGGTATAGCAGAATAGATGCTCTATATGGGATGTGATGAAGTGAGCACCCAAATGGAACACTCAGCACAGCTGTATTCCCTTGATACTTCTCATGGTTCATGTTTTTCTGCCACCAGCTGAGGCAATTAGGCAATATTTGTCTGAAGACAAAAGAGCACCTTTAAAGATTAGTTGCCTTTCCATATTTGAAAATTATATGAAAATTTCAGTTAAATAGTGTGATACTACAAGAATAAAAAGATGAATCAATGAATCAAGGTAAATATCCCCAAAATACATCTTTTTTTTAAAATTATTTATTATTATTTTTTTCCCACTGTACAGCAAGGGGGTCAGGTTATCCTTACATGTATACATTACACTTACATTTTTCCCCCAGCCTTTCTTCTGTTGCCCAAAATACATCTTAATCAGACCCTATCTCCTGTCAGACCCTATCAGCATTTGGAAATACTTCCTTTTTTTTAATTATTATTATTACTCAAATGAATTTATCACATCTGTAGTTGTATAATGATCATAACAATCCAGTTTCACAGGATTTCCATCCTACAACCCAAGCACATCCCCCCACTCCCAAAACTGTCTCCTCCAGAGACCATAAGTTTTTCAATGTCTGTGAGTCAGCATCTGTTCTGCAAAGAAGTTCAGTCTGTCCTTTTTTCAGATTCCACATGTCAGTGAAAACCTTTGATGTTGGTGTCTCATAGTATGGCTGACTTCACTTAGCATGATGATTTCTAGGTCCATCCATGTTGCCAAAAATGCTGGTATTTCATTCCTTTTAATGGCTGAGTAATATTCCATTGTGTATATATGTACCACATCTTCTTGATCCACTCCTCTGTCGATGGACATTTAAGCTGTTTCCCTGGCTTGGCTATTAAAAAGAGTGCTGCAGTGAACATCGGAGTACATGTGTCTTTGCGAGTCATGGTTTTCTCTGGATAGATGCCCAGGAGTGGGATTGCTGGATCAAATGGTGGTTCTATGTTTAGTTTTCTGAGGCATCGCCATCCTGTTCTCCACAGTGGTTGCACCAATTTACAGTCCCACCAAGAGTGTGATAGGGTTCCTTTTTCTCCACACCCTCTCCCGCACTTCTTGTTTGTAGACTTTTGGATGCTGGCCATTCTGGCTGGTGTAAGGTGGTACCTCAGAGAGGTTTGGATTTGCATTTCTCTGATCATGAGTGATGTTGAACATCTTTTCATGTGTTTTTTGGCCATCTGTATGTCTTCTTTGGAGAACTGTCTGTGTAGCTCTTCTGCCCATTTTTGGATGGGGTTGTTTGTTTTATTTGGTATGGAGCTGCAGAAGGTGTTTATAAATTTAGGAGATGAATCCCTTGTCAGTTGATTCACTTGCAAAGATTTTCTCCCATTCTGTGTGTTGTCTTTTCGTTTTGTTTAGGGTTTCCTTTGCTGTGCAGAACCTTTTCAGTTTGATTAGGTCCCATTTGTTTAATTTTGTTTTTACTGTCAGTACTCTAAGAGGTGGATCTGAGAAGATGTTGCTGTCATATATGTCAGAGAGTGTTTGGCCTGTGTCTTCCTCTAAGAGTTTTATGTTGTCTGGTCTTATATCTAGGTCTTTAATCCAAGAGCATGGTATATCTTTCCATCTATTTGCGTCGTCTTTGATTTCTTTCATCAGTGTCTTATAGTTTTCAGAGTACAGGTCTTTTGTCTCTTTGGTTAGGTTTACTCCTAAGTATTTCATTCTTTTGGATGTGATGGTAAACGGGATTGCTTCCCTAATTTCTCTTTCTGCTCTTTCATTGTTAGTGTGTGGAAATGCCGTCAATTTCTGTGTATTAATTTTGTATCCTGCGACTTTGCCAAATTCATGGATGAGCTCCAACAGTTTTCTAGTAGAGTCTTCAGGGTTCTCTAGGTATAGTGTCATGTCATCTGCAAATAGCGATAGTTTTACTTCTTCCTTTCCAATTTGGATTCCTTTTATTTCTTTTACATCTCTGATTGCCATGGCTAGGACTTCCAAAACTATGTTGAAGAGTAGTGGCGAGAACAGACATGCTTGTCTTGTTCCTGATCTCAGCAGGAATTCTTTCAGCTTTTCACCATTGAGAATGATGTTCGCTGTGAGTTTGTCGTATATGACCTTTATGATGTTGAGGTAGGTTCCCGTTATACCCACTTTCTGAAGGGTTTTTATCAGAAATGGGTGTTGGGGAGTTCCCGTCGTGGAGCAGTGGTTGACGAATCCAACTGGGAACCATGAGGTTGCGGGTTCGGTCCCTGCCCTTGCTCAGTGAGTCAACGATCCGGCGTTGCCGTGAGCTGTGGTGTAGGTTGCAGACCCAGCTCAGATCCCGAGTTGCTCTGGCTCTGGTGTAGGCTGGTGGCTACAGCTCCGATTCGACCCCTAGCCTGGGAACCTTCATATGCCGCGGGAGCTGCCCAAGAAATGGCAAAAAGACAAAAAAAAAAAAAAAAGAAATGGGTGATGGATTTTCTCAAAGACTTTTTCCACGTCTCTTGAGAGGATCATATGGTTTTTATTCTTGAGTTTGTTAATGTGGTGTATCACACTGATGGATTTGCAGATCCCTGGGATAAATCCCACTTGATCATGTTGTACAATCCTTTTAATGTGCTGTTGGATGCGGTTTGCTAGTATTTGGTTGAGGATTTTTGCATCAATGTTCACCAGTGAAACTGGCCTGTAGTTTTCTTTTTGGGTGGTATCTTTGTCTGGTTTTGGTATCAGGGTGATGGGGGCCTGATAGAATGAGCTTGGGAGTATCCCTTCCTCTGCAATTTTTTGAAATAGTTTCAGAAGGAGAGGCGTTAGTGCTTCTCTAAATGTTTGATAGATTCACCTGTGATGCCATCTGGTCCTGGACTTTTGTTTGTTGGGAGTTTTTTAATCACAGTTTCAATTTCAGTTCTTGTGATTGGGCCATTCATCTTTTCTATTTCATCTTGGTTTAGTCTTGGAAGATCGTACTTTTGCAAGAATTTGTCCATTTCTTCTAGGTTTTCCGTTTTATTGGCGTGTAGTTGCATGTAGTAGTCTCTTAGGATCCTTTGTATTTCTGTGATGTCCGTTGTTACTTCTCCTTTTTCATTTCTCATTTTACCCATTTGAGTCCTCTCTCTCTTTTGCTTGGTGAGCCTGGCTAAAGGCTTCTCAATTTTGTTGATCTTTTCAGAGAACCAGCTTTTTGTTTCATTGATCTTTTCTATGGTTGTCTTTGTTTCTATTTTATTGGTTTCTGCTCTGATCTTTATGATTTCTTTCCTTCTACTAACTTTAGGTCTTGTCTGTTCTTCTCTCTCGAGCTGCTTTGGACGTAAAGTTAGCAGCTTGTTTATTTGAGCTTTTTCTTGTTTCCCGAGGTAGGCTTGTATTGCTATAAACTTTCCTCTTAGAACGGCTTTTGCTGCACCCCATAGGTTTTGGAGTGTCGAATCTTCGTTGTGGTTTGCTTCTAGGTATTGTTTAATTTCCTCTTTGATTTCTTCAGTGATCCCTTGGTTGTTTAGTAGCATGTTGTTGAGTGTCCACGTGTTTGTGTTTTTTGCCGTTTTTTTCTTGTTGTTGATTTCCAGTCGTATAGCGTTGTGGTTGGAAAAGACGCTTGATATGATTTCAGTTTTCCTAAAGTTGCCAAGGTTGGATTTGTAGCCCAGGATGTGATCAGTCTTAGAGAATGTTCCATGTGCACTTGAGCAGAATGTGTATTCTGTTGCTTTTGGATGGAAAGTCGTCTGAATATCTGTGAAGTCCATCTGGTTTACTGCATCACTCAGGGCCTGTGTTTCCTTCTTGATTTTCTGTCTGGTTGATGTGTCCGTTGCGGTAAGTGGGGTGTTAAAGTCCCCCACTGTTACTGTGTTCTTGTTGATTTGTCTTTTTCAGGTTGTTAGCAGTTGCCTTGTATATTGTGGCGGACCTGTGTTGGGTGTGTAGATATATAAAATTGTTATATCTTCTTCTTGGATTGATCCTTTGATCATGATGTAGTGACCTTCTTTGTCCCTTCAAACAGTCTTCATTTTAAAGTCTCGTTTGTCTGATACGAGTATTGCTCCTCCAGCTTTCTTTTGATCCCCGTTTGCATGAAATATTTTCTTCCATCCTCTCACTTTCAATTTGTATGTGTCCCTAGAAGTGAAGTGGGTCTCTTGAAGACAGCATGCATTTGGGTCTTGTTTTTGTATCCATTCAGCCAGTCTGTGTCTTTGGGTTGGGGCGTTTAGTCCATTAACATTGAAGGTAATTATTGATATGCGTGTTCCTATTGCCACTTTCTCAATTGCTTTGGATTTGTTTTTGTTGCTCTTTTTTCTTCCCTTCTTTTCTTGTTCTCTCCTCTTCTGGTTTGGTGACTATCTTCAGTGTTGCCTTTGAGTTGATTTTTCTTTGTTAGTGTATCAATTGTAGATGTTTGGTTTGCAGGTATTCCGAAGTTTTGATAGAAGAGTCTATATGTATGTGACATTGTTTTAAGTTGCTGGTCTCTTAACTGCACGTTCATCTCCAGCGTCCTGCGTTTGTACCCACCTCTTCTCATGATTTCTGATTTGGGGGGCATCATTGTGCGTGGATGCTTTCGTCTCTTTACTGTGTGTATACCTTTACTGGTGAGCCTTGTCATTTGTGGTATTTTTGTTTCCTGCTGCTGTCTTGTCTTTTCTGCCTAGAGAAGTTCCTTTCGTATTTGTTGTAAGGCTGGTTTAGTGTTGCTGAATATTCTCTCAGCTTTTGCTTATCTGTGAAGGTTTGGATTTCTCCTTCAAATCTGAATGAGAGCCTTGCTGGGTGGAGTAATCTTGGTTGGAGGTTTTTTCCTTTCATCACGTTAAGTGTAGCATGCCACTCCCTTCTGGCCTGCAGTGTTTCTGCTGAAGGATCTGCCGATGATAACCTTATCGGGGTTCCCTTGTATGTTAATGGTTTCTTTTCCCTAGCTGCTTTCAGGATTTTCTCTTTGTCTTTAATTTTGGTCCGTTTGATTAAATATGTGTCTTGGTGTATTCCTCCTTGGGTTATTTTACATGGTACTTGTTGTGCTTGCTGGATTTGAGTGAGTGGTTCCTTTCCCATGTTAGGGAAGTTTTTGGCTGTTATCTCTTGGAATATTTTTTCTGTCCCCTTCTCTCTCGCTTCTCCTTCTGGCCCCCTGTAATGCGGATGTTGGTGCGTTTAACGTTGTCCCAGAGGTCTCTGAGACTCTCTTCATTTGTTTTCAGTCTTTTTTCTCTTTTCTGTTCCGCATCCGTAATTTCGACTAATCTGTCCTCCCCCTCGCTTATTTGTTCTTCTGCCTCCTGTATTCTGCTGTTGGCTGCTTCTAGTGAATTTTTTATTTCAGTTATTGTATTTTGCATCTCTTCTTGTTTACGTTGTCTATCTTGTGTCTCTTTGGTCAGTGTTTGCTGTAAGCTATCCATCTTTGCCTCCAGTTTCTTTCCAGTGTCTTGCATCATCTTGAGCATCAGCAGGCTAAGGTCTTTTTCCTGGAGGCTGAGAATCTCCTTATCACTTAGCTGATTTTCTGGGGTTTTTTCTTTCTCCCTCCTCTGAGTTATAGTTCTCTGTCTTTTCATTTTTATAGGTTTTTGGTGTGGCGACCTTTTTACAGATACTAGCGTTGTAGCCTGTCTTAACTTCTGGTGACTGCCCCCCTTGTGGCTGAAGTCGGTATGGGGGCTTGCTGTAGGCTTCCTGATGGGAGGGGCCAGTGCCTGCCCACTGGCAGGTGGAGCTGATTCTGATCCCTTTGGTGGGTGGGGCTTAGTGGCTGGATGGGATTAGAGGAGGTTGTGTGCCTGAGGGGTCTTTAGGCAGCCTGTTTACTGAGGGGCGGGGCTGTGGTCCCAATGGGTTGTTGTTTGCCCTGGGGCTTCTCAGTGCTGAGTGGTGGGTGGGGCCAGGTTTTCCCAAAATGGCCACCTCCAGAGAAAGGCATGCTGCTGAATATTCCCGAGAGCTTTGCTTTCAATGTCCTTTCCTCACAACCAGCCACATTCAGCCGTGTTTTCCCAGGATGTCCTCCAAGAACTGCAGTCAGGTTTGACCCAGATTCCTATGGAGCCTTTGCTTTGCCCTGGGACCCAGTGCATGTGAAAGTCTGTGTGCGCCTTTTAAGAATGGGGTCTCTGTTTCCCCCAGTCCCGTGGCGCTCCTGCGCACAAGCCCCATTGGCCTTCAATGCCAGATGCTCCAGGGGCTCTTTCTCCCAGTGTCAGTTCCCTGCACGTGAGAGTTTGATGTGGGGCTCAGAACTCTCACTTGTGTAGGTGAGTCTCTGTGAACCAGTTAGTTTCCAGTCTGTGGGGCTTCCCACCCAGGAGCTATGGGGTTGTTTATATCATGCAATTGCCCCTCCTACCTGTTGATGAGGCCCTCTTCTTTGTCTTCTGGAGTAGGATATCTTTTTGAAGGTTTATGGTCCATTTGGTTGAAGATTGCTCAGCCTTTAGTTGTGAATTTTGTTGTTTTTAGGGGAGAAGTTGAGCTCCAGTTTTCTATTCTGCCATCTTAATCCCATCTCCTGCCTGGGAGCACCTCTAGCTCCTGCCCTCGCCCGTGGCACCAATGTCTTCATCAGCCAGTCCCTTCCACAAGGTAGATGGGGGCATCATCCTGTCCAAACTGTGGCCTGCATTTGGGTGTCCTGCCTGGACATACTTCATTATAAGCCTCTCTTCTATGCAAATATTTCATAGTGTTGTAACTGTACTGGTGACTTTGTCTTGGGGACCATGTGCACAGCATGTGGAAGTTCCCCAGTCCAGGGATCAAACCAGTGTCACGCCAGTGACCCAAGCTGCTGCTGGACAACACTGGATCTTTAACACACTGCACCATCAGGGAACTCCTGTACCAGTAATCTTTAAGACATTATTCGTTAAAAAATTGGGAGTTCCCTGGTGGCTCTTTGGGTTAAGGACCTGACATTGTCACTGCTGTGGCTCTGGTTGCCACTTTGGTTCAGACTCCCTCCGTAACTCAGGAACTTCTGCATGCCACAGTTGATGCCAAAAAAAAAAAAAATTATTGCCACGTAGTTTTTATAGCCATCAGTTTAAATGATTGTATAAATTTTCATGAATTGATATATCACAGCTTACTTCTCTGTTGCTAGATGTTTAGGTTGCTGACAGTGCTTAGCTATTATTAGTAATGATTTTATGGATAAGATCTTTACTGTATTCCAGATAATTTTAGCAATGATTGCTGGCAGGGTAATTACTGGGTCAGTAAAAAAATGAGTATTTTGATGACTTTGATCCAAAATAACAATCTACAAAAAGATCTGGGGCAATACATATTGCCATAATCAAAATGTATAAATATTCATTTCACTTATGTTATCATCAGGAGCAGACAGTTAAAATAACTGCTAACTTTTATTGATTGTTTACTAGACCTAGGCACCATAGAAAGCACTTTACATGTAATAACTCATTTAATAACTGGTAAGAACCCTGTGAGCTAAGATTTACCCATTTGACAGAAAAAAGAAAGCCAGAAGGATTTACTGAAAGTCATAGAGTTTGGATTTAATCTCAGAGAGATTGGCCATAGCATTCACACTGTTTATGGTCAAGTCACACTGCTTCTGTGTTAACATTTGTGAAACAAATTAACTTAAAAAAATTTCACTTGTCTGTTGTAACATAAATTTCTTTATCTTTTTAAAAATATATTTTATTGTATTTTAAAGTAACAGTTTATGTAGGAATTTTGTTAGAATTTGGGTTTTTTTATATGAACTCTTTATACAGTAAAATCTTTAACTCCATCTGTCATGTTAAAAATATTTTCTCTTTGCCTTTTTATCTTAGCTCTTAAAAATTACCTTAAATTTTTCCATCTTTCCCTTTTGATTTCTAATGTTAGGTTTAAGATGTCCTTATGAGAAGTTTTGGGAAAAAATAGTTTTATCTTATTTTTGTTTTTTTATGGTTTGTCTTTAAATAGTTGAGACTGAAACATGCAAATATCTTTTCCTCTGTTGTCTTCTAGATGTTTTATAGTTTCAGGTTTCACTTTGAGGCCTATTATCCATTTCAAGTTAAATTTTCTTTGTGATGTGAAGTAGGGATCAAAGTTGTTTCATCCAGGTTCATATCCACATGGGTATCCAGTTGTTCCAGGACCACCTCTTGAGAACACAATACTTTCCTTATTGAATCACCTATCACCTTTGCTCTGAACTCCAGGTTCCTTTATCCGGCAGCTTAATTTACATTTCCACTTGAATGTCCAAAACAGACTCTAAAACTACAGGCCCACACTAAGCTCCTTAACATTGTTCCAATTTGTTCTCACTCTTCCCCATTTGAGGAAGTAGTAAAGCCTGTAGCCCAAGACAAAAACTTAGAGCCCATCCTTTATACCTTTTTCCTTCTCCCAGTGCAAGCTCAATCTGTTAGCCAACCTTGCTGTTTCTGTTCTTATAATACCCAGAATTTCACTATCATCCTCTCCACCGCCGTCTTATCCAGACTATCATTATCTTATATCTAGATTATTTCAGTAGCCTCCAAACTAGCTTCTTAGCTCTTTGCCTTGGTCCTCCTACACTCTATTCACAATGCAACACTCAGGGAAGTTCTTATTAAAAGTCAGGTGTCATTTGTTTGTTCAAGTCTCTACAGTGACTCTCCATGTAACTCACAATATGAGACAAGAATTTATAATGGTGTAGAATATTCTCCGTGACCTTGTTAGTTTTCTGACCCTCATCTCCATGAGATGATTCCTTTGGTCATTCTATTCTAGTCTCACTTGCCTCCTTGCCATTCATGATATTTCCTCAGGGCCTTTGCATTTTCTGTTCTCTCTGCTTAAAATGTTTCACCCCCACTAAGATAGCTTCTTCATAGCTGGCTCCTCATCTCCTTAAAATAATTTTACAAATATCAGGAGTTCCCATCATGGCACAGCGGAAACAAATTTGATTAGGATCCATGAGGATACAGTTTGGATCCCAGGCCTTGTTCTTTGGGTTAAGGATCCGGTGTTGCCATGAGCTGTGGTCTAGGTCACAGACACGGCTCAGATCACCTGTGGCTGTGGCTGTGGCGTAGGCCAGCGACTACAGCTCTGAATCTCTGATTCAACTGCTAGCCTGAGAACCTCCGTATGCTGCAGATGTAGCCCTAAAAAGACAAAAAAAAAAAAACAAACAAATACAATAAAATGAAAAGATGTTACAAATACCAGCTTCTCGGTGAGGCATTTCTTACTACTCGAAATGGCACTCTCTTCCCCACTCTCAGTTCTTCTTATGTCTCTTCCCTCCTGTACTTTTCTGCATCCTGTTGCACTCACAGTTGTGTGACATCCCCACAATTGTGTGACATGAGACTATTATATCCACTAAGGCAGAAATTTCTTTCTTATTTTCCACTGTATCCCCAGTGTTAAAAACAGTATTTGAAACATAGTGAACATTCAGTAATTATTTTCTGAGTGAATTCATGAAAATTATTTTTTTTCCTAAAATGCTAACCTGTTCATCTCAATACAAGATACTTGCACAACTATCATTATAGTCACAGGGATAATCACCACACTTTGTTTCCTTATGGAAAATATAAAGACTTTTGAAAACTAAGTATGGAATTTAATTTTATATCTGAGTGTGAACCACTAAGTAATACTTTAAATGTGATCTGAGAGCTTCTTAGATTAGGCCTCTTTAATCTGGAATATTTTGTACACCTTGCCTTGGTTACGTTGAGACATTTCTGATGACCTAATAACCTGAATCAAAAGCAAGTAGTTGATAAATTGTAAACATTGCTTTTCATAGGGATACACTGTGCAGTTTGAGAATAAAACATTCTTAGAACTCTTAAAATATTTTTAACAATAATAAGTAAGTGTAGAATAAATGGTTTGCACACAGCAGATACTAAGCATAGGTGTATTTCTGCTTAAATGATTTAAACAATACTTTGGGCTGCTTATAAAAACCAAGTCTCAACAAACATTTGGAAAGTAGACTTTAAAAAATCAAATATCTAAAAATAAGGGAAGATGCATAAAATTTGTATCTTGATTACCAAACATTGCTAAGAGAAAACCTAAATAAATGCTGATATACATCATCATATTCATGGCTTGGAAGAGTTGGTATTGTTAAGACTTTAAGTTCTTTTCAGCTGTATTTATAGATTCAGTTTGATTCCAAACACCCAGCAGTCACATGTATATGTGTGTGTATTGATAAATAGATTCTAAAATCTACATAAAAATGGATCTAGGAGTTTTCTCTACACACAGTAAGTAAAGAATTCACCTGCAGCAGCTCAGGTCACTGTGGAGGCATGGATTTGATCCCCAGCCTGGCAGCAGTGTATTAAAGCATTCACCTTTGCCTCAGCTGCGACTTATGCTGCAGATTCAATGCCTGGCTCAGAAACTTCCATATGCAGTGGATTCAGCCATTAATACAACACCACCAAAAAGAATCTGTAGGAGGCCAAACATTTGGGAGTAAGGGGAAGGAAAAAATAGAGTTGGAAAGCTTTTATTACTAGATTTCAAGACTTGGTATAAGTCCGTACAGTATTGGCACAGAGATACTTGAATGTATCAATGTAACACAAAACAGAAGTTAGAAATAGGCCTCTGAGTATATGGTCACCTGATTTATGACAGAGGCACACCTGTAGTTCAGTGTGTGGCACTACTTTACGTTTTCCAATAAGTAGTAATACAGTACTTAGAAATCCCCTATAGAAAAAGAAATGAACCTTGATGTCCTATACAAGATTGGTTTAAGGTGGGTCATGAACCAAAATGGGAAAGTTGAAACAATAAAGCTTCTTGATGAAAACATAGAAGAAAATCTTTGTTACCTTATAGTCTGCAAAGATTTCAGAAAGTACTCACTGTAAAGGAAAAAATATATAGGAGTTCTCTTGTGGATCAGTGGGTTAAAAATCCAATGTTGTCATTGCTGTGGCTTAGGTCACTCCTGTGGCACAGGTTCAGTCCCTGGCCTGGGAATTTCCACATGCCACAAGTGTAGCAAAAAAGAAAAAGAAAAAGGGAGGGAGGAAGGAAGGAAGGGAGGAAAGAAGGAAGGAAAAATGTATAAACTGAACTTCATTAAAATTAAGAATTTCTGTTTTATCAAAAGAAAAAAAAAATTTTAAACTAGGGCTGCACCTGTGGTATATGGAAGTTCCTGGATGAGAGGTCAAATTGGAGCTGTAGCTCCAGGCCTATACCACAGCCACAGCATTGCCAGATCCAAACCACATCTGTGACCTACATTACAGCTCATGGCAACGCCAGATCCTTTAACCTACTAAGCAAGACCAGGGATTGAACTCACATCTTTACTAGTTCAGCTCTTAACCCACTGAGCCACAACGGGAACTCCAACCTAGTTTTTTTTAAGAGGAAAACAGCAGGTACCTCAGAAATAAGGGTATCCAAATGGCCAATAAGCATATGAAAAAATATTCAACATTTCTAATCAAGGAGATGCAAATTAAAATAACAGGGAGATGCCACTTAAGCATCTCACTAAAACAGCTAAATTTAAAAAACTGACAATATCAAGTCAGTGAATTCTCATGCTTGCTGGTACGAGTATAAGTTTGTACATCCACTTTGGGAAAATATTTGGTTTTTATCTCCTAAAACTAAATGGATACCTAATTTAATAATCACTACTAGGTGTGTGCCCAAGGAAAATGGGTACATATGTCTTTCAAAAGACACACATCAGAATGTTCTGGAGTTCCCGTCGTGGCACAGTGGTTAACGAATCCGACTAGGAACCACGAGGTTGAAGGTTCGATCCCTGCCTCTGCTCAGTGGGTTAACGATCCAGCGTTGCCGTGAGCTGTGGTGTAGGTCGCAGATGCGGCTCAGATCCTGCGTTGCTGTGGCTCTGGCGTAGGCCAGCGGCTACAGCTCCGATTCGACCCCTAGCCTGGGAATCTCCATATGCCGCGGGAGTGGCCCAAAGAAATAGCAAAAAGACAAAAAAAAGAAAAAAAAAAGAATGATCAAGTAGTACACAAAAAAACATTAAGTTTCTTGAATATTAGGTATGTTGAGTGAAAGAATCTACAAAATGGTACATATTATATACATAAGAGAGCATAATGTTTGATTGTATTTATATGAAGTTCAAGAACAGGCAAAGCTAATCTTCGGTGAAAGAATCACAATATTACAGCAGTGGTTACCTGTGGGTTTGAGGTTGAGGCACTAAAAATGTTCTAAATGTTCTAAATGTTTTATGTCTTTAGATGAGTGGTGATTACGGGTATATATACATGTATAGAAATTTCATTGAACTGTACACTTAATACAAGTGTGCATTACACACTTAATTTTGTCTTAGTAAAAAGGTAAAAAAATAAATTTATATTAAACAGTTTAGAATTAGCTGATATAAATAAAATGGAAAATTGGAGTAGTATTTAGTTGGTAACCTGAAAAACCTTTAGGGGGTAACCTAAAAAGAGCCAAAAGACATCCTGTAAAGGTTTTGTGACTTTCAGAAAATATTAATTCATTAACATTTTGCTGATTTTTTTTTTTTTTCAGCCCCTGACGTTTTTGAGCCTGGGAAATGCGTACCTTGCTCTGAAGAATATCAGTGGGGCACTTGAGGCCTTTAGACAGGCTTTAAAATTAACTACAAAATGCCCAGAGTGTGAAAACAACCTGAAGTTGATTCGCTGTATGCAATTTTATCCTTTTCTGTACAACATCACTTCTTCTGTTTGCAGTGGTAAGCAGCTATTAAATGCTGGCAAAATAATGAGTTCAACCAGGATTTCTGTTTTGAACAGTAGAACACAGAAAATGATGTTCTCAATTTTTCTAAGGATTTTATATAACTAACGTAATTCTAGGTACCTGGGAAACAAATTAATTCATTGTTTATAATACAAATGCTTTGGAGTGTCAGGCTTAATTTTCTCCTGGAACCCTAGTTTGAGAAAGACTGATTAAAGTATATTCCCCTAGTTTGAGAAAGGCTGATTAAAGTATTCAATGGAATTGTTAAGCTTGTGAGGTTGTTTTTTCTTTCCCCCAAAACTCTTTCTGTTTTATGACGACTGATATTTATAGTAAAGGATATTTTTTTTTCCTGCCATGAATTCAGACTGTAAGGAGATTTGATGCAGTGTTTCTATCCTCATTCACTGAAATACAGCTCCTTGACTTTGAGTGAAGGTGATCTGGACCTTTACTTCACGGTTAAAGTAATTGCCTTACATGAAGTGGTATCTACTTTGCATAATTTCGCTTCCTCCCACAGCCACCATGCATATATATATATATGCCTGTGCATAAGTGTATCCACCTGGCTCAAAAATATTTGGGTTAGTTAATATCTAAACTACTGTAAGTTTATCAGTTAGAACTCCCTTTCTAAGAATTCTGTGATACTTGATTATTTACTTGTTTAACCCTTCACTGGAAGAAAAAAAAAATGTTTAACTTGAATTATGAGAGGTGCAGTTTACATATGTGTAGAGCACATGGTAGGTGCTCTGTTGATTTTCCAAATTAGATTCATTCACTTCAGCTATTAAGGGAAAAAAACAGTTCCCATTGTGGCTTATTGGAAATGAACCTGACTAGTATCCATGAGGATGTGGGTTTGATCCCTGGCCTCAGTGGGTTAAGGATCCTGAGTTGCTGTGGGCTGTGGTGTAGGTTGCAGAAACAGCTAAGATCCCAGGTGCTGTGGTGTAGCCCGGCTGCAGCTCTGATTTGACCCCTAGCCCGGGAACTTCCATATGCCACAACTGAGGCCCTAAAAAGGAAAAAATAAATAAATAAAACAAAACCCAAAAAAGTGACACCCACTTTGTTAAGTAATTTGTCTAAAACAATAATTACTAGGTTTGGTGACCAAAACTGATTTTCCTGGTTCACTATACCAGACTACCTTTAAATTTTAATGAAATGACAGACAGTAAGCCCTTTTAAATATCAGAGCTAGTTTTTTGGTGAAAAAAAAAATCTCTCATCAGTGTACTCTACAGCTCAGTTTTTCTTTTTTGTTTGTTTTTATTTTTTATTTTTTATGGCTGCACCTACAGCTAGGGGTCAATTCAGAGCTGCAGCTGAGGACCATGCCACAGCAACACCAGATCCAAGCCACATCTGCGAGCTATGCTGCATCTTGTGGCAATGCCAGATCCTTAACCCACTGAGCAAGGCCAGGGATCGAACCCAAATCTTTACAGAGACAACATAGGGTCTTTAACTTGATGAGGTACAGTGGGAACTCCTACAGCTCAGTTGTGTTGAGCACAGTCTAAACTGCTGTGGCTCTGGTTACAACTTGTGGTTTGGTTCCATCCTTGGCCCAGGAACTGCATGCCATGGGCGAGGCCCAAAAAATAAATAAATAAATAAACTAGAATTGTTATGTGAATGCTGAAGGCCTAAGAAATGTTTTCATAAGGCAGTATATTGGAGTGGCTGGTATCCGAGCCATGCAGGCTTATGGTTGAGCCCAGGCTCTGCCATGACTGTCTTTCTGTTTCCGGTAGTCATTTGTGTCCTAATCTATAAAATGAAAGTCAGATTTGATACACTTCTTGGGAGAATTAAATGAGATTGTTATCACACAATAGGTATTAGGTAAAGTAAGCTTTAGAAATTCATAATGAATACAGCATATGGCTTTAAGGGTGCAAGTTAAGGATCTTATCTTCTTACTAGAAAATATATTGTGGTCTTTTAAATTTTGTAGGTTACCTAAGCACAGCCTTGTAAACAGAATTTCACTTTTTTCAATGAGCTGCTAGTCTTTACTTACTATCATTACCCTCACCTCTCTTGATTCTTTTCTGTTGTTGGGAAGAAGGGTTTTGTTTGTATATAATGATCCTTTTGCAAAAGCCTTTTCTTTAGAATTGGTTTTACATGCTTTTGCTTAGTATTTTAGTTCCTTGAAGTGTATTCTTTTATATCAGTGATATCAAGAGAGGAAATTCAGTTGTCTTGAGCTTTTTCTCCAGAATATAATCTCAACTAGCCCAAGAAACTATTAACTTGAAACATCTTTCTCAAAATTATAGTATCTGATAGTTCAGATTATTCCAAGAATATTATTGGATATGATACAGTAACAATAAAAGAAAATCATTTTTTTTGCCCACGCCCATGGCACGTGGAAGTTCCCAGGCTAGGGATCGAACCCATGCCAAAGCTATAACCCAAACCATAGCAGTGACAATGCTGGATCCTTAACCCTTTAGGCCACTAGGGAATTCCATAAAATAATTTGACTTGGGAAGAGGAAATACCATTTTCAGTTCTTTCAAAAAGCTCATTAAAATTTTTTTTTAATTAAAAAAAAAAGCCTTTTTAAAAAACCATTGTAATTGATTTAGAAAAGAATCCAACATCTGCTAGCGGTACTGTTACCGCTAGTGGAAATATATGCTATAGCATTTTCTAAGTTTAAAAATTCATTGATAATGCTGAACTCATTTCAGCATTAAATTTCTCTTTGACAGTTTTTTTGTATTATTTGTTTTCACAATAATCCTTTTGATTGACAGTTGCTTTGCTGAGTCCCAGCTTTGAAAAGCTGAAACTTGAAAGAAGCAAACACCTCTGTAGAAACTATGACCTTTTCTTTTTTAAATTTTTATATTCTAAAACCTAACAGTTGCATTTACTCCAGTTATCTCTGAGCTTTACTAAACAGTTGATGAAAAAAAAAAAAAAAGACAAAACCTCTCAGTAATGATTAGTATTTCTGTACCTTCAGATGAGTCTGTGTGCCTTTTCCTTTTCCTTTTACAATA
The DNA here is from genome assembly GCF_016906955.1 of Phacochoerus africanus. Lineage (NCBI taxonomy): Eukaryota > Metazoa > Chordata > Mammalia > Artiodactyla > Suidae > Phacochoerus > Phacochoerus africanus. The sequence continues at coordinate 20,343,133 of NC_062547.1, read as the reverse complement.
TTGAGAGAAGCTTCATGAGTTATCATTGAACTCATCTGACATATTATCTGGTTCTTAAAATTTTTTAATTATAATGTTCTGTCAATTTCTGCTGTACAACAAAGTAACCCAGTTATACATTTATATACTTTTTTTTTTCACATTTTCCCCCATCATGTTCCATCACAAGTGATCAGACATAGTATTATGGCTACTACAAAGGTTTCAAGAGACAAGTGAGTCTTGTGATTCTCTTTCCATGTAATAATCAAGAAATTCATATTGTAACTGGTTTTTATTGGACAAGAATTTGAACTGCCCTTATCCACCCTTTTCCCACCTAAAACATTTGCAAAGCTACCAATTTAAAAGCTTTTCAGATAAGTTTTTCAAGATAAAAAATAATTAAGTATTCTCAGAAAACATTTTAAAAACAAATTTTCTGACCAATGTTATTAATCTTCCATAATTTATTTTCTTTTAAAAATCCATGTTAGACACTGTTTTTAATAGTGACTGTAATACAATATATGATGTCTTGGGTAATATTAACTAAATGTTAAAATTATTGGCAGTCTTTTAACATCAGCAAATATTTGATTGCTTTTCATATATAGTCGAGTTTTTCACACAGTTTTTCAGTTTATGTGTCTTGGAATATGTGCACAGGTAATGTTTTTAGCTTTGAATACTGATTCATTTAGCTTAAAATTAAATAATTATTATGCTCACAGAATTTTCCTTTATAGCTAAAATGTGTCAATTAGTACAGAATCATTTATGTGACAGTTTTTCTAAATTTTTATTAATCTAGAAATCATCTTATTGACTGCCATTTATTAGGTGCATATGTTCTTATAACAAGTGCTTATTGTCATTTCTCTCTCCTTTGAACAGCATTTAATAAATCCTTTTCTTTCATAGGTATTTTTATATCAGCATCACAGTTTCAACGATGCTGCGAAGGAAAACATAATAGGTTTTTTTAAATTTCCCACTCTCAAGTTGATTGTGAAAGAGAAGCTAGTGCTTCCGATTTTGATTAAACATTTTATTTTGGCATTTTTGAAATACATACTTTTTCCCACACTTACTGGTTTGCTAGTTTACATTTAAACTTAAATAAAATTGAATTGGCCACATTAACAAACTCATTCTTCAATAACAACATGCTTTATCTTTTTTAAAGTAAAATAGAATCTAAATAAACTTATGTTTTTGAGTGTAAGGTCTCTTGAGGGCTCAACACTAAAAAATGACTTTTTTAAAAGTGGAAATAACAGAGGTGTCACAGAAAATGAAATTTCATGAAGCAATAATGATTATCCTCTCGACCAAAAATGGAAAATAATTTTTAATAATAATACAGGCAAAATGTAGATATTGAATCTATAACATTCATGATCCTGGATTTTCCAAGCATGTTTTACTCTTGTGTATTTTCTAAATACATTTATTCTTCAACTTCACTGATTTGAAAGTTCAAAAGTTACATCTAACAAAGATGCTTTCTACTACTTAAGCAATATATATATTTTACATTTTATGTCTCATGTGCATAATTTTATTTTTAATAGTCTTCGTTCAGTATTATTTTTCTTATACTAGAAAACATAAGACCAATGGTTGATTATATTTATTAGACTTCATTTACATGAGGTGCTTATTATAAGTATGCCATTAACAATGGCATTGTTATTAACTAAATATAATTAACATTCTGAATGTTAGTCTTTTCTTAATTCACTGAAACACATGCCCACTTAAAATTATTAGCCAAATCTTTAGAAATTATGAATAAACATAATACAGAACTCAGGCTTTAATGTCTAGGTATGCTTACAGTTTTATATAAGTTTCTGTGTAATATGTATTTGAAAGCTCGTCCCAATGTAGAAAAAGAATTTCCAGAACATTCACGTGATCTTTAATATCTGTTCCAGTGTGCAGAAGAATTATGTTATCTTTATAATGTTTCTGTATATAAATGGGTGTGTTTACTATTTACCTGGATCTTATCTCCTTTTATAAGTTGTTTCATTCCCTGTGGTTGTAGTCTATATCCTTCAAACTAACTTTCTGTAGATGTATAATTTGTAGTTTAAAGCAGTTTACATGGAGTTCAGGTTTTGAAGTAAAAGAAATGGTGCATTTTGCTGCCCTCCTGTGGACTATAGAGCTTAACACTTCAAGTGTGGGAAGGGTCTTTGCCGGTATTACAGTTACTATCTTGAGTCTCCCAAAAGGAAGTGAGTTATATTTTTGAGGTTGTAAATTTAAGTTTAGGTCATGGTACTGCTTCCTTTTTGCTCTCTGTGTAGTGTGGGGACACCCACTGAAAAGCATCATATTTTGCGATCTCTTATCTACACGTGGGGTTGGAAAGTTATATTTAAACATCTTTGTATACAGGCTTCATTCTGCATCAGAAGCTTACTATGGTTTCCTGTACTCACAACACTGAGGACACAGGATTATGCACACCAACAAAAAGTATGAGGGATGAGCAAGATGGGGTCTGTTTTTTCTAGCCCCCACTAGTTAGCAAACAAGATATTTTTTAATACGATTTATCACTGCAGTTATATATGTCTCCTGATAGGAACTGAAGGGGGCTAACTTTTTGTTCAAAATACTTTGTGTGTTATAAGTTAGGCAAGTTCCCTGGATGTTGTCTTTTACATCTTCAGTTTCCATTCATTGTTGCAGATGTTTTGGGAGATATTTCAGTTTTTGACATTAAGCTTTGCTATCTCTTTTTTTATATATGATTTTTATTTTTTTACATTATAGTTGATTTACTGTGTTCTGTCAGTTTCTACTGTACAGCAAAGTGATCCAGTCATATATATATATATATATGTATGTATTCTTTTTCTGACATTATCCTCCATCATGTTCCATCATAGGTGACTAGATACAGTTCCCTATGCTATATAGCATTTGCTATCTCATATAGCAATCATTTTCTTGACTCTTTCCCACTCAAAAATATTATTCTTTTTTTTTTCTGTCTTTTTAGGGCCACACCCACAGCATATGGAGGTTCTCAGGTTATAGGTCAAATCGGAGCTGTAGCTGCTGGCCTACACCACAGCCACAGCAACACCAGATCTGAGCCGTGTCTGTGACCTACACCACAGCTCACAGCAACACTGGATCCTTAACCCACAGCCACAAGGCAAGGGATTGAACCTATGTCTTCATGGATATTAGTCAGATTCGTTTCCGCTGAGCCACGATGGGAACTCCCAGAAAATTCTTTATGTGCCCTGTGAACCAACTAGTTGAAAAGAATTCCCAGTTTTGGAATTTTTGTTTCAAACAATGAGAACCAAGTATTTAAAACCTTTAACAGATTTAATCATTGAATTATTTGTTTTACTCAGTTCCATGGCCTGATAGAAATAAAGAAATTGAGCCTGGTAATCACTAGAAAAGAGCATCAGTGATATTTAAAAATACATATGACCGAGGATATGTGGTTCTATGTGTATGCTCATTTGGGTTTTTCTCCCTCTTTTTTTCTTTCAGTATTATTACTAGTAGTTGAATTTGTTTCATACTAAACTATTATGCTCTTTGACCAAGAAAATCTCAGTAATGTTACTTTTCCTTTTTTTAAAATTTTATAGTTGATTTACAATGTTATGCCAGTTTCTGCTGTACAGCAAAGTGACCCAGTTTTATATATGACTGGATATATATATATTTTCCTTATGTTTTCTTCCGTCATGGTCTATCCCAAGAGATTGGATATGGTTTCCTGTGCTATCCAATAGGACGTTATTTTTTTCTTAACCACCAAAGTTTATTTAGCATGATCTTGAAAATGTGGGGGAAATTTAAATCACATTTTTCATAGCTATTGAAAAGAGCACAGCCTTGGATTTCTGTCTTCTCCTTTAGTTGCTTTTTATAACAACAAACCTAAATTTGCCATTTAAAACTTGCCACTCTCAAAGCACTTTAGCTGTCAGGCATTATTTAATAACCCAGTCAGATCACAAATATCCCAGGTGACGATTATAAAAAATAAAAATGCAAATCAGATTTCAGGGAAAGAGCTATAGGTTAGTAGCAGCTGATAGGATGGGTACCTGGTGTTGAGCAAGACTTCTGATTCCTGGTACACTCAATAGTATAGCCGATTTCCCTCAGTGATATAAAATACAGCTAGGAGAAAGCCTCACATGCACAAAACAAGCAATTCACGACTTCTGTCTCACTGTACAATGCCTAAAAGCTATAAATGCTAAAAATTGGGAGAGAGCTGGAAACCACGTTTTATCATGTGCAAAATGGCAAAGTGGAAGTGAATTCCTCCAGGTGACTTTAATGTGACATAAAGCAAAAGCAAATAGTGTGTACTATCATGTATTTTTCTATACTTTTCATTTGATTTAGTACATTGGCCATGTATACTTAGATGTAGGTAGATAAGCTCAAATTAAAGTCTTAATCCCAAACCCCTGAAGTAGGTCTACAATTAGGCAACTAGAGAACTTTCTTAGTCACATCTATAAGGCCTTCCAAAATATTCTGTGGTAGAAGGACTTCAGTGGCCTTTTTTAAAAAACCTTGGTTTAAATAGCATACTTGGAGTTCCCGTCGTGGCGCAGTGGTTAACGAATCCGACTAGGAACCGTGAGGTTGCGGGTTCAGTACCTGCCCTTGCTCAGTGGGTTAACGATCCGGCGTTGCCGTGAGCTGCGGTGCAGGTGGCAGATGCGGCTCGGATCCCGCGTTGCTGTGGCTCTGGCATAGGCCGGTGGCTACAGCTCCGATTTGACCCCTAGCCTGGGAACCTCCATATGCCGCGGGAGCGGCCCAAGAAATGGCAAAAAAAAAAGACAAAAAATAAATAAATAAATAAATAAATAAATAGCATACTTACTACCCAAACCAGTATAGAGACAGTTCCTAACCTTTGTCCTTATATCTAAGTCCTATGAGATACTAGGCTCAAGTCTTTCCTAATCATGGAATAACTAGGATCTTGCGTTCTCATTTAAAGATATTGTCCTTATTATTCACTTTGTCTGAGGAGCAAAAAAGACCAAGTAGCTTTTGACACATTATTAGCTTCAGCTTTGCATTATGTCTTTGCTCCAGGAAAAAGGGAAAGCCTGAAGCAACAAGTACTTCTGATGGTAGGTCCCTTTCCCATTATTCATATCTCTGTACCTCCATTTGTAGTTTGGGAAGGAGGACCAGAGTTAAGGTCTATAGATTTTCCAAGTAGTTTTTTTTCCTTGACATCAGCAGGTGACCAGTCACTTGCAGCTGGAGAAAGGAGAGGTAGATATAAACCACGACGGTTGTGAGTAGCTAGGAAATCTAAGCCCTCCCCTGTCCCCAGCCCCCAACCCTCTGTGGGCTTATTCTAGGTCTTAAGAATTGAGTGAAGCCACATCATTGCAAAGTGCATGGTTGACTTGAATAGGTGTGCTTAGTTTAAGCTCACTGACCACATAAGGACTCTTAATATCATTCCTTTTTTTTCCCCCCTGTCATTTACAAAGTCAATGGAAATTGTACCAAACTGTGACATACGATAATGCTACTGTGGGTAGCCTGTTTTCTTTACCACATACACCCTGTTTTCCTGCTTCTGTGTTTGCTTATGTTGTTTTCTCTAGCTCTTCCCCATAACCTTTTCTCCAGTGTTCCCCACACACAGATTCTAATCTTGCTCATCCTTCAAGGCCCACTTTCTGCCACATGCCTTACCTGATCCCTTAATTATAAGTAATTCATAACCAGCCATTCTACCTTTGGCTCTTGTGACTTGCCATACAGTTACTTGTGAGTTTCTTGTGTACAAGACACAACTCTCATACAGGACTTATCCAGCTTATTGGAAACAGGGACCAATCCTTGTTTCATCTTCATACCTTGGCCCACCATGCATTCCACACCCTCCCTCCAATGGTTAGCCCATAGAATGTACTCAAATGGCAAATTTGATGGTACGAGTTTGAACTACTGAGAATATCTAGTAATAAAGGGTAATTAACTTGTATCCACCCACCGTTTACTTAAAATGCTTCATATCAAACCCCCACTCAACATGCATATATAGATAGAGATCTTCTTTTAAGGTCTGCAACTCCCACACCATAGAAGGGAGAAGAAAAAAGAAATTATGTTGTTTCACTTGTCCGTAGAAGATGACACATCTAATAGATAGCCTGTACTCTCACCTCCTGTCTGTACTGTTTTTCATGAAAGTTACAAACAAATGTCCTTGTTAACCCTCATTGAAAAACATGGGTAAATCAGTAAGTGAGAGAAAATCTTCTAGATTTGTTTCCCCAGCCTTCTTGCTTGAAACAAATTTCCCTAGGCTGAGGTAAGCAAGAGATTTAACTTTAACGATAATGTTAATAATAACAGCAGCAGTGACAGCTATGGCAGTTCAGCAGCTACAGCAGTTAATTTTCTTTTTCAGTATTGTTTCTGCATGGGAAAATCTTTCATGGTAAACTTCCAGTAAATGTTTGAATTCCCTTGTACAAAGATCTAACCTGACCTTTCACATTTCTAGAGGAAGTTATAGCTGTGGAGAGTTTAGATTCCATTACTGGAAGTCATTTCTTCCACAGCCTACGTGTCACAGTATCTGTATCTCAACTGGTGCTGGCTTTGCTCCCTGTGCTTTAGTCACTTAAGGGAAGTTCACTTGGCAAGACAAAGAGGCCAGATTTATGGCTAGTTCTCCTTTTTCTCCTCTAAAAAGAGGCAAGATGTATAGGTCTATAGAAACCAGTGTATTTCAGATTCTCCCACCATGTGTGAAGAGAGTGTTCCCTAGGATAGAATTTAACTCTAGAATATGTGGTAAAAGGGAATCAATCTCTCCATCCCTCTCTCCTCACCCTTCTCCCCCTCACCACCCCCCCCCCCCCGGCCTCCACCCTCTCCCCTCATTTGTTTTTGAGGTCACACGCTTTCCTTTCTTAAACTCACTTCTGACTCATACATCTCACCATGAAGGAATGCCTGTGTAATCCTGAGGTTGCTGATTTCAAGTCTTCAACATGATCTGTTTTCTCTCTGGCATTGCTGCACTTTTAAGGTCAGTCAGTACATAACCATTACTTTGAAACTTCCCACAAAGAATTTCACTCAGCAGTAATTGCTGAATAAGAACGAGTCTTAAGACACCATTACTTTCATCTTTCAAAGTGGAGGGCAACACAGGCAAAGGAGGTGAGGCAAGTTCACGTGACTTGGGTGCATTCATCAGCAACCTAGGTTTCACCCAGATTCAAGAAGTTTGGTATGCTAATGTTCATGATGGTTCAGCAGTGGGGCTGCCTGTGACTCCTCTAACTGTAGGACAGTAGCTTATCTCTCCATTTCAGATAAAGAACCTAAACACGGAGAAGTGAATGATTTGCCCAAGTTCATATGCTAAGGCTACAGCTAAGGCAGGATTTGAGTTCATACCATGGAATACTCTTAGAACAAAGTCTGCCAAGACTTTGTTACAACTTCTGGAGGTGGAAATCATAAAGGAATCTGTTCCCAGTAAGATTTCTTACTTCTTCAGATATGCCTCACGTGCCACCCACAGTTAAAGTTTCCTGGTAATATTTTAAAGTAATCTGCAGAGCACTGTTGAATAACTGAAAGATACAGTTTTGTTCACTTCACAATTTATTATACTATCTTTGCTTAAAAAACGTTTATCTCACTAGAGAAATAAATATCAAATTGGGGTAGCTAAAACTGTAGTAAAAGAAAACATTCAATTTGTTTCTAAGTTAACCTGTTTATGAAAAAAAATTGTTTTAGAGTTGCATAATTTGAGTGCAGTTGAGTAGAAAGGTAAGGAGAAAGACAAACACTATAAAAAGTCACTCATCTCTCTTAAGAGAACGGTATGATCTATATTTTCCATCTAGGTACCTTCTATTTAATTTTATGTATCAGAATGCTTCCTATAAGGTAATTTTCTGATAGGTAGAAGAAAGGACACTTTAGAGTATGACATAATCCCATTAGAACAGGAATGATAGGAATATCTTTAGACCATTTTTCATAAATTGAAATTTGAATTTTTATTCCCATTGCAAATTATTATTTGTGTCTTAGAAATTCATTATATAATAAGCACGGGAGTACACTTCCCTGTTGTATGGGGGAGGGGGAAGGGGAGAGTGTGCTAGAGGAAGAAAGATTTGTGGGAAGACAGAAGCAAAAATAGCAACCTACCACGAATTGTTGAGCAGCAAAGAGGCAAGTGTTGAGTAACTAAACGTAGATTCTATAGTGCATTTTCATCTTGGAAGGCAGTGGATTCACACTATCTATTAAAAATGTCCTTCAGGGAGTTCCCGTCATGGCACAGTGGTTAACGAATCCGACTAAGAACCATGAGGTTGCGGGTTCGGTCCCTGCCCTTGCTCGGTGGGTTAATGATCCGGCGTTGCCGTGAGCTGTGGTGTAGGTTGCAGACTTGGCTCAGATTCCGAGTTGCTGTGACTGTGGTGTAGGCTGGCAGCTACAGCTCCAATTCAGCTCCTAGCCTGGGAATTTCCATATGCCATGGGTGTGGCCCTGGGAAAAAAAAAAAAAAGCAAAAAAATAAAATGTCCTTCAGAGAATGCAGAGTGGTCTGTGAGGCTAATATTTAAATGTTTTAGATATTTTATGATTTAGATGTGCTGAGCAGTTTAATCTGAATTAATTGCTGTTTTCTTCTGAATGACTGGTAGAAATAACTCTATACTACATCTCCTACACACACATGTTGGAAGTTGAACTTAGGCAAATAACTTTGATATCTTCTTCTTTTTCTTTCTAGGGCCACTCCTGCAGCATATGGAAGTTCCCAGGCTAGGGGTCAAATTGGAGCTGCAGCTGAGACCTACACCACAGCCACAGCAACAGAGGATCCAAGCCAAGTCTGCAACCTATGCCGCAGCTTGCAGCAACACCAGATCCTTAACCCACTGAGCAAGGCCAGGTAATGAACCCACATCCTCATGGATGACAATCAGGTTCTTAACCCACTGAGCCACGGCAGGAACTCCCATAACCTTGATAACTTCTAAGAACCAGTTGCTCATTCTAGAAATTCAAGGTTGGCTATAGCTAAAAGACCTTGTTAAAGAGATTACATTGAGATAACTTCCTATTCTTTTGCAACTTTTAGGGAAACAGCAATAATAATAATAGCAGCATACCATGTGCTCAACAAAGGTCTGTTTGCATTTAATCTCAACAATGAAGTAGATACTATTATTAAACTCAATTTGCAGATGATAAAACAGATAAAGAGATTTAAAACAAACATGAGTTCCCATGGCTCAGTGGTTAACGAACCCGACTAGCATCCATGAGGACACGGGTTCGATCCCTGGCCTCGCTCAGTGGGTTAAGGATCTGATGTAGCTGTGAGCTGTGATGTGGGTCGAAGATGTGGCTCAGATCCCGAGTTTCAGCAGCTCTGGCATAGGCTGCAGCTACAGCTCTGATTCGACTCCTCGCCTGGGAACCTCCATATGCTGCTGGTGCCGCCCTAAAAAACAAAAATAAAGAGTAAACAAACAACAACAATAACAACAACAAAAACCACTTGCCCTGCTACGAAACTAGAAGCTAGTAGAAATGTGATTTGAACTCACTTAGTCTGGCTCCAGACTGTGCTCTTACCCACTGTGTTCTAACACTAAAAGAATTACACAAGTCTGTCAATAGTTTTACTTGGCTCACTCTAGTTACTTGGCTCTTACAAGGTTCTGATGCCTCTCAGTTTTGTGTCATTTCTTTATTATAACTAACCCTAAAGAATCTAAAGGAACCCTGAAGCCATTCCTATTCCAGCCAGGAATCTCTTAACCAACTTATGCGATTCAGAAGGGAAGAAGTATTTTTAACAAGTAAGTGCTTATCCAACTCTAGTTAGAAAATAAATATTATTGGACCTTTATAAATAGAATTATCATGAGAAGGTAAGAGATTTCCTTAACCTTGGTCATGATAGGAGTTCCTAAGAACTTAGTTTATTCTGAAAATCTGCTTAGCCACAGGATAAATTGTGCCTTTATCCCATAGGAGACTTAAGCTTTGACAAGGTGTATTAAATATTTAGTTGTTTTCCAGAACATCCTTATAGGGTAGGTTAATATTAATAACCCAATTTATGTAGGCAGTATTCTAACAGCAGAAAAGGATGTTGCTATGTCTAAGATCTCATAGCTGTTCTAGAATCAGAAATACACTCTGGAGTTTCAAGCTTAGTTGGTATTAGCTTATATTCTCTTACATCTATGAAAAACAAGACTGCCAGGATTTGAAATAGGTGCTAAATGCTTTGCAAGCAAGTATAGAGCATTAAGCAGAGAAGAGTGTTCCCATTTTCACTTGGGACCTTGTTATCTAAAGCATTTCATTTAAATCTTTAAATCATGTAAAAAGAAAAAAAAATAGCTCTCAAAATTAGTCTAAGTCATATAATGTCCTCACTTTTGAGTCAGCAAAAAATAATAGCCATAGCATGGAAGATTGACTTGTTACTTTTTAGATGTCTTTCCATTTTTCCTTCTCTAACATTTTCTTGTTTTTTTAATGAGAATATCATCTCTACCTTGCTGGGAAGAAATTTTTTCCACATAGGCAACATCTTTAGTTCCCCTTTTGAGCTGGAGTAGACCTATATCATACTCCTAAGAGCAGAAACTTCTATTTTTCCTCAAGTTCTTCAGTTCTCCCTCAGACAGTTAGAAGGAGTAATTTAAAAATTAGCCAATAGGACTTTCTATTGCTAGCCTAGATAATCGTGGAAATCATACCAGAATGCTAAACCAGTCTGTTTTTAACTGTCAGCTTAAGAAAATTCATATTAATAGTTCTAATTTTAAAGCATGTAGTTTTTACTTGATCATTTTGATTCTGCCTACTTCTAAGAAATATTCTAACTTAAACTCGTTATTCTTCCTTTAATTCCCCCCTCCCTTTTTCTGCCCTCTTCCTTAGAGGAGTTGGTCCCAGTTTCCTGAGATGGAGGGCAAGACATTCTTAGAATGCACAAGGCTTGCTCTGGGAAGGGTTAGGTTTGAGGTCATGCAGGAGGACTAATTTTAGCTTCAAGATCTTTTGCACATCATAGCTTGTAAATTACCTATAAAGCATTTTTAAATATTGCAGACATTTTAAAAGATGAAACCAATTAAATTTTTATAATGGGAAGAGGGTAGGAGGAAAAATAAGAGATGCAAAGGTTGGAGGAAGAAATCACTGGCAGAAAACACAGCTAGAATTTCACTTGTTAAAGGTTAAAAGTTTGTCCTTTTGCATTACTCAGCCTGTGTCAAAATGAAAAATGCTTTAAAGGCAAATTCACCAAAGTTGAAGGCAGAGAATATTCACTGGGAATAACGTATGCTTTAAAATCTTCAGTATTATTGTCTGCTTTTAATAGTCATGCTTATTTATATCCCAATTAAGAATTGTCTCTGAGAAGTGTGCTGTTCTTCATAGTTTTAGTCAGTTTGGTGTGTAAAATTGTCTGTTGTCTTTGCTCTGTTTTATTTATTTATTTATTTGTCTTTTTAGGGCTGCACCCACGGCATATGGAGGTTCCCAGGGTAGGGGTCAAATCAGAGCTGTAGCCACTGGCCTACACCACAGCCACAGCAACGTGGGATTGAGAGCCGCATCTGTGACCTACACCACGGCTCATGGCAACACCAGATCCTTAACCCAATGAGTGAGGCCAGGGATTGAACCTACCTCCTCAGGTTCATTTCCACTGACCCACCACGGGAACTCCTTGCTCTGTTCTATTTTAATGCTCTTCTGTTTGGTTTTCCCATACTAACTTGCATATACCAGATGGTGAAGAGAGAAGTAGAGGCAAATCAGCAACCTCTGTCCTTTCAGGAGAATCCAGAGAAAGAAAGTGACTACCATTTCTCATGGCTTCTTTTCTGTTAGCCCTCCAGGACTCACACACTCGCTTTGCCTTCCATCTCTAGCAATTTGTCCTTCTTATTGTCTCCCAAACACAAATAAGAATCCCCTTTCCTGTTGCTTTGCTCAACACATTGTTCTTCCCTGCCTAGAATGCCACCTTCCCTACTTTTTCTGCAAAAGGGGTAGGATTAATGAGATGAAAGCCAAGAAGCTTTGTAGTAACATAGAACTGATTCATATCCCAGTCTACCACTTAATTTGCTGTTAGATCTTGGGCAAGATATTTAACTTCACTGAGATTCAGTTTCCTGATTTATAAAAGTAATATTTCACAGGGTGTTTTTGAGGGGTAAGTGGAAGAAAAAATAAAGAGTACTCAACAAGTATTGGTTCCCCGGGGTTCTCTTGTAGCACAGAGGGTTAATTAAGCATTATGCACTGTCACTACAGCAGCTTGGGTTGCTATTGCGGTACAGGTTCAGTCCCTGGCCTGGAAACCTTCACATACCACAAGGTGCAGCCAAATATTACCTTTTTTTTAGTTCCCCTTTTTAGGCTCTCTGTTTTTAAGTCTTAAAATATTCTTCAGAATTCAAGTTCTGCCTATTCAGAGCTTATTCTCTGAAGCATTTATTTGGCACAGTAGGCTACCTCATTATTGTTTGTTGTATTTACTGTCTCCCCAAGTTGTTTGTAAGTTTATTGAGAGCAAAAGCTCTCTTGAAACAGAGAATCTTTAGTTTCTGATGTAGCCTTGTTGAAAATGATAGCCTTAGATGTGTGATAGTGTAGATTGAAAAATGGAAAGTGACCCCCTAAGCATCCAGTCCCCTTTCTTTAAACTAGTAAGTTGGGAACGGTCTCGAGTCCATTATATTTTCTGGTAGCATAAAGGAAAATGGCTTGAGAAGTACTTTCCTAAATTATGGAATCTAAAAGGGAGTCATCAGATCCAGAAAGAGACTTCTTGTACTTTCATAGCTGTGAAGACAGCTTGACTGGGTACGTACATCTCTTTGAGACAACATTCTCTTTTTAAAAAAAGAAAAACTTTTAGAGTATGTTTGGATATTCTGATAAAGGAGGAAAGTTACCTACACACCCTTACCCAGAGAATTGTCCTCTCAGAGGCATGTGGGCTTCCACTGAACATGCATCTTCGGTAGTAACACATGTGGAACATAAGAGAAGAAGAGACCTCTTCAGCCAGCCAGATCCCCACCACAGCAGACGTAAGGGCCCAGTAACACAGTCCCCTATGCAGAGAATGACCAGGTGGAGCTGGATAGTGGCTCTCTGCCCCTATTTATACACAATCCTTAATAAGATCAAAGCTCTTGGACTCCTGGGAAAATTGTCATAAGGGTCATGCTCACTATACATCAGAAAGTATCAAGGAGTGCTGTGATTACATTCAAGATGTGACATTTTATGCTTGGGTAAATCTTTAATCCATGATCAGATCTTGTTTTCCAAAAGAAAGAGAGGCTACCTTTGTGCTCTGGCAGTCTTAAATGTGGATTCTTTGCCACCGTCACCCCAAGTGCTTGGTTTTTAACTTGTAATCCTTTACCTTTTGGTATAGCTTTCATTTTAGGCTCCAGTGCAGGAATGGTATGTTTCTCTGCTATAATTCATCTATCTCCAGCCCTATTCAGATACTAATCCATCATTTCTCACCTTCAAAAAGCAAACAAAAGGAAAACCATTTTTTATGATGTTTTATGTTTCAGAGAAGTGTTTCGCAATCATTCATTATGAATAGAATGAGATCTTGGGACTTGATCTTTGGTGTTATAGTTTGGTTTTTTTTTCTCCTCAATACTTGGTTCTTACAATAGCCTAACAGATAAAACTTGAATTTCAGTGCAAAATCTTGAATCACAATAATGACCTGGATTTGGGCACTCTAGCTCACTGATTTTTGTGTGTTCTGCTGGGAAAAAACTGAGACTGTCACCTTTTTGCTCTTCCTGATACTTAGGGACCTTGAGCTGTGGGACTACACAAGAGAGAGTTTCTAATGTGTTCTATCTGTGTCTCTTGTCATTGAGGTAATTGTCATGAGAAAACCCTGGACAGCAACCATGACAAACAGAAATATTTTGACAACTCACAGTCACTGGATGCCGCTGAAGAAGAGCCCTCTGAGACAGGAACAGAGGAAGACCCTGTGCTTTCTGTTGAGAATTCAGGGAGGGACTCAGATGTCCTTAGACTTGAAAGTAAGTTGATTTGACCTGAGCTCTGCTTCTGGGGTAAAATCAACTCTCAGGCTTTAAGCTTAGACTTTGCTCTGCTCTCAAGCATTTGTTTCCTTTTTAACAGTCACTTCCTATATTATAGAATCATGAGGATGACCCTCGGAATGTGAGGCAGAAGACAGACTATAATGTAAAAATGCTCTTCACACTTCTTTTTTTTTTCTCTACCTCAACATCTTTTTGGAGGACAAATTTGATTTATTTACCAGTCTTTCTTCTTAATGTCATTAGTCTATTGAGTAAGTCATGGGGGAAAAAGCCAGTTGTATTTACACTAACCTAATAAAATTTGATTTACACTAACCAAATAAATATTTGGAATAATGGGCATACCTACCAGGCCTTCTCAAATTCTATTTTATGACCACATTTGGAGCTGTGCTTTGTTGAGAAATTCTTAAGATTATCAGTCAATTTATAATCTCCAAAACAAGTGACTTCTTTTTAGTGTTCACCCTCCTCAGCCTCTTCACTGCCTCTGGAAGTGTACACACCTTCCCACTAGAAACTCTCCTTCTCCTCTTGGCTTTTGCGCAGCCAGTTGCTCTTGGTTCTCTTTCTGTCCTCGGAATATCTCTTTTCAGTTTCATTCACTTATTCTTTACTTTACCCTTTATTTTTTTTACCCCAGGATCTTAACTTTGGTTTTCATTTCTTTGTCCTCTGTCTTCTCTTGGTGTTCAGATACTTTGGAGAATACCAGTGACTCTAAATCTGTGTTTTCAGCCAAATATTCTCTATGATTCCAGATCTTATTTCTGTGTTTTAATGGTCTCTTTATCCGGATGTGCCACAGGCACTTCAAATTTAACATATCCAAAACTGAGTTTGTCCTCATTTTGCCCTATATCGTGAACTGCTGCTAATTCCTATATTCCAGCTCCCTGTTATGGCGCAGCTCACCCAGTCATCACCATATCCAGTCAGTACCTAAGACCTATTAAGTTTATCATCTCTTCATCTATCCCTCTCCACTGCCTGAATTTAGACTTTCTTCATTCCTTCCTGGGCTATCACAATGGCTTCATGATTGGCTTTCCTATATCTAGTCCCATACATCAGTTTATGTATGGAGGGAGAGAGATGGGGGGTATGTATGTGCATGTAGGAGAAAGAGAGATAATGCATATAAATTTGTGTACAATTTTAAAAACAAAAGCAACCCCATTACCAATGTATTGTGTGTCTAAAAAGTTGTTTCTAAATCAGATCTGATCTGTTAAGTTGCCTGTATTTAAAATTTTCAGTGGCTCTCTTACCTTCAGGAAGAATCCAAATGTCTTAACGTGGAATATGAGGCAGTTTGGCCCTTGAGTCTGTCTCAGCTGTACCATCTACTAGTGCTCTACATAGCAGGAAGTACAAATCTTTTATTATTCCCTCACATGCCTTGCTGCTTTGAGCCTCCACACCTTTGCCCAGGCTGGGAATGGCCCCTGCATACTCTTTGCTTTTCTTTTTCTTTTATTTTTATTAAAATATGGTTGATTTAACGAGTTCCCATCATGGCTCAGTGGTTAACGAATCCGACTAGGAACCATGAGGTTGCGGGTTCGATCCCTGGCCTCGCTCAGTGGGTTAAGGATCTGGCATTGCTGCGAGCTGTCGAGCTGTGGTGTAGGTTGCAGACACAGCTTGGATCTGGCGTGGCTGTGGCTGTGGTGTAGGTGGGCGGCTACAGCTCCGATTAGACCCCTAGCCTGGGAACCTCCACATCCGCAGGTGCCGCCCTGGGAAAGACAAAAAGACAAAAAAAATAGATTTAAAGTGTTGTGTCAATTTCTGTTGTATAGCATGGTGACCCAGTCATACATATAAATACATTCTTTTTCTCATACGACCTTCCATCATGTTCTGTCCCAACAGATTGGATATAGTTCCCTGTGCTGTACAGGAGGACCTCATTGCTTATCCATTCTAAATGTAATAGTCTGCCACTCTTTGCTTTTTATAGACAACTCCTGTGCATCTTCAAGATCCAGCTCAAATGTCATCCCCTCTGTGAAGGATTCACAAAGGTCTCCAGGCATTTAGTTGTTCTGTTTGCTGTCTTACTTTTAGTCAAGGCACATAATATTAGTTGCTTGCATGTCTTACATCCCATCAGACTGTGGGCTTCTTATATATTGTGTTCTATATAACTTTGTATTCCTGCATACGGTAAATATTCGTTAGTGATGAAATGTGAACTTTGCCTTCCTGGGTAAATTGGATTAACATATTCAGCAATTACAAAATCGTGTATTTCCTTCTAAATGGTATTGTGTGTGTGTGTGTGTATATATATATATAGTATATAAATAAAAGGTCTATGAGAAGCAAGCTAAACCTCAAAGGGGAAGATTGTGACCTTTATTTTTGCAGGTTTAGAAAATTAGTTTCCTCAATTCTACCAGAAATCATTGGACTTTGAGAAAATTAATTTCCCACTTATCAACTCAAAAGACATTGATTTTTAAGCCAGATGGCTAGTTTGTTTAATCACAAGAGGGTTACTCCTCCCTGCTGCCTGGCAGCCTCATGTCTCTTTCTGGCGTCAGGCAGGTACCCACACAAACAAATGAACATCAAAGGTTGTTTGATAAACTCAGAATCAGCACAGATGAAACTGAGTCATGTTAAGGGCTGTTTTTTCAGTTTATAGAAACTGTCCCTGTTCCAGTACAACTTGATAATGACCAGAATACTCATGACTACCGAATTAGTCTTTTCCTAGGACAGTTTCGAATGAAACCCAACCGAATCTTATTCTTTGTCTCTTCATTTTCTGAATACAACATTGCTCAAAACAGATAACCTCGGGTTTCGATTAAGTTTCTTTAGTTCCATGTTTCCCATGCAGTTCCATTCTGTCCCTATGCTGGGGCTACAGTGTAGTTGCCCTGACTGGGACTAGGTGTTTGCCAGGTCCCTTTAATATTGTGCAGACTCTTAGGGTGGATTCCTTTCCACATTTCTAATTTAATTCTAATATGATGGTGAATCTTTACTAGTTTTACTCTTAGGTTCTAACTTTTCTTTATCATACGAAAAGAAGGGAGTACCTTCTTTTTTTCCTTAAATACTGACAAGTCCACAGGTACCACAGTTGTGATAGAAGTTGGTATGTTTATACCAGCCGACTTCCTATATAGTATGCTTAAGAATCAGAAAAACTATTTTTTAATGCAGATAGTACAGTTAAATAAAAGTCAACCATAGACATTAAAGAATTTTTGAAAACTGTTTTTGGAGGAAAATTTGAAGAAACACAAGTTAAGCCCTCTCCAGTAACCATAAATTATTATGATAATCACTACATTTTTGTGGTGCTTACAAAGTGTTATGAATTGAATTAAGTCTTAACATTGTGACATAGATATTATTATTAAGCCCATCTTATAGATGAGAAAAATTGAGATACAGGGAAGTTAGGTACCTTGCCTTATATCTTCAGCAGGTAGCATATAACTAACTAAAACTCATCCTCAGGCCTTCTGTTTCCATAACTGTGTCATTTGCCTGTGGCTCTTAGAAATAGGGGTTTGATAGATCAGAACTTTATTTTTTCTTTCATTTTCTTTCTTTTTTCTTTTTACAGGCACACTTGCAACATATGGAAGTTCCCAGGCTAGGGGTCGAATCAGAACTGCAGCTGCAGGCCTGCATCACAGCCACAGAAACATGGATCCTAGCCACATCTACAACCTACACTGCAGCTTACTGCAACACCCGATCCTTAACCTACCAGTCGAGGCCAGGGATCAAACTTGCATCCTTACAGAGACTAATCAGGTTCTTAACCTCCTGAGTCACAATGGGAGCTACAGAACTTTATTACTATTATTATTATTTTATTATTATTATTATTATTTTGCTTTTTAGGGCTGTACCCACGGCATATGGAGGTTCCCATGCTAGGGGTCAAATTGGAGCTGCAGCTGCCAGCCTACACCACCGCCATAGCCACAGCCACAGCAATGCAGGATCCAAGCCACATCTGCAACCTAGGGGTCAAATCAGAGCTGCAGCTGCAGGCCTACACCACAGCCACAGCAATACAGGATCCAAGCTGCATCTGAGGCCTACACTGCAGCTTAATGCAACACCAGATCCTTAACCCACTGAGTGAAGCCAGGGATCAACGCTTGTCCTCATAGATACTAGTCAGATTCGTTTCCACTGCACCACAACAGGAACTTCAAAACTTAATTTTTTTAATTGGTAAAGTCATTTTTAAAGAAAACGAGTACCTACTATTACCATTATTTTATAAAAGATTTTAATGTCAAAAAGGTACAAAGGCAGTCTTAGAATAAAGGTCAGTATTTCTCAAAAATGAACACTGGCAACTTTATACCAACAAATGTATAGCTGGACGTGTGTGTGTGTAGTATAACTTTAGATACATGTTCCTTTTTTGTTTCTCATTTTGCTAAGGATTGGTTAAAATTGTGTCACCAGTTGACATTTGAAAAATCACTACTTTAATGCCTCATCATCTGATCCACAGTTCTTTCCTGGGAAACTATCTGTGGAAGGAAGAGCGCAGGTTTTGTAGTCAGAGATAATGTTATCATGTCCTGGCTCTACCACCTACTATTGTTTAATTTAAAAATAAACAAACCAGGAGTTCCCGTCGTGGTGCAGTAGTTAACAAATCTGACTAGGAACCATGAGGTTGCAGGTTCGGTCCCTGCTCTTGCTCAGTGGATTAACGATCCGGCGTTGCCATGAGCTGTGGTGTAGGTTGCAGACGCAGCTCAGATCCTGCGTTGCTGTGGCTCTGGCATAGGCTGATGGCTACAGCTCCAATTAGACCCCTAGCCTGGGAACCTCCATATGTCGTGGGAGCGGCCCAAGAAATAGCAAAAATAAAAAAAAATTTTTTTAAATAAATAAAAATTAAAAATTAAAAAAATAAACCAAAAAAAAAAAAAGCCTCAGCGTACTCTTGAGTATTTAAATTAAATAACTTACAAAAACATTTATTTTAGTGCCTGGTACACAGATGGAACTCAGTAAATACTCTCTTCTACAAACACAGGCATGAGTCTGCTGCTTCCCAGCTTAAAGCCTGCTCGTGAGCCAAGTCCTCACATGTACATACACATAGTATCTGCTCAGTAAATGTCAGGAGAGGAGGCCCTGGCATATTTGTACAAGAGTTGTTACAGGAGCAATTCCATATTTGCTTTTTTAGGTTATCTTGTTGGAATTACCTGTTTTCTCTTGCTATCCTGACCCAGCTAAAAGAAGGAAGGGTACTATTGGTGAAAATGAAAACTCATGATTGTTTTCTTCTCAGAAGTGAATCATTTCCGACCTACCTTAGCATGAGCGATTTAATCTAAGCCTTTTGTGCTTTCTCATTACTGACTTGAAATTTTGTGCCATTGTTTATGTGTTGTCTTTAATCCACAGCTTTATACTCTGACTTCAAAAAAGAGATCACTGCCTTTTTTAAAAATTAAAGTATAGTTGCTGTACAATATTATATGCTACAGATTGACAATTTTTACAGGCCATACTCCATTTATAGTTATGATAAAATATTGGCTGCACTCCTCATGTTGTATCCTTGTAGCTTATTTTGTACCTAATAGTTTGTACCTCTTCATCTCCTATTCCTGTATTGCCCCTCCCCTCTCCCCACTGGTAACTTCTAGTTGGTTCTCTGTGAGTCTGCTTCTTTTTTGTAATAGTCACTACTCTGTTATATTTTTTAGAGCCCACATGTAAGAGATATCATACAGTATTTGTCTTTCTCTGTCTTATTCCACTTAGCATAATGCCCTCTAGGTCCATCCATGTTGCTCCAAAGAAGACACTAGAACTCAAGACAGAGTTGCCCAAGGTCCTATGGTGGTGGAGTCCTAATTTGAAACTAAATTTATCCAATTCCATAGTATACTCTCTTATTTTTATTTATTTATTTATTTTTGTCTTTTGTCTTTTTTGTTGTTGTTGTTGCTATTTCTTGGGCCGCTCCCACGGCATATGGAGGTTCCCAGGCTAGGGGTTGAATCGGAGCTGTAGCCACCAGCCTACGCCAGAGCCACAGCAACGCGGGATCTGAGCCGCGTCTGCAACCTACACCACAGCTCACGGCAACGCCGGATCGTTAACCCACTGAGCAAGGGCAGGGACCAAACCCTCAACCTCATGGTTCCTAGTCGGATTCGTTAACCACTGCGCCACGACGGGAACTCCTACTCTCTTATTTTGAGAAACAAAGTAACTTATCCTTAAAGGTAGAAAGCACCCGCTTGCTTCAGAAACCAGTCTAATAGTAAAACCTGTTGATACTAATCATATAAGACTTTCTGGAGAATATGTTTTGAGTCCACACTTTAAAGGAAGAACATTGTCTTGCTGGTCATCTCTTTGTGTGACCTTTACCTCTGTTTATTGTCAGTCTATTTCATTTTGAATGTAGCACTGATCTTTCCAGCTTCTGCTCCCTAAAACTCTTTTCCTTTTGTGTGTGTGTGTGTGTGTGTGTGTGTGTGTCACCACACCCATGGCATATGGAAGTTCCCAGGCCAGAGATCAAATGTGAGCCACAGCTGTGACCTATGCCATAGCTACAGCAATGCCAGATCCTTAACCCACTGTGCTAGACTGGGGATTGAACCCATGCTGCTTCAGAGACAACACTGGATCCTTAACCTACTGTGCCACAGCAGGAACTCCCCTAAAACTCTTCTTGAAACCTGTCTTCCAAGATTATTAATACTGCTTCTTATCAAACTGTCACCTTCTTTTAATCACCTTCTGATATTCCTCTCCTTCTCAGCGTGATCCCAACATTGTCTAGCTTCTGCTTCTGCTCCAAGCCTGGTCAACCTGGTCTCCCCCTGAGTAGCCCATTCCATTTTCTGACCACTCATAAGTTTTTCATGTTGAGCTAAAATATGACTTCATTTCTAGTCCTGCCCTCTAAGACTGACAAAATCGTATCTCTCATTAATGTCACATTTCCTTTGATATTTAAGACTATTTTGCCTGCCTTCCCATCCCCTGCGTTTTTGCTTCCTTCGGCTAAATATCCTCATTTCCTTCAGTAGGTTCTCTCTTTTTTTTTTTTTTGGTAACCGACAATGTTTTTTGTTTTTTTTTTTTTTATTTTTTTATTACTCAAATGAATTTATCACATCTGTAGTTGTATAATGATCATAACAATCTGATTTCACAGGATTTCCGTCCCACAGCCCAAGCACATCCCCCCACCCCCCAAACTGTCTCCTCCAGAGACCATAAGTTTTTCAATGTCTGTGAGTCAGCATCTGTTCTGCAAAGAAGTTCTGTCTGTCCTTTTTTCAGATTCCACATGTCAGTGAAAGCATTTGATGTTGGTGTCTTATTGTATGGCTGACTTCACTTAGCATGATAGTTTCTAGGTCCATCCACGTTGCTAAAAATGCTGGTATTTCGTTCTTTTTGATGGCTGAGTAATATTCCATTGCGTATATATACCACATCTTCTGGATCCACTCCTCTGTCGATGGACATTTAGGTTGTTTCCATGTCTTGGCTATTGAAGAGTGCTGCAATGAACATTGGAGTACATGTGTCTTTTTGAGTCATGGTTTTCTCTGGATAGATGCCCAGGAGTGGGATTGCTGGATCAAATGGGAGTTCTATGTTTAGTTTTCTGAGGAATCTCCATCCTGTTTTCCACAGTGGTTGCACCAATTTACAATCCTATCAAGAGTGTGATAGGGTTTCTTTTTCTCCACACCCTCTCCAGCACTTATTGTTTGTAGACTTTTGGATGCTGGCCATTCTGGCTGGTATAATGTGGTACCTCAGAGTGGTTTGGATTTGCATTTCTCTGATAATGAGTGACGCTGAACATCTTTTCATGTGTTTTTTGGCCATCTGTATGTCTTCTTTGGAGAACTGTCTGTGTAGCTCTTCTGCCCATTTTTGGATGGGGTTGTTTGTTTTTTTTTGATATGGAGCTGCAGAAGGTGTTTATAAATTTAGGAGATGAATCCCTTGTCAGTTGATTTGCTTGCAAAGATTTTCTCCCATTCTGTGTGTTGTCTTTTCGTTTTGTTTAGGGTTTCCTTTGCTGTGCAGAAACTTTGAAGTTTGAGTAGGTCCCATTTGTTTGTTTTTCTTTTTATTGCCAATACTCTGAGAGGTGGATCTGAGAAGATGCTGCTGTCATATATGTCAGAGAGTATTTGGCCTGTGTCTTCCTCTAAGAGTTTTATGTTGTCTGGTCTTATATCTAGGTCTTGAATCCATTTGGAGTTTCTTTTTGTGTGTGGTGTTAGGGAGTGTTGTAATTTCCTTCTTTTCCATGTGGCTGTCCAGTTTTCCCAGCACCACTTATTGAACAAGCTGTCCTTTCTCCATTGTATAGTCTTGCCTCCTTTGTCATAGATTAGTTGGCAAGACTGACAAGGGATTAATCTCCAAAATTTATAAACAACTTCTGCAGCTCCACATCAAAAAAACAAACAACCCCATCCAAAAATGGGCAGAAGATCTAAGTAGGTTCTCTTTATTATAATTTCTAGTCCCTTCACCATCCTTAAAGTGCTTTCTCTGAGATTTTTTTAATCCTTCTAGCAAAATATTTTCAAGTCTGGGGGCAAGTCTGCATGTATGTGCAATGTTTCAGCTACTCTTCCTGCTACTCTTTCTACTTCCTACTCTTCCTTCCACCCCTGATTTCTTTGGTCCTTCTTCACTTAACATGATTTTGAATACTTTGATCAAGTCACTTTTCTATGAATGTGCTCCACTTTGAAAAATCTCTTGAAACTGGGGTACCCAGACCTAACCATAAATTTCCAGATGTGTCTGGAACGTTGCAAAGTTATAGTGAACTTTTTTTTCTCCTTTTTTTCCTTTCTTTTTACTCTTTTTTTCTCTTCCTTCCTTTTCTTTTTATAATCAAAACTACATATTCTTCTCTCCATCTGTCTGCACTTCTCCTTGTCCCTGTGATTCTTACACAGTTACCTCACAGGGCTGAAACTCAGCTCTGAATTTTTCTGGTACTTCAAGATAGGATTCATCAGAATGAATTCATAGAAGCCTCACTGTGGGTGTTTACAGTCTTTTCACTTTACAATATTTATTCTCCTTTTTCCTGTGTGAAAATGGTACAGGTTGAAGATAATTTTAAAAAAATAAAGATATGGGTCTCAGTCTCTGTATCCAGTTTATATCATACCATCTGCTCTAGAAGCAGCAATCTTAAAATTTACTTTTTCTTCTTGTTTCACCTGTGATTTAAAGCCTTCTGAGATCCCTCTAAAATTCCTGACTTCTGCATTTCCAGATGCTTATTGGACAGTATCTAGAGAGATGTCCCTCCATCCATTCTGGCCTAGACTATAAGCTCCATGGGTTGTTTTATTCTGAGCTCTCAGCACTTCATTAAGCACATAACAACAAATGTTTAAATGTAATCAGCTTGCTTTTTTTTTCTTTTTTGGTGCACCTGTGTTATGTGGAAGTTCTCAGGCCAGGGATCGAACCCATGCCACAGTAGTGACAATGCGAGATCCTCAACCACTAGGCCACCAGGGAACTCAACAGATATTTAAATGAATTAAGTGTCTGAAATCCTAACACTTTATCTTATTGTCCTCTCCTAATGCCATCGCCTTTGTAAATAGCATTATTATGTTTTCATATTCACAGATTCTAAAATTTCACATAGTGAAAAGCTGACTATTTCACATCAGGCTTTAAAATCTTGAAATCATCTTTGGATTTATTCTGTTTGCCATTATATCATATCCATTTAATTACCAGATTCTTTTTTTTTTCTTCATTGACATTTCCTTATATACCTCTTTCCCCTCCCTTTTTAAAAGTTCCCCTTTACCACCACCCTAAGTCAGCTTCTCTTTAGGTAACTCATGGAGACTGTTGAAACCGCTCTCTAACTGGTCTCTGAGTCCTCTGTCCTCCTCCTCTCTTCCACCCCAGACCCCTAATACACCAACTGGCTCTTGTCTTGTTATTCTTTGCTTAACAAACCAGAGGAATCTTCTTCCCAACTTTCCCATTCTCAGTGTCACCCTCCTTCCCTAAGTATCGTATTTGCTGATATACTCTATATGCATTCTTTGTTCAAGTTCATTTGAAGTCAGTAGTGCCTTCACATATACCTTCCTTATCCTGTATCTGTATGTGTTCATGGGTATGTGAGTATATATGTACCTGATTTTTTAGTTTTGTCACTCTGGGAGTACCCTCCCTAGACTTCTCTTCTGTCTAAATCCTGCCTCGGGTAGTCTGCTTCGTGTCAGAAGCATTGTGCGACTATAATCAATTATGTTTTTCCTTTAGAAAAAAATGTTTAAATGCGATTGTTCTCTCATTGTTTCATATATATATATATATATATATATATATATATATATATATAGTTTTGTGCCTCCAACTTGATTATGTTTAATTCCACAGGATCAGATTCTTTTTGTCCCCACCTGTATAGCATATAGCACGGAGATGGCACATAGTAGGCTCTAAATAAATAAAGGTTGGTATATTCTTCTGTGTCATAGCACATTTATGATTTCCCCGTTCCTCACCTTTCTTTAGTGTTGTTTTTTAGGAATTGCTCTTACCCCAACCCTAGTAGCCTTTGAAAAGCTGGAATGGCTGCCGGCAGCAGAAACCTGCAGCAAGTTCTATAGTCTTTCTTGATTGAATATTCATTTCCCTTAGGAAGGCCCTTTCTCTAAGAACTTTTTAAATAATGTATATTATTACCTTGTGATAAGGGCACAGGGAAGTATTAACCTTTGGGACCTGGGCCTGCAGAACTCTTCGCAACTAAACATGAATGTTTTCTTTCTTTCTTTCATGAATGTTTTCTAAATAGTAGTAGTTACTGAATGGAAATAAGGCTTCCATACCCAGCATCCTTATGCAGCCTAACTATACACTGGAGAATTAGTTTCCTGCCTTCTGTCTTTGACCAAAAGCCACTTTTCTTTAAGCCCATATCCTTGGCTATGGCCACATCAGTCAGAAATCCTTTTCTGTCTCAGGACTAGGTGCAGAGAATCCCACGGTAGCCACAGGAGAAGGAAGGAGCAGAAGCTAAAGTAAACATGAGGAGTACTTAGAGAAAACTGTTGCTACAAGTGATATGCCAGGCAATTCAAATTCAGCTCCTGGTTGGGATTCCTATAGCAATCTTTTTCAGCTGCTTCCTGGGTTAGCTACTGAGAAGTTTGTAAGTCACATAGGGTGCCAGACCCTCTGCTAAAGATGTTGATGTCTGCCTTTCTGTCGCCTACTTTTCATCTTGGTTGAAAGTACACTTTTTTAGAGTTTTAAAAGTCTTGAATTGCTAAAGCAAAAGAGAAACAGCAGGTCTTCAAAGACCTCACAAAGCAAATTATTCCTGAGTTCCCATTAATTGAGTCTACAATTTTTTGTGCCTGCTGTATGCCAGGTGCAATGCTAGACATTTGGGATACAGTAGCAAACAAGATAGAAACTAAAAATTAGAACTCTTCGTCAACCCTACATTTATACTATTGACCATGTAGTTTTAGCAAGTAACCAACCATTTTAATCTAAATATCTTAAAAAAAGGAGTTTGCAGACTCCCATTGACTTTATGCTTGTTTCAGAACACTAATGTTAATAATAAGCAATAGAAACCAGCAGATTGGTTCAGAAAACCTAAAAGAAATTTAATTGAAAGGACAACAGTACATTTTGTAGTTACTTGCTAACAAATAGAAGAGCCCTATTTGCTTTTTCAAGAAAAGAATGATGGAGAATCTCTGGCCACATTTTGAGCCTCATATATTTCTAGGGGTCCCTTGTATAAGTAAGTAGTTAAAAAGTTTTTCCTTGTTAAAAAAAAATGAAAGACAAGAAAGGACGACAGAGGTTTCTAGTGCAACGCCCAGCCTAGCAGCTGGAATAGAAACTGGGATGGGAGATGCCACTAGAGAGCTAAGGGCGGTACTGTAGACCTTCTATGAGAAGGGCTCAAAGCTTTAGTTGTTTTTAGCCATGACATTCAGCTACCTTTCTTACCTCAAGCCTCCTCAGAAACTAAAACTATGCGCTTCCTACCCCCACCACTCCTTTTTCAGCCACACCAACAGCATATGGGAGTTCCTGGACTGGGGATTGAACGTGAGTTGTGCTGCATCCTATGCCATAGCCATATCCTTAACCCACTGTGCCGAGGATCAAACCTGCCATATCACAGAGACAAGCCAGATCATTAAGCCAATGTGCCGCAGTGGGAACTCCCTAAAATGATGCATTTCTAAGATGAGTCACTCACTTTGGCTATAGGCCTGGTGATGTGGATCTGAGGTTGCTGACCTTGGCCTTATTAATGCCATGTTCTAAATTACGGAACAAACCAGAATTACCAATTAAAGGTTATTGGGATAACGTAGACTGGCATTTTGTGAGCAATCAACCACAAGCTCTCAGGCTGTCCAAAAGGAGTCATTTTACTTTGTTACTTGTTTTTGTACCCTGTATACTTCTAAAAAGGACTGGAGATAACTCTCACAGAACACACAACATACGATTCAGCCATTAATTCAAAATAGCCAAAGTAAATAGTAAAGATTTTTTTCTTAAAAAAAGAAACTTTCTATTAAGACTTTCAGACTAATTTTGTCCAAAGCTTTCCAGTTAAGCATAGAGGAGAACTTGTAGGGTTGTGTAACCTTCAGTTTAGAATAATGCAAACATATTGACTTCTCAGGAGAAAGAATTTTTATTAGGCCATAGCACTGAGAAACATCCACAGAAGTCTACATCAGATACATGAGCAACATAATAAATATCCTGCTAACCATTTTTGGAAAAATTACACTAGTATATTGCTATTTCTTATATCAACCATTAGTGAAAATGGGAGACTTCATGTAAAATTAGGATAATTTTCCATTAAATAAATCATTGTTCAGTTAAGGCAACAGACTGTATGGTCTGAACATGCAGCTGTATTTCATATGCTATTTGAATAAAGCTTGAAGAAGCCTATAGATTAAATATCATAATAAACTTTATCTTTGCCATCTATGTCTTATATCTAGAGCAGATTGGTCTTTTTTTTCCAAAAAATATATGCATATAAAATAGCCATCTTTATTCTTACTAATGACATAATCTATGACTACCTGCCATCAAGCTGTTGCCATTTTTCTCAGCCAAGTTTTTTTTATAAAAGCTAGATGACAAAGATGATATTTTATTATGAATTTTGAAGATGTCGAATGATATTTTTAGGAATATGAGCTATAGAAGTACCTCTGAGAAGAGCCAAAACTTTTCTCAGAAAGCAAAGTTGGAGTCACTCTGGTAGTCAAATGAGTCCTGTGTAATTTTTAATAACATGCTGGCACTTGAATTTCAGGTACAGTGGTTGAGGAAAGCAATGGTTCTGATGAGATGGAGAATTCAGATGAAACAAAAATGTCAGAAGAGATATTGGCTTTGGTGGATGAATTTCAACAGGCATGGCCTCTGGAAGGCTTTGGGGGAGCATTAGAGATGAAAGGAAGGCGTCTGGATTTACAGGGGATACGCGTACTGAAGAAAGGTCCCCAAGATGGAGTGGCCAAGAGCTCTTGCTATGGAGACTGCAGAAGTGAAGATGATGAAGCAACAGAATGGGTAAGAGTTTGCCAGCTCAGGTCTTAACAAATTGTAGTCCGTATTTTTGGATGGCTTAGTTTGCAAGTATAATGTTTCTGTTGGGTATGTGGCACTACTTTACTCCATGCTCGAGTCAACCCTCACATGGGAATTGTACTGCCAGAAGCATTTCACGTTACTTGGGTGTTGCTGGCTCCTCCAGGAAGCAGAGGAAATGGATGGGTATGAAGCCATGCTCAAACCTGCAAACTGGGAATGGCCTAGTTCAGACATCTTAATTTTTAGTTTCCTCTGTACCTTTCAAGGCTAGGTTATTTTGCTGATTTCACTAAACACTTTTCATCTAGACCTTTAATAATTAAATGGAAGTAAAGACGCTAAGCCTAGCACAGAACTGATTCTTCTTAAAGCCACCAATCCCACAGCCCTGGACAGATGTGATAATTGTTCTCATTTGTCCCTAACATATTTTCATTTCCTAGATCACATTCCAAGTCAAACGTGTAAAGAAACCCAAAGGGGAGCATAAGAAAACGCCTGGAAAAAAGGTGGAATCCAATCAGGTAGAAAATGTACACCGTAACCAAGCAAACCTGGAGATCACTGGCCCAAAGGTGGCATCTCCTGGGCCACAGGGTAAATTTGAATGTTTAATATGCCACTTTCTTTCAGATTTCACTGTCTCAATTCTCACAAAGTGTGTGTTTGTGACTTGAAGTAGATCAGATGAGAAGGTAATTGAGCCAAGTAAACAAGAAACTAGTCACTGATGTAAAAAGTTTGTTTTGGAGTTCCCATGTGGCTCAGCAGATTAAGTATCTGGTGTTGTCACTGCAGTGGCTGGAGTCGCTTCTGTGTACAGGTTCAGTCCCTGGCCCAGGAACTTCTACATGCTACAGGTGCAGCCAAAAAAAAAAAAAAAAGTTTGACACGTACTTGATCTTTTTAAAATTGGCCATTTGTCTTATATTCTTACCATCTTAAATATCTTAATTCTTACCTTGACAGTCAAGTTTAATATTAGTTTAAATATTAATATTAAGTATTAAAATGTGGCTTTGAGACAGACTCCCTGAGTTTGGACACCAGTTTTTCCATTTAGTTCCCTGTGCTTCATTTTCCTTATCTATAAAATGGGGATAATTGCATCTGTCTTGTAGGGTGGTTGTGAATATTACATGAGTTTATACATGTAAAGAGCTTTAATGAACTGGGCATGTAGGGCTCAAAAATATTAACTATCTAGTAACAGTTTTGTGTGTCACATATTTCTTTACATATTCGATAAATGCTTTGGAACTACTTTGCATTTTCATCAGAGTTTGGTGTGTACGTTCAAGGTTCATAGTTGTTCCAAAGTCTGTCTTTGGACCCCAGGTTCAGGGCCATTGCCATGAGTCTATTTTACTTTCTTTTCCAACAGTGAAATAGTGGTGATAGAATTTCTTTAAAAAAAAAACACACACACAAAAACTTCCTTAAAAGGATATTTTCATTGTCTTAGACTTTTAAAGTTCAAGATAATTTCGTGAAAATGAATCTTAAGTTGTACTTACCGGAGCTGAAAGCAAGAGGACACATGATAAAATATAAAGATTGAGGTCAACTTGGCTACATCCCAGAATGATCTGTGACTTGAGAAAAATACTAAGAACATCAAAAAGGACATTTTGTCATGGCTGTTTAAGGAAGATAGCATGTTTTTAACAGGTTACAGAAAGAAAGTAGCACTTCCTCTAGTACATCTGTCTGCAGTAGCAAGGAAACAGATGTCCAAACTGTAAGACATCATTATAGCAAGGAAAATTCCAGTGGATTAAATAGTAAATGTAATAAAAACATAAAAGAGGAAATTTTAGATGGATATTTAAATACTTTTAAAGTAAGAAAGGACTTTCTAAAGCAGAGAGAAAAAGAAAAAAATAATTCTGGCATCAGAAAACACTGAAAAATAGAAAGACAAAGGATTGAAACAAAGTATTTTTGCAGAATATTTGTTTCTATTTACAGAATATATGATAAGCAAAGGGTATCAACATTTAAAGAGCACCTACACATTGATAGGAAGAATACCACATTTTAATAAAATATGTGCAAAGTACATGGGCAGTTCACCAAGTACACACACACACACCCACACACACACACACACAGCCACTAAACCTGAGAAAATGTTCAGTCTCACTAGCAATCAAGGGATTATAAAGATAAAATGTGACATGCTATTTTTTTTCCCTAATTGATACAAGTCTCAACAAATATTTGATTTTGAAAATGTTTCTTCCCTCACCTTAAACCTGGTTTCTTTCTATCTTTTTCTAAATTATTACTCAAATGAATTTATCACATCTGTAGTTGTATAATGATCATTCACAGGATTTCCGTCCCACAGCCCAAGCACATCCCCCCACCCCCCAAACTGTCTCCTCCAGAGACCATAAGTTTTTCAATGTCTGTGAGTCAGCATCTGTTCTGCAAAGAAGTTCTGTCTGTCCTTTTTTCAGATTCCACATGTCAGTGAAAGCATTTGATGTTGGTGTCTCATAGCATGGCTGACTTCACTTAGCATGGTAATTTCTAGGTCCATCCACGTTGCTAAAAATGCTGGTATTTCATTCCTTTTAATGGCTGAGTAATATTCCATTGTGTGTATATACCACATCTTCTGGATCCACTCCTCTGTCAATGGACATTTAAGCTGTTTCCATGTCTTGGCTATTGAAGAGTGCTGCAATGAACATTGGAGTACATGTGTCTTTTTGAGTCATGGTTTTCTCTGGATAGATGCCCAGGAGTGGGATTGCTGGATCAAATGGGAGTTCTATGTTTAGTTTTCTGAGGAATCTCCATCCTGTTTTCCACAGTGGTTGCACCAATTTACAATCCTATCAAGAGTGTGATAGGGTTCCTTTTTCTCCACACCCTCTCCAGCACTTATTGTTTGTAGACTTTTGGATGCTGGCCATTCTGGCTGGTATAATGTGGTACCTCAGAGTGGTTTGGATTTGCATTTCTCTGATAATGAGTGACGCTGAACATCTTTTCATGTGTTTTTTGGCCATCTGTATGTCTTCTTTGGAGAACTGTCTGTGTAGCTCTTCTGCCCATTTTTGGATGGGGTTGTTTGTTTTTTTTTGATATGGAGCTGCAGAAGGTGTTTATAAATTTAGGAGATGAATCCCTTGTCAGTTGATTTGCTTGCAAAGATTTTCTCCCATTCTGTGGGTTGTCTTTTCGTTTTGTTTAGGGTTTCCTTTGCTGTGCAGAACCTTTTCAGTTTGATTAGGTCCCATTTGTTTATGTTTGTTTTTACTGTCAGTACTCTAAGAGGTGGATCTGAGAAGATGCTGCTGTCATATATGTCAGAGAGTGTTTGGCCTGTGTCTTCCTCTAAGAGTTTTATGTTGTCTGGTCTTATATCTAGGTCTTGAATCCATTTGGAGTTTCTTTTTGTGTGTGGTGTTAGGGAGTGTTGTAATTTCATTCTTTTCCATGTGGCTGTCCAGTTTTCCCAGCACCACTTATTGAACAAGCTGTCCTTTCTCCATTGTATAGTCTTGCCTCCTTTGTCATAGATTAGTTGGCTGTAGGTGCATGGGTGCAATTTTTTGGAATAGTTTCAGAAGGAGAGGCGTTAGCTTGTCTCTAAATGTTTGATAGAATTCACCTGTGATGCCATCTGGTCCTGGACTTTTGTTTGTTGGGAGTTTTTTAATCACAGTTTCAATTTCAGTTCTTGTGATTGGGCCATTCATGTTTTCTATTTCGTCTTGGTTTAGTCTTGGAAGATTGTACTTTTCCAAGAATTTGTCCATTTCTTCTAGGTTTTCCGTTTTATTGGCGTGTAGTTGCATGTAGTAGTCTCTTAGGATCCTTTGTATTTCTGTGATGTCCGTTGTTACTTCTCCTTTTTCATTTCTCATTTTACCCATTTGAGTCCTCTCTCTCTTTTGCTTGGTGAGCCTGGCTAAAGGCTTCTCAATTTTGTTGATCTTTTCAGAGAACCAGCTTTTTGTTTCATTGATCTTTTCTATGGTTGTCCTTGTTTCTATTTCATTGGTTTCTGCTCTGATCTTTATGATTTCTTTCCTTCTACTAACTTTAGGTCTTGTCTGTTCTTCTCTCTCGAGCTGCTTTGGACGTAAAGTTAGCAGCTTGTTTATTTGAGCTTTTTCTTGTTTCCCGAGGTAGGCTTGTATTGCTATAAACTTTCCTCTTAGAACGGCTTTTGCTGCATCCCATAGGTTTTGGAGTGTCGTATCTTCGTTGTGGTTTGCTTCTAGGTATTGTTTAATTTCCTCTTTGATTTCTTCAGTGATCCCTTGGTTGTTTAGTAGCATGTTGTTGAGTGTCCACGTGTTTGTGTTTTTTGCCGTTTTTTTCTTGTTGTTGATTTCCAGTCGTATAGCGTTGTGGTTGGAAAAGACGCTTGATATGATTTCAGTTTTCCTAAAGTTGCCGAGGTTGGATTTGTAGCCCAGGATGTGATCAGTCTTAGAGAATGTTCCATGTGCACTTGAGCAGAATGTGTATTCTGTTGCTTTTGGATGGAAAGTCGTCTGAATATCTATGAAGTCCATCTGGTTTACTGCATCACTCAGGGCCTGTGTTTCCTTCTTGATTTTCTGTCTGGTTGATGTGTCCGTTGCGGTAAGTGGGGTGTTAAAGTCCCCCACTGTTACTGTGTCCTTGTTGATTTGTCTTTTTCAGGTTGTTAGCAGTTGCCTTGTATATTGTGGCGAACCTGTGTTGGGTGTGTAGATATATAAAATTGTTATATCTTCTTCTTGGATTGATCCTTTGATCATGATGTAGTGACCTTCTTTGTCCCTTCAAATAGTCTTCATTTTAAAGTCTCGTTTGTCTGATATGAGTATTGCTACTCCAGCTTTCTTTTGATCCCCGTTTGCATGAAATATTTTCTTCCATCCTCTCACTTTCAATTTGTATGTGTCCCTAGAAGTGAAGTGGGTCTCTTGAAGACAGCATGCATTTGGGTCTTGTTTTTGTATCCATTCAGCCAGTCTGTGTCTTTGGGTTGGGGCGTTTAGTCCATTAACATTGAAGGTAATTATTGATATGCGTGTTCCTATTGCCATTTTCTCAATTGCTTTGGATTTGTTTTTGTTGCTCTTTTTTCTTCCCTTCTTTTCTTGTTCTCTCCTCTTCTGGTCTGGTGACT
Source organism: Phacochoerus africanus (assembly GCF_016906955.1). Lineage (NCBI taxonomy): Eukaryota > Metazoa > Chordata > Mammalia > Artiodactyla > Suidae > Phacochoerus > Phacochoerus africanus. The sequence continues at coordinate 20,310,178 of NC_062547.1, read as the reverse complement.
ATCTTCAGTGTTGCCTTTGAGTTGATTTTTCTTTGTTAGTGTATCAACTGTAGATGTTTGGTTTGCAGGTATTCCGAAGTTTTGATAGAAGAGTCTATATGTATGTGACATTGTTTTAAGTTGCTGGTCTCTTAACTGCACGTTCATCTCCAGCATCCTGCGTTTGTACCCACCTCTTCTCATGATTTCTGATTTGGGGGGCATCATTGTGCGTGGATGCTTTCGTCTCTTTACTGTGTGTATACCTTTACTGGTGAGCCTTGTCATTTGTGGTATTTTTGTTTCCTGCTGCTGTCTTGTCTTTTCTGCCTAGAGAAGTTCCTTTCGTATTTGTTGTAAGGCTGGTTTAGTGTTGCTGAATATTCTCTCAGCTTTTGCTTATCTGTGAAGGTTTGGATTTCTCCTTCAAATCTGAATGAGAGCCTTGCTGGGTGGAGTAATCTTGGTTGGAGGTTTTTTCCTTTCATCACGTTAAGTGTAGCATGCCACTCCCTTCTGGCCTGCAGTGTTTCTGCTGAAGGATCTGCCGATGATAACCTTATCGGGGTTCCCTTGTATGTTAATGGTTTCTTTTCCCTAGCTGCTTTCAGGATTTTCTCTTTGTCTTTAATTTTGGTCCGTTTGATTAAATATGTGTCTTGGTGTATTCCTCCTTGGGTTTATTTTACATGGTACTTGTTGTGCTTGCTGGATTTGAGTGAGTGGTTCCTTTCCCATGTTAGGGAAGTTTTTGGCTGTTATCTCTTGGAATATTTTTTCTGTCCCCTTCTCTCTCGCTTCTCCTTCTGGCCCCCTGTAATGCGGATGTTGGTGCGTTTAACGTTGTCCCAGAGGTCTCTGAGACTCTCTTCATTTGTTTTCAGTCTTTTTTCTCTTTTCTGTTCCGCATCCGTAATTTTGACTAATCTGTCCTCCCCCTCGCTTATTTGTTCTTCTGCCTCCTGTATTCTGCTGTTGGCTGCTTCTAGTGAATTTTTTATTTCAGTTATTGTATTTTGCATCTCTTCTTGTTTACGTTGTCTATCTTGTGTCTCTTTGGTCAGTGTTTGCTGTAAGCTATCCATCTTTGCCTCCAGTTTCTTTCCAGTGTCTTGCATCATCTTGAGCATCAGCAGGCTAAGGTCTTTTTCCTGGAGGCTGAGAATCTCCTTATCACTTAGCTGATTTTCTGGGGTTTTTTCTTTCTCCCTCCTCTGAGTTATAGTTCTCTGTCTTTTCATTTTTATAGGTTTTTGGTGTGGCGACCTTTTTACAGATACTAGCGTTGTAGCCTGTCTTAACTTCTGGTGACTGCCCCCCTTGTGGCTGAAGTCGGTATGGGGGCTTGCTGTAGGCTTCCTGATGGGAGGGGCCAGTGCCTGCCCACTGGCAGGTGGAGCTGATTCTGATCCCTTTGGTGGGTGGGGCTTAGTGGCTGGATGGGATTAGAGGAGGTTGTGTGCCTGAGGGGTCTTTAGGCAGCCTGTTTACTGAGGGGTGGGGCTGTGGTCCCAATGGGTTGTTGTTTGCCCTGGGGCTTCTCAGTGCTGAGTGATGGGTGGGGCCAGGTTTATCCCAAAATGGCCACCTCCAGAGAAAGGCATGCTGCTGAATATTCCCGAGAGCTTTGCTTTCAATGTCCTTTCCTCACAACCAGCCACATTCAGCCGTGTTTTCCCAGGATGTCCTCCAAGAACTGAGTCAGGTTTGACCCAGATTCCTATGGAGCCTTTGCTTTGCTCTGGGACCCAGTGCATGTGAAAGTCTGTGTGCGCCTTTTAAGAATGGGGTCTCTGTTTCCCCCAGTCCCGTGGCGCTCCTGCGCACAAGCCCCACTGGCCTTCAATGCCAGATGCTCCAGGGGCTCTTTCTCCCAGTGCCAGTTCCCTGCACGTGAGAGTTTGATGTGGGGCTCAGAACTCTCACTCGTGTAGGTGCGTCTCTGTGAACCAGTTAGTTTCCAGTCTGTGGGGCTTCCCACCCGGGAGCTATGGGGTTGTTTATATCATGTAATTGCCCCTCCTACCTGTTGATGAGGCCTCTTCTTTGTCTTCTGGAGTAGGATATCTTTTTGAAGGTTTACGGTCCATTTGGTTGAAGATTGCTCAGCCTTTAGTTGTGAATTTTGTTGTTTTTAGGGGAGAAGTTGAGCTCCAGCCCTTCTATTTCTGCCATCTGAATCCCATCTTATACACCTTTTCATGCAGGGGTTAATTGTCCTCAGCAAACAGACAGGGTTCCATTTCTTTCAAGGAACTTCTACCTTCAGTCTGGAAAGGAGCTCCATCCCAGACTTGGCCCTATGGAAGTCACTCACTACACATCATCCCAGAGGCTCCCTCCAACAGCGCCACTTACCCCCTAAACCACATTATTAAACCAGTGCTTTGTGAGCCTATGAAGGGAAAGTGGAAATCATTAAGGGCCATGGTAGATTGTTCTAAGAATTAATAAAACCAGTAATGTGTAACTAATTTCATTTCGTATTTTGCTGAGGGCTCCTATACTGAGAGACCAGGGGAGTGTCCTAGACATAATGTCTCTGGATTTAAACAAAGCATTTAACAGAGCCTCTTATGATATCCTTGTGGACAAAGTGGAAAGAGGTGGGCTCAAAGGCTCCCCAATGCCTGTAGCATAAAGACAGACCTGACAGCGTGATGCATAAGACCATTTATAACGCAGCCTCTCTCCCCTCTTTGACACCATTCTGTGGAACAACCATGCTCTTATTTTACCTCCTTGCTTTTGCACATGCTATTCCCACTGACGTCTCAGTGGTGCTAAAATGTCACTCGTCCTTAATCTTCACATTTCAATGCCACGTCTTCCTTGGAACCTTCAGGCAGCATTAGTTGCCCTCTCCTCTGTGCAGTTATTCTTACCTTATTCTGTACTCTAGTACTTACTCTGTCATGTTCCAATAATTTATGTTTAGTTTCCTCGCTCAATGTGAGCTCAAGGGCAGGCTCTTTTATTATTCCTCTTTGTATCCCTAGTCTCTTAACACAGATCCCAGTCCTTTATAATAGATGCTCAATAGATATTTTTCAAGTCAATTTCTTAAACATAAAAGAAAAATAAGCTTTATTATGAAATTTATGGTTTCACTATTTAAGTTATTAATTTAAACAGGTTTCATTTGAAACTTTTCCAAACTTTTTTTGTTTTTTTTAAATCTGAATCTAAATCCCTGCCTGTATCTTAAGTAGTTGTTAAATTCATGTAGTATAAAAAGAGTTATACAAGGAGTTCCCGTCATGGCTCAGTGGTAACAAACCTGACTAGTGTCCTCGAGGATATGTGTTCCATCCTTTGCCATGCTCTGTGGGTTAAGGATTTGGCATTGCCATGAGCTGTGGTTTAGGTTGCAGATGTGGCTCAGATCTGGCGTTGCTGTGGCTGTGGCATAGGCTGGCAGCTGTAGCTCTGATTTGACCCCTAACCTGGGAATCTCCATATGCTGTGGGGGCAGCCCTGAAAAGACTAAATAAATAAATAAATAAAAGTTATACAAAACCAAAGTTCTCCATCATGTTCATTCCACTGGCATTTCTTCAGAAGAATCTTTCCCAGATAGGACTTAGTTCTGTTCTTTTTTGGGGCCATAGCCAAAAGATAGTACCTTTGAAGCTTATCAAAAAATAGAGCTTTAAAAGACCAGCAAAGGAGTTCCCGTCGTGGCACAGTGGTTAATGAATCTGACTAGGAATCATGAGGTTGCAGGTTCGTCCCCTGACCTTGCTCAGTGGGTTAAGGATCCAGCGTTGCCGTGAGCTGTGGGGTAGGTCGAAGACGCGGCTCGGATCCCGCGTTGCTGTGGCTCTGGCGCAGGCCGGCGGCTACAGCTCAGCTACAGCTCCAATTAGACCCCTAGCCTGGGAACCTCCATATGCCGCGAAAGCGGCCCCAGAAAATGCAAAAAGATAATAAAAAATAAAAATAATGAAAGACCTATAAAGCTTTAAATAGCATGACTGGGGACATGCACATTAGACTCAAACAGACCTGGATCTGGATCCCATTCTGCCACCTAGTAGCCAGATGACCCTGGGAAGTTCACTTGATTTCTGTGAGCCCCTGGTTTCTCATCTGAGAAACAAGGATTAAAACCTTCCTTATGAAGCTACGGATGTAACGCACTTAGCATAGGGCCTGAACACACTGTAAGTACTCTGGAAATAAGTGATAACCTTTCATTGTGATCATTATTCCCTGTCCTGCTGCTTTTCTTTACAGCAGGGGTTCTCTACCAGGAGTGATTTTGCCCTCCCAGGGAACTCTTGGCAGAATCTGGAGACATTTTTGGTCTGGGGGCAGGGTGCTACTGATAACTATTGAGTAGAGGCCGGGGGTGCTGCCAGCCATCCTCCAGAGCACAGGCGAGTGCTCACAGCGTCAGTAGTTCCAGGTTAAGAAACCCTGCTTTAGAGATGTATGTTCCTCCTGACTTAGAGTTGTCCTTACAAAATCCAAATGTAGAGAGGTAAAAAATTTTGATAAGAATGTGGATATTGCAGAATAATTTAACTTTAACCTTAACCTTAAATTTGTCTTAAATATAAAGGATTAATTTACTTTTACTTCATCATCTATCTTTGAGAACAAGGTTTACTCAAAGGTGGTCATTATTCCTATTGCTATGAGTGACAAGATTTTAGTTCTCAAGTGGTAGAAATTCTGTAGACAAGAAGAATGACTGGCACCTCCAATGTAACAATCTGGATGACATAATCATCGGGGCATAAGACACGACACATTATCTTCCTTTGCAGTTGTGTGGATTGATGACATACTTTCCTTCCAGGAAAAAAGCGTGACTACCAGAGTCTGGGATGGCCCAGCCCGGACGAATGCCTCAAACTCCGCTGGGTAGAGCTGACAGCCATCGTGAGTACCTGGCTTGCAGTTTCTTCAAAAAACATTGAGTGAGTATTTTAAACCTCTTCCTCCTTCATGGCATTTGTGTACCAGTGATCCCACTGGGCCCCAGCTGACTTCAGGGGTGCCCTTCTTTGTCAGCAGCTGTTAGAAGAGTCATTCTTTCGAGGATGGGTGGTTCAGAGGATACCCATTGCTGACCACAGGCCACAGGTGGTCTCAGCCCATTGTGCCGAAACACAGCCTCTTCTCAGTGTCTTCACCCATACTTTCTAAACTATCTGGAAGTCAACTCCGTTTGAAGACTAAATCTCTCTTCATTAAAGCACAAAACCTTTGGTCTCTCACTGACCTCATGTGCTTGAAAAGGGAGCCAGAGCAAATCCACATTTATGAACACCTACTAGGAAACAAGTTAGCAAGGCTGCCTCTCCAATAACTGCTTTTTCCTCCCTGGATGTTCATTCTCTTTTGTTGGCCCCTTTTCTCCCCTTTAAGCATTGGCGTTGCCTGAGATTTACCACTAAGCCTTCTTATTTTACGATTACTCTTAGTTAGACTGCTCTTGCTCCCAGAACTTTGTCAGCACTGATAGTTTACAACTTCCAGATTTGAATCTCAAGACCAGACCTTCCTTCAAATCTTTCAACTCATGTCTCCAGTTACCTATCTGGTCTCCCTGCCTGGATATCTCTCAGGCACCACAAGCTCAGGAAAACTGAACTCATCATTCTCCTTACAAAAAAAACTTTTTTTTTGTCTTTTTTTACCTTTCCTAGGGCCACTCCCACGGCATATGGAGGTTCCCAGGCTAGGGGTCTAATCGGAGCTGTAGCTGCCCGCCTACGCCAGAGCCACAGGAACGCGGGATCTGAGCCACGTCTGCAACCTACCCCACAGCTCATGGCAACGCCGGATCCTTAACCCACTGAGCAAGGCCAGGGATCGAACCCGAAACCTCATGGTTCCTAGTCAGATTCGTTAACCACTGTGCCACAATGGGAATTCCCAAAAAAACATTATTTTGTTTGTTTTCTATTTCTTTTTTTTTGTCTTTTTTTGTCTTTTGTTGTTGTTGTTGCTATTTCTTGGGCCGCTCCCGCGGCATATGGAGGTTCCCAGGCTAGGGGTTGAATCGGAGCTGCAGCTGCCAGCCTACGCCAGAGCCACAGCAACACGGGATCCGAGCCGAGTCTGCAACCTACACCACAGCTCACGGCAACGCCGGATCGTTAACCCACTGAGCAAGGGCAGGGACCGAAGCCCCAACCTCATGGTTCCTAGTCGGATTCGTTAACCACTGCGCCACGACGAGAACTCCTATTTTCTATTTCTTATTCTTAGTAAACAGCTCCAGCAGTGCTTAGGACAGAAACCTTGGGAGTTGACCTTACCCCTCAAATCCAAGCCATTGCCAGTTCTTATCACTTTTACCTTCTGAATGTTTTTCAAAGCCACCTGCTTTTCTTCATCCCCATTGCTGCCTTCTTAAGCCAGAGCACTGGCATCTCCACTTAGGTTCATTCAGCAGCCTCTTAGCTGGCTCTTCTGTTTTCTCTTCAGTCCATTCTCTCTGCATTACTGAAAATACTTCCTCAACTATAAGTGAGTCTCCAAATGCTCCAATAACTTCTTATTGCTATTTATAGTGGCCTAAAATGCCCTTCATGATCTGCTCCCTGCATGTCTTTCCATCTTCAATTCTGCCCTCCCTCCCTTCACGCCTTCACACATGGAGTCCCCTTGCCTGTGGCCGTGTTCTCACCACCTTTTCCCTACCTGGTTAATTCATACTCCTCCTTCTAGTCTCAGCTTAAATCTTACTTCCTCGGGAAATCTTTCACTAACCACCTCCCCCCTCCATCAGAGGAGATATATAACCCCCTGTAATAAAGTGACATGGTAGTATATTTTTATCTTTTATAACTCATCACATCTGTACTATCACCAGACTGTGAGCATCATAACAGTGGGAACTGGGTATGTTTTGTTAAATTTTATAACCCTGATATCTGACATGTAATAGGCTCTCAATAAATAATGAATGAATGGGAGCTCCTTTGTGACACAGTGGGTTAAGGATCTGGTGTCACTGCAGTGGCTCTGGTTGCTGCTGTAACTCAGGTTCGATCCCTGGCCTGGGAACTTGCAGGTGCAGCCAAAAAAAATAAATAAATAAATAAAGTGAATGTTTGCCTAATTATATATTAAACTTTTTAAGTAGCTAGAAATAAAATTAGGCAATACCAGTTTGCCACATCAGTGTATATGATAGTGTGTAACATTTAGCCTGTATATACCAGGGAAATGACCACTTTGGAACCATAAAGAGAAGTATTTTTATCTTATACATAGTTACAAGAAATAGCTGGATCTATGTAACACTGTCTAAACTTTAGGTAACTATTTCTTTGGGGGAAAGTGTGCTTCTGTACATAAAGAGAAAATAAAAGAAAGGAACTACTTGTGGGTATTTATCACTATCTGTACCCTGGGAAAAGAAATCCTAGCAGAAAACACACTGGGGTTTAAAATCTCCCCAGTGAGAAAAAGTAGCCAAGCAGCAATAAGCAAATCAGATACCATGTTGCATGGCAAGGGGGCAGCTTGAGTAGATTGAGCAAATGCTGAGTTCAGAACTCAGTTCCCAACAATGCTGCTTTAACCTGGGGTACGAGCTCTATTCATACATGCACCACTCAATGCCCAGGCACTGGAGTCCTTGCATCTATAAAATGAAAGATCTGACTAAATAAATTCTGGTCTCTGCCATTGTGAGATTCTGCAGTTCCAGACAATTCTAATAATATCTTGAAGTTATGGTCAGCTGATTGTTGATACCTTCTCACCTGCTCAACTTTTCCATGGCTAAAAAAGTATTCACCTCCATTTTTCAGCATCACAGAACACATAGACTTTGCCACTCCAATACAACAGCCAGCGATGGAGCCTCTTTGCAATGGTAATCTCCCCACAAGCATGCACACCTTGGACCACTTGCAGGGGGTTTCCAACCGAGCCAGCCTACATTACACGGGTGAGAGCCAGTTAACAGAGGTGAGTGCTCGGCTTCTTTCAGCCTGTCTATAGTTTTTAGTCCCACAGTTAGAATACGACTAATAGCAGAAAGCACAAGTGGCCAGGCACTTTTTTTTTTGCCTCTTTTCAAATGGGCTATCATTTAAGTGGCTTTTTAGGCCAAGCCTAATTTCTCTTAGGCCCTGTGGCTGAGCTTATCCTTTTTTGTTTGTTTGTTTTATGACCAGGAAATTCTAGCTGATTCATTCCTCGAAGTACATAGCATTCTGCTTGCCATCAGACAGAGCCTCTTTGCAAGAAATATTTGGGGTAGTTAATCCTTCTATTGGCATTCTTGAGGAAGGGAAGAAGAGCAAACCTAGCATATACCTAGCAAGGAGTTTATCTAGAAGAATAATTGGAAAACATGCCACAAATGACCAACAGTAAGAGGATTTGTTAAATCCTTTTTGGTATAGATGTAAGATAGTATATACAATAAGAGCCATTAAGAAATACAGAGTAGAAATATATTTATTGGTAAGAAGAAATTTTTAGGATATATTTTGTGAAAATGTAGGTGACAGTATATAGTGTGATCCCATATTCTGAGAAAAGTAATATATGTATACATAGAAAAAACCTGGAAGATATATGAGGTATTAATAGCGGTTGTGTCTAGGTGACAGGATTACAGATGCTTTTTCTTTATTTATTCTATTTTCTGTAATGCTATAATGAATGTGTTTTACATATCTGTAATTTTTGTTAAGTGAGAGAAGGCTAAGGGGTTGGTAAAATGGCCTTCAATATGCCTCCCACAAAACGCTTTGCCGACAGGACCATAGCCTGTACCCCAGAGAAATAGTCTGCTTCTGTGGTACAGCGCCCAGCTCAGCATCAGCAGTGTCATTGGATCTCTCTTATTTTCACTCCTCTGATCTATCATCTTCCTCCCTATACCAGGTGTTGCAAAATCTTGGCAAAGATCAGTATCCACAACAGTCACTTGAACAAATTGGCACTCGAATTGCCAAAGTTTTGGAAAAGGTAAGTCACCCTATAGGAAAGCTTTAAACTCACTGCTCACTTTTTAACTTTTCCAGATTATTTGCCACTAAGTGGCTCTAACCTCTCTTGTTAGTTGCTTAGCACTTGGTAACTAAAGGGTTAATGTGAAATAACACCGCACAGAATGTTTTAATCACTTTAACATTACTTTTTCCATCACTTAGTTGGTTTTTGTTTTTTTGGGAGGGGGTATTTTTTTTATTTGTTCGCTTGTTTTTAGCTGCTTTGCTTACTTTCTGTGCTGAAACTTACCTAGTCAGTTTTCTCTTCTTTATTCCAGCTTGGATATATTCAGGTGGTGCTACTAAGAACTATGGAATCTAGGTATGGGAGCTAAGTTAGGTGTTCCTCTTCTGGTGATAAAGAATATTTGTTATTTTGGATGGTGGGTGGGAATCACATCTTGAAGTGGCTTTTTTCTTTGAAATCATGAAACAAGGTATTTACAAAACTATATTTTTATTCAGTCTACAAAAAATATAATTGACAGTCTTTAAGATTATCCATCTGTCTCTGTATGATACTTTTATAAGGAAGAGGTTTTTAAATTTTTATTTACAGTTAAGAGTCTCTCCATTTTATTAATATATGATATTGAAGAGGTAATATAATAGTGATTAAAGAAATCAGTTCAATTTCTGTGGAGTTCCCTAGTGGCTTAGTGGGGTAAGGATCCAGCATTGTCACTGCCACGGTGTGGGTTTGATCCCTGGCCTAGAAACTTCTGCATGCCATGGGCATGGCCAAGATCCATGGCCTGGAAACTTCTGCATGCCATGGGCATGGCCAAAAAAAAAAAGAATCAACTCAGCTTCCAGTATGAACATGACAGTATGGTATAGATAAGAAAATCGCATCAGTTTAAAAGAGAGGAAGTGGAAGGCACACAGCAGTCACTGTTCCATGGCAATTCTTAAATTCTATCTGGTCCCCAATTTCCAGGGTAGGAAATATTCCTTGGTTAGAGCCTGTTTTAGTTCTCTGGCATTGGTTTCCTAATCTATTACTCAGCTCTTTCCTCTGAGCTATCTTTCCTTTTCCTTAGAAGTGTCCTGTGGCGTTCCCATTGTGGCGCAGCAGAAACAAATCTGTCTAGGAACCTTGAGGTTGTGGGTTCAATCCCTGGCCTTGCTCAGTGGGTTAAGGATCTACCGTTGTGGTGAGCTGTGGTGTAGGTCACAGACTCAGCTTGGATTCTGAATTGCTGTGGCTCTAATGTTGGCCAGCAGCTGTAGCTCCGATTGGACCCCTAGCCTGGGAACCTCCGCATGCCACGGGTGTGGCCCTAAAAAGCAAAAAAAAAAAAAAAAGGTGCCCTGTATTTGCAGCTGAACACCTTACTCAGCTGCTGTCTGCAGCACAATTTCTTAAAAAAACTTTATGGACTTTGAAGTCATAAGCTATTCCATCAGACAAAAGCCACACCCACAAGTCTCTTTAAGAATGCCCCTGTCTACTTTGAACATAAGTCCAGGATAATATCTTTAAGATTCTTAGATACTTTTGTTTGAGAGTCTATGAGGCTTAAAATCAGATTTTTTCTTAGGTGGTAGTAACAAAGGGTCTTATTGCCATGCTTTTGATTTTACCTTGATCCTGAAGCCGTAGTTTTTGCTGGTAGCAACCTGGGTCTCATTTTTTTGTCAAAACCTTATGCTGACTAGAGAAGCTGGCAGTTGAAAAAGTTTCATTTCCCAGCCCTGAAAGTCTCAGGTTGGAAGAATTTTCTCTAAATTCTGCTTAGAAAACTGTGCAGTTCCTTGTATAGTTCTCTTCTCTCTTTTAATACCTTTATTATAGGTGATTTAAAAAAAATTTGTTAGGAGTTCCCATTGTGGCTCAGCAAGTTAAGGACCCAACATTGTCTCTGTGAGGATGTGGGTTTGATTCCTGGCCTCGCTCAGTGGGTTAAGTAGCCGGCATTACCACAGGCTGCAGCATAGTTCACTGATGAACTTCTGATCCAGCATTGCCATGGCTGTGGTATAGGCCTCAGCTGCAGCTCCAATTTGACCCCTAGCCCAGGAACTTCCCTATGCCAAGCTACTGCCTTTAAAAAACAAAACAAAACAAAAAAACTATTTGTCACTTTCAGCATTCTTCCTAGAAGTCTTCCTAGCCAGACCCACAACTTCATCAAGTATTTTCCTATATTCTAAAATACAGCCTCACTGTTTATTTGGCCAATAGATAATAATGCCTCTTCTCCAATCTCCATTAATCATCTCATTGCTGCTCCTTTCAGCAAGTGTTTTCAACTCATTCCCCAAACTAATGTCATGTGCTTTAAGTTTCTATTATGGCAACACTCCATTCTTGATACAAAATGCTATTTTCAGTAGTGTTTTTTGTTTGTTTGTTTGTTTGTTTTGTTTTGGCCTACTAAACCATGCCAAGATTTACTGGTTTAAAACTATTATTTGCTCAAGATTCTATAATCCGAGCTGGACTTTCCTCTGGCCTGACTTGGAATCATTCATGCAACTACAGACATGTGGCTAGCCCCCAAAGAAAGCTGGAGCGATTAGAATAGCTGGGACACAGCTGGGTCTCTTCTCTCTCCAAATTGTCTCTCCAGCAGAGAAGCTGGACGTTTTTACCAGGTGGCTTAGGGCTCCAAGAGGGTGAAAGCAGAAGCTTCCAGGCCTCTTAGAGTCTGCACACAGAACTGAAACAGCACCACTTTCACCCATTCTGTTTGTCAAAGCAAGTCCCAGGGCAGGGGAAATAGCCTCTATCTGCTTGTAGTGACCAAGACTATGGGCCATCTTTAATCCATCGCTGTTCCTTTCAAAAAGAGCACCTATGAGACTGACAACTTTTCAATGGAAATAATGGGAACTAGAAGCCAATGTAATGACATCTTTAAAGTACTAAAGAAAGAAAACTGCAACCTAGAAAAGATATTCTTCAAAAATTAAGGTGAAATAAAGATGTGTGCAAACTAGTAAAAATTTGGAGAATTGGACACCAATAGACCTGCACTGAAACAAGAATTAAAGGGAGTCCTTCAGAGAAATGATCCCAGATAGAAATATGGACATGCCAAAGGGAATGAAGAACACTCAAAGAAAATGTAAATGAAGGCGTTCCTGTTGTGGGGCAGCAGAAACGAATCCAACTGGTAACCATGAGGTTGCAGGTTTGATCCCTGGACTTGCTCAGTGCGTTAAGAAACCCACGTTGCCGTGAGCTGTGGTGTAGGTTGAAGACAAGGCTCAGATCCTGCATTGCTTTGCCTGTGGTGTAGGCCGGCAGCTGTAACTCCAATTCAACCCCTAGCCTGGGAACCTCCATATGTTGCAGGTGCGCCCTAAAAAGGAAGGAAGGAAGGGGGGAGGGAAGGAAGGAAAAGGAAGGAAGGAAGAAGGAAAATGTAAATGAAGAGTAACTGTACAAAATAATAACTGTACTGCCCTGAGGAGCTTCAACTTTATCACCAAAATTCATGGTAGTAATAACATAAGTGATGGAAGGGAAATAGAGTTTAAAAGTTGTAAGCTTTAATTGGTGTTGGTCAAGTAGTGAAAGAAATAATTTGCTATAATTAGTAATGCATATTTTAAGCTTTAGGTTAATTACTAAAAGTGTGTTTAAAATGTAATTCAGTAAAAACATTTGATTAATACAAAGAAAGTTAAGAAATGTAAAGGCACAAAAATAGAACACAAATAGCAAAACAGTAAATATAGTTTATCAGTTAACTACCAAAAAGATCTCTAATTTAAGCATTTTGTATGGAATGGATTTTTTAAAAAATCCAACTATATGCTGCTTATAAGAGAAACATTTCAAATATCAGGATAGAGAATGGCTGAAAATACAAAGATGGAAGATAATATACCATGCAAACAATTTAAAAAAAAAAAAAAAGGAGTTCCCATCGTGCCTCAGCGGTTAACGAACCCGACTGGTATCCATGAGGACATGGGTTCGATCCCTGGCCTCAATCCAGTGGGTTAAGGATCCAGCATTGCTGTTAGCTCTGGTGTAGGTCACAGACATGGCTCAGATACAGCTCCAATTGGACCCCTAGCCTGGGAATCTTCATATGCCGTGGGTGCAGCCCTAAAAAGACAAAATAAATAAATTAAAAAAGTAAAAGCAGACATAGCTACACTCTTATTTAAAAAAAAAAAAAACTTTGAAGCAAGAAGCATTCTGAGAGTTAAAAGGGCTAAAGTGAAAAGGATTGGTAATACAAATGTTGGAGACTGTGGAACAATCAAAAATCTTATATGCTGCTAATGAGAGTGTAAAATGATTCAGTCAATTTGGAAGATGGTCTGGAAACCTCTTAAAAAGTTAAGTTCCCATCGTGGCTCAGCAGAAACAAATCTGACTAGTATCCATGAGGATGCAGGTTTGATTCCTTGCCTTGCTTAGTGGGTTAAGGATCTGGAGTTGCTGTGAGCTATGGTGTACGTCACAGACGTGAGTCAGATCTGGCGTTGCTGTGGCTGTGGCGTAGACCAGCAATTGCAGCTCTGATTCAACCCCTAGCCTGGAAACCTCCATGTGCCACAGGTGCAGCCTTAAAAAAAAAAAAAAAAAAAGTTAAGTACTTGTGACCCAGTAATTCTACTGCTAGGTATTTATCAAAGAAACGTGAAAACATATGTCCACAAAATACTTGTTTAAAAATGTTGACAGCAGGAGTTCCCATTGTGGCTCAGTGGAAATGAATCCAAATAGATCCATGAGGATGCGGGTTCAATCCCTGGCCTCGCTCAGTGAGTCAGTGATCCAGTGTTGCTGTGAGCTGTGGCACAGGTTGTGGACATGGCTCAGATCCCACATTGCTGTGGCTGTGGTGTAGGCCAGCAGCTATAGCTCCAATTCGACCACTAGCCTAGGAACTTCCATGTGCCATGGGTGCGGCCCTAAAAAGCAGAATAAAAAAAAAGTTCACAGCAGATTTATTCATAATAGCCAAAAACCTGGAAACAGTAAGATGCCCATCAATAGAAGAATGGATAAACAGTGGCATATTTACACAATGGATATTATTGTGCAAGAAAGACGCTATATCTATATTGATGGATCTTAAAAATGTTATGCTAATAAAGATCATTAGACACAAAGAAGTGTGGCGTGTATGATCTCAACTATATGAAATTCCAGAACAGGCAAAACTAACCTGTGATGATAGAAATTAGATCAGTGATTGCTTTGTGGGTGGAAGGGGTTGACTGGGAAGCAACTTGAAAGGATTTTCTGTAGTGTTGGAAGTTTTCTGTGTCTGTAAATCAAAAATGAATATTACACCTAAAGTCTGAGCTTTTCTATTTAAATTATACATTATTATATTGGCTATAGTTTTGTCATGAATGGCTTTCATTATGTTATGTTCCCTCTATACCCATTTTGGTAAGAGTTTTTATCATGAATGGATGTTGGATTTTGTCAGATGCTTTTTCTGCATCTATTGAGATGATCATGTGGTTTTGACCTTTCTTTTGTTAATGTGGTATATAACATTGATTGATTCGTGTATGTTGAACCATGCTTGTGAACTTGGGATGAATCCCACTTGGTCATGGTGTATGGTCTTTTTTATGTGTTGTTGGATTCAGTTGGCTAAAATTTTGTTGAGAATTTTTGCATCTATATTCATCAAAGATATTGGCCTATAATTTTATTTTTCTGGTAGTATCTTTGATCTTGATATTAGGGTGATGGTGGCTTTGTAGAATGTCTTTGGGAGTGTTCTTTCTTCTTCATCCTTTTGAAAAAGTTTAAGAAGGATGGGTATAAGTTCTTCTTTGTATGTTTGGTAGAATTCACCTATGAAGCCATCTGGTCCTAGACTTTTGTTTGTAGGGAGTGTTTTTTTACATGTTCTATTTCATTTCTAGTGATTAGTCTGTTCAGTTGATCTGTTTCTTCTTGATTCAGTTTTGGCGTCTGTATGTCTCCAGAAAGTTGTCCATTTCTTCTAGGTTGTCAAATTTGTTATCACATAGTATTAGTACATAATATTCTCTTATGATTTTTTTTTGTATTTCTGCATTATCTGTTGAGATTTCTCCTTTTCCATTTCTTATTTTGTTTATTTGGGTTCTCTTGTCCTCTTAGTGGTCTGGCAAGAGGTTTGTCAATTTTGTTTACCTTTTCAAAGAACCAGCTCTGGATTTTATTAGTTTTTTTTCCGTTGATTCTTGAATCTCTATTTTATTGATTTCTTCTCTGATCTTTATGATTTCCTTTCTTCCGTTGACTTTAGGTTTTGTTTGTTCTTCTTTTTCTACTTCTTTTAGGTGGTAGGTCCAGTTAGACATTTCACACTCATGTAATCGGCCTCATTTGGCATGGGCTTCACTCAGAAGGCTAAGAAGGTAGAACACCACAGCAGCATCACATGTGTACCTTAGGCCAGGGACCATTCTCTGCTTATCCATTTTTCCTACCATGTGACAGTCCAGGTGCAAGGGAACAAGTCAAATGATTAAATGGGAGGAGTTCTCTTATGGCACAGGGGGTTAAAGATCCACTGTCGTCACTGCTATGGCACAGATTTAGTCCCTCACCCAGGAATTTCTACATGCTGTGGGCATAGCCAAAAAAAAAAAAAAAAGGCTTAAATGTGGGAACAATCCTGGCTTAGATGTTCCAAGTTCCATTTGAGAACCATCATCTTTTATGATAGCCCCATAGGTGACTGCTAGAAAAGGACACAGCTAGCTATGAGAATCAAGGCACTTGAAAGCTCAAATTGGTGGCTTTCCCAGTTTTTCTTAGTTCCATTAAAGCTTATACCAAGGTCATTTTTATTCTAATCTGTCTTGCCTGGTGACAGCCGACATTACCCCTTTATAGGTCTTCAGGGAAACAGGGCTAAAAGGTAACCCAACATCAGTTTCCATTGTAGGCTTACAGACTGACCTCATTGACCTTGAATTATTAACTTTAGTACAGCAGTTCTCAGCTTTAGGGTACACCAGAATCACCTGTAGCGCTTGTTAAAACATTGCTAGGCCTTTATGACTCAACTTACTGATTTTTGGTAGGTCCAAGGTCAGGCTTGACAATTTACATTTCTAATAAGTTCCCAGATGTTACTAGGTGATGCTGCTGATCTGAGGAGCACACTTTGAAACCACTGCCTTAGAAAATGGCAGTGATAAAACATAAGTAGCCCTTTCCCATTTACCTTTCACAGAAGAACAAAGATCTCCATATCCTCTTGGCTTCAACTTTTAAAATAGTCATTATCCTCTATTATTTTTTCAAAAGCTCATCTGTAGTTATCTCTTTAGGAAGTTTTTAATTTGCATTACCATAATTATCACCAAGTGGCTGGAGACGATGTGGTCAGACTCCATTTTAGGGCTAAACCATTATGTACTATCAGAACTCTCAGGGAGCTGCTGAGGTTGCTGTCTACATGTGGTGCCCAGAAGCCTCTGTGGTGGACTCACCCATGGCCCCAGATGCACACTACACTGCCACCATTGCCACTGCCAGGGTGCCACATAGTCCTCTTTGACCGTGTGGGCTAGTGTGGAGTAGCTCTTCTGCATTTGTCCCCCAATTCTTCAGATGATGATTTGTGGGCACTATTTCTATGCTGATTAGATCCATGGCCAATCCAACTTGCATCAGGGCTATGCTGCTCCATCCTCTTCTTTGATCCAGACCTAGTCACAAACATGGAGTCCTGAGCACATGTGTTTGTCTCCTCCCTGCCCTCTGTCAGGCATCAATGCCTAGTTTGGCTCATGTACATCAAATGATCAATTGTGTCAGTTATATCTAGGCAGTATCACTCTTGCCAGCCAGCCCATTTGCAACTAAGTTTTTGTTCAGCTCCATTTCATGGATAGTGGGGCATTTTCTTTCAGCATAATATTGTCTTCACTTTTCATCCATTCCTACAAGGGGAAGATTTATCTCCTGTCATACAATGTCAAGCTTTTGCCATTAGCTCTGAGGAAGTTGACCCCCATTGAGGCTTCAGTCTTATTACCATCTCCCTCTCCATTCCTTTTGTGTCATAGTGCCTAGGCGATATTGAACCAAGGACTTGAAAGTTTCTTTCACTGCTGCTACCACTCTCAATGCCCACTGCCTATAGTTTAAGATCAGCTTGATAGATACTTCATACTTGTACGACTCAGTAAGGCAATTATCTTGCCATCACTCAGGAGGATATAGAACAGAGAATACAACATGCCAGCAAGGCAGCTTTTCATGTGTTCTTTTGGGAGTCCCCATAGCTCTCTGGCAGCAGTCCTGGACCCTGTTCTCTATCCCAATCGCCCAACTGACAGCTCAGGAATAAGGAATCAAGATTACATGAATGAGTGTGGGAACCATCCTGGCCTGGAAGTCTCAAGTTCCATGTAAGAACCAATGCCTCTTGTAACAGTCCTGTGGGCCTAGAGTCCAAGATTTCCAACAAGGAACAAGAAACATCACACTCAGGAAAGCCAGAGTTACCAGGTCATCACAGTCTTCCAGTCCACTTGCAGTCTACAGTCAGGTCATCTTTACTATAGGCAGCGTTGCCTGGTAACATGGGTGACATTCTGCCTTTATTAGGTTTCCAGGGGAACATAGCTAAAAAGTTAACCTGAGATTAATTTCTCATGAATACACACAGACAAAGTGTTAATTTAACATCTCAGGAAAGTACTCAAAGTAATAATTTATATATTTAGTCTAGTAATTCAAAGATGCGTATTGTACTTTTAGGCTAATCACTAAAAGAACAGTTAAAGAATATATAATTAAGAGAAAATGGAATAATAAAACATTTGTTTAATTCCTAAAAGAGGCAAGGAAGACAAAGGAATATAAAACAGGCATATGAAATAGAATACAAATATTAAGCTGATGGCAATAAACCCAATATATTAGTAATCACAATAAATATAAAAGGACTAGGTACCCCAATTAGAATGCTAACGTTATTAGACTAGGTTAAAATGTTGAACCCAATTATGTGCTTTTTACAAGTAACACATCTTAATATAAGATATAAAATTGTTGAAATTAAATAGATGGAAAAAAGATACATCAAACAAACACTGATCCAAAGAAAGTATTGTAACTGTACTAGTATCAGACAAGTGGAATTTAAGGCAAGAAGCACTGCTGCAGAAAAAGACACTTCATAATGATACAGTTGTCAGTCCAGCAGAGTATTAAAAATTGTAGGAATTCCTGTGTAAACTCAGTGGTAACAAACCCACCTGGTATCCATGAGGACTCAGATTCAATCCCTGGCCTTCCTCAGTGGGTTAAAGATCCAGCATTTCCCTGAGCTGTGGTGTAGGCTGCAGATGTGGCTCGGATCTGGTGTGGCTGTGGCTGTGGCATAGGCTGGCAACTACAGCTCCATTTCAACCCCTAGCCTGGAAACTTCCATATGCCATGGTTGTGGCCCTAAAAAGACAAAAATATATGGAATTGATAGCATAATTCCACATTATATAGACAAACATTAAACACTGACAGGTTAAAACAGAGAAATAAATGAATCCACAACCAAAGTAGATTTTAACATACCTCTTAATAAGTGATAGAACTAAGCACAGAGAAAAATAAGGTATAGAACATCTTGCTAATAAACAAATGACATAACTGATATTTATATAATGTACACATTCAACTATGACAAAATTCTCATTTTAAAAATGCAAATGGAACATTTACCATATTGATCATAAGCTGAATCATAAGCCTAAATATTAGACCATTGAAATAATTTAGTTTTTTTCTGACCAGAATGGAATTAATCTTTTTAAAAAATCATTTAAAAAAGGATAGAGAATCCCCAATGATTTTGGTGAGATTAAGCAGTACACCTCTGAATAACCCATGGTTCAAGAAAGAAAGCAAAATTAGAATATATTTTGAAATGAATGACAATAGAGGTATGGCATATCAAACCTGTGGGATACAGCAAAAGCAATGCTTGAGGGAAGTTTATAGCCTACATGAATGTATTAGTTTTAAGAAAAAAGTAGATTGAAAATTAGTCATCTTTGCTTCTATCTCAAAGACTAGAGAAAAAGAACAAAACTACACTGATATATTTCTTGGCAATCTCATTGGCAAAAATCTGGAAGTTTGACAGAATACCCTTGGTGAGGCCATGGGAAAACGCACTGTCATACATTGCTGGTGGAAATGCAAAATGGAATGACCTCTATGGAGAGGAAATTAACAATACCTAGCAAAATTATACATTAATTTACCCATTTAGCTCAGAGTCCTACTTTTAGGAATCTTTCCTAAAAACGCAATGGCAGGAAAAAAATTTACCTGACAAAAATACCTATGAATGAGGCTGTTGATTGTAGCCTAATTGTAATAGTGGATTAAAAACAGTCCAAATGTCCATGGAATTCCTGTTGTGGTTCAGCAGGTTAAGAACCTGACTAGTATCCATGAGGATGCGCGTTCAGTCCCTGGCTCTCTTTGTGGGTTGAGGATCTGGCATTGCCACAAGCTGTGGCGTAGGTCACAGACGCAGCTCAGCTCCCAAGTTGCTGTGGGGTGGCCCTAAAAAAAGACAAAAAAAAAATCCGCAATAACCCAAGTGCCCAGTAGCAGGAAGTCCCCTGTGGCTGCTTATTGTGTGTGAACGTCCACACAGTGGAGACTTCTGCAGCTATTAAAAGGAATGAGGACCACCTCTACAAACTTATATAGAGTAATGTCCAGGATATAGCAAGTGAAAAAAAGAACAGTTGAAAAAAAATTGTATCCTAGATTACTATTTTTCTCTTTGAGAAAATGACAATTAAAATAAATAAATAAATAAAGGCGGGGGGAGTTCCCATTGTGGCACAGCAGAAACGAATCCAACTAGGAACGATGAGGTCGCAGGTTTGATCCCTAGCCTCACTCAGTGGGTTGCCATGAGCTGTGGTGTAGGTCGCAGGCGAGGCTCGGATCCACGTTGCTGTGGCTCTGGAGTAGACCAGCAGCAACGGCTCTGATTAGACCCCTAGCCTGGTAACCTCCATATGCCACAGGTGCGGCCCTGACAAAAGACCAAAAAAAAAAAAAAAGTGCAGGAGAGGAATAAATGTTGAAAGAAACAGAAAGATATTTTAGAATGAAAGACTAAATTTGAAAAAAAATTTAAATGGTTTCCTGTGGAAGGAAGATGGACATAAGATAGAAAAGACAGGAAATGAAGTTAGATTTCCTTGAATCTACATTGTTATTTGTTTTAATTTGACTTTGGAACCAAATAAATATTTTGCATAATTACTAAAAAATTTTAAATAAGGCAATTCCTAATTAAGAGTAAAATTAAATGAGCTTAACTCAGCATTCAGTTGGCAGTATAACCACATCAAGACCAACTATTCCAAGTGATTTTAAAACACAGTTATTTGGGAGTTCCTGTTGTGGCTCAGTGGAAACAAACCTGACTAGTATCCATGAGGATGTGGGTTTGATCCCTGGCCTCACTCAATGGGTTAAGGATCTGGCATTGCCATGAGCTGTGGTGTAGGTTGCAGATGCACCTCAGATCCTGCATTATTGCTGTGGCTGTGGTATAGACCAGCAGCTATAGCTCCAATTTGACCCCTAGTCTGGTAACTTCTATATGCCATTGGTGTGCCCCCCCCAAAAAAAAAACACCCACGAAAAATTATTTGACTGTACATCCCTAATGGAATTTACCCTAAGGACAAAAGAAAACCTTATACAGTTTTCAGTAGTACTATTGTATTTAGTAATACTGTTATTCTTTTGAAATTGTAAGTATATGTATTGCAAAATAAATGAGTAGTTTTGGTGGTGATGTTGAAAACTGGAATTTGGGTATGGGTCAAGGACATAGAGATATGAGAATGATGATAAGTAAATATCTGTAGTTTTGAATTGGAAGTATTAGAATTCTGATATATTTACATATTTTCTAGCTTTATTTTGCTGAAAAGACTAGAATCTGTGACTAGCTCAGTATTAGTTTATCCTTAGTGTCCAGATTATCTTTAGATACCATTTTCCACTTTAAAACAAAGATAAAGAAGGCCATTATATAATGATAAATGGATCAATATAAAAAGAGGATATAACATTTGTAAACATATATACACCTAATACAGGAGGACTTATATAAAGCAATTATTAACAGACCTACAGATTGACAATAATACAGTAATAGTAGGGGACTTTAACACCCCTTTTATATCAATAGACAAATCATCCAGACAGAAAAGTAATAAGGAAACAATTGCCTTAAATGACCTGCTAGACCACTTGGACTTAATAGATATACCAGACGTTCTATCCGAAAACAGCAGAATACGCATTCTTTTCAATTGCACATGGAACATTCTACAGGATAGATCACATGCTGGGCCCCCACACAAGTCTCAATAAATTTAAGAAGATAGAAAGTATATTGAACATCTTTTCACACAACAGTGTGAAACTGGAGATGAATTACAGGAAGAAAAATGGAAAAACACAAACATGTGGAAACTAAACAATGTGATACTAAAAACCAGTGAATTAATGAAGAAATCAAAGAGGAAATCAGAACATACCTTGATACAAAGAAAACAAAAACACAACTTTCCAAAATCTGTGGGATGCAGCTAAAGTAGTTAAAAGAAAGAAGTTTGTAGCAGTGCACAGATACCTCAAGAAACAAGAAAAATCTCAAACAACCTAACCTATCCTCTAAAGCAATTAGAAAAATAAAAGCAAACAAAGCCCAAAGTTGGCAGAAGTGAGGAATCAGTAAAGGTCAGAAAGGAAATGTAAAAAGAGACCAAACACACACACACACACACACACACAAATAAACAAAATCCAACAATACAAAAGATCAGTGAAACTAAGAACTGTTTTTTTGAAAAGATAAAATTGATAAGACTTTAACCAGGCTCATTAAGAAAAATAGAGGACCCAAATAAAATAAGAAAGAAGAGAAATTAAAATGTATCACAGAAATACAGTCTTAAGAGAATACTATGAACAGTTATATGCCAACAAATTGGACAACCTAGAAGAAATGGATAAATTTCTAGACATATACAATCTTCTAAGACTGAATCAGGAAGAAATAGATATTCTGAACCATCCAATTACTAGTGTTAAAATTCAATCAGTAATCCAAAAATTCCCAACAAACAAAAGTCCAAGACCAGATGGTTTCAAAGGGGAATTCTACCAAACATATAAAGAAGATTAATAATTTTCCCTCTCAAACTACTTTTAAAAGTTAAAGAGGAGAGAGTACTCCTAAATCATTTTATAGGATCACTATTACCTGATACCAAAATCAGACACTACCAGAAAAAGAAAGGTACAGGCCAATATGTCTGATGAATATAAAGAACCTCAATAAAATATTAGCAAATCAAACTCAACAATATATAAAAAGACCATATGCCATGATCAAGTGGGATTTATTCCAGGGATATAAGGATGGTTCAGTATCTGCAAATCAATCCATGTGATACACCACGTTAATGAAAATAAAAAGGATAAAAATCACATGATTATCTCATGGATTCAGTAAAAGGATTTGACAAAATTCAGCACCTATTCATAATAAATATTCTCAACAAAGTTAGTATAGAGGGAACATAATAAAAGCCATTTATGACAAACCCAGCTAACATACTCAATGGTGAAAAACTGAAAACTTTTCATTTGAAATCAGACGCAAGACAGAGATGCCCATTCTCACCATTTCTATTTAACACAGTATTAAAAGACCTAGCCATTGCGATTAGACAACAGAAAGAAATAAAAAGCCATCCAAATTAGAAGGGAAAAAGTAAAACTGTCACTATTTGTTGATAACATGATATTGTAGAAAACTCTTAAATCTCACAAAAGAAAAACTATTAGAACTGGAGTTCCTGTCGTGGCTCAGTGGTAATGAACCTGACTAGTATCCATGTGGACACAGGTTCAATCCCTGGCCTCACTCAGTGAGTTAGAGATCTGGCATTGCCATGAGCTGTGGTTTAGGTCACAGACACAGCTCGTATCCCACATTGCTGTGGCTGTGGTGTAGGCCGGCAGCTACAGTTCCAATTTGACCCCTACCCTGGGAATTTCCATGTACCCTGGGTGTGGGCCTAAAAAGACAGAAAAAAAAAAAACCTATTAGAACTAATAAATGAATTCAGGAAAGTTGCAGAATACAAGATTAATATACAAAAATCTGTTGTTTTTCTATACACTACTAACTATCAGAGAAAATAAGAAAACAGTCCCATTTTCAATCATATCAAAAAAAAAAATACCTAAGAATAAACTTATCCAGGGAAGTGAAAGACCTATACTCTGAAAACTTTAAGATATTGATGAATGAAACTAAAGATGATACAAAGTAGAAAGCTAACCCATGTTCATGGTTTGAAAGAATTAATATTGTTAAAATGTCCATACTACTCAAAGCAATCTAGAGATTTAGCACAATCCCTATCAAAATATCCATGACATTTTTTTCACAAAACTAGAACAAATGGTTCTAAATTTTTATGGCAGCAAAAAAGAACCCAAATTGCCAAAGCAATCTTGAGAAAAAAGAACAAAGCTGGAGGTTTCATGCTCCCTGACTTCAGACTACTACAAAGCTATAGTTATCAAAACAGTATGGAACTGGCACAAGAACAGACACATAGATTAGTTCAATGGAACAGAATAGAGAGCTCAGAAGTTGACCACAAACATGTTGTCAATTAATCTATGACAAAGGAGGCATATATATATATATGTGTATATATATATATATACATATATATATATACATACATACATACATATATACATATATATACATACATATATATACAATGGGGAAAAGGCAGTCTTTTCAGTAATTGGTGTTGGGAAAACTGGAATCTACATATAAATGAATTAAATTAGAATATTTTTATATAAATAAAATGTACTGAAAGTGGACCAAAGACCTAAATGTGATTCTTAGCAATATTTTTTTTTTGATATGTCTCCTCAGGCAAGGGAAACAAAAGCAAAAATAAACAAATGAGACCTAAATAAATTTAAAAAGTTTTACACAGCAAAGGAAACCATCAATAAAACAAAAAAGCAACCTTCTGAATGAGAGAAGATATTTGCAAATGATATGTCTGATGAGAGGTTAATACCCCAAATTTATGAAGATCTCATACAACTCAATATCAGAAAAACAAGCCTTAAGAAATCAGAAGACCTGAATAGACATTTTTCCAAAGAAGACATACAAATGGCCAGCAGTCACATGAAAAGATGCTCAAGAGCACTAATCATCAAGGAAGTGCAAACCAAAAGCCAGTGAGATGGAGCTCCCACTGTGGTGCAATGGGATTGGCAGCATCTTGGGAGCGTGGGATGTGGGATCCAGCATTGCTGCAGATGTGGCTTAGGGCACAACTCCAGCTTGGATTGGCCCAGGCTCTCCATATGCTGGGGGATGGTCAAAAATGAACAAAACAAAAGAAAACCCAGTGAGATAGCCCTCATACCTGTCAGAATGGCTTTTGTTAAAAAGACATAACAATTGTTGGCAAGGATATGGAAAAAGGGAAACCCTGGCTCACTGGACCCTGGTTAGTGGGAATGTAAATTGATATAACTATTGTGGAAAACATTATAGAGGTTCCTCAAAAAATTAAAAATAAAACTACCATATGATCCAGCAATTCCACTCCTGGATATATATCCAAATAAAATGAAAACATGAATTCAGAAAGATACATGTACCCCAGTGTTCATGGAAACATTACTTACAATAGCCAAGATATGGAAGCAACCTAAGAGTCTGTCAGCAGATGAGTAACAAATAGAGAAGATACACACACACACACACAAAATGAAATATTAGTCATAAAAAGAAATGAAGTTTTACCATATGGAACAACATGGATGGACCTAGAGTATATTATGCTTAGTAAAATAAGACAAAGAAATACTGTATATTATCACTTATATGTGAAATCTAAAAAAATTAAGCAAATGAGTGAATATAACAAAAAAAGAAATAGACACATAAATATAGGGAACAAACTAGTGGTTACCAGTGAGGTGACAGGTGGCAAAGAGGCAAGATAGGGGAGGGGATTGAGAGGTACAGACTACCAGGTATCAAAGAAATAAGACACAAGGTTGTAATGTAAAGTATGAGACATATAGCCAATATTTTATGATAACTTTAATGGAGTGTGATCTGTAAAAATACCCAATCACTATGTTGGACACCTGAAATTAATATAACATGATAAATCAACGACACTTCCATTTTAAAAAATTACCTTGCCAGATCCTTCTAAGAAAAAAGAAAGTTACAAGTATGTATCCTTCCTTTCTAAATGAACAGTACTTTGGGGTAAACAAATAACTGAGGCTGGAATGTCTTTATAGGAATATTACAACTAATAATCTAGGAATAATAAAATAAGAATATTATAGTTTTATAACCCCCAATCAATTTATGGCAGTGACCATCACTGGCTAACATCACAAATAGAGACACAGACAGTATGTGTGTACTGTTGGAAGTTCATGAATCACCCATGAAATAGTTTTGCCCCCATTCCTCCCCAGTAAAGTCAAATCTAAATTCAGTCAAGTAAGTCTCTACCAATTCACAATAAATACAGGGGACAAAGGATCATGTCAGATGCTTCCATGAGGGTGCAATAGCCAGAGTCCAGTCAGTGCAAAACTACAGGATAAATAACCCTATATTCTACAAAAATAAATCTTAAAAATGGGGTGAAGGTGGACTCTAGAGATCAGAGACTTAAGGAATACATTAGCCAGTTGCAGTGTATTATTTAGATTATGATTAAAACTGTAAAAGCAAAACAAGCTTATGAGAGAATTGGGGGAAATAGGAACACCAGAACAATTCCTAATGATATTAAAGAATGATTTTTAATATTTTAGGCCAGATTTTTAAGTTTGTTTCAAACATGAAGTTTTATTTTTCAGATGTAGCATCGAAAAACTTATTGGGATTTACTTCAGATTAGCATGGATAAGGATTTAGACAAAATAGGATTGGCCATGAGTTGTTGATAAGTATTGGATCTAGGTGATGAGTACATGGAGTTCATCATACTGTTCCCTTTATTTGTATGTATTTAAGAGTTTTCATAAGAAAACACCTAAAAGATAGAATCACAAAGGCAAGCAAAAAAGGCATATCAGAAATGAGTAGGTAATTTTTTTTATTTATTTATTTATTGGTCTTTTTTAGGGCTGCTCCCATGACATATGGAGGTTCCCAGGCTAGGGGTCCAATCGGAGCTGTAGCCTCCGGCCTATACCAGAGCCACAGCAACGCGAGATCCGAGCTGCGTCTGCAACTTACACCACAGCTCACGGCAACGCCGAATCGTTAACCCACTGAGCAAGGCCAGGGATTGAACCCGCAACCTCATGGTTCCTAGTCAGATTCGTTAACCACTGAGCCACAGTGGGAACTCCGAGTAGGTAAATTTTTAAAAATCAGGGGGTTCCCTTCATGGCTCAGTGGTTAACAAACCCGACTAGGATCCATGAGGATGTGGGTTCGATCCCTGGCCTCAATCAGTGGTTTGAGGATCTGGCGTTGCCATGAGCTGTGGTGTAGGTTGCAGACGTAGCTCAGATATGGCATTGCTGTGGCTGTGGCATTGGCCAGCAGCTGTAGCTCCGATTCGACCCCTAGCATGGGAACTCCCATATGCTGTAGGTGTGGCCGTAAAAAGGGCAACAACAACAAAAAATTTAAAAATCAGTACCTCTTAAACTAAAAGTGTATTTGTTTAAGTGATTAAGTCAAATACTCAGTGGATGAGTTAGATTTAGACACAGATAACCAGTGAACTGAAAGCGTTGTGTAAAAAATTACCCGGAGTATTATAGAGACAAGGAAATAAGTAAAGCAACAGATTCAGGAAGCACCATGTATCCCAAGCTGGATAAATAAAAAGAAATCCATGCCAAGATACATTACAAAAAAGACAAAGACATCCTAAAAGCTTCCGTGTCAGTCAGAGTACTGTCAGGAAAACAGGAACAAATTAGGTATTTCCAGAGAGCAAATTTAATTTAGAGAATTAATTACAGGCAGACCTTGTTTTATTGCACTTCACTTGACTGCACTTTGTACATGCTATGTTTTTTGCCAACCTGACCTATCAGTGCCATTTTTTTCAACAGCCTTTGCTCACTTTGTCTCTTTGTATCACATGTTGGTAATTATCACAATACTTCAAACATTATTATTTTGGTGATCTGTGACCAGTGATTTTTTTTTTTTTTTTTGGTCTTTTTGCCATTTCTTGGGCCGCATATGGAGGTTCCCACGCTAGGGGTCGAATTGGAGCTGTAGCTGCTGGCCTACTGCCAGAGCCACAACAACGCAGGATCCAAGCCGTGTCTGCAACCTACACCACAGCTCATGGCAACGCCGGATCCTTAACCCACTGAGCAAGGCCAGGGATCGAACCTACAACCCCATGGTTCCTAGTTGGATTCATTAACCACTGCGCCACGACGGGAACTCCATGTGACCAGTGATCTTTGATGTTACTACTACCACTTGCTGAAGGTTCAGATGATTGTTAGCATTTTTTAGCAAGAAAGTTTTTGTTTGTTTTTTAGGGCTAAACCCAAAGCCTATGGAAGTTTGCAGGCTCAGGGTCAAAAAAGTTCAGCGGCCAGCCTACACCTCAGCCACAGCCACACCAGATCTGAGTTGCATCTGTGACCTACACCACAGCTCACGGCAATGCCAGATCCTTAACCCACTGAGCACGGCCAGGGATCGAATTCACTTCCTCATGGATCCTGGTTGGGTTCATTACTGCTGAGCCACAATGGGAACTCTAGGAAGAACGTATTTTTTGATTAAAATATATACATTATTTTTATAAACATAATACAATTGCTCACTTAATAGGCTACAGTGTAGTGTAAATATAACTATTACATGCACTAGGACACCAAAAAGTTCGTGTGACTAGTTTTTATTGCAATATTTTCTTTATTGTGGTGATCTGGAACCGAACCCACAGTATCTCTGAGGCATGACTGTACATTGTGGTGGAGGGCTGAACAAGAAAAAAGGAAACACAGGGGTAAACCAGAGATACTAACTGTAGGGAATGGCTTCTGCCCCTACAGGATGAGAGAAGAATGCAAGCAATTAGGGTTTTCAAAATCTAGGAGTTTATCAGAGAGCTCTGGGTGGATTCCTGCTTCTGAGGAGGGAGCTCAGACTGGCTGCTGGGCCTGGGGGTGCTGCCCATGCAAGTTGCTACTGCCAAAATGACAATGACGGGAGAAGCATGCAAGTGGGAGAAAAAGTCCCTCTCTTTCTTCTCTTCCAATCCCCTAGCACACATATTTTCAGAACCTTATGAGAAGCCAGGGAGCAAAGGAGAAATATGGTTTACAGAGTTGCAGCCACAGTATCACAAAGCAGATTATAGAATTTTGGATTTGCATCTGAGAGAAAATAGCTTAAGAAATAACACAGCAGGAGTTACTGCTATGGCACAGCAGGTTAAGGATCCAGAGTTGCCGCTATTGTGGTGTAGGTCACAGCTGCATCTCAGATTCAGTCCCTGGCCTGGGAACTTCTGTATGCCATGGGTGCAGCCAAAAAAGAAAAAAAAAATTTTTTTTAAAGAAATATCACTAAAGCCTTTCATTCATTCAGCCAACAGATATGTAGTAAAGACTATTTGTGGCGAATACTTTTGAGGAGCTTGGCACAAATGAGTGAAAAATATTTAGACGAAGATCTTTGCTCTGTGGAGGCAGAAAGGATATCACCTATGGAGGAATGATGGCTAAAATGACAGTCTTTTTCTCATAGCAACTGTCTAAGCCAGATGACAATTTTGGATGGATACTGGGCCCCCTAGAATTGTATATTTTATAATGAGGGAAGAATAAAGGCGCTTAAAGATAAAGAGCTGGAAGTTTACCAAGAGCCCCACCCTAAAGGAACTTTTCTGTATGGTAACTAAAGAAGGACTGTCTGAAACAAAAGATTTACTAAGCAAATAAAATTATACAGGTGAGCAAACTCAAATAGACATTGTCTGTAGAAGGCACTTTGGGAGATTTTAAAAGAAATGACTGAACTGAAATACTAAACAAAATTGAATGTACATTTGAAAGAGGGATGATCAGAGTTATGGCATTCAAAGGCCCTTTTAGTGAGGGAGTGAGTTAATATATTACTAGGACTTTGTTAAATATTGAGTAAAAATTTAACCTTTAAAAGAATGTGCAGGGAGTTCCTGTTGTGGCACAGAGGAAACAAATCTGACTAGTATCCATGATGATGTAGGTTTGATCCCTGGCCCTGCTCAGTGGGTTAAGGATCCAGTGTTGCTGTGAGCTGTGGTGTAGGTCTCAGATGCAGCTTGGATCTTGTGTTGCTATGGCTGTGGTATAGGCTGGCAGCTGTAGCTCTGATTCGACCCCTAGCCTGGGAACTTCCATATGCCATGAGTGCAGCCCTAAAAAGACAAATAAAAATGAAGTAAGAAGGGGAGGACAAAAACAAAAAATCCGAGGACAAAAACAAAAAATCCAAGAAGTGGCCAAAAAATGGGAAAAAGCATTCAGGAATCGGGATAAAGAAAATAAATAAATAAATAATCTTAAAAAGAATCTGTGATATAACAGTCATAATAATGTCAAATTGGAAATTTTTTTTTTTTTTTTGGTCTTTTTGCTATTCCTTTGGGCCGCTTCCGCGGCATATGGAGGTTCCCAGGCTAGGGGTTGAATCGGAGCTGTAGCCACCAGCCTACGCCAGAGCCACAGCAACTCGGGATCTGAGCCGCGTCTGCAACCTACACCACAGCTCACGGCAACGCCAGATCGTTAACCCACTGAGCAAGGGCAGGGACCGAACCCGCAACCTCATGGTTCCTAGTCGGATTCGTTAACCACTGCGCCACGACGGGAACTCCCAAATTGGAAAATTTTTAAAGGAGCTACATGTTTTTATAAGAACCATACCTAAAACATATTAGAAATATTGAAAATAATGGGAAAATACTAATAAAAAAGGAATATACTAATCAAAAAGAAGTAGATATAGTTATATTAGTTATCTAAAAAAATATATTTCAAAACAGAAAAAATTATTAGGGTCAGAGAGAATGACCATATAATGATAAAAGCTTTAATTTACCAGAAATATATACAATTTCTAACCTTACACATACCTAATAAAAGAACCTCAAAGTACATAAGGCAAAAATGATTGATTTAATGAAAGAAATTGACAAACCAACATATACACCTTTCTCTACTCTTGATAAGGCAATCAGACTATATCTGAATCTATATTCATGAAGTATATTAGTCTGGTTTTCCTGATATACTTTGTCTAGTTTTGGTATTGGGATAATAATGACTAATTATACATAAGGAGTTGGGAAGTTTTCCCTCCACCTTATTTTTGTGGAAGTTTGTAGAGAATTAGTATTGTATCTTCCTTAAATGTTTGATATAAATTCACCACTGAAGCCATCTGGATGAGAAGTTTTCTTTGAAAGGTTTTTAACCATAAATTCAATTTATTTAATGAGAGTATTCAAATTATCTTAATTCTTGAGTGAGCTTTATTGTGTCTTTAAAGGAAAGTGTAAAGTCATTGAATTTATTGACATAAAGTTGTTCATAACAGTCCTTTATCATAATAGTCCTTTAATATCTGTAGGATTTGTAGTAACATACTATGCTTTTCAGTTCTGATCTTGGTACTTCGTATACTTTTCTCTTTTTTCCTGATCATATTGACTACAAGTTTATCAATTTTTATTGCTCTTCCCAATGAATGAGTGGATTGGATGCACTGATTTTTCTTTATTGTTTTTTTTTCTTTCATTGATAATCTGTTCTAATCTTTATTATTTCCTATCTTTCCTATCTTTTACTTGCTTAAATTTTTTTTTTTTTTTAGTTTCTCAGTATGGAAACTTAGTTCTGTTTGTTGTTGTTTTTCTTTTTCTTTTTACAGCTGCACCTGAGGCATATAGAATTTCCCAGGCTAGGGATCCAATAAGAGCTAGAGCTGCAGGCCTATGCCGCAGTCACAGCATCACCAATCCAAGTCACATCTGTGACCTATGCTGTAGTTTACAGCAACACCACATCCTTAATCCACTGAGCAAATTCAGGGATCAAACCTGCATCTTCATGGACACTATGTTAGGTTCTTAACCTGCTGAGCCACAATGGAAACTTCATTTCTTATTTTTCTAATGCAGGGGTTTACTGTTAAAAATTCCCTCTAAATCCTGCTTTAGCTACATGGCACAAATTTTAGTTGTAATATTTTTATTTTCATTCAGTTTTAAATGATTTATAATTTTCTTATATAATCTTTTTATTACCCATAAATTATTTAGAAGTGTGTTATTTGGTTTCCAACTATTGGATATTTTCCAGATGTCTTTCTTTAGTTGATTTCTAATTTTTTGTGTGTGGTCTTTTTGTCTTTTCTAGGGCTGCACCCACAGCACATGGAGGTTCCCAGGCTAGGGGTCTAATCGGAGCTGTAGCTGCCAGCCTACACTGGAGCCACAGCAACACAGGATCCAAGCCGAGTCTGCAACCTATACCACAGCTCATGGTAACACCAGATCCTTAACCACTGAGCCACAACAGGAACTCCTTGATTTCTAACTTCATTCCTTTGTGGCAAATGAATATACTTCATGTGATTTGAATTCTTTTAAACTTATTCAGATTTGTTTTATGCCCAGAATATGTTTGATAAATGTTCCATGTGCACCAGAAAAGAATGCGTCTTCTGCTGTTAGACTGTTCTAGAAGTGTCATTTAGGTCAAGTTGGTTGATAATTTGTTCATGTCTTTATGTTTACTGATTTTTTTTAACCTACTTCTATCAGTTATTGAGAAGCATGTTGAAATCTACAGCTATGATTTTGAATTTGTTTATATCTAATTCTATCAATTTTTGATTTGTGTATTTTTAAGTTCTGTTATTAGGTACAGAAATCAATGAAGCAGAAAATAGAATGGAGATCAACACTCCAAAAGTTGTTTCTTTGAAACAACTAGTAAAATTAACCTCTGGCAAAATTAAGAAAAAAGAAAGCACAAATAACCAATACAAGGTACAAGGGGAAACAAAACTATAGCCATACTATATCAGACTAAAGAAATAAGGATACAGGTAACAACTTTATGCCAATAAATTTGAAATCAGATAAAGAACACAAATTTCTAGGGAAAAAGTAATTTATCCAACTGATTCGGGTCTTATAACTCTGAAATAGATTGAAGCAATCGGTTTAAAAAAATCTTTTCATGGAGTTCGCTGCCAACTCAGCAGGTTAAGAATCCAGAGCTGTCACTGCTGTGGTTTGGGCCACTGCTGTGGCATAGGGTACAATCGCTGGCCTGGGAACTTCTGCATGCCATGGGCATAGCAAACAAACAAACAAACAAAAATCTCACAAAAAATAAAACAAACTCCACTGATTTTGCTGGTGAATTCTACCACACTTTTGAGAAATATACCATCAGATTCTTCTGGATTTTAGAAAAAGGAACAACTGCTCAATTTATTCCTAGAGACTAGTGTAACCTTGAAAACAAAACTAGACGAAGACATTATCAGAGAGAAAAACTATAGGTTAATCTCACTCACGAACATTGGTATCAAAACCATAAGCAAAATATTAACAGACTGAATCCACGGGCATATGTGTGTGTGTGTGTGTATAGTAGTTGCAACTTAACCAAGTTGGGTTTATTCCAGAAATATAAAACTAAACAGTCTAACTTTAGGAAAACCTTAAATTTCATTCAGCTGATTAAAGGGAAAAAATTACAAAATCATTTCAGTAGATTGCATTTGATAAAATTCAGTACATCCATAAAGTAAAGCTAATGCAAATTAAGAATGGACAAGGACTCCTTAATCTGATGAGAACAATCAACAAAACGTCTTTATCAAAGATAATTCTTAATGGGGGAATAAGTAAAATAATTCTTCGAAATCAGGGAAAAGAATGCCTACCATTATCACTTCTTTTCAACGTTGTACTAAAAGCCCTAGCAAATACAGTAAATCAAGAAAAAGAAATTAATAGCATAAGTATTATGTAGGAAAAAACAACATATTATTCATAAATATTGATTATCTACATAGCAAACCTAAAAGAATCTACAGATTTTTAAAAAGAACATTTTTATCAAGTTGGCTGTTTGTAAATTCAATAAATAAAAATAAGTTGCACTTCTATACAGAAGCAATAAATATTAGAAAACATAATTTTTAAAATGTTACTTTGTTACAAAAATAGAAGGTTCCCAATACTAAATCTAATTTTAAAAAATCATAGGATCTATATGCAGAAAGTAATAAAACTTTATTGAAAGACATTTTTAAAGGCCTCAATAAATGGAAAGATATGCAATGTTCATGGATAAGAAGACGCACACTGTAAACAAGTCAGTTTTCCCCAGTTCGATTTATAGAGTCAATGCTATTAAAATAACAGGTTTTTTTCATGACACTTGAAAAGCAGATCTTTACATTTATATGGAAGGGTAAAGAATTGACATGACATTCTTGAAAAGAAGAACACTGTTGTGAAAATTGCCTGACTTTTATGAAAAAGTATATAATAAGATAATGCCATTTGCTTAAGGAATAAACATAACAAGGGGGACTAAATCGAATGCCTAGAAACAGTCTCCAGCATACATAGAACTCTGGAAGATCAACAGGGAGAGGAGAGACTGTTCAGGAAGCTTGCTGGGCACTTAGTTAATTTCAATCCTCACCTCACATCATACACAAAAAATTAATTCTATATGAATTAAAGACTCAAGTATCAAAAACAAACCTTTAAAAATTAAAATGCGGCGAGTTCCCTCATGGCTCAGTGGTTAATGGATCTGACTAGGAACCATGAGGTTGCAGGTTCAGTCCCTGGCCTTGCTCAGTGTGTTGGGGATCCGGCGTTGCCGTGAGCTGTGGTGTAGATTGCAGACGCGGCTCAGATCCCGAGTTGCTGTGGCTCTGGTGTAGGCCGGCGGCTACAGCTCCAATTCAACCCCTAGCCTGGGAATCTCCATATGCCGAGGGAGCAGCCCAAGAAATGGCAAAAAGACAAAAAAAAAAAAAAAATTAAAATGCGGGAGATGATCTTTCTGGCTTTGCAGTAAAAAAGGGTTTAAAGAAGATATAGAAGCACAAGCTAAAGAAAAGAATGTTAATAAGTTCCACTACATTAAAGTTTAAAATTTTTAAATATTAAAGACATTTTTTAAATTAAAGAGAAGGCAGAGTGAGAGAAAATTTGTATTACACACTTAACCTACAAAGATTAATATGCAGAACGTATAAAGTGATGAGAAAGATAATAGAAAAATGTATAAAAGATATTAACAGACATTTCACAGAAAAAAAGGGATATGTATGACCAATCAACACAAGAAACAGTTCTCAATCTCAATAATAATTAGGAAATGCAAATTAAGACCACAGCAAGATGCCATTTTATCCCCACTGATAAATTAGAAAGGATATAGAGCAAGAGGCAGTTTTAAACATTGCTGATGGGGTTGTAAATTGTCGTAACACCTTTAAGAAATAATTTGGCTTTCTCTTTATGTTGGACATTTGCACATCCTATAACCCAGCAATTTCACTCCTAGGTATTTAGAGAAACTTCTTTGCACATTTATTGCTAACAGGAAACTTAAAAACAGAAAATAACTCAAACCACCCCCCCCCATTCACAGAAAATGGATAAATGCTATCTTATACTATTTTCACTTAATGGACATTTAATTGTGCAGCAAGGAAGTTGAATAAACTAAAGCTACATATAGCAACAGGGGTGAGTCTTAGATCTAGAGTATTGAATAAAAAGCCCAAATCCCAGAAGACACCTTATAATATTATAGCACTTGTATAATGCACAAGAAGTAAACTAAATAATGTATTGTTGGGGCAAATGTGTGTGTGTGAGTGATAGAACAGTGTTTAAAAACAACAGCGGGGGAGTTCCCGTCATGGCTCAGTGGTTAACGAGTCCAACTAGGAATCATGCGGTTATGGGTTCAATCCCTGGCCTTGCTCAGTGGGTTAAGGATCTGGTGTTGTCATGAGCTGTGGTATAGGTCGCAGACGTGGCTCGGATCCTGCATTGCTGTGGCTTTGGTGTAGGCCGGCAACTACAGCTCCGATTAGACCCCTAGCCTGGGGACCTCCATGTGCTGCGAGTGTGGCCCTAGAAAAGACCCCCCCCCCCAAAAAAAAAAACCCAACAGTGGGATAATAAACACAACACTTGGGATCGGGTGTGCCTCTGGAGAAAAGGCAAGAGGATGGTGTAAGGACATACAGGTTCATCCTGTCTTAGAGTGGTGGTTTCTGGGATAGTCATTATTTTATGCTTTACACCATAAGTGTATATGTTATATAATTACATATAATATATACACACACTATATATTTTTCTCCCTTTGGTATGTATGTATCAAATATTGGCATTAAAGAAAGATAATTCTTTAAAAAAAAAAAAAAGAATCCTTTTGGGAAGCCAGTCAAAAGAGTCAAGTCATGAAGAAGGACGAAGAAGGAGGAACATATCGGGCTAGCTTCAGATTTCTGTGCAGCACACATTCACACCAAGAGGCAATGGAGCAATGCCAGCAAATTATCCAAGAAAAGAAAGAAGAATGAGCCATGGTTTTATATCCAGCCAACTGTCCTTCAGGCGTGAAGGCTGCAAACAAAAAGTTTTGAACTTACATGATTGTATTAGTTTGCTAGCGCCACCATAGCAAAATACTACAGAAAAAGGTGGCTTAAACAATAGAAATTTATTTTCTCACAGTTCTGGGGGTTACAAGCCAGAGATCCAGGTGCCGGCAGGCTCTTTTCCCTTGAGGCTCCTTGGCTTGCAACTGGCTTCTTTCCTTGGCTTGCAGCTAGCCACCCAGTTAAATTAGAGCCTCACAATAATGGCCTTTTTCTTTTTTGACCAACCACGAGGCATATGGAAGTTCCCAGGCCAGGGATCAAATCCAAGCGGGAGCTGCAACCTACACCACAGCTGCAGCAAGGCCAGATCTGGGCCAGGGATCAAACCAGTGCCTCCACAGGGACGGTGGATCATTAACCCATTGTGCCACAGTAGGAACTCCTAAAGGCCTCATTTTAACTTAATCATTCCTTTAAAGTCTTTATCTCCAAATATAGTTACATTTGGAAGTATAGAGATTGTGACTTCAGTATATGACTTTTGAGGAACACAACTCAGCCCATAACAACAATCTCAGAGAATAATTTTCCCATCACTTTAGCCACCCAGGTGTAGTGTCAGTCATCAGGGAATGTATTTTAACTGTAGAACCAATTCAAGAACAGAGATGGGAAATCGGGTGACAGAATATAAATACTACATGCCCTGCCAATGAAAAATGATAAAATTACCAAAAAATTAGATTGGAAGAAAGAAAGAAAATAGAGTAAGTTTTCGGATTGCCTCATCTATAATGGCTAGTAGTTAGAGACTCGCCATTGAAAGAGGCAAATGAAATAGGAAGATTCAAAACTAGACCTAAATTACCGAATATTAGACCTAAGGGAAGTACGAAGATTTTGTATATGGTAAAGTGGGGGTAGAGATGAATTATTCATGAAATATTACTAGGACAACTTAGTAGCCATCTGGAAAAAAATTAAATTGGAGCCATATCTTACTTTACACCAAATTAAATTTTAAATGGATCAAAGATTTAAATGTGAAAAATGAAACTACAAAAGTGATGGCAGAAAAACATGGTAAAAATTCTTGATAACCTTGGAGTGAGACCTTCCTAATTACAGCTGAAAATTGAGAAGCCGTCAGGAATAGATTAATGAACTGAACTATGCAGAAATCAAAACCTTAAATCACACAAAGCACCATAAATCCAAAGTCAGACTTCAGACACCTGAGGGGGTGTATCTATAATTCATATACAGGCAGGGGACTAATCTCCCTAATACATAAAGAGCTTTTTCATATATGTAAGGCAAAGACCTCACAGAAAAAGTAGCAATATCAGAACAGGTACTTCACAGAAAAGAAATACAAAAGGCTGTCAAACATGAAAGGATGGTCAGCTCCACTTATAAGGAGGGAAATGCAGATTTAAACCACATTTTCAGCTATCAAAGATCCAAGAGTTTAATAACAGGCTCCTTGGTGAGGCCACAAGGAGACAGGAATGTGTGTATATTTCTGGTGGGAAATTAAATTGCTACAATCCTATGGAGGGCAATTTGGTGGTTCCTACCAAAATAATGTATGTATTCCCTTAACATAGCATGTCCCCATCTGGAAACGTATCCTACAAATGCAAAATCATACCTATACAAGGTCATGTTTGCAACATTGTCTGTAATAGTGAAAAACTGGGGGAGAGAGGAATATTCACTACTAAGGACCTAGTTAAATAAATTATGGTACTTCTAAACAATGAAATATTATGTGGCTGATAACAAAAGAATGAAGAGGCTTTCCACACACTGATGTAGAAAAATCTCCAGGGTGCATTGTTTAGTGAAAAAAGCAAACTGCAGACGAATGTTACCTCTTGTATAAGTAATAGGCTACCTCATATAAAAGAGGGGTGAGAAATAAGTCTTTATTCATATTTGCTTATATAAAGCATAAAGAAATCCTAGAAGATTACATAAGAAACTAAAACTGCTATATAATAGAGGCAGGGATGGCAGGGAGACTTTTCACTGTGTAACTTTATATAGTTTCTGATTTTTGAAACATGAATGAGTTACCTGTTTAAAAAGCTAAGTAAATTTAAGAGTAGAAGAATATGGGCATGAAGTATAATTCTGTTTAGAAATTGGATTTGAACAAGATATTTAACCTCTCTGGATCATAGTTTTCTTATCTATAAAAAGGCCGTAATCGTAGAATCAATCGTAGGATTGTTATTAGGATTAACAAGAGGATAAACATAAGGTGCATGGCAGACTGCCAGCACCAGCCAGGTAAATACTCCGTTAAATGGTCGTATACATGTGTTAGTCACTGCTTTTAATCTTAGTATGTTACCTAAGAGACATCAGCCTTCCCTGACCATTCCTTTGTAGAACCAGACGTCCTGGGTCCTCTCCAGCATGGCGGCCCTCTACTGGAGGGTGAAAGGCCAAGGGAAGAAGGCAATTGACTGCCTGCGCCAGGCCCTCCACTATGCTCCACACCAAATGAAGGTGAGTGGGACTCAGCTTTCCTGAGTCCTTTCCTTTGCCCGGTGGTCTACTCTGAGGTTTTGGCTCAGCCAGGAAGAAAGTGGCAAAAGGCTAAGATGGGGCAGAAAAACTTAACAGCCCCACTCGTGCCACCACAAGCCTGTGAGTTACACCCACTCTCGTACCCTCCCTACCTCAGGCTCAGCAAGGTGGCAATTGGGAAGATAACTGTAAAAAACTTGCATTTAATACCCCTTATCCTGTATTCTGAGCCACCCAGCAGACAGCAGACACACTGGCCTAGGCAGGCCATCAGCCTAGAAGTCAACCGGGTTTAGCTCATTGCGCAGGATCCTGGCCTGTTGTACTTGTTTTGCTTATACTTCTGACTGGCATTTGCTTCCAGGCAGGGAAATAGGAGCAGATTTCCATTTCTTTGTATACATCAACTGGATCCTGGTCTTTAACTCAAACACCCAGCTTCAATCTTCTGCAAAAGCCATTGTTATGATGACAGAGAATGTAGTTTTTTAATAGCACATTTGTATCCTCATGTACTTAGTTCTGTGTTCATCCCCAGTCTCACACTTCCTAAAGACATGGCTGTGTCCTCTTTGCTCACACGAGCAGTATGTGGAATGGTGGAAGAAGCAAGCTTCCCTGTCAGACATTGCTGAGTTCTGCATATACTCACTAGCTTTGTGATCCCTAAGGCAAGTTATTAAACCTCTGGGACCTCATATAATGACATGTACTCCATGGGTGTCCAGCAGGGACAAAGATGGGTCTTTTTTTTCTGTTTCTTCTGTATCTCCTGTAGAACCCAGTGACCTAGAGCATTGCAATGTAAGTAGCAGTTGCTCAGGTGATGAATTTAAAGGGAATAAATATTTGTGATATTAGTAAATATTTGTGATAACAATACTGCTACTTGTTCAACCCATGATTCTGTGCTCTGTACTGCTAGGTAACAGGGAGGGGCCAAGACTCTAGGTCAGGGGGCAAAGAATTTTTTTTGTAAATGGTCAGATAGTACAAATTTACGTCCTGAGGCCAGACAGCCTCTGTTGCATCACTGAGTTCTGCCATGATAGCATGAAAACAGCCACAGAAATCCCTAAGGGAATGGACATGATATGTTCCAATAAAAAATTACAAGACTAGGCGTTCCTTCATGGCTCAGTGGGTTAAGGAGCCAGTGTTGTCACTGCTGTGGCTATGGTTACAGCTGTGACACAGGTTCAGTCCCTGGCGTGGGAACTTCTACATACTGCAGGTGAGGCCAAAACAAATAAACAAGTTACAAGAATCAGTAGCAGGCTGGACAGGGCCTGGGGGCCAAAGCTTGCCAGCCCTGGCTTCAGATGGTACAGCAGTCCTTGCTGAACACACCGTGGCTCTGTGGCAGCATGCCTCGGAGTGTGGTCTGAGAACAGTGTCTGGCCTCGAACCATTCCTTAGCAGTCCTCAGTGAGACGAGCAGCTTGCAGCAGGATGGAAACCAGCAACCTCACTCAGCAGATTCTTTACCCAACTGACATTTTTGTTTTTGTCTCTTTGACTCTCTCAATGGAAGAAGTACTGCCTGGATGGGCCAGTGCGAGTGCCTTCCCAATCCCAGACCCGTAGCAAACAGCAGCCCCTCCCCATCCAGTTGCACGACTCTGTCATTTGCCAAAACACTGACCGTATTACTTATGAACACCACAGCCAAGACTGAAAGCTCAGAAACCAACCTGCCTTCCCTTCTCACATTCTCCTTCCTCTCCCAGGACGTGCCCCTGATCAGCCTGGCCAACATCCTGCACAATGCCAAGCTCTGGAACGATGCTGTCATCGTGGCCACCATGGCGGTGGAGATCGCGCCTCACTTTGCTGTGAACCACTTCACGCTGGGCAATGTCTATGTGGCAATGGTGAGGTTGGCACGTGCCGAGCAGGCCTGCTCTGCCGCCTTCTCTCTGGGGCACATCTTTGATTTCAAACCTTCTTTGACCATGTCAGTGTCCTTCCAATTTCCTCTAAGTTTTGTGTCTAAACTTGCTAGCTCTCCACCAGAAGTATAATTTTATAGGTAAGGGATGTGTTAGTTTTTTCTTTAAATAATACAGGAAATTCATCCAGCGGTTTGCAACTACGTAGTTCCTCACCATGGGTTTAACACTAATAGTAGAGTCAGGTTTACCTGCAGTTTTCTGGAGACACCCCTGTTCCAGAAAACCTTACCCAGTGCTCCACGTGGACACACGCACTCTCTTCCTTCCAGGTCGGGCTTGGTCCTTGCGGTTGCACTTACGATGCCCTGTGCATGTTTCTCTCTTTGTATCTTCAACTCGTTTTATAATTTTTGAAGTATCTGTCCCTCCCCCTAGACCAGGAGCTCTTAAGGAAAGACTCATTCCCCTGTTCTTAGCATTCCACAGTACTTGGTGCATAGTAGGTGCTCACCAAATGTTTAATGAATGATGGAATGCCACTAGTATTGTAGGATATCAGTTACAGACAAAATGGCAGAGTTGTCATCTAGAACCCTCTATTCTGGTCAGAACAAAAACTGATTTCAAAACTTAAGTCCCAGGGGCCCGCAGAAGCTGTCATAGCTGAATTTACCCTGAGAATCATGCAATGCACTTTCATCCAAAGCTTAGGGTCCCTCATGGGGCTACTCCCAAGGTGCTCTCAATAAAGGTTAATAGAACGAGCAGCTTCAGGCTCGAAGTTTTATGTGTCATCCTTGATTTCAAAGGCAGGAAATATAATTTGGCCAGGTAGGCATTGCTGAGTGTGCAGCTTTCCCCCTCTGTTTCTTAAAATTGAAGAATCTATTTTCGTCCCCCGTGAATGCGAAAATTGCGGCTGTGAACGAGGAATTCTGCCTCTCCTTTGGCCAGAAGGAGTCATTTAACCCGCTGGTGAGGGCTCTTCTTTGGGAGCATCAGTCCGGGTGACAGATGAACACCTTCAGTGTGGTCGTGATCGCTTCCAAGCCGTGTTCATAGTTTCAAGGGTTAGAAGAAGAAACTGTTGTAAAATTTACAAGTCTAATTGAGATACATGGTGTTACTTCCATCTTTCCAATTTCAGTAGAAAATTCGGGCAGATGCTTAATAAGTTTTTGCCAGACATAGTTCTTGAGGTTTCTGTGAGGATGAAATGAGAGGATTTCCTAAAGCACCGCGCACTGAGCCTGGCACGCAGGAGGTACTCTGTCATGTCGATTCCTACTGTCACGACCTCGATTACTGCTGTTGTTGGGCCAAATCTTGGTAAAGCTGACGTCCCCTTTCCCTCTGGCTCTGGGGTTCTGCCATCATTTCCATTGAAGTGTACCTTGGGGATGGAGGTAGCTGTTTCTTCCAGACCTTAGACTTTTCCTTGGAGATTTAGATCCACTAAGAAGACACTGCAGGGTTGTCACTTTCACAGATGTGCTTTTCCGAAAAAAAGAAGTCACCATATATATTTAGTCTGGTGGTAGCACACCTCTCACATTTGTCCCTTTGCCCCTCACAGGAGGAGTTTGAAAAGGCACTGGTGTGGTACGAATCTACACTGAAGCTGCAGCCCGAGTTTGTCCCAGCCAAGAACCGCATCCAGACCATCCAGTGTCACTTAATGCTGAAGAAGGGACGGCGCTCTCCTTAGCTCACCCCTCCCTTCTCTCCCGTCTCTCTCTCTTTTCTCATGCTCTTCAAAAAAAGAATAAGAAACCAATCACTGTCAGTATCTACTTTTAATGATGTGTGTGAAAATAACTGAATTAAGTCATATAACAGGACTTTTACATATGTGGGAATTGGTTTAAGTTCCTTCTTTCCCCCAGCCAACCTCAGAAACATAAATTTCTTAAAAGGAAAATGCAGCTTAAAGATATTCTGTAAATACTGAGCCAAGACACTTCTGGAGCTGTGCTCTGTCTCCGAGACCTCGTTGCCTTTAGGGCTTTTCTCCTCTTTGGCAGAGGACGAAACCGCATTGCACGTTCTCTGCTTCCTGTCGTAGCCTCTGTGGTCGGTGGAAACGCAAAGCCTGCCTGGTGCCCGGGAGTGCGGAGCACCGTCCTGCGCTCTGTCCGCCAGATCTGCTGCCCTTGGTCCTGTCCGTCCCACGCTGCTTGTTGCAAACTCTCAGAGGTAGTTTGCGGGGGAGGAAGGGGAAATGGTTTTAAAAACAAAATACTTACAACAGAAACTCTTAGGATCACCTGACCTTTGTGATGTTATTTATGTTGGGGAGGGAGGGGGGCTGAGAAGGGGAAATCAGCAATGTACAACATCTGTATCATTTGTACTTTAATTACAAGTCACAAGGAACCAATAAGTTGAAATCCTATATAACAGGTTTATATATATAGAATATGTATATTTGAAGCCCTCTACAGACTGAGTCTGTGTTTTACTAATTCTTTGTTCACTGTGTTACCCATCTTGGAAAAAGGCATGAGTGTCAGCTCGCTCTCTCTGAGGCCTTCAAACGTAGCCCCTCGAGAGAGTGATGAGCCGGGGTCGAGTGTTTCCGTACAGTGCTTATACCTCTGGTCCCAGGAGAGTCAGAAACTCCAGACTTTTGGGAATCTTCAAGGGCACATACTGAGGACAAAAATAAAAGTTGTTTATGAAGAAAACAGGTCTGTGGTGTGGTGTATCTTTAGAACCAGGCTTGTTTGCACAGCTCTGAAGCCTCGCTCTAACTCCGGACCAGATCTTCTCAAGTCTTAGGCTGAGCTGAAGAAAGTCTCCTTCTCTCTCTCTTTCCACAACAGCAGGGTGAGGGGAGAAACCGTCCATCACTAGGCTTTACAGTGGACGAGCTTACTAACGTGACACATTTGACCTGGAAAGATGCACCATCAGTTCAGAGTTGATACCTGACCTTCCCGGGAAGGGAAGTATCATCTAGGCCTTGAAGTCGCATCCCCGACAGTGAGCACTGATCCTAAAGTTCATCCAGTAAGCCTCAGGGGGAGCCTTGGTGAGAGTCACACCGCTGTGAAAACGGGCTTCCCTCTGGACAGGACTGCACTGAGCATAGGGTTTCGGTAGACCTTCCCAGAGCATTATCAGACCATGGTTCTCTCAAGAATTCTCCCCAAATTCTCACTGAACCTAGAGAATTTGGTTGTAGCACAGACTTTGTCATTTCTTAGAAGGAGGTGGGAGGTCAGACATACCTGTGAACTCTTTTATGCAGCTGGAATCCTGTTTCAAACCGTTCTGTCAGATGACTTGAGAACGAGCCCATTTGTTGCTGAATAATGTGAACTCTTCACTCGGAGAATACTTATGAATTAATGTGTCTGAATAGATTCCCCACCTCTCCACAATGTGGCATGCAGTTTTTCCTGAAACTCACCCACAGTTCGTTTTGGTTTGGTTTGGCTTTTTAATTTACAAACCATGAAATTCACTCTTTGGTGTACAGTTCTGTGAGTTTTGACAAAGGCATAGAGTCATGCAGCCAACACAACAATCAAGATACAAAACTTCCAACACCCCCAACAGACTCCCTCACCCTGCTCTTTTGAAATCAAAACACTATTTTAACCCT
Source organism: Phacochoerus africanus (assembly GCF_016906955.1). Lineage (NCBI taxonomy): Eukaryota > Metazoa > Chordata > Mammalia > Artiodactyla > Suidae > Phacochoerus > Phacochoerus africanus. Next base: position 20,266,479 of record NC_062547.1, on the reverse strand, counting down.
TGGCAACCACTGATCTTTCTGTAGTTTCCCCCCCACCCCCATGTTACATAAACGAAAGAATTCAGACTCCGAAGGCCCTATCCTCTGTAATCCCTTTACATGACATGGGACAGCACAGGTAGATGTCAGAGTTTCAAAACATAGGCCAGTGTGGCTGAAGAGTGAGCAAGATGGAGAGTAAGAGGAATAAGCCAGACAGGTGAGCTAGATTATACAGTTTGACTGGGGTTTTTTTGGGGGGGACGGGGGTGTAGGACTTCATACGTCATTGATTTTGAGCAGAGGAATGACATGATCTGACCTCTTCTAAGAGGAGTCAGAATTACTCTAGGATCTTTTGACCTGAGTCATCAGGAGGAATTTGCTGTGAACCAGGTGGGAAGACCAAAGTTAGAAAAGAACTTGGGGGGAAGATAAGGAATTTAGTTTTGTACAGACCGTATGAATTTGTTGAGTGGACAGTTGGATAAATTTGGAGTTCACAGAGGGTATTTGTGCTGGAGGTGTAACTGGGGAATTCCAGCGCTGCAGGGTCAGAGTCCACACTCCCAGCAACAGGAGCGTTCCTGATGTATAAGAAGCGATAGAGCAATTTGAAAAGACTGCTGAAAATGTTAGTTAAAAGACAAGCATCCATGTAGCAGATGATGAAACATGAGCAGGTAGACATGGTGAAAAAGAACCACTTGGGAATCCTCTGGGTGAGACGTATTATTGAAATTAAAATCTCAATGGACACGTTAAACCCAGTAGGTTAGACACAGCTGAAGAGAGAGTGAATTGGAAGATAGAAAGGAAATCCGCCAAAGCACAAAATAAAATTTTCCTCAAGTATTTGTATCAAATGCTCTCGGAGGGCAAATCCCTCACCTTCTCGGCTAGGAATCACTTTCCTAAGCAATCAAGCTTTTGAATCAGTGTCCAGAATTGGACTAAAAGTCTTAATTTCTTTCTAGAATTGGGAAAAGATGCGGTGGCAGGATCGAAGACTCCTGCTAAGAAGGAGAGCTGACATCTGTAGGTCCTGCAGTGTGTGCGTGTCCCTGTTAAAAGTGCTTTACATGGGTCAGGAACAGTGGGTGGCTCAGGGCCGGGGCTGAGAGGCCGGACAGTAAGCACCCTGTGGGTTAAGTGAGAACAGCTTCCCCACATGTCCTCCCCGGAGTTGCCCCCGATGTAGTCTTCCCTCTCCCTCTCAATTACCAGTCTCTTCTTCCTGATGCTGCTATAGCTTTTCCAGGGCATTGCTGCGTCTCCGTTCACCATAAAATAAGCAACTGTGTACACCAGGCCCATATGTTGTAAGAGCAGGGGATGTAGATATTTCCAGACATGGCTCTAGGCATCTCGATGGAAATGAGAGATACAGTCGGCTCATTTCCATACAGGCAATGAGTGTCACCAAAGGGGTTATCACCCTTGCTGTAGGAGTGTGACGTCCTGGTTCACAGGGACAGTGCCTCAGAAAACCAGTTGAATTCAGGGGAGAAAGGGGGAGAAGTGAGAGGAGTTGGCATTCAGGTAGTGACAACAGCGTGATCCCAGGCACGGAAATGTGGGAGTTCACTGCATGTGGGAAACACTGAAGTGTAACTTCAAGTGCAAGCTGGAGGGGGGCTCTTCATTTTCCTCAGGATTGGAAACCTCTTTGGCTCAGCTTACAATGTCTTTGATAATCGGCCCCAGCCTCACCTCTCGCCACTTTCCCCACCCTCACTCTCTTCTCCCACCACATAGGATCACCAACAGTGGCCAGCAGTGTCTGGCACGTGGTAAGCACGCAACGCATGTTTGTGGAATGAAAAATGAGTTGCAGGGGTTCCCGTCGTGGCACTGCTGTGAGCTGTGGTGTAGGTCACAGACAGCGTTCAGATACAGCATTGCTGTGGCTATGGTGTAGGGCGGAAGCTGCAGCCCCGATTCAACCCCTAGCCTGGGAACCCCATATGCCACAGATGTGGCCCTAAAAAAGCCAAAAAAAAAAAAATTTTAAATGAGTTGCAAAAGAAAAGCATGGAAAGCCAGGTAGGGGCTGAGTCATGGAGGGCTCTGCTTGGAGTGTCCAAACTGAGGTGTGTGCCCCCAGAAGAGGCTGCACCCCCCAGAGGACTGGGACAGGGAATCTGTCAGAGAATTCTGTTTCTGGGTCTTTGACATGCAGGAGTGGGCTCTGCGCCCTCTAATTCCCTCAGCCTCATCTCTCCAACTAGATTGTGACTCCGTGAGGGCAGAAGCCTTGTCTGTTGTGTCATTCATATCAATGGAGGCTGAATTAAACGTTCGTAGGTAGAGCTGGACTTGTCTGTTTGCATCTCCACGGAAAAGGAAAGCATGGGTTAGATCCAGGGAGGGCACTCTGACCAGTGGGATAACCACAAAAGCTGAAGTTCAAAGCCAGTCTGCCCTGCTGCTGGCTCGTCCACTGCTAGGGAGACAACAGCAGGCAGAGACTTCAGAGTGGATCCCTTCCCTCACTGGATCCAGGAAGGGGAGTCCTCTGTACAAAGCTGGCCTTGCCTCCTTCATCAGTGATGCGGGACCCTTGGGCAGTGACAGGTGACAGGGTTTCCTTTATCAGCCTATTAGCCAGACTGAGAGCAGAGACTCTGGGACAGAAGGGTGTGCGTGTGCGTGTGCGTGTGTGTGTGTTGCAAGTTCCATTACGGAGAAGCAAGATATTTCATTCCCTTTAGACTGGTTTCCTCAAAAACCGTACGATGTGGGTGGAAAGCCCAGAACCCCAACAGCAGGAAGGAGAAGATCACGTGAAGAGTGCTATGTCATTCATTCAGCACTTACGAAGGGCTTACTATATACTGGGTGCCGCCTTCAGTGCTAGGAAACATGAGCAAACACACATGGCAGAGGAAACATCAACACGCCTGAAAGCACAACGAAAGATGGAGAACTTGCTGAAAGTAATGTGCACGTGGAAGTGTAGGACAGTCAAGAACACTAATCTGCTGCACAAATTGAGGCAAACCTGGGATTGGTTTGACTCTGAACTCTACCACACACTGTGGGATGGGGAACTAGCTACTTCACCTGTGAGCCCTGCTTCTCTGATCTGTAAATTGGGGATAACATCATCTCCCTCATTTGCTGTTGGGAGCAGTAAGGTGATTACGGATGTATTCAGCATGGTGTTGGGCGTGCAGGCTCCAAAACTGGACTGCTTGGACACAAACCTCGACTCCATCACTTTCCAGCTGTCATCTAGGCAAGTTACTTCATCTCAAAGTCTTGGGTTTGCCATTCTTTTTTTTTTTCTTTTTTTCTTTTCTAGGGCCACACCCACGGCATATGGAGGTTCCCAGACTAAGGGTCAAATTGGAGCTGTAGCCGCTGGCCTACACCAGGGCCACAGCAACGTGGGATCCGAGTCGCATCTGTGACCTACACCACAGCTCACAGCAACACCAGATCCTTAACACACTGAGCGAAGCCAGGGATCGAACCCGCAACCTCATGGTTCCTAGTCGGATTCGTTAACCACTGAGCTATGATGGGAACTCCGGGCTTTCCATTCTTAAACTGGGAATAACAATAGCATCTACATTATTGGGTTGGCATGAGGCTTGAATGGGTTTTATCCCATGGAAAACTTTTAGAACAATCTTGGCAAAACAGCAAGAACTCAACCATCTACAACAGGATAACAACCGCTGAGCTGTTTTCACAAGAGAAATGAAAACCTACGTCTATGAATGTTTACTGCAGCTTCACTCATAATCTCCAAAAGCTGGAAACATCCCAGAGTCCTCCAACAGATGAATCAGTGATGCAGTACTACTCAACAACAAAGAGTAATGGACCATGGGTGCATGCGACAACATGGATGCAATTCAGGACATTGTATGAAATGAAGGCAGTCAGATTCAAAAAGCTGTACTCAACATTGTAAATCAACTATATGTCAATAAAACTTTTAAAATACAAAAAAAACCCAAAAAGCTACAGACTATACAATTGCATTTATATGACGGTATGAAAAAGGGAAAATTACAGGGAGAAGAGACTAGCAGTTACCAAGGGTTAAGGGTGGTGTTTGACTACAAAGGGGCATCTTTGTGGGGGATGGAAGTTTCATTCCTGGATTCTCTCAAAGATCCACTTGGCTCCCCTCCTCACCATCTTCTCTGGGAAGCTTCTCTAATCATGATATTTTAAATGGTGACATCTACCTCCACAGTTTCCCCATCTTCTTTTCTGCTTTCCTTTTCCCAGTAACTTTTACCATTATTGAGTCTACTGTGTATGTTATGTATTGTTTGTCAGTCCCACATGTAAGTTCTAATGATGCAAGATCTGTCAGTTTTAGAGTTCCCATTGTGGCGCAGCAGTAACAAACCCAACTAGTATCCATGAGGATGCAGGTTCGATCCCTGGCCTCGCTCAGTAGGGTTAAGGATCAGGCATTGCCTTGAACTCTGGTGTAGATCACAGACAGAGCTCAGATCCCATGTGGCTCTGGCTGTGGTGTAGGCCAGAAGCTGTAGCTCCAATTCGACCCCTAGCCTGGGAACTTCCATATGCACAGCAGGTGCAGCCCTAAATAGCAAAAAAAAAAAAAAAAAAAAAAAAAAAAAAAAAAAGAAAGAAAAAAGATGTCAGTTTTGTACCCTGGTATATCTCTAGGTCTGGTACAGAGTAGATGACCAGATGAAGCTGTTGGATGGATGAATGAATGAGTGGTGTCAGACTTCCTCATATGACATTCTCTGTCCTTCTTTGGCAGGTGTTAACATCCGAGGAAATCCCACAAGTTCCTGGGATTGAAGACACCGCCCCCCCTCACCAGGGAGGTTTTTGAAATGGCCTCTACTGGAAACTCTAGAAAGTCAAACATGTGTGTATGTTAGTTTCTGAGGTTGGGGTTTACACCCGGTATGGACAGTGTGAATTAGGACCCCACCTTCCCACGGGTAGGAGGCTCAAGGTCCTAGTTTGTGTGTGTGTGTGTGTGTGTGTGTTTAGGGCCGCACCTGCAGCCTATGGAAGTTCCCAGGCTAGCGGTCAAATTGGAATTATAGATGCCACCTTATTCCACAGCTCATAGCAATGCTGATCCTTAACCCACTGAGTGAGGCCAGGGATTGAATCTGCATCCTCATGGATATTAGTCTGATTCATTTCTGCTGAGCCATGACAGGAACTCCAAGGTCCTAATATTTTTACCTGGTGCACAGGGGCTTGTCCCTGGCTCCTGGCCTCAGACAGAGTCCAGTTCCATCTTTCAGCTGTCCACAAGGCCTGATCCCTGTCCCCACCTAGAGCCTCAGACACAGTTCCTCAGGCCTATAGGAATGCTCAGGCCCACTCCATTGCTGGCACCTGGCAATTCCTTTTTTTTTTCCTTTTTCTTGTCATTTATTTTTTTGGCCGTGCCTGCAGCACGTGAAATTCTGTGCCTGGGATCAAACCTGCACAGCAACAGCAACCAGAGCCTCTAGAGTGACAATGCTGGATCCTTAACCTGCTGCACTATGAGGGAACTCCACCTGGCAATTTTTCTTTCTTGATTTTTGAGTTCACTCAACATCTTAAAACATTCTATCCTGGAGTTCCCCTGTGGCACAGCAGGTTAAGAATCTGCTATTATATCTCAGGCGATGCACTTTGATCCCCAGCCCAGCACAGTGGGTGAAGGATCTGGTGTTGCCGCAGCTGTGTTGTAGGTCAGAGCTGCAGCTCAGATTTGATCTCTGGCCCGGGAACTTCCATATGCCATGAATGTAGCCAAGAAAACAAAACACTCTGTCATGCATTGTATGTGTTGGAGTTGGAGGTGCGGGAGTCCAGTGTGTGCTTTCCATGGGCTAACGTGACTGGAGGTATGGAGACGCCAATTCTAGTGCACACAGGACCTTACCTCCAAGAAGCCTGGAACCTTCCCCTGGGGGACATAAACCCCTATGTGAGCAGCACTGCTACAGATAAACATGAATTTTATCCTTCACATGGGATGAAATAGAAAAGGACAGCCAGATGTGCTGGCTTCACAGCAGATGCCCATTCTGTATTGACTTCCCCTCCTCCATTGTTAGGCCATGCCCTCCAACCCCAAATCTCTGCAGGGACCTATCGCAGCAAGCCCAGCCTCTCTGAAAATACCTGGCTTCTCGGGGCAGGTGGGGTGGCCTTTATGACGTGAAAATAAGCCCAGACCCCTGTTGAAAGTAAAGCCCAGCCAGACCCTTATCACACGCTGACTCCATAAAAATGGCATGTTGGGAGCATAGAGCTTCTCCACTAAGGCCTCTCTAAGAGTTTTGAGAATGTGTCCAGGCCAAGTGCCTCGGGGTGAGGCTAGTGAAAATTGGGAGGCCCAGCCGTAAGAGACAGGCCAACCTCTGCCCATTGCTCTCCAGATCCTGCAGGTGGCAGCTGGACACAAGGCTGAGTATCTGAGGACCAAACTAAGGGGGAGTCACGTGGCCTTCCAGGCACAAGGATGCTCACAATCAGGGCAGCTCAGAGTCCTGGCTGCAGAGGATGCAGAGGCGAAAGGGAGGTGGAGGAGCCCACAGACCTGCGCCGTCCAGGGTGGTAGCCACTAACCAATCTGCCTAGTGATCCTGACTTTCAAATTCATCAGAGTGGGATAAAGGGAGAAATTCAGTTCCTCGGTTGCACCAGCCACATTTCAAGTGCTCAACAGCCCTGGGGCTCCTGCATTGGGCAGCGTAGACGGGAAACATTTCCATCATCCAAGAGTCCCATGGGGAGCCCTGCCCCACACGTACCACCAGACTCCAGACCAGTCTGCGTCACCCCTGGAGAACGCCACTCCCAAGGCCCCGGAGTGGGGCCCTCGACGCAGACCCCTCCCCACCTCCTGCTTCTATTCCTCTCCAGTTTTATGGGGATGTAACTGACACACAGCCCAAGGTGTGCAGGGAATATACCACCGTGAGTTCAGTGAACAGCCATCATCTCATCTAGACACAAAAAGAAGAAAAAGATAAAATGTGGGTTGTTTTTTTTTTTTTTTTTCCTGTGATGAGACCTCTTAGGATCTATTCTCCTAATATGACAGGATTAACTACGGCCATCCTGTTATACACCCCCAGTATGTTTTCATCTCATAATCACAAGTTTGTACCTTTTGACCTTTATCCAATCCGCCCTCCCTGCCTCCCTCTTGGGAGATAATTATTTCCCCTCAAACTAGGATGGTACTGGGGGAGTTCCCCTTGTGGCTCAGTGGGAACCTGACTAGTATCCATGAAGATACCGGTTGGTCCCTGGCCTCACTCAGTGGGTTAAGGATCCAGCACTGCCGTGAGCTGTGGTTGTAGGTCACAGACATGGCTCAGATCCTGCGTTGCTGTGGCTGTGGTGCAGGCCGGCAGCTGTAGCTCCAATTAGACCCCTAGCCTGGGAACTTCCATGTGCTGTGGGTGCGGCCCCAAAAAGAGCTGTGGTGTAGGATGGTACTAGGGATTTAGGGCTCCAGGTGGAACTGGGTGTGAAAGGGGACAGGGCCCTGGTTCTTCAGGCTGAGAGAAAATCTGGAGGGGGGTTTTGAGGGCCAGCTACAGATCCTGCTGCCCCGCACCCCTCCAGGCCACAGTGCCTTTGAACACGCTGTCACCTCTCCCAGGGATGCTGGGATGCTCTTTCTCTCACACTGACTTGGCCAACCGTGAGCTCCACGCCAGTGTCACTGGTGCCCACCTGTACGCCCTCAGCACCGCTTTGACACACCCACAGCCGCTGCCTCTTACTCAACTCTCTCTCAGAGTTGGGGGCTCTGTGGGGGGCTCATTCTGGCTTGGGGGCCCGTTGGCCCTTGCACAGGTGGGCAGCGCTGCAGTGTCAAAGGCCCCAAGGAATGTGTGCTGGTGGGTAGAAATACCCTAAGATCACTCTGAGGCCTGTTCTACCCTTACTCCCACCTGATTTCAGCTTTGCTCTCAAGGCCCTGTTCTAATATTCTCCCAGAACAGGGTACTTGGATGAGCTTAGTAGGTATTTCTTAGTAAATTTAAATATGATCTCAATCACCGTGCAGCCCTGAGTATGACAGCAGTTTTAACAAAAACACCCAGTTATTCAGAGTGTCACCTCCCCTCCTGTCTTTATTTTTTTTTAATTTTAATTTTTATTTTTTGCCTTTTTTGGCCACACTCACGGCACATGGAAGTTCCCAGGCTAGGGGTCAAATCAGAGGTATAGCTGCTGGCTACACCACAGCCACAGCAACACCAGATCCGATTCACATCTTTGACCTACACCACAGCTCTCACAGCAACGCTGGATCCTCATGGATACTAGTTGGGTTTGTAACCTGCTGAGCCACAAAGGGAACTCCCATCTTGTCTTTTTCAATGGGCATCTGGGTACAGGGAGAGCTGGCACACCTTAATGGGTGGGGGTGGGCCTGGAAGGTGGGATGCTGCTCGATGCCAGCCCTTAACCTTGGGTGGCCTCATCTGCAACGAGATGAGTCGGGGCTTCAACAATTAAACCCAAAATCACCATTTGATCCAGCAATCCCCCTTCTAAAACTAAATTTCCAAAAGAACTGAAAGCTGCAGCTTGCACACCCATGTTCATAGCCGTGTAATTCACAATAGCCAAGAGGTGCAGACCAGCCAAGTGTCCGTCGACAAATATAAGGATGAATAAAATGCGGTCTATGCCTACAACGGAATATTATTCAACCTTAAAAAGGAATGAAGTTCTGACACATGCTGCCACAGGGATGAGGCTCGAAGATGTTCTACTAAGCGAAATCGGCCAGACAGAAAAGAAAAGATACTACACGATTCCTCTTCACAAGGGACCTAGAATCGTCGGGTTCACAGAGGCAGAAAGGAAACAGAGATTGCCAGGGGCTGGGAGAAGAGCTGCATGGGGAGGTCTTTGTTTAAGGGATACCGAGTTTTACCCCGGGGACGATGAAAATGTTCTGGAGATGGACACAGATGATGCAAACAGGTACTTAATGGCACTGAAAGGGATACCTTGAAATGGCTAAGATGGTGACTTCTACGTTATGGATATTTAACCACAATTTTTTTAAAAAGGAAGGAAGGAAAGAGGGGAGAGAAGAGAGGAGGAAAGAGGGGAGCAGGGGAGGAAGGAAAATTGAGAGACTTGCCACCTAGTGGCTGTGGAAGTGAAGGAGAGGGAAAAAAGTCTAGAATGACCCCCCATTTTTGGCGTGAGTGACTGGACAGGAGAGCGCGCCATTCCCTGAGTAAAGAATGGCAAAGGCAAGTTCAGCTCCCGGTTAAAGGAGAGGAGTTGGGCAGGTGGATCTGAGGTCTGTGGGGCCCACCCAGCCACGTCTCGGAGGGAGCTGACGTGGCTCTGGGGAGCGATGGAGTCAAACACCAGCCACGTGGAGGGGGGCCAAGGAGATAGTGGGAGAGAGTAAATAAAGTGAGAAAACAAGAGTGACGACAGAGCCCTAGAAAACACCGGTGTATTCTTACCCCAGCCCTCACCCTGGGTCCGCTGGAAAATATCTCCACTCCCCACGCCTCTGCTTGCACGTCGCCTCTGAGAAGCCTCTCACCATGCCCAGTAAAGCAGTGCAGAGGACCTGGGGGTCCCCTGGGCCCTGCCTTCACTTTGGTACAGCACTGGTCACCTTGCAATAGTAACATGTGTCTACCCTTGCCCCAGCGTGCCAACATCAGGGCTGGGTGCTGTCACATTCAAGTCCCTGGTGCTCCGTACAGTGGGCAGTAAAGGTTTGTGAGTGAATGAATTACTGAAAAAGCACTTCCTCTGAGGTTTGCGACATAATCTACATCTCTTATCCTTCTAGAAGGAGACTTTTGGCCAACCAGGTGTGAATGACCTGCCCGAGGAGCAGGTCCCAACCCCACGGCCTGGCTTTAAAGCCCTCTGTGGGGAAGGTCCCTCCTTTCCTCCATTGCCTGTCAAAATCCTAGATTTTCTTCAAGACTCCTATCTTTCTTGGAGTTCCCATTGTGGCTCAGCAGTAACCATCCCAACTAGTATCCATGAGGATGCAGGTCCAATCCCTGGCCTCACTCAGTGGCTTAAGGAGCTGGCGTTGCCACGAGCTGTGGTGCAGATTGCAAACACAGCTTGGATCCTGTGTTGCTGTGGCTGTGCCATGGGCCGGCAGCTACAGCTCTGATTAGACCCCTAGCCTGGGAATCTCCATATGCCACAGGTGCGGCCCTAAAAATCACATCTTTCCTGATCATGTCCTCCCAGTTATTTGGAAGGAACTGCTCTAACCCTCTTAGCCCCTCGTCTGATCTCACTTGTGGCACTTTAATCACACCTCACCTTCTCTGTGTTTATTATACATACTCTGTATTTATAGCCTTTTTTTTTTGGCTGCACCCATATCATGCAGAAGTTCCCAGGCCAGGGACTGAACCCGCACCACAGCAGTGACCCAACTCACAGCAGTTCCAGTGCCAAATTCTCAACCTGCTGTGCCACTAGGGAACTCCTATACTCTTAAGAATATTTTACTTGCCATAGCACTTGAACATGGTAGGTGGCAGATGCTCTGTCATATTTATTGAACTCAGAATGAATTTCCTTTGTGAGCAGTGCCTGGACATTCAGTTATCTAGACAAGGGAACATCTACCAAAATCTCTGATGAAGGGGCCTTTGTATCAGTCAGCTATCACTGCGTAACAAACTACCCCAAACTCAGTGGCCTGAAACAGCAGTCACTTATTATTATACCTTACCTGTCTTTGGGTTGGCTAGGAGTAGGCAGACTAAGGCTAGGCTCAAATACGAACCAAGGGTCTACTGAATTCACTGAGCTCACTTCTGTATCTAGAAGTTTGTTGGGGGGGGGGGTTCTCTAGGCTGAACACCTTCATTGGGGCTGCTCTGCTCCATGTGTCTCTCATCTTCTTCAGGGGACCAACAAGCTAGCCCAGAATATTCTCATGGCAATGGCAGAGGCACCGGACACCAAGTCCAGTCATGCGAGTGAGTTTAAACACTTTGCTTGTGTCATGTTTGCTATTATCCATTGTCCAGGAGTATAGAATTACAATTTGCCTTCAAAGCCACATGGCAATGGGTACAGATACAAGGAGTGAAGAATTGGAGCCAGTAACACAATCTACCACGTTCTTCTTCCAAGTTTTGCCTTCAGTGGGCCAGATAAACAGAATATTTGCTTTGTGCTCTGCCCAATTCACAGCCCTGGAAGGATGTGTCACTTGGGGTAAACTTAGTGCTTTTGGGGTGAGCAAAACAGTGAGCTTTTGGGGTGTCACCTCCCCAGTTACCTGTCTGGTATAACACACCCACGTGGTTCTACAGCTGGTTCTTTGTGTGTCGGTCTCCTCTGTTATCCTGGGCACTCCTTCTTGTTCACCTAGGGTCATAAATACCTCTAGAATGCTGAATGAACCGCAGTACATTCCTGCCCACCACAATTCCTCCCTGCTCTGTCTTCCTCTACATATTCTTTTTGCCCTTTATCTCATTTATCTCATTTTCTGGGTAGTGCTGGTTAATCTGTTATGCTTCCAAATTCATCATGATGGAGTCACTGGCTGACTCTTTCTGGCAGACCGCTCAAAGCAGTCACCTCTAAGGACCCTACTGCTCTATACCCTACCCCGACTCTGAGTGCTCAAGAAAGTCTCAAGATCTCCTGCAGTGATGCTGTCGTGTTCACTTGAATACTCCTGAGGGTGACAAATCTTTGCCTTGTTAAGGTGGATGGAATTTTTGGAAACAGCTGACAGTCATTTGGATCCAAAGCTGGTGACTAAGGTGGGTGATCAAGCTGGGTCATTCTGGGAACAAAAACGAGATGTGGTCAGGAAGAAATGAGCCTGAGACTTTTCCGCAGTTTTAAAGCTATCCCTGAGGACAGGCCCAAAGGAGCCCGGGATGCAAGAGAAAACAGTTTCATCTGAGCACAGCAGCCCCTCCCACCGTGACTATTCTGAAGGGGCCTGTTCACCAATGGGTGAGAAGGTTTTCATCTCATTTACTTTAGCTGTCATTCTGATTCTTTTAAGTCCTTTGGGAATCTGATGAAAGCTCTGGATGTTCTCTCCAGAAAAATGCCTGTTTTGCCTATAATTTCAGGGGGTCCAGGAACCCCCTTGAGGTCCATCCAAGGATCCCAGTGAGACCTTCTGTTTGGAATGAACATACTAACCAGCTTGAAGGCACCAGAGAGCAACAGGTATGCTTTTCTTCATTTCTCAGTTCTGCCCAAACAACCTTCCATGAGCCCAGCCCAGGCCTGTGACATCACAAATGCTCCAGAAATAGTATGTGAACTACTGGTTCGCTCTTCTTCACTCTGAGATCATCTTTGTGAGTGAGATCCCCACAACCAGCTTGTCCCATCCACCACCCTGTCAGGATGGCAGTGGCAAGCCTTCTCAGAATGGCTATGTTTCAATGTCCACAAGGTTCTTGCTTGGGAAGAAGCAGCAAAGAGCCTTGGTGCTCCAATTAGATTCCAGAGTCCAGGCTGGGAATGCTCTTTTTTGGGGTGCGGGGGGGGGGGAGGGGAGTCTGGCCAGACCAGTTCCAGGGCCTCTGGTGCCCCTCCCTTCAGGGGGCAGGGGGCTCTGAGCTGCCGCCAAAGGCATGAGTGGAAAATGGCTGCCATGAGGCCTTGCGGCCACAAGAGGGAGCCATCTGTTCTGGAAGGACAAGGCGTCTGGCTGGGATCGTGACTCCCGCCTTCTTCCCCCAACACCCACGCAGGCTCCTGGTCGTGCTGGATGTTGACTGCCGGCGGGGACAGAGCTTTGGATGAAGGTGGCCACCCGCTGAGAAAGATTCTCCCCCAACCACCTGCTTCTATCCAGGCGGGTGCAATGGACACGGCTGCCCCCACAGCCTCTGAGCGGTCAGACCTTTTGCAAAGGTGTGCTTCATCCTCTCTTAACTTTGTCTTTATGGCAAAAGCAGCCCAAGTTCAAAGGGGAAAATGAAACCATTCAGACAAGCAAAGGAAACCCACAACCAGCCCCTCTCCAAGACAAGCCTGGTCACCATTAGGCATCACCTGCCCGGGGCCCTCAGAGGATGGACGGGAATTGGGGAGCCTCTTAGAGAAAAGGGGGTGCCTTTGTGTGGACAGGCAGTTGGTGTAGAGCTGGTAATACCTCCAGGGTTCTGAGCCTCGTGGGCCTGGAAGAGAAACATGTGGCTGGGGAAGGAAGGGAAGGAAACTAATCCCCAGTGAGCCACACTGTGCATCCCACCCCCACCCCCGCCCCTGCCTCCAATCCTGCTCCGCAGCTAGGAAACAGACTTGGATGAAACCACTCTGGGTCACACAGCCAGTGAAGTGATGGAGCCAGATCTGAAGCCAGGGCATTGCCAATACCTTTACAAAACCTCGGGGCCTTGCAGGACAAAGGTCTGCCCTCTCACGGAGAACGTGGCCAGCGCCACACGCCTCACCTGCGACCACAGCATCACACGCATCCCCGAGTTTGGGCCTCTCAGGCCATCACCCTCCTGTCCTGGCCCTAAAGCAGCCCTCAGGAGGCCTCAGAGGAGGAAAGGTGGGCATTAAGGAAACATCCGCAGCCAGCTCAGCCCAGTCTCCACGTGGGTGGTAGAAGCTGCGGTCCCCTGACTCCCTCTGAGGGTCTGCAGAATGGGTCCACCGAAACTGATCACCTGCTCTGGAAAGAAGCCCCTGCCGCCCTTCCTTGGGGAACAGGCAGCTCTGAGAACAGGCACACCCCCACCCCTGCCCAACCTCCCTCCCTCTCTTAGGACACCTCCTCCCAGACTCAGCCTGGAGGCCCAGGGAGAGGCCTCCCCTGGTTGCTAGGGCAACAGCTCCATTGTTCTTGTGGCGGGAGTGGAGCCAGCAGCCCCCTCCATCCACCAGTTCCTGGACCCTCTCCCTACCCTTCTTGAGCCAGAGGAGCCCATAGGGCCCCATTCTACTCCTCAGGGCCTCTTTGTCACAGCAGGATGCAGAGGAGGGGGAGACAGGCTGACTGGTCACCATGCCAACATCACATTGCCCACATCCCTGCAGCGAGGGGAGGGGCTGGGGCAGTCGGACCTGCAGCAAACTAGGGAGTGGTTTGTCTGTCCCTTGGGTCACCTGCCAAGGGTCCCTGCTTCTACCTCCAACCCCACCCTTTATTTATTTATTTGCTCAGTTAAGCAAAGCTTAGGCTTCCTCCTCCCCAGCAGGCAGGGCCTGGGCTATGGGAGAAGAGCTAGGCTGTGCCCCCTACCCAGCCTGAGCTACCCTCATCCCTTCACTCATTCACTCACTCGATCTCATTTATTCAGCAACATTCCCTGGGGCTGACTCAGGACCACTTCAATATTATTAAAACCACTTTACAGAAGGAGAACTCTTACTCCAAGAGGTAAATGGCCCAGAGTGCCCAAAACATTAAGTATCAGAGGCAGGTTTTAATCTCAGGTCTGGCTGGCTCCAACATCCCTGCTTCCAAGTCAAGAAGAGATTATATTCTCCCACCACTGATAGTATATTGATGACCCAGGACATAACGAGTGACTGATTACTGATTACTGATACATTACAAGGAAGTTAAGGGCAGGGCGTCTTGCACGTAGTAGCCGCGTAATAAGTAGGGAATGGATGGATGGATGAACATATTAACAGTTACTAGTCTATTCAGATTATTAAGGGCAACTGTTCATTCCCTCATTATTCATTCATTTGTACATTTATTCTAAGTGCTGAGGATTTCTGTGTGCCAGGCACTGTGCTGGGCACTGCAGGCGTAAGGGAAACAAGACCTATCTGGTTCCAAGTCTGGTGAGGGGGGCAGAGAGGTAAACCGTCCATTATAATACAGTGGGGTGAGAGCTAGAATGGGAGAGCTCAGGCTGATCTCAACAGCATCTCTCATCTCCCGAGTCACTGAGTCACAGATCCTCTGGACTGAAACAGATCATAAAACTCTTCTAGCTCAATATTTATGCTTTGGTCATTTCATATACCAAATTCACCATTTTTAGTCTGCATACGACTTGCCATTATTTCACTAATATTTTTCTTTAAACTGACTCTCTTATTAGGATCTAAAAAGATTATGTAAGATGGAAACTTTGTGTCACTACCAGACATGGAAGACCACGGGGGAAAATCAATTCATGGCAAACAAAACAATGTTATTAAATTCTAGGGACAGATGGTGGCTGCCTGGACCCTGATCATTAGACCCACTCTCTTACTTAAAAAGGAAATTCACAGTAAAAATAGAACTACCGTATGACCCTGCAATCCCACTCCTGAGCATATATCTGGACACAACTATAATTCGAAAAGATACATGCATCCCAATACTTATAACAGCACCACTGACAATAGCCAAGACATGGAAGCAACCTAAATGCCGAACAACAGAGGAATGGATAAAGAAGATGTGGTACATATATATAATGGAATACTACTCAGCCATGAAAAATAGTGAAATAATGCCATCTGCAGCAACATGGGTGGACCTAGAGATTTATCATACTAAGTGAAATCAGTCAAAGACAAATATCATATGATATTGCTTATATGTGGAATATTTTTTAAATGATACAAATGAACTTATTTCCAAAACAGAAATAAACCCTCAGATATAGAAAACAAACTTATGGTGACCAAAGTGGAAAGGGAGGGGAGAGCTAAATCAGGAGTGTGGAATTAACATATACACACCACTATATATAAAATATCCAGGAAGGACCTACTGTGTAGCAGGAATTATATTCCATTATTTTTTAATAACCTATAAGGGAAAAGACTGTGAAAAAGTATATATATATACATATATCTATACATGTATATATGTGTATATATGTATACACACAAAAAAAAAACCTGAATGACTTTGTCACACTTCTGAAATTAGCACAACTTTGTAAATCAAATATACTTCAGTAAGTAAAGGAAATTCACAAATGTCAGTGAGGTGTTAGAAACATGGGCACCAAGTTGATTCCTTTTCTTTGACTTAAAAGGCTTAAAAGAGGAGCTCCCATCATGGCTCAGTGGTTAAGGAACCCGACTAGTGACCATGAGGTTGCGGGTTCGATCCCTGGCCTCGCTCAGTGGGTTAAGGATCCAGCATTACTGTGAGCTGTGGTGTAGGTCACAGATGCGGCTCAGATCCTGCATTGCTGTGGTGCAGGCCAGCAGCTACAGCTCCGATTTGACCCCTAACCTGGGAACCTCCATATGCCAAGGGTGTGGCCCTAAAAAGACAAAAGACCAAAAAAAAAAAAAAAAAGAGAGAGAGAGAGGCTTAAAAGAGGAGTGAAAGGAGAGGAAACCTCTTAGCGGACGATTTAATGTTGTTTAGGGGCAGGCAGGCAGTGAATCCCTTATCATCATCTAAGGAGCCAGGGGTTTATTTCACTCAGCACAAATACCGGTGTGTCCAGCCCCTCTCTGCACAAGTTACCATGTCCCCATGGAGGAGCCACGTGGACTAAAAGGCAGGTCGCAGCTTCTGGATGACCTCTCCACACAGACCTCTGGGCCATGCTGTGGGCTCACCATGGCTCCCCTCTCTCCACCCCATCTGCTGCCTCCAGATCATCACCGAAGGGTCTGTTTTCTCTGGTGCTGACTCCACAGAGTCAGCTGGTCTCCCGCTCAAGAGGGGAGCCCCCAAGGGCAGGGATCCCCACAACCCTTTGTGCAGGGTTCAGCAGGGCCTCCGCCACCGCAATGATTCATTGGCCTTCTTGATTCCGTAGCTGGTTGGCTTTTGACATTTTCCCTTCCAAGCATGTTTTGAGAGGAAAAATAAATGGGCTAGTTTTAAGCACAGAAGAAGGAGGATCTGAGTCTCCAAATCCTAAGCCCGCCCTAAAACACACACACACACACACACACACCTGTTGCTAGTACCCAAGACTCCACTGTTAGTGCTTCATCCCTTTGCACTTAAAAGGAATTTAAGAAGAGAATATGTGTCTTGCACATTCTGATCCTTTTTGGTTGGTTGGTTTGTTTGCTAGGGGTTGAACTGGAGCTAAAGCTGCCAGCCACAGCCACAACCACAGCCACTTGGGATCTGAGCTGCGTCTGCAACCTACACCACAGCTCACGTCAACACCGGGTCCTTAACCCACTGAACGAGGCCAGGGATCAAACCAGAAACCTCATGGTTCCTAGTCAGATTCGTTAGCGATGGGAACTCCCTGATCCATTTATATGAATTGTCCAGAACAAGCAAATCATAGAGACCGAAAATAGATTGGTGGTTTCCTTGGGGCCTTGGGGGGTGAGAACTGAACGATATGGGGGTTATGAGGTGATTAAAGTGTTCTATAATTAATTGCAGTGAGGGTTGCACACCTTTGTGGCCACAGTAAAAATCATCAATGCCTGTGTTAGGGCCTGTGGATTATATCTTGATAAAGCTGTTATGGGGAGAAGAGGGGAGGAGGTGGTAGCGGGTGTCTTCACCAACCCTGTGATGGAAAATACCAACAGCCAATGCCATTCCTTCCCGGCCCCTTATTACCACCAGATCTACGCCTCTCTCTGTCACCGCCATCCATCCATCTTCTATTTCTTCTTTGGTCCCTGACTTTAATAATAATCCGAGCCAACATTTTATGGGTGCCATGTGTCTGGCACTGTCCTAAGTGGCACCATCCTTCATTTAATCCCTTGGTGAGGTCATGTGCTCACAAAGTTCACTAACAGGGGACACCCATTGCCCCAGTGCAGAAGGGTAGACTGATGGGGGGCACTTCTTGGCGTCCTCTGGCTGCTTCCAGGCCCCTCTGCCAGTGGGTCCTCCTTACAAAACCGGGTCATTCGCTTATATCATCACCACCACCTCCCCTCCTCTGTGTTATCGACCAGCCTACAGAATCCCCTCCCGTTGAATACACACACCTGGCGCATTCATGGTGTCCATCCCCTCCCTTTGTCCTGTTCTCACGTCCACTGATTTGCACAACCAGGCTAAGGACTTAACCGCTTGCACCACCTCCGCTTGAACTGATGCCGCAGGTGCAGTTGTAAAAAGGAAAAAAAGAAAAAGAAATCTGGTGGGCCGTGAATCCAAGGCTAGGGGTCGAATCAGGGCTGCAGCTGCTGGCACGGCAACACCTGATGGGAGCCACATCTGTGACCTGCGCCGCAGCTTGTGGCAGTGCCCATCGTTAACACACTGGGCAAGGTCAGGGATTGCACCTGCATCTTCACAGGGACTATGACAGGTTCTTACCCCACGGAGCCACAATGGGAACTGGCCCACCAGACTTCTCACATGAAAGTTAGGGCGATGATTAGGAATGACCAGAGCCCCCAAATAATAGAATGGTGGTATTGAGGCGAACCTAGTTCAGTCCAAGGACCCTGGACCCGTAACTCAGCAGGCTTCTCTCACTGGTGGAAACAACCCTTTCAACCTTCCTAAGGAGGCTGGTCTTGGCTTGCCTGGTGACTCTGTGACCATCCTCCACCCCGCAGCCTCACTCATCCCCCCAGATCCGTGGGTAAAGAGAATCTCCATGTGTCCAGGGAGGCAATTATAAAAGTGTGTCTAGTAGACACTTAGATGCCTAAATGTGCAAATTTATGTATCAACAAAAAACCTGGGGGATTCATAGGGAGAGGCTCGAGCCATGGCAGAATATAGAGAAGAGAATGCAGTTTTAAATCTGGCTGAATTTTTCAGTACACATGTGCTTACCAGAGATTCCAAAGCTGATCAAAGTTTTGTTTTGTTTTTATTTTCTTTGCTTTTTAGGGCCTCACCCATGGCATATGGAAGTTTCCAGGCTAGGGGTCGAATCAGAACTGTAGCTGTGGGCCTACACCACAGCCACAGCAACTCGGGATCCAAGCGGTGTCTGTGACCTACACTGCAGCCAGGGATTGAACCCATGTCATCATGGATACGAGTCAGGTTCATTACTGCCCCACAATAGGAACTGCTGATTAAAGTTTTATTGTTGCTTCAATTGGTAAACTGAAGCCTGGCCTCAGTGATAGCCAAATGAAACCGATATGCCAAAAAGTTCCTGGGTATAATGTAGAAGAAATCCAAAGGGCCCAGGAACTAGCTATGAAGAGATTTATCCCATGTGACTGGTCCATCCAAGCCTTAACTACAGATCTTCAACTTGATGATGGCGCTACGTGAAGCTATCTTAGGTTGAAAACACCATACACTGAAAATGCTTTTAAGGAGTTCCCCCTGTGGTGCAGTGGGTTAAGGATATGGAGTCAATCCCAGGCCTAGGAACTTTCATATGCTGCAGGTACAGCCATTTAAAAAAAAAAAAAGGTTTAAAAAAAGGCTTTTAATACACTCAACCTACCAAACATCATAGCTTAGCCTAGCCTACCCAAGACGTGCTCAGAATAATTATGTCAGCCTACAGGTGGGCAACATCATCTCACACAAAGCCTATTTTATAATAAAGTTTTTACTAGCTTGTGTAATTTATTAAATACTGGGCTGAAAGTGAAAAAAAAGAATGGTTAAGCGTATCGATTGCTTACCCTCATGGTTGCGTGACTGACTGGGAGCAGCAGTGACCACCCAGCATCACAAGAGAACCAAGTGCATACCACTGACCCGGAAAAAGACCCAAACTCAAAACTTGATGGAAGGTTTCTATGGAATGTGTGTGGCTTTTGCACTATTATAAAGATGAAGAATTGATAAGTTTGAACCGTCAGAGGCTGGGGGCTGTCTGATATCCCCCCAAGAGGGACAAGAGGACTCACTCTTCACCAAGACATCACAAAATACATTGATGAGGAGACCAGCTTCCTCCAAAACGCTAGAGCTGCCATCCTCTACATGCTGGGCGTGGCGAAAGAAGACACTGTCATCGAAATGTGTTCCTGGGATAATGAGATCCCAGCACTGATTCTGTAGTGACACTTACTGACCATAAGTAAGGTGGACATAGAAGGCATCAGGGCCAAAGTGACAGGACAGAGCAACATGCAGGCATCTTAGTGGTGGCTAACTGATGGTCAATACCAGGGGCTAAAATATACGTAGCACTGCATTAACACCCTGCTGGATCCATAGAATTTATTTATTTAATTAACTAATTTAGTCTTTTGTCTTTTAGGACCACACCTGCGGCAAAGGGAGGTTCCCAGGCAAGGGATCGAATCGGGCACTATAGCTGCAGGCCTACACCACAGCCATAGCAATGTGGGATCCGAGCCATGTCTGTGACCTACACCACAGCTCATGGCAATCCTTAACCCACTGAGCAAGGCCAGGGATTGAACCTGTGTCCTCATGGATACTAGTCAGGTTCGTTAATCACTGAGCCACAATGGGAACGCCTGGATCTGTAAAAACAAACTAGAGCTCTAATGATCTGACAGTGTCAGGAAATCAGAAGCTCTAGGTTTTCACTAAACTCCCAGACCTAAGTCGGGTGAATAGAGAAACTGTGTATGCTGTACCACATGACATTACAAATTTATGCTGTGTACATCTTCCTCCCAATTTTTCCCCAAGGGAATTGTGGTCATTTAGTAGTGAGTGTGGAGTGTGCACTGGGAAGAGAGAAACAGCAGACTTTTCAGAGTGTATTACTGGTGCTGAGCTAATATTAATCCCAGGACATGGGTTGAGTGGGAATTAATGGAGCTCAGGAAATAAATGGAGTTGGGGCCCAAACCACTTCATAGGGGGCTGCATAGATTCATATCCACCCATGATTGTCCTTCAGGTCCTGAATGTATGGTTGAAATATATATATACTCAGCAATAGGCAGAATACCCTAGGGATTCTGTGTGACTTATGGACTAAGGGCCATCATGATAGGACAAACCAAGTGAAAACTTCTGGTGAGCCTCTCCCTAACAGGGAAGGAAGGAAGGGAGGCAGGGAGAAAAAGAAAGGGAGAGAAAATGGCAACTATGTAAAGTAATGGATATGTTAATTCACTTGACTGTGGTGACCATTTCACATGCACTTATATCAAAATATCACGTTGTCAACACTGTCAATCAACTATACTTTAACTAAAAAAATTTTTAACCAACATCAAGTTGTATACCTTATATATATATAGTGTATATATACATACACACCATTTGTATTTGTTACTGGTACCTCAATAAAGCTGAAAGAAAGAGGAAGTTATGAACAAGCCTAAGGTAAATGTTTCCACTCTCATATAGACAGACTAGTACATTGTCCAGTGTGCTAGTTGACCCATAACCTGCATGGCTCATCATGTATTTATTTTTGACTCTAACACACCACCATATTCTCTTTGATGGACTGTAAATACATGTGGATACTAAAGCCCTTTGCAATTAATATGAAGATAACTAAAATTTATATGCTACTATACCAGTGGAGATTTCTATTTCAGCTATAAAATGAAAACTGATACCCCTATGAAAGTCTAGTTCACAAAATGTGATAAACAAAATCATATATGTAAAAGAGCATTGTAAACTTACAGTGCCCTGCTTAAAAAAATTGGAAGAGGCTAATAACACTAGGTGGTTTCTAAACTCAACTGAAATGGAGAATCTTGGCAATTACATTATTCAAGGATGAAACTCTCTGTGTCTTTAACTATCTTCATGAAATCCTTTAATTGTATATTAGGTGTACATCTGATTTCAACTAAAATTAAAAGATGAATGGATAGATAGATGGTGGTTTGTATGAAGGGATGGTTATATTAGGTGGAGCATGTCGCTGTTGCTGTTGTTTTATTGGGATTTAACTGTGGGGATAAAGGTGTGCCTTCCCACACATCTGAGAATGAAAACCCCAAAGCTTCCCAGACTGTTTTGCCACTAGATTGTGACTCTGGTTCTGTCAATGAGAAACACTTGATGAGCCTTGAATTTGAAATCTTGGCCCTGTATTCAAAATTGCTGCCCAGCTTCCTGATCCCTGCATGACAGCTAACGGGTGTGTTCCAAGGATCAGCAACTGCAGCAGTGGCTTCGAGGACTCCCTGATTTCCTGACCACGGTAGAGGTAGTATGTCCCCTTCGAAGGTCAGCGATGAGATGCCCTGGGTTCATTCTTGGAGTCTCAGTTTAGAGTTTGGACTTCCAGCCTTTCCAGTGATTTTTGTAAGCATCCAATTCACTATATTAAGTCCTTTTTTTCTTAAAATAGCTACCATGGATTGTTAGCTCCAACTGAACTCTGACTAATACACCCTTTTCAAGTTTTTCTTCCCCTCATCATCTCTACTATCCAGCCACCTCCCATCTTGCTCCCTAGAGATGAATCATCTCTTACATTTTAGGAAAAAAACCTAGACAACATCATTGAGGAATTTCTCAAATTCCTGCCTATCCACCTAAGGTTTCTGGACCCACCTCCGCTACATCTTTCCTACAAGGATAAGCCAACCACCTTTGCTCTGGACCCTACCCTTTTCACCTCCGGAAGTCTTCCCTTTCCTACTCTCTATGTGACCTCTCCCCCTCGGCTACTCTGTTCCTTCATTACAGAAACACCACCAAGTCTTTCTCCTGGGGGCGGGGGGAACTCCACATCCTCTGTCCTCCTCTAGCTACAGTCTATTTTTCTCCTTCCCTTCACTGCCAGACTTTCTAAGAGAAACATCCATACTATGCATCTCCACTTCCTCCCCTTTTGTTCATTCCTCAGTCCACACAACTGAACCTTTGCTATACTCATTCCACTAAAATTGAGCCACTGCAGTAGCCAGTGACCACCAAACAGCCAATCCAAAGGATCCCTTTCATCCTTTTTCCTACCTGATCTCTGAGGGGCCTCAGATGATATTAATTCTCTCCTTTGTGATGCTCACCAGACCTTTCTCCAGGATCATCTGGTTGACCTGACTCCATCTCCTTTCAAGGCTCTTCCTCTCACTCACACGTGGAGTGGCCTTTTCCTCAAACTTCTATCCATGAGCCCACACATCATTTCCATTCTAAAGGCTCATCCTGGGTAACTTCATCCAAGCCCACGACATCAATTACTGACAGCTCCCAGGCCACTTCCCTGACTTTCAGACTATGTATACTACAGCTTTCTACTCTATATTTCCACCCGACTGTCCCATAAACATCCCATCACCCTCTCTTCCTCCTAAAGTCCAGTCTCGTGAAGGCCACCCTCATCCATGTAGACATTCAAACCAGATATCTGGGCATCACCCTAAGTTCCCTACTCCCTTGTCGCCCGCCACTAGGTCGTCCCTAACAGATTTCAGTTCTACCCTTAGTACTCTGCGTTAGTGGTTTCTCCCCTTTCCATCCCTACTGCCTTGGTCCAGCTCTGTGCTCTTTCTCTCTCACTTCCGCCCACTCATTAATCTCCCAGGCTCCCCTCACAACCTCCTCAATCCATCCCCTACGCAAAAGCCACATCTAATCCTCTCACTCCCTCCTTAAATCCCCTAGATGACGTCCCCCACCCCAAATACACACATACTCTTGACAAAGTTTTCAGGATAAGTTCACCTTCCTTATCCTGGACCCAAGGCCCTTCATGATCTGGCTTCTCTAAAGCATCGCCCCTCACTGACTCTGAAGCCATATACTCTCACCCACACAAATATGCTGTACCCACTCCCTCCATGGTTTTCCCTCCACATGCACCTCCCTTCTAATTCTTCTCGCCCTGGGCCACTCCTTTGTCCTCCATGGAGATTCAGGTCATGTCATCTCCTCCAGGAAGCCTTCCCTGATCCCCTCAAGTAGAGCTGACCACACTGCTCTTTGTACCACCACTATGTTTTGTATACTGTATGCTTTCCTGTAAGGTTACATTAAACTGTGTCCTATATCAAGTGGGTCACAGAGACGTATGAAAATAAATTTATATTGGACTTTTTTTTTTTTTTTTTTGCTTTTTAGGGCTGCACCTGAGGCATATGGAACTTCCCAGGCTAGGGGTTGAGTCAGAGCTACAGCTGCCACCCAGGATCCAAGCCGCATCTCTGACCTCTACCACAGCTCAGGGAAACACTGGATCCTTAACCCACTGAGCAAGGCCAGGGATCGAACCTGCATCCTCATGGATACTAGTCAGGCTCACTACTGCTGAGCCACAATGGGAACTTGCTATCATAGCTCTTTAACAAGAGCTGCATTACAAGCTTTGGCATGTCAGTAGTCTACCACAAGATCAAGTGTGCCTTTGGGGCCAAGCCCACACTGAACAGTGTATCTGGTACAGACAGAGTAAGCACCTGGTACATATTTGATACATGACTTTGTAAATCCTGCTTCATTTTCATTTGGTAGTTGTGATGGGTTAAAGTGTCTCCTAAAAAGATAGGTTGGAGTCCTAAAACCTGGTACTTCAGAATGTGACCTCATCTGGAGACAAATCTTTACAGATATAATCAAGTAAAAGTGAGGTCATGAGGGTGGGCCCTAATCCAATAATGTCCTTAAAAGAACAGAAATTTAGGTACAGACACGGACACGAGTGGAGGGAAGATAATGTGAAAAGAGACAGGGAGAAGATGACCATCTACAAGCCAAGGCGAGAGGGATCCCTTCCTCACAGCCCTCAGGAGGAACCAGATCTGCTGACACCTTTGGTTTTGGACTTCCCGTCTCCAGAACTCTGAGACCATAAATGTTTGTCATTGAAGCCACCCAGTCTGTGGAACTTCGTTATGGTAGCTCAGGCAGACAAATACAGAGGTATTTCCTATGCCTGTCAAGCCACCTTCTTTCACTGAAGCTCTGGCCATAAGCTAGTAACTCCTGGTTTCTCCCTGGAGTCCATGAGGTTTAATTTTCTAGCATCTCTATCTCTGTTTCTCTGTCTCTGTCTCTCTCTCTCTCTCTCTCTCACACACACACACACACACACACCATGTGATCACATGTCCCTCTAAGGGACATACACGTCCACTTCACAAGCAAGTTCTTCCTTGCTTGTCAGAATTAGATCCCAAGTAATAGCTCCCCTTTTTTGCCTTCTCACTTTTCGGTAAGTATCAGGTCAAGAATTTAGGAGCTCCTGTCGTGGCGCAGTGGTTAACGAATTTGACTAGGAACCATGATGAGGTTGCAGGTTTGGTCCCTGGCCTTGCTCAGTGGGTTAAGGATCTGGCGTTGCCGTGAGCTATGGTGTAGGTTGCAGACGCGGCTCGGATCCTGCGTTGCTGTGGCTCTGGTATAGGCCGGTGGCTATGGCTCTGATTTGACCCCTAGCCTGGGAACCTCCATAGGCCAAGGGAAGCAGCCCAAGAAATGGGAAAAAGACAAAAAAATTTTAAAAATTAAAAAAAAATTTAGTCCACTGCAATGTTATGACAGACAGAGCACCCAGTGGTTGTGCCTATGAACCCAGATCACTGCCTCCAAGTTTGGCTTTCCTGGACAAGGAAAGCATAGCAACACTGTTAGCTAGGCTGGTGGTTTGGGCCTGAGCTGGCAGCATCACTTGTCTCTCCTTTCATCCCCACCACTGCTTTCCATGGTACCATAGCCAGCTTTTAGGACGTCAAATCAAGCTCCTCTCCTGCTCAAAACGCCACTGCACTCAAAGCCAAATCTCAGCTTGCCATAGCGGCCTCTCCTAGGTTCACGGAACATCTGGGAGACCCTTCCAGCCTCAGAATCTTTGAATTTGCTCTTCCCTCCTCTTCTCCCCATCTCCGGCCCTTTGTCTGGCTAAGCACGGTGTCACATTCTCAAAGGAACTTTCTCTGAGGCTCCACTCCTCATTAGCCTCTACTAGATGCTCTCAGAGAAACTTGTAGTCATCTTGCCAAGGATTTATCACGGTTTCTATCCATGTATTTATATTTGTGCCTATGTGATTAATGTCCTTCTCCCCCACAGACTGAAATCACCCTGAAAGCTGGCTGTTTGCCTGATTTGCCATCGCCAACTCCCCCGTCCCTACCACAGTACATGCCACACAGGAGATACTCAATAAACATTTATTAAAATATGTGAACCGCGTTCTCCTTAACCCACTGCAATGAGACTAATTTATTTGGGTGAACGGGCTCCTTACCATCATAGAATTCATGTCATAAGCATCATCCAACCAAGTGTTGGTGGTGACGTTGAGCTCACACCAAGCTCATGTCACAGTTTCTACTGCGTGTCATTTAATAGATTACGGTAATGGCTTAGGGTCCCAGCAGGAAGTGGTTGATAATCTCACATGAGGTAACTGAGGGTTTAATGAAGGGGCTGGTTAAATAGCGTGGGCAGCAGTAAGGGAAAACAGTGAGGAATAGAGCTACTAACGGGGGATCTGCTACCATTCCAAGCTCTGAAGAGGCAGAGGGCAAGGTAGGTAACAGACTCTGAAGAGAACTGCTGTAGCAGGTCCCCCCCTGACAGGAGCTGAAGTCTTTATTTTATTTATTTATTTATTTGTTTGTTTGTTTGTTTATTTATTTATTTATTTTTGTCTTTTTAGGGCCGCACTGGGAAGTTCTCAGGCTAGGGGTCAAATCCGAGTGGCCTGCACCATAGCCACAGCAATGTGGGATCTGAACCATGTATGCGACCTACACCACAGCTCACAGCATTGCCAGATCCTTAATCCACTGAGCAAGGTGAGGGATTGAACCCATGTCCTCGTGGATACTAGTTGGATTCGTTACCACTGAGCCATGATGGGAACTCCAGAAGCTGAAGTCTTTAGAAGAGGGACACAGCCAGCACCCAGAGACCCAGCTGGGAGGGAGCCAGAGAATAAATATCCCAACTTCACTCTCCTCTCACCTTCCAATCTCCCGCTGGCGGACTCTTACTGGCTAAACCCTGCAGAAGCCAGAGGGCCTGAGAGCCTACGGATGCATCCATGAAGACAAGCTTCCAGGACTGAGGGCAGAATGTTGGAGAGAGGATGGAGAGGAGAAGGAAAAGGAAAACGTCTCAGGAACAGACTTGTGGTTGCCAAGGATGGACTGGGGGTTTGGAGTTACTAGATGCAAACTATTGCCCTTGGAGGGGATAAGCATTGAGATCCTGCTGTGTAGCACAGAGAATTATATCTCATCACTTGTGATGAAACACGATGGAGCATAATGTGAGAAAAAGAATGTATGTTTATGTACAACTGGGTCACTTTGCTGTACAGCAGAAATTGACTAACATTGTAAATCAACTATAATTTTTTAAAAATTTAAAAAAAGAAAGGAAACATCTCACGCCCACTCTGACACCACATAAACATTGTCACTGAACCCAGAATGTCTTTGCTTCTATTTTTCAACAATACCAGGCTTGTTCTTTACAGTGTCCAGTTTTCATGGCAGATGGATATTTTCCCCTCCCTCTTTCTCTCAGAATTTCAGTTTAAGTTACTTGGATCAGGTGGGAGACGTCCCTGCCAACCATGGCTCAGTGGTAACGAATCCAACTAGTATCCACGAGGACACGGGTTCAATCCCTCACCTTGCTCAGTGGATTAAGGATCTGGCAATGCTGTGAGCTGTGGTGTAGGTCGCATACATGGTTCAGATCCCACATTGCTGTGGCTATGGTGCAGGCCACTCGGATTTGACCCCTAGCCATGATCCCTTCCAGATGTACTCTGTCCTTGGTTGAAAGTCCAATTTTATTTTATAGTCTTAGTTTAGAAGACCCAGTTCTTTCTTTTTGTTTTTTAGGGCCGAAGCAGCGGCTTATGGCAGTTCCCAGGCTAGGGGTCGAATCGGAGCTGTAGCCGCCGGTCTACACCACAGCCACAGCAACGTGGGATCTGAGCCGCATCTGCGACCTACGCCAAAGCTCACAGGATCACCGGATCCTTAACCCACTGAGCAAGGCCAGGGATCGAACCCACGTCCTCATGGATGCTAGCCGGGTTTGTTAACCACTGAGCCACAACAGGAACTCCAGAAGACCCAGTTCTGATCTTTAACACTAGGTGACTGTTTCCCAGGGCTTGTTTCCTCTGTCAGGGTAACTACGAACAAGAGTAAGAGAAGGGCAAATGCTACTTGGTCTTGACTTTGGAGGTTCCATCTCCCCACCCCCGACCCCCGCAATTCCTGCAGCTTCCCAGGCTACCAAGTTACCAAGTTCCATCAGGAAGTAGCTATACCCATTCCTGGATCCTCTCCCTAGGGCCCAAAGCATGCCAGCCACCTGGATGCTTCCATCTCTGGGATCCTGGGGGTCCATGGTTCTGTCTCCACATCTCCGTCTCAGTTTCTGGCTTCATGGTGCCACACCCAGACCACCTTACCTTTCTCTCACCTGACCTTGCTCAGGGCCTTCTGCCTCAGGCATGAAGCCTGCTGATTACAGAAAATTCTGACCCCAGTGGCCATAGGCTAAATATGGATGGGTTCCTTTAATGTTTTAATTTCCTTTAAGATCTCATAAACATCTAAGCAGCTCTAAACTGTCTTGACTAACCCATGCCATTTCTCCCCTCCTTCCTGGAGCCTGACCCCTGAATTCTCTCTGCTCACTTTCAGGGGGACTGTGAGCTTCTGCATGCCTCCCCCACTGGGTCAGCAGAGGAGAAAATGCCCTGCAGAGACGGTGGGATCGCCTGGCCTCCCAGACCAGCAGAGGGTCAGACTGTAGGTGTGTCCGGGAGGAGCACGCAGGGGTCGGCCGTCCCTGTCAGTAACAGCCGGCCTCAGAGCTGACCTGTGGCTGAATGGGTCTCCAAAGCGGGAAGCCCCTTCGCCCGGGCTGAGGCTTTGGGGGCTCAGGAGAATGCACAGATGGGAGGGAGCCAAGTAAGGCGGCTGCTCTGCTCATCATCTGAACCAGGGGCTCCCCATGCCTCTCCCAGCACCCCATCCTCCAAACTGCTGTCTTCCTATTCTTTCATGGGGGTGGATTTTTTTTTCTCCCTTCCAAATATTTTAAACATTAAAAAAAAAAAAAAAAAGCCAAATCCCCAAATCCTAACACAATAAAAAGCAAAGACATGAGGAAAAATAACAAGGGATAAAAGCTCTCAATCCCAACCCCAGACGAGGACCTGCTCTGACGTCCTTGGGCGCCAGGAGGGGTTAACCCTCTGCTGCCCGGGAAGCCGCCTCCCTCCCTCCCTCGCGCCCCTCCGCTCCGCCCACTCTCAGCAGAGCCAGCGGTGGTCGTCGGCCTTGGGTCGGGCTTGGGATGGGTAGGTTTCCTTCTCTCTTTTTGCCAAACCTGCGCGAGCTCATCTCCACTCCACCCCCACCCCCGAACCTTTTGTCTCAGCGCCTCCTTCCTACGCCAGTCACAGAAATTTCCCCGGTGAAGCTGAACCATTAGCCAGACGGCTCCGGGGGCATGAAATGGATGCCTTGTGTGTGCTTCTCACCATCGCTTTGCCTTCTTTCTCACACACACGCTCCCCGTTAGCGAGCGACAGGCACGCGCCTTCCGCATCCCATCTTTGTGCCATGAATGACAGCTTTTGTTGTCGTGTGGACAGAAAGGAAGTGGACAAAGGACCCCAGATGGTTTAAGCCACACCCCTTACCTTCTCCGAGAACCCGAAGCCAGGTTCTTCCAAGGAGAAGAAAGCAGGGAGTATTTTTAAAGCCCCCATTTTCTAAAGCAAATACCAAGTCCGCTGTAGGGTGTACCAAGGGAAGTATTTTCACCACCCCATTAAAATTACATTTGTCTCAATTTTTTAAACAAAAAGGGAATTTAGGTTGAGGTTCCCAAAACTCCAGGACAGGGCAGTGAGATAAGAGGACCTGCAATCATGCAGCAGATTCTTGGACAAAATCTGACCATAAGGTGTTCAAATCCACCCTCTACCCCATGCCAGAGGGCCCCCCAGTGGGTCTCACACACCAGCCAGGACCAGTTGCTCAGGAATTGCAGTGAACTCCAGGGTGAAGCTCAAATGAAGCCCCACACAGAATGGGGAGAAAGACATACTTCTGGGACTGTGGACAGAGCACTTTGGAAAGCAGCCTCTCTCAGGCCTGAGACTGAAGTGGTTATTATTTAAGATATGGATCAGGACCAGCTGGTTTGTCCAAGTCCCTTCTGTGGGTGGGGGAAGGGTGCCTAACTGATAGAGAGGGAGACTGGGGAGAGGAGGGGAGGAAGTGTTACAGACACCTGGAGCTTATCTGAGAGACTCTGTAAAGTGTAAGCACAAATACCACGTATTCGTTCTCTCAAACCATATGGACTGTATCCCTGTCCTTGGGGATACTTCAGCGATAGCAACAGACACAGGCCCAGTCCTCAGCGATGTTAGTCTAACATAAAAGCCTCCACACCAAGTGGGAATATAAATTGGCACAGCCACTATGCAACAGAGTATGGAGGTTCCTCAAAAAACTAAAAATATGGTTGCCACACGATCCAGCAATCCCCCTCCTGGGCATATATCCAGTTAAAACTCTAAATCAAAAAGACACATGGACCACAATGTGCAGAGCAGCACTATTTACAAGAGCCAAGACATGGAAGCAACCTAAGTGTCCATCAACAGAGGAATGGATAATGAAGATGTGGTATATATATACAATGGAATACTACTCAGCCATAAAAAAGAATGAAATAATGCCATTTGCAGCAACGCGGATGGACTTAGAGATTATACTAAATGAAGTCAGAAAGAGAAAGTCAAATACCATATGACATTGCTTACATGTGGAATCTAAAATGTGACACAATGAGCTTAATTATGAAACAGGAACAGATTGCAGAAAAAAAAACTTACAGTTACCAAAGGGCAAAGAGGGTGGGAAGGGATAAATTAGGAGTTTGGGATTAGTAGATACAAACTATTATATATAAAATAGAGAAATAAAAAGGTCCTATTGTATAGTGCATGGAACTATATTCAACATTCTATAATAAACCATAATGGAAAAGCATATGAAAAAAGAGTATATATGTATAACTGAATAACTATGCTGCCCACCAGAAATTAATACAACATTGTAAATCAACTATACCTCAATTACAAAAAAAAGCAAAAAAAACGAGGAGTTCCTGTCGTGGCTCAGTGGTTAAGGAATATGACTGGGAACCATGAGGTTGAGGGTTCGATCCCTGGCCTCGCTCAGTGGGTTAAGGATCTGGCGTTGCCACCAGCTGTGGTGTAGGTCACAGATGTGGCTGGGATCTGGTGTTGCTTTGGCTCTGGCATAAGCTGGCAGCTACAGCTCCAATTCCACCCCTAGCCTGGGAACCTACATATGCTGCAAGTGCAGCCCTAGAAAAGACAAAAAAAAAAAAAAAAAAGATCACACCAAGGATTTAGTTTCCAATTCCATTTTCCAGTCTTAATCTCTTGCTCAGTTTCTGCATCTGTAAAATGAAAGTATCAAGTTCTTTACTGCCTTATGGAGCACTGAGAAGATAGAGCTGGAAGTTTATAATTTAATTTGAATTAAAATATAACAAGTTCGGAGTTCCTGTCGTGGCTCAGTGGTTAACGAATCCAACTAAGAACCATGAGGTTGCAGGTTCAATCCCTGGCCTTTCTCAGTGGGTTAAGGATTGGGCGTTGCCGTGAGCTCTGGTGTAGGCTGGTGGCTGCAGCTCCAATTCGACCCCTGGCCTGGGAACCTCCATATGCCGCTGAAGCGGCCCAAGAAATGGCAAAAAAACAAAAAATATATATGTATATATTATATACATATACAGTTTATGTATATTTTATGTATAGAATATATAATGTATATATTATATATAATATATAGTGTGTTTATTATATATAATATATTGTATATATTATATATAATATATATTTTATATATATTATGTGTATGTGTGTGTATATATATATATATATATAACAGGCTCATATAAACCCAAAAAAACTGAAAGCAGAAATTCCAACAGATTTTGTACCCCAGTGTTCCCAGTAGCTTTATTTACAATAGCCAAGAACTGGAAGTTACCCAAGTGTCCATGAACAGATAAAGGCGTCAACAAAATGTGTATCCATATCACGGAGTATTATCCAAGCCATGAAAGGGGATGAAGTTCTGATACATGCTTTAACATGGATGAACCTTGAAAACATGCTAAATGAGTCTGTCACAAAGAACAAATTCTATATGATTCCTCTTAGATGAAGTTCCTAGAATAAGCATATTCTTATAAACAGAAAGTAGAGTGGAGGTGACTCACAGGAGCTGAGGGAGAGAAGGAAATGGGGAACTACTGTGAAATGGGCACAGAATTTGTTGGAGATGAAAAAGTTCTCTAAATCGATAGTGCTGATGGTTGATGGTTGCACAACTCTATGAATGTTCTTTTTTTTTTTTTTTTTTCAAGTCTTTTCTAGGGCCGCACCAGTGGTATATGGAGATTCCCAGCCTGGGGGTATAATCAGAACTGTAGGCGCCAGCCTATGCCAGAACCACAGCCATGCCAGATCCGAGCTGCGTCTGCGACCTACACCACAGCTCATGGAAACACCGGATCCTTAACCCACTGAGTGAGGCCAGGGATCAAACCCGCAACCTCATGGTTCTTAGTTGGATTCGTTAACCACTGCACCACAACAGGAACTCCTATGAATGTTCTTAATGCCAATAAATTGTACACTTAAGATGGTTAAATATTTATATTACATCTATTTTACCACAAAAATGCAGATATGTGTGTGTGTGTGTGAGTGTGTGTAAGATATTGTACTAAGAAATATATATTGGGTCTTCTGGCACAGAGCTCCTAAAACCACTGAATTCCCTAAAAGAAGAATAAAGGAGAAAGGAACATCTTTTGCTATTTATTGCAAGCCCCCTATATATCACACCTGAGTTTATTAATGAGGTGACTTTTGAAAACCCCACAGGATGGCATCTGGTTGCCAGGGGAGCCAACCATGTGATTAGAGGGCTGGAACTTTCAGCCCCTGACCTGATCTCCAGAGAAGGGAGAGGGGCTGGAGGTTGAGTTCATCACCAATGCCCAGTGAGTTGATCAACCATGTCCAAATAATGACGTCTCTGCAAAAAACCAATAGTGTGGGGTTCTGGGAGCCTCTAGGTTGCAGAATATGTAGAAGTGCTAGAAGAGCGCTGTGCTGGGGGAGCATTAGGCTGCACCCCACAGGCCTACTAGTCCTGTACTTGCCCAACTTCGAGACCCAAAAAAGAGCCTGGAGTCAGCAATAGAGACATCAACAGTATAATGGATGGGGGAGCTTACATATCTGGAGCAAGGTTTGGTGTGACACCCCACCCTGTGTGGCAGACGGGTGGTGAGGAGAGGAAAGGAGAGGTTACCAGTTCTAGGGGGAATTAACGTTTGGTTGGCTCATTGGGAAACCAGCAGAGGGGCACACCTCTCACTGCCCCTTTGATAAGCTATCATGGTGGAGATCTTCTCAGCTAAAGCTTAAAACAATCACTAGCCAGGGTGTGGGCATGTAAGAAGTTCGGCTCTGTGAGTAGGGTGGAGGTGAGAGAGGACGGAGAGCAAGAGAACAGCCATTTGGGGAGTTCCCATTGTGGTTCAGTGGGTTAAGAACCCAACTAGTGTCTATGAGGATGCAGGTTAAGGATCTGGAGTTGCCATAAGCTGTGGCATAGGTTGTAGATGTGGCTTGGATCCAGCATTGCTTTGACTGATGGGTAGGCCAGCAGCTACAGTTCCAATTCAACCCCTAGCCTGGGAACTTCCATATGCCATAGATGCAACCCTAAAAAGAAGAAGAAAAAGAGAAGTCATCTTGGGTAGATTGATCATACACTCCACCCCTCACACCCTGCCTTATAATCTTGGTCTGCCCCTGTTTCTCAATGTCCTTGGGTATATATGTAAAGAGGTACTGCAACCAGATACCACAAATACAACACAGACACCAGAAGTTAAACAATATCAAGAGTAAGATACCTAGTGTGCCAAGAGGTCATTTTCCAGGATGTGGCAAATTTCAGAACCAAGTGACTACCAGATCAACGGGAGAAGAAGTCAAACCCAGACGGGAAGGCGGTGGCTCTAAAAGAAATATTCTGGTAGCCTAGGCAGGAGTCAGTAGTCATAGGCATAGGTCTGCCACCCCATGTTATGTCGAATGCCATTAGGGGTGAACCTATTAGATCTTTCCAAACAAAAAACAGTTAATCCCACTAATTGGACTTGTGTATCCAAAAGCCAGCCTATCCACTCCACACTGCATAGCCCGGGGCTCATGGGCTGTCAGCTGTACAGTAACACTTATGACGGAGGTCCTTCTGATTTGCTGACATGTGAGACAGAATAGGGCGAGTCTTTCGCCTTCCATTGTCAGTCATCCCCACATGGTCACCCTAGCTGGGTGGATTTTTCATGAAGTCCAGAGGAGGATGACAACAGCATCTTGCTGTATACCCAGCAATTAGACTCAGTTGTCAGTGAGGCCAGTGTTGCTGCTCAGTTCTCAAATAGTTTCCCTTCATTCAGACTAGGGATGAAGTGTAAGACATCTAACAGGTACCACACAGCAGCAGCCATGTCCATTCAACAAAATATAAGCTACACCTGCATTCTGAGATAATAACACACCTGCCTGTGGTTTTTGTCCTGGTCTGCAATACAGTCAAAAAACCCAAGTTTTCAGAAAGATAGAACATGTCCAAAATCACATCTACAATGGCCACCTGGTTTTACCTTGGCTGTCTCAATCATAGCTACTCCACTTTGACTTTCAAATGCATTCCCTTCCGTAACGGCCAAAGCAGATGTACAATTCACATTTGATAGACCACAAAACAGGCCACTGTGGTCAGTGAAGTTTAAGTTAAACCATGTAAAAGCCAAAATGACTTCCCCATAACTCCATATGTAAAGATTTCCCCATCATTTCCCCTTTTGATTGCAAATCTTTTGACGGACCAAAGTACCCATCCCTGGAAGCCAGGGTGCACACTGCCTACCCTGGGTCCAGATTATGTCCCTCAGTGCTAGGCCTCCTCTATATCTGCCTCATTAATTACATTGAGGGAAAACTGATCAGATATTAGAACAAGCTCAGAGGCATGTTAATGGCAAAACATTTTATAGGCTCTACATGTTATCACTTATACTGAACTGTTACACAAATACTTTACATGTGCTTTTTGCCACCAACTTAAAACAAACAGTGATACATCATGAGTAGCTATTCTCTGGGACAACTTCACTAGACAATTTTCCTTCCATGCTGAACATCAGGGCAAAAGTATGCCTAACATAATAACTTTCATGAATGCAGACCTCAATGAGCAGAACTAGAATTTAACATCCTCTGAAACATAATGCTTTCCTCTCTAAATTACCCTCATCTCCAGAGTTCCCGTCATGGCTCAGTGGTTAACAAATCCGACTAGGAACCATGAGGTTGTGGGTTTGATCTCTGGCCTCGCTCAGTGGGTTAAGGATCCGGTGCTGCCCTGGGCTGTGGTGTACGTCACAGATTTGGCTCGGATCCACGTTGCTGTGGCTGTGGCTGTGGCATGGGCTGGTGGCTACAGATCGGAATCAACCCCTAGCCTCTGGGAACCTTCATATGCTGAGGGTGCAGCTGTAGGGATAAAAGATAAAAATAAAAAATAAATAAATTACCCTCATCTCCACCAAACACAACCAAATCAAGACTAATTTGTTTGCAAAAGAATTCTGGTCAACTGACCACATAGGCTCCTCCAAACTAGCTATGGTGGAACTCCTCAGAAGGAATCTTAGACTGGATTCCAAAAGGCCAGGAAAGCCAAGCCAAAGACCTGCCAGCAGACTCCACCTCAGTGGATTTCCCTCTTTTGTTTATTATTTTTTTTGTGTGTGTTTTTGCTATTTCTTTGGGCCGCTCCTGCGGCATATGGAGGTTCCCAGGCTAGGGGTCTAATCGGAGCTGTAGCTGCCAGCCTATACCAGAGCCACAGCAACGCGGGATCCGAGCCACGTCTGCAACCTACACCACAGCTCACAGCAATGCCGGATCCTTAACCCACTGAGCAAGGGCAGGGACCGAACCCGCAACCTCATGGTTCCTCGTCGGATTCGTTAACCACTGCGCCACGACGGGAACTCCGGATTTCCCTCTTTTAGAGGTCTCCAGAATATCAGGATTCCTGCTCATGCCAGGAGACAGTCTTTCCCAACCACCTGATAAGACTACTTAGAACCCAAGAGTTTCTGGAGGGACTACGCAGAGAGAAACAAAAGTATTTTGATCCTATCCACAAGTGTATTTTAGTAAATTGCCGTAAGTCATAATTTACTTGAGGGGAAGGGCTTCCCTAGACCTGGAAAACACATATCAAAACCAGTAATATTCCAGACAAAATCCTTAGAAAATTATAGTCATACTCACCAGTTTACTCAGTAACCAATTCCTTTGCTAACTTTTTAATGAAGCTATCAGGTTTTCATAAGGAATCTTTAATTCCTTAGCCATTTCAACAGTATAATCTGAAATTTATAAGAGACCTATACTTCCTAGGAATCTTCTAGATGATGAAGCACTTTTACAAAAGCATCAGAGTACTTATACATTATAGCAACTTTCCGTAAACAGCAAAAGACCTTAAAAAGGCATAGACACCTTACTACAATGTAATCAATAAACTTGTTACAAGAACTAGAATTATGACTGATGGTAATTTTAACATTTAAAGAACTTAACCTCTGGCAAAAACTGAAAAGTAAGTAATTGTGAACTGTTTGCCATGCCAGCATTTCCTGATCAGACAACTCAGGTTTCAGTCTTCCTCGTCTAAGAATAAAAAGGCAGTAAACTTAGACCCATTCAGCAATTAATGTTTTAATATTTCATCCTATTTGAAATGACCCAGATAGTCGATGAGTTCTCTTCATTTAACTTAATTTAGTTGACAGTTACCAAAATCTAGAGCGATTAATTTATTTTAATTTTTAAAATTTGAGTGGTTTTTTTTTTTTTTTTTTTTTTTTACTTTTTAGGGCCATAGGTATGGCATATAGAAGTTCCCAGGCTAGGGGTCGAATTGGAACTACAACTGCCAGCCACACCAACTGGGGATCCAAGCCATGTCTGTGACCTACAACACAACTCACAGCAACGCCGGATCCTTAACCCACTGAGCAAGGGATTGAACCCGCATCCTCATGGATACGAGTCCGGCTCCTTACTGCTGAGGCACAATGGGAACTTCCTAAAGAAACAAATTTTTAAGGCTGCCCCTGCAGCATATGGAAGTTCCCTGGCCAGGGGTCAAATTGGAGTTACAACTGAGGCCACAGCCATGGCAACACAGGATTCCAGCCGCACCTGTGACCTACGCCTCAGCTTGCAGCAATACCGAGGTCAGGGATCGAACCCGCATCCTCAAGGAGACAATGTTGAGTTCTCAACCCGGCGAGCCAGAACAGGAACTCCTAGAGAGACTATTTCAGATACACATTCCCAAAACATATTATTCCTATAGGATTTTTAAAGGCCTCTCCTTTTTTTTCCCCCGTTCATTCTCAGGGATCCAGTGATTACAGTTCCTGAGGGACCAGGTAGATCTTTACATTTCAAAGGTATAAGAAGAGATATACCAATTCCTCCTAGAAAGCCAACTTCCTCTAACCGTTTTAGAATGTCAAGAGAGAACACCTTCAGGGATTTTTATTTTCATTTCTAAATAACCAATTCAGTTTAAACAATTAAGAGTAATACACAATAATACATATTATTCACTCACATTCACTTTCCTCACTTTCAGAGGATTACCGGGACCCTTTAACAAGGGTCAAAACCAGGCAGAGAGAACAGGATCTGGACGAACGTAGTGAGGTACCCGTGCATGCACCCCAGGTAAAGGCCAAATCAACTGCAAAAGATTCACTTTGATACAAGAGCAGAGCCATTAGGGGCCACTGTTCTCTTGGTGGGCCCCATTCCTCAAGGACAGCCACCACGGGGCCCCACATACTAGTGGACAGCCACACCATGATTCCCCCCACAACTTTCGGGATCACCCCTGGAACTTTTGGGCCCCACGTGTTAGGGGGTCAGCCCCCATAACTTTCCAGTCCTGGTCCTTATTTCCTGACACCTCAATGCTCACAGGAGTTGCCTGGGTTTCCTGGCTGGCTCTGCCAATTTCTGGGCTGCACTGCAGGTCTGCAGGCCTTGGACTTGTCCAGCCTCAAGACCCAAGAAAGAGCCCAGAGTCAGCAACAGCGATGTCAGGCGTTTAGTGGATGGGGGAGCTTACCTGTCTGAAGCAAGGTCCCGGAGCAACACTCCACCGTGTGCGGAGGACGGGCAGGCCACCCGGGGGCGGCGAGGGGAGGGGAAGGCGGAAGAGGAGATTACCAGTTATAGGAGGAATTGCCGTCAGGTTGGCTCAATTAGTGATGTTGGATTAGAACAATCACCAGCTGGGCCTGGGACAAGTCTGTAGGAAGGTCAGCCATGTGAGCAGGTGCGGGGGGAAGCAGGGGCTGGGTGAGCAGGGGATGTAAAAAGAGCATGAGAACAGCCGTCTTAGGTGGCCTGATCATACAAGGATTGGAAGTTCCCCACCCTCCCCACACACATTGCCCTTTGCATGTCTTCAATCTGGTTGTTCTGAGTTTATAGCCTTTTATGATAAACTGATTACCTAGTAAATAGGCTGTTTGCCTGATTTCTGTGAGACGTGCTAGCAAATTATCAAATCCAAGGAGGGGGTCATGGGAGCCTCTGATTTATAACCAGAAGGTGAGAGGCACAGGTGACAATCTGGACTTGGTGACTGGCATCTAAGGAGGGGGAGAGGGCAGTCTTGTGGGACTGAGCCTTTAACCTGTGGGGCCTGTGCTAACAGGCAGTTATTGTCAGCACTGAGTTGAACTGTAGGACACCCAGCTGATGTCTGAAGAGCCGAAGAATTGCTTGGTGGGGAAAAACCCCCACACATTTGGTGGAAGAAGTATTCAGTGAGTAGTGAATAAAGAAAACAAGCGTTCTCCTTTCAATATTTAAAATAGGACCCATGGAAGGCGAGTTTAATGTTCTAGTATGAATCACAGGGCTTAGCAAGAAGTAGGTGTGCAGGGCAGGTTTAATGAATGGTGCTGTGCCAGGGGTCAGATCTACATCCAGAACTGAGGCTCTCCTCTGAGGGGGACGTCACCTGGGATCAGGTCATCCTAAAGGTGGTTTCTGATCTAGCCTCCCGCCCACTTTGCAGCACTTCTGCAACAAGTGTAAATTAAGACCACACAGGAGCCAGGTGAGTCCCAGAAATGAGAGATGAGGCCCTAGAAGAGGGCATAAGACATACCTACACGGGAATTTCCATCATGGCTCAGTGGAAATTAATCTGACTAGTATCCATGAGGACACAGATTCGATCCCTGGCCTCGCTCAGCGGGTTACAGATCCAGCATTGCCATGAGCTGTAGTGTAGGTCGAAGATGCTGCTCAGATCCTGTGTTGCTGTGGCTGTGGTGTAGGCTGGCAGCTGCAGCTCTAATTCGATCCCTAGCTTGGGAGCTTCCATATGCACGTGTGGCCCTAAAAAGACCAAAAAAAAAAAAAAGACATATCTACATGTAAAATGGGCTTAATCTTTTTTTTGCAAGTTAGATTATTTTATTTTTTTATTACTCAAATGAATTTATCACATCTGTAGTTGTATAATGATCATAACAATCTGATTTCACAGGATTTCCGTCCCACAACCCAAGCACATCCCCCCACCCCCCAAACTGTCTCCTCCAGAGACCATAAGTTTTTCAGTGTCTGTGAGTCAGCATCTGTTCTGCAAAGAAGTTCAGTCTGTGCTTTTTTCAGATTCCACATGTCAGTAAAAGCCTTTGATGTTGGTGTCTCATTGTATGGCTGACTTCACTTAGCATGATAATTTCTAGGTCCATCCACGTTGCTAAAAATGCTGGTATTTCATTCCTTTTAATTGCTGAGTAATATTCCATTGTGTGTATGTACCACATCTTCTGGATCTACTCCTCTGTCGATGGACATTTAGGTTTTTTCCATGTCTTGGCTATTGTAAATAGTGCTGCAATGAACATTGGA
This sequence comes from Phacochoerus africanus, assembly GCF_016906955.1. Classification (NCBI taxonomy): domain Eukaryota; kingdom Metazoa; phylum Chordata; class Mammalia; order Artiodactyla; family Suidae; genus Phacochoerus; species Phacochoerus africanus. The sequence continues at coordinate 20,226,667 of NC_062547.1, read as the reverse complement.
GTCTATGTGTCTTTGCTAGTCGTGGTTTTCTCTGGATAGATGCTCAGGAGTGGGATTGCTGGATCAAATGGGAGTTCTATGTTTAGTTTTCTGAGGAATCTCCATCTTGTTTTCCCCAGTGGTTGCACCAATTTACAATTCCACCAACAGTGTACTAGGGTTCCTTTTTCTCCTCTCCAGCACTTACTGTCTGTAGACTTTTTGATGATGGCTATTCTGGCTGGTGTAAGGTGGTACTTCAGAGTGGTTTGGATTTGCATTTCTCTAATGAGTGATGTTGAACATCTTTTCGTGTGTGTTTTGGCCATCTGTATGTCTTCTTTGGAGAACTGTCTGTTTAGCTCTTCTGCCCATTTTTTTTTGATGGGGTTGTTTTTTTGGTATGGAGCTGCAGAGGTGTTTATAAATTTAGGAGATGAATCCCTTGCAAAGATTTTCTCCCATCCTGTGGGTTGTCTTTTCGTTTTGTTTAGGGTTTCCTTTGCTGTGCAGAAACTTTTAAATTTGATTAGGTCCCCAAATGGGCTTAATCTTAAGAGGGCAGCCATAGCTCAGCTCTGTTACTGATAGGCAGGACTGTCAATTCCATGCTGCCAGATCTTCCAACACTGCAAAAAAAAAAACAAAAACAAAAACAAAAACAAAAAACAAAAACAAAAAAACAAGCCAAACATCTAGATTCTGTTGTTGTTGTTTTTGTTATTGTTGTTGCTATTTCTTGGGCCGCTCCCGAGGCATATGGAGGTTCCCAGGCTAGGGGTCCAATCGGAGCTGCAGCCACCGGCCTATGCCAGAGCCACAGCAACGCGAGATCCGAGCTGCGTCTGCAACCTACACCACAGCTCACGGCAACGCCGGATCGTTAACCCACTGAGCAAGGGCAGGGACCGAACCCGCAACCTCATGGTTCCTAGTCGGATTCGTTAACCACTGCGCCACGACGGGAACTCCCAAACATCTAGATTTTTTTAAACAAAAAACTCCTCATCTATCATTGATTCATTGAAATCCTTAAAAAATACATGGCAGCCCAAACAATACACAGAATGGCTGCTGAGAAACTTGCCTTCCAATTTCTATTCCTCATGGCTTCCCCAAGGAGAGGCAGAACAATGGTCTTCTAATATGAGTTTATTTTGGTCTCAGGCCCGGATGGATCCCAGATTGAGGACACTGGAAGCAAAGAGATAAAAAATTCTCAAGTCAAAACTTGTATCCTAAAATAAAACTACACCGGTCAGAAATGGTTAGGCCACTCCAGTTGGCTGTTCTCTTACCGTCTGTACCTCCCCTGCTCAACCAGGCCCCGTTTCTCTCACATGACTATCCAATCCTCTTAATTATAGGACTTAATTAGTCCTTAGTCACTGATGAGACCACCTGATGTCAATTCCCCCTATAAATGGCAGCCTCCTTCTCCCCCGTGTAGCAAAAGCTGCTGCTATGTCCTGCCCACCATCTGCCATACATGGTGTGGTGGTGTTGCTGAAACTCAGCCTCTGTCCACTGGTGCCAAATAGAAACACAGAGACAGGGTTTTGGGTGAAGGAGAAAAAGACAGCTTTTATTGCATTGCCAGGCAAAGGAGGCCACAGCAGGCTAATGCCTTAAAGACTGTGCCCTCTTATGGGAGAGAATAGCAGATGGACTTATAGTTTGGGAGTAGAAAATAGGGCCGCAGATAAGGATCAGGGTTGGTGCAAGCTTGAATTCTTCAAAGCGTGTATTTAGTAGCCCTGGGACTGGTTCTGATGGTCCTCCTTCTTTCTGGAATGAATAATGCTTCATCAAGTAGTTAACATCTTTCATTTTGGGGAGTTTTGATTCTGCAGAAGAGCTCAAAGATATGCGTATCCCTTGAGGAGGACCCAGGGCCCTGCCCCAAGGCTGCACTGTTGTTTCTTGCCTGTTCCTCCCTGGTCTCTGCATCCCCTCCCTTCCCTGATTAGCAACTGTTTGAACCCATCTTTTGGAATTCAGGGAAGGACATGGAGGCTGAAGCTTATTCCCCAAAAACAAGAAATGGGGGACACAAAAGCTTTTGTTCCCTGGGAACCCCAGAGGGCCCTGCTCGGTTACAGTGTCACTCCAGGACATTTTGTGTAAGATTATCCCTGTCCAATAAACATTACTGTCTCTGTCACTGTCTCTGGGGTCTTTCCTTGGTCTGGAGGCTGGGCAATTACAAGGCCTGCAGGCTTGTGGGGTGCAGCCCAATCACAGGATACCCAGAATCAGAGCATCTTAGCATGGGAAAGTCCTCAAGAAGTAATCTCTTATTCACCCTCCCGCTGTTCTTTCCACAACATTCCAGACAGGTGAGCACTCATGTGTTGTAGCTTCTGGATCAGCCCGCACAGCCTCAAAGAGGTGAATCACATATAGCTGGCACAGGAAAATCCAGAGGAAGACTGAAGGCTGAGGCTAGGGAGACAAAAGAAGGTGATAAGTGATTTTCTCAGCAGAACATTTCATGCATGTCCATGTGAATATGTGACAATTGTGAATAAAGCCACATGGGTGGAGTTTGGAAAATTTTGTCCAGCCCATTCTAATCCTATTGCTCAGCTCACTTTTTGCAACACTGTGATAAACTGGGTTATTTTTCAGTATATTTTCCTCACCCACTGATGTTGGACCTGGCCTCCTGACTTTCTTTGGCTAAAGGAACGTGGGCAGAGCCACACATGCCAGTTCTGAGCCAAGGTCTTAAAACATGTAGTGCTCCCTGCCATGAGCTCCTATAACTCACCAGGAGAAGAATATGTCCCAAGTGGTGCTTGTTCTCAGGAAGATGAGAGAAATAGACCAGACCCAATCACAGTCCTTATCCTGAGGCCAACAACCTTAGTTATCCTGCAGCCCAAAACAGAAATTAACCAACAACCGCACAAACCCATACATGAGAAAGAAAAAAAAAAAGCTAAACACTGTAAGTCACTGAGTTTTGGGAGTGGTTTGTTACACAGCAATAGCTGGCAGATACAGACTATTGTCAATAAATTGAACATCTGCTATTTTTATCACCCACCTTCCAGTCAACCTTCCTCTTGTCACCTTGCCTGGGTGCCCCCTGAAAGCCATCTCCTCTCAATTTCTCAGTCCTGTGTTTTGAATGGGGTGAAACCCACCCAAAATATAAGCGCCTTCAGCCTATATCAATGGAGCATCAAAGTCCCAGAACCACCACAGGAGAGATCTATGCCAAGAATGCTGGAAGAGGCCCAGAGACCCAGAGGTTCTTTCCCAGTGGACTTGAATCTATGGGGAGAGGGCATGCAAGACTGGAATATCTGGAGCCATCTTACAGCCACGCTGAAGGAATGGGGCCAGCCAAGAAGAAACCAGATCCTAGACAGAGAGAGAGAGAGAGAAACCAGGTGTCTACTCCACCCCCCCACCCCCATCCCCCGTCCACTCCACAGCTGGATCCTTAACACACTGTGCCAGGCTAGGGATCAAACCTGCATTCTAGTACTCCAGAGACACTGCCAATCGCATTGCACCACAGTGGGAACTCCTAGGTGTCTGCTTTAAGCCTCTACATGAAGCCATGTCTGAGGGCGATTCTGCCCTATGGACTTGCCAGTTGTGTGAAAAAAAAAAAAATAATAATGCCTTAAATTAAGTCAGTTAGGCTCCATTTTCAGTTACTTGCAACTGAAATAATCCTGACTCTCTTTAGAAGGATTGCCTTCTAACCAACTGAGATACACATCTTCCTTGGGTGGCCCTGGTACCCAGGGAAGTACTGCTCTAGGGGATATGGAGTTGGGGAGGGAGGCGAGTGTGTGTGTGTTCTGGGGGGGGGGGGCGCAGTAAGCACTGCCTTTCAGGCATGTAAAGCACCGTGAAGGAAAAACCAAACCACTACCAAAGGTTGAATCATTCTGGAATCAATAGCATGCATTTGTTCTTGCTTAGCAGCATCTGAGGGGGGTGTTTGCCACCCGGGCATCTTGGTCAACAGGTATCCCTCTTTTAACCTAAACCAAGATGGAAAACCAGAGGGCTGGAGTGAGGTTTTTACTGATCCAGCTCACCAGGAGAGAGAGGCTGGGTTGCTGAGACCCAAGTGACTATCGGAACCACCTATAGATCATCCCCTGAAACTCCTCCATGAACAAAGGTTGAAATCTTAGAAGGTCTGACATCTGCAGGGGTCACTCTGGGAGCCCTCAGCCCCCTTGCAGAGCCATCCAGACCCACCACTATCCAGTTTCAAGGCGTCAAGAATCTCATGGCAGTTTTCTGAGTTATCGTTGTTCTATTTTCCAGTATTTATTGAGGACAACTCTTTTGGTGGTAACTTAGGTCCATTTTCTCTGGGAAGACATACAACAACCAATCAGCATCCTTCCCCCAGTGACAACCCTTTGAAACAGGGCTAAGGGCAAGCTCCTAAAAAGAGATTCATATGTGGGAGTGGTCAGTGGATGAAGAATGCTGCCCTATACTGTGCACACGCAGGGGGAAAGGTTGTTGCACCAGGCGGTTTCATGTCTCCATGACTGAGTAAGGAGGTTCTCTTTACAGGAATATTCTTCCCTGCCTTGTCTGCCCAAGATCTAATCTACATTTGCACTCGGTCCAAGCATCACCTCTGGAAAGCTGTGGCAGATAGTATTATTAGTCCAGATATTCACCACCCCTTCCACTGGACCCATTCTGTGGAAAGATTCTACTTCCTGCTCTATTTATGGCCAACCTAATCACATGACTTTCTTTGGCCAATGACAACATGGCTGGGAATAACATATACCACTTTGGAGCATAAGCCATTACATGGCTCTGCCATCTCTATTTTCTCTCTGCTATTAAGATTAGCCAGACCCAGACCCGGAGTTCCCATTGTGGCTCAGTGGGTTAAGGACCCAATGTTGTCTCTCTGAGGATGCAGGTTCCATCCCTGGCCTTGCTCAGTGGGTTAAGGATCTGGTGTTGCTGTAAGCTTCAGCGTAGGTCTCAAATGTGGCTTGGATCTGGTGGTGTGGCTGTGCTGTAGGCCAGGAGCTGCAGCTCTGATTTGACCCCTAGCCCAGGAACTTCCATATTCTGCAGGTGCAGCTCTAAGTAGGGAAAAAAAACAAACAACAGCAACTAACCAGACCCATGCAACTTTACCTTTGGTTACAGAATGAAGAGAGTGTGCAGCAGAACCACAGGAGACCTCTGGTGGACATGAATGCAAGAAAAATAAAACCTTGATTGTTTTTAGCTACTTGAGATGCTGGAGTCATTTGTTACAGCAGCATAATGTAGCCCAAGCTGATGGATACACTCCCCAGGGCAGATTTCAGAGCGTTTCATATTGCATCTCATGAGCAATCCAGTTATATCAATTATTTCGCTGAGATAAAATCATTTACTGTCTTCTCAGTGGACCCCAAACTCCCCACCAACAGAGACCCTATAATTTTTAACTGAGTCTCCCCAGTGCCTTGCACAAGGCATGGAACACAGTAAGCATCAAGAAACATGAATGAATAAATAAATGGTCAAAGGATCCAAAAGCTTCCTCCTCTAGGACTGCATTCCTCTCCTGGGGCCTTTTGCATGTTTGCATATAAATCCGTTTTCAAGGTGATACCACCTTGAAAGGTTACACAATTAAATCAAAAAGAACAAGCTGCTGCTCAAGTGTATGAAATGACTATGCTGAATAACAGGAATTCTGAGGACCGTGGCCTGCAAGGTAGAGGGCTTTCTGAAGGAGGTCCTCAAGCTTCTAATGTCCAAGGCTACCAGACTCAACAACCCCAGTACGCTGGAGCACAGGAGGGCCCAGGGGACACTGAACCATCCAACCAGACTTCTCTTTTGGAGCTGAAAAAGCTTGTTTGCATGGCAGCTTTCAAGAGCCTAATCACGTCAAACTCTTAGCAGCTCTTGCTAGAGCCTTGAATCTCAACCCCTAGCCCTGCTGCCTCTCCCCTGGTGAAATCTCAGCTAGGGCAACTGCCACCTGGAAAAGAGGGCCCCAGGTCTGTCTCTTACTTAGGGATGGCACCCAGGATCAACCTCTGTCCAGGGGAGGGGCAAAAAACAGCTCTCATACAGCTCCTCCCTTAGAGGAGTGAGCCCACACTCTTCAGCTCACGGTGCTCCCGATGGGGAGAGCGCCGGGTCTGATTTCTGTGCATCTCCTGCCTTTTTTTTTTTTTTTTTTTTTTAATATTCATTGCTCACCCTACCTCCGTGTTCAACACTTGCCATCTTGTCTCAGACCCTGCGTCAGCCGCATGGCAACCCAAGAGGAGAGAGACCTGGGCCGGGTTCTGCTGCCCAGTTACCAGAGGCAGCGAATGCGTCTTCTGGGTGCCCAACTGAGCCAAACCACAATATTTATCCCGGGGTGGACACGTGCGTGGGTGATCAACAAGGGGAGGGTGGAAATGAGCTGTTTAGGCTCCATCTCCTCCTGCGGAGCCCCTGCTTGTTTTTCCACTGCCTCGTTCCCAGAGGGTGTAGTCTGTGGCCCTCCACCCCATCCACCCCCGTCCCCGCCAATACCCATGCAGACTCTGACGGTAGAGGTGTGGGATGCCCAAAGAAAGACAAGGGAGTTTTCAATGCTACGGAGGGCAACCAGATGCAGGACACACACAAGTGTCCTGTGGGGTGGAGAGGGACACGGCGGCTAGGCTTCGGAATGACCTGGTATGGGAGGCACATCACTTGGGGGTGGGGGCAGGTAAGTGGGGTGTCTGGCAGCTGGGCAGACCCGAGGGTGGAAAGCTCAAGGGGCAAAGCTGGGAGCCAACCTCCCCGCCCCCGCGTACACGCTGCGGAATTCTGCCAGCACGAAGCAGAGTCACGAGCCAAGCCAGAGCAGCGGAGCGGGCAGGACATCATCAGCGCCGGGAGAGCACGCGCGAGTGGGTGGATGGGGGGGGGAGGGCGTGAAGGGGGGGGTCCTCGCATTCGACTGCTCGCAGCTGTGTTCCGCATCCCTGCTTCTCCTCGCCCCAAACCTAGAGAAAAGCCGGAGTGTCCGGGAGAGCCTTCGGAGGGGCTAGGGGAGGGGGCCTGCCCGGGCGGAGGACGTTGTGCAGCGCTAGGCGTCAGCTCCCCCGCTCCCTCCTTCCCCCAGCTCGTCCTCGCCGGGCTCCAGCTCCCTGGGCTCCGCGACCCGCCCCCGCGCGGGAGCTCTCAGGGCGGAGGTGGCGCGCGAAGCGGCGCGGGGGCGGTGGCGCCGAGCGGGGAGAGGCAGAGCGGGTTGGGGCGGGCGCTGCGCTCCTACGCAAGCAGCCGCGAGAGGGGATCCTGGGCGCAGGCCCCGCCCCCTCACGTGCCTGCGGCGCAAGGCCGCGTGCCGCCCGCGTGACCCGCAAGCCCCGCCCCGCCCCGCCCCGGCAGCTGCTTGGCTCCCACGCGTGGGAAGGAGGCAGGGGCGGCAGGTCCTGGGCAGGTTGCAGGGAAGTTTACCTCCTGCAGCCGCGCCCCCGCCCCAGGCCTTAAGACCCTTCTGCCCCCGCACCCCCCACCACCGCAGGCCCCCTCTCTGTCCTGGAGTTGGAGGTCAGGGTTGCAGAGCTCCAAGCTTACCCAGATTTGGGGGTGGGGGAATGGGACTCGGTGAAAGGAGGTAGCTCTTCCCTACCCCCAACCCCCTGAGTTTCAGAAATGGAAGACGGAGGAAGAGTAGGGGAACTTTTCCACAAGCGATTTAAACCTAAGCTTGGATTGGGAGGGAGGTGGGAAGAAAAGGTTTTGAAATGAAGTGGGGGGGTGCCCACAGCCCTCTGTAGCCCCTGTTACTGCGCCGAAGCCATGGCATATCCACCTGGGTTGGTCTCCTCTACTAGTCTCTGAGCTCAGTTGGGTCAGGGGCTCTGGCTTACTGGATCCTGGGCCAGCATCCAGTTGAACCCATGGGCAAGAAACCTGACACCTTTGTCTTTCCTGGGTGGGTGACCTCCCTGATTCCCCCGGCCTCCAAACCCCGCCAAGAAATGGCAGGGGGAGCATTTGGAAAGAACCAGTCAGCCCTGGAGGCCAAAGGACAGGTCAAGCACCCAACTGAGCGTCCATAGCAACAGAGAAGGAAACCCATCATCTGTGCCTTTGCATTGTGTCCTTAAGTGACCCATGTTCCTGCAAGGTGGCAGGTGTTGAGAGAGAATCCACATAGCCCTGTTGCTGCCTTGAAACTTGTGTCTCACTGCTTGCTGTTTCCAATGGCAGGTGAAATGGGATGGGGGAGTGGCTCCAGGGCCTTAGCCCCTAAAGTAGGTAAACCATCTCTGGGAAAAGCACGTATGACGTGGCACAGAGCCTGGGAGCAGGATGCAGGGAAGGTGCCAGGAGCTGGAGGAGGGGCAGAAGTGCTAGGAGGAGAGGGGAGCACACCGCATCTGACCCAGGCCCTCTTTCCTGTCTCTCTATGGGCTTGGTATAGTCTCTTGAATGTGGATTATATTCTCTGGAGGAGAGAGAATTCCCCAGGAATGATCAGTTCTCTCAGGGAAGGCGAAACCTAAGTGTGTCCAGTTAGTGTGTTTAGGGGATAGCCAGGGAATGGAAGACAGATGGTGGCAAGGAGATGGGTCCCCTGTATGTCTAGATGTCAGTGTATCTGGACAATTGCCTTTCTACTCTTGGCTCTTAAAGAGGCAGCCTGGCTTTCAACACTCACTATTAGGTCTGAGGGTGGTCAGTATAATTCAGTGGCTACTGAGTGCCAGACACTATGGAGAAAACAAAGGGAATGCCCAGTAATGTCCTTGACCAAAAGGAGCTTATATCTCCCAGGGAAAGTCCTATGTTCTTGAAATACATACTTAGGAAAATGGGAGTTCGAGATTAAGAGCCAACATGGGTGGTGTAGACAAGCGCTTTGATAGAAGGAAGAGAGCAATAGAGGCCAAGGAATCAGAGAAGAACAGGGAGGCTTTGAATAAATGGAGCTGGGGAAAGTGTCCTAGGTGCTGAGAACCAGAAAAATAAAAGCAGGGAGGAAGGGATGGTTGTGCACAGCCCCCTGCTTAGGGAGAAGGCTGGTCTGGCTGGAACAAAAGATTTAGGATTGAAGAAAGTCAAAGATCTCCTTAATGAATGGATATACAGAGACCCAAAGCAGAAGCTTCCAGGTTCCCCTGCAGCCTCTAGTTTCCCAGTGCTCTCTAGAGCTCAGCTCTGCTCACACAAAACCCTCTTTAAGAACCTGCTGTGGCTCTCCATGGCCCGAACTCTGTCCTGGCACTCCAGGCCCTCTGTGATGTATCCCAAATCCACCAGACCAACCTGACCTCCTAGTCCACCTTGTCAGGCTCCCTGTTATCCACAGAATTACTCCTGGGCCCCAAACATGCCTTCTCTTTCCCTTTTTTGTGCTTTCCCTCGTATGTTTTTCTTTCTTTGGAACGTCCTCCTCCCTCGCCATTTCTACCCACTCATCCTTGAAGACACAGCTCAAGTGCCAGCTCATCCCACAGCCAGATGTAATTTTCATCTGAGCTCCCACAACACAGTGTACTCTATCTTGGCACCTCACGTTTTACGTTGTATTATGGATATGGAGAGGCAGCAACTTTTCCAGTGGGTACTGACGATCCAATCGCCTCTTCCTCTGATGTCAGCCTCGCGCAAGCCATCTCTTACTTGACTGCCATGATAGCCTCCTGACCTGTCCCAGTGCTTCCCCCTTGCTCTTGTCAGTCGGTTCTCCATGCAGCAGCAAGTGTGACCCTGGAAAAACATGAACCAGCTCATGTTACTTTTCTACTCCAAACCCTACAATGGTCTCGCATCATATTCAGCGTAAATCAAAATTAACATGACCCTCAAGACCCTATGTCATCTGGCCCCATCTACCTCTCACAGGCTTACTGACCTGTAGCCACCCTATTTTTCCTATTTCTGGAACATTCCATTTCTGCTTCAGAGCCTTTGTTCTTGTTGGCCCCTATTAAAGGAATGCATTTCTCATAGAATTTACAGGGTTCACTTCCTCATCTTGGTCAACTTCCTTCTCTTTAGAGACTTCACCTTAGTTCCCTGACTACCTTCTCTAGAATAGGCCTTCCTACCAGTTACTCTCCTTACCTTTGCTTTCTTTTTCTTTTTTCTTTCCTTTTTTTTTTTTTTTGGCTTTTTTAGGGCCACATCTGTGGGATACGGAAGTTCGAAGGCTAGGGATTGAATCAGAGCTGTGGCTGTGGGCCTACGCCAAAGCCACAGGAACTCAGGATCCTTAACCCACTGAGAGAGGCCAGGGATTGAACCTGCATCCTCATGGAGACTAGTTTGGTTCGTTACCACTGAGCCACAAGGGGAACTCCCTCCTTAACTTTTCTTAAGAGCCATGACCACTGTCTGCACCATATTGTGCTGCTTTGGTTATTTCCCTGTTAATTGTCTCTCACTATCATGAAAAGATAAGCTTGGTGAGGTCAGGAACACATCTTGTTCACTGATGCAGAACGTGCTTCCTTGCACATTGCAGGTGCTCTTCTTTTTGGCCGCCCGGTGGGATATGGATCCAGCTGTGGCAACACTGGATTTTTAACCCACTGCACCTGGGCTGGAGATCAAGCCCACTGCTGCAGAGACACAGTGGATCCTGTTGTGCCACAGCAGGAACTCCTTAATCTGTTAAATGAATAAATGAGTGGATGAATCTGAATTTTTACTCAACTATAAGCTCCTTGAGGGCAAGCACCATGTTTTATACATGTGGGTCCTGGTTTCTATACACATAAGTTCACTTGGATGCTCACTGAGGGAATTTCAGATTCTGGAGAGAAAATCTCCAACTGATTTTTGTCCCCATTAATGTGACTACATCTGTTTACCTATTCTATCACCTCCAAGGATGTCCTCATCACATTGAGCCCCAGAAGATCCACCAGATCACTGTTTCTCTGTTGATGAGCTATGACCCACTTTGTGTGTGTGTGTGTGTGTGTGTGTGTGTGTGTGTGTGTGTATGTGATGAAATAAAACAAATGAAGAAATATCAGAGTACACTGCAAATAGTAAGGCTAAGAATTATTATCTTTCAGGTTTTGTGTATGTTATCTTCAGGTCAGGATATAGAATGAATGTCTTACTGTTTGTTGGCTGTGGGCCAAAAACTCTGAACGTTCTAGATGCCCCCATAATGGTCATCTGTAGAAAGCATATAGTCTTAATAGTTAAATAGCTAACATTTGTCATGGGTTAACTTTGTGCCAGACGCGGTGTCCCGCACTTTCACATACATTACCTTATATTGTCCTTTCATCATTCCTCTTAATTCTAAGAGTAGAGTGTTGTTATCATTAGTATTCCCATTTTACAGGGGAGGAAACTGAGGCTTAGAAGAATTAAGTAACTTGCCCTTGATCACAAAGCTGGTGAACAGCTAAGCTGATGGTCCACTTTCAGAGCTCCCCTTAACTGCAAGCTATCTCCAGCAGCATCTGTTCTTTAATGTACGTACCTAAAAAAAGCTCCCCTTGTTTTATGTCCATAAGACAAACCCAGCATTCTGATGGGAGGTTTTTTTCGGTAGCCAGTAGGAGCCAGTGAGGAAGGTGGATTCAGGGACTTGTGCCCTGCTGAAGAGGAACACAGCCACAGACCGCCCGTAGCCTGGCGGGAAGAAAGATGCCGCTGTCTTTCTGTCCTCAAATTTCCCTGGCAGGGTCCCCCATTGGCTGAACCAGAGATCTCAGCCTCTTAATGCAGTTGATGGTGGTCGACCTCTAGGGGCACAGAAAAGAACAGAGAAAGTGCCAAGTGGATCTGGAGGGGCAAATGGAGACTCCCCAGGTCCCCATCCTCGGTGTGCAGACCAGCACGAAGTCCAGGGCCTTGGAATGCCCAGTCTTGGCTCCCGCAGTACTTGACAGCTCTCCACGACTCTCACCTCTCCCCAAAGGACAAGATCTGAACGGGCCAAGTGGAGCACTGTGTAGTCTTGGGCCACATTGCAAGCCCCTCCCTTGGCGCTCTCTTTGTTCACCAGGCTGCCAAGAGAGGAAAACCAAGCCAGAAAAAGAATTGGCCCCCCTCATCCACCTAGGCATTTGCAGCTCTGCCAGCCCCTGGGCATCTCATCCATGATCTAATCATGGGCGAGGTCAGTAGGTTTTTATACAGGCTGGGGATTCAACCATCTGAATGGCAGAAATGTGTGCCTCCCAGGGAAGAAAGCGGGGCCAAAAGTGTGTGTGTGTGTGTGTGTGTGTGTCTAAGAGGGGTGGGGTAGAATACAGCCTTCTACCTAAAGGCATTTCCTGCTGTGCACATTTGCTCAGCCTTTGCAGGCAAATGTGTGGCTGCAGTTGTGGCTAAAACATGAATGAATGTCATTGTGTGCAGGTGCATGAATGACTGTAAGTTTCTGTGAATGAATGCATTTGTGATGAGGAGTATATGGGAGCCCTTGCAAGTGGGGTGGTGGCTTGCAGGTGTCTATCTGGACGGAAGCATGCACTGATCAGTGTCTTTACCAAAGTCTGTAAATACTGGGTTAGGGGGAGAGAGGAACACTGGGATTTCTCATAGCGTCTCCCTTTTTGCTGCTGCTGCTGCTGCTGCTGTGTTTGCCTTGTCCTCCCTGAACCCCCGGAGGGGAAATAAGGGAAAAGACAAGGAAAACCACACGTGGTCAATCTGTCATCAGTTGACGTTTGCTCCAAACACCAGAAACTGTCCTTAGATAAACTCTAGCCCCACAGCCTCCAGATTAGTCCTCAATGCTTCTCCTTGGTGCTCAGCAAGGGGCAGATGGGGTAAGGTTTCCTCTGCCCTCTACTCCCCTAACTTACTAGCCTGGCATGGTAGAATTAAGCATTTTCTGTACTTGTCTGAAAGTGTGGAGAATGCAAGATCTTACCCTTGTCTCTCTCTCTCAGCTAGATCTCAGGGAATTAAAGATAGGGCTCATTCATTTAGGAAATAATGATAAAGCACAAACAACTGGGTGATGATGAACTGAACATCTGACTTTGTGGGTACATCAAAAAAAATTGAAGGCCCTCTTAATTTTAAGTTACATTATTTAAATACATCACAGACACCCCTTCTAAGCCACCCAAGGCCCCCCACATCCCTTGTCTTCCAAATACGTCCCAAGAGGGCCCTGTACACAATCGCCCTAATTAGTCCCCTCATTAACAGTCTCAGCAGAGGCCAAAGACTGAATGGGTCAGAGAAACCGAATTCTTTTATCACCCAGAGGCACAAGTACAGCACACTGGAGGAGACTGGGTCAGGGAGAGAGTTGAGACGCAAGAAATGTGGGCAATGAAGACTCTACAAAACTACTGTAAATTGCCCCCCTGAAAATAGAGAAATCGGAATATCCCCTTCCCCAAAGTTTTGACAGCGTCATCACTCACTCACTTTGCTTCTAGGGGAGAGGCACTGTACATTCACATATATAATTCGCAAGTATACAGAAAAATATGTGGTTGTAAAATAGACCTATTAGAACTGTATTACGAGCTACGTGACAGGGGCAGTTGCTCCCCCATAAAAAGCGGGTGTTTAATACACGCAAATTGCAATAATATAATCTAACCATCAGATTGACTATGGAAATTCCTCCCCCCAGTTTAATTTAAACCTGTTTGGGTGGGCTGCTGTGTCTTTTCTGCCAAGCAACCGTGAGAGGAAGGAGGATCCCAGAGCCTTTGCTTATGAATGTACTGTCTGCTGAGTGTGAAGGCCCTGGTGCTTTGTGTTTGTATGAATGGGGGTTGCATGTGCTGGTCAGAGGCCACGTGAGACACGTGGGGTGGGAATCATATCTTAAAAAGATGAATTGGAAAAAAAGGAAACAGTAAAGTGTGAATGGCATAGCTCTCCCCAGAGCGCCCCCTCTTCTTTATTACCCACCACCACAATGAGACACACCTGTTTTATTAAAATTAATTCCTGGCTTTGCAAATATCAATAGATCGATATCTGCACTGTGTTCCACCCTTCAGCAGGACCACACCGCTAAAAGCAGAGAGCTGCAACACAAAAGATACCGCAGTCAGCTCAAGCAAGGGGTTATTTTTAGATCAGAAAAAAAAAAGAGAGAGAGAGAGAAAAAAAAAAAAGCAGTTCTGGGTTTTTGCAATCTACTTTTGTCCCTTTTCTTAAGGAAGAAAAAAATCCCATCAATGGCATTTTCCATACAATCTGATTTCTATTTGGCTCCTAGAAAAAGAAGAAGAGATCTAGGGCTGAAAATTCTGGAGTTTTATGGCTGATTCCAGCTAGTAGCCTTTCTTCACCAGGCTCCAACTGAATTAATTTGATACTATTTTTGAAAGTCAGTGTTTCTAAGGGAGACCTAATGACGCACTGACGTCAATGCAGGTCAATAGCACACACTGCTGGAACTGGGCGTGCTACACCAAGCCAGAGCTGGAGCCTTTTCAAACAGCCCCAACTCTGCAAATATCCCAGCTTTGCGGGGAGGGGTGGGGGGAAGCCAGGGTCTGGTAGGCACTGAGACCCCCCCATCCCCCTCCAGCACCTTCAAAATTGATGCATGTTTTCCTGATGCCAAAAAAGAAAAAAAGGAAAAAGAAAATCCAAACAGATATCATCAGACGCACTGCAGTGCAAAAAAAAAAAAAAAAAAAATTTAAATCATACCTGTCAAAGGAACCGTATGTAATCCGCGCACACATTTACGCTCAGAATGCAATGCATATCATTAGGGTCTGTCTATAAATAGACCCTGAGAATGTGTGCATCGGGATTTAGTCCCCAAACGGGGTTTTCGAACGTGGGTGATGAGTTCTTTGCTCTGATCAGTTACTCAGGAGGTGCCTGAATGTGTGGGGGTGGGAGCGTGGGAGGGGGGGCTGCCTCCTCTCCCTCCTCCTTTCCTCTGGCTCGCCCCCTCCTTTCTTCTCTTTCTCTCCCCCCCTCCGCTTACCTCCCCTCTTTTCTCCCTCTCTCTCTCTCTCTCATTTCCTCTCTTTCTCTTCTTCTCCGTCTCTCCTCCAGTCTCCCCCACCCTCTTTTCTTACTCTCCCCCTCCCTCTCTCCTCTCCTCCCCCTCCCTCTCTCCTCTCCTTCTCCCTCCAAGTCTGGCACTGAACGCGAACTGTTTTGCTTTGCTCCGGGAAGAGTGCAGACACAGAACGTGAAATCCCGAGCTTTTTTGCGTGGTGCATTTAAAACGCTTCCTTATTTATATTACCCTCATTCCCTCACCTCTCCCACCCCCTCACCAGTCCTTCCAAATTTCCCTAGAAATCTCTGTAAAGCGTGCGGAGGGGAAAAAAGTGAAGGAGCTCGCCGAGGTAGGTAATACCATGCACTGTCTTGTGTTTGGCTTTTGCAAAGTTTATGATGTCAGTTGGTGGATGTTTGGAGGAGTAGAGCTGCATGACTGGCCATGATTCCTGTCTTTTTCATTGAACAATTATATTTGTACAAATCGCCTAGACTTCAGGAGCAGGCTTTCTTCGGGTTGGGTGTGTGTGTGTTTGTGTGCGTGCGTGTGTGTGGTGTGGTGTGGTTTTTGCAGGAGGCATGCCAGTTGGAAGACAGTCCTGTGGTGTCAAACTGGGGAGGGGAGGCGGTCTGGTTTCCTCTCCACCCTGATGGTTTGGTGTGTTTTGGGGGGGGGAGGGGGCTTCTGGAGTGGGCAGTTTGTCCACTTTGTCATATTTTGATTGATTCTCATTCACTAAGTGGCTTCATTCTTGTAGTTATTTTGCATATGAAAATTTAGTTCGGAAAAGGCTTCATGAAGTCAGAGCAAAGTGGGGGAGTGTGGAGAGATGAAGAGAGTCAGGGCATGATGGTGGTGATGGTAGTGGTAACAGTTCTTGCATAAAGGATTTAATCTCTCTTCCTATTATTTGGAGAAAGGCCAAGTATTCAGTGGGTGCAAGCACAATAATTTTTTAAACCCTTATTAGCGGGTAAAATCAAATTTAAAAAAAATGTTTCTCTTGCAAGAGCAAAAACTGCTACAGCTCACAACCACCTGTAGAGGGAAATCTTTATGCATGATTTCTAGGGCCGGTTGTGTGGAGGAAAACCTCCGGAAAAGGCGCCTGGCAAACTTTGCAGCTTGAAGACAAGCGAGGCTGAACTCCGCAGGGTGGACGGGTAGATCTCGGGGGCGGCAGCGGAGGAGGGAAAGGCTGGCGCCCAGCCAGGGCCTCGCACAGTCTGGGTAGCTGCGGAGTTGGCCTCCTTGTTTTGGGAGGCGGGTGCTGGGATGGGCCCGGACAAGGTGAACCAATGCGGGCGCGGGCTTGCAGGCTGTGGGTCGTGATGAGGGGGTGGGGGCGTTCTGCGAGGTCGGGGACGGGGTGGTGCCCGACGCCACGTGGAGGAGGGGGGAAGGTCAGAGGCCAGTTGTTCCAGCTGAGCCCTGGCTTCGCTGCTGCCGCCCACAGCAAGGTGGGTACCAACAAGTGTTTCTCCGGAGAAGATTAGTTTTGACAGAGACTTCAAGGGCTTCTCTAATCTGGGTAAATCCACCAGGGCTTTATTGTGTGTAGCAAAGAGAGTCATTCTTTGTTGGGAAGGAGCTTGGGCAAGAGAGGTGGTGGAGGGACAGAGAGAGGGGACTCTGAACATCAGCCATTTGACCTTGGGGGCCAGAGTTCAAATCCTCTAGAGGGTTGAAAAGGCTGAACCCTACCCCTTCTCCCCCCCCCCCCATCTTTCCTCCTGAGCCATATGTTTAATGGGAACAGTTCAAGGCCTGGTGTTGGCTAAACCGCATCAATGGGAATTCCGTGACTGAGAGCAGGCTTTTTTTGGTTTTTTGTTTTTCGGGTTTTTTTTTTTTTTAATAATCTAGGGAAGCAGGCAGCACTCTCAGCAGGAGTACTGTATTTTCCCCTGCAAATGATCTTCTAGAAAAGCTGAATCACCTCCACTCGGATGAGTGGCCACTTCTGGGAGGTGGAAGGCAAGTCTCTTTAGAGGGGGGAATCCCCCACCCATTGTCTTTAGATAGAGATGTGGGGGTGCCATTTGAATGCCTGGTTAAAATGCACTTGGAAATATGGCAAAGATAAAAGGCAGTGGTTCTTTGGTGGGCTGCTGGTGAGAAGGACCACCCAGATGGGGATGTGATTCTGAGGCAGTGAGGTAGTGGCTTTTTTCCTTCGGTGGAGCTGGCTGGGTTACCAAAGTAACAGGAAAAGGGAATTGCTTTCAAAGGAGGGGGTGGGAGACTTTGGGGGGGGGTGCTTGGAAGTTTGAATCAGTGGTGCTCTTGTTAACCACCTGGCTCCAGAGCTAGACTCCCCCAGAGGTCTATACCAGGGGTGGGGGTGGGGGAGGGGTAGAAGGGGGCGCAGACCAGCACTGAGCCTGCTGTTACTGTGAAGCACTGTCCAGCTAAGGAAGGCAGAGAGGATGGTGACTCCATCTGTATGGACCCGCTGTTGTGGGGTGAAAGCAGGCCAGCAGGCCTGACACCCACTGTTCCCATCACCTGTGGGCCTTGTTCATGAGACGGTCCCCTCATTTTCCGTCCAGTGGAGGGCACAGGCTTTAGCCTAGGAGGCAGTAGGGTCACTTGTGTCACTCCTTTCAGAAGGAAGTTAAAATCGTTTCAGTTCTTTCCCTAAGTCAACGAGGGTTTGTCTCCTGATGCTATAAAGGGAGAGGGGCGTGCTTATTAGAAAAACTAGTCCTGGAAATATAGCCGTGGGTCCCCCAGAGTCCCCCAAGCCCATCGGGATGGCTCTCCACCTTAGCTGTGGTCTCCCGAGGACCAGGTTCCAGAAGGACCCCTTTCACCCTAGCCTTAAAGCTGTTTCATGTAGGTCATCCGGCACCCCCGCTTCCCCAGGATCCATGTAAAGACCACCTCTCTCAGGTGTCACCAGGTGCCCAGGCACGTGTCACACACAGACCCTTATGTGCAGTGTACATGCACGAGTATGTGCCAGGACCACAGGTGCACGTGTGTGTGTATATGTGTGTGCAGCGTTGTCTCCACACATGAGCTCAAGAAGAGCACACAACAGAGCGGACTACCTTCATCTCCGTCAAGTGCGAAGATACCCATGGAGAAATGCCACCTTCGGTTTCGGGGTGGATCTGACATCCCTGAGTGTATGTGGTGAACCTGAATTTGCCTTGGGTTTCCTCATATTCATTCAGGAGTGTCAGTTCCCCCTTCACTCAACGTTGGAGACCGTTACGGCCAGCAGATGTCCACCTGCTTAGAAGACTCAAGTCCAAGTTTTCCCTTCATCGCCCTGGATGAGCCTCTGTTTCTCAAAAGAAAAATAAGGGTAGGGGCAGGGGCAGGGCCAGCTACATAATTCGTGGGACCCAGTATAAAATACAAATGTAGGGGCCCTTGTTCGAAAAGCAGGAAAAAAGTGCTATAAGAGCACTAAAATATAACGCTCTTTTCCCTTGAGTCTCTCTCTCCTCTTCTCATGATGTGTCTTATTTGCTGTTTAATGTCATGCTAAATATAAATAAAAACTTTTAATTCTTAGCATGAATTTTACCATCCATCTTTATAATGCGCAATGCTAGTTTTAAATGCAAATATACGAGCATTTAATTTATCTGGATATCATCACAATTGCAGTTTGTATTTTATAGGTTGCATATGCATGTGTATTTAGTTCTTACCAGAACACGTTGGACACGTTGAACAAAGTGAGCTCAGCTGCTTTTATCTGACTTCTTAGATGTGAACATTCTACCAGCATCTCTGACTTGAGCTTGTTGATGAGTAAGGAAGGACTGGAAGGAAAAGGAACTATGGGCTGCTCTATCCTTCCCTTCTGCTCTGCGTCATCTTTTTGAGCATAGGTGGTGGCCAGATACAGGGAGGCAAGGCAAGTAAGAAATGAAAGGGTAGGTTCCTTGGACATTAGTGAATCATAGAACCCCATTGCTTTCTTTCTCCATGTGAGCAAGTTCTGGTTCCAATAGCATGACCTCTTGGTGCTACCTCTGCCCCCTCCCCGCCTTCTCATAGACTCACCATTGACTTGCTTTGTGTCTCACTGGGCTCCCACTGGAATTCTGTGCTCTGGGGGTCCTGCCAACCCTGTGGAGCAGAAAGGAATGGTGAACACATGTATGGCACTGGCATATCTCCTCTACTCACGCATCCTCCATTGTCCCATAGACTTTACTTACAAAACACAAGTTTAAAGATAAAATTATTAAGAATTTCAATGAAAAATGCTGTCCATTTCAATGACAGCAGAGGATTGAACCAAGCATGCAGCCCTTCTGAGCACAGGGACATGTGAGACGACACAAGTTGCACACCCATGAAGCCAACCTAGGCAGGAGGAGGTGAGAAGTAACCCAGATCCCAAACTGAGAACACTGTTGCTCACTTTTTCTCACCAAGCAAATAACCCATCTGCAGCAGAAAAGCTTCAGCAGCCTCCATTTTTCACCCATTTTTCTCCTCTAACCAAGTCTCACTTTGTGAAAAGTCCACCACTTCCTGGTGATGATGTCACAACTTTGAAGAGAGAATTCATCTCCTGATCTCTTCTGGGTCTGCGGAAGCCTTGGGTAGGAGCCCAGACCTTGGAAATGAAGCATCTGTCTAATGCCTACCTACCACTTTTGAGCTTGGCTCCATCAAGCAGATCTTCTGCCTGATATGTACATAGGTTTTACTATCTACAGTCAAATGCAAAAAAAATACTTAGCTTGCTTCATGAGTAATTTTGCTAATTGTTTAGTACTTAATTATTATTTATCTCACCAGTACTCTGAATTCTGCCCAGGGATCTCTCCGTCTAGGATGACAGGTTCTCAACAATGCCTTTGGTAAAAAATTCAGTTGATGTTAATATGGAAGAATTAGGGTTTGAGTCTCAAAAGGTCCAGAAGAAGACAGTCATATTCCTGATAGACCGCAGAAGAAAGGAACATTTTTCCTTCCATCATCAACTGCCTCCCTGCTCCTTATGCTTAAAGGAGCAAAGCTAGAGGGCACCTCAGACATTTAAAGTGGACTAGAATGGAAATAGAATGGCATTAAAAATGCATCCAACATAGAGAGCAAAGACACTATTGACCTTCCATCATTGGTTCAGGGACTTTGAGATTTGAGTTTTTCAACCTTAATCTGGTTTTTCTTTCTTTCTGGTCCTTCAGATGACAGCAACACCCTTTTGTGAAATACTGAGCTTGTACTTAGCTACTGAGACTACCTAGAGAAAAGAGGAAAAGGAATTACTCTTATTTACTTTTTTATATAAACTTTACTAGATTTGGGGGCTACTGCAGTGATAGCTCAAGTTGGTGGACTAGAAGACCAAGCCATGAAGAATTATTTACTCTTTGGGAATGAGCCTAGCACAGTGCTTAATCCACACTGGATGCTTAATAAATGCAAGCTGATTCTGCATATGTCTCATTATTGTGGCAATCTGTTACAGTGAAAGACTCATGGGTTTGGCATCCAGCTACATAGATTCAAGAAACCAAGTGAATATGTGATCTTGAGCACATTTAGCTTCATTGTGACCTGCTTACCTCACCTAAAAAGTGGGAGTATTCCCATTATAATGCCTCCCCCATGGAGAATGAAATGAGAAATGAGATGGCTTATCCAAAAGCACTCTGTTCTGCATACACAATACATGTGTCTGCACATATATGTGTGTGCATAGAGGAAGATGTTAGATTTTAAAAACAAAAACAAAAACCCTGCCTTCCTCTCTCCAGTTTCACTTGACTATAGAGGGAGACACAGGTCTCTGATAGGCTAGACTCTCACAAGATCATGAGTATAATGGTGAATAGTTCAGGCTTTGCAGCTGAATAGACATGGGTTCAAATCTTGGCTCCTGTATTTGGTTGGTTAGGTGGTTTTTGACAGGTTATTGAAATTCTCTAAGTCATGGTTTCTTGACACCAAGAGAAATGAGTGTAGTAATAGTACCTACTTCAAAGAGTTACTATGATTTACTGAGTAATTTGCAAAGGGCGTGGCACAGCATCATCCCAAGTATCTGATATATTACTATTATTTTTATTGTTATCTTTATTATTATATCTCTGGCCACCAATGGGCCCAAGGAAGCATCAGAAAAGTGGCTTGGGAACCTCTTTTCATGGCATGTTATGGGCTGGCATTTCCACTTACACCTTTCTTTCCTGGGTAGATTCTTCCTTTTCTGAAGCTAGCAGAGTTGTTCTTGGATCTTTTCACACACACGGGTGCTCCTCTTGGGAGATGCTGGGTAAAATCTACCTTCCCCCTTCTTACCCTCCTGAAAGTCAAAGGAACTATTTTCATTGACCCTGCCAAATAAGGAACAGGCCTGGGAAACTTTCCAGGACCCTTCCCCTTCAGCTCAGACCCCACAAGCCCCTTTCTTCCAGCAGCTCCCCGTCCTGAAAGTGGAGGCCCCCAAGAGAGGAGAAAGTGGCCTAGTCAATACTGAGCACACGTCTGCACCTCAAGACCATGGGTGAAAGAAGGTCATCTGTGTTTGACCCACTGGAGCCCAAAGGGCAAGACTTGAGCCTCCTCCTCTCCACTGGGGCATACATTCCAGGTTCTCCTTGGACATTGTGAGAGTCCCTCAGTGATTCCTGGGGGCAAGTATGACTGTCTCCTCCTCCTCCAGGTCTTGATTTTCAAGGACCTATTCTTTAGTGGAGAAGAGACGAAAGCAATCATTTACTTGATCCCCACAGCCTCACTGAAATCATGGAGGGTCCACTAGCTAGCAGGCCGTGTACTAGGCGCTGTGCATTCAGACATGACCAAGACCTGGATCCTGTCTGCCACCATGGCGCTCGTAGTCTAAAACATGAACGTGGCCTTTAGCAGCCCACATTTTCTTTTGGTAAGACCTAGTCCTACCCTGAGTCTTTATGAACTTATATAAAGCCATTGCCTGACCAATAAGCCACCACAGGCTTCCTTTCCCTGTTCCAAACTCACGTGTCTTGGGTCCCACTATACCAGGAATTCTTTCATCCATGAGTTTATATGAGCATGTTCATTGGTGTGGATGTACAGGGTGGAAAGGAAAAAGTTCCATCAAGATCCAGATTTTAGTGCAGAGACTTGGTACTATGTGGTGAGGAGACCAGGCTTTTATGGAAGTTCATCTTATTGACATTCCACCGGCTGATTATGATAGAGTTCTTGGGTCCCAGAATTACAGGACTTACCCAGGTAAGTCCTATAATTGGATATTAAGAACCACCGAGTCTGAGAAGAGAGTGGCTTCGTAAGGGTCCCAATCTCTCACCCTGGGGCAGCCGTTAGGATCCCAATTCACCACAAGGGTGATTTGCTTCGACTTATTTTTCTCTACGGAATTCACACAGATTGGAAAACAAAAATTGTTTGGAGAGGTGATGTAAGAGAAAAGGGAAGAACAAAATAGCTGCTCTTCCTCCCCGAAAACGTTTCTCTAGCCCCTTCCTCCATGGCAAGAGGGTTTCTTCTGCTCTGCATTAACCTGTGGATGTATAAGCTCTTCAGACTTTTAAAAGCTAACCACCCACCACCTATATCGTGTGTGGTGGACATTTGGGAAGCGAAATCAATGAGCTCATTCCCTAACTTGGCCTGTGAGCTGGTGCAAGCTGACTCGCCAGGCTTTAGTTCGCTACGTAGGTTAGAAACACACCTTCCTTTCTTTTCTTAGAAGTGGGGTCCTGATTATTGGTAGCCTCCCTTATCACCAACGACTGTATTCTCTTATCTGTCCCCCAGTCTTCAGACACCCTGTGATCAGATGGCTTGACAGAACCAGGAGTCAATCAGGTTCTAGTCTAAGCTTCGCTGCCCTAACCTAGTGGACTTAAGGCGATTCACTTGGCCTCTCTTGACTTCATCTCTAAAACAAGGGGGTCAGAGTCCACCTGCCCTATAATTTATGTAATATCATGGCTGTTGCTCAGAGCAAGTTGAATAATTCTTGTCCTTAAGGAGCTCCTAGGGTGCCTGGAGGGTGTGTATGTCTTGAAGGTACTGGTGTCACTGTGAATCACAGTCTTAGCTTCTGTGGTCCTGGGGTGGAGAGGTTAGAGGTTGCTCAAACCTTAGATGACAGGTTTCTTTGAGCCAATCAATCCTTGCACTGTCTGACTTCTACAGCAAACACACCACCAGCCTGAATATGGATCCCTTTTCATTTGGGACCTATACATGCCCAGCGTCATGCCAGCACCTTGGAGATCCTGCCATTAGGAGGAGAGAATCTTGCACAGGACTCAGAACATGAACTAGACAGCCTGGATGAAAATCCTGCGTACTTAAATAGCTCTGAGACCAGTCTCTTCCTTGTCTCTTCATCTATAAGATGGGAATAATGATAGTGCCCACCTCCTAGGATTACCTGGAGGAGTAAATGAGGACGTGAAGTGCTTTGGACACTGCCTGGTGTATAACAAGTGATCAGTGAATGCTTAATATTTTATTAATGTTTTCCCCATTCTTTTTTTTTTTTTTTTGCTATTTCTTGGGCCGCTCCCACGGCATATGGAGGTTCCCAGGCTAGGGGTCGAATCGGAGCTGTAGCCACCGGCCTACGCCAGAGCCACAGCAACGCGGGATCCGAGCCGCGTCTGCAACCTACACCACAAGCTCACGGCAACGCCGGATTGTTAACCCACTGAGCAAGGGCAGGGACCGAACCCGCAACCTCATGGTTCCTAGTCAGATTCGTTAACCACTGCGCCACCACGGGAACTCCTGTTTTCCCCATTCTTAAGGCGTCTCTGTCCCTAATACCCCGCCCTTTGGAGTCCCTCTTAGGAGACAGTCATGCATGTGAAGGGGATTTCAGGAAAAACGTAAATACTCTGCAATCAGCCTGACTCTGGAGGGCTCTGGGCAGGATGCAGATGAAGAAGTTGCAGCATGTTGAAGGCTGCTCCTTGCTGAGGGCTCGATGCATACTTGTTTAAGTAAACTAGCCCACAGACCCCTAATCAGAGTGAACCCTTCATGTGCACGAGCCCTAGATATAGCCCTAGATATAGATTAGTAATTCCCTGCGTTACAATCCAGACCAAAGCTTTGTTTGGATTTGTAGCTGAATGTATCATTTTAAATCAGTTGGAACCTATATATTTGCTAATACTAGTGGCCCAGAGCAGCAATTTATTCCCTGAGTCAAAACATTTGGTGTCAGCCCTAGAGATGAGAGGATAAGAAGTCAGGGCAGGAGGGACCTGGGACAGGCATGGGCCCTCTTCCTGTAGCCAGTGGTTCCCAGGCTCTTAAGGCAGTATCTTTTTTTCTCCTTCTTGTCTTCAGAAGCGTACCTTCTTGTGGCTGTGGTGTAGGCCAGCAGCTAGAGCTCTGATTTGACCCCTAGGCTGGGAACTTCCATAGCCACAGGTGTGGCCCTAAAAGGACAAAAAAGAAAAGAAAAGAAACCTACCTTCTTTTTGGACAGTTTCCCTTTGTTGCCTCAAGGAGTGGAGGACGGCAGGACCAGTCAAGCTCATGGGGTGATGCAAGGCAGGGCCTTTGTCATCTATGGTCAAGAAGACGTGCCTCCTAGGATGTTGCTACACCAGCCTCTGCTTTCCCTGCCTGGTCCACGCCGCTGTATCGAAGGCGCCAGCAGGGATCCTTAACCAGAATTGGGTGAACAGAGCCCAGCAAAGTTACAAGTCAGGGTAGATGGAGTCAGGGCTTGAGAGTTGCTGATAAAATCCATTACCTGTCCCCGATACCACCCCCAGATTAATGGCAGTTCCCAACGAGTCTTTTTTTCCTGACATAGGGCCTAAAGAATTCTATTCCTGAACGAGGTCCCCAGCTGTCAGTCTTCCAGCTCATCCCCAAACTCTAAAAGTCCGGTGAAATTTCCCAAGATGTAATGAGTCCCTCCCTTTCGTTCTTTGGGGCTTGGCCAGGTGTCAGAGGGATTATCTTAGAGATTGAAAAGGAAGTAAAGAGCTTCATCCTGGTGGTAATTTCTTCTTCCCGAGACGGGTCACACTTACCCTATGGAAATGAGGTGGTGGAATGAGAGGGAACATCAGATGCTTCCACTGGGCCTGACTGGGACTTAACAAAGCGTATCCCACTGTCCAGATACCCCTTGCCCTTGGACATGTCCCCTAATGCTGAAGGGAACTCCACTGTTGTCTGTTCTAGAGCATCCAGCTAAGGCTCAAAGAGGGGTTGCTTTGTATTGCAGAGTATGGCTAATACACTTAATAGCTCTTGGGCTCAAGGCAGGTTGTTCAGCCTCTCCAAGCCCCAGTTTCCCCATTTTAAAATGGAAATTGTAAAGGAACTGTTTCACTGGGTTGCTGTAAGGATTGACTTGGAAAATGGATACATACCTCTTAGCACAGTACCTGAGGTTAGCCATACTCAATAAATACCAGCTGTTGTTACCCTCGATATCACTCCAGCAGAAAGAGGGAGAGGAGCATTCATATGTTCTTAGCTTCCTGCATGGCAAATCTGCATCTTATTCTGGGTTCCTCTTGAGCTATGCATCATCCTGTAAGTAGGTGAGACACAGAGCCCCATGGGTACCCTAAAAAAAAGGAGGCCACTTCTAATCAAAACCAGACTGTGAGCAAATGTTAATTGTAAGAAAGACTGGAAAGATCTCCCGCCATCTCTTGGGGCTCCTACTATTGCATTGATTAACTATAAGCCAGAAAATAAGTGGGGGGGAAAATGGGTTTGTGCCCTGATAGGGGGGTTCCTGGTTGACCCAAGGAATCTGAGCAGAGAAGGAACCGTAGAAAAACGTGGCTCAGAGCTTCAGTGGAGTCCTTCTTGCAACCTCTTGGCAGCTACTTTAGGTCTTTTATCTGAGAAGGATTTCAGGTTCATCATTTAGTTTCTCAGATACGTGCATTTAAAGACTCATTGGGGAGTTCCCATTGTGGCTCAGCGGTAACAAATTCAACTAGTATCCATGAGGATGCAGGTTCAATCCCTGACCCCTCTCAGTGGGTTAAGGATCCGGTGTTGCCGTGAGCTGTGGTGTAGGTCACAGATGTGTCTTGGATCTGGCGTTGCTGTGGCTGTGGCGTAGGCCGGCAGCTGTAGCTCTGGTTGGACCCCTAGCCTGGGAACCTCCATATGCTGCATGTGCGGCCCTAAAAAGCAAAATGAAGTAAAAGGTTCTTTGGAGCAGGGAAGGACTGCTTCCTTCACTCTGCTGCTACACAGCCTGACTGCCTTATGACAAATTTGTAATAAGATCTTTTTTAGGGACTATGAGTCTAGGTTTTTGTAGGGACAGGAGGATGAGAAAGAACATATACAAAATTCCAAGGGTCAGAGAAGCGTTGCCTTCGAAAGTCTCAGCCCCAAGAGAAACTTTCTGTTCCAAGTTGCAACTCTAGTCCAGGAGTGAACCTTGGCGTGGGACTCAAGCTGTCTCTAAAGTTCAAGAATCCTTGGGTTCTCTGAAAGCAGGCCTGGGTCCAGTTCTTTTGAGGAGGGCTCCAGTTTTCTCTTAGTAAAAGATTTCTGGTAGAGAAAAAGTTTGGAGCCTCTGGGTAGAGATTTGTTTTACAGAGAAACGAAGTGCATTGTAGACCAGAGAAGCGTAGTTTTACTTGAGAGCTCCCTCTACTGGCTCTTTGATAGAAATTCCATAGCAGTCATTCTGCCCTGCCCGGTGGGTAGCAATTGGAGGCATCTGAGCATCTTGGTGTCTTGAACCAAGGAGAAAATAAGGTATTCTGAGGCACCAAGGAAGATGAAACTCCAGAGAATGGTTTCTTCTGCCTCCTTCATAATTTAATTTAACATTTACTGGGTGCGTGGAGTTCCTGTCGTGGCGCAGCAGAAATGGATCTGTCTAGGAACCTCGGGGTTTTGAGTTCCATCCCTG
Organism: Phacochoerus africanus; assembly: GCF_016906955.1. Lineage (NCBI taxonomy): Eukaryota > Metazoa > Chordata > Mammalia > Artiodactyla > Suidae > Phacochoerus > Phacochoerus africanus. The sequence goes on along the minus strand of NC_062547.1, from coordinate 20,199,917 downwards.
GCCTCATTCAGTGGGTTAAGGATCTGGTGTTGCTGGGAGCTGTGGTGTAGACTGCAGACGTGGCATAAATCTGATGTTGCTGTGGCTGTCGCGTAGGCCAGCAGCTGTAGCTCCAACTGGAACCCCTAGCCTGGGAATCTCCATATGCCACTAGCACGGCCCTAAAAAGCAAAAGCAAAACAAAACAAAACAAAAAACCATTTTCTGGGTGCCAGCACAGTCCTAAGAGTCTTACTTGCATGATCTGATTAAATACCACAACTACAGGAGTCAGTGAACACCTGGAGAGATTAAATAAGTTCCTGGCATCACCAGAGACTAGCAGGATCCATTCCTCCCCCCACCCCCCCACCCCCGTGGGCTTACGATTCTTAGAACTCCCCTGAAAGAGAGAACACAAGAGAAGCAAGGACCAAGGGACTAGTAAAATTGGAAGTGTTCTTATCATCGTGATAACTTGTTCTTATCATCTAATATAAACACTTTGTGCCTGGCTCTAAGATTGTTCCATAAACTTCCCGGATCCTAGAGCATTTTGGTCCTGTTTTTTTTTTTTTTTTTTTTTTTAATTTCAGTCCAGAAGGCAATTACTTCCATGGCAATGCTTATCCAATCTGTGGTCTCTGAAGCCCAGACTGAAAAAAGCAGAGTAACTATCACAGTGACTAAGAAGAATTTCCATTACAGAGGTGAGGCCTCTTTAATTTGGGGAACATGTTCACACCTATGTTTTTAAAAATAAAATCCTGGGAGGGAGGGAGGGCAGGTAGCAGTATGCACATTTTAAAAGATGGGAATTTAAGGTACTGAGTGCTGTGTTCCCGATTTCAGTTAGGAGCAAATGGCAGAGTCAAGACCAGAATCTTCACTCTCAGCTTAAGTTCTGAGCTTCTGGTTGGTCTTGGTTGAAACTGAGGTCTGGATTGGGCTTTTTAGCTGCAGAAGATAAAGATAAACCACCTCCTTGATTTACACACAGATTCTGTCCTGAGTTACTCCTTTCCCTGTTTCAGGGTGGTTCATGATTGGGCTCCCTTGATATAGAGCCATTTGGGATTTGGGAATTAGATAAGCCATTTATCTCTTTAAAGGTGGTCTCACACCAGCCCACATTTTAAAGGTATCTAGGTCCCTGGGAAAACCCCATATATTATTTCAGCTCTCCTGTGCCATGGTAAAGATGTAATTCTTTTCACTTCATTCAGGAGAACCTTAAAGCGTTTTTCCATATTCATTCTTTTGGGGATTTGAGATAAGGGTAAGTCATAGGATTCCCACTCCTCTCTTTGGGTTGGGTGATGGTTTCCAGTTTCCCTCCTGTGTCTTTAAATCAACACAGTGGGACAGCAGTCACATTAGATATTACCTACGTCCCCCACCCCATCTCAAGACCTCCTCCTATCTGCCTTTCCCTGGAGGCAGAGTGATGTCATACCGGAGCCAGGATGGTACCTGCCAGTAATAACACAGCAGGTACAAGAGCAGGCTTTCTGCAGCACCTCCTGAGCAAATGGACTGCCCTGTCTTAAACAGAGTAGTTGAGTTAAATATATTTGTCCACGATGTAACCTTCTGGCCCTCAGCAACCAGTGGAAGTAGCTCTCTCTGGTTTGACCTGTTAATATCACAAACTGGATGCCAGAAATGTGGCTTCTTGATGAATCGTTGGTCCAGACCTGCCAGTTTGGAGGGAACTCATATTTGGCCACCTGCTGGTAACGCTGAGCATCCCTTTATCCAACTGTAACCCTCGTGTCCATGCCGTGACCAAAGAAACCAAAGTGATACCACTGATGGAAAGGAGGGGAGAGCCTGGAACTGAGTGCTCACAGGGAACTGAGTGATGGCATGTAGAACGCTGACACCCTTTCCCTTTCATTCTTGCTGTTGTAGGAGCGCCAGAGACGGAGAGGAGACCAGATGAGTTTTCAAAGCAGTCCTCAAACACCCAGGACACACCTCATCCTTTGCCTCGTGCTTTCTGCAATGTTGCTGCTCACATTCATCTTCCTGTGTTAACCCTCGCCATCATCACCCCTTCCTGATCACCATCCTTCCTCCATTCACTGCCAGCCTAGTTCTTTCTCCGAGGCGCCCCTCTTAGGGGTGGTGGCTTTGCTCTCTTTGCAAGTTCCCCTCTGAGTGACATCCAGACAGCTAACATTAGTTTCTCTCTCTCCTCCCACTGCCGCGTGCCCGGCCCAGCCCAGCACTTAGCCCCCAGGTCAGGAAAACCACAGCAAATTTTACCTCTTCCAAAATGAAGTTGCAAGACTCTCTGCCAGAGCAGTCACACTCAATGACAGTACCCAAGGTATCTGAGAGTGATGGAGAGACCAGAAATCCCTTAATCCCAGTCATATACAGAAAAAGAGCCTATTTAGGACAGTTTAGACTGATTGAGAAGGGGGGGAGGCAGTAAGGAGGAGAGAAAGAGAAAGATCCTCAGAATTGGATTGCCTCTGAATACAGGATGGAATCATCGAGATCCAATTAAATTTGCATTTCATTCTACCTCATTGCGATGGCTTCACTCCAGACATTTTCATTTGAGATTGAAGGCTTTTCTTCATGGGTTCTGAGCCACAGGTTCCTGGATGGTGAGGTAAGTGACATTTGCCAGCGCCGTCTAGGATGACTGGTGATGACCTCAGAAACCAGTGCTTGGGAGACAGATCCACCCCGTGAGGCTGTAAGATATGCTGTCTGTTGGTTCCTTTTGACCTGAATTGCCCTTTCGGGATCCCAGCTCTGCCACAGATGTTAGTCCAGCCTCACCGTGCTCATCTCGCCCGCTGCAAGACAAAACAGACCCCCAGAATCTAACAGATCAGATCTTGTGGAAGTCAGAGTGCTCTTTCTCACAGTCACTATGAACAGTGTAGTTCTGGGAAAGCCCACCATACCTAGAAAGTGTACTTTCTCTCCCTCCCCCCTTTTATTTTTACTTTTAGGAGTAAGCTGGAACTGATGGAAGATGCCAGGGTTTCACATGTGAGCTGAAGATCTCTTCTCATGAAATGATTCAGATCCAGTTCATTATTTGACTCATAGTGTGGCCAGTAAGTACCAAAAAACTGGCTGATCAGCAGATAGGTTAGTCTAGTCTTCCTCTGTTCCACAGCCTATATCTATTGGACTAGGAATTAAAGAGATGCAAGGCTTTTTTTTTTTTTTTTTAACTGTTGGCCTATTAGATATAGCCATCCAAGTCTAGTAGACCAACAGCTAATTGCAAGGTGTTTGAATAGTGAAAGGCTAAAACGTTCAGCCATTCAGACCTACTGGGAACCACCCCTCCCCCATGAATTTGTGCCTACTGATTTCAGGTGGGGTAGACAACTGTCCACCCCAAGATTAAGGCCACACTCAGGCAGGTATCTTGAAGCACCCCTTCACATTGTTCTTTTCTCCCCATGGTGCAAAACTCTGATCCTTTTCTACTTAGCCTCTGCTACACTAAACCATGCTGGCTTCCTGAGCCCCACCGCACTCTACTGCTTCAGCCGCAGCCTGCTGTCATGTGCTTGCCCTGGCTTCCTTGTCTTTGCTTAGATCCTCACCATGAAACCCACTTGAGATATTCCTGGGTGACTCTCTAGGTCCCCATTCTCCCACATATGCCTTTTATCTGGCAAGGCATGGGAAAGCCTATTATCAGATTCTCCAAGCAGTTAGACTGGCCTAGGTTAGGGAGGAGGGCCTTTGAAAGAGCTTGCTCCTTGATAACAGAGGTGTGCAGAGAGCAGATGCGGTCTTGACTATTCTGGTACCGAACACTGCAAGCACTTTCAGGTTGATAGAGGGTTGAGACTTTAGAGCGCTGATGGCCACAAAAGGCAAGGGGGGTGGAATTTGAGTCCCTTTCCTTCAGCATGCAAGTGGTCCTTAAGAATATCACCCTCAACCCTCCTAATATGCTGGCTTCTAAGAAGTGTTTTCCAAGAGTGAGTGTACCTCTTGATCAGGGTAAGTGATGAAACATGTATTTAACAGAGGCAGGGGATGGTGGAAGAGCTCGTATGACGCATGCTGGGGCTCACCTCCCCCACCGTGCTAATGGCTTGGCCTCTGAAGTTTTCAGAGCAAAATCAGGGAATCGGGGAAATGATCAGGGGTGCCAGTTGTTTCTAAAGGTGTGAAGGATGACTAGCCAATGCAAAGGCAGATTTCTGCTGTTCTCACCTTAAAACAGCTTTCTTGGGAGACGGGCCTGAGGGGTACCTTACTCCTCCCAAGTACCACTCACAGGATTTCCTCAGTGGAGAAAGAGACATGGTTGGGTGTAGCAGCCTGAATGGACAGAAAGTTGACGGCATCTCCACCTCATGCTGGCTGGCGTCAGACAAGTCCCCTGAGTTTTGGATGAGACTGAATCAGCTAGGACGTTCCCTGATAGAGAAAGGGGGTGTCTCTTCTCATAGGCCGGTAGCCTTGCTGAGGGGGTGGGATGCTGTATTGGTTAGCGGGCTCCTTAGGAAGAATACATCAATTTCATTATTCAGGTCACTGCGGAAAAAGTCTCAGACATCACTAATTTGTAAAGATGGAGCCTAGACCTGGAATATAAAAGACCAGATATTGGAGTGGAAACATGATGGAGGGATGCGAGCATGAGTATGGGAGCCACACAAACACGAACTTGATCGGATCCCTAGTTTTACAACTTCAAGCACAACTTTTACAGCTTTTGCACAATCACTCAAACTGTCCACTCTCCGTTTCCTCAACTTTAAAGTGGGAAAAAGATTAATATTTGGGGACTGATTTCCATGCTCAACAATTAAATGGGGGTAGGTAATATTATTTTAATGACTCGCCCCCATAGAACTACTGTATTATATAAGATGATTTATGTAAAAGCACCCAGCACAGTGTCTGGGACATAACAGGTACTCAGAAACTTTTTTTTTGTCTTTTTGTCTTTTTTAGGGCTGCACTGGCGGCATATGGAGGTTCCCAGGCTAGGGGTTGAATCGGAGCTGTTGCTGCTGGCCTACACCAGAGCCACAGCAATGCCAGATACGAGCTGCGTCTACAACCTACACTACAGCTCACAGCAATGTCGGATCCTTAACCCACTGAGCGAGGCCAGGGATTGAACCCGCAACCTCACGGTTCCCGGTCAGATTTGTTTCCGCTGTGCCATGAAGGGAACTCCCAGAAACTGCTGATTTATTCTCCCCCAACCCTGTGCCTTACTTAAGCCAAAATGGTTCTGCTCCCTGATGGAGGCATCTTTAGGCAAAGAGGAATCTCTTTCCTGGACTTCTTTCCTGATAGACTCCCCTTGGTTGATTTCCTGGGACCTGGATTTTTTTTTCTTCTTCCAAACCCAGTACTTTACCTCCTGGCATTTTCTTTGGTGCTTGGAGAGGAGACAAGAGACACAGGCTGGACATTTCTGGCCTTCACTGACCCTGAAAGAGAGGAGACTCAGTTCTTTTCAAGGGCTTCATGACAGCAGCCTGCCCCCACAGGCCCTCTGGGGGAGCATTAGGGGAAAAGAGTCCTCTTCATGCTTGGGATGCACAGGAATGGGTTGGCAGTACAGAAGGCGGTTTTCATCTTGGACAGAGTCCATGTCAGGCTATTAATTCCCTGGGCCCTTAGCTTGACTGCTCAGACAGGAATTGGGCACCACTGTCCTTAGCGAAGAATGGTGGGACAGCTTGGAGAGCCAAGGTCACCAGCTCCAGTCCAGGAATGGACCAAAGGACCTGACTGATGTGTAGAGAAATTAGAGATGCTGTCTGTGGAGGATGAACTTTCTGCAAATGTTTCTGCTGAGCTTCCTAGGCACCTCCCACCCCCAATGTAACCAGTCAGCTTGATTAGAGTAGCAAGACCAGGACAGGGAAGAGGGGTGTCCTCTCCTGGCCGGGGCGGGGGGGGGGGGGGGGAATGGGGAGGAGCAGAAACATGGAGTCCATCAGGCCACCAAGGTTAGGTTAGTATAATTTTGTTTGCTGCCCTCAAAAGTTTGAAATGCAGAGTCTGAGCACATTTCTTCTATTTCCAACTAGGGCTACATTCAGGGTTTGCTGAAAGCTGTTGGGGGGCCCGCAAAGTGACCTTTAATGAAGCTGCCTTGGTCTCAACATCAGACACTACCCAACCACTGAAGAGAACCTGGAAATAGAATGCAGGTCACACAATTCTAAATTATCCCTTTTCTGTACAGTTTAGTCTAATTAGAAACTGTATAGGGGAGTTCCCGTCGTGGCGCAGTGGTTGACAAATCCCACTAGGAACCAAGAGGTTGCAGGTTCGGTCCCTGCCCTTGCTCAGTGGGTTAACGATCCGGCGTTGCCGTGAGCTGTGGTGTAGGTTGCAGACGTGGCTCGGATCCCGAGTTGCTGTGGCTCTGCCGTAGGCCGGTGGCTACAGCTCCGATTTGACCCCTAGCCTGGGAACCTCCATATGCTGCGGGAGCGGCCCCAGAAATAGCAAAAAGACAAAAAAAAAAAAAGAAAAAAAGAAAAAAAAGAAACTGTATAGGAGTTCCCGTTGTGGCTCAGTGGTTAACGAATCTGACTAGCATCCATAAGGACACAGGTTCGAGCCCTGGCCTTGCTCAGTGGGTTAAGGATTCAACATTGCCATGAGCTGTGGTGTAGGTTGCAGACGCAGCTCAGATCTGGCGTTGCTGTGGCTGTTTCGTAGGCCAGCGGCCGTAGCTCCAATTAGACCCCTAGCCTGTGAACCTCCATATGCCTGGGGTGTGGCCCTTAAAAAAAGAAAGAAAGAAACTGTATCGTTATCTGAATTTATGCTTACAAATACCTAGTTTCCTATCTCTAAAAAATACCTACTCTGTGCCTTTAAAACCACGCTTAGCCTGACACTTTCATTAATACAACATGACTTCATTGAAATGCATAATGGGGAAACTTTCCTGATGAACAGCTGATCCCATGTGATAAGCCTTCTTCAGTGCAAGAACCCAGGTGGACTATCTCATTGATATTTCTTCTGACTGCCCACCTCCCCACTGCAGCCATTCTCACATGCATACCTACCATCCATTCATAGAGCTAAAAATAAACAGCAGTTGATGGGCTGCCAGAGGGTGTCCTCCATTCCCTGTTAGTAGGCAAGGCTTAAACCACAGACAGGAATTGAGGGTACAGGACGTGGGTTTAAATGGAAATCTCTCAGGCAAGTTAACAAAGGTTAGGAGGGGCTGAGGAGGGAAATGAGAAGGTATTAAAGACCCACACTGATTAAATGTCAGCTCCATGATCACTCTCTCCCAGCCCTTATTCCCCAAATCCTAGTGGTAACCTTTGGAAAATTGTTTATTGGTATTGACAGGGAAAGTTAATAATTAAGGTTGATAAAGGAGATGGATCAGGCATCAAGCCACCATGGAAACAGCTCTCTGCTTCTTCCTGTAGGGTGGTTTCTTCTTTCTCAGGGCAGAAGTTATGTGAGGTGGCTCTGGGGTGCTGTGTAGATTTGGGGAAGGTGAGCGGTGTATGTGATTTTGTTCACATATTCCAGTCTGCAAGAATTCTTCCCACCTCCATCACATCCCCAATCAATAAACTCTCTGTCATGCTGAGGTGTGGCATGCCTTCTGCTGAAAACCTCAGATTCAGATACAACACTGAGACACAGGCGCATGCATGTGTGCGCGCGCACACACACACACACAGAGTCATCCTCATGAAACAAGCTCCATTCAAATCGGTTTAAAAATAGCACCAATCCATTCAGCTCATTTTTCAGGGACCCTATTTTAGGAAGAAAAATAGAAGATCCCCTGGCCTTTGAGAGGCAGAAGGTGTAAAGAAAGCATCACCTAATCTTAAAAAGTCTTGATAATGTCGCTAGAGACTTTGCAGTCTTTGTTCAATTTTCTCCTCCTTCTACGATTCAACAAAAGTTGTTCATTCGCTAATACCCTGCCATCTGGGTATTTATGGAGGTGGGTTTCCTTTCCGGGTGGTGATGCGAGGGCAAAGCTGCAGCAGCAAGCCCTGTCCTTCGACTCTCTGTCTGCTGGCTCCCCTCCGCTCCCAGCCCTGACTGGAGGCCGGTGGATTTGTGAATCAGCTTTCCCCCCCACACAGGGGCGCCCCTAAACGCTGTTGGCCATTTGCAAAAGGCTGTGCATATGTGTGTTTAATTGCAAGTTTATTTGTTCCTGCTCTGGGAGTCTGTCTGTCTGTAACTAGGATTATTGCTCTCTGGGAAGCTGTAGCTGGCTGATTCCGTGGGCGACCGAGAAGGATGCGTGGGCGCAGGAAACAGAAGAGGGAAAAGAAGGAGGGAGGGAGAAAAGCGGAGCAGGAGAGAGAGTGGGAGCCGTAGAATCTGTTATTTGCGTCACTGGAGGAGCCGGGTCTATCTGCCTGACAAACACAGAATTAATCCGAGTTATAGCCATAGCTGTCTCCGTTACAGCGGCCAGTTGCGAAAGGGCGGGGAAAGGACGCTCGCCTTGCGTCTCTGCGGAGCCGAGTTTGCACCGAGCGGTGGACGGGGTTTGGGGAGGGGGCTGTCCTGCTGGGCACGCCCTTGGGTCCCCGCAATCCGGGCGCACACCAGGCTGCAGCCTCCTCTGCAGCTGCCCAGCCTAAGCTTGGGGTGGCGCCCGCCTCGGCCGCCTTGCTCGCTCAGTGGCTGGGCCGAACACAAAGCGCTGTCTCCCAGCCGAAGCCTCTTCGGCTGAACCAGACCCACCAAAGAGGAGAATCTGCACGTGACGTCAGTAGCTGATGACTGACGCAGGCTGGCAAAGGAGACTCAAGGCGGCTGCTCCGCGCTGCCTTTCTGAGTCTATTTTCTCCAACCCCCTCGTAGTGAATTACTAGAACGCAAAACACACACACACACACACACACACACACACACACACACACACACACACACACAGCTTTCAAAATATACATTTCCAAAGGCGGTGTGTTGCAAACACAGCGCGATTTTGCAAAGCATGAGTGGGAAACGTGGGAAGGGTATGGAGGATTTTTTTTTTTTTTCCTATCCTCATTTGGGAATCTCCAGCACGGACAGCATTAGACTCTAGAGCTTTCTTGGGAAGCTCCTCTGGGGAAGGGACCTAAGCAACCCCCTCCCCCCTTTTCCCCAGCATGTAGGGAATCTGGTCAATGGAGACATGCAGCTCTAAAAAAATACAACCAGTCCAAAGCCTTCTGCTCGGGGAGACTGAGAGGAGCTTGCAACAGGCAGACGGGAGTTAAAGGGAGGGAAGGAGAATATAAGCAATATTTAGTAGGCATTTTTCTGCTTTGAAAAACATCTGCAAGTGAGTCTGGTGGTGCACGATAAAGTGGGGAGGGGGCGCTTAATGCACATTTAATGTTTTGGACATAACGTTCCAGCGAAATGCCTTTGTGTGTGGAGGTTTTTTCAGCACTTGCTAAAAATAGCATCAGGGTTTGATCGTGTTCCAGAAATAGACCGAGGGCTGCACTGGGATAAAAAGCCAGCGCGGGTGGAAGAAAACCTGGACATCACTGCATCCCCCCCCCCAACTGTGTCTGAAAATTAATTGTTGGATTTTTCCTTTCCTTTCTCCTGTCTCCCTCTCTCTCTCCACTTTCTCTTTCTCTTAAGGAGTTCCCGTTTGGGTAAGTAATATTATGTCATGTGCATGCCGCAGAGTGTGAGTATGAGCTGAGGCTTACTTTGTGCATGCTCCGGGGTTCTTTTTTGGCTGCCTTTTCACCCCATTCTAAAGAGGAGGGTGGGAGTGAGTACGGAGTGAGGGGTATAGTGTGTGTATGCTTACTGAATTTTAGGTTGCATGAAAAGAAACTGAAAGGGGGAATTCTTGCAGAGCCGGGAATCACCCTGACCAATCTCTGAATCAATAGCTGCAACTCTCTCTCTCTTTACTGGTCGGCGCTGTTGAGCCTGGTTCTCCTGACTGCCCCCTCCCCTCCCCATTTTCCCTTTCTTAAAGGGTGCCCAGATAAAACCTAATGGGCCGTCTCTCTGGGAGATTAATGGAGACAGTGCGATATAGATTAAAATTGCATGGATGGGGCTGAGAGGTAAAGAGAAGGGGAAAAAAAGATTTCTATTTCTTTGACAAACTTCCCTGCTCGCTCCGGTCCAGAAAGCCGAGGACCACGACCCTGGCTGGTCTCGGTTGGCTCAGGCCGCGGTAGCTGTCCAGGGAAGGCAGGTGCTGAAAATTCCCTGGTCCTCTGCGAGTTCAGCTCCGAGCGCCAGGGGGCGGGGTTGGCGCCAGCTGCGGATAGCCCCGCCCTGAATGCAGAAGAAGCTACGGAGAGGAGAGGGTTAAGGATGTTCAAAGGGGATAGTCGTGACTTCGGTGAGAGCTTTGGGGAAAAGGAGGGGTGAGTGGGAAGGAAAGAAAAAAAAATTAAAGGAGGGGGAGCAAAGTGTTAGATTCGAGGATGAGCCGAGGCCCAGCGCTCCAGGAACCGCAAGACGGTGGCTAACCGGCTTTCTCCGCAGAGGCCAGTCACTATCAGGGTCTCCATTCCCAGGCGCCCAAACCTTCCCGCCAGTGGGTTTGAAGGATTTCTATCCAGTGATGGTGCCTTTCAATATAAGAGGCTATAGGTTGCTTTATTTGGACCCTCGTCCCCTCCGTTCCCACATTCTGCAGTTTCCAGGAGGTGTGTAAGGACGTTGTCTGTGCATTACAGCATTTTTCTTACTATTCCCCTTCCTTCACGTCCTAGTCATAAGAGCCCCAAATGAGTTGGTGGAATGAGTGAATTAGAAGCCAAAGCACAGGAGTTGCTGATGCGATGCGCAGAGATTCCAGGCTCGGGAACATCGCACGGCTCCTTAAAGCCAAAAGCCAAAGGGTTTCGGAAAACCATCTCAGAAGGAAACTGGGGGGCGCAGGGGGGGTTTCTCCAAGTTCCCAAGTGTTATTGGTGAGACCATCAACTCCCTGGAGTTGTGGGCTTGACCCAGAATGAGATTCATTGCAATCAGCTCCAGACACTTTGGCCAAACCTGTAGCCAGACAGGTGAGGAGGGAGGAAGGTTAACAGAGGCCAGAGGGGGGATGAACATCACGCGCATACAAAGACATTCAAGCAGATTAACTCCTCCGGGAGGAATAATAAAAATGCATCCTTAAATTGGCCCACAAGGGTGGGCTGTAGACAATGGGAGGGGAGAAATGAAGCAGTCCTGCAGATCTGCAGTAAGCTTGTGTGCATGCAGGGATAGTTTCTACAAACCTGTAACAATAATTAAAAAAAAACAAAAACAAAAACAAAAGCAAAACCTCAGAACGGTGAGGTAAGTATCTGCAGGGGCAAGCTTTCAAGCCAAAGAGAAGGAGAGCCCAGGTACTCTCTGCTCCTTCTACCCCATCCTAATCCACTAACAGCCTCTGGCTTTAGTGACCTGACCCCCCATGCAGGGCACCCAAGGCGCAGCCCTAGGGTGCAGGGGGGGAGGTCGAGTTATTTTTAGCTCAGAAACAATCTCTCTCTGGGAAGATTCCCTGGCTGAGACAGAGTATTCGTCAACTCATAATAGTAACAAGGACTGTTACTGATGTTGTGGAGAATAACACAAGTAACACTGCAACCCACACTTTGTCTTGACAATTCAGCTCAAACCAAAGCTGCTCGCAGCCTCTCGGCCCACCCCTCAGCCTCCTCGTCATTCACCCGGACCTACTCATTCCCTTTCCCAAGCCTCGCCCCTCTCAGCCCTACAAGTTGCGTGGTTGTGTTTACAAATTCTGCCACATTCGCAAAAGCAATAGTTGGGGGGGGGCGAGCTAAGAGGGGCGGCAGCGCAATAAAACATTTGCTGCACGTGGAGCGGTGGTCATGGGGTCCAAGGGTCATTAAGAGGGAAAGGAGGATGCCCCATGTCCTCATTTCCCCCAGTCGCCCCTCCCCATCGCTTGGCACAGTGCACAAGTTTACCCCTGAACTGGATCCTATTAAATAATTCAATGGTAGCGGTGTAATTTTGGTTGGAACCAGCACGGATTCCCAAGTCGTGACTGCAAAAAGTGAGTAATGCGCGCTGGCTGCGTCATGGCTCTAGTCACAGTTCATTCCGAACTGAGAAGGAATCGTGACTTCGCCTGGAGACGTCCCCTACAAGGGAGACGGGGGGGGGGGGGACTAAGCCTGGGGGGACGGGGGTGGGGGGGAAGACCTATCCAATGAAAACCGCTGCCAGGGGGACATTTGAACTCCGCCGTTCGCTGTCTGGCTCTCCTCTCCCGGCCCGGTGCACCTCTCTGCCCCCCTCCCGGCCGGCGCACTCGCTAGCGCGCTCGCTCGCTCGCTCTGCCGCTACCCGACGAGTCCTCAACAAGTTGGAGTAAGGCAGGAACGCAGGGGTTAAGCTCGGAAAGCCGCAATTACCAAGATCGTGACCCTCCCACACAGTACTGTAACTTATATACTTACCTGGAAGAGCCTGCTTTGCCACTGGGCCAACACCCGTGGGGGGCGGGGAAGGGCGGGAGGGGAGCGGACCGGTTGGAGAGGGGCTCCTTCAAGCTGGCTGCAGTGCGGACCGGACCGGCGCGCCCCCGCGGCCTCGGGACCAGGTAAGGAGAAGGGGGCTGGTGCACCGCTCGGCCGGCGGTCGGTAGGCTCAATGGTCGGCTGAATAGAACTTTTTTTCCCAGCGGCCCGCACCGCAGGAGCGGCGGCAGCGGCCGTGGACTGTGGAGCCCCCTCTGGCGTGGCGGGCGCGCGGACGCTTGGAGGGTGTGTGCGTGCGTTTGTCGGCAGCAGAGCCGAGGGGATGCCGTGGGAGGGTGGGTGGGTCGCAGAGCTGCAGGAGGGTGATGGATGGGCGGAGGGGGTGGGCCGACAGAGACTTGGAAACAGTCTTGATACGTTTTCTCTGGCAAGCCGAGCAAGAGTGTGCGTGTGCGCCCGCCCCGCACGTCGATGCCAGGGTGCCAACGAACAAATATGGCAACTTTACCCCTAAGTTCTTACAATGTTTGCAGCCTCCTACCCTGACTGAATTTTTCCCCACTGGGAGACTACCGTTGGGAAAGGAGGTGGGCCGAACGTTCCTTTGCCCGAACCCTTCTTGGACCATGACGGGGCGGGGAGGAAGACCGGACAGAGGAAGGGTGGCGCTGCTTTGGGAAGAAGGAGGGCAACCCCTCAAAGTTTGCATAGGTTGGATGGCAGAAGGGGCCTTAAAGGGAGAGAGGGAAGAGGGAAGGAGGGATAACGTAGGAAAGAGATCTCCCTCCTCCTTCCACCCTAGTCTCCCTTCCCCTCCTCTCTCCCTCCTCCTGCAGAGGCTGGAATCTCCCTACGTGGTGGGAGCCGGCGGTCAGTGAGGGACTCACCCCTTGTTATTCCCCTCAACGTCCTGCAGAATGGGTAGGGAGGGGGGGGGGGGCCTGCAGCAATGAAAAGGCACCTGAGGCAAGTGGGCCATTAGACTCACAACATCTAGACGGGTTGGGGGAGGGTACGGAAGGAGGAGCTTCACCCTTCCTCTTGAGCTTTCAGAACTTTTTTTTTGGGGGGGGATTGACAAATCCTCATTTTTCTAGAAATAGGCTGGCTAGCGTGCAATTTGGATATATTCTGTGTTCATCTGGGCCTGTCATTTTACGTCTGAATCTTCTGGCTTGGGTCCGGTTTGGGAGAGGTCGCTCTCTTAAATCACCCCACCCCCCACCCCACCCCACCCCGCTTTGCCCAATATCTCTTGCCCTTCCCCTCACTTGGGCTGGAATGGGGGCAGGGGTCGTGGCTGGATTTTTTGCAACAACAATATTTTAACATGTTCCAGTCTGGGTTTTGTTAAATAATTAGAAATGGAAATATTTTTTTCCTCCCTCCCCCTTCTGGAAAAAAAAAAAAAGGAAATGTGAGCTCTCTCCTGATTGGTGGGTGACGATTTTAGTCCGCACCAATGAGCTGGCGGCCTCGTCTGTATTTATTTAGTGCTCTGGGGGAGTTTTTCTCTTTACGCAGCGCCTGTAGTCACGGCTGGAGCCTCTGCTGGGGGACTAGGAGAGACAAGAGGGGGTTCAGGGGGAATCCGAACTGTACCTGTTCAGAGATCCGCGACCTTGCAGCCGGGGCTGGCGGAACCCTGATAGGAGAAAGAGGGTGATAGGACAGATAGGCGGGGAGGCTCGAGGTGCTGGGGTACCGGAGAGGGGTGGAGGCTGGGCGCCGGGATCCCTAGTCCCTCTCCGCGCTCCTCCTCTCGCCCTCCACACACCTCACTCGAGGCTGTGAGGGCTAAGTTGGGGGTTCGCGGACCGTATGGAGAAATGGAGGGATGGGTCTGGGGGCGCTGGGAGTGGCGGGAGCCGGTCGGGTGGCGTGCGGGGTGGGAAGACGGAGCCGCGTTGGAGCGCGCTGGGGAGACCCAGCCTGCTCGGCTCCGGGGTTCGGAGCCATCCTGGGCTGAAGGCGGCGGCGGCGGCGACGGACTGAAGAAGCCGGAGGACTCTGCCCTTCGTGAATCTTTTTGCGGTCTGGGCTTGCTGTACATAACTCAATAGCCGGAAGCCCTTACCCCAAAAAGCATTCGCGGAGGGCGCACTCTTCGAAAAGACAGCAGCCACGAGCTATCGCCGAAGTCTGCACCTTCCTGAAGCGGCTCGGTCCGAGCCTTTCCCAGCCCTCTCCCCGTTTTCCACGGAAGACTCGATCCTTTCTCTCCCGTCCTTCCCGCGCTCCCTGAGGCTTTGGTCACCAGCCTGTCCTCCACGCAGGTCCCCCACCCCCAACTTTTTAATCGACTTTGTATCACAGGGGGAATTGGAGCAGGCGGTGTGCGTGTGTTTTCAGAGAAGTAGGAAGAAGCTTAAAATACAATAAAAGTTTACACAAGTTGTGTCTTCCCCCCAACCCCCGCCCACACCCCGAATAACCCCGTTCACCCACTGCAAAAAAGGGAGCTGGTCTTAGGGCCAAGTTGGTACCTGGAATATGAAGCAGTTTAGGACATTTTCTGGCCGTTTTTTGGCCCTAATGATCCACCTCTGCAATATTGGGGTGGGGAAGCCCTCAGCATCCCCTGTCCTAGCGGGGGATCCAGAGGTGAGGCAAGCCGCGGTGCATTGGGCAGCTCCGTAGAAGAGGGAAAACATCCAGGCACCGCCCGATCCCTGGAGTCCCTTCTTCCCCCCACACCTGCTTCCAACCTAATTTGAGGCGGTTTGCAGCCTCGGGTCCCCCCCATCTCGTCTTTTTCAAAACTAAGTGACACAGAAGAGGGTAAAACAGGCAAAAACTGGGGAAACTCCCCCGCAGAGAAGGAGTTTTTAAGAGATGCGGCTGCACCCGACTCAGAAGCTTAGCAGTAGCAGCAGCAGCCCAGTCCTGGCCTCTCTAGGTGCCCCGTCCTGGGGAGGGAAGCAGAGCTGCAGGATTGGGGGTCGTCTTGGGTCCCCCTCTTATCCTTCCAGTCCTTTTAGTCGTGACCACTTCGGTCACAAGTGGCACAAATCAGGCCTTCACCATGCTCTGCGTCCCGTGCCCTTCGTCAGCTAGAAACACTGCTAGACGCCCTTAGGGACTGGACCAGAAGGACATACAGACATACACGGGCGCCCACAGAGATGGACACAGATAGAGGATGAGTCTAGGGATATGAGTGTCCAAGCCCTGTGGACCGTGAAGCTTCGCATTTTTGGGGAGGGCCTGAATTCCCCCCGCACCCCAACCACCGTTCTTCCAGCAAACTAAACGCCCACCTTCATTTCCCATCTCCGTTAGCTGAGCACCCGGATTCTACCCTCTCTCAAATAAGAAAAAGGGCTCTGAAGTCCGAGAGTGCTGGACAGAATCACTCTTTTCTAGCACAGCCTGCGAGAAGTCACGGAAGGCGAGGACTCCAAGGTCCAGGGCTAAATCAGAGCCCCTCTCTCCAGATAAAGGAGATTTTCCCTCCCCGGTTGCGTTTTCTGAAAGAGTAAAAGGGTCCCTAAGATCTGCAAAGGAGATGGAGCAAAAGCAAAAGCTCTGGGGGGGTTCCTCCCTGCCTCTCACTTGGGGCCGTCTGTGGAGCGATAGCTTTCCAGCGAGAGAGGCGTAAGAGCCACGCTAGATTAAAAATAGCTTCACCCTGTGTCCCTTCAGCTCTTCTTTTGTCTTTTGCTTCTTACATCTCCCTTCTCTCCCCAGCCAGATAGCCCTCCTCTCTCCCAAAGCCGGGAACCTCCACCAGATTTTGGAGAGAGATGACCTAAGCGAAGTGAACTTGCACCAAGGGGTTGAGCAACCTGAGCGCAGGCGGCTCGGGGTTACTGCGCCCCTGGTCCTCTCACTGCTCCCCTTGGAGGCTAGGCTTGGGGCTGGGGCTCCAAAGCCCAGGAGCACCCGGCCGAAGCCGGCGTCGTGCGCGCCGGAGCGAGTCCTCGCCTCGCCTCGCCTCAGCCAGACAACTGTTGCTGCCTTGAAGAAGCTACTGCTGCTGCAGCACAGCTGCTGGGGCGACCGCACGCCAGGGCTGCGGGTGCTCACTTCTGATCCGGGCCGGAGGGCTTGAGGAGAGGGGTGTCTCATTTCGGGTGGGATCAGAGGAAAGCCCCCCTCCCCTTCCCCCTCACCATAGGTGAAAATCAATGGCTTTTTTGTGCATCTTTTCTTCCCTCCTTAGGACAGTTGCGTCAGCCTGAGACCAGTGGGAGCTGGTCTCCCCCCTTCTCCCCACTTTGTCTTTGCTGAGGAAGGAGGGAAAGGGGGGGGGATTTTTTTTTTCTGAACCCTCAAACTGCTAACGCACTCATCTTTGAAAAAAAGCCACGTCATCCAGTAAGCCAGGGGCCTGATGGAAACTTCCAGGCATTTGCATTTGATGCAAACTCTGGAGACTTTAATTTAGGGAATAGAGTAGCAGCTGGAGACCCTTCCTCACCGTGTGCTTCTCCATGGGGAGTGGGAAGTGTCTAGGGAGCCACTGGGGATACTTGGTCCCTTGAGCCTGTCAACTAGCTTAGCTTTTGCCTGTATTAGAAAATCAAGACCGGGGGTGGTCTCTGGAGCTGGGGAAGGGGTGAAGACACCACGAAGCCCCCTCCCTACCACCTGCCCCCTAGCGGCTGAATCAGGCTAGGGGAGTTCTGAGTCTTCTCACCCTCAGGCCCACTTTTGGCTGCTCTTTGATAGCACTGCTCCCCCTCTGCCTCTCCTCTTCTACCCATAGCTACAGCCAGGTTTCCTTCCCTTGTCTTGCGTTTTTGCTCCTTCTGTCCTCTTCCCAAAACCTATGGTTGCTTTGAATCCCCGCCTTACTTGCCTTAGTCTAGAGGAAAAGGAAGGGATCCCACACTTGCTGCAATCTCTGGCCAAGACCCTCTTCTCCATTCCAGCAACTTCTCCCACTGGGAAGGGGGCCACCCCCCAAGGGGTGGGGGATCATGGGCATCTCTTAAAAGCTCTCCTCTTGCTTCAGCTCCTCTGCCTTGTGGCTCTTGGCCCAGATGCAACCTCTGCCCCTTTCCTTCCCTGTAGCCTGTTTACTCCATGATTTCCTGCAAAACGTCCCAGCCCCCACACTCTCCCATTCTTCTTCAGAGCCAGCAAAGTAACCTTGCCCATCTTTGACCTTTCAGGTGATCAAAAGTGCCCTGACACCCAGAGGTCTGCGTGAGGGGCGGCCACCAAAGGAAGGGGTCTCAGGCCACAGGAGCTGAAGAGTCTGGACAGATGAACTCTGGAGTCTCAGGTGAGTGCCAAGATACCTCAGCCCATGGCCCCTTGGCCTGGGCAGTGCCTATACACTCCCTGCTTGGTGATGAGACACAGAGAGGTCAGGGATCCAGTGCTTGGGGATGGTCCTAGATGGCTTAGCCTTTGGTGAAGAAAAGCATTCCTCACAGAGGTGGTTAAGGAAGGACCCAGTGCCCCATGAGACAGGCCCCTTTCCTGTTTTCTCCCCTCGCAGGACTTGCGCCTGGGTGCTTGGTAGCTCCCAGGTCCCCCGCACTGAGGGATGCAGGCTTTCCTCAGTGGGGCCCGCAGTTGCCTCTCTGCCCCCACAGCCTGAGTATGTCAGGCCTCTCAGGGGCTCAGGAGAAGGCTAGATTTGAAGGATCATTCGCAACTGAGCTTGGTGTCTCTGAGGAAGTCAAAACATTGTTCTGCCTCCCTGACTAAGGTTCATCATAGGAAAGATAAGAAAAGTTTTAGGTTATGGATTCTTTTTGAGGGGCAAGGCATTAAACGCTAAATACATTTGCTTTTCCTGCTAACTAGCAAAATCCTTTGCTACAAAGCTTTTGTTTAGCTACCTTTCTAAGCTTCCGAGTCATACTGTGATTCTTCTTGAGGAGTTCAGTTCGGAGCTCGGCAGAGAATTTTGAAAACTCAGGGCTGTTAGATTTGTAAGGTAGGGAGAAACTGAGCTACCTGACTAATCTTTGGCTGGTATGCGAGCAAAATGTAGGAAGCTGCCAGAGGTCTTACAAGGAAATTTGAGGCTCATGGCAGAACAGAAGCCTATTCCATGGAAGACCTTCAGATCATAATACAACAGACCTAATTGCTGTATTAATTAAATGACTGCTACATGGATTTTGTGAAATGTTTGCATCTGGAGACTGGAACTTTAATAATAGGTTAATTGACTGATACCCCCTGTAATCCCACCATGTAAAATGAGGGCAAGGTCTTCAAATCATTGGCTGAACCTAACTTCTTTTAAACTCACCTTTGGAATATGAGGGTCTGAAGTTTGCCCATCTGCCTCGGAGCAATAAGGCCGTTGTTCATTCCAAAAGGTTAACATCTAACCCCACCCCCCCGCCCTATCCCCTCTTTAATTGATATTCAATTGCCCTGTAAAGAAATCTAAGAAAGTAATAATATAGGGGGTGGGGTTTTCTTGCCTGAAGGATAACCTCGTCTAAGCACATTTGAAAAACCTGTCAGTGGGTTAATCCTCAAACTTAGATATAATACATAGCATGCAAAAGCTGGAAAGAAGCTATAGATATACAGACCTATACCATTCTTTTATAAATCAAGAAACAGAGGTTCAGAGAGGTTAAGTGATTTTACCGAAGTCACACAGCTGGGGCTCTAACTCTGGACTCTTCTTTTTTCACTAAGTAATTCTTATCACTAGCAGACAATACAGGTAATCCACAAACACAAATCATAACAGATTCCCTTTCAAAATGACTTGCGTTTTGGATGCCAGGGTTCAAAGAAGCATTGACCTAAAGTTTCTTTTGCTAGCAGTTAGCATTCTGGGGACGTCAGTAGGTTAGGCACGGCGCTCTCTCTCACCTCTGACATGGCTTAGACCTCAGAGCCTCCGTGTTGGCCTCGATCTGCTTAGGAAGTCATCAGCACAAGAAATTTGCTGTGTCACAGAATCCGAGCGCTGGTCTCTTTCACAGTCTCTCCTAGCATGAAGCAGTTCCATGAGGCCCAGGCCTCTCTCCCTTATTTCTTTCATCTGGGGGAGTAGTTTGAATCTCAAACTACCTTGCCTTCTAAGCTTGACTATGATCTGTTAGGAGGGTAGTAAGCCCTGATTGAATTCTCCCAGGATCTTTTAATTACTTTACAAACAAGGAAGGCCCTCCCAAGGAGCTTCCAAACCAAGCTGGGATCCATTTGATCCTGTCTCTCAGACCTGCTCCTAGGACAGCGGCTTGGCCTGGTAGGTTTTAAGCTTCAGATTTACTGCTAACCCCTCGCTCTAACGTCCCTGTTTCAGCTTTACATCCATCCATCAATGGTAGCCACTTTGATGCCATTATTAATCAGGTCCTCAGCACATAGGAATCTTAGCCATGCTGTGCTGCTAACACCAGTGAATTATCCTGATGGTCTTTTTTCACAGACTCTCCCCAGTGTTTGCTCCCCATCCCCACTTCCACTTCTAGATGTGCGTTTACCGGCAGCTTCTAACTAGGAAGTAAGATGTATTTCTCTGCTTCATGTATGGCACAGCAGGTTAAGGACCTGGCATTGTTATGGCAGCTGCTCAGGTAGTCGCTGTGGTGCGATCCCTGGCTGGAACTTCCACATGCCTGCGGGCGAAGCCAAAAAAAAAAAAAAAAAAAAAAAAATCAAACAACAAAACAAAACAGCCTGGGAGGAAGGAAGATGAAATGGAGTGAAAGATTCAATTAGGTTAAAATGCAAAACAATGGGGAGTTCCCGTCGTGGGGCAGTGGAAATGAATCCGACTAGGAACCATGAGGTTGTGGGTTCGATCCTTGGCTTCACTCAGTGGGTTAAGGATCTGGCGTTACCGTGTGCTGTGGTGTAGGTCACAGACATGGCTGGGATCCCGAGTTGCTGTGGCTGTGGCATAGGCCGGCAGCTGCAGCTCTGATTAGACCACTAGCCTGGAAACCTCCATATGCCTCAGGTACGGCCCTAAAAAGACAAAAAAGGGAGGCAAAACGATGAGATTGACAAATGGTGGAAATCATTAACAGAGCTAGCTCTATCTGGTCTTGACTACTTGGGTTCATGACCCTGAAGGAGTAATTTTATCCTTCCTAGGCTTCTACTTCTCCATCTGTAAAATTAAGTGCTTTAGAATTCAGAGCCTTTTTAGCCATTCATTTATTCAACCAATGTTGAATGTTTATTGAGTCCTTACTATGTATCAGGCCTTATTATAGGCATTAGAGATGTAAGTAACTTATTCTCCTTTTGATAACCTAATGAAGTTATGGACCTTCTTCTCAGAAAAACAAAACAAGAAAGGGACATAGGAAAAAAAAAAAGAAAAAAGAAAAACACAGATATCTTACATACAATTTCAGAAGATCATGACCTCCCTAGGCTCCATGGGCCCCAAATTAAACATTTTTCATCGAGTTAGTCCCAAAGTCCTCTGTTGTACGGTATTAAGGTTTGCAGTTTAGGCTGTATCATCAAATCTTGATTTGTAGCTGTCTTGTTGTTGTTGTTTTTTTTTTCCTCTGGTAGCACTCTGTTGCATTTTTAATCATGATTCTTGGTCCCCCTTTTTGGTAGCACAAATATTTGGAACTTAATACTGCAAAAGGCTGGAATAAGTGCTGAACAGAAAATTAGTACCTAAAAGGCAGAGCAGGCATGGAGCTGAGGGATAGAAATAGACGAGAAGTTTTAATGACCAAACCTAGCCCAGTCATGCAGAGTTTCGAAGTGACAATCCATCTTATGGGCTAAATGTTCTTGGCAAAGTCTGGTGCTTTGGCAAAGGGAACAGAGGTCGGTGCTGGAGCTGGACAGTACAGTGTCTTGACATCAGTGCTTATAGCAAAGATGGATTTTCCCTGGTACTTCTGACCACCCAGGAAAATCAGAGCTAGACAGGACAGGGATTCCTTGAAAAGGAAAGGAACAGTCTATTTGTTGGATTATTGGGTTGGTAGACTGACCCCACTGGGTTGGCCCTGTTGCATTGCTAGATTGTTTATGCATAGCGCAGCCAGGGGCTTTATGGCAGGCACTTCTGCTGAGGTCTTTCACAAAGGAGAAATTGAGTCTTCAGGATTCAAAGTGGACATGGAGTGGTCAGTATGCAGATGTTTTGCCCTCATTCCAAGTCTTCCAAAGCCTCTTTCTTCCCTGCCCTTAGCACCCTCAAAATTCCTTCTTGCAGCGAGGAAGGCCTGATCTCTTTCCTTCAGGGTAAACGGTGTTTACAGACTTTAGCGCTAATCAGCTTCTGATGCAAACTTTACTTTCAGGGAGCTATAGATGCTCTTATTCAACACTCCCAGGGTGAACAGCTAGTGGATGTCACTGCTGGGAGATGGCCTTGTAAGTGGAAGTTCTGGATTAGGATCTGAATTTGTAAAGACTTTGTGGTAGATTGTGGGAGGATCTGGTGAAGTGTGTGAATTTCTATTTAAGCAAGAAAGCAACAGATTGCTGATGCTGAGGGTAAAAGATAGATCCATTTAAATGCACACCAGTCCTTTTTGTCTTCTCAATTTCCTTTTCTGTAAAATGGGGATGACAATAGCAACCATGAGGTTCTGGTGAGGATTAAATGAGATTATACACGTAGAGAGTTTCACATCTAGTCAGTGCTCAATAAATGTTACTTGTTGTTGCTATTTTTTCCTGCGTGACACATATAGCAATGGCATACAAGCCTTAGATCATAGAATCAGCAGTCATAGGACCAGAGCTATTCCCTAGCAGGAGATAAAAGATAATCTTTTCTGAAAGCATCTGTCCATTTGCTCCATAGCCTGCCAGTGCCCAGGATTACCCGGCTGGGAGCAAATCAGAAGGGCTGATGGGAAAATCTTTTTCTCTACTTGATGCATCCCTCCACAAAGATTATCTCTCTGTAGTTTCATTCCCCTTTAATTCCTTGCTTTCAAGTTCTTTTAAAAATCTATTGAATTTAATCACAATTGTTTTTGCAAATCATTCCCTTTTTACTTTTTTAAAAAACTTTTTGATCAGCGAGAAAAAATGATTCCCCTAGAATACCTACCATTCACCATTTACTTTCAGCTTATATACAGTCCTAAATTTTCAGAGCTTAAGGTGAATCCCACTAAGGAAAGAGTAAAGGAACAATAAAAGGGCAAGAATAGATAACACTATTTGCTCTTATAAATGATGTGTTCTCTTTCCTTTTCATAAATACTTTGTTCTTTCCTCCCTCCAGCTTCACTTTTCTCTGTCTTATAAATCTTTTTTTGTCTCCTCTACCCCCAAAAAAAAACTTTTTTTTTTTTTTTTCTCTCTTCCCTTTGATTCACTTAACTTGTCTATCAGGCATTTCCTTTAAGTCTTGGCTGCAAACTACAGGGTAATTATAGGAAGAATTTGATGTGGTCTCTGCATTTTCTGGGTAACACTAGAAAAAATGGGCCAGGGCTACTGTTTATACCCCTGAACCTATAGAGCACATCTGAAGCCATTCCAAAAGACGTTTGGTTTTGGTTACTTTTTATGTATTTTATTTAATGTGCATAGAAAGAGGTGCCGTCTCTAGAGACCTTTGCACATTTTTACCCAGAACCCACCCATTGACCCTATGCAGTGATTTCTCTTTCTTTTTAAAAAATCGTAATAAAAACCTCAGAGGCATGTCAAATGCACTCTGCATAGTGGTCTGCTGTCTCCTCTTTCAACCTTTTAAGGGGAGAGTAAAAGCAGCATAATCCGAGGAAGCAGTACAACCTATTCATTCAGAGTCATGGGCTATGAAGCCAGTGAGACCTAGGTTTACTTGCCAGTTCTGCTCTTTTCAGCTGCATGCCTTTGAGCAAGTCGTACTTCTGAGTCAGTTTCCTCATTCATAAAATGGGGCTACTCCAGTGCCTATGTCATAAAGTTATTAGGAAGATGAAATGAGATGTCAGTGAACCCACAATTTGGTACTTTCGGTATGTAGTACATACTCAATCAATATGAACTGTTAGTGTTAAGATAGGTCCCTGTGGACCCAGGGTCTAGACAGAGTCCTGGCCTGGTTGAAATAGGAACAAGGAAGCAGGTAAAGTCACTAGGAGTTGTGAGGTGGGAGATGAGTCTAAAGTCAAGGAGTGTTGGGATCATACTGAGATTTTCCAGGTGTTATGAATTGGGCTGAGAAGGGGTCTGGAACTGAACAAATAGTGATAGCCTCTCACGGGAACTGCCATTCAGACTGCAATAATTTATACCACATTGACACTTTAATATCTAACAGGCAAATTAATTAGATTAACCCTGTAAGAAGTCATGTTCCCCAGGGTCAACCCCTCTTTAAGGCCCAAATATTACGTTAGTAAAAAAAAAAAAAATCAACTAAAGAAATAGTTTCACTCTTTATATCAAAGTGGAATTAGTGATTTTTTTTTTAAATTAAGGGGTCTCCTTCACCCTTTGAATTTGTGGCAAGAATACTGGGTCAGGGATAAGAAAAAGAGCAGAAAACCTACTTGCCAGAGATAGGGAGTTCTATGAACCAAAAGGAAATTTTCCGAGAAGTCCTGTAATTCTCAACTGATTAGGGGGCGGTAAGTAAACTGGCAGCCTATAAACTGATTTTGAAAAAAAGGAAGGGTGAATTAGCTATAGCCCTGCAAATTTTATACTTTAGACTTCCACTACCTCTGAACCTCCACACTACATTGAATGAAATGACATTTAAATAAAAGAGGAAAACATTTCCCTCTTAGTGAATTTCCTTATGCCTTTCTTTTTTAATTTTAAAATATATGTAGGTAATGGAGCACAGAAGCAGTCATTTATAGTAAAATTTTAAAAAGAAAAAAACAATTTATTACTAGCTTCCTGAATTAAAATTTGCTCACTAAAATGTTAGAAAGTTAAAATTAAAATATTAAGAGAATACTTTAATCTGTAACACTAATTTTGTGTTTTCATGTATTTGCAAGCTCTCAAGACCCCTCCAGTTTATAGCTATTTCCCTCTCAAACTTACCATTCAGGAAGTTTGTCCAGAAAAAAACCTGCTTCAGGTATTTTACACAAGGAATATTTACATTTAAATATGAAGCAGTCGTGAAAACAATTGTTATCTCTTCAAACAACAAATGATATTTTAAAAATACAAATACAGGCTTACTTTTTGGAGGATTAGCTGTTAGCTTTTGGATTTTTTTTTTTTAAATCATGCTTTTTATTCTGAGAGAAAGAAAAATGTTTTTTAAAAGAAGGTAAACATTCAAAAAATAAAATAAATTTTTTTTTCATTTTATGATTGAAAATTTTGTCAGTGAGCTACCTCTCCGCTAATCTAAGATTTTTAACATGAAATTTTGTTTCTTTTTTATTTTGTTTTCTGTATCATCAATTTGTATAACACTAAAGACAGTTTATCCCAGTAAAGCCCATCATTTAACTAAAGCTCAAATATCTAAGAAGATATATTATTTACGGTTACAAAACATTATTTTTTCATATGACACAAAGGAAATATAGCTTTTCACAGAGATATGTGTGATATGCATTAATATGCTTATTTGGGGGAGGTGTGCCACTTTCTCCTTTTATTCATAAATTAATTCCTTAATTTAAAAATAAGATCTCTTTTAAAAAAAACTTATTTTATATATATACTGTATATATATTAATTCCAATCTCCTAGTTTATCTCCCCCCTCAGCTATCCCTCATAAATTTGTTTTTTATGTCTGTGAGTCTATTTCTGTTTTGTAAATAAGTTCATCTATATCATTTTTTTTTAGATTCCGCATATAACTGATATATGGTATTTATCTTTCTCCGTCTGACTTAACTTCACTTAATTTGATAATCTCTAGGTCCATCCACGTTGCTGCAAATGGCATTATTTCATTTTTTTTAGTTAACACTTTTTAAGTTAGAAATTTTTAAGTGAGAATTTTTAATTTTTAATTTTTAAGTTAGAATTTTCAGTGAAAATATTTTGCCAGATATAATTTTAAACAAAGCACATTTTTTTTAAATTAACGTAAATTTTAAGAGTTTACGTTTTAGCACTAGACTGAGTCCATCTCTATTTTTCCTCTCTGTATATGCTTACAGATTATAAAATTTATAGATTTTAATATAACACATCAAAATAGGTTTTTTTATTTAAAATATTAATACTTATAAAAGGATTAAACATGGTGCTAAATAGGAACTATTTATTGCTTTGTTTTTTGGGCAAAAATTTTTTTGTTGTGTTTTCTTTTTTAATGTAGTGGGGCCTTCTCGTAAGTTAACATAGTAGATTCTGACAGATGCTTGAGGAGTCATATTATAGAATTAAATGAAGTTTATGGAAATTTCACAAAAGCATTACAATTTAAAAATCATCTATCCCCCCCAAAATATAAAACCCTAGGTCACAGAATTACTCCAAATTAAATTTTTTTCCAAAAACTTCACAAATCTTTCATTGTTTCTCATGATTACCAGCCTGTTGCATTTAAATGTACTAAGTCTGCCTGGAAAAGTGAAGCTGAGATATGAGGTGATTAAAATGATGAAATTCTTCAAGCAATCGCTCACCTCCTCTCACTGCCATTTTCCTGGACAGTCAGGCACAACCCCGGGGACAATTTTTCCATATACACAAGTCTTTTTCTTTTGTCTTTTTTTTCCTGCTGCCTGTTAATATGCACCCTTACAGGGGAAAATATGACTTATAGAGCTACCTCTTTTTTTTTTTTTTTCATGGAGATTTTATGATAGGAAGAAAAGTTGATGCCTGTTAATTATTCTCTCATTTCAATGGGGTCAGCATTATATTTTTGATGTCATGCACTCTTGGAGGCTACAATACATTTTCTCAAAGTAAGTGAGGGAGGCTCTGATCTTAAAAGATCCTCAAAGAATGAGGGTCACTAGGGAGTGACTCGTGGAGGAGAGAGTAAAGAGAGATACAGGGACCTTATCCCAACATCTTATAGCTCGTGATGTCATCAAAACACTGACTTTGTATGCTTGACATCTGTCCATATTGTTTGTTACTTTAATTATGGCGTTTTTGTTTATACACCTGCGTGCATATACACGCACACGTATGTGCTACCACAAGCAGAGATGCTAGCCCCTCTTTCTTTCCTAGAAGGTGGAATGTAACCACTTGCATCTGAAGTTACTCTAATGTTAAAACATAGTCTCATGCTGGCTTAGGCTAACTGTATACTAGATGACATGAATTCCTCTAAATTTCATTTAAAATTAAAGAGGAGTCTCCACATAAATGAACTAAATGTAGACATTATTTTTGACATAGGATAGTCTTTTCATCAAAAGTAGGTTACCCTTAACTTTGAATTAGACCTTAGAACCTTTTGGCCTAAAAAACACAAAACACACACACACACACAAAATGAAACAAAACTATGTCTGACAATGCTAAATAAAAACATCTTTATATAAATAAAAATTTAATCTCCAAGCTTGACTCTGAGAAATTCCACTAATGATGTAGAAAAGACACTATCCAGCATGGTTTAGCATCAGTATCACATACCCCTAAAAATTAGAATTGTTAAATTTCTAAATCCTGTGACAAGAAAAGGAACAGTGGTTTTATTTTCTCTTTGTAAACTATCTTGAGATCCTTAGAAGGAAAGCAATAAATAATATAATTATAACCTTCAGTGTTGCTGTAACTACCATTATTTACTGATGATCTTCTTATTAAAAATATTGCTAGTGAGCAAAAAAGGAAATAATATGTATAACAGGATAATTAAAGAAAGAAAAAGTAAAACATAAAAAGAAAAGGGAAAGAAAAAATCCTGACCATAGGAAATTAAATTTAGAGGACTATTTGAGGTAGATTTAAACCCCTAGTATAAATATCAAAAGAAATTCTCTGCCCCTCTCTACTTGCAGGAACACACATACAGAAACCTAAGATTTATACAAAAGAAGTATTTTTTAAATTGACAAGTCAGGCTTATTTAAAACGTCACTGCTGTTAAATTTGCCATCATATTTTAGTAAACATAGAACTCAGTATTTTCTGAAAGAGATTTTTTTTTTTTCCCCAAACTAGAAATAGGATTGAAAAGAGAAAAGGTCAATTCATCATTTACCCTGATAATTGGATTAAGGGTTTTCTGAGTCATAAAGATCGTTAACTTTTTAAAATCTTAATTACTTAATTGCACAATCCTTAAAAAAGTAGTAATTACTTTTAAATATCCTGAATTAAAAAACGCAACTTTAGGGAAGGATTTTTTTTTTTTTCAGGAACAAGAAATGCTAGCAAATTCTGTAAAAATAAAAAAGCTAAATCTATTTTATTAATATATTGAAAATACAGATTTGGAGGGAAATGTTCTTTGGGGGGAATCCTCAGTATAAAAAAATACATATTTGATTTTAGGAAAGGCATTCAGGGCAGTGAGAAAAAATACTTTTGAAAAGATATGTATTAAAATATATGAGGACATTTTCTTAAAAATATTCTCTTGAAATTTTGGCTGAAAATTTTATTCACTGATTTGGGTTTCTTTCTTTTAAATTTTTAAACATTATGTTGATTTAACAACATCGATCTGAAATTGTGCCCCTCCGTGTAGACTGGCTTAGTATGACCTCCTAAGAGCTAATGAACTGACTGAAATGGTCTCTGTTTCAGAAGAACCCTTCTGCTCCCATGTTTGCATTAAAAATATGCTTTACCCTGTGAAGTACACCAGTCACTGTGCCCTGTTTCTTTTGAATATTTTCTTCTCTTCCAAATTTTACATCATGTGATCCTCTGAAAACTACCCAATCAAAAAAAAATTTTGTCTTCTTTTTTTCCTCTGTTTTCTTAAGTTGTTTTTTTTTTTTTTTCCCCCTTGCTGAGCAAATAACTTTTACTTACAGCAAACTAATCGTTCTTATGTAGTCAGAGCATTTTTACTGGGGCCACCGTGAGACCCATTATTATGCGCCCTTGGCTAAAATAGTCCTGGTGAAATATCAGAATTGCACAAAGTAAACATTTGACGGAAACAAAGATGTGAGTCTGACCTTGACCCTAGCAGCCCCCAAGCCCTTGTTTATTCTTGGTTTTCTCTGACAGTAGAGGGGAAATTCCCTGTATCCTTGGGGAGGCAGAGAGCTGTGGTGGGCCCCCACCAAAATCAAGCTGGAGGTTCCCAGGCTCCTGTTGCTATGTGTATATGCCCATGCTTGGTATATAAGCTGTGTCTTTTCACCCAAACATGTCCAAGGGGAGATTTAGTCCCATCGAATTGATGGTTTTGAAAAGAGCTGAGTCTAGATCAACTGGTTATTAAGCAGTGAGTGATATGCTTTCATTGACTATCTGACTAAAATCAATTGTTACACTCTCCCTCTCTCCTTGTAGAAGTTGATGCAATACTGTTGATTTATTCATTCATTCAAAAGAAGATCCTTCTGGATGATTAGTCATATGCTAGTTGTAGATGAAGAGAACTTACTTGTTAATGTTGATCATTGAATTCGATAAGTCTGTGGATTTTTTTAGGCCTTTCTCCATTGTAAGATGAACGGATTTAAAATTAACCTTCATTAGTTTCTTATTAACGACAAAAAAAAAAAAAAAATGGTAACCCCTAGTGGGGAGTAACTAAACAATGTTTTTCATGTTTAGGTATTCACTTGAATAAATTTTAAAATGTTTTAAAAATAGACTTTCATGGATTGACAGCTTGCCACCTCTCCCCTCAGTGCACAGACACAAAATAGTCTCAGAACACACACACACACACAGAAATCTATTGTCGTGGTTACATATGTCCCATATTTTGGTGTTTGCAGGTTGGCCTGAAGAATTAGCCAATTCCCAAGTCATTTTGTCTCTGCTGATTCAACACAGAATCTTAGGATTTTATGGAACTGATAGAGACCCTGAGGTCATCTAGCCCAAACCCCCCATTTTACATAAGGGAAAAACTGAGGCGCCCAAACCCCCCATAAGGGAAAAACTGAGGCACAGTGAAGGCCTGTCTTGCCCAGAGTTCACAGAGAATTAGTGACTGGTCTAGGCTTAGAACCATCTAGCCTGTTGAGGTCTGGCTCTGAGCAGAACAGGAGATGTGATGCTGAGTTCCTGGGTGGGGCAAAGAAAAACAAGCAGAGAAAAAGATGGTGTTGTTTCTCTGGCTATTTTTCTAAGATTAGAATTATCAAAGACAACGTATTTATCACCCCTTCTCTATGCCATGCAACTGAGTTAATCAGTCTCTTTCTCTCATTTTTTTTCATTAAGTCCCCGAAAGGAGATATATTTTAGGGACCTCCCCTCTGAAGCTCAGAAGTCAAACAGTTCCCCTTGTCTTCATACAACGACCATTTAAGAACACCTGAAATGTGTGAGCATATTAGTGCATATTAGCCATGAAAGGATAAATTAGATGATGTCTGTGAAAGCACTTGGGATCCAAAGTAGATGTTCAATAAATGTTCACTCACTTACTACCAACGAGGACAGATTTCAATCAAGACAGATTTTAACAGTAAGTAATAGAAGGCAAAATGAATTAACTCTAACTAGAAGTCAATACAAATTGCTGCAGCCCTAAAAGGAAGGAAGCATAATTCCGACGGGAGGGCAGGGGTAGGGAACACATGTGCTGTGCCTTGTAAGTTGAGTAGGATTTTGATAACAAGATAGCGAAGAAAGGCATTCCTGGCTGTGGAACTTCACGACAGAGGTTGGGGGGTGGGGGAGTGCATGGTACATTCTGGAAATGTCGTGTGATATGTTGTGATGGGAGCGTTGGCTGATTGGGATGATGGGATGGAAAAGGAAACTACAAAGGCAGTCAGGGGCCAGGTTGTGGAGGAAGCCGAGTGCTGAGCGAAGGACTTCGTACTAAATTTCAAAGGCATTACAGAGCCTCTACAGGCTTTAGACCAGGCAGTTGATCTCTGATGATAATAGTAGAGAGTGGTTTCGAAGAGCAAGAAAATGGAAACAGGTGGCTCAACTTGGTTCTGGTCATTAAGAAAGACCTGCTCCTTTTGTATTGCTTCAGGAGAAGTCAAGCTATTATGACGATACTTAATATAAAGTCGAACAGGGTGACACGGTTCAGCTGATCTCAGAGTCCAGTGATCTGAGGAACTCTGTGGGTCTTAGTTATCTTCCTTGTGGAATTCAGGGGACCTGGGACCAGTCAGCACCCTTCAAGAAGCAGCCAAGTTATCGGGCATCCTGTTGTGTATGCTATGAAGTGTCCCTCCTAGGGTGAAGAAAGCTCATGGTGTGGGTGAAAGGGTGGCCTCTGAACACCCAATGTCTTTGCCCAGAGTTACATTATGTGTCTTATGTCTCTGGTCTCTTGGGTCACTTATGCACCTTTTGAACTGCATCCCCAGGTAAAAATAGTACCTCCTCCCCCAGGTAAGGGAGCCCAACCTGGGTCAGGTGTCTAAGCACCATCTTGCTCCAGGGGTACTGGATGTAGGCCTCTCTGATAAAGGCTGTTTTCTCACTATGATTTTGAACCTCTGATCAGTTTCCTTGTTCCCCAAAACTCGATCAACTCAAGAAGTTGATCGTCTTCCCTTGCACCTCCACTCCTGTTCATGCCAGTTCACTGCCAATAGGAAAGGGTCTTTCTATGGGACTTTTACTTCATTCTGCAGCACTTCTTCCTTCTTGCTCTGTTTCCTCGCCCTCCATGCCTGCCTCATGTCCCTTTCTGCTCCTAAGGGCTCATACTGCTGTTTAAGCCCTTTCCTTCTCTTAGTCCTCTTGGCTTCAGCTGCTCCTCCTTTTGAATCTTTTCTCTTGTATGGATCCCAGGTCTCTGCTCTGATGTCCCTGTACTGTGCCTTCTGTGTCATAGTGACAGATCAGGCAAGGGAAATCCTTTTTGTGGGTGCAAATAAGACTCAATCAGACCTCAGGATGCTCTAGATCACCAGGCGAGCAGGCCATATATGTGTGAAAGTGGCACTGCCCAGCAGTGTACTATCTAGTGAAGCAAATATACTTGAGGGCCTAGACCCTAAACTGGGTGTTTAAAGATCTGGGCCTGATTTCTTACGTCACTTTGAACAATATCGGGGTTTAGGAATTAAGCGGAATCTTTTTGATAGTAAATAGCCCATATAATCTCATTTTATTTAACTTTTTGTGGGCTTCCCAGCTAGCTCACAACATAACTACTCATTTAACTTTTTGTTAAGCTTCCTTTTTGATCCCTTTTTGCACTGTTTAAATTCCTAATAAGAAATCAGAATACTGGAATGGAATGAACATTGGCTCAGATCACAACAGCCTATGTGTCCCTTAGTACTTAATCTTTCTGGTTTTGTTTTGTTACATTTCATACCAGTGACTCATTTATATTGTAACTGAAAATTTGTACCTCTCAATTTCCCTCACCTATTTCTCTCACCCCCCCCCCACGCTCCTCCTCTCTGGCAACCACCTATTTGTTTTCTGTATCTATGGCTCTGTTTCTGTTTTGTTAAGTTTGTTCATTTGTTTTTTAGTTTCCGCATATAAGTGAAATCATACTTTTTTTGGTCTTCCTCTGTCTGATTTATTTCACTAAAAATAATACCGTCCAAGTCCATCCATGTTGTCACGAAAAGCAAGATTCCATTTTTAAGGCTGAGTAATATTCCCTTGCACAAAAGGCAATGTTTCATTTTTGAAGGCTGAGTAATATACCACATCTTCTTTATCCATTCATCTATTGATAGACACTTAGGTTGCTTTCATATCTCAGCTATTGTGAATAATGCTGCTATGAACATGGGGGGGTGAATATATCTTTTTGAATTAATGTTTCTGTTTGCTTTGAAAAAAAAAATGCCCAGAAGTGTGATTGCTAGATCATATGGTGGTGCTATTTTTAATTTTTTGAGGAACTGCCATACTGTCTTCCATAGTGGCTGTATACATGCTTGTTTTCTTTTTTTTTTTTTTACCATATAAAAGAGGAAGAGATTTTAAAAGGCCTATCTAGTCCCCCAAATCCATTATTATAACTTTATTTCTCTCTTCAAATAAAAATCACTTTGTTTTTGCTTTTAAAGACAGTTTATACTTTTGAAAACTGTTTGTGATTTTAAAGATTTTTTAGGTACACACAAACAGAATGATGAGGAGTTCTCATTGTGGCTCAGAGGTTAAGAACCCACTGTAGTTGTAGCCTCCATGAAGCTGTGGGTTTGATCCCTGGCCCCCTTCAGTGGGTTAAGGATCTGGTGTTGCTATGGCTATAATGTAGGTCCTCAGCTGCAGCTCTGATTTGACCCCTAGCCCAGGAACTTCCATATGCCACAGGTACAGCCATAAAAAGAAAAAAACAAAAAACAGGATGATGGATGGATGAATGCATGAGTTTTGTGAGCCACAGGGGAAGTCCAAATGAATGAATGAATGGATGGTGATAGATGCTCAATATATTATTGCTCTAATGCAAAATGAGATCATACTGCTACTTTGAAATAGAATGATTGCATTTAATTTTACTTATAGAAGAAAAAGAAATTGAAAGAATCGCTAAACTTCAAGTAAACATTTCTTATCACAAAAAAAAATCGCTTCTTAAAATATCTCTTGTAATTTTAAGATGATATCATGAAGTACCTTAAGAAGTTATAGCCCTTATTTTTTCAGTCTGAATGATTCTGTTCTAGGCAGTATTGATTTATTTCCCACATGTATGCACTCTTCTTCTTCCTCCTACCTCTGTCTTCCTCGTTTTGATTTTTACTGTTATATCACATTATTTTGTTATTGTTTTTGGTTATGTTATTATTTGTGCATTGTTATGTTTTGTATCTTTTCTATAGCTATCATTCATAGCTGTTGTATAGTATGTGTTCTTTTATTATATTCTTTTACCACAGCTTCTCCATCCTTGAGTTCTTTATTTGGATTCATTTTATAATTCACTGAAGTTCATTATAAACATTTTTTTCTTCCAAAACAATTTACTGGTACTGCTTTATTGAGTTCTTTTATATACGTTGCCTTTATATTTGAATAGGCATACTGTTCTTGGATCACATTTTATTTCTAAAGAAATATGAAATATTAGAAATAACTATGTCAGTTATTTGTCAGGATATCAGTATGATTATTTCTCATTTTAGGTAATTTGAATTTTTTGACTAAATGTGTGAAGAGTTTTTTCTTTATCCTTGATGTTATATTTTGGCCTCGTGAGTTTTACATTCCATATTTCTGGAACCCAGGGGGTACTTTTCAGGAGCCAGATTCAGTTCTACTTGGCTTAATATTATTAATTGTAAGACCTTAGCAAGTTGTTTAATCTCTTTATGCCTCAGCTTTCTTATCTATAAATGTAAATAATTAGGTCCTCCTCATAGAACTGCAGGACAATTTGAATTAATGTATGTAAGGTGCATAGGATAATGTCTGGCACATAATCATCTCTATTTTAAAAGTAACATTTTTTTTAGTGAGATTTTCTTATGTTAGGTCTTTTAATACTTTTTCCCACTTTATTTGTTGAGTTTGCTGCTTTAAAGATACCAATTATTATTATTTTTATTATTATTAATCTTTACCCCCCATGTTTATTGGCTTCTCCCTGACTTGCTTTAATTTGTCTTTTCCACATACATTTACTTTGATTATTTCAACCTTAATTCTATAACTGTGATTTATTTTCAGCTCTGTCTATTCCATCCCTTTGGTATTTTCATCTATCTGTATTTTTTTAATGATATTGTTTTAGCATTCATTTGTGCCCTTTGATCTGCTGTTTTCTTTTTACATCTCATTCTGGTTTTCTCTTAACTTTTCAAAAACAGCTTTATTGAGGTATAATTGACCTAAAATGAACCACACATGTTATATTATAGTTGATTTACAATGTTCTGTCAATTTCTGCTGTACAGCAAAGTGGCCCAGTTATATATATATATATATATATATATATATATATATATATATATTTCTTCACATTAGCCTCCATCATGCTCCATCACAAATGATCAGATATAGTTCCCTGGGCTATGCAGCAGAAGCTCATGTCTTAACCATTCCAAATGCAATAATTTGCATCAAACCATGCATATTTTAAGTGTGTGATTTGAGAAGGCAGAGATTTTATATATATGTATGTGTGTGTATATATAACCATCAACATTGTCAGGATAATGAACATATCTAAAGTTTCTTTGTGTGCCTTTGTAATCATCCTCTCCTGCTCAGACCATTCTCTGGATAACCACTGATCTATTTCCTGTCATTATACGTTAGTTTGTCTGACCTAGAGTCCTATATAAATGGAAACATATGATATACTCTGTCTTCTTTCATTCAATATTGCTTTGATAGTCTTCAATAGTATAACAGGTATAAATTATTTGTTAGCTTTTTCCTTAGTAAGCAGTACTACATTATATGAATCTGCTACACTTTGTCTATTCCTATGTAGACGATGTTTAGTTTCTTTCCAGTTTTTGGCTATAACAAAGAAAACCTTTCTGAACATACTGGAGAAGTATTTATATGCATATCTCTGTGGGTTTTCATTTCTCTTGAGTAAATAGCTAGGACAGGAGTGACTGGATCACATGGTAGGTGTAATAGTTCATTTTTTAAAAAGAAATTGCCATTTTTCCAAAGTAGTCTACTACTATACATTCCTCTATCATTCTGGTGTCTTCGTTTTTTTATTTTCTTTCTTTCTTTCTTTCTTTCTTTCTTTCTTTCTTTCTTTCTTTCTTTCTTTCTTTTTTTTTTTTGGCCACCTGTGGCGGCATATGAGTTCCCAGGCCAGGGATCAGATCTGGATCATATTTGTGACCTATGCCACAGATATGGCAAAGCCAGATCCTTTAACTCACTGTGCTGGGCTGGGGATTGAACCTGCATCGTGGTGCTGCAGAGATGCCACTGATCCTGTTACAGCACTGGGGGAGCTCCTCATTCTGCTGCTTTTGGTCATCTTTATTTTATTGGGGTATAGTTGATTTGCAGTATTGTATTAGCTTTAGGTTTACAGCTAAGTGAATCAATTATACATATACATATATCAGTTCTTTTTTCCCATGTAGATTATTACAGGCCATTAAGTAGAACCCCCTGTGCTAGTAGGTCCCTGTTAGTTATCTACCCGGTATATGGTAGTGTGCATATACCAATCTCACCCTCCCAATTTATCCCTCCCTCCTCAGTTTCCCCTTTGATAACCCTAAGTTTGACCTCAAAATCTTTGAGTCTATTTCTATCCTACAAACAAGTTCTTTTGTGTCATTTTTAATTAGATTCCACATATAAGTGATATCATATGATATTTGTCTTTCTCTACCTGGCTTACTTCACTTAATATGATAATCTCTACTTCCATCTATTTTGCTGAAAATGGCATTATTTCATTCCTTTTTATGGCTGAGTAGTATTCCATTGTAGATCTGTACCACATTTTCTTTATCCATGTCTCTGTTGATGGACATTTAGGTTTCCTCCGTGTCTTGGCTATTGTGAATATGGATCCTATGAACATTGGGAACACATGTATCTTTCCGAACTATGCCTTTCTCCAGATATATGCCCAGGAGAGGCATTGCTGGGTTATATGGTAGTTCTATATTTAGGTTTTTGAGGGACCTCCATACTGTTCTCCATAGTGGTTGTACCAATTTACATTCCCACCAAATGTGTAGGAGGGTTCCTTTGATCATCTTTGAACTCGTGTTCTTATTCAGTTATTCTTTAGTTAAATGCACATGTGAGAAATTTTTCTTTTCTTACTTGAGTTATATTTTCTAGGTTGATTATTTGCATGCCGTATGGTATGTGTGTCTCTGTGTGTGTCTTGTATAGACTTGTCTTGTTGCCATTCCATTTCCTTTTTATCTTGGTCATGCTTTGGGAGTTCTATCTATATTATATTTTCTCTTTACTTTTACAGTGTTAGTGATATCTTGACTCTCATCTCACAGTATCATTTATTTTTTCCTTAAGGTCTACACTTTAAGAGCTATTCAGTTCTGTTTTTTTTTTTTTTCCTATAGCCTGAGAGCAAGGGAACAGAGAGGACTCACCTAAGGCAGGCTTTGTTAAAAGATAGCTTGGGCTCTGCTGTCCCTTCAGAAGTTTTATTAGTTGTCCCAGACAAGTGTTCACACCACCTCGTTTGGGTGGAGGATAGGTCTCTTTTTGCTGGATAGGTAACTTCTGGCCTCTGAGCCATGCCACATTCAGAACATACCATGAAGTCTGCAGTTCTGCCAGAGGCAGCCTCCTTGTCCACTTCCTCTGTTTCTTTCAAGCAGCTTGTGGCTATTTCCATTACTTCCCAGTAAAGAAGGAAAACGCTAGGACAGCTTCAACCTTCTTCTTACCAGGTTTGGAATTTTAGGTGAGAATTCTCATGATTTCTGTGACTTATCACCAGAGATTTTGAGAAATCAGGATGTAGTTAATGGCCTTGCCATTCTGCTGCTCAGTTCCATCCCAGAATTGACTTCCTTTTCTAGCTGTCACTTTTTTTTAAATTGCCACACCCATAGCATATGTAAGTTCCAGGGATTGAATCCCAGCCACCACTGCAACCTACACACACCAGTGGCAACATTGGATCCTTTAACCCACTGCGCCAGTTAAGAATCGAACCCGTGCCTCTGCAGCAACCTGACACACTGAAGTCAGATTCTTAACCCATTGCAGCCACAGCTGGAACTCCTTAGCTGTCACTTTTTGAGGCTTGCTTCCTGTATTGGCTGTGCCCCTACACTTGTTAGTTGCTAGTAGCAAACGTTGTTGTTATTGCATTAGATACTGGGGAAGGCGTTTATGCGAGGCAGTTCTTTTCTCATAACTCAGGGTCTTTCTCTGGACCTCATTCATTTCCATCCGTCTTGCTTTTGTCTCTCTGGAATATTGAAGGATTGATGGTAAAGTTTAAAAAAACTTCTATGGAATTATATTTAGTTACAAAACAAATACATGTTCATTTAAACTAGTTAAATAATACAAAGATGTATAAATACAAAGTTCATAGTTCCTCCCAGCAAGTGCCCATTTCCATTTCTGTGAGATGACAGCTTGGGTGTGGGAGGTAATGTCTTTAGAACATGCCTTTAGAATCAAGGTACAGTGTGAATCTGCTTACCAATGATGTGCACACACAAATTTGGTCCTTTTGTAAAACTAGCTAATTTGGTGGGATATTCCCAGTGTGGTCTTGGGAGACAACATGGAGAAGGATAGAAACTCCATGACAGCAGGGATTTGGGCTTTCCTAACCTGACACACACTGCAAATCCTCCATGCCTATAGCAGCACCTGGCCCATTACAGCACCCAGTTCATTTTTATTCAATAAATAAGAGAGTGGATGCATAACAGTCCTCAGATGTTTTTGTTTAGAAAGGCATTTATGCCATTTGTCTCAGTCAACATAAGCTGCTATAACAAAATCCACAGACTGGGGTGGCTTAAGAAGCAAACATTTATTTCCCATAGTCCGGGAGGCTTAATGTCCAAAATCAAGGTTCTGATAGATTCAGTTCCTGGGGAGAGCTAGCTTCCTGGCTTGTGGACAACCCCCTTCCTCTGTGTGCTCCCATGGCCTTTCCTCAGCAGGTGCGCATGGAGAGAACAGGCTCTGGCTTTCTTCCTCTTCTTATGCCATCATGGAGCTCTACTCTCATGACCTCATCTAGACCTAATTACCTCTGAAAGGCCCTGCCTCCTAACACCATCACATCAGGGGTTAAGGCTACAATATATGAATTGTGGGGGAACACAAATATTCAGCCCATAATACCATTTGAGAGCAATAGGTAAGGACTGGAAAATATGGCTCTAGGCTATTTGAGTTAATATATGTCATATGGCTGTGTCATCTTTTTAGTATTTATTTTTTTAAATTAAAGTGTAGTTGGAGTTCCCGTGGTGGCTCAGTGGTTAATGAATCCGACTAGGAACCATGAGGTTGTGGGTTCGATCCCTGGCCTTGCTCAGTGGGTTAAGGATCCGGCGTTGCCGTGAGCTGTGGTGTAGGTCACAGACGCGGCTCGGATCCTGCGTTGCTGTGGCTCTGGCGTAGGCTGGTGGCTACAGCTCCAATTCCACCCCTAGCCTGGGAACCTCCATATGCCGTGGGAGCAGCCCAAGAAATGGCAAGAAAAATAAAAAAATAAAGTGTAGTTGATTTATGCTGTTGTGCCAATTTCCACTGTGTGTGTGTGTATGTGTATAATGTCTTTTCTTGTATTATCTTTCATCATGTTCTATCTCAAGAGATTGGATGTAGTTCCCTGCACTGTATAGTAGAACCTTATTGCTCATCTATCGTAAATGTAGCAGTTTGCTTCTGCCAACCCCAAACCCCCAGTTCATCCCATTCCTTCCCCCTCCCCCTTGGCAACCACAAGTCTGTTCTCTATGTCTTTGAGTCTATTTCTATTTTGTAGATAGACTCATTTGTGCCATATTTTAAGTTCCACATATAATTGCTATCATATGGTATTTGTCTCTCTGCCTGGCTTACTTCACCTAGTACGAGAATCTCTAGTTGCATCCATGTTGCTATAAATGGCATTATTTTATTCTTTTTAATGGCTTAGTAGTATTCCATTGCATATATGTGCCACATCTTCTTAATCCCTTCATCTGTCTTTGTATACTTAGGTTGTTCCCACATCTTGGCTATTGTGAATAGTGCTGCAGTGAACATAGAAGTGCATGTGTCTTTTTGAATTATAGTTTTGTCTGGATACATGCCCAGGAGTGGGATTGCTGGATTGATTATTCTAATTGTGGTTTTGCATCAAGAGATGGATGGGAAGAAGCACAGGACATGGATCTAGGAAGAGAGTTGAGTCTGGGTATGGGTTTTCCCTTGTCGAGCAGAAAGGATTATTTCTTCTCCGGGCTAACCTTAGGGTTCACTATGTTCCAATCCTCTCGTTAAGGGTCAGGATTACAGATGAACCCTAGACAGGATGTTTTATTTCAAAGACAAGACTTTCATCATAGAAGCTTCCAGAAAGCTGTATTGCAGACACATTGAGGGTGGGGGTGAGATTGTGGAAGGTTTTGTGCCCACCCAGCTCCTGACAGAAAAGCTCCATGCATCAAGACTGGCAGAATTCTAGTTTGGTCAGTTTAAGAAGGCGGGAGTTCCCGTTGTGGCTCAGTGGTAATGAACCTGACTAGTATCCATGAGGATGTGGGCTTGATCCCCAGCCTCATTCAGTGAGTTAAGGATCCAGCATTGCCATGAGCTGTGGTGTAGGTCACAGACACTGCTGGGATCCCACATTGCTGTGGCTGTGGTGTAGGCCAGCAGCTGCAGCTCTGATTTGACCTCCATATGCTGAAGGTGTGGCCCTAAAAAAAGACAAAAAAAAATTAGAAGGTGAAGCTGCAATTGACTCCACTTGACGTTTTCTTCTGAGGATTCTTTTCAATTTTTTAGTCCAAAAGGACAGTACAATTGGAAGTATACTTTTGCTGTTAATCACGTTCCACATTTCCTCCGCAGGGATGAACACACATCAGTAATGAGTGAAACGAATCTTAGTTTGGTAAATTTTAAAATCCTTTTGAGTGAAAAGATGCTGTAAAATGTGACTGTGTTTTTATTAAAAGTTTTAGTGTTAAAAAAAACTTAAGATGTAATTTTACTTTGTGTGTATGTGGTTTCCAAGCATCTTGTCTTATTAGGATGCTGTCTTTTAAAAAAAAAAAAAAATATATATATATATATATAAGAATCAGCATTTCCATTGTGGGTCAATGGGTTAAGAACCTGACTAGTGTCCATGAGGATGAGAGTTCAATCCCTGGTCTGCTCAGTGGGTTAAGGACTTGGTATTGTCACAAGCTGCAGCATAAGTTGCAGATGTGGCTCAGATCTGGCGTGGCTGTGGCTGTGGTGTAGGCCGGCAGCTGCAGCTCCAATTTGACCCCTAGCCTAGGAACTTCCAAATGTAGATTTGGCCCTAAAATAGAAAAAGAAAAAAGGAAAAGAAAAATATAAAAAATTTATGTTAATTTGAGAAGAAATTCATTCCAAGTGGAAGAGTGGTACAGAGGAGACATATAAATTTGCTGGTATTTGTAAAGGACACTTTTGTTGGCCAGTTTGAAAAAAGATACTGTAAATGATGGGTTTTAGAAATGAATTTGGAATAATTATTATTTATAATTTAAAATTCCTTGGCTTCATCTTTCAAAAGATCTTATTTTGTTTTTATTTTATTTTATTTTGGTTTTGGTTTTTGGTGATTGAGTTTTTGTTTGGGGGAGTACATAAATCTATGCCCCGATTATGCCGAATTAAGTTTACATAAAGCTTTATTTTAATATGTTATTTCTAATTAAAAAAATCCTTCAAAGAATTGGGCCAATATTTTCTCATATTTATTTTTAGCTCAGTGGTAAAGTTATATAAGAATTTAATCCAAAATTGTCTCTGAAAATGTAGATGTAATCTGTTAACACAGAGGAAGACATATAAAATTGATGTACCAACCTGATAATTTTGTAGCCAACATTTAAAAATTGTGATGCTGTTTGAGCAATATTTGAAATAAATGAGATAACATGGAGCTTTTGTGTTTAAAAGTCATTATTATGTAACATAGGCTTATTTTGCATTATAATATCTCAACTACATGCTTTCATTCTCCTTATTAATTCCCAGATATATTTTACCTTATAATATGCACTGTGTATGAATAAAATGTGTATTATTTAAAAATAAACCATAATTGCAAATATTGAATAATTTCTTATTTCTCTTTGTTCCATTATTGAGAATTTATTATATGGAGATACATACTCATTTTGGCCTAGACTGGTTGAGTTCTTTGATGCTCAAAATTTGCCAGGCAAAAAAATCTTTGATTGAAGTAGAGATCCTTTATTCTATAAAGAATGGCAATGTTAAAACAGCATTAAGGGGCTTATATGGGTCAAGGTCCATTTTATTTAGATTTACTGTTGGTGAAAGTTGGCGATTTTGTCAATGTACACCTATCTGAAAATTCTATACTTTATCTGGGTTTTGTGATTTTTAATATGCTTTAATGTTTAAGTGCCCCAAACATCATCTGAAGGTAGCTACTATTGTTAATAAAATAATGGTGTCGAAAAAAATTGAAACACAAAACAAGAGAAACAGTTAAAGCCAAGGTTGCCATCATGATCTGTTACCCGTAGCAGATACAGGATTCTTCTAATGAGTTAGTCTCTGTCATGGATCCACAGCCCCCTGAATCTGGGTTGTGTACCAGCTCACATTGTAAGACAAATCTCAGCTTCCTATGTTGTATGTAGTTATGTGATCTTCCTTCTACCTCTTAAATGTGATTTGAAAATTGCTTAAAGTTGAGGAGTTCCCATCGTGGCTCAGTGGTAACGAACCCAACTAGTATCCATGAGGATGCGGGTTCAATCCCTGGCCTCCCTCAGTGGGTTAAGGTTACGGCGTTGTGGTGAGCTGTGGTGTGGGTCGCAGACACAGCTAGGATCTGACGTTGCTGTGTCTGTGGCGTAGGCTGGCAGCTGTAGCTCCAACTGGATCCCTAGCCTGGGAACTTCCATATGCCGAGGGTGTGACCCTAAAAAGACAAAAAAAAAAAAGAAAGAAAGAAAAAGTTGCTTACAGTTGAGAACTTTCCAATAACTTCTTAGAAGTTCTCATGTACTCCGCAATGACGCCGTTTTCTACTTTCTGTCACATTGCAACTGCCCTTCTGCAACCCTCGCCAGCTGTTAATTCTGTGTTTAGGCAGGGTGGAAACTTGGGCTTCCTGGAGTTAGGTCCTCCATCCTGGAGTGTCTTTGCAAGAAGATTCCAGGATTTGCTGTTAGGAGCTGCTATGTATGGGAGATTCCCATATACACAAGAGTAATACTTAGGTTTTCTGTGGTCAGAGTGGGTAGAATATCTAATTCCAGAAAAGCAGGTCTAGCTTAGAGAGAATTACCTGGGATGGGATGAGTAAATACCTATGTGAAGACTGGCCTGGAATTCCTTGTCCTGTCTTAGCTGTTTCTATTGTAGGTGGTCCATGGAATGAAAGTGGATTTTTTTTTTTCTGTGAGTGCTGGAAAATGCTCTGGATCTAGACGTTAGCTCAGCTACTAACTGACTGTGTGGCCTCAGGCAGCTTGCTAAACCTCTGTCTTCAATTTGTCTTTTGTAAAATAGAGTGTAATAATTGCTTATCTGAAAGTTCCCATTGTGGCTCAGTGGAAACAAATTAGACTAGTGTCCATAAGGATGCGGGTTCAATCCCTGGCCTTGCTCAGTGGGTTAAGGATCCAGTGTTGCCGTGAACCATAGGGTGGGTCACAGACTTGGCTTGGATCTGGCATTGCTGTGGCTATGGCCTGGGAGCCTCCATATGTCAAGGGTGTGGCCCTAAAAAAAAAAAAGGAACTGCTTATCCGTATTACAATAGTATCTCTAAAATCTAATGAAATGGAGTAGACTGGAAGGTATAAAGCACTATACAAACATGATATTTATTATCATCATAAGTGTTAATTACAGACTTTTCTGGAGAAATTTAGTGCCATAGTACCTTGTACTCTGAGGTATGTAAGAGTCAACATGTGTTCTTTGGAGACTGTGCTTGAAAACACACCAAAGAAATTAGACAGTCCTAATGAGTTACCTTTGGTATTGTGGATGCAGCTGATTTCATGGACAAGGAGCCCAGAACATCTAAATGAGGATGCTTGGCCACACCAAGGAAAGGGGTCTGATGCTGGAGCATCAGGGCCACACAGAAGTAGAAAAGATCTTAGGAGGTCATTTCATCCAAGCCTCTACCTCTAGTCAGGCCAATTCTCAAAACATTCAAGGGAGAAGGATCTATTATATTTTAAAATATCTCTCAAATGGAGTTCTCAGAGTCATCTACTTAGTGTAGTTCTTCCTGGTGTCCGACTATGCCCGTTACTGCTACAATTCAAGCACATCTCTGTACACTGGGTGCTTTGAAGATATGGGGGATGGCATAGCTGCATCCTGATGAAATCTGACTCTGGGCACATCACTCCCAGCGCCACCCAACTCAGATGTTCTCCGAGTGGCATGGATGGCTAAGGTTGCTGTTCGTGGAAGTGGAATCAAGCATCACTATGCATTT
This sequence comes from Phacochoerus africanus, assembly GCF_016906955.1. Classification (NCBI taxonomy): domain Eukaryota; kingdom Metazoa; phylum Chordata; class Mammalia; order Artiodactyla; family Suidae; genus Phacochoerus; species Phacochoerus africanus. Next base: position 20,156,487 of record NC_062547.1, on the reverse strand, counting down.
ATAGCTGGGGTTCCTCAGTAGGACATTTTAGGAGTTCCCTTCGTGGCTCAGCGGTTAACGAATCCCACTAAGAACCATGAGGTTGTGGGTTCGATCCCTAGCCTTGCTCAGTGGGTTAAGGGTCCGGCGTTGATGTGAGCTGTGGTGTAGGTTGCAGACTCAGCTTGGATCTGGTGTTGCTGTGGCTGTGGTGTAGGCCAGCAGCAACAGCTCCGATTAGACCCCTAGCCTGGGAACCTCCATATGCTGCGAATAGGGCCCTGAAAAAGACAAAAAAAAAAAAAAAGAAGGACATTAAAAAATTATTTTATTATAGTTGATTTACCATGTTTTATGTTAGTTTCTGGTATACTGCAAATTTCAGTTATACCTATATATACATATTCTTTTCCATATTCTTTTCCATCATGGTTTATTACAGGATATTGAGTAGAGTTCCCTGTGCTATACAGTAGAACCTTGTTTATCTATTCTGTATATGAGTTTGCATTTGCTAATCCCAAACTCCCAATCCAATCCTCCCTAACCCCCTCCCCCTTGGCAACGACAAGTCTGTTCTCTGTGTCTGTAACAGGAGGACATTTTTTTCAATAAACAATCATCCTACCTCCTGTCTGTGGTTCATTATGGTTTACAGGACACTTTCTCAAACATTAGTACATTTAGCCCTAACAGCAAACTTCTCTGTCACTCTTTCCACTTTGACTATAAAGGACGTGATGCTTGAAGAGTTTAAATCAAATCACTGTGTTCACCCAGCAGCAAAGGATGAGAAGGCAGGAATCAAACACAGGACTTTCACCTCCAAGTGCAGAGCAGTAATTAGGGTTCCCTGGGGAAGATTCTCCTGTCCCCAGTAATTCCTGAAACAAATTAGGAAAGCCAGTGCTCTATGCAAAAGAGAGAGGAAGTAAAACTGGGACCACCAGTGTCTTCTAGTTTGAGACCAAGCAATTAATGCTCATTCTTCTAGAGATTACTCCCCTCTGGGAATTACACGCACCCACATAACAATAGAATGACTTGAAAATGCATATCTTCCCAGGACTGCCTTGGGAGTCAGTGGGAATAGTGCTGTGTGACCTTGGGCAAATTACTTAGCTTCCCCAGACCTATTTTCTGTATCTGTAGGCAGGGAATCTCAAGAGTTGCTATTTCAGATAATTCTTGTAGAAGTTAAATGAGTTAATATACATAAAGTGTTTTACTCAGATGAGAGCATATTCAAGGCATAGTATGTATTATCTTAGTTACTATTGCACTGAGACATTTTCTTTCATTCTAGAAATGTCCTAGTTATATCTTAAATCATATTGCCTTCTTCTGCAATTTTTTTTTCTTTTTAGGGCTGCACCTGCAGCATATGGAAGTTCCCAGGCTGGGGGTCAAATCAGAGCTATAGCTGTTGGCCTACGCCACAGCCACAGCAATGCCAGATCCAAGCCTACACTACAGCTCATGGCAAGGCTGGATCCTTAACCCACTGAGCAAGGCCAGGGATCCAACCCTCATCCTCATAGATATTGGTAGAGTTCGTTTCCACTGAGCCAAAATAGGAACTCCCTTTTGTGACTTTTTGATGATGAGAGTTCAGGGAATCAGAGGAGAGAAGAGGAAGGTGATGGATGAACTGACACGTATGAAGTGTGTGAGTGTGTGTGTGCGCGTGTGTGCGCATGCATGCATGTGCGCATGCTTGTGCACACACATGTACGTGTGCACCATCAGGTATAAAAGGCCTGAGAACCACCAATTAAACCAGGAAAGTTTCCAAGAACAGAAGATAGATGTCAAAGATCATTCCATAAAGCTCAGGCACTTTGTTCATGTCAAAGCCCTTCAAACTCTGATTCAGAACCCACTTGTTTTTAATTAACTCTAATAATTTTTCATTTTTCTTTAATAAGCACTTACTCATTACTTTATATGTGCCAGACCCTGGTCTATGTGCCTTACAAATAATAAGACCTTTGATTGTCACAACAAGAGTATGAGGTAGGTACATTAATATTCCCACTTCCCAGATGAGGAAACTGAAAGAGAAATCCTATAAATGTAAATCCATTCATAAAATAATAGAAAAAGCATAAAATAATTGGAGCATATATATTTTCAGAGTACTACATGCTTTCTAGATGGTTTTCATATGCATTTCATATGATGATTAATTTCCCACCCCACTTCAGATTAGAAGGTGTGGGCTAGAAGTTGAGGGGAGGGTGGCACTGGTGGTGACAGGACAAAAGAGCTGATCTTGAGATAGCAATTGATGGTGACAGGATGGAAAAGCTGAATTTGAGATAACCCACAGAAAGACTATAAAGGCAGTCTTGAGAACTCAAAGAGCACACTGGTCCAAGACTGTTTAATGTAGTGGAAACAAACACGCCACATTCCAGTACATCTCGAGTACATACCTCCTGTCTGGGGCAGTTACAGGGTCATGCTGATGACTGAGCCCTCAGGAAGGTGAAGCGACATTCCTCTGAAGATGAAGGGAATATATATATATATATACACACACTTTTTAGTTTGTCAACGTGACTTTTAAAAATTGAGCTATAATTGACATATAGCATTAGATTAGTGTCAGGTGTACATGATTTGCTCTATGTCTATGTTGTGAAATCATCACCACAATAAGTCTAGTTAACATCCATCAACACATAGGAATTTTTTTTCTTGTGATGAGAACATTTAAGAGCTAGGCTCTCAGCAAATTTCAAACCTACCACATGTTATTAACTGTAGTTACTATGCTATATATTGCACCCCAGGACTTATTTACAGTTGACCCTACAGTTGGCAGGGGGCAGGGGTGTTAACCCTCTGTGCAGTGGAAAACCCACAGAACTTTACAGACTGCCCTCTGTACCCATGGTTCTGCATCTGTGTGTACAGCCAGCTGTGGATTTGTAGTGCTGTAATATTTACCACTGAAAAGAATCTGTGTAAAAATGGACCTAGGCAGTTCAAACCCATGTGGTCCAAGGGTCAGCTGTATTTTATAATTGCTAATTTGTACCTTTTAACCACCTTCACCCATTTTTTTGCCCACCCCCACATCCCATTTCTGTATGTCTGAGTTGGTTGCTATTATTTTAGTTTGGATTCCACACATAAGAGAAGCCATACAGTCTTTGTCTTTCCTTGACTTACTTCACTCAGCATAATACCCTCTAGTTCCATCAATGTTGTCCCAGATAGCAAGATTTACTTCCTTTATGATTGGATTATATATGTATTTTTCTTTATTCGTTTATCCATAGATGGACACTTAGGTTGCTTCTGATATTGACTATTGTAAATAATGCCGCAGTGAACATAGGGGTGCACATATCTTTTCAAGTTAGTGTTTTTCATTTCCTGAAGATAAATGCCCAGAGGTGGAATTGCTAGATCATATGGTAGTTCTATTTTAAAATTTTTTTGTAATTTTTTTTATGGCTGCCCTGGTGGCACATGGAAGTTCCTGAGCCAGGGATTGAATCCAAGCTGCAGCTGTGATAAAGCCAGATCCTTTAACCAACTGCACTGGGCCAGGGGTCAAACCCACACCTCTGCAGCAACCCAAGCCACTGCAGTCAGAGTTTTAACTCACTGCACCACAGTAGGAACTCCTATTTTTTTTTTCGTCTTTTGTCTGTTGTTGTTGTTGTTGTTGCTATTTCTTGGGCCGCTCCCGTGGCATATGGAGGTTCCCAGGCTAGGGGTCGAATCGGAGCCGTAGCCACCGGCCTACGCCAGAGCCACAGCAACAGGGGATCCAAGCCGCGTCTGCAACCTACACCACAGCTCACGGCAATGCCGGATCGTTAACCCACTGAGCAAGGGCAGGGACCGAACCTGCCACCTCATGGTTCCTAGTCGGATTCGTTAACCACTGCACCACGACGGGAACTCCAGGAACTCCTATTTTTAATTTTTAAAAGAAGCCATACTGTTTTTGAGAGTGGTTGCACCAATTTGCTTTCCACCAACAATGCACAAACATTCCCTTCTCTCCACATCTTTGCCAACACTTATTATTTCTTATCCTTTTTAATAACTGTTCTAACAGGTGCAAGGTGATAGCTCATTGTGATTTTGATTTATACTTCCCTGACGATTGGAGATGTTGCACATATTTTCATGTACCCGTTGGCTATTGTACGTCTTCTTTGGAAAATATCTGCCCATTTTTAAATCAGGTTGTTTGGTTTTTTACTGTTGAGTTGCATGATATATGCATTTTTAAAATGTGACAATAGCATTTTCTTAATTTAAAGAGCAATTTATTTTCTTTGGAAAAAAATTAGAATGCACACTCAACCAAAAAGAAGAAAATATACCCATCATCCTAACACTGAAAGAATCTTAGGGTGTGCATCTGTGTATGTATAGTTTAGTTTTACAAAAACAAGCTTATGTATAGATTTTTCACATAGCATATTGAAAGCAGGTTTTCATGTAATATCTATTCACTATAACATAATTTTTAAATGGCTGAATAGGGAGTTCCCGTCGTGGCTCAGTGGTTAGCGAATCAGACTAGGAACCATGAGGTTGCGGGTTCGATCCCTGGCCTTGCTCAGTGGGTTAAGGATCCGGCGTTGCCGTGAGCTGTGGTGTAGGTCACAGACGTGGCTTGGATCCCGTGTTGCTGTGGCTCTGGTGTAGGCTGGTGGCAACAGCTCTGATTCGACCCCTAGCCTGGGAACCTCCACATGCTGTGGGAGTGGCCCAAGAAATGGCAAAAAAAAAAGGACAAAATAAATAAATAAAATGGCTAAATAGAACTCCAATACATGCATGTTATCATGATGTAATTAACCAATCCCTTATTGTTAAAAAATTTTTCAACTTAAAATTGGTGGGGGAGAGTTCCTGACGTGGCTCAGGGGGTTAAGAATCTGCCTAGTATCCATGAGGATGCAGGTTTGATCCCTGGCCTTGTTCAGTGGGTTAAGGATCTGGCATTGCCTTGAGCTATGGTGTAGGTCGCTGTTGTGGCGCAGATCTGGCATTGCTGTGGCTGGGGCTGGGGCCAGCAGCTACAGCTCTAGTTCAACCCCTACCCTGAGAACTTCCTATATGCTGCAGGTACGGCCCTAAAAAGAAAAAAATATATATATATTGTTGGGGCAGCGGGGGCGGGGGGGGGGGCAGGGTGATTGTAGGTAATGCAGCAATGAAAATATTTGTAGCTAAATTTGTGTGAACATTCCTGACCATTTCTTAGACCAAATTATTGACAAATTGCTTTTCAGGAAAGTTGTTTCAAATAGTGAAGCACTTTGGAAGGTCTTAGGTGAATAGCAGTTGAAATGAGAGTTAAAGCAAGGGGGGCAGGGAGGCTGCATAAATGGCTGTGCTTCAGTTAACTGGGAAAGTCCCTCTATTGAGACATGTCTCATTTCTAAATTAAGCCAGATACCTAAGGTCCTGCTACTTTTCTAAGGCCTCAAAGAGCAGGAGTTTCTTGGTATATTATTCTGTTTCTCTGCCTGCCTCACACTCAGTGGGTAGGAGTTGTAAGATAGTAGATCGGAAAAACCCAGATAGATGTTCTGTCTCTGCCAAGTGCTGTGTGACATTGAGAAAATAGTAATATTCTGCTGAGTCTCACTTTGCTCATCAGCAAAGTGGGAATAGTAGTTTCTCCCCTCACTGCCTCATAGGGGTCTTCTGAGATTTTAAAAATCTCAAAATGATAACGTTCGTGTATCCCCTTTTTTAAAAAATGAAAACCTTTACACATGTAAGATATGATGGATGTAATTTAGTAGATATTAATCTCCTGCAGACCCTGCACCCCTGTTGAAGGAGGAGAACCCCCAACCTAACAAGGAGGCATGGGTTCTGATCCCACTTCTGCCATTAGATAGCCCTGACAGTTACTTTAAGCAAGTCACTTTCTCTCTTGGGGACTATTTCCCCGTTTGTGAAAAGAAGGGGTTGTACCAAATAGCTTCCATCAGCAAGATTTTGATAGGATCCCTATCAGTGAGTCTGATATATATTATGGACAGGAAATATTAGTCCCATAAAGAAAACAAGATCTAGAAAGGTTAAATCTATTATCTATGGTTGCATAGTTTATGTTTTCATCTGCTCCTTCCTGGAAGGCTAGTATCAAGAGCTAAAATGAAGGTGATTTTCCCTAAATATTACTAGAAAGAAAAATTTGGAATATCGTTTTCCCACCCCTTTTCCCTAAAGAATTCCTTTTTCATTGTATTTTTTCTCTTTTAGCCACTTGGATTGTCCATTACCACTTGGCTAAATTCAGATATAAACGGTTCAAAAATATATTTGGTTGCAAACATGTTGCTGCAAATGGCGTTATTTTGTTCTTTTTACGGCTGAGTAGAATAAATGTATCACATTTATATGGTATATATGTACTACATCTTCTTAATCCAGTCATCTGTCAATGCACATTTAGGTTGTTTCCATGTTTTGGCTCTTGTGAATAGTGCTGCAATGAACATAGCGGTGCAAAAATTCAGTCGTTTTGAATTACAGTTTTGTCCAGCTACATACCCAGGAGTGGGATGGCTGAATCATATGGTAGTTCTATATTTAGTTTTCTGAGGAACCTCCATAATGTTTTCCATAGTGTTTGTACCAATTTACATTCCCGCCAATAGTGTAAGAGGGTTCCCTTTTCTCCATACCCTCTCTAGCATTTGTTGTTTATAGACTTGTTAATGATGGCCATTCTGACCAGTGTGAAGTTGTACCTCACTGTAATTTTGACTTGCATTTCTCTAATAATTAGTGATGTTGAGCATTTCTCATGCCTACTCACCATTTGTCTGTCTTTGGAGAAATGTCTGTTTAGGTCTCATACTTAGTAAATGAAGTCAGAAAGAGGAAGACAAATACCATATGATATCACTTGTACGTGGAATCTAAAATATGGCACAAATGAACTATCTTCAAAACAGAAGCAGTCTCATGGACGTAGAGAACAAACCTGTGGTTGTCAAGGGGGAGGGGGGAGGAAGTGGGATGGACGGGCAGTTTGTGGTTGGTAGATGCAAACTATTACATTTAGAATGGATAAGCAAAGGGAACTCTAATCTCGTGGGATAGACCATTATGGAAGATAGTATGAGAAAAAGAATGTATGTATATGTATGACTGGGTCACTATGCTGTACAGCAAAAATGGACACAACACTGTAAATCAACTATATTCTAATAAAAATAAAATATATGTGGTGTTCAGGTACCCAACATAAAACTGACTTCCTTAATACGTGATGAGATCTTTGAGACCAGAGATGCCTTATACATTTTCATATCCCCAGCATCTGATATAACGTTTGGCACATAATTGGTGATTAGTGATGATTGTTATTAAAGGCAGGGTGATGGGCAGACAGGAGTCCGGACAGAATACAAGGTATCTGGCTTCTAGTGGATTCTTGGTTTCTGACAACTAGCTCAGGAGGTGTCTTAGGACATATGTAGAAGGTACAGGAACTTAGGAGGAAGCCAAGTGAAGATGAGGATGTGGACTGAAATTCTGACTCTGTCACTTACTAGCTGAGTGGCCTGAACCTCAGTTTCCTCATATGGAAAATATCGGTAATATTGCCTACCTCACTGTCATGGTTATTTATAGTAGGAGGATATAGTAAGGGCTCATTACAGAAGGGTAAATATGCTTTGGTGGGGGACTATGAACAGCAGGAGATCTTTGGAAAATTTTGTTCTTGGGCATCTTCAAACTAATACCACTAAAAAATGGTGTTTTTCATCATTGCTCCACTCACCAGTGGAATGCATGCATGAACCTGCATGAATACACTGATGGGTGCACCTACTCTTCAATCTCATGGATAAAATGATACCTGGGGAACAGATAAGGTCTTCTGAAGGAACCTGATATTTTTCCTCCTGTGGGCATACTTTTAGCACTTCAGAGATTGCTACTCGGCAGACAATGAGCACATTTTCTTGGAAATCATTAGGAAAGTCCAGTGTTTCAAGAGCTTTAAATCTGGTCCTTCCTCAAACCCAGTGTATTTGATTTTCTGTTATCTGCATGTGGACTGCCTATTTCAGCTGTAGTAAACTCGGCCAGGCATCCAGCCCGTCTTCTTTCTGACACGTTAAATAACTCCAACAAAAACCCTGGATAGGAGTTCCCATCGTGGCTCAGTGGTTAAGGAATCTGACTAGTATCCATGAGGATGCAGGTTTGATCCCTGGCCTCTCTCAGTGGGTTAAGGATCCTGTGTTGTTGTGGCTGTGGTGTAGGCCAGCAGCTACAGCTCTGATTTGACCCCTAGCCTGGGAACCTCCACATGCCACGGGTGAAGCCCTAAAAAGCAAACAAACAAACAAATCCTTGATATCTTTAATTGAGTTGCTCAGGGAACATGTTATTTTATTTTATTTTATTTTATTTTATTTTACTTTATTTTACTTTATTTTGCTTTTTAGGGCTGCATCCATGGCATATGGAAGTTCCCAGGCTGGGGGTCGAATCGGAGCTATAGCTGTCAGCCTACACCACAGCCACAGCCACAACCACGACAGATCCAAGCCATGTCTGCGACCTACACCACAGCTCACGGCAACGCTGGATCCTTAACCCACTGAGCAAGGCCAGGGATTGAATTCACATCCTCATGGATCCTAGTCGGGTTTGTTAACTGCTGAGCCATGAACGGAACTCCTGGGAACATGTTATTTTAATATAATTTTTTTTTAAGGAGAGCAACAACAAAGAAAATAGTACCACAAAGAAAATCTTACTTTAAAAATGTGTAGATGGGATCCCAAATATTTGGGGCTACCCTATGCTTCTGAATTACTCATCCCCTAGCTGAAATCTCATTACCCCACAGGAGAATGTTACCCGTCCTTCCAGATCTAGCTTGAATGACACTTCCTGTATGAAGACTTCCCTTCCCCCAACTCCAGAGTGGTCAATTAATTCTTGCTTAGGGCCAGTTTTGTAGCAACTCAGAGACTTTAATTTGTTTAATGTGAATAAAATATTACAAATAAAAATTTACAGAAAAGGAGGGTGAGTTGTTCCCTGGTGGCTCCTGGATTAAGGATCCAGCATTGTCACTGCCGTGGCTCTGGTTGCTACTGTGGTGCAGATTTGATACCTGGCCTGGGAACTTCTGCATGCCAAGCATGCATCCAAAAAAAAAAGAATTTACTATATAAAATTTATGTTTGAGTTGTTAGTGCTTTATTTTGTTTTGTTTTTGTTCTTCAAAACAGCAGACTCCCAGATTGCTTATGGAGCCTCACTGGTTCTGGCCTAAGAAGGATATAGTTTCCTCAGTGATCAAAAAAGCTCTGGACATGAGTTTCCTTGTGGTACAGTGGGTTAAGGATCCAGCATTGTCACTGCAGGGCTCAGGTCACTGTTGGGGCAACAATTTAGTCCCTGCCCCTGGAAATTCCACATGCCATGGGTGTGGCCAAAAAAACCCCAATAGTTAATATTTTCAGTTCCTTCTTATCGTATACTAGCTACCCATTGTATATTATTTCAAATTCTGACAAAAACTGTGTAGTAAATTTTCACCATTTCAGGGACAAGAAAGTGAGGTCTAAAGAGGCTAGGTTATTGCTGTACAGCAGAAATTGCCACAACACTGTAAATCAACTATACTTTAATAATAAAAAAAGTCTCAAAAAATACAGAGAGGCTAGGTTGCTTTCCCAAAGTTACCTCGTATATACTGATTCTGAGTTAATTGTCTGGCATAACTTAGTCTTGCTTGGGCTCATAATAAGTTATTAGTAAATAGTGGTTGTTTTGATTATATTTTAAAGTGATGAACATAGGTCTTCCAGAGAATTCCAAATCCCATGTTCTTTCCACAATGTCAGGGTAATGCTGTTGCTTTCCTATGTCTGACTCCTTTCTGGAGAAAATAACAACAGAAAAAGATGGCTCATCTCTTGGTATCGGATGATATAATTCATAGGAAAGTGCTTTGAAAACTAGAAATTTTAGGTATTAAAATGACAACTAATAATTACAAGACTATTACAATGGTTTAATTATTATTATTGGTCTATCTTTATCGTTATTAGATTGTGAGTCCTGCTTGCGTAGGAATCTTGCTTCATTCTCTGCATCCACAGAGCGAGTAGTTACGTGATGCTTAGTATATTGTGCATGATCCATGCATTTTACTTGCTTTAGGATGTAGGCTGGGATCTGTGGACAAGTCTAAGTTTGGTTTGGGCTGATGGAGAGGTAGGCTGGTTCAGTGGCCTGATGGGCTCATTCACTCCTTCAAAAAGGTATATTGAGCATCTCATCCCTGCCAGGTATAGCTCCAGACGAAGGGAAACAGTTGAGAACAAGAGAGAGAAAGTCTGGCGAAGGAAGCAGATAATGCATAAATGGGAAAATTACCCACTGCACTGAGGAGTGAAGAAAATGAAAATGGCTAAAGTGAAAGAGAGTTTTTGCAAAGTAGGGCAGAGGATGTGTCTACTTTAGATAGGGTGGTAGAGAGAGGCCCCTCTGACACCTGGGTGAGGAGAAAGTATCAACCACGTGCAGATCTGGGAGGACAGTGTCTCCGTCAACATTAAGACCAAGAAGCAGAGACTGGTTTTGCGCACTTGCGGGACAGTAAGGCCAGGGTGGCTGGAGTGTAGTGAGCAAAGTGAGACAGAGGCCATAAGATGGGTCAGGAAAGTAGTCAGGGAGTTCCCATTGTGGCTCAGCGGCAGTGAACCCTACTAGTAACGGTGAAGATGAGGGCTTGATCCCTGGCCTCACTCAGTGGGTCGGGGATCTGGTGTTGCGGTGAACTGTGGTGTAGGTCGCAGATGTGGCTTGGATCCCGCATTGCTGTGGCTGTGGTATAGGCTGGCAGCTGAATCTCCAATTTGACCCCTCACTTGGGAACCTCCATATGTCACCGGTACGACCCTAAAAGGCCAAATAATAATAATAAAATAAAACAAGAATTAAAAAAAAAAAGTAGTCAGGAGCCATGCCATTTAGACCTTGTTAGTCCCAGTCAGGAACTGGGGTTTAATTCCAAGATCAATGAGAAAGCCAGTGGAGGGATTGAAGTGGGAGAATGACGTGCTCTGACTGACTTATTCTTAAAAATATCTCTTTGGTGACTGGTGGAGGATGGATTGAAGGAAGGCAAAATGTAAACAGGAGGACCAGGTAAAAGGCTTTTGCAGGTGAGAGAGGACAGTGGGAGATGGTGAGGAGCATATGTGTCTTTGGTCTTTTTTTTTTTTTTTTTTTTTTTGGTACGACTCACGGAGTGCAGGCTCTCCGGAACCTGGGATGGCGCATGGCTCCCACTACCCTAATTTTCTCTAAGGCTTAATGAACAAATATCTGCCTATTCAGGGCAAAAATTGGACTCTTAGGATGGAAAATGATTAACTTTCCCATTTTACAGATGGAGATAGATGATGGTAAAGTGACCCGTCAAAATCGCAAGGTTTTTTACTGGTGAATCAGGCAATAGGGCACTTGTCTCCCAGAGCTCTTCCCATAGCAGAAAACGATTCCTCCAGAGCAGTGCTCTTTGTCTCTGTTTTGGCCTAAACCTGAAAGGTCAGGGGATATTAGGGGGATTTCCTGGCAGTTGTCTACATGGTTATGTGGCTTGGTGACTGGTGATGCAGTCAGCAACCTCACTGGTCCTGATCCTGTTTCTAGTACAAATGTCACCCAGGAATAAAAATAGTTTTGCTGCTGCTTTTTTTTCCTCTCTCTTAAACTTTATGGATTCTGTTTCTTTTTTCTTTCTTTCCTTCTTACCCTGCCTAGGACATTCGGTACAAGGTTGAGAAATGGAGAAAGCAGACATTTTCACCTTGTTCCTGAACTTAATGGGGTGGGGGAAGTTATCCGTAAATGCCCTTTATCAGGTGAAATAGGTTCCCGACAGTCCTCGTTCACGAAAACTGTTTTTGTTTTTTCTCGATTGGTCATTGTAAGTTCTTTTTCTACATATGTTGAAATGATTGTGTTAGTGTTCTCCATTATTTTGGAGATGTGACCAATTACACTGATTTACAAATATTAAGCCAACATTGTTCCTGAAATAAGTTTTACTTTGTCATGATATATTATGATTTTTATGTATTGTTGGATTTGGTTCGCTAATATTTTATTAACTATTTTTGTCTAGGTTCACGAGAGATATTTATTATAATTTTATTTCTATATAATGTCCATGACTATTATCAGTGGCATTATAATGCCTCATAAAGTAAATTGGGAAATAGTTCCTCCTCCTCTGTTTTCCGAAAGAATTTATATAAAATTGTTATCATTTCTTTTTTAAGTGTTGGTTAGAATTCACCAGTGAAACCATCTCAGCCTGGAGTTTTGTTTTTTTTTTTTTTGTCTTTTTTGTTGTTGTTGCTATTTCTTGGGCCGCTCCCGCGGCATATGGAGGTTCCCAGGCTAGGGGTCGAATTGGAGCTGTAGCCCCCTGCCTACGCCAGAGCCACAGCAACGCGGGATCCGAGCCGCGTCTGCAACCTACACCACAGCTCACGGCAACGCCGGATCGTTAACCCACTGAGCAAGGGCAGGGACCGAACCCGCAACCTCATGGTTCCTAGTCTGATTCGTTAACCACTGTGCCACGACAGGAACTCCCTGGAGTTTTCTTATAAAAGGTTTTTAATCCCTTCCCAGAGGTAAAAGATACAGAATTATTTGGATTTTCTATTTCTTCTTATATCAGTGTCTAAGACACGAATTCTATTTCAACTAAATTCTCAAATTTATTGGCATAAAGTTGCTCATAATCTTTTATTATCCTTTTAATGTTTGAAAGATCTGTAATGATATCCTACTTTTATTCTTTATATTGTTACTTTGTATTTTCTTTCTCTTTTTATTTCTTTCTTTTTTTTTGTCTTTCTAGGGCTGCACCCAAGGCATATGGAGGTTCCCAGGCTAGGGATCCAGTTGGAAGTGTAGCCACCGGCCTACACCAGAGCCACAACAGGGCAGGATCTAAGTCATGTCTGCAGCCTACGCCACAGCACTCACGGCAACGTCAGATCCTTAAGTGAGGCCAGGGATCGAACCTGTGTCCTCATGGATTCTAGTCAGGTTTGTTAACCGCTGAGCTACAATGGGAACTCCCTCTTTCTCTTTTTCTTTATCAGTCTCCATAGCAAAATATTAATTTTACTGATCTTTCTCAAAGAATCAATTTTTGATATTGTTGCTTATGTTTTTCTGTTTGATCTATTATGATTTATGCTCTTTATCATTATTTTTATGACATATTTTGGCCTAATTTCCTCTTTTTCCAGCTTCTTGTATTGTTTATTTCAGTTTATTTATTTTTTACTAAAGTATAGTTGATTTGAAATTGGCAGTAATACTGTGCCAATTTCTGCTGTACAGCAAAGTGACTGAGTCATACATGTATACATTCCTTTTCTTTTATTATCTTCCATCATGGTCTATCCCAAGAGATGGATATAGTTCCCTGTGCTATACTGTTGGACCTCATTGCTTATCCATTCTCAATGTATAATTCCATCCCACTCCCTTCCCCCTTCTCTTTGGCAACCAGTCTGTTCTCTATGTCTGTTAGTCTGTTTCTGATTTGTAGATAGACTAATTTGTGCCATATTTTAGACTCCACATATAAGTGATATCATATGGCATTTGTCTTTTCCCTTTCTGACTTAACTTCACTTAGTATGATAATCTCTAGTTGCATTCACATTGCTGCAAATGGCATTATTTCATTCTTTTTTACAGCTGAGTAGTATTCCATTGTACATATGTACCACATCTTTTTTTTTTTTTTTTTCGTACCACATCTTTTTAATCCATTCATCTGTACATGGACATTTAGGTTGTTTCCATGAAATAGTGCTGCTATGTGGGAGTGCATGTATCTTTTCGAATTACAGTTTTGTCCGGAGCGAATGTGTCTTTTCTAATTATAGTTTTGTCTGGATATATGCCCAGGAGTGGGATTGCTGGATTATATGGTAGTTCTATAGTTAGTTTTCTGAGGAAACTTCGTACTGTTTCCCATAGTAGTTTTTCAAATTTACACCCCTGCCAATAATGTAGGAGGGTTCCCTTTTCTCCACACCCTCTCCAGCATTTGTTATTTGCTGACATATTAATGATGGCCATTCTGACCAGTGTGAGATAGTACCTCACTGTAGTTTTTTTTAATTTGCATATCTCTAATACTTAGTGATATTGAGCATTTTTTCATGTGCCTACTGGCCATCCATATGTCCTCTGTGGAGAGATGTCTATTTAGGTCTTCTGCCCATTTTTCAATTGGTTTGTTTGGTTTTTGTTATTAAATTGTATGAGTTGTTTATATATTTTGGAGATTAAGGTCTTGTTGGTTGCATCATTTGCAACAATTTTCTTCCATTCCATAGGTTGTCTTTTCATTTTGTTTATGACTTCCACTGATGCGCAAAAGCTTATAAGTTTGATTAGGTCCCATTTTTTTTTTAAATTCAGCTAAGACAGCAGATAATTTATTGTACATGTGTTATATTCAGCCACAACTGAGAATAGAACTAGTCCAGAATGTCACAGGTCCAGGGCAAAAAACTAAAAGGGACCATTTTGATATGAGCAAGGTGGGTCTCAAAATGGTTGAGGCCATCAGAATGGCAAAAAGTTGTTCTAGATCCATTGAGAAAAGTTCTAGACAGAAGGCATGCAGTCCAACAAATTGTACCAGCGTCCCTGGCCTCTGGGGTTTTCTGGTTTCTGCTCCTGTGGCTTCCATGGGTGTACAGGTTTCCTTGGACCTCTGCCTCATTGTTCGTTTTTTGTGTACATTTGCTTCTTCCTCCACTTCACTCTCATGGAGCAGAGGTTTCTCAGAAGATGGCACTAAGGCCGAACAGGTCCCATTTTTTAATTTTTGTTTTTATTTCTATTTCCTTGGGAGACTGACCTAAGAAAACATTTATACAGTTTATGTCAGAGAATGTTTTGCCGATGTCCTCTTCTAGGAGTTTTATGGTGTCTTGTCTTATGTTTAAGTCTTTAAGCCCTCTTGAGCTTACTTTTGTGCATTGTGTGAGGGTGCGTTCTAGTTTCATTGATTTACATGCAGCTGTCCAGTTTTCCTAGCACCACTTGCTGAAGGGACTCTTCCCTATTTTATTTTCTTGCTCCTTATTTGAAAATTAGTTGATCATAGCAACTGGGTTTATAACTGGCTCTCTATTCTGTTCCATTTATCTATATGCCTGTTACACACTGTCTTGATTATTATAGCTTTGTAATATTGTCTGAAGTCTGGGACAGTTATGCCTCCTGCTTTGCTTTTTTACCCCACCTCAGGATTGCTTCCCCCTCACTCTGGGTCCTCTATGGTTCCATACAAATTTTTGGATTATTTGTTCTAGTTCTGTGAAAAATGTCATGGGTGATTTGATAGGCATCACATTAAATCTGTAGATTGCTTTGGGTAGCATGGCCATTTTAACAATATGAATTCTTCCAATCCAGGAGCATGGGATATTTTTCCATTTCTTTGAATTCTCTTTAATTTCCTTGATTAATTTTTTCCCCAATATTTAGGGCTGCACCCACAGAATATGGAAGTTCCTAGGCTAGGTGTTGAATGGGAGCTACAGCTGTTGGCCTACACCATAGCAACAGGAATGCAGGATCTGAGCCATGTCTGCAACTACACCATAGCTCAATGGCAATGCCAGGTCCTTGACCCACTGAGTGAGGCCAGGGATCAAGCCTGCGTCTTCGTGGATACTATTTGGGTTCATTTCCTCTGCACTACAATGGGAACTCCTTGATTAATGTTTTATACTTCTCAGCATATAATACTTTCACCTCCTTGGTCAGGTTTATTCCTAGGTATTTTAATTTTTTGGTGCGATTTTAAAAGGTACTGTTTTTTTAATATTCTTTTTCTAATATTTCATTCTTAGTATACAGAAGTGCAACTGATTTCTGAATGTTAAGCTTGTATCCTGCTACTTTTCTGGATTTGTTGATCAGTTCAGTGGTTTTTGTGTGGAGTCCTTAGGGTTTTCTATGTATAGTATCATGTCATCTGCATGTAGTAACAATTTTACATCTTCTCTTCCAATTTGGATACCTTTACTTTCTTTCTCTCCTTCTCGATTTCTCTCTCCCTTTCTCTCTCTCTTTCTTTCTTTCTTTCTTTCTTTCTTTCTTTCTTTCTTTCTTTCTTTCTTTCTTTCTTTCTTCCTTTCTTCCTTTCTTCCTTTCTTCCTTTCTTCCTTTCTTCCTTTCTTCCTTTCTTCCTTTCTTCCTTCCTTCCTTCCTTCCTTCCTTCCTCCTTCCTTCCTTCCTTCCTTCCTTCCTTCCTTTCTTTTTTCTGTCTGATTGGTGTGGCTAGGACTTCCAATACTATACTGAATAAAAGTGGTGAGAGTGGGAATCCTTGTCTTGTTCCAGATTAGGGTGGGAAAGCTTTCACCTTTTCTCCACTGAGTATTACATTGGCTGTGGGTTTGTCATAAATGGCTTTTATTATGTTGAGATATGTTCCCTCTATGTCCACTTAGATAAGAGTTTTATCATGAATAGCTATTGAATTATGTGAAATGCTTATTCTGCATCTGTTAAGAAAACCATGTGTTTTCTTCCTTTGTTAATGTGATGTATCACACTGATTGAGTTACATATGTTGAACCATTCTTGTGTACTTGGGATGAATCCCACTTGGTTGTGGTGTACAGTATTTTTTATGTGTTCTTGGATTTGGTTGGCTAAAATTTTGCTGAGAAATTTTGTGTATATATTCATCAAAGATATTGGCCTCTAATTTTCTTTTTTTGGTAGTATCTTTGTCTGTTTTTGGTATTAGTGTTATGGAGGCTTCATAGAATGTCTTTGGAAGTGTGCCTTCTTTTTTCAATCTTTTGGAATAGTTTAAGAAAGATTGGTATAAGCTCTTTGTATGTTTGGTAGAATTAACCTATGAAGCCATCTGGTCCTGGACTTTTGTTTTTAGGGAGTATACTATTATTATTATTACATATTCAATTTAATTTCTAGTGATTGGTCTGTTCAAATGACCTATTTCTTCTTGATTCAGTTTTGGCGGACTGTATGTTTCTACAAAGGTGTCCATTTCTTCTGGGTTGTCAAACGTATTGGCATATAATTGTTAATAGTATTCTCTTACAGTTTTGTGTGTGTGTGTGTGTATTTCTTCAGTATATGTTGAGATTTATCCTTTTTAATTTCTTATTTTCTGGGGGGGTTTGCACTGTTTATTTTAAATCATTCTTCTTTTCTAGTAAAGAAAAATATATAACATCCTAAATTTCCCTCTGAGCACTGCTTTAGCTGATTCTCATAGATTTTCAGATGATATTTTAAAAATTATTATTTATTTCAAATTCAGTTTAGGAACAGCTTACAACTCTTCTTGCTAATGATTTATAATTTAATTCTTTTGTGGTCAGATAACATACCATATGTGGCTTTAATCCTTTGAAAATTATTGAAAATGGTTTTATATCCCTATATATGTTCTATCTTGTTGAGCATTCCCTGTGCACTTGGGGGAAAAAAAGTGTATTCTTCAGTTGTTGAGTGGTGTTAATTAGGCTAAGGTGTTGATAGTATTGTTCCAAATCATATATTCTCACTAATATTTTGTCTGCTTGTTTTTTCAGTTACTGAGACAGGAGAGTGAACATCCTACAGTAATTGTGGATTTGTCTGTTCCTCCCCTTAGTTCTGTTTGTTTTGGTTTATGTATTTTGAATCACTGTTATTAGGTGCATACTCAATTAGGATTGTTATTTCTTCTTGATAAAGTCACTCATCATTATGAAATAATGATTATGTTTATGCATTATATCTTTTCCCACTTTTTTGTGTGTGTGTGTATGTGTGTGTTTTCTAGGGCCGCTCCTGCGGCATATGGAGGTTCCCAGGCTAGGGGTCTAATCAGAACTGTTGCTGCAGGCCTAAGCCAGAGCCACAGCAATGCAGGATCCAAGCCGAGTCTGCAACCTACATCACAGCTACATCACAGCAACGCCAGATCCTTAATCCACTAAGCAAGGCCAGGGATCGAACCTGCAACTTCATGGTTCCTAGTTGGCTTTGTTAACCACTGAGCCATGACAGGAACTCCTCTTTTCCCACTTTTTAACTCGCCTGTTTGTTATGTTTAAAGTTCAACTCTTGGGAGTTCCAGTGATGGCTCAGTGGTTAACGAACCCAACTAGGATCCATGAGGATGTGAGTTTGATCCCCAGCCTTGCTTAGTGGGTTAAAGATCTGGCATTGCTGTGAGCGGTGGTATAGGTCACAGATGCAGCTCAAATCCCGCATTGCTGTGGCTTGTGGTGTAGGCTGGCAGCTGTAGCTCCCATTTGATCCCTAACCTGGGAACTTCCATATGCTGCAGGTGCAGCCCTAAATATAGAAAAGACAAAAAAAAAAAAAAAAAAAAAAAACAAAGTTCAACTCTTTAGCATAAAGTTAGGTGTTGCTTTCTTATGTGGCCTGATAACAACTGCCTTTAATTGGAGTGTTTAATACATTTACATTTAACATAATTGTTAATATAGTTGGATTTAAGTCTACCATCTTATTTGTCTTCTATTTGTTCCATCAGTCTTTGGCCTTTTTTTTTCTTTCTTTCACAGTAATTTAGTATTCTATAGCACTGTTTTATATCCCCTATTAGCTTTTAACTATTTCTATTTTGTTGGGGTTTTTTCCTTGTTGGTTTAGGAAGTATTATTTGCATTTTTAACTTATCAAAACCTTCCATGAATTTGCGTCATGCCATTTCATGTGTATTGTAAGATGCTTACAATGTGGTATTTTCATGTATTTTACTTTTTCATGTATTATAAACCTTACTTTCACACAATTACTTTTAAGGAAATTATAAAATCAGGAAATAAAAATTCTTATATTTACCTACATATATAATGATGTTCCACTTTGTGCAATTTTTCCTTCAGCTCAATGGACTTCTGATATTTCTTATACTATTCTAATATTTCATACTGTTAGTGATGAATTGTCTCACTTTTTTTGTTTATCTTAAAAAGGCTTTATTTTGCCTTCACTTTTTGAAGGAGATGAAATTCTCAGTTGGCAAGTTTTTCTTTTTTCTTTTTTTTTCTTTCAGCATCTAAAAGAGATCATTCCATTTTCTTCTGGCTTTCATAGTTTCTGATGAGAAGTCAGTATTTAAATTTTTGTTCCTCTGTATGTGATTGCCTAATTATTTAACTTTTTCTATTTATTTTTGTCTCAGAAATATAACTACAATGTGTCTAGGTGTTGGTTTGCTAGTACTTTTGCTTCTTGAGAGTGACTGAATTTCTAGGAACTGTGGGTTAATATGTTTCTTCAATAATAGAGGAAAAGTCAGCCGTTGTGTCTTCAGATAATTTCTCTGACTCAATCTGGCTTCTCTTTCCTTCTGGGACTCCAGTTACACTTACGTTAGACCATTTTATATTGTCCCTCAGATCCATGGTATCTATTCATTTGTTCAGCCTTTTTGCTTTCTGTACTTCAAGTTGTTTGATCTCTTCTTCTGCAATGTCCAATCTGCAGTTTAGGCCATTTGATAAAATTTTAATTTCAGATACCATAATTTTTACTTTTGGGATTTCCATTTGGTTCATTTTATAATGTCTACTTTTATATTAATATTTCATATCTCCTCACCTTTATGTCTAGTCTTTGCTTAAAGTTCTTGTTATGTTTTAAAGTCCTTCTCTACTAATTCTAATATCTGTGTTATCTCTGGGTCTGTTTCTTTTGATTGTTTTTCCCCCTTGGTTATAGGTCACATTTTTAAAATTTCCTTACATCACTAGTGATTTTTTTCATTGTATATTGGAAATTGTGGTTTTACATTTTTGCAAATGGTTTATTTGTCTTCTTTTGAAGAGTGCTGACTTTTGTTCTATCAAGCAGCTAGCTAATTTACTCACAGATTAGCTTGATCCTTTCAAGACTTGTTTTTAATTTTTATTTGTTTTTTGTTTTGTTTTGTTTTTAATTTTTTAAGAAGAGTATAGAGTAATTCTTTTTCTATAGCTAGAATAGACTTACTCCTAAGTCTTTGCCCTTTCACAATCTGAAATGAATTCCCAGTATGTACAGCGAAGTCTTTCTATTCTGGCTTGTCAGATGTCGAGTTTCTCCAAGCACTATGCGATGTCTAGTATCTTTGTATGGTTCACAGTTTCTCTGAAATTATTCTCTGCCATGGCTCACAGAGCCTTTTTCTGTACATGAACAATTTAGTGTCCAGTGAAAGTTTCAGGGAGAATTATGCATATTTCAGGGTTATCTCTCAATATACAGCCTCTTTCTCTCTGGTAATCAACACACAAATTTTGGCCTCCTAAGCAAACCTAAACTGCAATCGTTATCTGATCAGCTGTGTGGTATCATTGTGTTTTCAGTTACCCCTTCAGAAGGTGCTTTTAGGCAAGAAACTGAAGGTAATTATGGGGCTAACATCGTGTGTTTTCTTTCTCTTGGGGATAACATTCCTTCTCTGATTGTTGTCTAAAGTGTTAAAACTTCTGTTTCAGTTTTATATATTTTTTGTATCAGGAGAACTCATCTGCTACTAATTATTCCATAATAGCTGAAGATGGAAGTCTGCGAATATGACTGGTTCATATTCAATTGTTCATACACCTCCATCTTAGATGGCTCTAGTTTGTTTTGTTTTGTTTTAGTCGTACTTGATTTACAATACTGTGTTAATTTCAGGTATACAGCAAAGTGATTCAGTTTTACGTGTATATATATTTTTCAGATTCTTTTATATTACATGTAAGATGTATTATTCTTTTATATTATGTATTATTCTTTTATATTACATGTAAGATACATGTAAGATACTGAATATAGTTCCCTGTGCTATATAATAAATCCTTGTAGTTTATCTACTTTATGTATAGTAGTATCTGTTAATCTCATACTCCTGATTTATCCTTCCCCACCTTCTTTGCCCTTTGATAACCATAAGTTTGTTTTCTACATCTGTAAATCTCTTTCTGTTTTGTAAATAAATTCATTGTGTTGTTTTTTAGATTCCATACATAAGTGCTATCATTTAATATTTGTCTTTCTTTGACCTACTTCACTCAGTATGATAATTTCTAAGTCCATCCATGTTGCTGCAAATGGCAATATTTCATTCCTTTTTATGGCTAAGTAATATTCCACTGTATATTCCATATACACATGTAAGTGTATTCCATATATATATACTACATCTACTTTATCCATACATCTGTTGATAGACATTTAGGTTGCTTCCATATCTTGGCTATTGTAAATAGTGCTGTTATGACCACTGGGGTGCATGTATCTTTTCAAATTAGCTTTTGTATTTTCTAGATATATGCCCAGGAGTGGGATTGCTGGATCATGCAGTAATTCTATTTTTAGTTTTTTAAGGAACTTACACGCCGCTCTCCACAGTGGTTGCAGTAATTTATATTCCCACAACAGTGTAGTTCATTTTTCTCCATACCCTCTCCAACATCTATTATTTGTAGACTTTTTGATGATGGCCATTCTGAGCAGTGTAAGGTGATACTTGAATATAGTTTTGATTTGTGTTTCTCTAATAATTAACAATTTTACAGGTGGCTCTATTTTTACCTTTGAGAAATGGGATGTCTCTGAAAATGCATGTGAAGCTGTATATATTTTACAGACAAAGAGCATGGCCAAGGTGATATGTGGAATTCAAGATGTTGTTTACAAGTTCTTGTTTAATGTTTTTCTTGTAAGTGATTTTGTATATTTGTGTGTGATAAAGTAAGTGTTCGAGAAAATGAGTATTAGAAGAAGAAAAAGAAATCAAGTAAATATAAAAGTAGGGAAGACACACTGGAAAGTTCAAACTCTTTATATATATAAAAAATAGGAGTTCCCTGGTGGCTCAGCAGGTTAGAGATCTGGCGTTGTCACTGCTGTGGCTCGGGTTTGGCCCAAGAACTTCCGCAATTGTGGGCATGGCCAAAACGAACAAAGAAAATGCTATGTTTTAAACCTGTGTACTCCTCTCAGACCAGAGAAGGATCTTGTTACTCTTTCTTCCCTTTCCCTCCTTCAAGTCCATGTTCCCAAACTAAAAAAAAAAAAAAAAAATCCATGTTAGGTTTTAGTGAACTATGAAAACCTCACTAGGATTTGGTGCTGATGAGAGAGGCTTGACAACTGAAGAGACAAGCATTCTGTTGGTCCACACATTTTTCACTCTGGACTCTGAGCATCTTCTGTTTCATCAGCTTCAGTAACCAATATCTCTTTTGATATTTAAGTGACCTTCAAATATGGGCAAACATTGATGAGTGACTCAGTGAGATTTTTTAGTGCCTTATTTCTTAATGTGGACTGCTTGAGAAACCAGGTGCCGATTGCCATGACCCATCTTTCTTAAGATATAGGAAGTTGTTGGGGAAAAATCACTTCCCTAAATCATTAGTAATTCAGATCTGGAGACTTTGACTCTGCTTCTGACAGGGATGGTGAGATTGGGAGGGTGGGTTGGGATCCTGATCCAGACTCGAGGCTCTGAGGCTCTCTTGGATTTTGGTTCCACTTTTCTACCTGAGAGTTGATATCTTCCTGGGATGAGTTCATCCTCTGATCTTTGAGATTTCAGGAAGGAAGAGGATAGCAGATTGCAGGCTATTATTATGGCGAGATCAGTTCTCTTAGGCCACCAAACAGTTGTTCCCTGAGTCATAAACCACTCCGTTCTGTGTCTGTCAAACTAAACTGCCTTTGAAATTTAGAGGAGAAAGTCTGTGTGTGCCGAAACGAAGCCCCTGAGTCACCCAGCACCCAGCAGGAAGACAGCAATGGATAGGGTTGGAAGGAGTGCCAGGAACCACGCCTTGCATCTAGCGGGGACCTTCGAGTGCCTACTCCATAGATGTGGAGGATTTCCAGGTCACAAAATCTCAGGTCCTCACAGACATGAGGTGCCATTGTCTACTCTCTGTGCTGTCTGGAAGGGTCCTGATTAATGAATCATCTCCCTAAGTATCTTTTTACACGGATTGAGTCGTGTACCAGGGAGATCATATTTTATTTGTAATGTCTAAGGAAACTGCATTAGACATTACAGTTTATGAAACAAAATAAGGGGAGTTTGTGTTCGGAAACATAACATTTTATATACTAGGAAGACCTGAATTTGGACAGATCTACCTGGGCCCATTTGAAAACCAGAAAACTAGTGTCCTTTTTCTCTTGTCAACCAGAGTTCTGCAATTATTCTATATAATTGTTATTTTTCTTTTCTTTTCGGAAGGAGTCTCCTGCTGAAGAAAGAATCTAAAGAGATGCCTAAGTTCCAGGGAATTTTCCTCTAAGACTAATAACATCAAGATAGCTTTGATTTTATTTATTTATGTTCATTATTTTTTTTCCACGAGAGAAATATATGTCATCTTCAGAGATCCTGGGTTAGATTTTTTAATTGTCCTTGTGCTGATTGAAGACGAATCTCAAACCCTGATGCTGTTTTTTGTTTCTTTCATGAAGAATTTCAGATGGTGCATGACAACTGATGCCTCCTATAAAACCAAGAAAAATTTTCTTACATTATGTGTATTAAAGAGGTCTTCCAAGTGTCTTTTCATCAAGCAAAGAAATGGAACCACCTTGCACTATACATTTTTGGTTAAATATTTAAAAACTATTATTTTAAAAGTTACCTATAGTAATCATAGCCAAGTCAAAAAAAATGCCCCACAGAAGGGTCAATTAAATTTGGGCTCTACTTCTACATTTATACCCCATCTTCTCCCTCTTTATTCTTCTGGAAACAAAACAGAATAGCCCTCCTCCAGCAAACCACTTGCAAAATTCCACGTAAGAAAATGCCAAACTTCAAACTGTGAAACATCCTCATCAGTTTCTGAGGATTGCAGGACTAGAACTCAACCAGAAACTTTGTAATTTAGGATTCAAGAACCTAGAACATTAACTTCTGAGTTGAATGGTATTGGCTCCAAGGTTAAAAATAGAGACCACAGTTTATTGCGTGTGATCATGACAAACTCCCCATGAACCTCAGTAGGGCTCAAACGTGTACTGAAGACAACCAAAGGGTAAATAAATTAAACAGAAGTGACTCAGAAAGCACCTATGGGGCTGGGAAATGCTGTGGCAATATGGGACTTTGTTCTTGAGAACAGCCCTTCTCAGAACTCAAGGAAGGAGTTCCCACTGTGGCTCAGGGGTTAATGAATCTGACTAGGAACCATTAGGTTGCGGGTTCAATCCCTGGCCTCGCTCAGTGGGTTAAGGATCCGGCGTTGCCATAAGCTGTGGTGTAGGTCGAAGACGCAGCTTGGATCTGGCCCCGGTGAAGGCTGGCGGCTACAGCTCCGATTAGACCCCTAGCCTGGGAACCTCCATATGCTGTGGGTGCAGCCCTAGGGAAAAAAAAAAAAAAAAAAAAAAAAAAGAACTCAAGGGAGAGAGACTCCCTAGAAACCTCAAAGAACTATAGTACTAAAATGAGTTTCATTTATAAGCTTTTTCTACAGATATGGAAAAATATATATATATGATGACTTAAGGGGAAGACTATTATGTTTGGAAGTAATAGGCATTTCCCTACATTCAAGTCAATGCACTTTTCCTTTTAACCCAACAGAATAACTAGATCACACACACTGTGAATGTCTGCTAAAGAAGAGAGACTAAAATATGTTATGTTAAGACCTTGAGACTTTCTTCAATTCCTCTTACCAGCTTGCTTCTTGAAATACAATGAGCTACTCCTGAAGCTCATCTTTGTAGCATTATTTTTTTTTCTCAGTGAGTTGCCTTTATGACTTAACCTTGCTACATTTTTCTATACCAAGACAAGACCCTAGTCGTCCATGGACTTTGATGAAGGCATCTGTGGAAGGTTTGAAGTCCACTGGTTAAGAGGAAAAAGTGCTTTTGTGTTTGATCAGTAAGTGGGCAGAAGGTGGTTGGGAACAATGCTGAGTCACACTTTAAAACTGCTGCATTGCAAACAAAGTGAGAAGACTCCGTCGTAGGCTTTGAAGGCCGCATGCCTGGGTACTGCTCTGTGTCGCATCAAGGGCATGCCTCTCAATGTCTCTCAGCTTCGTTTACCTTTTTGTTAAATACCAACATTTACTGAGCACTTACTCTCTGCCAACCACTGTACTCAGCACTTTTATTCATTTAAACCTCACAACAATCCTGTGTAGTAAATGTTATCATCACCCCCATTTTACAGATAAGTAAACCAAGGCTCAGAAAGTTTATGAAGCTTATTCGGCATTATATAGTTAGAAAACTAAGAGGACCAAGATTCAAATTCCCATCAGTCTCATTTCAGAGTCTGAGCTTTCAACCATCCTGAAATGGATCTAATAATAACATCATTATTGATGCTGTGAGGATCAAAAGAGAGAATGTTTGTAAAAGCACCAAATTCTTATAAACACAAGTAAGGTGTTATAATTATTACAATGAGGTCGTTTAAGAACTAAGACATAGTTGTATGACATGGTTATGGAAAAGTCCTTTCAACTGTCTATAAACCAGAGCTTACCTGTTCTACATAAAGCAAATTAGAATTTCCTAAATACATTATTTTTCTTGACTGTACCCCATCAAAATATTAAATATGATATGTTACATAAATCAGGTATGATGAATAACCATTCCACCTTAGATTGTATCTGTTTTTAGAAATCTGGGCAACCCAAAAGGCGAAGAGAAGCATCTCTGGTCCATTTGTTACCTCCGAGCCAAGCTGCACTAGTTTGCTTATTTGTTTAAGTTATGAACATTTGCACAGAAATTCAGCCCCAAACACCCCAGGAGCAGTAATGTAGGTTACCAAAAGTGCTATTTGTTTGCTTATAGGACATAAGAGGATCAGAGTATATGGGACAGAGACATGGTGCTCCTTAAAACACCACCACAATAAAATATACAAAATACCAAGTTCTTTTACTTTCAAATAGAAATTTAAATGGGAGTTCCCATCATGGCACAGCGGAAATGAATCTGACTAGTATCCACGAAGATGCGGGTTTGATCCCTGGCCTTGCCCATTGGGTTGGAGATCTGGCATTGCTATGAGCTGTGGTGTAGGTCACAGAGGCAGCTCAGATCCCTAGTTGCTCTGGCTGTGGTGTAGGCTGGCAGCTGTAGCTCTGATCTGACCCTTAGCCTGGGAACTTTCATATGCTGTGGGTATGGCCCTAAAAAGCAAAAAAAAAAAAAAAAAACAAGAAGAAGAAGAAGAAATTTAAATGGACTCTTAAAAATAGTAAATTTAGAGACAGAGTGATCAAAAATGTTTTGTAGATTTTCGGTTTAAAACAACCCAAATGGGAGTTCCCTTGTGGTCTAGGGATTGGGATTTGGCACTTTCCCCTTTATGGCCTAGGTTCGATCTTTGCCCTGGTCTGGGTACTGAGATCCCACATCAAGCTGCTGTATGCTGGGACCAAAAGAAATTTAAAAAAAAAACAAAACCAAAATCCACAACCACATTTACAACCCAAAGAAACAACAACACAAAATCCCAAGGATTTTGAAAAAATTTATTTGGGTTCCATATGCTCTTTCTCAGAAATTTATAAAACCCAAGTGTTTGGGCCACAGAGCCAAAATATACTCTCTCCTCTGTGGGATCCGTTGGTTCCTCAGATCCAACAAGCCCTCGGCTTCTGCTGTCTGGGCCTGTCTTCGGCGCTCAGAGCTCTGTTGACGTGTGGCCTGTGAGGTGGAAGAGAAGGCTCAGGTCCTTCCTTCCCTTCCTCTGTTGACTGCGTCAGGGACTCAACAGAACCCTTCAGTCATCGGGAGGAGGTCACGGCTGCATGGGCCAACCAGGAGTCTCTAGTGCAAACTGCCTTTCAGAGTCAAACTACTGACTTGCCTTTTTCTAGTTCCTACAGTCCTGATGGAATTGATTAAAGTGACTGGTTATTTTAGGGTTATGTAAACAGATATGAATGGATAATAGGTGGTCATGAGTATGTTTCAAAATAAAAATATAAACCCAGGAGTTCCCATCATGGTGCAGCGGAAATGAATCCAACTAGGAACTATGAGGTTGTGGGTTCGATCCCTGGCCTTGCTCAGTGGGGTAAGGATCTGATGTGGCTGTGGCTGTGGTATAGGCCAGCAGCTATAGCTCTATTGAACCCCTAGCCTTGGAAACCTCCATATGCCACGGGTATGGCCATAAAAAGCAATATATATATATATAAACCCATACCCTTTGGGGAGCCAAAGACTGAAAACTTAGAATTCACGCTTATGTCCTTTATAAAGATTTTTTTGTTCCAAATTTTTAATCTTGATGGTGACAATAATTCTCCAACTAGAAATGGGGATTATTTTATCTGATTGATGTCTTTTTCCCGAATTATGGGTCTGTTGATAGAAAAACTCTTTCAGAATTATAAATTTGCATCCCATTTCGTGCATGTTTAAGAATTCACTTTTACTGAAAAGAATAACATGTTCTGAAATTGGGGCTGTACCAGAAAAGCCACACAGAATGAATGGTCTCCATACTTATGGGTTATGTTAGCTGATCTCCATCTGCTGGGTTGTAGAGGCTTCTCTTCTGAAAACCAAAGCTGCCTATAGCTGAAGGTTTAGTTGAGTCATAGCTCCATAGCTGGTGCTCCAATCTTACCCTTTTTGTCCAAAAATAGGAAAGGGTTTGCCCCCTAAACAAGCTGAAGTGGTTTTGTAAAGTTTCATGAGCACTGTCCTTGGAGAAGGTGAATCAGAGGTGGATTATCCTAGGAAAGAAGATAAAGGATGAGATAATTGAATGTACTGTATGAAGTTTGAAGGACAGGGAATTTTTCTCAGTGTTTTGATCCCTATGGGACCCTGCTGTCTTCCAGAGCCCTCGGCTCCCAACCATTCAATAATAGCTGTTATTATCTGAGGTTGGACCCTCACTTTCATTGCATCAGGCAGAATATTGAAAATTACTTTTAGGAGTTCCCATGGTGGCTCGGTGGGTGAAGAACCCAACTAGTGGGAGTTCCCATTGTGGCAGAGCAGAAAAGAATCTGACTAGTATCTACGAGAATTCAGGTTCAATCCCTGGCCTCGTTCAGTGGGTCGGGGATCCAGCGTTGCGGTGAGCTGTGGTGTAGATTGCAGACGCGGCTGGCAGCTTGCAGCTCTGATTTGACCCCTAGCCTGGGAATTTCCATATGCCATGGAAGGAAAGAGAGAGAGAGAGAGGGAGAGAGAGGAGGAGAGAGAAAGAAAGAAGGAAAGGAAAAAAAGAAAGAAGGAAGGAAGGAAGGAAGAAGGAAGGAAGGAAGGAAGGAAGGAAGGAAGGAAGGAAAGAAAGAAAGAAAGAAAGAAAGAAAGAAAGAAAGAAAGAAAGAAAGAAAGAAAGAAAGAAAGAAAGAAAGAACTTTCAGAGTCAATAGGAGAGGATATGTGATAAAGAAGGTGACCAGATTTTACAAAGACAAGATTTGCAGCCAATCGATGAAATTTGCAATTTAGGGGGAAGGTGATTGTGTAGACTCAGTAGCCCAGTCTCCTCTCTCCTTAATTTGACTAGTTCATGCACTTTAAGAAAAGATGGCATAGGTAAGGAACCATCACAGGAAAAATGAAGAAGTCAATCCCCTAGGGAAATTTTTTTTTTTGGGGGGGGGAAGGGAAAGTCCTATGAGAATTTATCTAGTGCACCCAGACCAAAATGGCTTAAGAAAGGACCATTTTCAAAAGGTAATCTCATGAATTTTAACATCGGGATAGAATCTAACAGTTCCATAAGGTTTGTGATGAAATCCTTTTTTGCTTTGCATATGTTTTGTCCATTTGTCAACTTAAGCTCAACTTGTTAATAGTGAGGAGGTACCCAGAGTTCCTGTTGTGGCTCATTGGGTTAAGAACCCAACATAGTATCCATGAGGATGTGGGTTTGATCCCTGGTCTTGCTTGGTGGACTAAGGATCTGGCGCAAGCTTCGGTGTAACCGCAGGTGCAGCTTGGATCTGTCATTGCCGGCTGCAGCTCCCATTCAGCCCCTAGCCCAAGAACTTCATGTGTCACAGGCGTGGCAGTAAAAAGAAAAAAAAGAAAAAAAATAGTGAGCAGGTACCCTTTGTGATGTTAAAGAGCTACCTTATGGGTTTCAACAATAACGACAAGGAAAAAGAATATTGCTAGAGTAACTTGTTAAGCCTAATTGATTAACAAAGTTCAAGTGGTTGTATAGTTTGGGACTTTGTGGCTAATGCTCTACTCCCAGGTTTTAATCTGGAGGGAGAAGGATTAATTTTTTAAAATGGCTGAAAATAGAGAGTTCCCATTTTGGCTTAGCAGAACTGGAACCCAAGTAGTATCCATGAGGATGTGAGTTCTATCCCTGGCCTGGCTCAGAGGGTTGAGGATCCATCGTTGTAGTGACCTGTGGTGTAAACACAGACACAGCTCAGATCTGGAGTTGCTGTTGCTCTGGCTGTGCTATAGGTCGGCAGATGCACCTCTGATTCAACCCTTAGCCTGGAAACTTCCATATGCCCCACCCATGGGCCTAAAAAGCAATAAAAATAAAATAAAATAAAAATAAAATGCTTAAAATGAAGGATTCCATGCAAGCTCTTGTTCTGTCAATATAGCAATAGCAATTATTGGAGCCCTAAGCTGACAATTATTAGAGCTTCCAAATTGATCATGTTTTTAAATTTTTTATTTCTTTTTATTATTTTTATTTTTCAGTTTTATTGAGTTATAATTAACATACAGCACTGTATAAATTTAAGGTGTACCAGCATAATGATTGACCTACATATATTGCAAAATGATTAACACAATAAGCTCAGTTAACATCTATTACCTCATAGTTATAAAAACTTTTTTTCTTGTGATGAGAAACTTTTGAATTTATTCCCTTCGCAACTTTCAAATGTACCATATAGCAGTTAACTACAGTCATCAGGTT
Source organism: Phacochoerus africanus (assembly GCF_016906955.1). NCBI lineage: Eukaryota > Metazoa > Chordata > Mammalia > Artiodactyla > Suidae > Phacochoerus > Phacochoerus africanus. Next base: position 20,126,528 of record NC_062547.1, on the reverse strand, counting down.
GTGCATTAATTCCCAATAATTATTTATCTTATAACTGGAAGTTTGTGCATTTTGACCATTTTCATTCAATCCCATTTTAAACTCTTTCCAATCTGCTTTTAGCCATTTGAAAAAGCAATGACTCGGAGTTCCCACCATGGCACAGTGGAAAAGAATCCGACTAGGAACCATGAGGTTGTGGGTTCGATCCCTGGCCTCTCTCAGTGGGTTAAGGAAATGTGGTGTAGGTCACAGACTTGGCTCAGATCTGGCGTTGCTGTGGCTGTGGCGTAGGCTGGCAGCTGTAGCTCCGATTTGACCCCCAGCCTGGGAACCTCCATATGCTGCAAGTCTGGCCCTAAAAAGAAAAAAAAAAAAAAAAAAAGCCACAATGATTAAAACTTCAGACTTTTTTGCTTATTCTTCAAACAACATCATTTTTTAAGTAGCCTATTTTTTCTTATGAAATGATCAATAAAGTTTTAAAAAAGGTTTTCAGCAAAATGTAACTGAACAAATCTAACAAATTAAACCGTTGCTACATTTAGGTTTTTTTTTTTTTTTCTAAAAAAGAGTTACCTTTAAATAGCCTTTTAGCAATGTGTTTAAAAAACCCCACAAATATAGATTTTTTTTTCCATTTGTATAAAAAGGTAAAATACTTGTATTTGTTCATGAAAACGGGTAGGGAGGAGAGATGATTTATGTTTTCCTGCATATATATCCCTCATATACATGCATATATATTTCTGGATGACTGTTTAAAACATCACGAGATTACGAGATTTTCGGAAGGCCTCAGACAGTGAGGTTGCGTATGGGAGATAGTAAGAAATAGAATGCAAAATGCAATTTCAAAAAAAAAAAAAAAAGGCAGTTTCAAAAATCATAGTCCTTCCAAGCCTTATTCAGTGTAGTTTCCTGTCTAGACATGCAAATTGAACTGAAGAGTTGAAGCAATTATTCAGATAATTCAAAGGAAAAAAAAAATCTCCTCCCTGAAAAAAGAAGATTTTGAGGAGCCTCAACTAAGTGAATTGTTTGTCCTCACTGATCAATTCACCAGATAATTGTACTTCGCCCTGAGAGTTTGAAAAAGGCCATAGGATTTGAGCCAGAAAGAAATTTCATGAGCATTTCTTTTTTTTTTTCCTATGCATTCAACCTCAATGAAATGTGTATAATTTATAGGAAAAGAAAATAAAGCTCTTGGAATATCCTTTTTCAAGAAAATCTGAGGTTATTTTGTATTGATAATGATATCCCTCTCCCCTCAAAATTTTTTTTTCTTTCAGGTCTAACCTTCTAAGTACCTTTCTTTTTCAGATGAGATGACAAGATTTAACGAGAAGACAAAAAGAAACTCATTACTCTATCTTCACCTGGGTGTGATACCCTTTGGTTCTGTTCATGTGGTATTTGTATGTTCTTGTGAATTACACGATTTAAATAAAGGAAGGAATTATTACCAGCATCTAGTACACATCAAGATTTTTATTGATAGATGCTAAAATAACAGCCAAGCCATGTAATTATAAAGGTTCAGAAATTCAAAAGTAATTGCCTTAATCTGGTCAGCTAAAGAAAGATGATCTTTTAAAAAATATTTTAAAAAATACATGATCAGTATATTTTAAAAATTTAAAGAAAATGTACACATAAAACTGAACTGGGCTGCAAATTTCAAGGTAAAAATAGTCCATGAAATATATCAGATATTTAAATTAAAACAAAATTCAAAACCCATTTATGCCAGAAATTACTCCTGCCAAAGCCTGTGTATGTCCTATTAGAAAATTAGACGTATAATATTTAAACCAGGAATAGTTAAATAAGTATTAAAAGGAAGCTTATTATTCATCTCACTGTTCTTCAAATATAGATAAATGGAATATAGTCAACAGAATCACACTAATTCTAATACTGGTTTAAAGAAAGGTTCAGGCATACAAAATTTCAAAAACAGTTCTGCTACAAACAAAAGGATCAAAACAGTGATTTCAAATATCAGACATGAAATGGCTGTTATCTGTTTGCAAAAAGCCTAAATTATATAGATTGACGAAATATAAAAAGCGAACAGGACCAAAAATTAAAATTTCTCCAGAATTAACTTTTAGGATCTTTCATTACAATTTTGTAACATTTGAAGTTTTTTTCAAGATGGCCTAATTGTTTTAAACCCTTAACATAAAGCTCTTATAAAGCCTGCGGCCAATACTGACCTTAATCACTAAATGTTAAACTCATATTTCCTGTTAAAAACTATGTGCATATTTTTTTTAAACTTCATGTATTTTCAGGATTAAAGTAAAAATAGATAATTCTAAAATAATCTGAAAAACTAAATTTTGTTTATTAACAATCAATTTGACAACTGATTTATAGTTTAGAATAAAAGAAGATATGATTAAAATATGTTTTCTTGGGAATAAAAATCTTATAATCATGTTGTAAGCATGTCTAGGTGAACCTTATTTTAAAAGAAACAATCAAATCATAGAAAAAGGATGTTATCTTTATAAGTTACATTGTTTAAATTTTTGCCAAGTTGGAACATTTTGATGAAGGCATAATTGATAACTATAGAAATTCATTGTCAGCACAGTCCTGAAATCTGTCTTTAATAATTCAAAAAAATTATAAAGACCAAAACAAACAATTTTGGACAAATAGTTAACAGATGAACAGATGATACTGTTAAAAACCAATATAATTCTCTATCTTTTCCCATAAGAAATCACTGACAATTTCTAAATTTTAATATGAATTATTTTAAATTCACAAATATTTTTACTTAGGAATAAAAATTGTGAATATTGAAAACCCTTCTCATGTTTTTAAAAGCTAAAGCTTAAATTCTTGATATTTGAAATACTAATATTTGAAAATCTAAAAGGAAGATAGCTTAATTTCATTAAAGTTTTATTTCCATGAAAAGCAGAGTTGCTAAGAAAGTATTAATTGCTTAAAATTTTTTTAATTTAAATTTTTGAAAAATTGAATTTAAAAACTCTGCATTATATCTATTTGTAAAACAATGGAAAAGTATACATTCCGGGTAAAAAATTCTATTTAAAAACATTTGCTAAAAACCAAAAGTACTTTCAACTAAATAGTAACAATTTTTAATTATTTTAGCTAAGCTCTTTTTAGATTTGTAAAGCAGAATAACAAAATTTAATTTTGATTGCCAAACATTTAATTAAGTTGGGATTTTATTGCCCAGATTTTTGTACCCTTTAGTTGGAATATGAACCTTCTACTTACTTCAGTTTACTTATAAATTCTAAAGATAAAGTATATATTTTAGAATTAGCCACATATTTTTTTTACTGGTTTTAAAAATGCATGTAAAAATAAGGCAATTTTGTTTTTACAAATAAATGAACTAGTAGCCAGAAACAGAAACCATATGGCATATCAGAGATTTCTTACATTTTATTTTTTTTTTAAGTTACTAAAACAATTATTTCAGAAGAAGGATTATTTTTATCTGAGACCTATGGTAAAATAAGTAACATTTACAAAGGAAAATAATACCATTCTTTCTAAACTTTCCATTTTGCCAACTATTAAATGATGCAGCAGATTACAATTTCGATGCAAAACATAACTCAAAACATGGTTCGTAATCATATCTAATAAAACTAAGTTTTTACATTGATATAGTAATAAATATTACATGTTGTAGGGTATAAAAAAAATAAAATGGGTATTACCCAGCACGTAAGAACTACTATAGAAAGAATCCATGAGGAGGGAGATTGTAATGCAGTTTTAGAACCTTCAAATCCAGGACTAACCAGTTGCATTTACTTTGCTTTACTTTCTTAATGAATTATCTTACAATTTTGAAAGCTACAGAGGGATAGCTTGGCTTTAGAAGGTACACAAACGTTATATGACTCTGTTCTAGCAACTGAGGTTTATACACATCCAGTTCTTAGGCAACAGAGTCCTGTGCAGATTTTTGGTTTTCATACAGACATACTGACATTATAAAAACACAGTAATGGGTTTTCTAATGATTATATGGAACTATATCAACATTAAGAGAAATGTGAGGGATAAGCCCTACTATCTCCCGAATGTGCTATTTAAATGTTTAGGTATTAGTCCTTGATTTAAAAAAAAAATCAACTCAATTGCAATGAACTGCATTTAAGAAAAAAATATATATATATTTAAGTTAAAACAAAAGGATATGATTTAACAAAAAATGTATAATGATATTAAATAGGAATCATAGATGAAAACCACAATGGCATTTTACTGTTTTACTATTTACTATTATGCATTCCCTAGATATTAAAAACATTCAAAAAATAGTGATATTGTATCTGTTAGCATGTAATTTTTAATTAATTTTTTAAAATTTCATAGTATTAAAAAACTATATTCTGATCTCAAAGTAGTTACCAATATCAATGGAAGCTTATAAGTAAATTGTTTCTATTTCTAAAACATATTTTCAGATATTCTAAATGATAATCCTCTCTTTAGTTTTTGATCAAAGTCGGATCTAAAGCTAACCTTTAGAATCTTAAATATGATAAATAAATATTTAAGAAGTTTCATTTTACCTAATGTAAAAAACTTTTATCTGTATTTTAAAAGTATTTTTAGAAAAAAATTGAAAAGCAGTGGTAAATTTTTTTTGCCAGTTTTAATGGAGGGAAAAATAATGTTTTAAAATTCTCAGTATTCGTCCAGAAGTTTTTGTCCTTATGACTTTTTTTTTTTTACAAAATATCACATAAGAAGAAATATAAACAATAAGGATTTACTATATAACACAGGGAACAATATTCAATATCTTTTAATAACCTATAATAGAAATAACCTGAAAAAAAAATGTATACAGAACTGAAATCACCTTGCTATACGCCTGAAACTAACACAAATTGTAAATCAACTATACTTTTAAAAAAGGAAGTAGTATATAATTATGGTTTAAAATGTTTGCAACATGCCACATAAAGTAAGTATTACAAAGCAATATTTTTTTAATTACTAGAGAAATTGGGTCCCATTTTAATGAAACTTTCTTTCCTTTTTTTAAATAATTTTTTTTTAATTTTCTTTTTTGGGGTCAGCTTCTCACGTTTTGTTTTTATATAAATATCTCAATTTCCTAAAGAACTTTCTGTTTGAAACTTAACCCCCCAAAAAATCAATGTGAGCTTTCTCTGCGACATTATTGGTTCAAGCTTGGCAGCCAGGGACTACGTTTCTTTTGCTATCCAAATGTTAACAAAAACAACAACAAACAAAACCTCTGGGCTTGATCACTTTTCACTGTCACTATTGACTAGAATTTCAGAAGCATTTTTAATTCTCAAGATTTGTTATATATTCAGGTGAGCACCGGCTCACAACTCAGATGAAAAAGAAATCTGCTACCCAAAAAGAATATGCCGTGCAAATACAAACATTAATGAAAATGGACAAGCAGATCACTTCCCCCCTCACAATTTTTTATGATTTGCTGTAAAAACATTGTATCCTAATACACATTTGGCTGGGTTAGAACTAGTCTCTAGAGCCGTGTTAACTTTCTAAAACTTTTTTTTTTTTTTTAAATCTGCATTATAGGCATAGCCAAAAAAAACAAGAAATGAATGGATGTATATGTATAGGCTCCCCAAACGTACCTCTATGGTCCCCAAAGAATATAGACTTTTGTTTTTATATATTTATTGTATTCATGGTTCTAACTCAACTGTCATAGAGCTATCCCGAAACTCTCTTAAAAAGCTCTGAGATTCATCTAAGTCATTTTCAAACAAGTCCTGTTGACTTTTGCCATGTCTTTTGACTGGCTTAATCAAATGCGTTATGAGCTATTCAAGTGAGCATTTAAGAATGTCAATCATCTTTACTGATAATCTATATCATTAATTGCAGGACTACATTTCACCCATTGCCTGGGTCTATATTTTAAATGATGCAAAGCAGTTACATGGCCAAACATGATACTACCCCAGCTATTTTTTTTTTTTCATGTTGATGGAATTGGAAGTTGATTTATTACCTAGGCCTATTTTTCCAGGGAAACATAGATGAGGAGTGGGGAAGAGGAAGAAGAAACATCTTTATTCCTCTCTGTCTACAAACCTGGAAAGACCTAGTTCATTGCCAATTTTGCAACCCCTTTGCATTGAACACATTATCTGGACTTCCTGACAAAATATAATCATTTTTATAATATCATAATTTTCCAAATGAGCAGCGTCAAATCATTCTAATGCGGTCCTGTAACGTCTTGGTATTTCAAGTTGTGGTCACACGTGGCATTTCTCTTCATAAGAGGAGTAAGTCTAGTTCCTTATTTCTGAATGTACCTTGAGAAAGCTACTATTATATCTTTGTTTGTCCTTGGTATCTGTTCCATTTTCTCTCTTTCTAAGCTTTAAATGTATTGAATGATGTTAACCAACATAGATTATGGTGTCCTTAGAAGAGCCCACTGGCAGATGGTTCAAATCTCTGACGGTCCCATTCATGGAGTTTATTGAACCTACCTGGTGAGATTGCCTCTGCAGTTGTCAATGCTCTCTAGCTCCAAACAGGAATTGCTACCTCGACCATAGGCTCAATGGGCTTTACACCAATTTAATTTGGTAAATTCCTGGTGACCACACTTTCTTTTTTTGTGTTAAATGATTGCTGTGAAATAGGAAAGCCATAGGATTGGACTTCCCTCCCAGGTATGGCAAAACCAGACGTTAGGCCAGAAGGTAATTTACAAATCAATACATTCTCCATAAGTGTTCAGTGGGTAGGAGGCAGTGTTGAAATTCATTTTCTTTCTTTTTTTTTTTGCTTTTTAGGGCTGCACCTGCGGCATATGGAGGTTCCCAGGCTAGGGGTCTAACAGGAGCTACAGCTGCCAGCCTACGCCACAGCCACAGCAACATGGGATCCAAGCCACATCTGTGGCCTACACCATAGCTCACGGCAATGCCGGATCCTTAACCCACTGATCGAGGCCAGGGATTGAACCCATAACTTCATGGTTCCTAGTCGGATTCCTTTCCACTGCGCCACAACAGGAACTCCTGAAATTCATTTTCTTGAGGGAACTATTTGTATTTAGCCTGATCTCCAATTCAAACAGGATGGGTTTAATTGTGCTTGCTTTTTTTAAAATTGCTTTTTTAAAAATCATAATATACAAAGTAGGAATGTAGACCCTAAATAAACAGAAACTATTGTTTTCAGACCTCAGTTAAGGAGAACATCTGATTCAATGTCTAGGAGATCTGACTTTAATTATGATTCTGGCAGTGACTTTTAGTATAAACTTCTATGGTAATTTCTCTGTCTGGAAAATAGGGATAACTCTATAACAGAGATTTCCTTACAGGATGAAATGAGGTCATGAATGGTTAAATATTTTGGGAAGGTGAAATCCGGTGCAGAGAAAGCAAACAGAATTGGATGGGCAGGCGGAAGTCCTGGATTTTTCGACCTGTTGGTTGTATGACTTTGAGTCCTTTCCCTCTTCGGATCCCAGTTTCCTTATTTACAAAATGTGAAAGCTGAACTAGAAGAGCTTTAAGTCCTCTCATAGCTTTGACAACCTGTCTTAGAGGATGACAAGGAACATGAGGGCAAAGGTCTGTTGACAAGATAGCAAGGTTCCAAACTACTCCCCAAATGGGGGTTGCCAGGGTGCTTTTTAATTTTCCCTGGGCTCAGGTTAATAACACCCTACATTTCTGTTTGCTTCTCGTGCCTCCAACCTGTTTAGGGGATACGGCCCTGGAGGGTATTAGAAACCATGACAAGCCCATGGGCATCCAGGTATCTGTGAAAAGCAGAAGAACTTTGGTCCAAATGCCCCACATTGGGGTATCTTGCCACAGACTGAACTGTGGACGAAGGCTGGCTATTCAGCCACCTCAACTTTTGTGTCTCTGTGACGTTCATCTCGTTGTAACCACCTGACTAGATGGCTCACTGAATGGGTAGAGAGGATGAAGGTTCCAGATGGTTGAGTTGTTACTGCCTTAATTAATACATCACCTCTATCAAGCTTCCCCAGCATTGGCCTTCATGCCCCCTAAATGGAATCTTAATAGTCCAAGAGGTTTCCTTTCTTTAGAAAAAATAATGTACCTTTGTCTGTCTAAAGTCATTTGCTCAGACACATGACTTAGACTACAAAGGAGATTTAGGTTTGATGCAGTTCGAAAACAGATGGTGGATGGTGTGGCCAGGGGTTAAGAAAAAAAAAACCTATAAAATGTTCTTGAACAGATACAGATTGGGTAGAAAGTAAGAGATCTCAAGTGTCTCTTTATATGTATTTAACAAGAGAGCTCCTCTTATTGTAAGAGGATGTTCTAAAATATATTTTAGAAATAAACACAATATACTTGTTAAACTTTCATTGTTATTGGCAAGTACTTTAAGAAGCCAGACTCTAAGTTTTTAATACTATAAAAAATTAAGTTAATTAAAAGTTATCCCATGTCAGGAGACTGAATGAACCACCACCAGAAAAAAAAAAAAAAAGAAAAAAAAAGAAAGTTTCTCTTCTTTCCCCTTCCTTTCTTTCATTTGTTAAGAACTGTCCTCTATTAACCCTGAGCTGCTTGGCCCTCAAGGTACCATGCAATGAGCTATGGAATCTCACAGAAAGAACCCACCTTATCAATATTTGATTTGCTGCTGACTCTGTAGGGATCCTGACATTCTCTGAACCGTGGCTTGGACTGTGTATCAGGTAGCCTGGATGTCCTATAGCCAGGTCCTGCTTCCCCCGCCCCGTCCCCCCATCTCTCCCTCTCACCACACCTGGGCTGGAGAGGATTCTGGGAGGCAGCTGGTTGACCCCTCCACAGCAGGGTGTGTAGGTGAGGGAGCGGGAAGCGAGAAAGGAGGGATGGGGAAAATGGTCAGAACCTTTCCTTCTTCTGAAAAGCTGTCAGAAAGGACAATTCTTCATGTTTGAGCTTTGCCAGCTCTTCTCTAACATGCCCCTGGCTGTTCCTTCCTTTGAGCTCTCGGCTATCCTTTGAAGACAACGAACGGTTCGGGAAGCCGTGTGACCTTGGTCAGTCATTTTACCCCTCTTGGCTTCCTCTGGAGAGCACGGACATTGAATTAGATGATCCTATGGACCCTTCCATCTTCAAAGACCAATCTTTCTATTACCAGGCATGTAGAGGTAATCAATAAGGATTTATTAGATGAGTAAGTGATGCCAATATTCTGTTTCTTGGACATTCTGTAAAGGACGGTATAATACAGGATTACTTATACTGTAAATTTCACTTAGGAAGTGACTTTGTAGAGGGAAATAAACTCCTTTCTTGTGAGGCATTTAAAGTCTTCTGGGGGGTGTGTGTGTGTGTGTGTGCGGAGGTTGTTTCTTGTAACATCCTGTTGAGTGAGGGCAGGAAGGCATCCATAGGGATGACCACAGGGCAAGTGTGGTCACGTGGGCAGAGCCCGTCTGTCCATCCGTCCGTGTGTACATTGAGTGGCTCTGCAGGCAGTGTCACTGGTCAGGGATGGATTTCTGAATTTTAAATCTCCACACATCCTTTACACCTTTTTTCTTTTTCTTAACTTTGTGTGTATTTGCCATTTTCCTTGCCTTACAGCCTTTATTCAGGAGAGTGGTGAGGGGAGGTAGCCAATAAGTAAGTTATTTATTGTTTTTTCTGAAAAGCTTTGTGTAGCCAAAGGAGAAGACTGAGGACTGTCTTTGGATTCTGTTTTCCCAAACTGGTTTTTGGTCCCATTTTTGGAAACAGTTCACTCTGGTGTTGTCCACTTAAATTATCATATCAGATGTAAACGTATCCACACATATATTTTTGTAAATGTACACATAGGCATGTTGGCATGCCTAAAAGAACGAGGTTCTGGGAGTTCCTCTCGTGGCTCAGTCGTCAGGAATCCGACTAGTATTCATGAGGCTGCGGGTTCAATCCCTGGCCTCGCTCAGTGGGTTAAGGATCCGGCGTTGCTGTGGCTGTGGCATAGGCCAGCAGCTGCAGCTCCTATTCCACCCCTAGCCTTTGGACTCCCATATGCCACAGGTGCAGCCCTAAAAAGACAAAAAAAGAAGGAGGTTCTTCAGAGAGCAACACATGGCTCAGTGCTAATGTGCACACCTCACTCATTTCTGATTTTATCTAAATAGCATAGTAAATACTATTTAGTATACTAAATCCTAAATTTTTCTGCCTCATACTTTTCTTATAGTTCCCTTATTGAAAAAGAAAAAAGAGAGAAAAAGAGTACTATGCTTTTGATTACATGGGAAAAGGAAGCTATCTTTATCTTTTTCCCACAGTTTTACCTCAGTGAACAAACCAAAATCTGTTATTTCCTTAACCAGTTCAGTCAGTCATAGGTAAACCAACAAAAAGGCGAATTTAAAAATAATAGGGAAGGGAGTTCCCTGGTGGTCCAGTAATTAAGATTTGGTACTTTCACCGAAGCATCTTGTGTGGATTGGGCCATAAAGACCTGTACAGAATGATCAGGCAAAACAACCCCATTTTAAACTGTGTGACTGTATTTAGGGTTTGTGGTCCTCTGTCTCACTCTCTTTGCTCCCCAGTGCTCACTGATTATTGAGGGGAAGCATATGTCTGTGATTCCACAGGATTTTTTTATCTGGTTCTCATCAATGTTTGATTTAATGTGACATCCCCACAGGCCAAAGAGCAAGAGGAGAAGGTGCCTGCCTGATGGTTCACCAGATAACAAGCTTGGAGCAGTTTAGGGTGGGCACTGCTTCCTTAGAAGAACTGATTGAAATTAGCCACTTTAGAGGTGGCTTTTATTTAAGACATGTGTATACTGTCACTGATGACAGAATAGAGACTTAAGGATATTATCAAGAAAATTAGATTTCAAGTGGAGAAATTAGAATATGGCCTGGGTAATAGGGAATTATTTTTAATTTTGTAGGAGTGGTAATGGCATTCTGGTTATGTAGGAAAATGTCCTTACTTTTTAGAGGCGTACGATGAAGTATTTGGAAGTGAAATGCCATGATGTCTGTAATTTCCTTTAGATTACCTCAGCAAAGAAAAAAAAGGAGGTGGGGTTAAAGATGAAGCAAATATGCCTAAATGTTAATAGGTATTAACATTTAAATAGAAATGATGTATGCATGGACATTTATTATACTCTGTTTTTCATTGTTTGAAAATTTCCATAAGAAATAGTTTAACACAAGCCAACAAACAAAAAACCCTCAGGATCCAATATTTTAATGTTACAAAAATTCCATATAAAATCTTACTGAGATAATATTTTTGCACATATGCAAGAAGGGAGCATGGACTTAAAATTTCTGTGAACTAACTGATAGGCAAAGGCAAATTTAAGGTTCTGAGATGGGGCTTCAGTTCTGAGAGTATGGTTAGTAACACATAAACTAGTGTAAAAGGAAAATCCCAGGTCGTTCCCATGGTGGCTCAGCAGTAATGACTCAGATTAGTATCCACAAGCATGTTGGTTCCATCCCTGGCCTCACTTAGTGGGTTACGAATCTGGCATTGCCACGAGCTGTGGTACAGGTCGCAGACAAGGCTTGGATCCCGTGTTGCTGTGGCTGTGGCTCTGATTCAACCCCTAGCCTGGGAACTTCCATATGCTGCAGGTACAGCCCTAGGAAAAGAAAAAAAAAAAAGAAAGAAAGAAAAGAAAGAACAAAAGAAAATCCTGGGCAAGAATGCTATTTATTGAATTTTCTTAATGCATTTAAAATTCAAGAATTGAAACTATACAAAAAGCACAGTAGCCATTTAAAAATGAAGAGATGTTTGTTTTTATTTACCTGAGCTAAATGATGAAAAGTGTGGGATTCTGACCTCAGGGCATGGTAGAATGTTGCTTGAAGAAGGTCACAGAAGTAAAAGGGATTGAGGAACTTGGATTCTTGGATAAGAACTTGAGAAGAAATCAGAGTAGCCAGTATCATGGCCATATAAGCTAACTGAGAGTCTGATGCTAATGATATAAATTATGAAATGATAAACTGTACCGATATGATTTCTTTCGAATTACCAGATTTCTGTGCTTCTTAAAAATGCTTCCTTTATTTTTTGAACAGTAATTTTATTTTTTGAACACAGTAACCACAGTAGCTGTGTTCTACCCAAGTAATGTAATACCTTTTTGGTATGTTAGTATAGCACTTGTTTGGCACAAAATGTGTATGTTTATTTACTGCCATGAGGACACAAAAAGAAAACATACCTCCAGCAGCAAAAGGGTTGTTTCTACATAAAATTCTAGAGTACAGAGCTCAGCTTCAGCTGTGTTGACATCAAGCCCTTTGATTCTTTGCTGTACACAAACGCATGTCCGAAACTACAGGCATCATAATTAATATGTCACATTGATTTAAAAACATAAATATTACCCGCACAACCTTTGCAAGTCCTGGTTTTGTTTATACAGGGAAGGAGATCTATCCTTCTGAGTACATTTTTTTTTTTCAGTTGATAAATATAAAATGGGCTCATTTTCAAGTATGGGGCCTCTGGTGAGAAATACATTTCACCAAATCAATATCACCATTTGAAAAGACTTTAAACCCATAGTCAAGATGGAGGTCATTTGTAAAAGATACAAAGCCTCTGGTGAGCTTGCTCATCCAAAAACTGTTAGCTGCTGCTGACTTACAGGTTAGCAAAGCCTAGCTGTGCACTAAGAGGTGAAGACAGGCAAATCCAGACGCTTCGAGTCCCTGGAATTTGCCTTTTAGCAAGAGCAGTGTGGTTCAATAGCTAAAGCCCTGGACTAAGAAATATCAGTCGTGGGATATTTTAAAGTCTTAAAATTTAAGTGAGTCTCTGTGGTTAGCCTTGCATTAGGCAAATGGTATTTTTCAAAAAGAAGCAGGTGCATTACTCCGGGGTTCCAGTCCTAGATTTTCCACTAATTTCTGACCTCGGTGTCTTAATTTGCCAAGTGAGAGCTCCCCCATTAAATAATTGCTGATGTTTTTCAAACCATTTACTCTGTGCCAGGCACTGTTTTGCGTGCATTACGTTACATGTCCCCAATTCTCACAACTCTATAAAAGTAGATATTCTGACTATGCCTCAATCATCAGTTAAAAGATTAGATATTCTGAGATAGTTAATGCTGGGTAATCAGAAGCTTTTAGAGTGGGACCACCCAGGGCCGTTATTTACGCAGAGAGGCGGTGCATCGTGGTGGTTAAGGGTGCAAGTTCTGTCCCCAAAATGTGTGGTTTTCCAACATGGATCCTTCACTCATTAGGAATACGCCTTGGGCACATGCCTTTGTTTACCTCAAGTTCTTCATCTGTATCCTGGGGATGATAATAGCATCTTCATTCTAAGGTCGTGAGGGTTAAATGTGCAGTGCTTAGAACAGTCATTTGTCTTCTAGGAAGCTGTCATAAATGTTGTAGATGAGGAGGAGGAGGATGATAGTAAATACACAATATTGGTTGACTTAGATATGTTACAGTGTTATTAGGAGAACCTCAATCAAGTCAGAAAAAGGCTGCCGGTGGTAGTGATGGTCTTGATGGGAAGGATGGCGTTATCACTATCAGTGATACGGATGGTTTCTTAGAGAAAGAAAATCATTACAATTTGAAGAAGCAAGGAGAAGAGCCCAGAGGGGCAGGAACATGTGTGTTATATTGTAATTCAGCAAAAAGTTTATAGAAACATAGTGACAGCAGGAACACACATAGAAAGGAGGCCCAAATTTGGGTGCTTGTATGGAGTTGTTCCAGTTTCTCTGGATCATCAGAGACACATATAGAATGTTAGAGCTAAATGGGACCTTGGAGATGGTCCTGGACAACCCCCTCATTTTCCAGCTTACATTTCTATGAGAACAGAGTTTGCAGAAATTTGGCCAGGAGTGCTGTACAGTGAAGCCAGGGAAATTTGTGGTATGTTTAAAGAGGGATGTCAAGTAAGGATGAAGGGAAAGAGGGAGGAAGTTTTTTAGTTTTAAAGGGATCACCAGGTAGAAGAGCAAAGTAGAGAAGGGAGTGAATTTTCCCAAATTAAGTAGAAGAGAGAGGGAAAGAAAGAGGAAAGGAGGGAAGGAGAGACAGAGAGAGACTCTAATTTTATGCTAAACAGTGTTAGACTGGATTCGTGGTTAATGTTTAAAAGCCCATGATAAAGAAAATTTAAAAAAAATTATTTCTAGGAACGTGGTTTCTAAAAGGAAAAGGAAGTTTGGAGGAGAGTTTTGCAGCATTGATGCTTCCAGCAAATGAAGAATCAATCCATTTGCAGCTGGTGTTGAAACTGCTAAGCAGTTCATGTTCATCTGTTACTATTTAGGATGAATCTCTCGTGGCTTTTTTTTTTTTTTTTAAATCACTTTTAACTAAGTTTAAGCTTAGTGCTTTCTCTTAAATAATGGAGTGTCTCAATAGGAGCTAATGAATCAGATTAATCTGGCGTGGAGTTCTGAACAGGGGAGAGGGCAGGAATCCTCCTAAACACTCATAATGCTTTGCTGAGTTTCCTTACAATTCGCTCAAGCCAGGGTTGGGTTGGAGGGAGTTTCTCTGAGGGGTTTAAATGCTCCCCACTGCGTGTGCTCCCCCAGTTACAATAGCGTTGGTTACTGAATGAGGACTGGTTTGCCTGTTTACATGGAGAAAAAGAAGCCAACAGCCCTGAGGCTGAAGCAAAGATAAAGGTTTTTAATGGCTCTGAACCCACTTGTAGATTCTTCTTTACAGAAAGCATTTACCTTCCATGTCAGTATTTTAGACAGAGGTTTTTGGTCTGAATTTTTTTAATTAAAAAAAGAAAAACATTACTGTTATTTCTGATCATAGTATTGTCTGCACTGTTGTAGGGTTTAGAGATATTGGTGGCTCTCCATTTTGTACCCTTCAACCTCAACCAAACCACAGACCACCTCCGTTGCTGGGAAGCTTCAGGAAAATGGGTGGAGCTGAGAAGTAAGGCCAGATTAGTTTAAGTCTGTCTTCTTTTGATGCTGCCTTCCCTGGCTTGTCCCACTGCAGCATCTGCTTATTGTCCTGGGTCAGGAAATCAAGTTGGAGATGAAGAAACTGAGGCTCAGTGTAGTTATATGCTTATCTGCAATCCCTCAGGAGCACAGGACACGCAAAATGAGGGGCAGAACTCAAGCTTTTATTAGGCTGGGTGGAGACCTCATAGGTCACGTTGCTTCTGCCCTAGAAACTGGTTGGACCTGTGAATGGCCGATTCACCTGCCCTCAAAAGAAATCTTGGCTTTGCAGGTGCACGTTATACCACGAAGGTGACATCCTTTGAAAAGATGGCCAAGAGTAACATAAGGAAAGGAATTTTCTAGTGCTTTTGCATGTGAATTTTTAAAGCTCTAAAGCATCAAGGTAATTATGAGCAAGACACTTTCAGAGATGTGACTAGTGATGTCTGTGGTTGGCATTCTTTCTTGAGGCTCTAACTCATCCATGCTCTCCAATAACTTCATTCATCCATATGTGAATCCCAAATGGGATGTCCTGGTGAAGAACAAGAAATTGCTAGGGTTGGAGTTCCCCTTGTGGCTCAGCGGAAACAAATCTGACTCGCATCCATGAGTAGGCAGGTTCGATCCCTGGCCTTGCTAAGTGGGTTAAGGATCCAGCATTGCCACAAGCTGTGGTGTAGGTTGCAAATGCGGCTCGGATCTGGCATTGCTGTGGCTGTGGTGTAGAGGCCAATGGCTACAGCTCCAATTTCACCCCTAGCTTGGGAACCTCCATATGCCATGGACGCGACGCTAAAAAGACAAAGAAAGAGAGAAAGAGAGAAAGAGAGAAAGAGAGAAAGAGAGAAAGAGAGAAAGAGAGAAAGAAGAGAAGAAGAGAAAAAAAAGAAAAGAAAGAAAGAAAGAAAGAAAGAAAGAAAGAAAGAAAGAAAAAAAAAAAGAAAGAAAAGGAGAGAGAAAGAAAGAAAGGGAAAGAAATTGCTAGGATATGGTAAATGAAAGCCCATAAGTCCCTAGTGGGGAAGGAAAATATTTATATTTGGAGTGTGAAGACGTACCATTAGCCAGACTGTGATACATGCATCAAAACACAAAAACAAAATTAGAATATGTCCTCGAATGTTGGGGAAAGAATTGTTAGACAAATCTTGTTAGTGTTTAAAAAAAACTAAGTAGGGGTTTTTTGGAACAATACAGAAGGAAGAATTAGAAAACAGGCCTAGGAAAAGAAATTCAGGGGAGAAACGCATAATTAATACTCATTAGTACTCACTTTGAAATAGTAGATCCTTATGTGAAAATAAGGGAAAATGCAAGGAACCTGAAAGTTTTCCAAGCAGAAGGTAATTTTTTTTCTTTGGAGAGAAGGCATGTGAGTTAATGAATGTAATCCTGAATTAAAGTGGAGAGAAAATTATGAGCACAAAGAAGAGAAGGAGGAGCAGGATAATTGTTTTTTAAAAGTTCAGCCTAATCTTACTCTGTCTTAGAGTAATAGTATATCAGCCACAGAGCATGTAGCATTTAAACGTCTCTTTGGGGGGGAATTGATTTGAAACTAGAAGAAGCCTTTTGAAAGTTAGAAAATGTAGCATTTGGATTTTTTTTTCTTTCACATATTTATTTGAAATTTAGACAAGAGAAACTACATATAAAGCAAGCATTATTATGAACTAGAAAACATCTTAAAACAGATAAGGATAGCTAGTGACTTCAATATATTGAAAGAGAATTTAAAATACTGAGTCTTACATAAGAACTACAAAATATTTCAATGGCAGAATTAAATGCAGAACAACGAAGCATAAGAAACTATTACCTTGTGATAGTTCTGTGATGAAGTTTTGTAAAATCACAAAAATTTTTATCACAAAAATTACAAAACAAGACGATTTTGAAATGGATGGCATTGATTTAATTAAATTCTATTAAGGCCCTGCTTTCTAAAACCAAGACTCAAAAAATCCAAATACCCATCACATTATTATGACTTTTCACAGAGTAGAAGTGATCATAATCATTAACCTGTATCTTTTTTATTTCCGCAGGAAAATAAAAGTTTTATCTCCTGAGGAACCTTGAAGATTCTTTTAAAGGTGAAACGTTTCGTCTTTCGGTAAGGAAATATTTTCCATTATCTATCCACCTGTTGAAAAGAGAGCATTTGGACTAGAGGAAAGAAGTAACATGTATTTAACCTTTGCTCATCCTAACTGATGTCAAACATTATGACGAGGAGGGAAAGCAAGGTTTTTAAGTTAAATAAAACAAGTTAGGTGGACAAGTTTCATTTAAAAAGGTCAATTTGTTGGGGAAAAAAAAAAGAGAGACCCTTTTTTGCACTTTCTCATAGACTGATATAATAGGATTCCCATCATCCAGCTTTTCTAAATAGTTAAGACATAAATTTAAAATTATATTTAGCAAAATCAGAAACTCGAGATTTTTCAGACAACAAGAATACTCCTAAACATAAATGTAAATGTATGGTGATAATAAAAAGTAGACTATTTTGAAAAATTTGAGAAACTGGTCACTGCTTTAAAAGCAGGTCAATGAATTAAAGTTAATTAAGGTTTCAGCAGTAACAGAGAAGCTTAAACGCTGGGATAGACTCACAATATTGCTTTGTAGGATTATAACGTAAATGTAAACAATTAGTTTAATCAGGCAAGAACCTATCCTTTGTGTGTGACCTCTTTTCAGTTTTTGCTTGTGTCATACCGGTAATGTAAGAAAAGATAAGAAAAGATGAGACAGGCTAACTTTTTGAGCATAATAGAGTATTAGCAAAGTCATTCTATTTTTGGCAGTAATTCTATTAGTGAGTTTACTTGCATGAACAGTATAAATTACATATATGAAAGTCAGATGTTTTAAAGCAGATAAATTAAAAATACAGTTAAAACGTCTAAACAAGCATTTAGAGATGCTTTGAAGTATGTTATGAAGTTTAAAGAATAAAAGAAGCAGTTACTGAAATTATATATAGAATCTTTTATAAGGTCTACAAGTCTGTACATTCTAGCTTTGTCACCAATATCACATTTGGAAAAAGAAATAGATTGCAATGTTTATCTTCTGTTAACATGTATTCTCAAGATTTAACAAGATTTCTCCTAATTTTAAAAACGATAATACAATTACATATGAATATTTTAAAAAACTGTAGTAGAGAGCTTTAGGTTTTTAAGAAATAGATGTAAAAATTCATGTGATATAATATAAAAATTTGGGAAGAAAAATACTAAAATTTTGGTATGAATTTGAAGATTTCATTTCTAGAATACCTTTGTTTTCTCCTTATAAAGAAACTTATTATTAATATTAAGTATATGGATTAAGACGTGCTTAAATTACTTAATTAGGGTATACCTAACTTTTCAGGTTATTTTTAAAAGAAAAATTATGGTAACCTGGAAAAAAATAAAATTACTTTATTGTAATCTTTAAATGAAGCTTTTTATATATTATACCAATATTTAAATCTTATATTTAGAAGGATAAAAGAAAAAGATGACTAACCTCCTAATGGAAAATATAATTTCATAGCACTGAGGAGAGAGTTGTAAGCCTGTGGTAAATAGACGAGGAGTTCAGTTTCATTTCTGACTTGCTTTTGAGCCTTTCTTTATGAATCATATATTTTAACATCAGAAGACTAATATATAAAACATGCATTAAATTTTTATGGTCCGGAAGCTATTTTTAAAATGGGGGGAAAAACAATGAAATTTTTCCTAACTAAATTCTAACTAAAATGTTAAATGAAAATTAGAAAAATACAGAAGCTAAAATACTACAATGAACTAAAATTCAAAATATATTTGTATGTATAATTTTTTAAGTCTCGGTATGTAGCATTTACCTTAATTGTTAAGGAAACGACATGCTGTAACATGAGTGAAAAAAATGATGGAGAAGTATTTTGCTCATTGTAGTTTGCTAGATCAAAAAATTTAGCAATAAGCTAAAGCAATATTACGGGACACATTTAAAATAGAATACTGTAGAATAGAGTTTTGCTGAAGACGTTATCTTTCCACAATGTTTTGGGGGTTTTTATGTGTATTAGGATTTCTGTGGTCTGTGATTCGAAATTCCTGATACATTTTGACTGCTCTTTCAAATGGCAAAATGTTTCAGTGGAAAAACCAGACACTGCGTGCATTTTATTTTATATTTGGGCATGAGAAAAATAGCAGATACTTTAGGAGAATTCTAGAGGTTTTTTTAGTGCATGCATCAAATACCAGACAATTATTTTGCCTGTCAGTCAGATAAACGTCTGAGCAAGTTAGTTTGTGTACGTACAGCTTAGATATTTAATTTATAGTGATGATACAGTGATCTCTAAATGTGATTGTCATCCTTACTGAAATTATGGGCAATATATTTAAAAGCAATGTATTTTAAACCTTATTTTTAATTAAAATAAGAAAGACTTTGAAGGAGTTCTTCGTGAGTAAAATGTGCTTGTGCAGTTTTCTGAAAGAATGAAGTCTTTAGTTTATTTCTCAAATTATATTAAAATGTTTCTTTACCTATTGTTTGCTGATATTTTAAAGTCGGAAAGGAATAAATTAGCAGTAAGTTATATCGGATTATCCATAGAGAAAAAAGAAAGCAAAGTATGTTGGCACAGAGGGTTTTCCCTTAAAAAAAATTAACTTGAAATTCAAAAGATATATTGCCCATAACTAATTTGTCTTATTAGGACTTATTTGGAGTTTCATGAATTATCTGAGTCAGATATTTGAGGAAATTCATCTTATAAAGTGGAGAGATGTGGAATATTGTGGTCAGTTATAGGATAGTCTTTCTCTCTTGTAACATGCCAGAACTTTAAAAACAGATTTTAAATTAATAAAGTTAGTACCAAAACCTCTAGGCTATAATAACTTAGAAAAATGCCAGAAAATTATAAAGGCGACAGGGAAGATTAATTGAAGTGAAATATCCCCTTAAATGATAAACATTTGGTACTGTAAGGCGAGCTCTGGAGATAACAAAAAGTTCTCTGTCAGGGATAATTCTCTCGGCAGCTGAGGTTGCTTATGAGATAGAAGGAGGCGCCGAGATAGCATAATTGTAGTTGCTGGACAAAACTTCCAAAGTTAGTTTCGGATCGTGAAGATAAAAGTAAGTGCAACAATTGGGTGTCAGGAGGGGGAGGGAGCAGCGCCAAACCCGGCGCCACGACAGGGTTAACGGCGGCGCCGCCCGGTGCACTCTGGGAGTTGTAGGCCGCGGGCATTGTGGGAGTTGTCGTAAAAGTTCGCTTTCTTGCTGTGATGGCCGCCAGGGAGGCAGGAGTTGGAGGGTTTTGCCTTTTTGGACGGCTTGGGGGGCTCTCTGTACCGTTAGAGGGCCACCAGCAGCCCCCAGGTTGCCATGGACCTGTTAGTCGTGTGCTTGGGAGGTGGGAGAGCGGCCTGACGAGTTAATTTGGGGCCCTATTGCCGTTAGAAAGGCCAGGGGGCCTTTGGCGGCTACCGGCTAGGTGAGGGGCCTCAGCCTTCTGGATCCTGACTTTCTGGCCTTTTGCCTCTGGAATATCTGTTTAGCTAGCACCTAAGCGTTTTGGAGTCTGCATTATTTTGTTGTGGTTTGTGACCTGAGCCCCTACCCCCTTTCTTACAGCGTTCGACTCTGTCCCTGTAGTTGTTGATGCTCACTATCCTGTTTGGGGTTGGGTTGGGTTCGTTTTCTTGGGTCTGGTGGGCTTCTTTACAAGAGCTGGGATTTTGGAAAGTGTAGACAGAATATCAGGGTGCTGTGTTTCTTGTTTTAGGTGTGGGAGATTGCATGAGTTATCAGCCTGCGTGTAATTCGCTTTCTTTTCCAAGTAGTGAACTTGCCCTTGTTTGCCAATGCTGAGAAACAGTGGCAGGCAGTTTCTGCTTGTGAAATGCTTTTCTGTTAACTTGGATGTGTTCTGAAGTTTTTGGAGCCTTCAGAAAAGTGTTTTGCAGTTGTTTGTAGAAAGGTATTGTGTGCAAAAATGAGTTTAAAACAAATGCCAGCTTCACAAGTACATGTAGTTCTAGGGAGTAAGCCTCTTTGGCTGCTCAGATGCTGTAAAGTTGTTTGGAAACTTTTGTGGGAATCAGACTTGCTTGTAGGTGTGTTACCTTACTCTTGGCTCACAGGTTTTTCTGCATGTCAGGACACTTTGATCTTTGTTATTGAGTACTTTCTCATGGTGTGGCAAAAATGCAACACTGTACAATGACATGCGTCAGCATCTCAAGATAACACCAGATTGCCAAGCAGCTCAGTACCTATCTTACCGGTGATTTCCAAACAGGTCAGCACCTGCCTTACTTATATACTTGGACCTCACTCTTTCTCCTGCCAGGTATTGCTCCATAAATTTTGCCTTATTTCAGTAGTCTGGTTGTTGTCTATGTAACTGAGGCCAACCTGGCCATGAAAAGGCATTTCTCGGACAGAGTTATTTAAAAGCTCCCCTACTCCCCGCCCCCCAAGTAGAACTGGTGTCTAGAAAGGTTTTACACTCAAGTTTGGTGAAGTAGGGATTTGAAATAATGCACAGTAGGTGTTTTGGAAATCAGCCATCAGTTTTTAGTTTGGGCCTAATGACAGAAATGATTTATAGAGAGAGAGTAAAGAAAATTGTGTTCCATTTTTTTCTGGTATTTTGGTGTCTAAAACCTATTTCTGTGTTATTGCCTTGGACTACTTCATATATCATTGAAAAGCCATTTGATGCTTTGTGGTGAAGTGAGTTTTCATAATTCTCTTGCTTAGGTTTCCTTAGCACTTGACAATTTGAGAGTATAACAATGGTAGAAAAAGGAGCAAAGCTGGATGGATTTGTATGTGCATTTCTATTGAATGTGATTTCAGGTATTAATTGATAGACTGACATTGTTGCTTGCTGATCAGGTCACTTCCTTTCTGCTGCTGGTATAAAATGTGTTTTATAATACATATAAGTCATTTCCTTTCCTCTGACCTGACCCTAGTGTATCTCAGAATATTTACCAGTTTTCCAGTTGAAAAAAAATTGGGAAACATTTTTAAATGATCTATATTGTCCATATTTGTTATGGTTTGGTGATGTAGTAGAGTAACTGGTGAGATGGTTCTATATCTCAAGAAGACTGGATAGCTGGAAGCTGTGGATTTTAGAATCATTCAGGATCATTCAAAACCCACCATAATCACAATTTGCTTTGAAAGAAGGTGCATAAATTTTGAATTGCCAAGTTACCTCTGACTTAAGCAGAACAAATGGTTCATAAGAAAATGCTTTGAGAAAGGATGAGTATATATAAGTTTAGAGGCAAACTTATCAATGCATTTGCAGAGCCCTTCTGGACATGTATAAGTAGACATATCTCTTGACAAAATGGTGACGTTTTACACCCCAAAATTCTGACATTTGATCTCTGAGGCCTTTATTGTGTACTCTGCTTTCTGTCTCCAACACTTCAGTTCTGCTGCTGGTGTAAAATGTGTTTTGTAATGCATAAAGTCAACAGTAGTTTTAGGAAGGATTAAAAACAAAACCGAAAAAACATGACAAAGTCCACTACCTTTTGGAGAAGATGATCCCTGAGATTATGTATTGCCTACATGTGTCAAAAGCTGTCTTTTTGAAACTTAGACTTCCCATAGTTTGATGAAACTCCTTTCAATGAGATAAAGCAAAGAGAAACTTTCCTGACCTAGGTGTTATAAGTGAAAGCCTTTGGTTCTGCTGTTCTTTCAAAAAAGAAACACAAACTTAGTTCCAAATATAGGCATACTTTGTTTTATTGTGCTTCACTTTATTGCACTTTGCAAATGCTGAGGTTTTTTGTGGGGTTTTCTTTGTTTTTTTTGTTTTTTTTTTTTTTTTTTTTTTTACAAATTGAAGATTTGTTGCAACCATGCATTTAGCAAGGCTGTCAGTACCATTTTTCCAAATGCATTTGCTTGCTTTGTGTCTTCGTGTCACACTTTTATAATTCTCACAGTATTTCAGACTTTTTTAATGATCGTTATGTTTGTTATGGTAATCAGTGATCTTTGATGTTACTGCTGTGACTGACTGAAGGCTAAGACGATGGTTAGCATTTTTTAGCAATCAAATATTTTTTAGTTAAGGTCTATACATTTTTTAGACATGTTGCTATTGCACATGTAATTGACTACAGTACAGTGTGAACATTACTTTTATGTGCACTAAGGAACCAAAAAAATTTGTGTGACTTGCTTTATTATAATATTCTCTTTATTACGGTGGCCTGAAACCAAACCTGCAATATGTTCGAGGTATGCTATAATAGAATTTGGAAGATAATAAAAACTTAAGATTTCATTTTAGATTGTAGCCAAAATTTGGTAATACTTGGCGGGGGGAAGGAATATTTGTTTGAGGCTTTTACTCAAGTCCTTTCTAATTATTTCCTATACAGAATTGTTCATTTTGCTGAAAGTAAGCTCTCCCTTTTTTTTTTTTTTTTTTGTCTTTTTTGCCTTGGGTTCCCAGGCCAGGGGTCCAATCGGAGCTGTAGCTGCTTTCCTACACCAGAGCCACAGCAACTCGGGATCCAAGCCGCATCTGTGACCTACACCACAGCACTCAGCAACGCTGGATCCTTCACCCACTGAGTAAGCTCTCTTATTAATGTATTTCTGTATCTGTGAACATTTAGGAGAGGCAAAACTGCATATAAAAGACAACAAATCACTGATTCAGAATTTGCCCTTATTTTTCATTTACATTATTTGAAGAGGAAGAATTATTGATTGTAGTTTATGCCCTTGAATGTGTATGTTGTTTTTTGAGTTTAATACATTTGTTTTTAGATTGCAAGACTCTTAAACATAGAGTATATCTCCACTGCTCACCTCCATTTTCTTGAAGGATTATAATGTTTCTGGGAGAAAGAGGAAAGGTATTTAAATTTTTTCCATGCCCGTCAATGAGTTTTATTTTTTGATTCTTCTTCCTATATATATTTCCAGGACAGAATATATTATCTCTGCTCTCCTGGACCTTATTTTTTTTTTAAGCCAGAGTGTTAGGCACATGATTTGTATGGGCAAGACACAGCAAACCCAACAATTACTTGAAAATACTGTGTCTAGGGGTTCCCGTCGTGGCTCAGTGGTTAATGAATCCTACTAGGAACCATGAGGTTGCCAGTTCGATCCCTGGCCTTGCTCAGTGGGTTATGGATGCGGCGTTGCCGTGAGCTGTGGTGTAGGTCACAGACATGGCTTGGAGCTGGTGTGGCTGTGGCTGTGTCGTAGGACAGCAGCTACAGCTTCGATTGGACCCCTAGCCTGGGAATCTCCACATGCCCCAGGCGCAGCCCTAGAAAAGACCAAAAAAAAAAAAAACAAAAAAACAAAATACCTGTGTCTAAATGTTAAAATACTAATTCATTTCAGTTGGGAAGAAAACAAGATCATGCGCGTACATGGTCATATATCCTGCCACTTAAAAGCATTCTAGCTACATGTTAAAGCTTCAGAAAACCTTAAGAGATCATTTGCTCTGTCCTCTGTCTGCCTTGTTTTTCTTTTTGTTTAACTTTCTGTCTCCGTGTGCCTTTCGGTTCCACACTTAAATGACACTTTAGTTTGGAATTTGTTTTTCCAAATTAATTTGCTTCAACTTTAAAAGCGATTTTTTTATCTGAAATAGTCATAATAAGGACATTTTCATAAAGGATTCTTGTCATATTACAGTTTTTTAATAAAAATGCTATACATATTATATTTTCTGTGCTGGGGAAAAGTGAGTTAATAACTACCTTAAACCTGAGCACAAAGTGCCTGAATTTGGCCTGCAAAAAAGTCCAGGGCATATGACTTTAATTTGCTTTTCTGTAATTAATAGTCTTTAGTTAAATGAAGAGATGCATGACTTGTATTTCAAACAAGTTTATCTGAAAACATTATTACTTCTTGCTTGACACTCATGAAATACATATTTGTGAGAAGTTTTACTGAGACTATTAGAAGTCTTTGAATTCACATAACAGAATAATGCAATTCTGTGTGTTTACTAACCCCCCAAAAAACTATTTGTATACGTCTTTCATAGTTTGCTTTTTTAAAATAAGTTTTTTGAGGGGGTGAGAGCCATATTGTCAATGAAATTGTATTAAAAGAGTGGGCGACGTGTTCCTTTTTATTTTAGTATTGTCCAAAGGTATAAAGTATATGCAGTTTATGAGGGAAAAGAAAAGGCCCATTGTACTAGAAAGTTAAAATGAAGACATCAGTGATTTTAAACTTTTTGTGCCATTTCTTATAATTACTCTGTTGTAGAATTTGAATTTTTAATGCAATAGGGTTAATCTAAAGTTTTTTTGGTTTTTTTTCCGGGTCTTTTTAAGGCCACACCCACAGCATATGGAGATTCGCAGGCAAGGGGGCGAATTGGAGCTACAGCTGCTAGCCTACAGCCATAGCAACGCCAGATCCTTAACCCACTGAGCAAAGCCAGGGATCAAACCTGCATCCTCATGGATGCTAGTCAGATTTGTTTCCACTGAGCCACAACGGGAACTCCCCTTAAAGATATTTAGGAAATGGCTTATTCCTTGGTAAGATCCTATAAGATGTAGCATTAATTTTTTGACACACACAGATTGAAGTAATTTTTTTTTTATCATAACAAAAGGTTTTTGAGAGTTCCCATTGTGGCTGTGCGGGTTAAGGTCCCGACGTTGTCTCTTTGTGGGTGTGGGTTTGATCCTGGCCTTGTTCAGTGGATTAAGGATCCAGTGTTGCTGCAAGCTGCAGTGTAGGTCATAAGTGCAACTGTGATCTGGTGTTACCGTGCCGTGGCTGTAGTATAGGCTGCAGCTGCAGCTCCAGTTTGACCCCTGACCTGGAAACTTGCGTATGCCATGTGGCTGTAAAAAGAAGAAAAGGCGGGGGCTGTTTAGAGGGAAACTAATGGTGAAGTAAATGAAGCTGTTATATTTTGCTACCTGAGGAGAAAAACTTGGAAAAAACGTAATTTTTATAAATGAGAAGTTTTGCGATATGTGACGTAAGTGTTTATAAATCAGTAGGAAAAGATGGAAAGGCTAAGCCATGGTTTGACAATTCACAAAAGAAAAAAAATCAATTAGTAATGTGGCAGACTGTTTTCCAAAGTTGGCCACAACATCTTCCAGCTCGCATGCTCTTCTGCAGTGTGATATCACTCTTTCATCAAAAGGTAGCATCTCTCTACTTCCTTGATTTTGGGTAGGGCCTTTGACTACTTAGACCAGGAGAATATGGTAGAAGTGATAATGTGCCAGTTCCAGTTGTTGCTTTTATCTCGCCTGACAACTTCTGCTTCCTGTCTTATGGAAGCCAGCCACTATGTAAGAAATGTAATTACCCTGAAAGCACTACATTGTCAGAAGCCAAAGGTCATGAAAAGAGGCCCTGGAGGATGAGATAACAAGTAGAGAATTGAAGGAGCACCAAGAAACCAGAAGTGAAGTGTAAGTGAAGAAGACATTTTGGAAATGGATCCTCCAGCCCCATTGCCTTGACTATTGCTGCGCAAATCAGGTGAACTGCCCAGTTGGAGCCCCTCCCAATTTTTGACCAATGACGTGATGGGCAAAATAAAATGGTTTTTTTTTAAACTTCTGAGGTTTTGAGTGCTTCATTATGCATCTGTAGATAACTGTAAAAATACTGAGAAACAAATTTCATAATTTATGATAGAAAAGAGTATTGAATACATTTGCAAGTCAATCCAATAAGGAACTAGTATCTGTGATACAACAAGGAATGCCTAGATCATCAAACAAAAAAACAAGACCAATAGAAAAATGCACCAAGATTACAACGTAGAAAGATGTACTCAAACTCATTAGTAATCATAGGTGTTCAGAAAAAAAGCCACAGTAAAATATCTCTATACCCAGAAGACTAAAAAAGTTTGAAGAGTAAATAAATCAAGTGTTGATAGAGATGAGAAGGTAGGAACCCACGTACACTGGTGCTGAGAATATAAAGTGGTAGGACCATTCTGGAGAGCAACCTGGTGGAGTTCAGTTAAATGAATACAGATATTAATAAACTGTTTCTGGGTATGTATGACTTAACACAGGGCTCCAAAGGGACAAAATTGTGAATATTGATCTCATTGTTTTTGGTGGCAGATGCTTAGAGCCAACCTGGAATGCTTAATCCCTTTGGGGAAGTGGGAGAATAGGTAAAATACGGAGAGAGCACATATATAGAACTATGCTTTAGATAGAAGCAAAGTACTATGTGTACCCACCATGTAACATATTTTTTTGAAAATACGGTATTTAGTGAAAGTAATAATGAAATCTATAATGTAATAGCATTTGTATGCATTTAAAAACATGTGGACAGGTGTTCCCCTTGTGGTGCAGCAGAAACAAATACGATTAGTATTCATGAGGCGGTGGGTTCAACCCCTGGACTCACTCAGTGGCTCAAAGATCCCACGTGGCTGTGGCTATGGTGTAGGCTGGCTGCTACAGCTCCAACTTGGCCCCTAGTCTGGGAACTTCCATATGCTATGAGTGTGGCCCTAAAAAGCAAAAAAATAACAAAACACATGGACACAAAAATGTCTTATAAGAAAATATTCAAAAACATGTCATACATATGATGGTTTCCTAAGGATGACGGAAAAGTTGCCCATAGAAGGATAAGGAGAGAGAACAGGAGTGGGAAATGAGGTGAAAGAAACTAAAAGACCAACCATTGCATACGATCAGACTTTCTGTGCCTGAGGTCCAACAATAAATCTTCCCCAAAAGAAAACATAATTCTCCAATAGTTAAAGTAAATTGAAAGAGTAGAACTATCTTTTAAGTCTATCACACTTGGAAAAAATTTAAACGAGATCAGCACTTAAAAAAGTGTGGTCAAACAGGCATTCTCATATGTTGTTGGGTATACAAATTGGTATGACCTTTATAAAGGACAATATTTAGCAATAGCCTTAAAAATGCTTGTGTCCTAGCAACAAATTGTAAGTTGAAATTAAGAAATAAAAACATTTAAGTATCACCAGTAAACATGAAATACTTAAGGATATATTTAACAAGGTGTGTGCAAGACCAATATGCTCAAGTTGCTGAGAGAAACTGAAGAATATCTAAATAATGAGAAAGTTACCATGTTCGTGGAATACCCAATATTGTTAAGATTTCACCTCTTGTCTGCAGATCTAAAGAAATCCCAATTACAATACCAGTAGGGGTGAGGCCTCTCCCCCCTCCCCACATAGATAATTCAACAGGCTAAAATTTATATGGACGTACAAAGGCTCTAGAGCAGCTAAGACAAGAAGAACAGAGAATCTGCACTATGTGATTTTAAGAGACTTACTTTAAAACTACAGTAATCTAAGTATAATTTTAACATAATGAAAAGTCAATGAGACAAAGTGGAAATGTACACAAGTAACATTGAGTAACTCTCAATAAAAGTATCAGGCTAAGTCATTCAACAAAAATAATCTTTTCAACAAACAGTGCTGGAACAGTTGGGTATCCATATGCAAAATGATGAGCCTTGTTCCTAGCCTCATTCTACTCACAAAAATTAATTTGAAGTGGGTCATACATCTAAACATAAGAGAAAATTGCTAGGAGAAAACAGAAGAAAAATCTTTGTGATCTTGGGTAATTCAAAGACATCTTAGATAAGACAAAAAGTAGGAAGCATAAAAGAAAAAAATTGATAAATTGTATTTCATCAAAATTAAAAACTTCCTCATCAGAATACACTCTGAAGAAATTCTCTTGTGACACAGGGGGTTAAGGATCTGGCATCACTGCAGCAGCTTGGGTCACTGCTGTGGCGCGGGTTTGATCCCTGGTCCTGGAACTTCCACATGCTGCAAGTGCAGCCAATAATTATAATAATAATACACTTTTAAAAAATGAAAAGGTAAGCCAAAGTCTGGGAAAAAATATTTGCGACACATCTCAGTAGTTGTATTTCTAAGAATTTAATATAAAGAAATAATCAGATGTGTATAAAGATGTACTAGAGTGTTGGTTTCAGCATTATTTATTATTTTTTAAATGATTTTTTATTTTTTCCATTCTAGCTGGTTTACAGTGGTCTGTCAATTTTCTACTGTACAGCAAAGTGACTATATATATTTCCCAGTGCTATAGAGCAGGATCTCATTGCTTATCCATTCCAAATGCAAAACTTTGCATCTATTAACCCCAGATTCCCAGTCCATCCCACTCCCTCCCCCTCCCCCTTGGCAACCACAAGTCTGTTCTTGAAATCCATGGGTTTCTTTTCTGTGGAAAGGTTTATTTGTGCCATATATTAGATTCCAGATATAAGTGACTTCACTTATTATGAGAGTTTCTGGTTCCATCCATGTTGCTGCAAATATCATTAATTTCGTTCTTTTTTATGGCTGCGGAGTATTCCATTGTCTATATATACCACTTTTTCTTAATCCATTCATCTGTTGATGGACATTTAGGTTGTTTTCAGGTCTTGACTATTGTGAATAGTGCTGCATTGAACATACAGGTGCATATATCTTTTTCAAGGAAATTTTTGTCCAGATATATGTCCAAGAGTGGGATTGCTGGGTCATGTGGTAGTTCTATGTTTAGTTTTCTGATTTACTTCCATACTATTTTCCATAGTGGTTATACCAATTTACATTCCCACCAACAATGTAGTAGGGTTCCATTTTCACCACACCCCCTCCAGTATTTGTTATTTGTGGACTTGTTAATGATGGCCATTCTGATTGGTGTGAGGTGGTACCTCATAGAGGTTTTGATTTGCATTTCTCTAATAATTAGTGATGTTGAGCATTTTTTCATGTGTTGTTGGCCATCTATATATCTTCTTTGGAGAAATGTCTGTTCAGGTCTTTTGCCCATTTTTCCATTGGGTTGTTGCTTTTTTTGCTGTTGAGTTGTATAAGTTGTTTATATAGTTTAAAGATTAAGCCCTTGTCAGTTGCATCATTTGAAACTATTCTCTCCCATTCCAAAAATATAGAACGCTTCATAACTTTACGTGTCATCCTTACATAGGGGCCATGCTAATCTTCTCTGTATCGCTCCAATTTTAGTATATTGTACTGCAGAAGCAAGCACGAGAATATTGTTTAGAACTATCTATGGTATATCCATACATAGAATCTGTCAAGCCATTAAAATTATATAGAAAATAGAACTTGTTTACTCTTTTAAGTGCAAAAGCAGATTACAATAGAGTATACACTAATTTTCTTGCTTTTTTTTGAAACTGGCAGTTAAAAGAATAAATTATTCACTATCTCATTGATAAATGAGGGGTGAAGGGGATTTTTGTGATCTTGTGCAAATGAGATCTAAAAATCTACCACCTCCATGTCTGTTTTCTTCTCATCAGAGATGGAAGTGATTAAAATTTAAGACCAGTGTTCTTTAGCACCAAGGTAGACTAAGTTCACCATTTCCTTTTACTATAAAACAGGGATTATACTCACCCTGAAGGATATTGACTAATGTTTACAAATCCCCAAACTGACACCCTTCGGCTTGACTTATTTAAAAAATCTCTCTAAATCAGATTAGGAGGACTGTTACTCATTTGTATCTCAAATCAGAAGAGAGTTGAAACGAGGTGTCAACAAGGGCAAAGTTATAATTAAACATGGATCCACAGTACATTCCCTGATGTACGGGAAGGGTCAGAATATCTCCTCTCAGGTATAGCCTGCACATAAAATTTCCCATCTTATTGGTTGAGTAGCCCCAGAGCAGGAGTTCAGGGCCGCTTAGACTCTTGAATATTTCCACCTTGAGGCAGGGAGGATAATACAGGTCTTCTGATTAGTGTTTGAACCCATATTCCATAGGGAATAAAGAGCCTATGAAATTCTTTCATTCATCTCTATCTTGGTGCCCTGAAATTTTCATTTCATGATTAAAAGAAAGAATGGGAGTTCCCGTCGTGGCGCAGTGGTTAACGAATCCGACTAGGAACCATGAGGTTGCGGGTTCGGTCCCTGCCCTTGCTCAGTGGGTTAACGATCCAGCGTTGCCGTGAGCTTGTGGTGTAGGTTGCAGACGCGGCTCGGATCCCGCGTTGCTGTGGCTCTGGCGTAGGCCGGTGGCTACAGCTCTGATTCGACCCCTAGCCTGGGAACTTCCATATGCCGCGGGAGCGGCCCAAGAAAGAGCAACAACAACAACAACAACAACAACAACAACAGACAAAAAGACAAAAAAAGACAAAAGACAAAAAAAAAAAAGAAAGAATGAGTTAACTCCGAGGTCTCCAACTTTGCACTTCCAAATTTGACCAACCCTTAAAACATCAAGGAAGTATCCAAACAGGAAAAAGAATTATTAAAATAATTGTATAGATTTTCAGTATCAGTTAACTTTTTGAAAGTAAAGTATAAAAATGTTAGAGGTAGTGTTCAAACATTTTAAAACCATGTCTTCTATATACTTGGAACCTGGATTCAAAAATTATATTCTTGGGGGTTCCCGTGGTGGCTCAGTGGAAATGAATCCAACTAGTATCCATGAGGATGAGGGTTCAATCCCTGGCCTCAATCACTGGGTTAAGCATCCAGTGTTGCCGTGAGCTGGTGTAGGTTGCAGAAGCAGCTTGGATCTGGTGTTGCTGTGGCTGTGGTGTAAGCTGGCAGCTATAGCTCCAATTCGACCCCTAGCCTGGGAACCTCCATATGCTGTGGGTGTGGCCCTAAAAAGCAAACAAAACAAAACAAAAATTATATTCTTGGAGTTCCCTTGGTGGCTCAGCGGTAACAAATCCAAATTGGATCCATGAGGATGCAGGTTGAATCCCTGGCCTCACTTATTGAGTTAAGGATCCAGCATGGCTGTGGCCTGGGGTGTGGGTTACAGATGAGGCTTGGATCTGGTGCTGTGGCTGTGGTGTAGGCTGGCAGCTAGAGCTCCGATTCAACCCCTAGGTGTGGCCCTTAATAAAAGACAAAAAAAATTTATAATCTTGTCCACGATTTTTTTGTTTTCCTCTATAATATACAATTAATTGGATTTTTAAAAACAAGGTCTTTTATGTTCAGCCCAGTTTATTAAACACTTTACATGAATAATATATATTCTTAGTTTTAGAAATCATCTTTTTCATATTCCCATTAAAGGATTAAAATACCTCATTCATGAAATGATGAATGAAGTTTTGTTTGGTGTTTTGCTTTTTGGGGCCACACCTGTGGCATATGGAAGTTCCCAGTCGAGGGGTTGAATTGGAGCTACAGCTGCTGGCCCACACCACAGCCACAGCAATTTGGGATCTGAGCCTCGTCTGTGATCTACACCACAGCTCAACACAATGCCAGATCCTTAACCTACTGAGCAAGGCCAGGGATCGAAATCTCATCCTCATGGATCCTAACTGGGTTCATTAACTCTGAGCCACAAAGGGAATTCCCTGAGTAGCTTATTTATGAGGGACTTGTGAAAATATTAAAACTGAGCCCTTTGGTCTCCCTACGAATTCAAACTAAAAAGAGACCTATGTTAAGTAACTTATAGAAAGAGTGAGCATTTGTGCATATCTTTTTTAAACACACGCACATATATATGTATGACAAAGTGCAGAATATTGTTACAGTTTTTTGTTTGTTTTTTTTAGGGCTGCACCTGCGGCATATGGAGGTTCCCAGGCTAGGGGTCTAATCAGAGCTGTAGCTGCCGACCTACACCACAGCCACAGCAATTTGGGATCCGAGCCTCATCCTCGACCTACGCGACAGCTCACGGCAAAGCCAGATCCTTAACCCACTGAGCGAAGCCAGGGATTGAACCCACATCCGCATGGACACTAGTCGGATTTGTTAGCCACTGAGCCACAGTGGGAACTCCAGAAAATATAAATAAGACAATTCGAAGGAAAAAAAAGTCTAAGGGACAGTGAGTGTATGATTTGGTAATAAAAAAAACAGAACCCTAAGGACTACACATGATCTCGCACAAGGATTATTTATTTATCCCTAACAAAAAACTCAAGTTTCTTTTCTTTTTCTTTTTTTAATTTATTTTTATTTTATTTTTTTGCTTTTTAGAGCTGCACCTGCGGCACATGGAGGTTCCCAGGCTAGGGGTCAAATCAGAGCTACAGCTGCTGGCCTACGCCAGAGCCACAGCAACGCAGGAACTGAGTCTTGTCTGGAACCTACACCACAGCTCATGGCAATGCCGGATCCCCGACCCAGTGAACGAGGCCAGGGATGGAACCTGCATCGTCATGGATCCTAGTCAGGTTCCTTTCCTCTGTGCCACATTGGGAACTCCCCAAAACTGAAGTTTCAAAATTTTATTTTCAGATAATTGGCGTCAAAGAGCTATTCTCATTTGCACCCATATTTTCCCTTCCCCTCTGAATTTCATTTAAGACAAGTGTGCTTGAACCAAGCGCAGTTTTTTCCCTTTGTGTCTAACTATAAACAAAGTGCTCCAAGAAGGAAGCTATTTCACCATAAGAATATTCACATTTTCTATTTCTTTTTTTGTCTCCCTGGTGGTATTCAGAAAGTGGAATATTTTCTCCTAAACGGACCTGGTTTACACATATTTCTCATGACTTCTTTGTGGTCAGTCTCGTGGCTGATTTTACATACATTTTTAGCAGTAGTAGTTCTTTGGGTAGTTACCTCAATAGCCATTTTCGCAGCTTGTAAACTTTTTTCATGTAATTCTACTTTCTTGTCTATTTTTCCTGGTCATAAAAGTGTTCTCAATTTGATGAATCTTCCATGTATGTATGCTTGAAAATTTCAAAGATAAAAAACATTTGTGCTGTGTGATTTAGTAGCATTATAGTTTTCAAAAGAGCTGTTCCAAACGCCAGGTTCATGTGCCAGAGGCACAGTGAGGCCAAACAAAAACATCAGCATTTGGAGCAGAGAAAGGTTTATTGCACAGCCAAGCAAGGAGAATGGGTGACGAATGCTCAAAAAAACCGGGTTTTCATGGAGGAGTTCTTATAGGCAAAGTTAGGAGTGAGGACTGCAGGGTGTGAGACTTTCTTCGGATTGATTGACTGTGAGGTGACAGGATGGTGATCCAGGATTGTGCTCAGCCTGCTGTACCATCTTCCACCTAGGTGGGGCCTTGGTTTTGGTAGAAGCGCTCAAAGATATTGTATATCCCTTGAGGAGGAACCAGGACTTAATTGCTGCACTATTGTTTATTTTTTTTTTATTTTAAAAAGTTTTTTGTGTGTCTTTTTAGGGCCACACCCTTGGCATATGGAGGTGCCCAGGCTAGGGGTTGAATCAGAGCTGTAGCTGCTGGCCTACACCATAGCAACAGCAACGCCAGATCCCAGCCATGTCTGCGCTTACCCCACAGCTCAGGACAATGCCGAATCCTTAACCCACTGAGTGAGGCCTGGGATTGAACCTGCGTTCTCATGGATACTAGTCAGATTCATATCCACTGAACCATGATGGGAACTCCTGTTGTTTCTTTCTTTCTTTCTTTTTTTTTTTTTTGTCTTTTTGCTCTTTCTTGGGCCGCTCCCGCGGCATATGGAAGTTCCCAGGCTAGGGGTCGAATCAGAGCTGTAGCCACCGGCCTACGCCAGAGCCACAGCAACTCGGGATCCGAGCCGCGTCTGCAACCTACACCACAGCTCACAGCAACGCCGGATCCTTAACCCACTGAGCAAGGGCAGGGACTGAAGCTGCAACCTCATGGTTCCTAGTTGGATTTGTTAACCACTGTGCCACGACAGGAACTCCTGTTGTTTCTTTTTTAAAAAAAAAAAAATTTATGGCTGCGCGCCTGGCACATGGAAGTTCCTGGACCAGAGACTGAATCCAACCTATAGCTGTGACCTACACTGCAGCTGCCGAAACGCTAGATCCTTTAACCCACCTCACCAGGCTGGGGATTGAACCCTCTCATCAGCAGAGAACTGAGCCACTACAATTGTATTCATTTTTTTGTTTGTTTTTTGTTTTCCTAATGGAAAGGAAATTTCCCAGGAAGTTCCCAGACTAGGGGTCAGAATCCGAGCTGCAGCAACCAGCCTATGGTGTAGCCACAGCAACGCCAGACCCTTTCACCCACTGAGTGGCCTCACCAGGGGTGGAACTCACATGCTCCTGGATGCTAGCTGGGTTCTTAACCTGTTGAGATACAGTGGGAACTCCTGCAGTCAGATTCTTAACCCACCCTGCCACAGTGGGAACTCCCACACTATTATTTCCTGATTTCTTCTCCTTTGTTTCTGCATTCCCTCACTTCCCGGATTAGTAACTATTTGGATCTGCCCCTTGGAACTCAGGGAAGGTCTTAGGAGGCTGAATGAAGCCTATTTCCTACAAACAAGAAACGGGGGACACAGAAAAATTTGTATTTGGGTGGGACCCTTCTCAGTTTCAGAGCCAGTATAATTTTAGATATACATGCTGAAATACTTGACAGATAAAATGATGTTTCCTGTGATTTGCTTCAAAATAATTCAGGAAAGGGGATGTGGATAGTGGTATAGATGAAACAAGAGTGGACATGAGTTATGGAAGTTCATATTCTGTCTTTTCACATGTTTGAAATTATCCATGCTACACCAGTAAATGTATTTTGAGAAGGGTTAATCACTGTATACTAATAACCTTGTAATAACATTTTACAGATTATTAAAATAAAAAGAATTATACCTGTGAGCAAAGACATGAACAGGCAATGCACAAAAGCAAAACGTATAAATGGCAAATAAACATTGGAAAAAAAACTTCAGCCTCAAAAAAAATCCAAATTAAAACTGTTGCAGGAGAAGGGAGAACAAGAGAATTGTCATACTCCAGGTCTTGGGCGAATTCCTGAGACAGGCCCCCAAGTGAGGGTCCTTGGCTTAGCACAGGAAAGAATTCAAGAGCCAGCCATAGCAAAGTGAGAGAGAGTTTATTTAAAGAGATAGAGGGAGTTCCTGTTTGGCTCAGCGGTAATGAGCCCAAATGGTGACCATGGGGATGGAGGTTCGATCCCTGGCCCTGCTCAATGAGTTAAGGATCTAGTGTTGCCATGAGCTGTGCTGTAGGTCACAGATACGGCTTGGGATCCTGTGTTGCTGTGGCTGTGGCATAGGTCAGCAGCTATGGCTGCAATTTGATCCCTAGCCTGGGAACTTCCGTATGCCATGGATGTGGCCCTAAAAAAATAAAGAGATACACATTTGGAGTTCCCATTGTGGCTCAGCAGGTTATGAAACTGACTAGTACTCATGAGGATGAAGGTTGATCTCCGGCCTTCTCTTATTGGCTTAAGGACCCAGCATTGCCATGGCTAGCTCCCCCACTTTGACCCCTAGCCTGGGAACTTTCAGGTGTGGCCCTTAAAAAAAAAAAAAAAGCAGGGAATTCCCGTCGTGGTGCAGCAGAAACAAATCTGACTAGGAACCATGAGGTTTCGGGTTCCATCCCTGGCCTCGCTCAGCGGGTTAAGGATCCGGCATTGCCATGGGCTGTGGTGTAGGTCTCAGATGTGGCTTGGATCTGACCTTGCTGTGGCTGTGGCTTAGGCCGGCAACAACAGCTCCAATTAGACCCCCAGCCTGGGAAGCTCCATGTGCCACAGGTGCGGCCCTAAAAAGACAAAAAAAAAAAAAAAAAAAGAAAGAAAAGAGGAGTTCCTGTCGTGGCGCAGTGGTTAACGAATCCAACTAGGAACCATGAGGTTGCAAGTTCGATCCCTGCCCTTGCTCAGTGGGTTGATGATCTGGCGTTGCCCTGAGCTGTGGGGTAAGTTGCAGATGCGGCTCGGATCCCGCGTTGCTGTGGCTCTGGCGTAGGACAGTGGCTACAGCTCTGATTCGACCCCTGGCCTGGGAACCTCCATATGCCTCGGGAGCGGCCCAAGAAATAGCAAAAAGACAAAAAAAGTAGTAATAATAATAATAAAATAAAAGAAAAAGAAACAAATGAACAAACAAATAAATAAATGAAATAAATAGAGAAACATTCCATGGGCAGAATATGACCATCTTAGAAAGTAAGTGAGGCCCTGAGATGTGGGCGTTGTTAGATTTTATTTATCCATTTACCTATGGGTAATTTCATAGGCTAACAAGTGGGCAGATTATTCCAATTATTTTCGGGAAGGGGTGAAAATTTATAAGAATGGGGCCACTGCCCACTTTTTGGCCCTTTATGATCAGCCTCAGAACGGTCAAGGCTCCTGTAAATGTGTATTTAACATGCTAATATATTACAATGGATGTATAATGAGGCTCAAAGTCTACTGGAAGTCCAACCCTCCGCCACCGTGGGCCTACTACCCCATTTTGAGGGGGTATCCCCATCAGCTCTGTCATTCTTCTAAATGTTCTGCCCAGACCCCTTCCTGCCTCAAAACAATGCATGATATTGTGATTTACAATGAGAAACATATGTTTTGTCTTCCTCCGCTGTTCCTGGTTCACTGATTTCCAAGCTGTTGGAATTTCCTAGTTGAAAAAAACAATGGGAGGGGGCATCGTTTGTTGTAATATCCACTCTTTCGTGATCAGTTCCTGAAATAGCTCCAGAGGCATAAAGGTGAAAGGAGTGTCTGGTTATTCAGGCCAAGCCCCATTCAGCCACTGCCGAGTTTATGTTAATGAAGTGGCTTTTGGAAAACTCCTAAAGATGGGTGCTGGTTGCCAGCAGAACCAACCATGACTAGAGTGTTGAAACGTTCAGTCGCAACCCTCTGCCCACTTCTGGGGAGGAGAGAGGGCTGAAGGTTGTGTCAGTTGTCAGTGGCCTGTGGTTTTTTTTTTTTCTCCTTTTTCAGCCACCCCATGGGCATATAGAGCTGCCAGGAACCTCAGTTGTAACCTATGCTACAGCTTAGGCAATGCCAGATCCTTAACTCACTGTCCCTATCAACACCATCTACTGGCAGATAGCATCAGGCCCCACAGACTGAGTCCCACAAGACAGCCCCCACTTCGGATACCAAATACAAGTCCAGGTTGTTACTTCTCTTCTGACCACCTAGTTACAAATTGGAGGTTCCTATTGATAGGGATGGAGTAGGATAGTTACACAGGTAGTGGTAGAAGTCCCAGTAAGGGACCACAGATAGAGAGGGAAACCTAGGGAACTTTGGAAGACCATTGTAAGTAAATAAT
The DNA here is from genome assembly GCF_016906955.1 of Phacochoerus africanus. Classification (NCBI taxonomy): domain Eukaryota; kingdom Metazoa; phylum Chordata; class Mammalia; order Artiodactyla; family Suidae; genus Phacochoerus; species Phacochoerus africanus. Next base: position 20,088,470 of record NC_062547.1, on the reverse strand, counting down.
TGCTCGAGCCATCAGAATGAGGCAGGCTCGCTTGACTAGTGGAGGTGCCAGATATGCCTCAGATCATTGGGTAGAGGATGGGGTGAGGCCAGCATTTAGGGTCAGACCAAGGGCAGGAGTTTTTGGGGGGGTTTTTTTAGGGCTGCTTTCATGGCATATGGAAGTCCCCAGGCTAGGGATCTGAGGCATGTCTGTGACCTACACCACAGCTCAGGGTGATGCCGAATCCTTAACCCAGTGAGCCAAGGCCAAGGATCAAACCTGCATCCTCATGGATACGAGAAGGATTCGTTCCTGCTGAGCCACAAGGGGAACTTCAAGGGTGGGAGTTTAAGGACCACCCTTCTGCTGATTTGAATAAGCACTCTGCACTCCTAGTTTGACCTTACAGAGTCAAATACTCTCTTAACATATACCAAGAAGGAGCTACCAGTCAAAGAAAAAAGAAGAGGCAATCTTTTCCCACCCCAACTCCCCCTTGGATGATAAAACTGTAGCCCACCTAATCCTCAGGGCAGAGCCTTCTTGCCTGCCCACTTGCATCTTTCACGAGTGTCCTACCTTAATAAGCCTATTTCTTACCTATTACTTTGTCTCTCACTGACTTCCTTCTGCACTGAGGCACAAAGAACCTGAACCCCAGTAAGTCCAGACAGTGGGTGAGTGATTCTAATTTAAAACCGTGGGTTCAAGTCCCAATCTGGCTGGGTTCAAGTCATAGTGCTGTCAGTTTCAGCGTCAGGGTTGAGTTAATCTAATTGCTTATTGGTGTTAGTAAACACACATTTGGAAATGTGAGACTTTTTTCACTTGTAGGATTTAGACATGCGTTGAATAATGACAAGGGCTGTTGACAAGGGTGAGGTGAAGCCAATAATCCACCCACCCCTAGTGGGCATGGGAATCCAGTGGGCACCCCAGGTTGTCATCTCTATCTTGTCAGGAAAGTAGGCATTATTTGCCATCCCCAATGTACATGGAAGCTAAGTACTAGAAAGGCTCAAGGTCACACAACTTAGGGCTTGTTCTTTTCCTCATACCACTGAAAAAGGAGACCCTTTTGATGAAATATTTTTTCAATATATATGATAATGAGTTGTTTTCTGACCTGGGTGATCCAAGAGGATTGTGAAACAGAGCAAACATAAGCCCAGCCCATGGGCTGGAGCCAAACCTTGTCCCCCCAGGGATATGAGAGTGAGACATCTGTGTAGTTAATCACACACCCAGGAGGCATTGTGGGTTTTTCGCCTCACCTCCCTTTCATACCCTTTCCTGCCCTAAGTCCCTTGCACACCAGTGACCTACTCTCTCTTCCCTGAACTCTTCAGACCTACAGCCTTAGGAATAGAAGGGAGCTAGAAATAGGAAAATATTTTAAGTCCCCTTTCTAGAAAATGTGAACACAGTTCCCTCATGATGAACAGAGTCATAACCACTCTTCTGATGTCTCCACCTCCCCTGTAAACTGGGTAGCAGGGTGGAGGTGGTATGCCTAAGATCTAGTCACCTTGGGTAAGAGGTGACAGTGAAGTTGGTAGACCTACCGGAGGAGCCTAAAATGAATCTGGCTAGTATCCATGAGGACGCAGTGTCACTCTCTCTCTCTCTCTCTCTCTCTCTCTCTCTCGAGAGATACACACACAGAGAATTTTTTTCTTAAAAAAATTGAAACGAAGGAACAAACAATAATACTGTATCCCAAAACAGCTCTTTTTGGCCAAGGATAATTCCCATAGAAGGAAACAGCTATGAGCCCTCAGCATCTGTTTCTCTCTGCAAATGCAAGTGTTGGTCCTGGGGTGGGTATCTGGGTTTCATGTGCTAGCATTTGTTTACACTGTGGGTTTTTTTGCTTTTTTGTTTTTTTGTTTTGGTTTGGGCTTACTTTGGCCAGGCCTACTGCATGCAAAAGTTCCTGGACCAGGGATCAAAGCTGCACCACAGCAGCAACCCAAGCCACTGCAGTGACAATGCCCAATCCTTAGCATGTTATGCCACAAGGGAACTCCCTCACTATCATCTTTTTAAAGGTATGTTGAGTGGAGAAAGGAAGTGGTTGGCTTATGTTTGCATGATCTCAGCTTTTACTTTTCCCCCCTTTTTTTATTGAAATGTAATTGGTGTACAGCATTTTAGTAGTTTTAGATGTTCTACAGAGTGATTTGCCAATTGCATATATTATGAAATGATCACCCCAATAAATCTAATATCCATCTGTCCCCACACAAAGTTACTGCAAAATTATCGAGCATATCCCTTATGCTGTATATTAAATGCCTGTGGCTGATTCATTTTATAGTAGAGTTTTGTACCTCTTAACTCCCTTCCTCTATTTTCACCCACCATACTCTCCTCTGGCAAACACCCATTTGTTCTCTGTATCTGAGTATCTTTTCATTTTGTTTTATTTTTTGTTTAGTTTCTTAGATTCCACATTTAAGTGATATCATACCTATTTATCTTTGTGTGACTTGTTTCATTAAGCATAATACCCTCTGGGTCCACTCATGCTGTTGCAAATGGTAAGATTTCACTATTTTTTATGGATGAGTAATTCTTATATATATGTTATGTATATCACACCATCTTCATTCATTCATCTGTTGCTGGATACTTAAGTTCCGTATCTTGGCTTTTGCAAATAATGCTGCTATAAATATTGGTGTGCATGTATCTATTTGAATTGTTTTCATTTTCTTCAGATAAATACCAGGAGTGGAATTGCTGGGTCATATGGTAGTTCTATTTTTAATTTTTTTTTTGAGGAACCTCCATACTCTTTCCTATACTGGCTGCACTGATTTATAATCTCACCAACAATGTATGAGGGTTCCCTTTTCCCCACGTTTTCACGACACATGTCATTTGTGGTCTTTTAGTTGATAGCCATTCCGAGGGAGTAAGGTGTTTCTCATTGTGGTGTTGATTCAAATTTCTTTCCCTGATGACTAGTGATGTTGAGCATCTTTTCAATTTCATTTGCCTGTAAAAATGTCTATTTAGGTCCTCTGCCCATTTTTTTAATCGGGTGTTTGTTTTGTTTTGTTTTGTTTTGCTGTTGAGTTGTATGAGTTCCTTACATATTTTAGATATTAACACCTTATTGCACGTATTGTTTGCAAAGATGCTCTCCCATTCGGTAAGAAGCCTTTTTGGTTTTGATAATTTCCTTTGCTGTGCAAGAGCATTTTAGTTTTCTTTTTCTTTTGCCTTTTAGGGCCACACCCTTGGCATATGGAAGTTCCCGGGCTAGGGGTCAAATTGGAGCCACAGGTGCCAGCCTACACCACAGACACAGCAATGCTGGATCCGAGCTGCTTCTGTGACCTACACCGAAGCTCATGGCGACACCAGATCCTTAACTCAGCGAGTGAGGCCAGGAATTAAACCCGCATCCTCATGGATACTAGTCAGATTCATTTCTGATGCACCACAACAGAACTCCCAAGAGCATTTTAGTTTGATGTAGTCCCATTTGTTTATTTTTGCTTTTGTTTCCCTTGCCTGAGGAGACATTAAAAAAAAAAAAAAAAAGGGTACAAAGATCAATGTCAAAGAGCACACTTTGTCTGTGTTATCTTCTAGAACTTTTATGCTTTCATTGCAGGAAGATGGGGTGCAAGAGGATGGTCATGTCCCAGGTCTCTGGAGAGGTCAGGATGCCACCAGGTGAGGATCCTTGGCTTCGGACAGGAAAAAATCCAAAAGTGAAAGCTGGTTTCTTTAGAGAGATACACACCCCATAGGCAGAGTGTGGTCTGTCTCAGAAGGTAAGAGTGGCCTTGAAATATGGAGTAGTTAGTTTTCATGGGCTGAGTAATTTCATAGGCTAACAAGTGGGAGGATTATTCCAATTATTTTGGCAAGAGGTGGGGATTTCCAAGAACTGGGCTATCACACTTATTTTTCTTTTTTCTTTTGGTCGTCTTAGGGCCACACTCACGGCATATGAAGTTCCCAGGCTAGGGGTCGAATAGGAGCTGTAGCTGCCCACCTACATATACCACAGTCACAGCCATGCAGGATCCAAGCAGCATCTGTGACCTACACCACAGGTCATGGCAATGCCAGATCCTTAACTCACTGAGCAAGGTCAGGGATCAAACCTGAGTCCTCATGGATACTAGTCGGGTTCTTAACCTGTTCAGCCATGGTGGGAACTCCCCATTGCCCATTTTTTTGACCTTTAATGGTCAGCCTAGGAGCTGTCATGCCTGTGGTTAAGTCATTTAGCATGCTAATGTATTATAATGAGTGTGTAATTAGGCTCAAGGTCTACTGGAAGTTGAATCTCAGGCCATCTTGGGCCTAGCATGTTCTACCAGATTTGGTTGTGCCCTCAAGGGCTAATGGTTGTGCCCTTCCAGCTTCGCTCCTGTCTCAGTTTCAAGCCTTACGTTTAAGTCTTTAATCCAGAGTTAGAAGTGCCTCAGTGGAAACGAATCTGACTAGTATCCATGAGGACGCAGGTTCTATCCCTGGCCTCGTTCAGTGGGTGAAGGGTCTGTGTTGCCGTGAGCTGTGGTGTAGGTCACAGATGCGGCTCGGATCTGGAGTTGCTGAGGCTGTGATGCAGGCCAGCAGCTACAGCTCCTATTTGACCCCTAGCCTGGGAACCTCCCTATGCCGCAGGTGCGGCCCTAAAAAAGACCAAAAATACATACATACATACATAAAATAAATCTTTAATCTACTTTGAGTTTATTTTTGTATATGGTGTGAGAAAGTCGTCCAGTTTGATTCTTATGTATGCAGCTCTTTGGGGCTTGGTAGCACGCTCCTCTCTGGGCAACAGACCTATGTGCTCTAGGGGTGCCCCTTATGTGAGCTGTGTGCACCCTTCTGCTGTGATCTGGTGGACTCCTGTGAGCTTGCTGGTGGGGGGCTGGCCCCTAACCAGACTGGCTTCAAGGCCATGCCTCCTGCTGTGGGTGTGGGCTTGCTGGGGAGTGGATATGAGGCAGGAGGTACATGGGCCCCTGGGCTGAGAACAGCTGGGACTTGTTAGGCCAAGTAAATTGGGCCTTGCTTCTCTTCGGCACTTCAAGGAAAAATGCAATGATGGAAGCTGAGCTCTGCTGGCATAGAAAGATAAGATGACCCCTTCAGTCACTCTGGGGGTCAAGGAGACCTCCCTTTCACACATGCGCAGTAAGACTCCTAGGGGTCCAAAAGGGAGGGGTGCCAGGACGCGATAATCCTGATACTGTCCCGGCACACGTGGCTCCGGAATCCATCTTTGCCAAAATTGTGCACACACATATCGGGGAAGGTCCTGTGTCATCAGGTGTGAGAAATAAAACAAGGTAATTGGCCAAAGGAAAGCAGAGACGTGCAAGAACTGTGCCATATGAGTGATTTAAATCACTTCTCTGGCACGCTCCTCATTGGGGGCGGGCACCTGCCCCCACACACCTCTTTAGGGTACGTATTACTTTTTTGCTTCTGACTTAAACTGCTTCTCTGCGTGCTCTCCCATGTGTGGTGCTCTGTCTCCAACCATAAACTTCATACCTGTTTTCACAGTCTTTGCCTCCTTGAAACATTCTTGCTTTCAACAGGGGGCTAGAATCAGGGCAATTCTGCTTTAAGCCTCAAGCTAGTCTAGTGGTTGGGATTCCTGGTTTTCATCCAGGCTGCCCAGGTTCAATTCCTGAGCAGAGAATTAAGATCTTACTCCAAGCCATCACTCACTGCTGTCTCTCCGAGATCAGGTAGGCTTCCCTTGAGGCTGTCTGCGTAGCCTGGGGTCTTGGGGCCTGGGGCCTGGTGCTCATAGGCATATAATGGAGAGTTACAGAATGGCACTTACCAGCACCAGTGTTACTGAAATAGAGTAAGCTTCTCAAAATAGCTGCCACCAATGTCTCTTTTCCCCGGGGGAATTCCAGTTGCCTCCTGCCTCTCTTGAAAGTGCTCCAAGATCAGCCCAAGGGTCTGACCCAGGCTCTTTTCAAACTCCTGCCTCTTTGCTGGGGCTTGGGGCATGTGAGGTTTTGCACACATCCTTAAGAACAGAGTCTCTGGAGTTCCCGTTGTGGCTCAGTGGTTAACGAATCTTACTAGGAACCATAAGGTTGAGGGTTCGATCCCTGGCCTTGCTCAGTGGGTTAAGTATCTTGCGCTGCCGTGAGCTGTGGTGTAGGTTGCAGATGCGGCTCAGATCCCGCGTTGCTGTGGCTCTGGTGTAGGCTGGTGGCTACACTCTGATTCAACCCCTTGCCTGGGAACCTCCATATGCCTCGGGAGCGGCCCAAGAAAGAGCAAAAAGACCAAAAAATAATAATAATAATAATAATAATAATAAATAAAAAAGTAAAAATAAATAAATAAAAACCAGAGTCTCTGTTTCCCGTAGGTCCCTGGCTCCCCCAAACATAAGCCCTGCTGGTTTCCAAAGCCAGATGTTCTGGAGGCTTTGTTTCTGTTTTTTTTAGGGCCACACCGGCAGCATATGGAAATTCCCAGGCTAGGCAGTTGGAGCTGAATCAGAGCTACAGCTGCAGGCCTACACCAGAGCCACAGCAATGCCAGATCCAAGCCACATCTGTGACCTGCATTGCAGTTTGCGGCAATGCTGGATCCTTAACCCATTGAGTAGGGCCAGTAATCAAACCCGCATCCTCATGAATCCTAGTCAGGTTCGTTACTTTTGAGCCACAACAGGAACTTCTGGAGGCTTATTTTTCTGGTGCGCCACCCCTGGCTGGGGAGCTGGATGCGGGGTTTGGACTGTTCACTTCGTGGAGAGGACGGCTGTGATGTGCTGCTTCTGCCGTTTGTGGGGTGCCCAAGCAGGGGTGTGGATAGTGACTATACAGTGTCTCCACTCTTGCCATCTCTCTCATTTTGTTTCCTTCTTTATGTTTTCCGTTGTGAAAAATCTTTTCTGCTAGCATTCAGGTCATTCAAATAGGCAGTTGCTTTGTAAATAGTTGTAATTTTGGTGTGTCTTAGGCAAGAGGTGAGTTCAGAGTCTTTTTACTCCACAATCTAGGCTACCTCCTCATCGTTTTTACTTAAAAAAAAAAAGTATGTTGTATATATCATATACACAGAAAAAGAAATGGAAGCCTGCACTCCAAACTGCCAGCTGCAATTAATGGGAATAAGAAATAGGATGGGATACTTTTTCATTGTATGTAGTTCTGTGAGCTTTTGAAACTTAACAGTGAAATACTAAAACATATTTTTAAAAATCCCTTTTTTCAAAATGATTGATTTCATTTTACATGTTTACAGAAGATTGAATGAAATGTGAGCAGAAGTTCGCTTATAGGAGTTCCTGTTATGGTTAAGTGGTTAACGAACCGGACTAGTATCCATGAGGATGCTGATTCAATCCCTGGCCTTGTTTAGTGGGTTAAGGATCTGGTGTTGCCATGAGCTGTGGTATAAGTTGCAGCCATCTGGAACTCAGATCCCACGTTGCTGTGGCTGTGGTGTAGGCCTGCAGCTACAGCTCTGATTCAACCCCTAGCCTGGGAACCTCCATATGCCGAGGGTGCAGCCTTAAAAAGACTAAAAAAAAAAAAGTTCTCTTATAAAGTAGGTGATACAGTAGGAAGAGCCCTGGATTTTTAGCAAAACATCTTGGCTCTAGAAATAGGCCCATTGCACCAGTGTGGTTCTTAGGCAAGAAGTTCACCTCAAAGAGTTTGCTTGTTGGGAAAATGAGTGCTGTTGTGATATTTGAATGCATGATGTGTGTGACATCACTTTGAACATGATAATGCAACATCGAAGGGTATAAATGTTCACGTTCATATTCTATGGTGATACTGTTTGTTAAAGAAATTAACTTTTAACTTTTTGGAAACCTCAATTTCTAATGTCAAAGGTTTGTTTATCATTGCATTTTTTTCCCCTGGAATTGCACACCTTCTCATCTGAGCTTAAAGGAGACGTTAAGTGCGATATTTTGAACTATGTTTAAATGAAGATGAGATAGAAGACAATAGAACTGTTAGAAATACGTAAGTTTTATTGTACAGCCAAATGAAGGATTCAGCTGTTGTAGCATGTTCTTTAAAATTCCTAGTTTCTATGTAATTCTCTAATTTTGTTTCATTCTATTGAACTACTCCTGATTTCACCCTGAAAATCTGACCTGAAACTCAATTACAGAAATACTGCCAATGAATTTAAAATCAAACGGGAACATTTGTATATTAATACGATACAATATTGTTGATTCACATTTTTTTTTCCATATTAAAGACTATTCTGAACTCTAAATCTTTTAAATAAATGAGACTGAAATCCAGTGTGGTGGTGTCTAAACATGTTATTTGTGTAATCAAATATTTCTAGAGACTATTCTGTTCTCCCTTAAGCACTTTTTTATTTTTATTTAAAAAATTTTTATTTTATTTTATTTATTTTTTGTTTTTTGTCTTTATAGGGCCGCATCCATGGCATATGGAATTTCGAAGGCTGGGGTCGAATGGGAGCCACAGCTGCTGGCCTACACCATAGCTCACCACAAAGCCGGATCCTTAACCCACTGATTGAGGTCAGGGCTCAAAACCACGTCCTCCTGGACCCTACCTGGGTTCATTAACCGCTGAACCACTAAGGAAATTCTAAATGTGTTCATTTTAAATAAGTACTCCTGTTGGTTTCACGGCTAGTGCCCAGTCTTTATAGAAAAATTATTAATACCAAAATGAGGTGGTTTCAATCTTCAGTGTTCCTTGAGTTAAAACAATATACTTAACATGAGTTCTAACAGCAAGGGTACCTGTCCTTATTTATTAAAAAAAAACAACAACAATTATTTTTTAATGCCTGATTCATTTTATGTCAAGTGCTATGGTAGGTGCTAGAGGCATCTGTATGTATTCTTTATTTTATTTTTTTGTCTTTTTGCCTTTTCTAGGGCCGCTCTCGTGGCATATGGAGATTCCCAGGCTAGGGGTCTAATCAAAGCCGTAGCCACTGGCCCATGCCAGAGCCACAGCAACGCTGGATCCAAGCCTCATCTGCAACCTACACCACAGCTCACGACAATGCCGGATCCTTAACCCACTGAGTAAGGCCAGGGATTGAACCCTCAACCTCATGGTTCCTAGTCAGGTTCATTTCCGCTGTGTCATGTGGTGGAACTCCTAATGCTCTATTCCTTTCTTTTTTGTATTTATTATAGTTTTTATCATGTATTTAGTTGGACTTTGCCTAATGTTGTCTCTCCTGCTAGACTGTTTTCCTTTATTCATTCATCATTCATTCATTCAACAGGTTTTTATTGAATACCTACTAAGTGTTAGGTACTCTCAGGTACACATCTGAGGTGGAGAGATACAGTGGTAAATAAGAAAATGTCACCGTCCTTAGGAACTTAATGTTCTATTGGCAAGATAGACAAAAATTAAACAAAAAATTTGAAGGCATTAAATATAAGGAAAGCGAATTAAGGCAAAAGGACAAGCAGTGACAGGGCAAAGGAGATGAGGCCATTTGGTCTGTTTATGCAGGACAGTCAGCGAAAACTACTCTTAAGTGGGAGGATGCGTGAGCAAAAGCATAAACGATGTAAAGGAGTGAATCTTGGGAAATGGAGGGTAAGAGATGCCAGATAGAGGGAACAGAATATAGAACTGTTTTGAAGCTGCAATGAACATGACATTTGAGGAACTGCAAAGAATGTGGCTGGAGTCAAGTGAGCACAGGAGGGGTAGTGATATTTTTGTAACCACCAGGGCAGATAAACTAGTATTGGAGGATTTTCTTTTTCATGTGATATAAAGTCCTGGAAGGGATTTGAGCAAAAGAAATATCTAACTATTGTTTGTTTGTTTGTTTGCTTTTTAGGGCCGCACTCACAGCATATGGAGGTTCCCAGGTTACGGGTGGAATTGGAGCTGTAGCCGCTGGCCTATTCCAGAGCCACAGCAATGCCAGATCCGAGCCGAGTCTGCGATCTACTCCACAGCTCATGGCAATGCCAGATCCTTAACCCACTCACTGAGCGAGGCCAGGAATCGAACCTGTGCCCTCATGGATGCTAGTCAGATTCATTTCCGCTGAGCCATGATAGGAACTCCAGTATCTAACTAGTTTTAAAAAAATTCTAGTTGCTTCATGTAGAACAAACTTCCAGAGAGGCTTCAGGGAGACCAGTTAGGAGGCTATTGCTATACTTTAGGTAAGGAATGCTTGTAACTCGCATTAAGTTGGTGGTAGCAGAAGTGAGGAGAGTTGGCCCATCGAGATGTATTTTGGACGTAGAGTGAACAAGACTTGCTGAAGATTTGCATATGGGAATGAATGGAAAGAAAAGAATTAAATTGAGGTGGACCTCTAGGTTTTGGGCCTTAGAAAGAGGGCATATAGTGGTACCTTTAACACAGATGGGACAAAGAGGGGAAAGGAGGTGTGTGTGTGGTGGGGGTAGAGTTCTGTTTGGAAGATGTGAAGTTTGAGATGTGCATTTTTGTTGTACATCTGAGTGGAGATGTTGAGTAACTACTCAATGTAAGAAAAGGTCACTGACCTCAGGAACTTAATGTTCTATTGAGAAGACAGACAGAACTTAATTTGAGAGTTCCCCTTGTGACACAGCAGAAATGAATCCGACTAGGAACCATGAAGTCGAGGGTTTGATCCCTGGCCTCGCTCAGTGGGTTAAGGATCTGGCGTTGCTGTGAGCTGTGGTGTAGATGGCAGAAGTGGCTTGGATCTGATGTGGCTGTGGCTGTGGCAGAGGCCGGCCAGCTGTAGTTCCGATGGGACCCCTAGCCTGGGAACCTCCATATGCTGGGGGTTTGGCCCTGAAAAAAATAAATAAATAAAATTTAAAAATAAATAAAATTAAAAATAAACAATTTGAAAGTGTTAAATATAAGGAAAACAAATTAGGGCAAAAAGATAAGCAGTGATAGGGCAAAGGAGATGAGGCTATTTGGTCTATTTATGTAGGATAGTCAGCGAAAACTACTCTTAAGTGGGAGGATGTGTGAGAAAAAACTAGGTGGAGATAATGTATGTGGGGTGTGTGTGTGTGGGTGTGTGTGTGTCTGTCCAGAGACATTTAGAAGTTATCTGCTTACAGTTGATATTTCAAAATATTTTAAATATTTAAATATTTAAAAATAAGGAATCTGGAGTTCTCATTGTGGGGCAGCGTATGTGAATCTGACTGGTTCCACGAAGAGGCGGGTTTGATCCCTGGCCTCACTTGCTGGGTTGGTGATCCTATAGGGCCCCATCCAAAGCTCGGGGTGGACTTGGAGCTGTAGCTGCCGGACTAGGCGAAAGTCACAACAACGCGGGACCCCAGCCACATCTTCGACCTACACCACAGCTCATGGCAACGCAGGATCCCCAACCCACTGAGCAAGGCCAGGGATCGAACCTGCGTCCTCATGGATGCTGGGCAGATTTGTTTCCACTGAGCCATGACGGGAACCCTGAAAAAAGATATTTAAAAATAAGAGACTAAGAGTTCCCTGGTGGCACAACAAGTTAAAGATCCAGCATTGTCACTGCTGTGGCTTGGGTTGCAGCTGTGGTGAGGGTTTGATCTCTGGCCCCATAATTCTGCATGCTGTGGGCGTGGCCAATAAAATAAAAACAAGAGACGAGATAATGTAGGTAGACTGTATTGCAAAGTAAAGAGAGCTGGGATCTGAGACCAAAGGCACTGCATCATTTAGAGGCCAGCAAGAGCATTGACCAGCAAAGGACACTGTGAGGGAGCAGCTGGAGAGGAAGTAAATAAAACTATTATTAAAAAAATAGGTAAAAGAAAAAATAAACTGTTTGAAAGCATTAAATATAAGGAAAACAAATTAGGGCAAAAAGATAAGCAGTGACAGGGCAAAGGCCACCTACTGTCGAATGGTAAAATTGTTCACTATTGTATACCTGGTACCTAGCTCAGTTACTGGCACATAATTAGAGCAGGATAATATTTGTTGAATGAGTGAGTCTTTACTTCTACTTACTTGGTAGCCATTTATTGAGTGGCTCTAGTTTCCAGATACTGTTCTAGGTCCTATGGATTCACTGCCTAGTGTTCCCAATTTAATCATAAATCCTAGTGCAGGCTGTACATACATACATACAAATGCAGCAGAATATGTATTTTTAGTTTACATAACTCACTCCTTCTCCTTCCACCCTCTTCTAAGAAGAATGGGATTGAATATCTGGAGGGCCCTTTGTTGGTGAGCAGTGATGAATAGGGATATATACATTTGGGGCTGAACGGAGGCAGAAATCTCGACAAGAGAGAGAAGAGGAAGGTGAGGTGGAGGGAGAGGAGTGATGAGACTTCGGCTGAATTGGACAGAATAAGATATTAAATTCAAATAAAATAAAATATGAGATTTCCTGTCGTGGTTCAGTGGAAACGGATCCACAGGTACACAGGTTCAATCCCTGGCCTTGCTCAGTGGGTTAAGGATCCTGTGTTGCTGTGAGCTGTCATGTAGGTCACAGATGTAGCTCAGATCTGGCATTGACCCCTAGCCTGAGAACCTGCATATGCCATGGGTGCAGCCCTACAAAAGACAAGCCCCTCCACCCCCCAAAAAATACACACCAGCTCAACTCACATGGCTGAATTTTGCTGGACAATTGACAGTTTATGAATAAGTAACAGACCTAGGGGCATATCCAATTTATCCTATAAGAGGAAGTGGAGAAAGAGGGAAGGGGTTGGGCAGGGAGAGGGAAGTCTCTTTAAATGTTAGAAAAATTTGAATTTAGCTGCAAGATATGTTGAATTGTTGACCCTTAGAATTATTACCCTTAAAATTTATTACCCTAATTGTTGCCCTGCCTTTTAAGAAACTTTCTCAAGTCTTGAATCAGCAGCCGCTACTGACTAAGATAAAATTTTAGGTATCTTTCTATGAGCCCAAATCCCTGCCAGAAAGGAAACAAAAAGGAAACAAAAACTCTTGATGGGCGTACGAAAGAATATGTGTGAAGCACTTTAGGGCATTACACAATTTCTTTAAAAAATTCTTTTTTTTTTTCTTTTTGCCCTTTTAAGGCCACATCCACAGCATAAGGAAGTTCGCAGGCTAGGGGTCGAATTGGAGCTGCAGCTGCTGGCCACAGCCACGCTGGATCCAAGCTGTGTCTGTGACCTATACCATAGCCCACAGCAACTCTGGATCCTTAACCCACTGAGTGGGGTCAGGGATTGCCCCAGTCCTCATGGATTCTATTGGGTTCATTACCGCTGAGTGACGACAGGAACTCCTAAAATTTTTAAAAATTAGAGTGTAGTTGGTTTATGTTGTGCCAATTCCTGCTGCATGACAAAGTGACCCACGTAGATATACATTTCTTTTCTTATATTATCTTCCATCATGGTCTATCTCAAGAGACTGGATATAGTTCCCTGTGCTGTACAGTAGGACCTCATTGCTTATCCATTCTAAACATAGTAATTTACATCTACTAACCCCAAATTCCCAGTCCATCCCACTCCACACCTCCCTGCAACCACGAGTCTGTTCTATATGTTTGTGAGTCTGTTTCTGTTTTGTAGATAGGTTCACTTGTGCCATATTTTAGATTCTACATATAAGTGATATATATCATACAGTATTTGTCTTTCTCTTCCTGACTTCACTTAGTATGATATCTCTAGTTGCATCCATGTTACTACAAATTTCATTCTTTTTAATGGCCGAGTAGTATTCCATTGTGTATATACACCACATCATCTTAATCCAACCATCTGTCAATGTACATTTGGGTTGTTTCCATGTCTTGCCTATTGTGAGTAGTGCTACAGTGAACATAGGGGTGCGTGAATCCTTTTGAAATATAGTTTTGTCTGGATATAAGTCATTAGACAATTTCTTAAACTTACCTTGGACTCTACTCCTCTGGAACTTTGGCGAGGTGGTTATACATCTACTTGGACTGTACACTTTTGTGTGCCTTCATCATTCCTCCCTCTATAGCCCTTTAAATCCCAGTTAAAACATGGAGTCCTCCAAACTAATTGTTCATCAAGCTGTGTTCCCATAATCTATTTTTCATTCATTTTATAGATCTAAAACCGTTGGGTATTATAGTCATTTAACTCTGTGATCCCTCTTATTTACCTTTCAGTCTAAGACATTGGGAACTATGTTGTTTAATGCCCAGTGAGGGAGGGAGTCTGACACTTAGAAAGCCCTCCATTAGGATGTGTAACCGGAGCGAAGGTGTGCTGTGGGGACCGTACAGAAACAGGAAATGAAAACATTTATTCGGAAAAGCTTATGGGAAAAACGACACCACACTTAATGATGCACAATTGTTTAATAAAGACATGAAAATAAAACCGAGGCTCCCCGTCCACTTCTTACTACAATATTTCCTTCCATTCACCCATTTCCTCCTCAAACCCAGCTCAAAGCAGGTTGGATCTGATTGGCCAATCCGAGCACACGCTACCGCTGTGGCCAGGACTCTCCAGCAATGAGAGACCCGGGCAATTTGGTGAGGGTGAGATGTCCTGCGCTCTGGCGGAATCCTGCGGCGCGTTGCCGCGATGCACAGGGCTGAAGCTTGATTGGCAGGTGAGCGATCAGCCGCCTTAGGACGGAAACGCCAGTGGGCGACAGCTAAGGGGAGTCTGGGCGGGGCAGCGCAACTAGAATCAGCCAATGGCTGATGAAGTACGCGCAGCGAGACCCACAGATCCACCAATGGCGGCACGGAAATGGTGCCATAGGCGGGGTTTAGGCCAAAATCTTTGTAGGAGCAGCGCCTATTGCTGTAGTCTTCACCGTCACGGCCGGCGCTTCTTCTTGGATTCATTCATTCGTCTTTTTCATTCGCGAAGGTAGTGAGGCCCGGTTGAAAGCCATGGAGACAGCTCTGCCTGCAGCGGGCTTCCTGTACTGGGTGGGCGCGAGCACCGTGGCCTACCTGGCTCTGCGCATCTCGTGCTGGTTCTTCACGGCCCTTCGGGTCTGGGGTTTGGGTCACGAGGCGGGGGTCGGCCCGTGGCTCGGTGAATGGGCAGGTGAGTCGGCTCCAGCGCCGCCATCCCCCTCGCTCCTTCGGCGGCCCGCGCGGCTCCCGGCTGGGCCTGGTCTGCGCTGACCAGGTCCTGGCCCAGCGCTTGGCCTTCTGGTTCCCAGCTCCCCTCTCCTCCTTACTGAGACTCCTTGGTTCCGCGTACCCGCCTGTTCCCTGAGCCATCTTCCGGCTTGCTTAGACTTGTGGAGTTTTTAAGTACTTAATACATTGCTGGCCTAACTCAGAGAATCTGAAGGGCCACTTGGTGGGTGCGGGAGAAATCTGACCCCAGCTCCCTGGATCTTGTGACCTTTAAACCTTTTCCGGCTTCACCGACTGGAGTTCGTCGCCCGGCTGCTTGCTCGGTCACACTCTCTCCACATGGCTAGTCCCTTATGAGTATTTTTAAAATAAAGTTTTTGGCTTGAACACTTGCCTTGTGCTAAAGATGAAAAGCATTCTGTTGCTTGTTTGGGGTGAGGGTGAAGGAAGAGGACAGAGAATTTCAGAAGACTTTCTGCTCTTTGGAGCCTTGGGTTTGGTCTATTTCATATAATTTACTTTTTTTTTTTTTTTTTAATCTTTGCTAAATTGGTCTGGAGTTCTAATGGGTGGCAAGAACTGTTGCTTTTGCAAAAACGGTAACTCTTCAAGTAGAATTCAGAATTTTTTTTTTTTCAGGACATTTGCAGGAAAAAGTATTCCCATAAAGAGTGAGCTAAACAAATGGATCTTGTTTATCTAGTTAGAGGAAAATGGAAGGGAAAGGTCAGATTAGAGAAGTTGAGAAAATTATCTGCAGGGAAGTTTTGCGTGTGCCTTTTTTCTTTCTCTGCCTTTTTTTGTTGATTTTCTTTCCTTATTTTTCTTTTCTTTTAGGTTTTTTTGTTTTTGTTTTTGTTTTGTTTTAACTGAGTGAGGTACAGATCAAAGATGTGATTATGTGTTCTTCAGTTTTGTTTTTTTTTTTTTTTAGGGCCTCCCACAGCGGCTTCTGGAAGTTCCCAGCTAGGGGGTCGAATCAGAGCTATAGCTGCTGGCTTACACCATAGCCACAGCAACGCCAGATCCCAGCAGTGTTTGCGACCTACAGCGCAGCTCAAGGCAATGTGGGATCCTTAACCCACTGAGGGAGGCCAGGGCGAACCCACGTCCCAATGGATACTAGTTGGGTTCATTACTGCTGAGCCATGATGGGAACTCCTGTTCTTCAGTTTTATAATAAAATGTTCACAAAGCATTTTATGGAATGCTGGGTGGTTCGGGGTTGCATTCAGACTAGGCTCAAATAAGATGTGCAAATAATGGTACTCTATATTCTTTATTCACTTGAAAACATTTCAACAACTTGGTAGGAAAAGCAAGATAAGTTACACTTTGGGGATAGCAACATAAAGAGAAAACATCTCAAGTAGGAATGAATCTGTGAAGCAGCTATTAACATTATAATATGTATTTTAAAAAGTCACTGATTTTCTTTTTTTTTGGTCTTTTTTTTGTTGTTGTTATTGTTGCTATTTCTTGGGCCGCTCCCGCGGCATATGGAGGTTCCCAGGCTAGGGGTTGAATCGGAGCTGTAGCCTACGCCAGAGCCACAGCAATGCGGGATCCGAGCTGTGTCTGCAACCTACACCACAGCTCACAGCAACGCCGGATCCTTAACCCACTGAGCAAGGGCAGGGACCGAACCCGCAACCTCATGGTTCCTAGTTGGATTCGTTAACCACTGCGCCAGGACGGGAACTCCAAAAAGTCACTGATTTTCTAATCGTTGAGAAAGCAAGTGATGTGTAATCAATTATAATTTCACAGTTGGTTTGCTCAAGTTCTTAGTTGTTTGGCTTGGAAAACTTGCTTGTCGACTTTCAAAATAGTTGCATAAAACTCCAGTGCCTTAGGAAATTATATATTAAGATGGATTAGTTTTGTAATTTATAAGTAAAACTCTTGGCAGTCCCTGTTGTGGTACAGCGGAAATGACTCCGACTAGTATCCATGAGGACTCGGGTTCCATCCCTGGCCTCGCTCAGTCAGTTGATCCTGCATTGCCATGAGCTGTGGTGTAGGTTGTAGATGCGGCTCAGATCCCAAGTTGCTGTGGCTGTGCTATAGGCCGGCAGCTGTATGTAGCTCTGATTCGACCCCTAGCCTGGGAACTTCCATATGCTGAAAGTGTGGCCCTAAAAAGCAAAAAAGACTCTTGGGAATAACTTTTTTTTTTTCAGCTATCTAAAATTGACTGTAGTTGCTGATAACTCAAATGGTCCAAGTTGTTTCTATATGAATCCATAGTAAAAGCCAAGTGATGTGACATTGTCATTTTATGAGTAATACTTATATTGAAAAGATTTGGCCCCAGAGGAAAGATGTTTGATGAATTAAGGGAAATACTGACAAGATTTATAAGTAACATTTAACCTAGAACAATAGGATATAGCAGAGAGGCTCACAGTGTGGTAAAGTGAAATATTGTTCAGTTTGTGTTTTGGGGAATCTCTTTTCAAGTATGGAAGCAGAAGAAATGATCAAGTTATTTGTAACACTACACACGTGTGGTGGCCTGGATATTAAAAGAAACTACTTCTTGCTTTCTCTCTCCCAATTCAGGGACTCTTTGAATAACAAAGAAAAACTGAAATTTTTGGAAAACAAACCAGCGGAGATAACACTTGCATAATTACGGTTAAATTTTGATTAAAAGTAGGTAATTTGTTCAACCAAAGTTTTGGGATTTTAGAATTAATGTTTGTATGTAATACTGCTAAGTTTTCTCCTACAAACGCCCTACAAAACTTTTATCATAATCTTGTGCAACCTTTGAATAATTGCTAGTTGCAGGCCATATTAATGAAACCAAGCCAGGATCTTGTGCCTGTGGCGCTGAACTCCGACAACTGGAGTGGGAGACAAGTCTCAGATCCATTCCAACTTGGTCTCGAAGTTAGGATTTTTGTTTTTTGTTTCTTAACGGGGAAGAATAGGAGTTCCCATTGTGGCTCAGCAGATTAAGAACCCAACTCTACAGGAGGATTCAGGATTGATCCCTGTTCTCACTCAGTGGGTTAAGGGTCAGGCTGCGTTGCTGCGAGATGTGGGCGTAGGCTGGCGGCTGCCGCTCCCATTCAACCCTTAGCCCGGAAACTTCCATATGTTGCAGGTGTGGCCCTTAAAAGACAAAAATAAATAAATAGGAAGAAAGAGACTGGGATGATCATCATCTACTTACATTTCTATGATTTTTTTTTTTTTTTTTTTTGCCGCATCTGCTGCATATGGAAGTTTCCTGGCCAGGGATTGACCTATGCCACAGCTTCAGCAATGCCAGACACTTAACCCACTGTGTGGTACTAGAGATTGATTCCAAGTCTCAGAAGCAACCTGAGATGCTGCAGAGACAATGCCAGATCCTAAGCCCGTTACACCACAGCAGGAATTCCCCTGTGACATTTCTTAATTACAGTTTCAGGAATCAGGATATCTCTGGTTTATGATTCTTAGGCCAAGTGGTCCATGGCTTGGGGGTCTGTGAGCTCAGCGTGCCCTGGAGAAACAGCCTGAGTTGGTATGTTAATGACACCTACAACAGCAATTTTAGTACTTTAATGATGTTATTGGCAATGGCAGTTTTAGTCACCTGGCTCTGGTTGATTATTGTTCAATTAGCACAGGATTGAGGTCAATGGGAAAAAGGGGATAAAGTTTTGGATAGAGAGAGAATAATCATAAACTCTATCAGGGAACTCAGTTTTAGGGGGACTTGGTGTCATTAGGGAAGCACTGCCTCTTTTTTTTTGATGGCTGCACTTGCGGCATATGGAAGTTACCAGGCTGGGGCCTATGTCACAGGCACAGCAACTTGGGATCTGAGCCACATCTTTGATTTACGCCACAGCTTGCAGAAGCATCGGATCCTTAACCCCACTGAGCGAGGCTAGGGATCGAACCTGTATCCTCATGGATACTAGTCAGGTTCTTAACCCACTGAGCCACAGCAGGAACTCTGGCATTGCCTACTTTCTAATACTGATGTTCATTTAACATCTTCCTGTCCATAACCAATTAGTTTTAGCATTATACAATAATGTTAAAGTGTGTTTGACTTGGTAGTATCTTTTTATATCAGTAATTTCTTCCCCTCAGATTTTAGAATCTGAGAGGCAGGGACTGTGGGTCCTCATTTTTTGTCTTTTCCCACAGTAACTGGCACTTTTATCAAAAAAAAGCTTGGAAAATCTCTGAAATACAGTTGTGCTTTGCAGTCTGTAAAAATATTCCAGACCATAGAGTCCTTAGTCTAGCGGGTTTTTCAGACCAGCCTTAACATGGCCCATCCTCTAATTTATCTACATCTTATCAGGACCTGTGTCAGCCCTTCCCTAGTTTTCTCCAGTAATCATTCAAGTGAATTACGCTGATTTCACTAGGCCCCTAGCAGGTGGATTTAGCCAATTTAGTAGGTAAGGGTCTCTTGCCAGCCCATTGTCATGCAATGCTTTGTGCATTTCTTCTGAGAGCAAAGAGATCCCGCTAAAGAGGATCTTCAAGTTGTTTGCGGGTCACTGTAGGAAGTAATGAACAGAAGATTGCGAATGAAGTTGGTCAATTTGTTCCAAGAGAACCATCATTGGTGTGGAGGAACAAAGAATGTAATCTGTAGACTTTGGTTGGAGTATAGACACATTTTGCATTTATCTGAGCTAGTTTCCATCATTGGAGTTCATCTTAAATGATTGGTATTGAAATAAAGTGGAGATGACAGGTGCAAGGGCAAGGTAAGCGAACTACCAAAGTCATGGTATTTTCTCTTTAAATCTCAGATGGCAGTCCGAGCTCTTGGTTTTTAAAGGAAAGGATATTGCTTCAGGCAGCGAAGAATAAAGGATCCACTAAGAAGTTAATGAGTTACATTTTTAAAAAATCTTTCTTAGGGCCGCATGCTCAGCATAGGGACGTTCCCAGGCTAGGGATCAAATTGGACCTATAGCTGCTGGCTTTCACCACAGCCACAGCAATGTGGGATCTGAGCCACATCTGTGACCTACACCACAGCTCATGGCAACACTGTATCCTTAACCCACTAGGCAAGGCCAAGGATCAAAGCCTCATCCTCCAACAGTGGAGTAAGTTAGATTTTTAAAATCTGCTTTATTGGACTATAATTCATATACCGTACAGTTTACCCATTGAGAGTGTACAATTCAAGGTTTTCATGTATTCTAAATGGTTGTGCAAACACCACTGCAACCTAAATTTAGAACATTTTCATCTTCCTTAAAGAACCATGAACTGATCAGCTGTCACTCCCTAATTCCCATCCCTTTGAACCCTCCTCAACCGTTAATCTACTGTCTATATACATTTCCTTATTCCGGATATTTCATGCAGGTGGAATGCTACAGTATGAAGTTTTTGGCAGCTGGCTTTGATTTAGCCCTGTATTTTCCAAGTTCATTCATGTGGCATATTTCAGGGCTTCCTTCCTTTTTATGGCTGAGTAATATTCCATTCTGTGGAGCGAGTTCTTGCAAAGCGTCTTTACCTTTGCATTTTGCCCTCTGCACATCTGCATTAGCAGATTCCTGAGATTTTCCAAAGCTCATGAAACTCATTTGGCTCTGTAGTGTTCTAGGGTTTCCCTAATTCAGTGAGGCCTTAAAAAGAGTATGAGGTGCTGGTGTTCTCTTGTGGAAAGGCCATCCATCCACATGGGCCCGATTTAGCCAAGCTTTGGGAATCAAAGGATTCTCAAAATCAGGTGTGGTTCATAATTTCTGTTTTTACGTTGGACAGCTATGCAGGAGTGGACTAGTTACCTCAGATACTTGAAGGCTCTTCGAGGGACCAGGGCCCATTGACAGCAGGTCTGTTTCTTTAATTGGGCTTTGAGGTATCTCATGAACTATATAGGTACATATGAATGTATGAAATGTGAATTACTTAATTTGGAAAATCCAGAAGAAATATTGATCACTACCCTTTATTGAATGAATGAATTGTTCCAGGTACTTGACTTAGATTATCTTTAATTTCTCCTTGAACTGTGCTGCATTATCCATAGTGTATAGAGGAGGAAATAGAGGCTTCCGTAAATGACTTCTCTTGTCTGCAGTTCCACACCTCGTGAGTTACAGAATCAAGATTCGAAGCCAAGTTGTCCCTTATGCCACATCTACAGGCTGTGTGTGGTGGTGATTGGCTTACAGACTGCATGGGTACTTGGGGGTGGATTTCTTTATACCTTAGGAACTTAATTGCTTTTTGATTTAAGGCACACTTTCAAGTTTGGACGTGATTGGTATTTCTGGAAGCATTGCATAATAGGTAGCACATTTTAGAATCGGATAGCTCAGGATTTTCTTCAGATTTGCAACAATGAATCTTGATGCGTGGGAACACACTGCAAAACCACTCAGGGTGCTTAACAAAGGAAAGGGTTTGACTGTCACCAGTATGGCTGAGTCTGACCTTGACTGCTATTTTCTGTTTATCCCTCTGACATCCTCCAGTGGTTTTAGCGACTTTCTGGAGGTCCAGCTTGGCAAGCGTAATATGCTCCCTGTTGACGTTCAGGAAACTAGTAGACCTATTCTTGCTGGTGAGTTTGTTCTTGATGTTGATCACAATAGTGCTGTATTTTTTTTTTTTAAACTGGATTTTGTGTGTATGTGTGTGAGTTTATTTTTTTTTTTCTTTTTAGGTCCGTACTTGCAGTATGTGGAAGTTCCCAGGCTAGGGGTCAGATCAGAGCTACAGCTGCAGGCCTACACCAGAGCCATAGCAACTTGGGATCCGAGCCGCTTCTGTGACCTACACCACAGCTCACAGCAACACCGGATCCCCAACCCACTGAGAGAGGCCAGGGATAGAACCTGTGTCCTCATGGATACTAGTTGGATTTGTTTCCACTCCGCTGTGAAGGGAACTCCATGTACTTTGTGTGTGTGTGTGTTTGTTTTAAAGATGGGCAGGTGGTAGAGGGTAGAGAAACAGATGAACTTGGTCATAAAAGTTCTTGAAGATATTTCTGCACTTCAGCCCTGAAAAGGGAGTCCATAGGCCTGAATGGAACAAGTTCTCCAGACTGGAGTTTGCAGGGCAACCCTAAAGCACTGTTGCTAGAGCTGTGTGAGAGGAGGCAGATGCAACTGGAGAATCGGACCTAAACGTATGTCCTGATCTTATCTGGAGGGAAAAACCAAAGGGGGTGGTTTCTTGGAATTAGAAGTACAGCCTCTGTGCTCTGAGCTGGAATATCTCCCCATTCCCTCAGACCAGTCCCCATTGTTTCCTGCTTCCTCCTTTTATTCTCCCCCGTACCCCGTTCTTCCTCTTTCTTTGCAATATTGTTTCCTATTTAAGGATCAAACCTGAGACCTTGGAGACTCAAACCAAGACTTGGATTCTAGTTCCTCTACTTAATTAGAGTGTGACCTTGAGTAAGGCAGTAAACAGCTGTGAGCCTCACTTTCTGCATCTGCAAAATGGGGATCATACCATGTGTGTCCCACAGGATTGCTGCAAAGGGTAAATGAGAATCCTCATTCTGTGTGAAACAAATGGAGCAGTGCCTGGTACATAAATGCTTAATAACTTCTTAGTGATAGTGTTAGCCTCCGTAGCATCATACGCTAATCACTTCAGCTAATTGACAAGGTAAAGCTCAGTAAGAAAAAGTTACTGCTTGGGTGGCTTCATCGTCAGAAAACTGAGATTATCTTCGCTAGTGCAGTTGAGAGTGATGAGCTTCAAGACGAATTTTTTGTTTGTTTTTGTTGGTTGAGAATAATTTGTTTCAGTTTCAGAAAAAAATTTATTGAAAGATTTAATGAGCAGAATCCATGGGTAAGTGGATTTGAACAGATCAGTTCCAGTGCCATTAAATGCCATTCGTAGATAAGGGTAAGTTTTAAAAAATTTTTTAAAAATAGTATGTCTTAGTGCACTTGGGCTGCATAACAAAAATACTATAGACTAGGTGGCTTTAATAACAAACATTTGGAGTTCCTGCTGTGCAGCAGTTGGTTAAGATATAGGACTGCAGTGGCTTGGGTTTTTGCAGACATGTGCCACCTGGTGCATTGGGTTAAAGGATCCACCGTTGATGCAGCTGCAGAGTGGGTTGCAGCTATGGCTTGGATTCAATCACTGGCCATATGCCATGGGTACGACCACAAAATAAAAATACAAAATAAATAAAAAGAAACATTTATCTCTCACAGTTCTGGAGTCAGATCACGGTGTTGGCAGATTCTGGTGAGGACCTGCTTCCTGGTTTACAGATTGCTGTCTTGCTCCGTCTTCACATGACAGAAGGGGCCAGAGATCTCCAGGGTCTCTTACGAGGGCACCGATGTTGTTTGTTAGGGTTCCATCCTCATGACCTGATCACCTCCCAAAGACCCCACCTCCTAAAACCATCACACTGGGGGTTAGAATTTCAACATATAAATGTCGCCTCTAGCAAATGAATTCAGTTTGTAGCACAGTGGGCCCTTTATTCCATCTCTCTCTTGCTCTTCCTTCATGAAAATAACAATATTAAAATGTCACAGCCATTTGTATCTATCTCTGCCTTCTGGGATCGATCACGATTAAGGCTGAGAGGCAGGGAGGGTAGAGTCTTCACGTTCTTGGTGGAGAGTGTGATCCAGCACCGTCCGTGTGTCTACCCACCATCCAGATCCTCCTGAGCACTGGCTGTGGCCTTGCAACAGACCGGTGGGAGGGAAAACGGGGGTCAGGTACCAGCTGCCCTGTTAAGGGGTGGGAAGCAGACACACTTGGTTCTATGAGAGCTTGTGATGACTCAGCTGAGGTCTGAAGGGAAGTGAATGAAGAGCAGCAGACAGAGCAGAAGGAACAGCAGGTGCGAAGCTCCTGAGATGGGGAAGAGCAGGGCCCCCTTAAAGCAAGGCCTGAGGGCCTGGAGCCCAGAAGGGGAAGGCCTGATGTCAGATGGGAGTGGAGCCGGGAGAAGGAGCCAGGGAGCAGGGCTGTTTAATGGAAGAACATCAAAAACAATTGTCAGGGATTTTAAGCAGAAGGGTAATGCTGAGTTGAGCTTTAAACAGAAGTCTTTGTTTCCTCCTGAAGTTGTTGCATTGCCACAGAGATACACCAGTGCATGTTATTCATATAATTTCAGTTAAAATTGCCTTTTAAAAAATTGCAACTTTATACTTGATAGTAAAGGGAGGCCATTTTTGTGCACTTTCTGGTTATCATCTTTCAGAGACTGCTTCTCTCTGGGGTAAAATCTAATCACTGTGGTGTGGGAATTTTTACTCTTAACTAGGGACTGGGTAATAGCATTGCTGAGTGACCCCTGAAACTGGGTATCGCTTTCTCGAGGTCACTCCGTAAAACCACGGTGTGATAGTTGAAAAGCCGCCATACATTGCTTATCAGAGGCAATGCGTTGTTTCATGATTCATTTTGTCTGGTGCAACAGTGTGTTTGCCTGGTCTCTCACCAGCAATTCCAGGGAGACGATCCAGTCTCTGAGAAGCTATCCTTACCACTTTTAAGCGAAGTTATTTCTCTTCAAGTGATCTAGTCTTTGGCAGAAGGGATGAAAGGCTAGAAACGACAAAGTTTTGAACCAATTACTGCCTCTCAAGAGTGTGACATTGGGGACAGGAGTGCTAATGGGAAGACTGGCTTTGGGGTCAGTGCAGCAAATGTGAGCTTTGCTACTTGCTAAGCTGCTCGACCTTGGGTGAAGATCGCTAACCTCTGAGCATAATTTCCTTCAATTATCAAATAGGGTGATACTTTTCAGGATTATTATGATAGTGATAGGAGGTTTTCGTGTGCCCTTTTGTGTGTTCTTATGGATACCAAGTAACATATATTTAAGAACTTTTTTTTAATTTGTAGACATTGCTCTTATTGGATGCAAAGGATTGTTGAAACCAAGAAATAATGTCATGGAGTTCCCGTTGTGGCGCAGTGGTTAACAAATCTGACTAGGAACCGTGAGGTTGCAGGTTTGATCCCTGGCCTTGCTCAGTGGGTTAAAGATCTGGTGTTGCCGTGAGCTGTGGTGTAGGTTGCAGATGCGGCTCAGATCCCGCTTTGTTGTGGCTCTGGTGTAGACTGTTGGCTGCAGCTCCGATTTGACCCCTAGCCTGGGAACCCCATGTGCCGAGGGAGCGGCCCTAGAAAAGGCAAAAAGACCAAAAAAAAAAAAAAAAAAGAAAAGAAATAATGTCATTCACTCAGTAAGTAAACTGTTGGAAATCTGAAGTTAGGAACAGATTGATTAGGAGGCGATATATGCGACCGCAGGAGAACTTCTTGCTTTGTGAAAGGACTTATTACTAAGTGGCTCCTTGAAATAGAGTTTTCCGTAATGAACCTAAGATATGATAGACTTAGAAAAATTGGGTTCTATGCAGCGTTTCAATGACATGGGTCAAAACCTTGGGTCATCTTCACCTCTTCTTCTTTTACCCCATATACCAACCCTTAGGAACTCTTCTTGACTAACTTCAAAATATCTAGAATCCAGTCCCTTCTCCCATTCTAGTGTAAGCCACCAAAATCTCATGTCTTCATATTATAACAGCCTTCTGTCACTCTGATTCCACCTTGGCTCCCCTGCAATTGATTCTTAGAGAGCAGCCAGTGGTCCTTGAAAAACTCTAGTAAGATCGCGGGATCCTTTGCTCAGATCCCTCCAGTGTCTTCTCTTCCTGTTCAGATGGAAACCCCCGCTCTTCCTGTGGTTGATGAGGCCTTTAGCTACCTGCCCCCTGCCTTCTTTTACCTCTGATCTCCTCTCTGTCCATGACTCGCCTCCCTCTCTCCCTCCCTCCGAGCCACACTCCCCTTGTCCTTGAACTCGCTTCCTTGAACATGCTTGGCATTGCTGCCCTGGCTTTTGGTCATTCCCTCTTCCTGAGCGCTCTTCCCCCAGAAATGCAAGAGGCTAAGTCTTCTTACTTCCTTCGAGTCTTTGCTCAGAAATCACCTTCTCAATGAAACCTTCCCTCCAATCTCCTCCTCCCCTCTTCTGATTCCTCTTACCTTGCCCTGCTTGTCCCTCTTGTCATAGCACTTGTCACCATCTCCCGTACTGTATACTCTGCTCCTTTATGATATTTTTTGTTTATTTCCCTGTTAGAAGGGAAGCACCCTAAAGCCAATATCTGTCTTCTTTGTTCACTTATGTATCTCAAGCACCTAGATCAGAGCCTGCCTGTAATAAGTGCTCATACATAACTGTTGAATGAATGAAAATATTTAGGAATTCCAGTATTTTTGAGGGATCATATTTTTTTTTTTGAGGGCAATTATCTTCTCTTTCTACATCCTCTTAAATCATGAGTTAAAAATCTAAGATATATTAGCAGTCTCCCCACCTCAAAAAATGAAATTATTTAGTCTAAAAACAGGAGTTCCCATTGTGGCTCCATGGGTTAAGAAACTGACATAGTGTCTGTGAGGATGTGGGTTTGATCCCAGGCCTTGCTGAGTAGGTTAAAGATCCGGTGTTGCCACAAGATGTGTAGGTGGACCATGTGGCCCAAGTCCGGTGGTGCTGCGGCCGTGGTGTAGGCCTGCAGCTGCAGCTCCGATTTGACCCTTAGCCCTGGATGACTTTATGTGTCCCAGACATGCCTGTAGTTGCCCGCTTCTTTCTGCCTCTGTGTCTCTTTGCTTGTGCAGAGATATTTAAAAGTTTCAGTGCTTGTTGAATGTTGATCTCATTCTGCCTGGCATTCTCTTTCTTCTGTTGCTCACTCTTTACTCCTTCTGTTCATGAAATTCTACCTGCTTTTCAGAGTCCAGATTATGAATTTTTCCAGGCAGCTGCCCAGCTGGAAGTCGTCATGTTCTCATGGAAACTCTGATAGTGCTTGTTTTGTTCTTTTTCGTGGGCTTTTTCACACTTTACCGTTTCAGTCGTGCGTGTGTGTGTGTGTGTGTGTGTGTGTGTGTATGTGCACGTGTATGACTTTGCTCTAAACTGTAAGCCCCTCCAGAGTTTACAATAAATAATATGTAGTGAATGAATATATTTCCTTTGAATTATATGGGGTGGGGTGTTCAGCTTTGGTTTTATAATTTCTTGGTTATATTTCACAAAATAATTTGTAAGCTGTCTTCCTCTTTGTTTTAAAACCTCAAGTGACACTCAAAAAGCTAGATTCAAATTAAACCAAGGTTGGTTCAACAAAGACTGATTACAGGACTTTTATAGTGAGGCTGGGATAATAGTTTTGAAAGTGTGAAATGCAGTGGTAGAAATCTTTGCATAGCAAGGGTAATAAGTTAATCTTCCTTCATACACATGTGAGGAAATTGCTGTAGGAAACCGAACACTTTGCCGGA
Organism: Phacochoerus africanus; assembly: GCF_016906955.1. Taxonomy (NCBI): domain Eukaryota; kingdom Metazoa; phylum Chordata; class Mammalia; order Artiodactyla; family Suidae; genus Phacochoerus; species Phacochoerus africanus. Next base: position 20,061,152 of record NC_062547.1, on the reverse strand, counting down.
TTTAATAAATATTTTGGTAATATATTTACTATTCATCCTCAAGTCTTTGTAAAATTGTTACAAGTAGACTTTCTTATAGTAAGAAAGACTTCCAATGAAAGTTTCAGTAAAGCTTTTTAATTAGTAAGGCTGAGGTAAACTGGTGAAAAGAATTGAATTCTAGGATGTGTTGACAGAAATGGAGTTTTGTTGTCTTAAAGGCCTGATAGAATGAACCCATGCCTTCTAGAGCCTTTGGGGTTTTTGAATCGTTGGGGACATTGAACTGAATTCCTTGGAAAATCTTTGGTAGTAAAGGCATCGAATGGTCAAGGGGTATAGTGAATAACTGCTCTAGCTAACCATGCAGCATTGAATATATGGTTTGTTTTGCTATATGGAAAGAGAATGAATACTATGATTGGTTGATAATCTACAAAAGTTTAGTTGGCCATCTTGTAAGGACCTTGAGAAAACTGAAAACTCATTAGGAGGCAGAAGAAACTAATGATAGACTAACAAAACTGGAAGAGCTGTTGGTGTCCTCTTCAGTGGACCCATCTGGGGAACATGCTGGAAGAGGGACTGACTTGAAGTTCATGCATCCAGTTAGAGCATGGCTAGGCAAGAAGGTCGGTGGCAAAGGACAGGAAGTGGGGGAGATGCATCTGTGATGGGGCTGATTAAAAGCCCTGGGAGGAGTGATGAGCAGCAGGCTCTGACCGCAGAATAGAGATTTGTCAGGGATGAATTAAGAGAGGAAAACCCGTGAGAGGGACAGGCAGAGGTGATAAGTGGTCACTGTGAGGAGCTGGCAGAACTGGACTTCATCACACATTTCCACAACTGGTATGGGACAGAAGCCCTCTGTTCAAGAGCCTGAACTCCTGAAGACATGCCATTCATCTCTGTAGCCCCCTAGAGTAGCAGTGTGCCATGCTCTTGGTACAGTCCTACGTGGACATTAAGACTTTTTCAATGTGTTACAAGCTAAGTGGCTCGATCCAACATCTCTTACCTATAGTCGTGGCTGTTCCTATAGCCCTAACTACAGATGATGTTGAGAACACTTAATGGCCAAGGAAATAATGCACAGTTTTAGGATCTGCTCCTCAAGATGGCCCGGAAAGGGTATAGTATCCTTTAGAAGTTTCAATTCCAGTTAAAATTCCTTTAACCTTCCTAATATGTAGAACCTCATTCTCCAGATTGGTTTTACTGTAATGCCTGGCAGTAACAGCTCACCACCAAGCTCACTTCCAGTAGAAATATTGCCAGGCTTGCTTTAATGATCACTAAAACTCCTGTCTTGTCACATAAGCAGAGCTAATAAAGTAAACAAGCTCCCCTAATCTTGCACATTCAGTCCAATGATTCCACCATGGAACAGGGAGCCGCTGTGGATCTGTGTGTTCCAATACGTATCATTGCCTGTCATGTGAAAGGGATGATCTCTTTCTAGATAATGTGAAGAAAACACAACGGGTTAGACAATGATGTTCACGCCTTCCGAACTAGAGGAGGCCGAAGTAATGAAATTTTACTGTAACGATGACATCTTCATTTACAAATTGCTTTCGCAAGTATTCTCAAGTGGTTTCCACAACCACCCTGCGGTTGTTACTTCCACGTCCTATACCGAGACCAGAGGGAGCTGCAGTGACTGGTGTAAGGGTTGGTTACACAGCTAGTAAATAACAGAAGAAATTGAATCTGGGTTTTCTGACTCCAGGTTCCTGCCAAATTTCCTGCCAAAGCCTTCTGATAAGGGTTATTTTAAGGCAATTTGCTATACCTGTACCAGAGCTTATGTGTCAGAGAGTCCCTCAAATACTGTCTGAAAGCGAAAGGTCTCTTTATGCCATGACAATATCCATGGGATGTAAGAATCAGTCGGATGTTCTTGTTAAAAATAGGGTCTAGGGCTTCACTACAGACCCACTAGATCAAAATCTTTAAGAAAAGAACATGGGAAAATGTGTTTTTAACAAATTAAGTTGAAGATCACGCATTTGGGGAAACACTGGGCTGTGGTCAGGCCAGCCCTCGAAAAAGGCAGTGGACTATACATTCAGGCTTTCTAGCCAGATAGCTATTCTGGGTACCAGGGTTTGGTTTATAATAGTGTTAAGACTTCCCATGATTTCTCTACTAAATATTTACTTATAATTTTGACAGTTAAATAGAGATTCTATTTTAGGCTAGTTCTGTGTTTGTGCATTTGAAATAGATTAGAAAAAAAGAGAGAGAGAGAGAGAGAGAACATTTGAAGCTTCCCTATGTTGCTATGCAGTGAGCACCACAAGCAGCACATCCAGTGTCGCCCAGTTTTGACTAATTGGAGGTCAGGGGGTGAGGGTAGGGGAGTCAAAGAAGAATGGTTTTTGGAAGAGGCAAATCATGGGAAATTTGCTTTGCTTTTGGTAAAACCATAGGAAGGATAGCCTATGAAATAAGTAACATTTAATACAAGGTGTGGGAAGATATAACATTTGATCTAAGGTATGGGAAGAGAGCCTATGAAATAAGTAACATTTAAGCCAAGTAGACACAAGATGATGTTAATAATGGTAATAAGACACAATGTTTATTGAAAAGCTTACCATGCACCAAATACTCTTAAATACCTCAGTGGATTCTTTACTCCTCACATGATCCAATGAGATAGATCCTGTTAATATCCTCATTTTACTGAAAGAAAGCTAAGATAATAGAGAGGTCAGCACTTTGTCTGAAGTCACATATGAGTAAATGGAGGAGGCCCTGGGATTCAAACTCCTGTGAACTCCCTGCAGACTGCATTGATGCGTGAGAAACAGGTGCAGGTGAAGGGGGTGGAGGGAGGACAGGGGAGTTTTTGCAGCAGAGAGGACCCTCTGGGTGAAGACCTTGAGGAAAGTGAAAACCTTCGGGAACTTTGGGCAGACAGTCCTTGGGAGGAGGGAGGCAAGAGAGAAGACTAGAGAAATGGGCAGAGGGCCAGTCCTAAGGGCCTTTGAGGCTGTGTGGGGGTCTCGTTTTATCCTAAGGGCAGTGGAAAGTTGATTTGAAGCAGTAGATGTTATGATCAAGTTTGTAATTTCGGATAGTTTCCTTTGGCATTTTGGAGGTGGAGCGAGCAACCCAGGAGGTTGGGAGACCAGCAGGAGATGGGTGTGGAAAGCTAGGCGTGGGATGACGGCTCCGATCAAGGCCATAGGCAGGGAATGAATGAGGGGGTCAGACATGGGAGAGGTGGGAGCTGGAAGTCGTGGGCCCTCGTCTTACTGATAGGCTGTGAGAATGAAGGCAGTGGCAAAGTCAAGGACTGCAAGGTGTCTGGGCAGATGCTGGCACTGGTCACTGACTTTGGGAAAAAAAAGGTGGAGCAGGGTTTGGGAGGAAAATAATAACTTCTGTGTGGTTCTCTGTGGGTGTCAGGCAACCTTCCTGTCGATGAGCATCGGGCTGAGCCTGATGTGCTAAGTCCCTTTCCAGAACCCTTTGGCTCAGCAATCATTTATGGTTGTCGCAATTATATGCTCCATCTTATAGTCCACAGAAAATTTGGAGCCCCAGCATGTGATGTTTCAGGAAAAGGAGCGCATTATTTTTGAGTGGTTTGAGTGTATTCCATGCAGTGCCTGAGTTTGGTAAAGGTTTGTTATTTCCATTTTAGGCAGAAAAGCAGGGAAGCAGACTCAGAAGACCTGAGTTCATAGACCATCTTCCCACCTTTGACAGTTACTAGCTGTGGAATCGTTAGTCAACCACTCCGTTTATCTCATCTATCAAATATGTCTAAAAATACCCACTTTGTCTATCAACAGGGATACTGAGTCTCTGAATTGTGTTTAGAAGCATGTGTACAAAGTACAAAGCGGTTATGGACAAACAAGACATCAGGCCTTCCCCCCCTCCCCTTCCATTTTCAATTAGAAACCTAGAAGTAGAATTGCCTCCTGAGTTGATCAGATCCTTTGTGTGAGGTTCAAATTGCTTCAGAGATTTATTTTGGGGTCTGTTGCACCTTTATCGGGACCAACACCTAAGTCTCTTTTGATGTGATTATCTAATGCATGTCCATTTTAGAATGTACCTAAAACTGTTTGTTTGTTTGTTTTGGTCGTACCCATGGCATGTGGAAGTTTCCAGGCCAGGAATGGAACCCGTGCCACAGCAGCAACCCAAGCCCCTACAGGGGCAATGCTGGATCCTGAACCTGCTGTGCCACAAGAGAACTCCTAGATGGTCTTTTTTGAAGACTTAATCCCACCCAAGTTATTTTGTCCCATTTGCTACTTTAAAAAGTTAATTTGGTCTATCTATAATAAAAAAAACTATCATCCTTTGTTATTTGACCTAATAAAACATGACTCCCTGGGTAATATCCATAGAGTTGTTCTCTATCACTTTACTTTCAACACAATAAAAGCTTGGAAAGCTTACTGATAAGTTGAAGCCTAGAAATGGTTTTATTCAAAAGCAATTTTTAAAACTACAAAAGACTGTTGTTTTATAATCTCCTTTGAAAGCTGTACATTTATTGACTTTATCTAGAAGTGCAGTTTTTAATGTGTCTTTTTACTAATCTTCCTAAGCATATTGAAACTGCACCCTCCTCATTGATTAGGTTTGTAAAGCAAAGGCAGCTATAAATGAATTGCTGACTAGCATCCCCTATTGGCTTATCTCTAAAATGATAATGCAAAAAATAAAAAATAAAAATAAACTGGTTTCGCTGAGCATATGATTTATGTTATCACAAAAGAACGGAGTGATTCACGACCTCACCGTGATGCCTTGTTGAGGCCGCAGGAGTCGTGTATATGCTTGTCGAAGAGGAGAATTTCTGTTTGCACTTACTCGTTAGATTATTCTGTACCTAAAGTGGGTCATTTTCACCATTTATTTTTAAAAAATCATTCTTTGCTTTCTGGCTCATCTTTTATTTATACTTTATAGACAGGGGTGTTTGGGCCATAGTTTTTTGTTTTAGCTGTTAACCAATTAGTGATTCTCTTTTATAACGGCTTTCAAGAAGAAGGAGTTCCCGTCATGGCGCAGTGGAAACGAATCCAACTAGGAACCATGAGGTTGCAGGTTTGATCCCTGGCCTCGTGTGGCCAGCAGCTACAGCTCGAATTAGACCCCTAGCCTGGGAACCTCCATATGCCATGGGTGTGGCCCTAAAAAGACAAAAGACCAAAAAAAAAAAAAAAGAAAAAAAGAGAGAGAGAAGTCAAATTCAGAAATACTACTGAAACATCCTTTATGAGAGCAGCTTTAACCTCATTTACCACCCATACTTTTTCTGGAACTGTAGAACAGACCAAATTAGGTTTCACCAAATTTTCTTTTAGCTAACTGTGCCCTCCAGTGGAGAAAACACAGGGCAGTGAAGTAGCTCAGGTAATAAGCAGCAGAGAGGAGATGATGTAACATCCAGGTAAAATCCGAGGTGCATAGCTAGTTTCTACAATGAAAGAAAGAGCTTATTTTCACACCTCGTAAGCAGGAATACTGTACATAAGTTCTCCTTTTTATGAGTCTGTTGAAGATCCAAAAAGAGAATTATTACTAGTGCTTTGACGTCATTGCTTTAACAAAGTGGTTGGTGCAATTCTTTTTCTTTTGTCCCCTCCATGATGACGTATTCAGTTTATGAGACATCAGGCAAGTTTAGAAAGAGTTGAGAGAGGGAGTAAGAATTAACTCAGTGACTTTTTTTTTTTTTTTGCTTTTTTTTAAGGGCTGCACCTGTGGCAAATGGAAGTTCTCTGGCTAGGGGTCGAATCGGAGCTACAGCTGCCACAGCTAATGCCAGATCAGAGCCATGTCTGCAACCCACATCATGGCTCACAGCAATGCCACATCCTTAACCCACTGAGCGAGACCAGGGATCAAACACGCATCCTCATGGATACTAGTCAGGCTCATTACCACGGAGCCTCAACAGGAACTTCCAAAATGGAGGCTTTAAAAAAAAATTTTTTTTAAGAGGCAAAAGTAAAACTCCAAGTTAGTTTAGTGGGTGTAAACAATAAACATTATGCCTCTGTATAGCTATGAATATTTAAAGCAAAATAATTTAGTGGGTGATAGCTAAGAAATAGTAGAAACTATTATTCTATTCATAGTCTTTTTCTTGACTGCTAAAAAACCTGGTCCTTACAATGAATTGCCATTTGAAATTTTCAACGTATTCAAAAAATATAAGCTTCCTTTACCTTATTCTAATGGAGTATATATTGTGTGAACTTTTTTTACACAGACTGGTTCTTAAAATTTAGGCATAAGGAGGACAACTAGAAATAAAGCATGTGACTTAAAAATCTTAATATATGTTTTGAGTAAAGATCTTTGCATAGTATCTTTCTTCAAACTTCAAAAGGCATAGTATCTTTCAGTTGAACCTTTTTTTTTTTTTTTGCAAAACAGTGACTGAAGAGGCACTGCCAGACTGAGCTCAATTTTTTTTTGTCTTTTTGTCTTTTCTAGGGCTGCACCCATGGCATATGGAGGTTCCCAGGCTAAGTACAGGTCTAATCGGAGCTGTTGCCGCCAGCCTACTCCAGAGCAATAGCATCCTGGGATCTGAGCCGTGTCTGTCACCTACACCACAGCTCACTCACAGCAACGCCGGTCCTTAACCCACTGAGTGAGGCCAGGGATTGAACCCGAAACCTCGTGGTTCCTAGTCGGATTCATTTCCGCTGTGCCGACAGGAACTCCTGAACACATTTTTTAAAAAAGCACACGTGCACTTTTAGAGGGGAACTTTGAAAATGTTGGGGGGAAATTATGCTATGACTGTGATTTAAGTTCTTTAAAAATTCTTTACCTTTATCACATTTATTTTAAATAGTGAATTACTATGTTTTAAGATCTGGTTCACGTTGAAATGTAATAATGGACTCTAGAGGGCGTTGTTGAGCACAAACACTTTCTGAAAATTTGTATTGAAGGTGATATTTATTAAAGTTTCCTTTGTTTTTTAATTTTGCACTTGAACATAAATATATTTTTGCCTCCCAAGAAAGCCCAAAGCAAATAATTACCATTATACTTTGAAAGTCTTTGAAAATTCCATTCAATTTGTACACTTTCTGTAAACTGCTTTGCATCCAGGTTTTAAAAGTTTAATGTGTCAAAAGAAATATTTGTATTTAATAGCCTACTTAATGGATATAAAATACAAATTTTAGTACTAGATAAATTTTTCATCTTTTAAATTCGGATACAGAGACATTTATTTTTATTTTTATTTTCAATTTAATTTTATTTCTTTGTCTTTTGTCTTTTTAGGGCTGCACGCGAGGCATATGGAGGTTCCCAGGCTAGGGGTCTAATCGGAGCTGTAGCTGCCGGGCTACTCCACAGCCACAGCCACACCAGATCTGAGCCTCGCCTCCGAACTGCTCCACAGCTCACGGCACTGCCTTAACCCACTAAACCAGGCCAGGGATTGAACCCTCAACCTCATGGTTCCTAGTTGGATTCGTTTCGCTGCGCCAAGACGGGAACTCGCTATGTTTTTATTTTTTAAAAATGATTTTTATTTTTTGCATTATAGTTGGTTTACAATGTTCTGTGAGATATTTATTTTAGCTTTAGCAAGAAGCCATTAAAAACATGTATCTAAAATTGTATTTTATAGAATTAACACTTAAGCTATTAGAGTCCCAAATAAAATATGCTTTATATATTTTAGCAGATAAAATACTTTAAAACTATAGTGTGATATATTAAAAATATGAAGAAAATGATCTTTTAAGATGGGAAGGTTTTTAGAAGTTTGCTCCTTTTACCTGAACTCCAAAAGTGATGGTGTTGAACATGTATCTTAAGAAAAAGATCTATGTTACAGGGAAAAAATTTTGCTAAACAGAATGAATTGTCATTGATGGAAGAGTAGTCACTTCAAAGAATGAATTTTTATGGAAACTTCTGCATCCTATCAACATATGAAAAAAATATATTTCCTTATTTCCTTTTTTCCTGACTACCTCTTCTGAAATATCACACTGTTTTCATTACTTTAGTCCGAAAGCCATGCTGAAAGAATTCTCTCACTAATCTGATATGAAACTTTCTTTCACTGAAGGCAGTGTTGTCCAATAGAATTTTCCATGACAATGGGGACATCCTATGTCTGCACCCTATGATTTGGTAGCCACCAACTGCATGTGACTTTTGAGCATTGAAATGTGGCTAGTGTGACTGAGGGACTGAATTTTTAATTTTATCTAATTGAAATTTCATTTAAATGAATAGCCATGTGGTTAGTGACTGCTGTGGTCAACAGTGTAGATTTAAAATGCCTCTGCTGTTGGAGTTCCCTTGTGGTGCAGTGGGTTAAGGATCTGGCATTTTCAATGCAGTGGCTCTGTTTATAGCTGTGACATGGGTTTGATCCCTGGCTGGGGAACTTCTCCAAGCTGCAGGCGTGGCCTAAATAAATAAAGAATAAATAAGTATCTCTGCTGGGTGATAGATGTATATCAGGGATTGAATTATGACTCTGATGGTATGTATCTTTATCTGTTCAGTCCTCTGCATTTTTATAATCTTGTCCGAGATACTATAATATGTGAACATCTTGCTTTCAAATAAGCACATTTAATGTGGAAAGAAGAGGAACTGTGTCCTGAAAACTAAGCTGATGCTTCTATTTAGGTCTAGAATTCTGTGCCTCTGAAAAACCCACAAACTAAAGTTTTTTTGCCCTTTGGATGTAGCACAAATCATGAAGCTTTTCTTCATGTTAAATACAATTACATGTTAAAATAGAGTTACACAGGCTATGGCAGCTGACTGGAAAATGGAGTGACTGATCAAAACAAAGCAAAAAACATAGAAAACCCGAACAAACCAGAATTCACATGAACCTGCATAAGAACTTGAGTTTTGGAAAGAGGAGATTTGTGTTCATGTCTGGTAAATAATGTTAAAAAGTTTGAATGATGCTTTATATCTTCCCAGGCAGTTGCAATTCTGTCTTCTCCTTGTATTATTAGCCCCATTTTACAAGTGAGGGAACCATGATTTAATCAAAGTTTTAAGGCTCATTCATTCAGTAGACATTTATTGTTCCTTTACAATTATATATAGATTTCTAGGACAGAAATGGAAGGAACAGTCCTTCCCTGGAGGAACTACCAATTTAGTGGGGGCAATTAAATGAATGAGTAAGAAATTATAATATGGTATGTTCAATACTATGCTCTATATATGCAAAGGATGCAGTGAAAGAGCAGGAGAAGCACCTGACTGATGGGGGCATCAGGAGTCATCCAGGTGAAGAATGTGAGAGAAGGGCACTCCACAGAGAGGAGACAGACAGCAGGAGCAAAGGTGTGAAAGTGCGCATGGTCTAATCAGGAAATAAATTTAGTACATTGAAGATACCTGAAAACTCAGGTGTATAAAATTTACCAGTGGTATTGCATCATCTTGACCTTGTTTTTCTTCTATCTCAGCCTGAAGAAGGTCTGGGCTAAAAATAGCTCCTGATACAGTGATAAAGCATCTAAGTAACAATTTCAAGGAGAAAGTTAAAACTCGATTTAGTTATTTGACAAACAGTAACTTATAATATTGATGTGCTAACTAGGATAATTTTATTTATTAAAGCAGATCCCTAAAGGGCTCTCCTTGTTCCCACTTTTCAGACCTTTGCATCTGCTTTCTCCACAGGGCTTTAATTCACTGCTGTTTTCCAAGGGCCTAGAACAGTGCCTGGCACTTATTAGATACTCAGTAAATATTTCGTGAGTGAATAAATGAATCCTAGGTTATTATCCTAAAGTTCACTGTGAATGTTTAATGGCATTAAAATGTGTTTTTTCAAAATTGAAAAATTCAGACATTTCCATTATTCAGACTGCCCCTCCCCTAATTTTCACCTACCTATTGTATACGATGAACTATCCTAAAACTCAGACGTTTAAGAAAACAACTAGCTATGTTATTGCTAATGATTTGTGAATCAGAATTCAGGCAGGGATCAGTGGATACAACTTGATTGCATATAATATTGGCTGGGGCAGCTTCACTGGGGCTAGAAGGTTCAAGATAGTCCCACCTGCATATCTGGGGCTCTGGTACTGACTGAGGAGCACCTCACTTCTCTATGTGGCCTCTCTAGATGGTCTCTCATCATTCACTAGACTGGGTTGAGCTTCCTTACATGGCACTGAGATTGTCCCATGAAGGTAAAAACAGAAGTTGTGGGGTATCTTAAGGCCTTGACCTGGATGTCATACAGTGTCACTTATGCCACATTCTTTTAGTTAGAACAAGTCACAGGATCCTCCCAGAATCAAGTGGAGGGGAAGTGATTCCACCTTATGATGGAAGAATGGCAGATTCCTATAGCAAAGTGGCATAAGGTGGGAGGTATTGTTGCAGCCATCTTTGGAAATGATCTACTACTGTCGGCCCTCTGAACATAAGAATTCACATCTGTTCCACATGCGAAGTACACTTACCCTTCTCCCAGAGGGGCCTGTGAACTCAGACCTCTGGAAGTCTGTGAACCAAGAAGACTAGTTGCCCACCCGACCCACACCCAGCATACCCTTGTGGGACAGGGACAGAAAAAGTGCTATAGGTACTCCTATTCGAAAAAAAAGAAGGGGAGTTCCTGTCGTGGCTCAGTGGTTAAGGAACCCAACTAGTATCCATGAGGATGCAGGTTCAGTGGAGTTAAGGGGTTAAGGATCTGGCATTGCCATGAGCTATGGTGTAGGTGGCAGATGCAGCTTGGATCCCACATTGCTGTGGCTGTGGCATAGGCCGGCAGCTACAGCTCCGATTCGACCCCTAGCCTGGGAACCTCCATATGCTGTGGGTGTGGCCCTGAGAAGACAAAAGATAAAAGCCAAAAAAAAAAAAAAAAGGAAGGCTGAAAAGAACATAGCCTTCACTGGTCCATAGCAATTTTGAAATCCAGCTGGGCATTATGTTGCCAGTTTTCTTAACTGTACATATTGACCATGTTCCTTGATTTTTGCCCATTTCTGCTTGGTGGGAGTTGTTCCCCACTGTATTGTTTTCTGAGGCTTTTAGCCCCACTCTTTGGTCTTTTGGTTTTCTCCTCTGCTGCTTTTGTTTTTCATAATGAATGAGTTATATTTGCAACTGAGTAGCATTTCCAACCTGCTTCCTATGTATATATGAAGTTGGGACCCTCAGACACTTCTTTTTCATTTTGAACTGTTTCTTTCTCTTTTAGTTCAAGATGGTAGTACTTTTAGCATTACAGTCCTCTTAAAAACTTTGAGGGTTTTCTATAAATTTTATTAAGAGTTGATTTTGTGTCCCCAAAGTTACATCCGTAATTTTTTTCCAAGACAGACTTGTCTTTGCTTTGCATCTTTAAGACAAGTTCTTTAAGATTCTTAGAAGTTCCTTTGTATAGGTGAGAAGAGTCTTCTAGGCAATACCTTACATCTTTCCAAGGTCTCAACAAAAGATTTTAGGGACAAACCCTTGATTTTAGGGACAAACCATCTCTTAATTCAAGAATCTTTTGCCAATTGGAGAGTCTGTCCCATGCCCTCTATATCCTTGGTAAATTTAGCTTGAAAATTAAACACGTCCCTATTTAGTTTATGTCTTTCTGGAAAATTTCATCCAGGAAGTTGTATATCTGACCCCTCTTCAACAATAGTAAGCTATTGTACTGTGCCTGCATTTCCACTGGAAATTGCCTGCTTTACTCACTTAGGCCACCTGCCTGCTTCTTTGGTATTTGAGTTTGTATTCTTTGCTGCTGTAGATGATTGATTTATATGGTAGGTTGTTAGGAGGTACAGTGATGTGTAAGACAGACATAGAGATTATATTCAAGAAGGGAAAGTTGGGTAATAATAAGCTCCATAAATAATAGAATCACAGATGTGATAAGTGCTTTCATAGAATAAAGCAAGGATAAAGAGGATAGAAAGTAACTGGTGTGTGAATGGTGGGACTATTTTAGATAGAGTGGTAGTCGAGGAGGCCCTCTGAAGACATGATATTGAGTGGAGACCTTAGTGATGAGAAGGAGCCAGTCTTGTGAAGCTCTACAGTAAGGATGTTCCGAAGGGAACGGCAAAGTAAGAAGACCCAGGCATGAGACCGGGCTTGGTGTGTTTGAGAAAAGGCAAAGCCTTTGGCTGAGTTATGTGAAGAGGTGGGGTGTGAAAGGTGGGGAAATGGTAGTAGGAGAGGTAGGCATGGATGAAGTCATGAAAGATCCCATAGGACCTGGAAAGGACGTTGGGTTTTATTCATTCTGAGGAATGAGACGTCATGGAGGAATTCAAGAAAGGTAGGGCTGTAATGTGATGTCATTCCTTTGTGTAAAGATGACTCCGGCCGATGTATGGTGAGTAGGCTGGAGTGGCCAAGGGTGCATTTGTTTAGGGGAGCTATGAAGCGTGGTGCCTAGGACTAAGGTGTGGTGCTTTAGGGAATGAGAGGTACTCATACATGGTGTGTGTATATATATATATGGCAGAGAGCAGACAAATCTTGTGGGTGGATTGGGTGTGGGATATGGGAAGGAGAAATCAAACCTGACTTCTGGGCTTTTGGCTTGAGCATCTGAACAGGTGGTCCCATGGGGAATCTGAAAAAGGAGCAAGCTTGGAGTAGGAATCAAGAGTTTTACTTTGATCACTATGCAGTTTGTGGTAACTACTATGAAAATAATATTGCTTGTAATAAAAACTCCTAAAAATGAATTTTTTATAGCTGTTTATATGTGCTTTTTTTCCCCTTCTTATTCATTAGGAAACCTTGCTGTTAATTTAGATTGAGAGGCAAGCTGCAATGGAGCATATGGATGTGTATTGGAGGATGTATACTTTTTTGTTGTTGTTGTTGTTGTTGCTATTTCTTGGGCTGCTCCCGAGGCATATAGAGGTTCCCAGGCTAGGGGTTGAATCGGAGCTGTAGCCACCGGCCTACGCCAGAGCCACAGCAACGCGGGATCCGAGCCGCGTCTGCAACCTACACCACAGCTCACGGCAACGCTGGATCGTTAACCCACTGAGCAAGGGCAGGGACCGAACCCGCAACCTCATGGTTCCTAGTCAGATTCGTTAACCACTGCGCCACGACGGGAACTCCAGAGGATGTATACTTTTTAATGTGAAGCCATCAGTTGACTGAAATGAGTAGCACAACTGAATACCTTCAAGAGTTAGGCATTGTTTGTTGTACTTTGTTGTGAAAACTTCATTGATCCCTGAAGAAATGTCAATTTCTTTTTTTCCCACCTATTTATTCCAGCTGGGTATGGTCGTAAAGGATCATGTGTCGTTTTTGTAAAATTCTTTTTGCCTTTCTTTTTTAGGGCCACACCCATGGCATAGGAGGTTCCCAGGCTAGGGGTTGAATTGGAGCTACAGGTGCCAGCCTCCTTCACAGCCACAGCGATGTGGGATCTGAGCTGCGTCTGCAATCTACACCACAGCTCACAGCAACGCCAGATCCTTAACCCACTGAGCGAGGCCAGGGATTGAACCTGCAACCTCATGGTTGCTAGTTGGATTCATTTCCACTGCACAACAGCAACTCCTTTGTGTTGTTTGTTGTTCATGTTTAGTGTATGGGGAATTCATTCATCTTTACTATTAAAAATGGTGGCATGATAGTTCTGGGAGAGCCTTCCAGAGATTTGCAACTCTTAGCATTGAAACCAGCATTTAGCTGAGACCAGAATCATAACTATATAAGGCAGGATTGAGGAAGGTGAATGGATTTGATGAATTAAAGTGCTGCTTGTGAAGGACAGTAACTTCACTTTTCCGTTTGAGCTAATAGCTTTTTATTGTGGAATTCAGATGCAAAATGAGATAATAGGTTTCTCACCCCATCTCCAGAGTCATTTGGAGATAGCATTTTGACTAGATCTGCCATTGAAGTCAGCATGCTTTAGAAATAATTCATGATTTTATTTTATAATTGCGATTTTAGGCTCTTATCATGAGATGGCCATGATGCCCCTCTATTTCACTGTAATTGGTCTGGGAGGAAATACTCTTTTATATAAGGTACATTAATGGTTTATTGCTATTACCACTTATTTTACTCTTTTTAGTAAATGAGAATCATTTAAACTTCAAATTCAAATGTATATTCTATAAGTGCATAACTGATTGAAAACCACATAAAATGTGTTCTCTTGCTAAAAAAATGAGGTTTTTCCAACCCTGAGTCAAAATGTACTAGTGAGTGAGGGTGTTTTTATTCCAGTGGTGTAGCTGAACCAGACAGGTCTGCAGTGCAAAGGGTTATTTTTAGACACTGGGTTGCCATTTTTATCCTGCAAAAATATTCATCAGTATCTTGCTGACAGGCCTTCAGTTTTATAAATGTGTCACACAGACCAGATTTTACTCTTTGTCTCATTTTCCCTCCAACTCTTTTCTTTTCCCTTTGCTTTGTTCATACAACTGTTTAGAGAATTTTTTTTTTAAATTTCAATTCATGTATCAGATACTTCAAGTCACAGATTTTCAGCATCACATCATTCATTCATCTGTCTGCAGCTGCTTATGCATCTCTGCTTATTATCTAGTACAGGAAAATGGTTCCAGATCACTGAGCTGTAGGCAAAGGAAAGAGGAACATATGGGTTGGAGGCTCTCTTCATGGCTCCACTCAATTGTTGGCTGCCTTTGCCAGATATGTTACTTTATGTATGTATTTGTATGCAGTGTGGGTGTTTATTTACTTGTCCCATCCAATTTGGGACTAGCATTATTTTTGCATGAGCAGCAGCCGCCTGAGGGCCTAGGGGTCACCATATGTGGCAGAAAGCCTATTGATATGTGTTGAAAAAAGTCCATCATTATCTCTAAATACATACAACACCAATCATTTAATTTGTTAGGAGGCCCTTTTTATAGTTGAGATAGTTGAGTGGCAGATGCAACCACAGCAGAAAGAGAATCCCTGTAATCAAGAGAGAGCAAGGGGAAACTCATAAATAGAGAACATTCATTTTTTAAAAATTATTTAATTTTTATTTTTACGGTTGCACCTGTGGCATATGGAAATTCCTGGGCCAGGGATTGAATCAGAGCTGCAGCTAAGGCCTATCACACAGCCATAGCAAGGCTGGATCCGAGCCGCATCTTGAGACTTATGCTGCAGCTCACGGCAATGCTGGATCCTTAACCCACTGAGCCAGGCCAGGGATTGAACCCACATCTTCACAGAGACAATGTTGGGTCCTTAACCTGCTAAGCCACAGCAGGAACTCTCACCCCCCCTTTTTTAATTAAAACAGGCTATATTTATGTTTCATTGTTATGAAAGTTTAGCTTTCCAAAGTGGGTGTGGTATTTACTTGTCCATCTTTCTAACAAATGTTTACCAAGTATATTCTTCAGATCCTAACACATTAATTGTCCTGGTAGATACCAAGGCTTGGAAAACAGGCTTCTTGACATGTAGAGCTTCTAGTTATTTATTTATTTTTAATTAAAGTACAGTTGATTTACAGTGTTGTGGAGCTTATAGTTATTTTAAGGAACGAAGATATTTCACAGACATGGCTTGTTGACCGGGTAAGAATGTAGGTGCAGGAGCCAGAAATTTAGGTTTACAGCTTGTGCTTGTCATTTCGTAATTCTCTTATCTTGGGCACATTGTTTAGTTTCTCAGAGCCTCAGTTTCTTCCCTTAGAAGTGTTTGACTGTAAAAGTTAAAGAAGCTGGAGCTTATTTAGCAGTGTGCTAAGAATATGGACCATCTTGCCTAGAATATAGTAAGCACATAAATGCTATTTAATTTATAATAACAGTAATGGCAACAACAAGGATAATAACACATAATTGATGAGTATTATAGTGCTTTTTAAAAAAATTTAATTTTATTGGCGTAAGGTTGATTAATAACATTGTATTGGTTTTAGGTGTACAGCAAAGGGACCCAGCTCGCAGCAACCTTAACCCATCCTTAATCACATCCTTAACCCATTGACACAGGCTAGGGATCAAACCCTCATCCTCATGGACACTATATCCAATTCTTAACCCGCTGAGCCACAACAGGAACTCCCTTTTTCTTTCTTTCTTTCTTTTTTTTTCTTGTAAGAGTTCTAAATTTAAAAGTTTTTCTGGGAGTTCTTGTTGTGGCTCAGCGAGTTAAGAACCCGACATAGTGGCCGTGAGGATGTGGGTTCCTCCCTGGCCTCATACCGTGGATGAAAGGTCCGGTGTTGCTGCAAGCCGCAGCTCAGTTCTGATCCCTGGTCTGGGAACTCCATGTGCCGTGGGGCGGCCAAAAGAGAGGAAAAAAAAAAGTTTTTCTGTGTTATTGTTATTATTCTCACTTAATGTAACCATTAGCCATCAGATACTTCAGACAACAATAATGATCCTATTATAATAATGGACTTTGATGTCAAACACTCTTCTAAACAATAATGCTCATAAAAGATCAGGGCTGACACGTATGATTAGCACATATAATGCTCATTATGTGCCAGGAACTAGTGTAAGGATTTGATACCCACATTCATGCTCTAATTCTCTGAGTTAAGTACTATTACTTTTGCCATTGTATAGACGGATGCATTGAAGTGATTTAGGAACTTGGACCAAGATTATTCGTCTTTGAGAACGAGGAACGAGGCCGCCAGAGAGATGGCATCTCATTAATGCTAATGGGGTACAAGTAGGTTAATCCCTAAATCCTGAGCAAAGGAACAAAGGAGAAATTGAGGGCATGAGTTGGCCTGAGATGGCTCGCACAGACACTGCTACCCCTGATTTCTACACTTCAGCTTACAAAGTTGGATGCTATTTGGTCCAGGACACTTCATCATTCGCAGGTAGTCTTCCCACTGCTAAGCCTCAAGCTCATACCTTTATCAACAGGTACCATTAGCATCCTTTGCTCATAGAGTGTCTTTTTTTGTTTGTTTCTTTACTTGGTTATGTCTTGAATTAAAGGAAAAAGGAAATTTCCTAGCTTCAACGTTGGCCTTCTGATGGACTGCATTTCCAAAATTAATTAAGTACATTTAGGTAGTATTTGAATAGCTCTTATAGAACAAATGTTATGACATGGCTTGTCTCTTAAATTTTCCGTCTGTTTCTTATACACATTGTCCTAAATTAGAAGCTGCCAGTCTGTCAGAGTACAGGTGTAGTTAGTTCACTCTTAAGAAAATCTGGTGTAAGGAAATATAAATTTACAAAAATAGCTGAAGTAGGAGGGGATGTTTGCCTTCCAAAAAAGATTCTTAAGGCTTCTATTAAGTTAATTGGGGAGTTTCGCTTTACATAATGATTCGAGGCACAGATTTTATTTAGACAGTGTATAAATATGAGACCACAGTTATTACCTAAAGGGTAAACGTATGTGTACTTCATATTGAGGACTCGGTTGTGATACAATGTCAGGCTTATTCTCAGGGGAAGGGACCGTTGTGTAGCCAGGTAGGTCATGCAGAGAAGACTGTGGCCTGTCAAAGGCCAAGAGGCAACAGATTCAATGTGAAATATTACAGCCGTCAGTCCTTGCTATTTTCCGTGGATGTTTCCTTAATCATTCTTATGTTATATGGTATCAGATAACTCACCAAAAGTGGCTTTGTTGCCTTTTTTTTTTTTTTTTTTCCTTTTGGCTGCCCAGTGGCATATGGAGTTCCCTGGTCAGGGATCAGATTTGAGCCACCGCTGCAACCTGTGCTGCAGCTGTTGGCCTCGCTCAGTGGATTAAGGATCCAGTGTTGCCCTGAACTGTGGTGTAGGTCGCAGATGTGGCTCGGATCCTGTGTTGCTGTGGCTGTGGCGTAGGCTGGTAGCTGGAGCTCTCAATGGCCCTCTAGCCTGGGAACCGCCATATGACACAGGTTCAGCCCTAAAAACCAAACTAGAGAAAGAAAGAAAAAGAAATCTGAGTAGAAGACTCCAGGCCTGAAACATCCAGTTTAGAGGCAACTTTGTCGGAACTTCGGGTCTGCGTCTTCCGCATGCTGGAAAAGTCACTCATGACTGTAAGGCACTTTGTTGGTATAAATTACCTTACAGAAGAAACCATCATCTCTTAATGCTGAATTTTATGACTCTCTTTCTTCAAGGACTTGGTATTGTGGTAAAATACTAGAAAGCCCACAGTAATTACCTTCTCTCTACCCTCTTACCCTCTGACCTTTGGCCAGTCCTGCTTCTCCGTATTTTCCGTGCTATACCTCTTTGGGTCTCAAGTCGAGAGAGATGGACTGAAGTAAAGAGTTTCCAGTGGGTGATGGCTCTTTACTTCGTTAGAAGTGGTAGGATAGGTTCAGTTCTTTATTTTGTTTCATTTCTAGAAAGCCTGAGTTTATTCAGTGCTTTCTTATCCTAGGCTTTAAATGCTAACTGAATCGAACAGACCATTTCACTGTGGTAATAACCACGCAGGAGCTTCCATAGTGCAGGTCTGTTTAAGTTGACACTTACAGAATATAATTTTATTTTGAATTTTAAACTTTATAAAAAATTATATAAGGAAGTTCCCATTTTGGCTCAGCGGTTAACGAACCCAACTAGTATCCATGAGAACATGGGTTCGACCCCTGGCCTCGCTCAGTGGATTAAGGATCCAGTGTTGCCGTGAGCTGTGGTGTAGGTCGAAGATGAGGCTTGGATCCCGTGTTGCTGTGGCTGCGGTGTAGGCTGGAAGCTACAGCTCTGATTTGACCCCTAGCCTGAGCACCTCCATATGCTGCAGGTGTGACCCTAAAGAGAAAAGACAAAAAAATTGTATAAGAAATATATTTAATTATTGTAGAATAATCAGAAAATACAGCTAAGTAAAAAGAAGAAGATAAAAATTAGTCTTCTACCTAGAGGTACCTGCTGCCAACTTCTGGGTCTATGTATGACTTTCTAGACTTTTCCCAACATAGACACACATTTTTACAGCTGCACTTGTGGCATATGGACATTCCTGGGCTAGCGGTTGAATCGGAGCTGCAGCTGCCAGTCTACACCACAGCCACAGCAAAGCAGGATCTGAGCCGCATCTTCGACCTATACCACAGCTTGAAGGAACACCAGATCCTGAATCCACTGAGCGAGGCCAGGGATCGAACCCACATCTTCATGAACGCTATGTCATTTTCTTAACCCGCTGAGTTACAACAGGAACTCCTAAGCTAGGTTTTTGATAAGCTTTTGTTGGCTCATCATTAGATAATGATCATCAGAAATTCTAATTTCTCTTTAGGAGAAATAAATAGCATTAAAAAAAATAGCCTTTTTTTGTTCCTCATGGTTTTTTCCAATTTGTCTTCACTCAGGAGTATATCATAGGTACTTTCCACTGTCAATAGCTGTTCTTTGGTGCTAGAATTTTTGATAGCTGTATTGTGTTTCCACTGTATTGATATTCTGTCATATATAATATAGATACTGTATATTTAATATATATAGTATACATATATGTGGATATACTGCATGTTACTATGTATACTGTAGTTATATACTATATATATGCTATATGCATATACTCTATATCTATTCTTCAATTATATATTATATGTAATTTATTTAGTGCTCCCTTATTGTCGAATGGTTTCAATTTTGCTCTTGCAAACAATGCTGCAGTATACTAGCATCTTAAAAGTCATGTTCATTCTGAAAAACTAAAAAGCAAAGGCAATAGAGCATTAAGTTAATAAGGGCCAGCCGATAGCAGGGGAAGGCGTGACATTTAAAGAATTGCTTCAGATGCCCTCATTTCTTAAGGATCAATGACCAATTAGGAAAAACAAGGGCTACTGTAGATCTATCAGAATCTAGTAGAACACTGACATTCGTGAGTTTAACCGGGAGGACTCCTAATCCAGTGAGGAACTGAAGGTGTTTTCAAAACATTAAAGAGCAGATAGTATTAATTCTTCCATCATACCTGTAAGGTAGGTGAGTTTTCACATCAGGCATCCTTTTTTCTTTTCAGCTCTAGTTCAGATAGTGAGACTTTGTCGAATAATTTACATTCAAAAAAGTGGAAACTTTCACTAGAGACCAGTGAGTTTCCACAATCCCTATGCAGAATAAAAACAGGTAAAAGTAAATAAAGGCTGCTGAAAAGTACATAAGATGGCATTTTAATCACCCTTCTGTTAGAAGGTCTTTATTTATGTAAGAGGAAGCTTTCTGAAGGGAGGAGAGCGTGCTTCCTTTGATTCCGTAATGCTCCCAGACAGCTGTCCGTGCCACCTAACCATTGCATCTGGGACAAGGACCTACACCACAGCTCATGGTGATGCCAGATCCCTAACCCACTGAGTGAGACCAAGGATCGAACCCACATCCTCATGGACACTAGTTGGGTTTGTTAGCAGTGGGCCGCAACGGGAACCCCTTGAAGTTCTTGACCAGGCCTGGGTCAGGCATGACAAGTAGATGAACTTGATTTCTCCTAGGGGTAAATTACCTAGGAATGTGGTGAGGCCTCTTTGGCTGAAGCACTAACATTTAGGCCTAGGAGGAGTTCCCACTGTGGCTCAGCAGGTTAAGAACCCGACATAGTGTCCAGAAGGATGTGGGTTGGATCCTTGGCCTCACTCAGTGGGTTAAGGATCTGGCATTACTGCAGGCTGTGATGTAGGCCCCAGATGTGGCTCAGATCTGCCCTGCTGTGGCTGTGGGTGCTGCTATAAAAAAAAAAAAAAAAAAAAGAGAAAAGCAAAAAAGCATTTAGACCTGGGGAAGTATTTGGTCCTTGAATTAGAAATTATTCACTGGGAGACTCTGGCTCAAAGTACAACTTTATTGTAGTGTTACTGTGATAAACCTGTGGCTTGAAAGCAGAATAGCTTCTTAGTGGGGAAGACTTATTTAATCAGTGTGACTAAAATCCAAGGTGTTTTTGTTGTGGAGGAAACGATCCACTTCTTATCTGAAGGATATTGTTCAGAGCTTAAAACTGGATGAGTTAGGTTGAAATAAACCAAGTAATCTTCACTAGACCCTCCTTATATATATTTACCTTGGTAGATAAAAATTTGACCATTCACAAGAAGTTAATTATTGCAATTACCAAGTAGACATCATTGTTAACTTTCACCTTTATCAGACCTGAGTTATATATTATATGAGGACACTTGTGTGATAGACACTGTTGTCCTACTAGTGTGTTTGCTTGCTGTTTGTAAGCTAAGGAAATGTTTGATTTAGTTATTACTCTACCAGTTAAATGTATGTAATCATGAGATATGTTATATTTGGGAAACACTGGAGAGATTGGCTGGAGTTAATAGACTGGTTAAGGACTTTCCTGGTCTAGCTTTTGGTGAGAGTCTAATTTTTATTAACTTTTTTTTCAAAAGAGATTTTTAAAAATTGAGGTAAGGTTCTCATAACAAAAAATTAACCATTGACTTTTTTTTTTTTTTGGTCTTTTTAGGGCCGCATCCACGGCATTTGGAGGTTCCCAGGCTAGGGGTCGAATTGGAGCTGTAGCCACTGGCCTATGCCACGGCCACAGCAACGTGGGATCTGAGCTGCATCTGCGACCTACACCACAGCTCATGGCAACACCAGATCCTTAACCCACTGAGCGAGGCTAGGAATTGAACTTGCATCCTCATGGATACATGGATACTAGTTGGGTTCGTCAACTGCTGAGCCATGAGGGGAACGCCCACCATTAACTATGTTAAAGTGAACACTTCAGTGGGATCTTGTATGTTCACAGTGTTGTGCAACCTTCACTTTTGTCTAGTTTCAACATATTTTTCTCATCCTAAAAGGAAACACCATACCAAGTAAGCATTCACTCTTTATCCCTCTTTCCCTGGCTCCTGGAAACCACTAATCTTTCTTTTCTGTGGATTTACCTATTCTGGATGTTTCATGTAAATGCAGTCATATAGTGTGTGAAATTTTTTTTTCTTCTCTCTCTTTTTAAAAAAATTTTTTGATAGAAATATAGTCAATTTACAATGTGCTAGTTTCAGGTGTACAGCAAGTGATTCAATTATACATATAGGTTCTTTTTTACATTCTCTGCCATTATAGGTTATTATAAGATATTGAGAATAGCTCCCTGTGCTATACAGTAGGTCTTTGTGGATTATCTATTTTATATACAGTTGTGTGTATATTTCAATCCAAAATTCCTAATTTATCCTCACCCCCGCAAGAGTTTGACCTTCGTATCAGGCTTCTTTCACTTTGCAAAGTGTTTGTACTTCATTCCTTTTCATGGCTGAGTAATGTTCCATTGTATGGATAGATCACATTTTGTTTATCCATTCATCAGTTGATAGACATTTGAGTTGTTTCCACCTTTTGTCTATTGTGAATAGTGCTGCTATTAATGTACAAATTTCTGTTCCAGTGCCAGTTTTCACTTTAGGTATATATATTTGAGTATATACCTAGGAGTGGAATTAACGGGTCACATGGTAAATCTGGGTTTTATCTTTTTGAGGAACCATAAGCAGTTTTCCTCAGTGTTTGCACCATTTTGCTTTCCCACCAGCAATGTATGAGGGCTCTGCTTTTTTGACATCCTCACAAACACTTGTTATTTTCCATTTTCTTTTTTAAACTATGGCCAAAGTTGTTTATCATTTTGGATATTGGTCCCTTATTAGATATATGATTTGCAAATATTCTCTCTCATTCTTTGGTTTGTCTTTTCACTCTCTGATATTGCCCTTTAATGTACAAAAAAAGGTGTTTTGGTTTTTTTTTGGTATTTTTTTTTTTTAGGGCCGCACGTATGGCATATGGAGGTTCCCAGAATAGGGGTCAAATAGGAGCTGTAGCCCACTGCCTACGCCAGAGCCACAGCAACGCAGGATCCAAGGCGTGTCTGCAACCTCCACCACAGCTCACGGCAACGCTGGATCCTTAACCCCCTGAGCAAGGTCAGGGATTGAACCCGAATCCTCATGGATACTAGTGGGGTTTGCTAACTGCTGAGCCACGATGGGAACTCCAAAAAAGTTTCAGTTTTGATGAGGTCCAACTTACCTTTTTTTTTTTTCTTTTGTTGAATATACTTTTGGTGAACTTTTGGTAGCTTCTTAATTTTCCTCTCTATACCGGCATATGGAGGTTCTAGTACTCCTTGTCTATAGCTAACATTTGTTGAGAATTTACAATGCGTTAAATTCCATGCTAAGTACATTGTATTCATTGGCGCTGTTTAATTCTCAAGCAATCCAGTATGGTGGGTACTATTACTAATATTGTTTTTGGGTCTTTACAATAGCTCTGTGGGACGGATGATGTTTTCACCTCACAGAGAAAGAATCTGAGATGATAGAGGTTAACTAGCTTTTGTGGTAGATGTCAGAATTGCATTTGAACCTAAGCTTGAACCTTGATGGTCTGAGTTTAGCACCCTGGTTCTTAACCACTTCACATATTTCCTTTGTATTAAAATGGAAACAGCCTAAAGACTTTCTGCTGTGGTTTCTCACTAGGCCTGTGATCCAGAAATGGTAGGCCCTTTCTTCCCACTCAGAATTCCAGGACCTCCCCTCCTGTGTTACCCTCACATTTTGGGTATTCTCAAAGGAAGCCACAAAGCAGTTTGAATCCACTAAATCACACTGAGGCATAAGGATTGATAGCCTTTTAATTCTTATACAAGGGTTTGCATTTTTAAAGAGGTTGTGGTATTAGCCGAAATGAATCATTATCTGGAAAGGTTTTCAGTTAACCAAGTAAAGTGAAAAAATCAAGGCAGAAGGTATTTTCAGGTTTTGGTGCCACCAGAATGTATTACATGGCCTTGCCTGGAAGTCAGCCCACAGGATGAGCTGCTTTAAGTGGATCCTGCTTTTATGCAGTTTCTTCCTTTTCTCTATTCGGAACCTGTAGGTGCTTTGAATGTTGTTTTGTTCTGTTTTGGTTTTGTTAGTTTTTTAAGTGACAAATGATCCCTGTCTGTAATATTTGGTTGGGTTAAGAGAAGAGGAGGACAAGATAAGAGGGAGGGCTGTTCAATAGGGAACCCAAGAGGACTTCCTGGGAGAGCTAGCACATACGACACTGGGACAGCATGTGTATAAATGGGGCTTTTTCCTTCCATAGTAATATACTTCCCATGAGGTTGTGGGAAATGCCCACCCTATCAGGGTCGATGCATAATTGATTTTTTTCCTGTAAATTATTTTTTATTAAAATAAGATAGGGGAGTATGTTGGAATTGTCTTTTCTAATTTGCATCACTTTTACACTTCTCTTTAATCAAAATGCAGGAAGTTGCCACGGTTTTATTAACTTGCAGGCTGCATGCCTTCTCTTCTTTGTTCTTTGTTAAATATGAGCTGGCATGTGTTTGACTGCCTTAGCATTTGCTCTCTGGGACTTCAGTGGTTTCTAAATTCAGCCCAGCTAAGCCAGTTCCCTGTTTGCCTGAATCAATTGAGACTGCTATTTTTAGCAACAAAAGGGAATTGAAATAGCAATTTTCTTTCCATGTAATAGATCCCCAAGAGGAATACTGATGCAAGCTCTCTATCATTTTCCATTCTCCCCACCCCCAAAAGCACTCAGAGGAAAGGCAGCTGTCATGGTTTGCGGCAGTATTAATCTTTAATCAATCGAGTGTTTTCTGCATTCAAGTGTTCAGGGCCAAAAAAAAAAAAAAAGGGGGGGGGGTCACAAGAAGGTACCTGCCTGGAATAACTAAGCTCTTATGCATAGGCTCTGCAGTCAGAATTTGGTGGGTAGTGGCAGGGAATAGACAGAGGAGCTAAAAATAGCATGTTTGCTTCTAGTGTTCCTCTAGTCTATTTTTGATGTTTGCTTTTGATAAGGTTGATTGGATTCTTACTAAATATATCTGTTCCTAGCAAGTTGAGGACAAAAAGAGTAGAATATTTTTAACCTACACAAACCAAAGCATTTTTGTCGACTGTATAAAATCTGGAAGCCGAGCCCTGGTCAGTTGCCAGTATTTTATATAATCTGTACCAAGCTAGACACTTCTGGATGCCAAATTGGGATATTCTTTATGGTTGTCAGTTTCCATCTTCTCAAAGGCTTGCAAATGTGGTTTCTGGTGTTATATTTATATATGAAAACATGAGCCTTTTTAAAGCTCTCCTCCCCTCCCTCCCTTCTCTTCTTCCTCTACTTCCATTCTGGTCCTGGCCGTCTTAAACACTCTCCCAGCCTGTAGGGTTGTAGGTAATACCCAAGGCCATTGGGTTATGAGCGGCCGTCCCTGTGGCTTTTTCCTGTGTACTGAAAACTCCTTTAACTTTGCCACTCGCTTATTCCATAGCAAAATGGAATCTGAGAAGGGTACGTGTTAACTGAAGAAGCCCATCTCCATGACAAGAACCCCAAGCTGTCACTACTTTGGTCATTTGGCACACTTGGTAAACCAAAAGGATTCACCTCCCCTTCCCCTAATTCTGCTGTGGATTCATTCCCTTCCCATCCAGCCTGGCACCTGAGCAGGGAAGTAGTTTTCGCTAGCATTGAAAGTCGTCTCTTTTTAGGGACAGTCTCCGAATCGTGGGAAAACGTGTATCTACAAATGCGTCATAAACGAAGTTAAACTTCTCTCTGTAAGATTTCCTTAATTTCTTTTTTTACGTATTGAACTGCACCCGCGGCATGTGGAAATTCCCCGGCCAGGGACTGAACCCGCGCCAGAGTCACAATCCGAACCGCAGCCGGGGCAACGCCGAATCCTTAACCTGCTGCCCCCCAAGGAAAGTTCCTCTTACTTTTTACTTTAGATCACTGATTCTTGATGTCAAGAGGGGCTGAAGAGTATGTGGGGTTGTGTACAGTGGGTGATGAGGTAGTATTTCTAAAAAAAAGTGTGGTGAAAACCATGGGGGGTGTCACAAGAGGCTAGTTTTCCATTCCTAATCTCTTTCCATTCCTTGACTCCTGTATTCAGCCCACAAAACCTCATTCACCATCTACTTTTTGCCGGGCCCCAGGAGAGCACTTAGAGGGTGGTGACCCAGACGCTTCCGGAAACCTACAAGATGAATGTCACATGGGAGAAGTACAACAGAGTGCCATGGGGCCAGGCAGCTACGAGAGCCTGTTAGGCTAGAGGTCAAGGAAGGGTTAAGGGAGAGGAGATGTCAAGTGAAGACCTCAAGGATGAGGGACAGACACAGGTGGAAGTGAAACTGGGAGTAGAGGGAACAGCATTGGTGAAAAGAGAGCATGTTACCTTGTAGGAACTGTGAAAAGGTCAGCATGACCTGGACAGTGGGTGGTAGGAGGAAAGTGATGGACTGTAAGGTCCGCTCAGGAAAGACCTTGTAAAGAATAAGGGCAGTGGGAAACCAAGGACAGATTTTTGAGCAGGGACCTGATGGCAGATTTGCCCATGGGAGTGATCACTTGGGCTGCAGTGTGGAGGGTGAATTGGAGAAGAATAAGAAAGGGAAGAGGTGATGTGTTAGAAGAAGACTGTCGCAGTAGTTCTTGGGGGAGATGAATGCTGGTCGCCCTGGGTGGTGGCGGTGGGGAGACATGGATGGATGTGTGTTCCAGGTTTAATGTAATTGGCCATAGGAAAATATCGTCACTTCTCGGCAGAAGAATGAGATCATAAAAACGGCGTTTGAGAAAGATAGGTCTCAGCTGTGTATTGCATGAATCGAGCGAGAAAGAGCTGAAAGGGTCATTGCACAAGTCCTTGTGTGTTGGGGTGATGGCTTACACTGTGGTGAGAGCTGTGGGGAGAATTAACTGGATGAAATCAATGAAGCACCTTGAGCCAACATTCCTATAATGACGTGAATATTCTTGATGAAGATAATCAATAGACAATCACTAGTAAGATTAGAAACAGAGTTTTATTTGAACCAAACTGAGGACTATAACCCAGAAAACAGCCTCTCAGATAACTCTTGAGAAACTGCTCTGGAGAGCATGGTTTTCGGCAAGGTTAATTTTTTTTTTTTTTTTTTGCCATGCCCATGACATGGGAAAGTTCCTGGGACAGGGATCAGACTGGAGACACAGCAGTGACAATCCCAGGTCCTTAACTGCTAGGCCACCAGGGAACTCCTCAGCACAGTTTTATAACTTGTCAGAAGAGAGAACATTAAACAGGTCAGAGATACATTTTGTCAAAGTTTCCAAAAAAACAGACTAGCACATCCACAGGGAGTCAGTGCGGCCTGGGCACCTGCGAAGGAGCCTTATCTTCAAAGGAGAACTAGCCCTGGTGTCCCAGGAAGGGAGGCATTTCATCTTTATTTTTAACATGGACATTTTTGCTTCTGGTCAATGCGCCCTTTTCTTTAATAATTAAAGCAGATGTACAGTGTATGCTTGATAGGCCACAAACGGGCTGTTTTAGTTAATGTAGAATTCAAGTTAACTCATATAAAAGCCAGAATGGCTCCCTCATACCTCAGTATGTGAAAGTTTGTTTTAACAGTGCTAAATATTTTATTTTAATAATTTTACTTCACTGACCGCTTCCTCCTGCTTTTCTGGGTCTATACCCGTGACTTTAACAGTGCAGTTGTTTATTTTTCACTCAATTTAAAGAAGACTAGAGAGACTTTGTGTATGTTTGATTCTCCATAGTAAGCAGTAAACAAAAGAAATGATTGGTTGATAAAAATCAGCATAGACATTCCATCGAGTCATTGGAAACGTTGATTTCCATGAGTCTGTTCCTTCATTTTAGCCCATGGCTTCTACCGTCAAGGTTACTTCATGGTTTCAAGACTGCTGGAGCTACAGCCATCGCTTTTGAATTGACTAGATGGAGGGCAAAAGGGGCCTTCCTTCTGCTGAGTCATCCTTTAAGCAGCATTTCTTAAAGCCTCTCACAACACTGCCCGCATCTTATTGCCAGGGTTTAGTCACATGGCCACACCTAGCTGCAGGGAAGTTGTATTTCAGGTTGCAATTGCTGCAAAGAAGGAAGGGGAAGAATGAGGACTGAGGAAGGCAGTTAGCAGGCTCTGGCCCATGTGTGGATTTAACGTAAGAAGGACGGGTCCCCAGGGTTGTTTTTGCACATTGCATCTTTCGGTGTGGCTGTGAGTGCCTGATTTTTTTCATTTTAAGAAACCACGAAAAACAAGCAGTACTTCTAATTTGGATAGTTTGGAAGCTGGTCTTTTGGGTGCAAGCTGGTAGGTATATGAGGGTGATGGTACCTAGACACAGTTTCCCAAAAGACCAACCAAGAGGTGATCTTAGGTACTGCACTGATGAATAAATTTTCTATATACATAGTTTACATTAATATTCTATTTATATTAATTGAAACTGGTGGTCTTTTACAGTAATCAGAGAAATAAAGAGTAATCTAGAAATAAAGAGTAACTTTCCTATTAAATATTATTTCTGAAAAATCGGTTTTAAGGAAGTAGTAAGTGACTTTAGGGCAACACTGATTTAAGCAAAGCTACACTGATTTTGGGGAAACTGGCATAGATGAAGAGTCTGCTAGATCAGTTTACACCACCTCTCTGTTCTTACTAGGAAAGGATTTGGTTTTTGTTTTTTTTTTTGGAAAGGCAATACATGCACATGGTTAAAAAATACCACCGGTAAGAAGAATAAAAAATAGTAACCTCTTTCCTGTATGTCCCCAATGTCTCAGAAGCAGCTGCCAAAAGACTTTTGATTAAAGAGGATATGCTTGGAGTTCCTATTGTGCTGCAGTGGAAATGAATCTGACTAGGAATCATGAGGTGCAGGTTTGATCCCTGGCCTCACTCAGTGGGGTAAAGATCCGGTGTTGCCCTGAGCTGTGGTGTAGGTCGCAGATGTGGCTTGGATCTGGTGTTGCTGTGGCTGTGGTGTAGGCCAGTGGCTACAGCTCCGATTAGACCCCTAGCCTGGGAACCTCCATATGCCGCGAATAAATAAGAGGATATGCTTTAATTAGTCTTCCTAAAGACTAAAGTTAATGATGAAGGGTTGACTACCTGGACAATAGAGTATCATCTTAATAGCAGAATCACACAAATAAATAAAATTTATTTGATTTAATAAATTAAGTACAAAAAATTATTGAACTTGATTAAGGGATTTTTTTTTTCTGTCCAACTACAAGTTGCTGTGTCTGCTGCTACTGTTGGAAGATATGTAGCTTTAAAGCAAAGAAAATATCTTCATTTATTTTTATTATTATTATTTTTTTGTCTTTCTGGGGCCGCACATGTGGCATATGGAGATTCCCAGGCTAGGGGTCCAGTCGGAGCTGTGGCCGCCAGCCTGCGCCACAGCCATAGCAGTGGCAGATCCAAGCCACATCTGCGACCTATACCACAGCTCATGGCAACGCCAGATCCTTAACCCACTGAGCAAGGCCAGGGATCGAACCGCAACCTCATGGTTCCTAGTTGGATTCGTTTCCACTGCGCCACAACGGGAACTCCAAAAGCAAAGAATGTATCTTTAAAAGCAAGGCAGAACAATCCTTGACCCCATCCTCCCTGTCTTGGGGTTTTTTGTGGGGAGGGGCATCAAGTAAAACGTTTATCCTTGACTACGTTTGACAGATGACTGATGGCCATGTTTGGACATTACTACAAACACATTACCTACCATTTGACTTAGAGAACTCAAGAATTTGTCATTTCCTTCTATGGGGAAATGATACTCCATCCCCCATTGCCTAGCCATTGTAGATGACTCTGATTGTTATAGAACTGCAGTGGTGCCTATAGAGATGACGAAGAGAGGCTCTGGGTTTCTAATTTTATTCTTTATTCCTTTGTGTCCATAAAAATAATTTTTGTACTTTTCTATTTTCTCAGAAAAAAACGTATTCGTGAAGCAGGATCTAACTTATGTGTAACTCTACAGTGCTGGATTCGGTGTTGAGAATTATTAAAATATGGAGGAATGAATTTGTATCTATCTAAAAAGATCAGAGGCTAAATTTTTAATATTTATACAATTTAAAGTCATTGTTTCTGCTTCATATTTAAAGTCCTAACCACGAAATGGGCAATTTATGGAATGCCTTATATCCGCAGTGGATCTTATTCATCATTGTATTCTGTAGTTGTGCACATAATAGTTTCTAAAAACTGTTAGTTTGATTTAAATTTGATAGTAATGGGAAATGATAGAGAAAAAAATGTTCTTGCTAGGAGCATAAAGCTCAATCCTTTTGAGAAACGGGCTTAGTATCTTAGTCTCAACTAAAGGTAGTCCACTTTAACATATGTTTAAGAGGGACCTTAGGGAACTTGCAGTTTTAAAATGGACAAGTAAGAGTGTTTCTGGCTTTAGTCTCTTGGAAGTCCTTTCAAATAATTAGGAGAATAAGAAACAGAAAGCATCATCTGATGAAGCTTGGGAACTTCTGAAACCGCTCATTCCCAGTCACAGCACATGAAGTTGGAAGAGTGGTAACTGACCTCACAGAGCAGACACCTTGGTGGTCCCAGATGGTCCACAATGGGAAGCAAGCAGGTTTGCCTTGGGCCCCAGAAAAGCACAGGCGTTTGAAGTACCTCAAAAGACACGGATAGGGAAGGGCCCTGAGCCAGATGTGCTTGAGATCCTGGAAAACTGGGCACAGACGAGGCCCGACGTGAAATACTTGACTGAGAACAGGGATTAAGTGGAAAGTCTATGAACTAATTGCGGCCCAACTACCCAGCAGTGGGAAGACTGGAAATTGGAAACTGCTGAAGAGATGGGAAGGTTCCCAGAAACAATACAGATAATGACTTTTGTGGATTTCCTACCCAATGAGCTGGTTTGCGCTTTGATTATCCTATGGTGAGGGTCGCAGTATCGCTGTCCCACCCAGACGCACTAATCGCACTAATCGCCAAGTTATTGCCTCCAAGATGAGACAGATCGAGACAACCAAAAGGAACTTAGAGGAGACAGAATAAAAGAATACAATAAAGTGTAACTAAGTCTAATTAATGGGCTCAGAGATAGGAGAAGATAATGGATTTATAGGAAGAACAAGATGCTGCTTTAAAAAGAGAGAGTAAGAACAATCAGAATAGAGAAGAGCTCTTCAAAATTAAAAAAATTGACAACCTAAGTTTCAGAAGTCAAGAGAATGTTTGGAAGATGAAAGTTGAAGAAATTGCCAGGAAAGTAAACAAGAAGAAAAATAAGATTAATAGAGAAACTGTTATGTCCAAAGTCTGATTAATAAGAAATTTTAGGGAAAAATGTGGGGATTAATTATCAAAGAAATAATACATTAAGAAAATTGCCAGGGAGTTCCGTTGTGGTGCAGTGGAAAAATGAATCCAACTAGGAACCATGAGGTTGCGGGTTCAATCCCTGGCCTTGCTCAGTGGGTTAAGGATCCAGCGTTGTCATGAGCTGTGGTGTAGGTCGCAGACGAGGCTCGGATCCTGTGGTGCTCTGGCTGTGGTGTAGGCTGGCAGCTGTAGCTCTGATTGGACCCCTAGCCTGGGAACCTCCATATGTTGCAGGTGTGGCTCTAAAAAGCAAAAAAAAAACCCCAAAAAACAAAAAAGAAGAAAATTGCCAAGATTGAAGATCATGAATTTTAAGGTCCTTCAGTGCCTGGCACCAATGAATGGAAAAACACCCCCTGCAAGGTCTATTATCATGACAGAGTACTAAAAATTAAGCAGAAATCCTAAAAGCCTCAGTGACCAAAAAGCAAGTCATTTGCACATTGTCTGAAATCAGAATGATGAAACTTTTTAAAGCAATACTGGTGCTAGAAAGCAATGGAGAGTTGTTTTTACTTTTTTGTTAAAAGTGGTCTCCTGTGCCTAGTGTCATCTGGAAAAAAAGGCACAACGTAAAATTTGAGAGTTATGTTTTATTCAGTGGTTATACTGAGCACCTAAGCCTGGGAGACAGCCTCTCAGATAGCTCAGAGGGACAAGGGGGGAGCCAGGATATATAGGCGTTTTTGCCACAAAAATCAAGTAATCACATGATTACTATTAATTAAAGAAAACCAGATAACTCAAGTTAATGAATATGATATATGGGAAGTTGCAAGAGTGGGCTTACCAAAATACTTTGAAATGTACCCTACCTGGCCAGCATCCTCTTTTTCTCCACCCTGAATCCCCTCGGGGTGCACAGTCAGGGGTGGCTGTAGCGCATGGCTTGATGTACACAACATCCTTTGTCCACACTAGCTAAACTCTTACATGTGAGGTTAGACTATAGACTTTGTTTTTAAAGATATACACAATTTTAAAAAATTTGTGTCTTACCACACGAAGAGATGTGATAACTAAATTTAATATGATATTCTGGAGGGCATCCTAGAACAGGATATTCAGTAACAAGACAGTCTGAAAAAAAAATAGTAACTTTAGTTAATCATCATGTATCATTATTGCTTCATTAATTGTGGCAAAGTTACCCTACTCATGTTAGGAGGTTAGTAATAGAAACTGACTTGGCGTATAGGGAACACGCTATATTAGCTTCACTTTTTTAAAAAAATGAGTCTCAAACTTTTAAAATTTAAAAGATTTTTTTTTTCTTTTGTCTTTTTAGGGCTGCACCTGTGGCATATGGAGGTTCCCAGGCTAGGGGTCCAATCAGAACTACAGCTGCCGGTCTACACCACAGCAACTCGGGCTCTGAGCCGTGTCTGCCACCTACACCATCCCTCATGGCAATGCCAGATCCTTAGCCCACTGAGCAAGGCCAGGGATCGAACCCATGTCCTCATGGTTAGCAGTTGGGCTCGCCATCCCCTGAGCCATGACAGGAGCTCCTAAAATTGAAAAGATTTCTTAAAAAAGGTACACAAAGTGTGTCTTCACACATCCTATCTTGGAAGCTGCTGGTGGATGCACCCTGTGATGAGGGAATAGAACGTGGTCTGGAGAACAAGAGCTTCAGCATGAGAGTCCCAGGGAGTTCCCAAGATTTTGTCTAGAAGAATAGCTGTGCCACAGAATATCCACTCCAGATTGGAGTAGGATAAAAGCTGGCGTGCTCTGTGACGGTGATTGCTGAGGGGGAACAAAACAACAAAGAAAGGGAACAAACTGATGGGGTTGATTGTGCGGAAAGTTGTTTTGCGAGGCTGTTGGAGAGTGGGGGAAAATTTTAAAAGAAAACTACACAAGTGCAAGAAAAAGGCAATTTTAACTGCAGGAAAAGAAAAATGTTGATTAGGAAAGGAAATGTGATTCTATACTCTTTGGTTCAGTAGTGGGTAATGTATTTTTCTAGCCACAGCGATTGTTGTATATTAAAGAACTTGACTGGCTTTTGTCCCTGGTTCCTGGGAGAGAACATCTAAATCCTTTGAATTTAGAGATTGATTGGAGTGTCTTTTTTATTCATGGTGGGCCCTGATAATTTATGTTAGGATCACTCAAGGTGGGTGGGACGCCATGGAGCTTCAAGTTGGGACTGGTCCTGCCAGAAACACCAGTGAAGACTGGAGGTGTGTGATAACCAGCTCATCCTTCCATCCTCTGGGGAGGGAAATGAAGGAGGGAGATTGGGTTCAGTCACGTGGCCAATGATTCAATCAACCACACCAGGGTTGTAATGAAACCCTGTAAAAAGTCTAGACCCTGGAGCTCCAAGTAGCTTCTTCCTCGTGGGTGAACACATCCCTGTGCTGGGGGGAGGGGTGACACACCCTGATTCAGAGAGGGTGTGGCAGCTCTGCCTTTCGGACCCTCCTAGACCTCACCCTGATTGGCTATTCATTGGATTGGCCCTGATTTGCAGCCTTTATTACAAAGCTGTAATCATGAATTTAAGTTCTCTGGAGTTATCTAAGTTATCCTGAGTCATTCTAGTTAATTACTTATTATACCTGAGGTGGTATGGGAACCTGGAACTTGGTAGCCAATTAGTCGTAAGTGTGGGTGGCCTGGGGACCTCCGAACTTGCAGCTGGTGCCCACATGGTGGGCAGTTTTGCTGGGGACTGTCTTTAACCTGGGGGATCTGCTGTCACTCTGGGTGGTTAATGCAGAATTGAGTTGCAGTATTATAGTGTTGTGAACATTGACTGTTGACACACCTTGTGCTGTAACATCATTGGAAGATGGGGGAAAGGAAGAGGGGAGTGAAAGTTCTCATCAACCCGAATGAGTCAAGTAATATAAAAATTGATGAACCAGGAAATCACAGTGTAACGTGGGATTTAGAAAATGGATGTACAGATAAAGAAAAATAGTTAAAAGCAATGAAAATGGTTGCTTTCTGGGGTTAGACTAGGAAGGTGCGGAAAAATGGGGTAAAGGACTCCGGGGGTTGTTTTCGATGTTTTGGTTTTGGTTTTGGGTTTTGGCCATGCCCAGGGCATGCAGAAGCGTCCGGGACCCGAACCACAGCAGTGACACAATGCCAGATCCTTACCCTGCTGAGCCACAAGGGAACTCCAGTGTTGCTGTTTTTTGGTCTAAAGCTTTTATAACTATTTTCTTTTTCAAACTAAATTATGTATTACTTAGATATAAGTACAATCTCTTTAAAAAGAAAGGAGCTTGACTACAGGCTCTTCCATCAGAAAACGGACTCAGACAGTGAGATGTGCGTATGTGGGGTATTTGGGAGATGCTCTCAGGAATGACACTTGGGAGGAAGCAAAGGAAGCAGAGGAGGGCAGAGGGACAAGTTGAACTGTGATGCAGGAGTCACAGCTAATGCCATGGGCAGCTCTGAACCTGGGACGGCCCTTCAGAGAGGCTTAAGTGAGGTAAGGGAGCTGGATCTTTGTGTGGACCAGTCACACAAAGGCAGCTCCCTTTGGCTGCGGGCAGCTCCTGGGAGAGTGTCTCTTGTGAGCTGACCACACTTGACACTCCTGGCAGTTGCATGAAGGTCTCTGTCCTGGAAAGGAGGATATGGTTGGTGCTCTAACAGTGCTCACTGCAAACTAAAATCTGGGGAATCTGGAAGAGGAAGATTTGATATCCATTAGGCAAATTTTATAATCTTTAGTCTTGGTATATTCTGGGCTTTCCAGGACTTATTTTTTTGGCCTTGCTTGAGGCATATGGAAGTTCCCAGGACAGGGATCAAACCTGTGCCACATTGGTAACATGAGCCACAGCAGTTACGATACTGGATCCTTAACCTGCTAAACAGTGGAGTTGGTTGGTGGAGTTTGAACAAGACCTTGAAAGGAGAGCGAAGGAGGTGAGGTTCTGGGGATTTTGGAGCGAGCAGAAAAGTTTAACACAGGAGGAGGAAATGAGAATTAGAAACAGAAAATGTTTATCCTTCATGTATGAAACATTAGTGCATCGGTAACAGGAATACAGTATAAAATTTGAGTCTCCATACTTCCAAAATACTCAGGAGATGAAAAGTTACAGAAATGTGCAACTGAGTTGACCCTGAGGCTGGAGGAACTTTCCTAGGATACTTAATTTCCTATAGATGGCTTCTGCTACAAATGTTCAAATCCATAATGTTTCTTGTAAACAAAACCACAATCATAAAAACAGGTGGGTTATTTTTGGGAGATGCCAGAGAACCAATTTATTTTGAAAATTGGTAAATAAAGGAGAAAAAAACCCAAACATTTATCTTGTGTTCCTGTGCAAACTCTGTATCATTGTAAATAAACAGCTGATGAGGAGTCATTTCTCTATGGAAATATTCCATAGATGAAATGATGCTGGGATTCAAATCAAACATCACCATTTTGCATCCATGTTGCTGCAAATGGCTTTATGGCTGAGTAGTATTCTATTGTATATATGTACCACATCTTCTTAATCTGTTCATCTGTGAGTCTTATTTCTAATTTGTAAATAAGCTCAATGTATAATTTTAAAAAATTCCACATAAAAGCGATATCACGTATTTGTCTTTGACTTACTTCACTTGGTATGATCATCTCTAGGTCTGTCTGTGTTGCTGCAAATGGCATTATTTCATTCCTTTCTATGTTTGATTAATATTCTGTTGTGTACATTGACTTGTATATCATTGTCTTGTAGATTAATATTTTGGCATGTTTACCAGCTATGGATAAATAAAGCTAACATGGACATGCTTTTGGTAGACATGGTGTTTTTAACTTCTTGGGAATTATTAAGTCATAGATAGGTACAAGTTTATTACTGGACATACTGCAAAATAATTTCCCCAAAATGATTGTCAGTTTACAGTACTTTCCAGCAATGTATAAGAGTTTCAGTCGCTCCACGTCCTTGTCAACACTTGGTTTTGCAGCCTTTAATTTTAGCCATTGGGATATTCATTCCTAAATTTGAACCTCTGGCAATTGCTTCAGATTTTATATCAAAGTACAGTTGATCCTTGAACAACTCAGGGACTGGGACACTGACCTTCCACGTAGTTGAAAATCGAAGTATGATTTTACACTTGGCTCTTTGTGTCTGAGGTCCACATCCACTGATTCAACCAACCTCAGATTGTGTGGTACCGTCGCATATTTTTATTGGAAAAAATCCTTATATAAATGGATCCGTGCATTTCAAACCTGTGTCGTTCAAGGGTCACCTGTTTTACACGGGTCCTCTTATGTCTAATAGGTGAGTCCTAACTATGATCAGTTCTACATTGTAATTCCTAAACTAAACTGTTACCTTTTCCTTTTCTCAGTTGTCACAGGTGGTACTGATGGAATTGGAAAATCATATGCAGAAGAGGTAGGTAATTTTCAAATCGTTTCTTTTTGGTATAAAAATATAGGAACATATATAAAATGATCTCTTACACTTGTTTTGATTTTCAAAATTAAAAACGCAAATACAGTGTTATACAATATAATAGATGTACTTTGTTTCTCTCTTGCTGGAACTACTATGCTTGCTTAAACACAATTTTAAAACAAATTTTTGTGCGAAGTACGTGTAAAACTTTTTATCCTGGTAAGTTGGAATTGTCAAAAATTTAGTGTAATTTTATTTTAGATTGTGTAACCGTGGACAGTCCTCAGTTTTTAAAGTTAATCGTTTTGAATTATTTTCTGAAAGGTAGATAGATTATTAAAGAGTGGTTACACTCTCCAGATAAGTCCATGGCCTCATTTTCACAAGGATCATGATTGACAGACTCTGACAGACAGAGACAAAGGATTCTAGTTCTCTGTCATGTAATTGAAAGATAGGAAACCATAGTAGTTTGATGATTATTATACAAAGCAGGAGCCTTGGCAGAGCTGTTAAGGCGAGCTTCCCTGCCTTCCAGCTCCACAGAGGTACCTGTAGCCTCTGAGCTTGCTCGGTTGTGTTGAAGATCCTGGCAGAGATCCGCTGAATCTCTCCTTTGTCCTTTCAAAAGAGTGTTTTTGTTTTTTTGTTTGTTTTTTTGTTTTGTTTTTTTTAAGAAAATCCTTTATTTCCCCATCTTTTCATTTTGAATATTAAAAACTGCAGAAAAGTTGCAAGAAGAATTCAGTGACTATCCATATATCTTTCACCTGAATTTACCAGTTGTTAACATTTTGCCATGTTAAACTTTATCATTATAATTACTCTTTGGCTGGACCATTTAGGAGTTATGGATATTGTAACAATTCACTCCTATATATTGCAGCACAAATCCTCTAAGGATTAGAACATTCACCCTTATAACCGCAGTACAGTGGTCACACATAGAAAGTTTAACTTCACACAATACTATTATGCAATATACAGCCCTTGTGGAAATTTCCCAGCTGTCCCCATTGTAGACTTGTCAGTTAGGATATGTCTGGTCATTTCCTTATGATTAGATTCAAGTTTAACATTTTTTAGTAGGAATGTTATACAGGGCATCCTGTTTCCTTTCGAGTTAATATCTTATAAGGAGCCACAAAAAGTCCATTTGTTGCTTCATTGATTATGTTGAGATAAATCACTTATTAAGATGCTGTCTCCTACAAGTTTCTGTTTAAAAGGTACCTTCCCCCCTTTGTAATTAATAAGGAATCTGTGGGATGATACTTTGAGACTGCATGAATATCTTGTTCCCCAATAATTTTCCACTCAACATCTGTTGCTCATTTTTGCCTAAATTAGTTATGACTGGGTGGTTTAAAATGGTGATTTTCTAATGATATCTTTCCTTCTACATTTATGTTAGTTGCTATTTTTCTATAAATAGAAGCTTTTCCTTTTTCTTCCTCCCCCATTCATTTTTAAAAAGATAATAAGGGAGTTCCTGTCGTGGCTCAGTGGTTAACGAATCCAACTAGGAACCATGAGGTTGCAGGTTCGATTCCCTGGCCTTGCTCAGTGGGTTAAGGATCTGTCATTGCCGTGAGCTGTGGTGGAGGTTGCAGATGTGGCTTTGATCCCGTGTTGCTGTGGCTGTGGCGAAGGCTGGCGGCTATAGCTCCAATTAGACCCCTAGCCTGGGAACCTCTATATGCTGTGGGTGCGGCCCTAGAAAATAAAAAATAAAAAAATAATCAGTATATTTTCATGAGTTCTTTAGTGGGTTTTTTTTTTTTTTTTTTTTTAGCAATTTAGCAAATTATTACCAACCTTATTATGTTTTTATTAAAAAATTCTTCCTTCTCATTTGCAGTAGCACTCTTTATTTAATAAAGGTTGACTTTAGGATTTAAGACTGGAAAATTAGTTTACTAAATCACTTATAGTTCATAGCACCTAATTTATTTCCATTTACATACCGTCTGGAATGGTTCACTGAAAAGTTTTGTATATATCAGTGGTTCTTTTTCCTCTCTATCTATTTTTAGGGGTTTCTGGGGTAGAAAACCCATTCATGTAAATCTTACTCATTCTCGATAATGCTTATAGAGGGGAAGCACAGAGAGGTACTCCTCAGGAAATCGCTATGAATTCATCCAGTTAACTTTCTTAGTTTGCCTTTCTTGTCATAAAGTGTGATGTATAAACATTTAGTTTATTTTGATTTTTATCTGTTTAGGGCCTCACCCATGGCATATGGAGGTTCCCAGGCTAGTGGTCTAATTGGAGCTACAGCTGCCGACCTGCACCAGAGCCACAGCAATGCCAGATCCGAGCCACATCTGCGACCTACACCACAGCTCACGGCCACACTGGATACTCAACCCACTGAGCGAGGCCCAGGATCAAACCTGCGTCCTCATGGATAGTAGTCAGATTCGTTTCCGCTGAGCCACGATGGGAACTCCAAACATTTTTAAATCAATTCTGTTTTTAGGAATTTCTAACATTTTAGCATTTTAACGGGCACTCCCTTATTTATTTTTAAAATTTATTCTATTTTTTATTTTGGGCCTCATCTGTGGCCTATGGAAATTTCTGGGCCAGGGATCAAATCTGAGTCACAGCTTCGACCTACCTAGGCCATAGCCGTGGCAACATGGGATCCTTAACCCATGGCACCACTGAAGGAAGTCCTAAAGTTTTAATTTTAATTTTAAAATTAAAGAAATGGAGTTCCCGTCGTTAACGAATCCGACTAGGAACCATGAGGTTGCGGGTTTGGTCCCTGCCCTTGCTCAGTGGGTTAACAATCCGGCGTTGCCGTGAGCTGTGGTGTAGATTGCAGACGCGGCTCAGATCCCGCGTTGCTGTGGCTCTGGTGTAGGCTGGCAGCTACAGCTCCGATTGGACCCCCAGCCTGGGAACCTCCATATGCCGCAGGAGCGGCCCAAAGAAATAGCAAAAAGACAAAAAAAAAAGACAAAAAAAAATTAAAGAAATGATAGATGATACTGACAATGAAAAAAACTATGTATGTAGACAGGTACAAAATAAAAGTAAGTCTTCCTTCTTCTAAAACCCTTTGACTTTTAAATACTAGCTTCATTTAGAAAGATAACCCTTTGGTGAATATTTTTGTAAAGTCTTAATTTTGGCTTGCCCGTTCATTACACTTGGGTTTATTTGTCTTTTAACTTGGATTGTCATATGGTCAGGTTTTCTTAAAATGGGACTGTGTCTAATTTATGTTTTCAAGTGAAACGTGCGGGTGTGATGCAGCTGTTTGGTGTCTCTTTTATTGTTTTAGTTAGCAAAGCGTGGCATGAAGATTGTCCTTATCAGCAGATCCCAGGACAAACTGGACCAGGTTTCCAGTGAAATAAGTAAGTTCTTATTATCCCTGTCCATTACTTTTATGACCGCAAAAGGAATACAGCTCATCTAAATTTAATGTTTCCAAGCAGATATCTAGTACTGATACATTTATTTATAGTTCAGAAAGCTGCTTTTTCCTGCCAGTAATGGGATGTTTCAAAGATGGATCATCAATTTTTTTCAAATTAATACAGGACTATTGTCATTTCCTTAAAATGTCTTTTACTGACTCATTTCGGTTCTTTTGTGAGGAATCCAATTCCTGATTGTTTTATCACGTGCTCTTTAAACATCTGAACTCCTTTTCTGTTGCTTCTTTTAAATACTTTCATTTTTTCTCTTTGACTTCTTGTCTTTGAATATCTATCATATATGATTGAGGAAAAAATGCAAAACGGAGCATGTATATGTGGGACAGGGAAACTATTTTGAACTGTCTTCTTAGACTGCTGTGCTGGAGATGTGAATTCTCATATGGCCAAAACTCTTTCAAGTGATATCCAATTAACCAACCAGGTGGATAAACCAGTGCTGTCCATTTCCTTGGTAAAATGTGCTGACTGATATCCCCAGTATGCTGACCATTTGTGGCCGAAAGGCTTCTCAGAATGATACTTATGTACTTTTATTCCTATAAGTCAAACGGTTTACTTATTACCAGTCAGCTTTGCTAATTTCCAAATGTACTTATTCTTGGTGCATTCGTTACTAAATATTCTGTAAATTGATGCAATATTATTGTAAAAAGGGGAGTAGAAATACTAAGTTAAGCACTTTGAACAAAATGAGAAAAGGGAGTTCTTTTAGAAATTGGCTGTCAACTTTGGGGTAAACAAGAGAAAAAGCAAAATATTGGGAAAAACTGTGAAAGGTAAGAAGAAGTTTGTTTTGGTTGCTTCGTATGTGTTGAAGTTTTTGTTGCTTATTGTAAGAACTGAAACTGCACTAATAATGTATTAACGGGGTGGTTCATGTAAGAAGGACTGGAATTCCAGGCTGCAGATCTAAACTCAGATGAAGCCTTGGCCCTACACAGAGGGTGAGTGGATGAATTACCCTTATTCATGGTTTAAAGGAAAATAAAATGGTTGCAATGTGTAGGTATCATTTTCTAGGATTCCTTGCTTTAACTGACTGCTCTGAGTAGCCGGCTAACAAACTGCCCTAATTCTTTCAGAGGAAAGAGGATTTCAACCGTATTCTTCTCTTATTTTTTTCCCCAGCGTAATTGAGATGTAATTGACATATAAGTTTAAGGTACACAACATGCTTTACGATTAACGTTACCCCTGACTCCTCACATTTATACAGTGTGTTATTATCTGTTTATTCCCTCACAGGTATTGTCCTCTTTGATCCTCCAGACATCCTTGTGAGGTGTATATTTTTGTTATTATTTCTACCCATAGCTGGTCCTGCTGCACAGATTACACATTGATGTACTTCATCTTTAGGTGAAAAATAGATCTTCATAGATTCTTAATGTAAAATGTTAAATTTTTTTTCTAACCCTCTTGAGAGCACAAATCTTTACAAAGGGGAGACATACAATAAGCTTTTGGCATATAAGGATTTTAAGTTTCAAGATTTCAACCATGCAAATGCAACCCTGAGGTTCAAGACATATGATATCTTGCAGATTTGCTAAGGTGTGAATTTGAATTAAGCTGTGACACTAATGAGCCTGAAGTAGGTAGGTAATAGGTCAACTTAACCTACTGCCAGGATCTTAGTGCTGTTCCTCTCAGTTACTTGTAGTCATGTGCATAATAACTTACAGGTTAAAAATGTTGCGTGTGTGTGTGTGTGTGTGTGCGCGCGCGTGTGTGTGTAAAGCTGACTGTTAATGAAAACACTAGTTGCTAGGCATAGAGGTTCATAGGCAGAAAATAGAAGCTTTTGATTAAACAGAACATTGATTTTGAAATGCTGTGCTATGAATGAATCCACCATCTGATACAGAAACAAGAAAAGCTACCTCATGACACTCACAGCAAGTGCTCCAGCCTGTGTGAAAATTGCCCAATGAGTCAGAAGATATACTTTAATGATATTTGAGAATTTGGTTAACTTGTGATACAAGGTGACACATGACTGTGGGCAGAAATGTGATTCTGGAGAAAGACAGGATCCTGTTCAAACATTTTTCATGAAGGAACAGATGGTGAAGGCACTGAATTGACCTTTATTATGAGCAAAAAAACCAAACAAACCTGTTTTTAGTTGTTGAAAATTTTGAGAAATGTTTTTCTGGGCATAATATAAATTTAATGGAAGAGGATATCAGCAGACTAGGTCATCCATTCTAAGCTGAAAAAATAAATACGCAAAGGAGATTTATAAGTTTGTACAAGTTTTCAACTCAGATGTAAATCATCTTTGGGAGGGTAATGTTTTCATGAACATACCTATTCGAGGAGAAGGAAGGACCAGAAGTGAATGTTGGTGAAGCTTCGGCCCTCTCTATGGAATGCCTGTGTACCAGGTACCTGCTAGGCAGTCCAGATGCAGCAGTCCTTGCCCTCAGGGAATGGATATGCAGGTGGAGGAGACAGGAAACGAATAGGTTAAAAAAATAAATTAACCCCCCCCCCAAAAAAAGACAAATAAGTTAAATAATTGCAGTTGGTAGTAAGTGCCAGGAAAGAAACAAATCAGAAGCCAGAGAGAAATCGGGGAGGTTCTTAACTCATAGCAACATGTTTAATTTTATAACTGGCAGAGTGCTAAAGGGCCAGACTAATGATCTTGCCCATGTGATGGACAAGCTGGCGCCTTGGTGAAGAGCTATGTGCAGGGTCTGCTTGGGGGTGTAGTGGTAGAGGGATTGTGCGTGCAAGTTGCAATGATAAAGGCACTCTAGCATTTCTATTTTCTTGTGCCTCTGGGTCCTTGACCCTACATTATGCTGTGGGAAGTAGTGGCTTCCCTGGTTTATTAACTGGGCTATCATGGCATCCAAGTTTAAGTCAGCCAACCAAGTTAACTCTTAGAGCCCCTTCTAGCTGTCTAAGCTAACTATTAAACCCTAAATCTCTACTAAGTGACTCATATAAAATACGGTGGTCCAATCTGCTGTTATATTTTGTTTCCCTCAGTCTAACACTCTTGGAATCTGTTCTCACACAGATTTTTCCAGGTTTCTACCAGCACAAATTAGCAAAATTTTACAGTTATTCTTGTGTCTTAAGTTATTACTGCAGAGATCAGACCTTGTACCTGTACCCCAGAGAATGCCAGTACCTGACCCTGTTGTGAGGGGTGATAAGACATGGCCCAGCACCGTCTTGAGGAGAAGCGGAATTGCCTTGTAAGCAAATCGCCCTTATATTTATGGTGATGTTATTACCGGATTTTCAAGCCAGGGAAAGCTAATCTCTTCGGACACAGACAGCGGACTATTTCTGTTTCCCCAGGCAAGGAGTAGCAAGGGGGGCAGTATCCAAGATTCTTAGCTTCGGCAGAGTCCCCTCAGACATCCTTGTCCCCGGTCTCGGGGTCTCATTCTTCCTCCTTTGGTTTCACTTTCATGTGTGACATGTGGTGGGTCTGGGATTCAACATCCATTGTAATTCTGCAAGTGGCACAGTTAAATCTGATGTTAGCCAGGTGAGCTCTGTGGCTGGAAGACATAGAAGTTTTTATTGCGGTTGCCGTAGATGCTCTCTGGATCCTGATCATAACCCTAATTGTGAAAGCTTAAAGACCCAAGCTTGTCATTTTCTTTTGGTAAGAGCTCCAGTGTGTTCAGAAGAAGCCACAAACTACAGTCTATTTATTGTGTGTTTGTTT
Organism: Phacochoerus africanus; assembly: GCF_016906955.1. Classification (NCBI taxonomy): domain Eukaryota; kingdom Metazoa; phylum Chordata; class Mammalia; order Artiodactyla; family Suidae; genus Phacochoerus; species Phacochoerus africanus. The sequence goes on along the minus strand of NC_062547.1, from coordinate 20,017,496 downwards.
TTCATTGAAGTATAGCTGATGTCCAATATTATATGTTCCAGATGTACAGTACAGTGATTCACAATTTTTAAAAGTTATCCTCCATTTATAGTTGTTATAAAATATTGGCTGTATTCCCTGTGTTATGCAGTATATCCTTGTAGCTTTTTTTTTGGGTTTTCTTTGTTTTCGTAGCTTCTTTTATATATAATAATTTGTATGTCTTTATTCCCTACCCCTGTCTCACCCCTCCCCTCTTCCCTTTCCCCACTGGTAACCACTGGTTTGTTCTCTATATCTGTGAGTCTGCTTCTTTTTTGTAATCTTCACTACTTTGTTGTATTTTTTAGATTCCACATACAAGTGATAACATACAGTATTTGTCTTTCTCTATCTGACTTATTTCACCTAGCATAATAGCCTCCAAGTCCATGCATGTTGTTGCAAATGGCAGAATTTCAGGGTTTTTTTTTTTTTCATAGCTGAGCCGTATTCCATTATATATATATGCATATAATACATATATATTTCTTCTTTTTTGTCCACTCATCCGTTGATGGATACTTAGGTTGTTTCCATATCTTGGCAATTGTAAATAATGTTTCTATGAACATGGGGGTGCATGTATCTTTTCAAATTAGTATTTTTGTTTTACTGGATATACACTCAGGAGTGGAATTGCTGTTTTTGGTCTTTTGAGAAATTCATACTGTTTTCCACAGTGGACCACACCAATTTACATTCCCACCAACAGTGTAGGAGGGTTCCCTTTTCTCCACACCCTCACCAAGATTTTTTGTGTTCTTTTTGATGATGATCTTTCTCTTAGGTGTGAGGTGCTATCTCATTGTGGTTTTGATTTGCATTTCCAGTCCTTGTATTCATCATTTCTTCCAAATTCAAATGAAGCCGTTTACTGGGTCCCTTAAGGCCCTTCAATAGATTCTTTGCTATAATCAGCAACTACCATTAATTTGATTACTAATGCTGCGGCGTTAAATCAAACCAAGATAGAAAGATTTGAGGTCTCTATTTTGGGCTTTCACTCCCAATACCAGTTTCCCTATCAGCCAGAGTTCAGTCAGGAGACAGAGGTCAAGCAAGTTTGTTTAACGGGACCAATTTGTGTCTCCTAGTCCAGCCCTTAAAACTCACCACAGTGGGTTAAACTCATCCCTCTTTCTTCCCTATCTCATTGAAAGGAGAAAAGGGGAAAGGAGGAGATTGAAAAGGAAACAAAGTGCCAACCCAAGAAAAATAGACTCCTCTCACCTTCTCTCTACTCTCATGGCCTAAACTTGGGGACTCTGGCCTTGAGAAGTAATTCCTTGTGATTGAGGGGGGTAGCCTCCTCATCAAAGTTCTTCAAAAAAAGGTTAAAAGGATACAACTTCGTAGAGAACTAAATGGTTTGCCAACCATGGATAAATGCTTTCTCAGGATTGACGGCTTTGATGAAATTTCGCTTCTTTGTAAGGATACCTGTCACCCATTGAATTAAGACAAGCTGAAAGTCATCACACATATAATAAGCTTATTTTACTATCATTGTTAGCCAGGATTATGAACATGTTAATTGTTTTGATCAATTTTGATTTGTCAAAGAAAAACACTCCTGGAAAACTTTTGAGCTCTGAATTTTTACTTGCAAAAAAGCACAATGCAAAGGAGGCTGGCTTTCAGAACAACCCATTCTGAGTAGAGTATAGAGATGGGGATGTATTGTTATGTGACAGAAATTCTGATTGCGTACAGTTTAATCAGCTTTGATTTTAAAAACACATTTCTGTCTTCGATTTAAAAAAACAAACATGATGTTTCTCTTTTCTATAACTTATGCCAAGGAGAGAACCATTAGGATGGCCCTGAAATTCTATGGCTTTATCTCTTGAAATGCAAAGCTTTGAGAAATGTCAATCTTACCGGTCTATAGTTGACAGAGGAATAAGTTAAGATGAAAAATACCAGTTTTACTTCTTCAGTCTTTACCTGTGATCATGTCTGTGCAGTTAAGATGTGGCTTTGACCAAAGGGGTTTGTTCCACAGTTTTCTGATGCCCTCTTGGTAGTGTTCATATGATGCTTTGTTGTATTTAGCTTATTTTATCTACATAAGGACAAGGAGGCATTATTGAACCACATGAAGATCTTTTTGTTCTATGTTTAATAAAATTAAAACCACATGATAGTAGGATCAGCGAATTAATCTCATGCAGCCCTAGAGGCATATCTTTTGGGGGGTTATTTCTATAGTATTAGAAATGTTCTTATTGCTCTTAGAATACATATATTTCAAGGTCGGGAACCAGGAAACCATCTGAGTACCTCTACTGACTTTGCCTGTGGTACTTATGACTATGGAGGTATCTTTTACTTCAAGATCCCCAAATTCTTCAATGTTTCTGGCCTTCCAGAAAGTGACCTTCTATGCTCCCTGTAAGACTGAGACTCCTCAAGCCGTAGAGCAGGAACCAGGAGAGTTACCTGCAAAGTCTTTGCAGACATTGTTTCTCCATGTGGGAGTGTAATCCTTGTTCCTCACTGGTGAGCTTGTCATGCCTAATTAAGTGAGATTTACCATTAAATGAAACATTTCTGCCATGGTCATAGTTACAGATTTGTTTTATGTAATTATATCTTGGTTGGGAGAAGGATAGATTCTTACTGAGCCTATGCAAATAATTATATTGTCATGTAAAGTAAAAGAACTCAGTAAAGACATGTTTTTTAATCATTTAACTATTGTTCTGAAGGCTAATCAATATGTGTTGTATTTTCTACCCAATTTCCCTCTTTAAAGTGACCTAACTGTTTACTAGTTATGATCCAGTTATTCTCGCTGCATAACAAACACCCTGGACTTATGAATGTAAAATAATAACCATTTTAGGTGCTTATAAATTCTGCTATGAAGGAATTTTGCTAAGGCTCAAGGTGACAATTCTTTTGCCCAGCAGGGCATGCCCAAGGGCACTCAGTGATACTCAGAAGGTGGATTATCTGGCCTGGAAGATCTGAGATGGCTTGTTTCACAGTTGGGTGCCATGGCGGGGAGGGACCAGAAGACTAGACTTGGCTGGAGATGTTGACCACCATGTGTCTGCGTCGCTTCTCCAGCATGTCCATCTCAGGATAGTTGGATTTTTAACATGGTAGCTGCCTTCTCCCAGAGTGAACGTTCTAAGAGAACCAAGCAGAAGCTGATGTATTTTAGTGAGCTACTCTTAGAATTCAGATGGTGTTGCTTTTACCATACTCAATTGGTCAAAGCAGTGATTAGCCTGCTCAGATTCAAGGGGAAAGGAAAATACACCTTTTTTGTGTGTGTGTGTGGCTATGTCCTTGACAGCCAGGGATCAAACCCACAGCAGTGGCAATGTTGGATCCTTAACCTGCCAAGGCATCAGGGGACTCCGAAAGGGTGCCACCTCGCCGCCCCCCCCACACTTTTTTTTTTGGCCATTCAGCAGCATTTGGAGTTCATGGGGCAGGGATCAGATCTGAGCCACACTTGCAAACTATATGGCAGCTGTGGCAATGCTGGATCTTTAACCACCATGGAAGGCCAGGGATCAAACCTGCGTCCTGACGCTGCAGAGACGCTACTGATCCTATTGCGCTGCAGGGGAATCTCCCCGTTGATGAGGGAGTGACATGGTAACTTTGGGAAATATGTGGGAAGGGAGGTTTTTTGTTTTTTTTTTAAAAGAAATAAAATCTGGGGAGTTCCCATAGTGGCTTACTGGTTAACGAATCCGACTAGGAACCATGAGGTTGCGGGTTCGATCCCTAGCCTTGCTCAGTGGGTTAAGGACCCAGCGTTGCCATGAGCTGTGGTGTAGGTCGCAGACGTGGCTTGGATCTGGCCTTGCTGTGGCTCTGGCGTAGGCCGGGGGCTACAGCTCCAATTCGATCCCTAGCCTGGGAACTTCCATATGCCCTGGGAGTGGCCCCAGAAAAGGCAAAAAAAAAAAAAAAAAAGAAAGAAAGAAAGAAAGAAAGAAAATCTGGATTTGGAAAATACTTTCTACCACATTTTATCAGCTATATTAGGATTTCCCAGAGAATATTTTTCCTGAATTCAGAGGGATTGTAGGAACAATGTATCATTCGAAGAGTGCTTCACTCCAGTTTGCCCAAGTATAGCCAGCCACCAGAAGACTTTGGAAGATTAAGGAGAAAGATGTTTTCTCAAAGCCGCTATTAAATTTCCCTCATTGGCTCCATTCTGTCTTGCAATTTTTTTTTTTTTTTTGGTTTTTAGGGGGATATGGAGGTTCCCAGGCTAGGGGTCAAATTGGAGCTACAGCTGCCAGCACATGCCACAGCCACAGCAATGTGAGATCCGAGCTGCGTCTGTGACCTACACCACAGCTCACAGCAACGCCAGATCCCCAACCCACTGAGCAAGGCCAGGGATCGAACCTGCAACCTCAGGGTTACTAGTCGGATTCATTTCTGCTGTGCCACAATGGGAACTCCCTCTCTTGCAAAATTAATTCTTGTTCCCACGATCTAACTCTGGATCCTGGGTCAGCAGCGTGAATTTACAAAGTGATTTTCAAATAAGAGTCTTGTAAATACTGACTCAGTTTCCTGGTACAGTCTGTCTAGTAGTCTTCTCTTTGATGGCACTGTTGGGTTACACTGGGAAGGAAGCCTGACCCATGTGTCAATAAGTTACGAGTACTGATGCAGGTCTTCAGAGACTTTATTTTTCAAATGTTTCTTCCTAAAGACTCAGTTTTCTCACCTGCAGCTTATGGCTTGGCCTTTTAGCATACTTGAAAGAAAAGTAAAAACCATGTGTTAATAAGATTGATAGTCTCTGGTTAATATATTACAGTAATTAACAGTGTCAGGATGAATTCCCCTATTGGGGTACAATATAGAGCTAATTAATGATTTAGTCAATGATTATCCTTATGGCATGAGCCTTATGATGGACACTAAAGGCATTGGTAAGTAAATTTCTAGGGGCTTTTATAAAGTATGTGTTAAACCTGCCCCCAATTAACCAGAGTATTTAATACTTAGAAACAATCTTAGAAATCATTTTGTTTGCATTGTTGTGCGGTCTTTGCACAGGATCACGAGACTGTTCCATTTACCTTGAAAGGTAAACCAATGTGGAACCATATTCGTTATTAGTTACACCATGGGTCTACCCATATTATGGGCTTGATAAACAGGGCAGCTCTCCTAATAGAGATGAACTAATTAGAGCTGTGGAGAATACACTATGTCTAGTTCTTCCTAATATCCTCTTTGCTTAATAGTGCTACCTAGTGGCTGTCTTGGAAATACCAGAGGTAGTTTGAGTGTAAAATATACCTTAATAATTTTATTATTTTTAATCTGTGACCCAAATTTGCAAAGACAGTATCATAAAAAGTTCCATTCTACCCAAAAAGTTGCCAGAATACTAGTGATTACAGCAAATTATAAGCATAAGTCATAGGTGCCCAAGACAAGAAATGATCACCATCTTGGTTTAGAGTGACAGTAATGAAAACACAGCATGGCTTCGGGAAACAGTAATTATTATGAAATCCAGCTCTTTAAGAAACAAGAAACTTTTGTTAAAAAATGAGTCAAGGGCATGGCAAAAGTCTACACTAAAGCTCAATAAGTTAACTGTATTAGGAAGTGAAATTGTTCCGGGAAGAAAAGGAACCTTTGCTGGCCAGGTTAAGTACTGGCACAGAATAATTTTTTTTATAGCTTTCTTGTTATGTGAAGACTATATTATCAAAGATCAAGTTTCTTAACAACTGGTTTTAAGCTGTTTAACTCATAAACTTTCTTTGTAGATTTTAATAAATTTTATACACCCACTTACATGTATATTTAGATAAGTTAACACTTTCACCTATAACTTAAAATGTATTAACTTTGTGTCCTCTTATTACAAGATGATGCACATTCCACAATGAATTTGCTATCCTATTTGGAATTTTCTTTAAGAATTTTAGTCTTTAGAAATTGGCCAGGTAACCAAAGATTCTTCCTTATTTAACTATAATATTAGCGTGGCATCTTAAGGCCAGGTAAGAATTAGAGAAATTTAGAGTTCCCGCTGTGGTACAGTGGGTTAATGATCCACCATTATCTCTGTGGCAGCTCCGCATTCCATCCCTGGCCTGGAAACTTCCATATGCCGTGGGTGCAGCTGAAAAAGGAAAAAAAAAAAAAAAAAAGAATTAGAGAAGTTTATTTACCATGATGTTGCAGAACAATGCAGGTATTATTGATACCAAATTTATCAGTGGTGGCATTTGAAAGGTTTACCCAGAAGATAGGAAGAGTGATTAAAACAAATGATTTGTGGCATTGTCTGTAATTTAGAAGAGCTAATTGCCCTTTAATAAAGACATTGATTTTTAAAACATTAGTTTGCCAAAGCAGTGGTGATACATCTAACTGGTGAAACCTATATAGAACATTTAAAAATTCAAAGAATGAAATGTTTCAGTGTATTATATTTTGTACTGTGATATGATAATTAGAAAGAAGACATGGAGCTATTTTAAAAATTAAAGTGATCAAACCATTTCTAATTTAGCCAAGGATTTACCTTAATTAGGAGTTATGTACAAGTTGGAGTCTTAACAGTTGTTAAAAATATCTCAAAGAATTATATTAGTGCAGTTCTAAATAACTATTAATTACTAGCTAAATGTCTGTTTGACTTTTTAAACTATCACTGCTTAAGCTGATCATTTCTTTGAGAATACTTTTTCTGAAATTTCCTGCACGTATAAACATTAGAAGTTTTGTGTGTCCTTGTTTGGTAAGTTTTGAGTCTTCTCAGATGTGAGTGAGCACTTATTCGTCTCTCTAAGCCAGTAAGAACAGGTACTCTTTAAAATTTAAAACAGACTTGCTTGGTAGTATTGTTCCTTGCACAGAAATCTACTGTGTCCACCTTTCTTTTGATCAGTGTTAGCATGGTTTATCTTTTTCTGTATTTATTGTTGGTCTATATGCACTTTATCTTTAAAGTGGGTTTCTTGTAGACCACATATATTTGGTCTTTGGTCTTACTTTTTATCCCATTTGATGATTTCTGCTGTTTAATAATATGTTCAGGCCATTACATTTAATGTCATGATTGGGTTGAAATTTACCAATTTACCCTTTGATTTGTTTGTCCCATCTTTTCATTTCCTTTTTTTTTCCTGCCCATAATTGGATGAATAGCACAGTTTTCACTACTCCATATCATTTTCTTCCTTGGCTTACTGGCTGTCCATCTTTTTTGTTTCCTTGTTTTTAGCGATTGCTTTTGATTTTGCTGGGTACATCTTTAACACATCACAGGGTTGTACTTCGTGTGTAGCATACGAACCTGATAACCCTATACTTCCATTGCGTATGTTCTATTTCTCTGTTAGGAACTATATAACATACAACTTTTGATTTAGTCAGCTATATTTTAAAGAACATTTAAATTTATTTTTTAAGTCTTTTATATTTACACACGTATTACCATTTTTGATGCTCTTCGTTCCTTTGTGTAAATAAACACTTCAATTAGGATTTTTTTTTTTCCTGTCCGAAAGATGTCCTTTAACACCTCCTGTAGTGCTGTTCTGCTGGCGATGAATTCTTCTTGTATATCTGGGGAAAAAAAAAAAACCAAACCTTAATTTTTGAAATATATTTTCTCTGGGTATAAAATTTTAAGTCGACAGGCTCCCCCACCCCCACCTTTTTCCCCTCCTCTAGTTATTTAAAGATTTTCCTCTTTACCACTGGCTTTGCATAATTTAGTATTTTTGTCTCAGCATAGTTTTTGTTTGTTTCTGCTTCTTGGAGCTTGTTGAGCTTAAATGTATGTATTTGTAGTTATCATATTAGGAAAAATTTTGGCCATTAGTTCATCAAATTTTTTTCTGTCCTTCATCCTTTTCCTGGGACTCCAGTTATGCATATATTAAACCAGTTGAAATTGTCCCTCAACTCACTGATACTGTGCTCTATTTTTTTTCAGTCTTTTTCTCTGTATTACATTTTGGATGGTGTCTTTGCTCTGTCTTCACATTCACTCACTTTTGTCTGCAGCATCTAATCTGCTGTTAATTGTGATAGTGTATTTTTTCTTGTAAATCCGGTCGTTGTATTTTCCCTCTATATAAAAATTTAGGTCTTTTTTATATCTTCCTTACCTCTTTTTAAAATGTTCACTCCTTACATTCTTGACTACATAGAATGTAGCACGTTCTCTCTCTCTGCCTATCACCCTTGAACAACACTCGTTTGAACTGCATGGGTCCACCTACAGGTGGATTGTTGTCAGTGCCATACTCCATGATCTACAGATGCACAACCATGGTTACGGAGGGCTGACTGTAGAGTTGTATGTGGATTTTCAACCATGCAGGTGCCCCGACCCCCGAATTGTTCAAGGGTCAACTCTATGTATATGTGCCTGTTTTTCTTGCTCTTGTTCACTCTCTCTCTCTTTAGTCCGTCTGCTAATTCTACAGACTCTGTCTCCCCCAAATGCTCAAGTCTGTTTCCTCAACTCAGGGGTACTGTTAATCTCCATGTGAATTCTTCCCTCTTCATCCCAGTTTAGAAAATAGAAAACCTAACTGGGCAATACGCTAGGGCAAGCATAGGGGTCACTGTATTTCCCTTCTAGTAAGTGTTGTTCTCCTGAACTGTATTGTCCAGTGTCTAAAAACCATTGTTTCATATATTTTGTCAGTTTTTGTTTGTTTGTTTGTTTGTTTTTTAGTTTAAAGTGAGAGTAAATCTGGTTTCTGTATCACCATCATGGCTGCAAGCACAAGGCTCCCCTCCCTGCCTTTTTTTTTTTTTTTTTTTTTTACAATTATAGATGTCCTGGTAAATATAATTACTGTCTTTACACATGTCTGGTCTGCATTCGACTTCAAAGAGAGAAAAGGACTCAATTCTTCTGCAAATGTTTGCAAGGGGCCTGCCATGATTAAGGGGAGGTGCCCATTTAGCAAGTATTGTTTTGGTGACTGAAGAGTCATTATGAAACCTCATCGTATTCTTAATATTGCACAGAAAGATGCTTTTGACATTTAGCGGGTGTTCCAATTTTGGCACAAGTGTTTTTCTAAGCTAACTCGGGATCCTGTTGTAAAGCTGTCCAACCAAGCAATTTCACCAAGTGTAGCTTATTTCAACTTCATTACTGTTTGTTACCAGTCGTTTACTCTGACAGAGAACAACATCTGTAATATGGGTGGATATTTTGTTAGAAATGTAGCATACCTACCAATTAGTTGGCCCAGCCAAATTAGCATGTGTTGGTCTGCATCTCCAATTAAGGCAGCTGCTTGAATATTGTTATTCTACAGCTGGCATCAGGCATGTGGGAGTAGACTGCACCATGGCCAGACACTAGCTATACCTCTTAATTAAGATATTTGCTTATGTTTGTATGGTTTCTTTAAAACAGTAAGTGGTCTTTCCAATTGGATTATTGATGGTTCAGTGACTTTTGTGTAAAACACTTTTTTTCTTTGGTTGGGGAGATGTGGGACCAAGGTGTTCTGCAATGGCTTTCTTTTAAATAGATGATTGGCGTTTCTCCTCTCACTTTTAAATTGTTAGTTGTTGTTTTAAGTGGATAATTGTAATTTGGGGTACAGCCTTCAGCTTTGGTAAAAGAATTTGTAGAAAGGCATATTCTTTGAAACATTTATAAAAGTTCACTGGTTTTATAGGGGGATTGCTTTCTTTTATATGGGGATTGCAAAGTGTTTTTGAAAGTTCTATAGCAAAGTTCCACTTTATCTTGATTTTTCCATCGGTGAAGTTATATGTTTACTTAGCAATTACCCATTGTTTTAATAATCACTTTAAGCCATCACTTGTTACTAAATGCTTACTTTATGTTATATGCTAATATTTACAATACCTTCAAGTCAACCAATTTAAATGGCATGCTGTTGTATCTAACCCTAGAATCTAAGAGAAGATGAATCCATTAAAATTGACAGGAAATTTCACAAATTTTGAATTATTTTATTCCTTTCCTATTAAAAAACAATGGAATTAATATTTAATGAGAGCAGGCTACTAGTAATAGAAAGAATATTGATAGAGTCAGCTATTATTGTGGTTCCATTCTTTTTGTTGTTGTTGTTGTTTTAGAGCCACACCCACGGCATATGGGGGTTCCCAGGCCAGGGGGTCTAATCGGAGCCACAGCCACAGCAACGCCAGATCCGAGCCATGTCTGCGACCTACACCACAGCTCATGGCAACGCTGGATCCTCAACCCACTGAGTGAGGCCTGGGATCGAACCTGCAACCTCACGGTTGCTAGTCGAATTTGTTTCTGCTGTGCCACGATGGGAACTCAGACAAATATAAATATTTTCACTTTTGTAGAATACATAGAATCATGTAGGCATGTGTAGTTTGAAAAGCACACTCCACGCAATTTTAAAAGGGCCTCTCTCTTTAGGAACTACTGATGGACTAAAAGTCTCAATTTATAAATAATGAAAACGAAGTCTGAGAAGCCAAGTCATACCTCGTTAATGGCAGAGGTGGGCAGAGTTCAGATCTTTGGCTTACTGTGCTGTGTTTTCTGTTAACCCCATCCTCTTACATATACTGGACATATTATAGTTGGGTAATGGAATAACTTTTGAGGAGGAACATTCCAGAAACGTAGTGTCAGAATTAGCATCAAGAGAGTAAGGAACTAAGTGAAATTTGTGCTATGACTATTTTTTTGATTATTTTTGAATGCAGTTGCCTATTGCAGTTATTATCATTGGATCATTTAAAGGACATTTGAGCATTTGGATTAAATGGATGTACTTGTTCTTTTCCTTATTTTAAGATGACTGTGTCCAACAGTGTTAAGGAGGACTTCAAATTAGTAAAACTCTTATGTAACTAAAAGTATTTACACTAAAACAAGCTTTGATTGAAAGCAAATAGGAGTTCCCATCGTGGCTCAGTGGTTAATGAACTTGACTTGAGGACATGGGTTCAATCCCAGGCTTTGCTTAGTGGGTTAAGGATCCCTCATTGCCATGAGCTGTGGTGTAGGTCATAGATGCCACTTGGATCCTGCATTGTTGTGGTTGTGGCATAGGCCAGACTCTACACCTCTGATTGGACCCCTAGCCTGGGAACCTCCATGTGCTGAGGGTGCGGCCCTAAAGAGACAAAAAAAAAAAAAGAGGAAAGAAAACAAATAGTCTTCTAGTAATATGTGAGATAGTCCCTGAATAGATAATGAAATAAATATTCATAGTTGATCCTTAGAACAATTATGAGGATGACCTGGCAAGGTTACCCAAGATGGCATCGTAGGCAATATGATCTTTAATTTCAGGCCATCTATCTATAGATCTAGTTCTCCTTCCACTCCTAGGTGATACTTCTCATTATTCATCCCTCTTCCCCCAAGTTATCCTTTATGGTGTTAATCGAGATTCCCAAGGTGTCTTTTTTTTTGTCTTTTGTATTTTTAGGGCCGCACACATGGCATATGGAGGTTCCCAGGCCAGAGGTCTAAATTGGAGCTACAGCTGCTGACCTACCCCATAGCCACAGCAACACAGATCCTTAACCCACTGAGCGAGGCCAGGGATCAAACCCACAACTTCATGGTTCCTAATCGGATTCGTTTCCACTGCACCACCATGGGAACTCTACAAGGCATCTCAAGCGTGTGCCTTTTTTTCCAGTCTTGAATCACTTAGAATCTGTGTTTTAGACTCCATTTCTGAATGGCATGGAGGAATGCTGCCGTCACACTCAATTCTAGAAGGCCATTATTCATCCTTTGTGTGTATTTCGGTAGTGGTCTGCGTGATTGGATGTTGGACCTCTGCCAAGGTAGGGGGGGCACTCTGATGGGTTGGACTCCTGCTTTCATTCTGCTTTAGTATTGGCCAGTCTGCCTTGATTGGTTTTGTACATGGAGTTTTGCAGTCTTTTGATAAAAGGGCCTGTTGCTGTGAAGTTTGGGAACCATTGCTATAGAGATCTCCCCACGTTTTCTCTCTGCCATTCTTTATTGTTTCCTTCCAACAAGGGACCCGTTTTACTCAGCGTATGTCTCAATATGCCTAGACTTTTTTAAATTTATTTTTTATTAAAGTATAGTTGATTTATAATGTTGTGCCAATTTCCTCTGTACATCATAGGAATCCAGTCATATATATGGAATATATAGCCAGGAATATATATATATATATATTCCTTTTGTTATATTATCTTCCATCATGTTCTATCCCAAGAGATGGTATATAGTTCCCTGTGCTGTGCAGTAGGACCTCATTGCTTCTCCGTTCTAAATGTAATAGTTTGCATCTACTAACCCCAAACTCCCCATCCATCCCTCTCCCTTCCCCCTTGGCAACCACAAGCCTGTTCTCTGTATCTGTGAGTCTGTTTCTATTGTGTAGACAGGTTTGTTTGTGCTGTATTTTAGATTCCACACATAAGTGATATCATATGGTACTAGGACTTTGTCTTTCTGACTTACTTCGCTTAGTATGATCGTCTCTAGTTGCATCCGTGTTGCTGCAGATGTATACTCCTAGATTTTTATCCTCTTTAGAGGAAGAAGTGTTATCTTCTCTAAAAGCCAACCTTTTGCTGATATCTTGAATCCCAGTCTCTTGCTGGTATCTTAAGGGCTCCTTCCCATAGCAGTCTTCTCCTGTGATATCTCAAATATGTATCTTTTAGGTAAGTTTTATGAGGCTGCCTTTTCTTTTAAGAACAGCATGTATCCCTTAATTATGTAAACCTTCATTTGTGTCTTCTTTTGAAAATCCAAATGATCTATTAACCCTAAGTCCCACATTCCTCTAAGGCGTCAATGAGCCGATGCGACCCACTTGCCGTTTAGGTAGGGACTGTCCTGTCAGGGGTGTCCCAGCCCCTCCCCCTTGCACAGTCTATGCAGATACACTTTTATTAGGCCCTCTTCACATATGTGAGCAACATACTTGGCCCCTGAGGACATTTGAGTTTGCAACTTCTCTTACCTGTTATCGTCTTTCTAAAGCAAGCACATCCAGAGAGACATTCTCTTTTATTTGCGGGGTGTTGCAGAACGTTTGCAAGACGTGGAGAACATTTGCATCACGTGGCTCTGCCTTACTGTCAATAAAATATATTTCTTGTAGTAAGGTATAGGTACACCCTGTAAATAGTCTCTGTATTAATTTTGCTTGTGTCTTGTAAAGAAACATACCTATAAATGTGAGTACTGGAAACAACATAAACTTAGGATGTAGGCAAACCATCAGATATACTCACATAAAGGCCAGTGAGTGATCAAAACATTGAGGGTGTCACACGCTCCTTCCCAATTACTATGCCTTCTTTCCTCCCCTGAAGGAACCACTCTCTTAATTTCTCATATTATCATTCAATTTTGACGTCGTTGGGCTTTATGTACCTTGCATAATACAGTATGTGTTTTTTCGAGTTTTGTCATCAACTCAGCATTATGTTTGTGCGTGTCGTCCAGATGTTTACACGTAGCTCGAGTTCTTTCATTTTCTTTCATTATTGATGGACATTTGGGTTATTCATACCAATAACGTTACAGTGAACAATCCTGCGCATGTTTTTGGAGCACACGTGCATGTATTTCTGTTGGATCTATACCACAGCAGACCCGTATTCTTGACAGCCTCTTTGTCGTACATAAGGCATAGCTATTTATTTCAAGGTCTTTGGTAAAGCGGTATCAAATACATTTCTTAAGATTTTATGTTGCAAATACAGCTGCAGACTCAAAGCACTGAAGACCTTGATTCCTTCTGTGCACTACCACCTTAAAAACAAAAAAAAGAAGGAGTTCTGATTGTGGCTCAGCAGGTTAAGAACCTGACATAGTATCCATGAGGATGCAGGTTTGATCCCGGACCTCACTCAGTGGGTTAAGGATCTGTGGGTTAAGGATCTGGCGTTGACGTGAGCTGTGGCTCAGATCCTGTGCGGCCATGGCTGTGGTGTAGGCTGGCAGCTGCAGCTCCCATTCAACCCCTAGCCTGATTCAGCCCCTAGCCTGGGAGCTTCCATATGCCTCAGGTGCAGCCATTAAAAGAAAAACAAAAACAAAAGTGAAACAAACCAAAAAACATCTAATGAGAACACAAAGAGCACCTCTTTATTTTTATTTCTTTAGTTTGGGTACGTTTTATGAATACACACACACACACACACACGTATATACATATAAAGCTTGAACATCTAGCCATTTTACTGAATTGCTTTAAAACTTCTGAAACCTAGAAGGATTTTATAAGTTGGTTCATCTGGCAGTTTGCCGTCATAAGGCATGGCTCCAGGTACTCAGAAGTTACAGTGAGGAGCTTAAAGTGCATTTTAAAGATCATGCTAGTGATAATGGAGCCCGACTATGTGGTAAATTACTGCCTTGAATGAAAGATAAGAGTTGTAAGCTCTCCACCCCCGCCCCATGCCTCACCCGTTTTCTCTTAAAAGTTCATTCTTAAAAATGTTGCAGGACAGATATGTGTATTCATATAATTTCGCATGTACCATCCTAATCAAATCATGAATTAAAATACTTTTATTTTTCGGCTTTGCCTTTCCATCACCCTTTCACACACAGAGCTGAAACGTTATTAATTGAATTTTCTCTTGGCACAACTACAAGATGATTTCTGCAAGAAGGGCTTAATGTTATTTAAATCACCATTTTACACAGCAGCATTGCCTCTGGGGCTTTTGTACAATGCAGCTGCTTTTGGTAGATGGAGGAAACCAAGTACTGCTGCACAGACTTTTAGGAATATTAATGTGTTTTTAAAAGCAAGTAAAATAGCCTGTGTACTAGCTTGTGGACCTTTATGAGTGGAGACTACATCCATAGGACTGGTTACTTTTTCTTGAAGAGCAGAGAGCATCCTGGGAATGTGGACTGTTTCCAATCTTTTTTTTTTTTTTTTTTTTTTGTGAAGGGGTTTTAAGTTATCAGATTCTTAGGAAGGATTTGGGGAGGAAAGAAAATACTTTCCAACCATTTTGACGATGTTGAGAAAAATTGAAGATTATTTTATGAAGCAGACATTATCTTACTAGATTTAAAAAAATTGTAGTTTATTTTTTAAAATAGGCGTCATTCTTTAGAGATGGTTTTGGAGTCACAAACTGAATGGATGGTACAGAGATTTCTTATGTACACATAGCCTTCCCCACTATCAAAATCCTACTCCAGTGGTAGCATTGTTACAGGTAATCAATCTGTGTGTTGATACAGCATTATAATACCAAATCCATAGTGCAGTATAAGTTTTTCATAATCTTGGAAGGAAGAAATTTAAATCTCAAATTTGTGTTGTTATATACTGCCTATAAAATGTTTCTCTTAGATGTCTGTGTTTGGATTCCTAGGCTTATCTTTGGCTTAAAAAAAGGGGGGGTATGGAAAGCAAATTTTTTGCTTTTCACTGTTTTATATTTTTGTAAGTTCAACATTTAATGTTTTCAAAATAAATATTTTACTATGTGCCTCTTTTCTGCTTGTATATTGTACACTGGGCATAGGCTGAAAGGGATCAAGTTTAGACCCCAGGTCACTAATACAGATGCTTATGGAAACCAGGAAGGGGTGGAAAATGAATCGAGTGGTCTAAAATGAGGCAAGAGGGAGTGGTGAGGCCTGGAGAACCAGAGAGCGCTTGCTCCACAAAGATGTTGGTGCTCGATAGTTGTTACTATGTGCCAGTGCCACATTTTCTATTATTTAAAAAGACTTTTTTTTTTTTCCTTTTTTCTTTTTTGGGCTATACTTGCAAGGTATGGAGGCTCCTAGGGGGTTGAATTGGAGCTGCAGCTGCTGGCCTACACCACAGCCACAGCAGTGCAGGATCCAAATTGCATCTGCAACCTATACCACATCTCATGGCAACGGCCAGATACTTAACCCACTGAGTGAAGGCCAGGGGATCGAAGCCACATCCTCATGGATACTAGTCAGGTTCTTTACCACTGAGCCACAGTGGGAACTCCTAAAAAGAATTTTAAAAGGGAACTAAGATTTCTTACATAATAAAATTTTACAATTTTACATCAACGTAGCCCTAACAGGGACCAAACAAAATTGAAGAGGCCCCCTACAGTCAATGGGCCACTGTTTTCATTTATTTATTTTTACCAAAATACTATTTGTGTGATCATTAAATGTACTGGTGACTATTTCAAGAGCTTTGTCGAAATTAGCTCATTGAATCAAACAGCTCTCTGAGATTGGTACTTTCATTGTCCCCATTTGAAAGGCAACAGAAGTCAGATACAGAGGGGTAACTGTCTGTGAGGAGCAAACTTCTAAGATGCTCCTGTCGATTTGTGCCATATCCCCCATGGTGTCCATCCTCCATCTCATTCCCTCCCCTTGAGCAGGGCAGGACAAGGCAGGACATCTTGTGATTAGGTTCCCTTATATGGCAAAGGTGAAAGGAGTTTGCAAGTAGACGTAAAGTCTCTCATCAGTTGCCTTTGAGTTCATCAAAAGGGAGATTATCCTTGGTGGGCCTGAGCTCATTAGGTGAGCTCTTTAAAAGCTGCCTCAAGCCTTCCCTGAGGTTAAGAGAGTGGAAGCTGGAATCCATGCCTTTTAGAAAATGTCCCATTTGGAATGTGACATCAACTGACAACATTGTTTTTAGCCAGCACGCTCTATTAAATACCAAGAACTGCTAACAGCGTATGTATGATCCCCTAACCATGGATTAGCCTTAGGTGACCTGGATCCATCTCTGGTTTTCCCCTGAGGACCTTTGTCCCCTGAGGCACCTGGTTGCCTATTGCACTTTGCTAGGACAGGTATATTCCCATCTATGATATTGATATAAGAGCTGCTTTCTGTAACTTAGAGGATTGTTGTAAGGATCAAACAAGATACTATACTTGAGAAAATTTTGCTTGTAAGGGGAAAGCTTAAATTACAGTCTTTGCCTTTCTAGGTATAATATGTTAATTGATTTCCTGGAGCAGAATGAGAAATATATCTGCTGTTTACCCAGGACCGTCTGCAAAATGTCTTCCACATGATCCACTACTGCCTTCCCTTTGGGCAGGATGCTCAAGGAAAGCTCATGAACTTTTGCTTATCTTTCTGCTTTTCATCATCCTGATCTCCAGTACCTATAGAAGAAGAAAACTTTATCCCATTTGTGATCCCAATTGGCTGCCACCTTAAGAGTTGTTGGAAACTGACGTTAGAAAAATAATTTTGCTGACTTGGATATTTGAGAGAATAAAGGTTAGTGTCTCTGTCACTTCCTGGGAGACTTTGGTAGCAGGATATGGGTGCTCCATCCCCCGGTCCTCTCCCTACTTCCTTCTGCCCCATATTCTATGCTCCACACTCTCCATACTCTGCCCCATACTCTCTGGTACATTTGTGACATATCATACATATGTTGCCTAATGATATATTAAGGATATGATCTCATTTGTATCGTCTTAGTCTTTGTAAGGAAGATGCAGAAATTTCTTTCCCTCCTCCTCCTCCTTTAACAAAATTCTGCAGGGAACTGGTTTTCATGACTTTCCACTGTAATGTAATTCATTTACATAGCTCTTTCTTTAAAGTTTTATTGACGTATGATATATGATTGATTTACAATTTTGTATTAGTTTCAGATATATAGCAAAGTGATTCATTTATACGCATTATATATACACCTATTCTTTTGCATATTCTTTTTTTCTTTTTCATATTCTTTTCCATTATAGGTTATTATAAGATATTGAGTATACTTCTGTGTGCTATATAGTAGAACCTTTTTTATTGCTCTTAATTCTTGTTTATTGGTGGCATTTGATAATGAGGAATAGGAGAGGATAAAAGAAAGATAAAAGATGTTGGCCCTTGCCCTTCAAGTTAACTTTTCATGGCAGTGGCACTGTGGTCATTATTGAATCCTATAAAGGAAAAAGGAAATGGTGCTGCAGAAGGATAGTGACTGCGGGACCAGTTCAGTGACTCCCAAGCATCTGGCTGGGTTTATTACCTTTAGGATTTATGAATTGGTTTCCTCAAAATTGCAGGTTAGACTTCCACAAAATTCAACTGGAAATGCGTATATCAAAGCATGAAATTATTGTTATTATTATTTTTTTTGGTCTTTTTGTCTTTTTAGGGCCACACCGGCAGCACATGGAGGTTCCCAGGCTAGGGGTCTAACCAGAGCTACAACTACCGGCCTATATCACAGCCACAGCAGTGCCAGATCCGAGCCACATCTGCAACCTACACCACAGCTCATGGCAACGCCAGATCTTTAACCCACTGAGCAAGGCCTGGGATCGAACTCGCAACCTCATGGCTCCTAGTCGGATTCGTTTCCACTCCACCATGACGGGAACTCTGAAATTATTAGTGATAGATACATTGTGCTTTATATTTTACATTAAATTGTATAACATTTATCAGTTGGAAAAATTTCAAGCACTCAGTTTTTGCTTAGAAATAATCAAAAGGTATAGCAAATACAAGTGAATAGAAACTACTTCTTGAGGATTTCGCATTCAATCAGTTGTATAATTTGATCCATTAATTACCTGTGATACTACAAATCTGTTGCACAGTCAGGATTGGCACAGAAATTTAAACAGAATGTTGTACCAGTTTAATATATTTGGAATAGACAGTTTCTTAGCTTCCAAAAGCATGCTCATTTTTGAAGAATTGTTGTTTTGTCATTCCTTTTCCCTCTTACCTAGGTTTTTTTTTTTTTTTTTTTTTTTTCCTTCATGACATTTATTACCAAACTTGATGCATTGTATTTTTACCTGTTTCTTTCCTGGTTCCCTTCCCACCTCCCCCCACTCTCTGGCAATAGATAAGTTTCAAGATAAGCAGATTGGTTTGAGTCGTGGCTGATGTTCCCACACATTGCAGGCACTCAGTAAATATGTGTTGAGTGAATGAATAACTGTCCATAGCAGCAACTGCCTTATAGAGAAACGTTGGAGGGTATGCTTTTTAGGTGCCGAGACTATCCAGCTTTGAAGTAGACTAGCCCGACTCAAGGTGTTCAGGGCCATGTTTTCAGATATTCGTACCCTGAGAGTTTCAAAAGTGAATTTATGGGTAATTTAAATGTATGGGTTCCCTGTAGCAGTAACCCTCAGCAAGGCAAGAGTAATTCTGAAACTGAAAACCTTGTTCATTTTGTTCCTCGCCAAAATTTGGATCTAAACGTAAGGCTGCCGGCCTCGGGAAATAAGGAAGCCACGCTGGACATCATCAAGCGAGAGCGGGCTGTGGGTAAGGTGCCTTCTCCAGCGCCGGATGCCTGGCTTCCCCTCTGGTCTCCAACAGAACTTTCTGATGTGAGACAAGCTATTTCCCTCCGTTTAACGTGGAGATAATCCTAGCACTGTTTTAGGATTGCCCTGAGAACTCAATTAGATGATTCATGGAAAACACTTGGCACAGTGCCTGGCACGTGCGAAGGACTCAGAGGTTGCCATTGTGATTTTTTTTTTTTTTTTAAGAAGCGCACTGAGAGATGAGAGAAATTTTACATCAGAAATAGAACAAGAGAGTTCCAAATTGTAAGAGGCATCTGGCTGTGGGCGGGCTGCTGTGGCCGAGGGGCCGTGTGCCTGGAGTGGCACAGTATCGGTTGCTGCCAGAGCTGGGGTGGAGAGAGTCCATGTGCCTGCGTGCCGAAGACTGAGAGCTTACATTCCACAATGTTTCGTGCAAAAGGAAACTCCTGCAGAATTGGTGAAGATTTAGAAATTGGCACATGCATTTGTCGACCCCGAAACCTGATTTTGTCCGAATGAATGTGCCTTTCAAGGGTAAATGACCTGAAACCGAGTTTAGTAGCTGATAAACAAAATCAAATGCCCAGCTTTATTTTTTTATTTATTTACTTATTTATTTAAAGGAAGTATAACTACGGTAGAGGCTCTCATACTCATCAGTGTACCTACTCCCTGTGGGCAGATGTACAGAGGAAGGCAAAATAAAAACAGAAGTTCCCTTCATTGGCATACCGTCTATCGCGCAGAGAATTTGTGTGCGTAGGGGCATCAGGTGAAGAGAGTCTGGTGTCTCTGTTTCCACAATGGGAGCGGCCTTGCCCGGAGACCTAACTCTTTGCTGCCTCTGGCTGATTCCCCTCAGCCTGTGCCTGGGTGAACATTTCTCTGACTTGCCTAAGTGACTCTCATTGTTCCTACCATTCAGATCTTTCCAGCATTCCCCTCTTTCTCCTCAACACTTCGTTTCTTTCTGTATTTGACGGCTTGCAGCCCGGGTCTCTTAAGAGCTGTGGTACACCTGGGAGCCAGTCTTAACCAAAGGAAATATTTTCTCTTTTAAAGTAAGAGACGCGCCCCTGGCTTTCTGAAATTCATCAGCTAATTAATTCAAACTGTAAATAGTGAGAGTTGATTCCCCTTTCTTCTGTACTCAATCTAAAAACACATATACCCTTTGATCTGACTGTTCTACATCTAGGAATTTATCCTGTGGAAAAGCTTAAGTAGCTGCACAAAGATTTATGTACAGGCTATTGAACACAGTATTATTTACAGTAGTGAAAAATGAAAAACTATCTAAATGTCTATCAGTGCCTCCCTCATCCATTCTCCTGTGTGAGCAGAGGCAGGGCCCAACCTCTCGATGGAGATAGTAAGAGCTAGATTGCTCCGTGTTAACAGACCAGCTTAAACACAGGGCAGTGGAAGCATAAGCCACCTCCTCTTGGTCCACAGTTCCTTCCAGAACTGCAGCCACGTGATTTGTCTTGACCAGAGTTACGAGGGTAAAACTGGTGATCAGAAAGTCCACAAGTACCCTTTGAATGCTTTGTCTCAGTGTAGCTTTTTAATATATGACTCAGTTTTTTTTCCTTTATGACTTCATGCCTTTGTTACCTTTTTGGTACAGCCTTTCCCCAATTCTAACCCAGACCATTCGTCCAGGTGGCCTTAACTAGACTATAAGTAGCCCTGCCTTGAATTATGATTTATTTTCCATACTTAGTATATGTATTTTTTTTTTCTCTTTTATTATCACGACTTTGGCCCGGGGCAGGGTCTCGAAAGCTGTGGTGGGTGTGTGTAAGGAGAGCAGCCTTGGTTGCAGCCATAATTCCTTTTGGCCAAACTGCTTTCAGCTTTGGTGTTAACAAATGCAGACATTCTGTAGTTTCCTGGGTTCTTATTTTGTCTTTTTGTACACGCACGTATGCACACACAGGTACAAGATCCTGGTGACCTACCAAAAATCCCTCTGAATTCCCTGACTTTTCACATTCTGTTATTATAACTTGCCAGGATACATTCTCCTTCCATGATACAATGAATTCTTCCTTTGATCTGTGCTGGCTCATATGATGTTTTGAATGGCTGATTAAATTATGGCTTAGCAATTAGATGCAATTAAAAATGTCTCTCCGTATGTCCTGACATGGAAGGCCATCTTTAATGAAAAAAACAAGGTGCATAGTAGCATTTTTTTTTTTTTTGTCTTTTTAGGGCCACGCCTGTGGCACATGGAGGTTCCCAGGCTAGGGGTCCAATCAGAGCTGTAGCCGCCAGCCTACGCCGGAGCCACAGCAACGTGGGATCTGAGCCACGTCTGCAACCTACACCACAGCTCATGGCAACGCAAGATCCTTAACCTACTGAGCAAGGCCAAGGATCGAACCCATGTTCTCATGGATACTAGTCGGGTTTGTTAACTGTTGAGCCACGATGGGTGCTCCTAGTAGCATGTTTATAGAAAGTTTGGTCTTAACTTTAAAAAAAAAATGCCACATACGTACAAATACTAAACTCATGAACCAACTCTGTGTGTCTGTAAGTTGATATGCATCAAAAAGGTCTGTAAGATCACAGCTCAGACTGTTCACGGTGATTATTTCTGGGGAGCAGTTATACCAAAAATGTTTACTCTTTTGAGGGTCATGGACCATTTGGTGATTCCAAATGATAAAAACCGTATTCCTATAAAAGTATTTTTATATACAGAGTACTTTGCCTACAATTTTAGGGAGTTTAGGGACTCTTCTGGTAACTGCTTTTGAGTCAACCAGTGCATATTGGTATTACAGTCTAATATCCATCTTAGTTTGTCTGTTTTTAAGTACTGAGAAAACTCCTGCTTTTTGCCTTTGTGATACCCACATTCTAATAATATCTGTTGAGGTTCTGTTATAAGGGCAACTATAAGGTCAATGGAAATGACACTGCCTCTGTCTGCTACAGAGACATGTGTTAATTAATTTGTTAATCGAGCTCATATTTCTGTGACCTTTTTTTTAAAGGCCCATACTGCCCAAATCATTTTTGCAGATTCTAAGAAGGCAGTTTTTATTGTATATTAAGTGGGACTCACTAACATGTTTTAAGGCCAAATTTATGATATGATATTTACTTTTTTATATGCTAAATATATCCTTTTAAATTGGGTCCCTAAGACAGTCAGTAATTGGGAGCATAACTGTACTGTTTTAAATTATTATGGGGGCTAATGGTATTATATGTTTATGTATTTATGTTACATTATTGGGCTTAGCTACGATTGACTGCAGTAACAGAAATTCCAATTACAAAATTGTTTTTGTGGGCAAATAGGATCGACTTTTCAATAGCTATTTGGTATACTTTCTGGAAATGCTTTGAGCAAAGTGTGAAGTGGTGTATATATATCTTTAGCCTGGAATTCCATAAGTAACCAAGAGCTTGTTTGCCCTATACAGCTCAATATGTTTTTAGACTTAACTATCAAGTGAAGGCCACAAATAAAGCTATTCCTTCTTAAACTAAGGCTTAGATTCCAGTGTTTTATCAGCCTTTATTACACATTAAATATCAAATCCATTTACATATGTAGTATCTAAGATGATTTACAATGTTCCAAGCTCTGGAGAAGAACCCCCAGGCCTAAGCACTGCATCTTTGCCTCCTCCCTCGAAGCCTCGTAGGTTGTGTCTCTCAGCGGCAATTAAGTCCTCTGTGGGACGCTACCCGATATGTGCGACACTGCACAAAGCTGGTTGCCAAAGCTTATGGTCTTTCCTGGGAGCAGCAAGACCCCACTCACAACAAGCAAACTTAGGACCCAGATTTTAGTTTCTAGACACTGTTTTCTAATAAAGGATCCAGGGCTCCTGAGAGAAGTGGCTAGTTCCAGGGCTGGGGCAAGGAGCATAGAAAGTGAGCCTGGAAGATCTTCGTGTGCCAGAAAGCAAGAACGTATTCAAAGAATCATGGGGACATGTCAGAAAGACACAGAAGCCAGCTTGAGGGGGTTCCTTCCCATTATTTGAATCTGGGATACAGTGAACATTAAACTTAAAATGATAGAAAGAAATTATAATCTGCTGAATAAAATAGGAAATTATAAGCCTATACTAATAGTGAGAAAGGAATACATTGAAATTTTGACGAGAAATGGGATTTTACGTAGCCTCAAAATGGCTCTCTGCAAATTTCCAAAACACTTGTTAATTACCTAGGAGAAAACAGTAACCTTACAGTGGAGAACCAGGCAGACACCACCTTAAAGAGAGCAAGCGTCATCTTCACTGGAAAAGGAACAACTGATAGGATACAATGAAACACAATTTCATGTGTGCGATCCTCCCACCAAGGATGTACGTATAACCTGAATCGGGTCATGAGGCAACATACAAGTCTCAACTGAAGGCTATTCTACAAGACACTGGCCTGTGACCTTCAAAGTGTGAAAGTCATAGAGGTCAGGAAAAGACTGGAAAACTGTTCTCAATTGAAAGAGACTAAACAACCATGGCAGTTAAGTGCGACGGGTGATTCTGATTTGAATCCTTCTGCTCTAAGGACATTGTTGGGACAATTGATGAAATTTGAACAGACTCCAAGAATTAGAAGATGGGAATGTAGCAAGGTAAATTTTTTGATTTGATGGTTATAGAATATACAGGAGACCAGCTTTGTGGGAAATATTACCAAAGGAACACTCTCAAGTGTTTTTAGTCTCAGGACCCCTTTATACTCTTAAAAACTATTGAGCACCCCAAAGAGCTTTTTTTAAATATCGATACAGCTGTCATTGTTTGTTGTGTTAGAAATTCAAACTAATTTTTAAAAATATTTAGTTCATATAAAAATAGTAGCACTGACTCATTCTATGGCAACATTATACACACACATACATATATATATATTTATTTTATTTATTTTTTTTTGTCTTTTTAGGGCTGCACCTGCGGCCTATGGAGGTTCCCAGGCTAGGGGTCTAATCGGAGCTGTAGCTGCCGGCCTGCGTCAGAGCCACAGCAACGCCAGATCCGAGCCATGTCTGCAACGTACACTGTACACTGCAGTTCACGGCAACGCCGGATCCTTAGCCCACTGATCGAGGCCAGGGATCAAACCTGCAACCTCTCGGTTCCTAGTCAGATTTGTTTCCGCTGCACCATGACAGGAACCCCAACATGATATATTTTATAAGAAAAATAACTGTGTATTCTGAAACAAAACAAGATTCAGCGAGAAGATGGCATTATTTTACATTTTGGCAAATCTCTTTAATATCTGGCATAGAAGATAGTTGCATTTGCAGATCTGATACTGCATTCAGTTTCCCAAGATATTTTGGTTGAAGTATAGGAAGAAAGTCTGATTTTACAGATATGTAATTGGAAAAGAGAAAATAATTTTATTTAGTAGCCTCTTCAGCTAAGTGTGGATGTTTTTCTTTGATACTACATCAAAACTCCTTAAGTGGAGTTTTCTTGAAAGTTAGATGCAGTATGGAGTCTGAAAATGTATTAATGAATTTTTTATACAATTACCTTTTTTTTTTTTTTTCTTTTAACAGCCGCACCCGTGGCATTTGGAAGTTCCAGGGCTAGGAGTCGGAACTGCAGCTTAGGCCTATGCCATAGCCACAGCAATGACAACACCAGATCTGAGCTGCCATCTGTGACCTATGCCGCAGCTTGAAGCCACACCAGATCCTTAACCCACTAAGAGAGGCAAGGGATCGAACCCGCATCCTTACAGACTATGTCATGTTCTTAACCTGCTGAGCTACAATGGGAACTCCTCATACAATTACCTGAACATCCATTTGTCTACCTCATATTTTGAATCGATTTTTCGGTCCAGCATATGAATTGGTCATTGGAAAATATTGGTTCTTGAGTTTTGCAGATCTTAACACATGTTGACACAGTACCAGAAACATTACAATTATTTATATTTCCCCTAATCTTATCAGAAAAATCTTTTCCTTCAGGCTCATAATGGTAGATACAGATTTTCCAAAATCCTAATTTTCACCTAAAATCTCAAATTTTATCATGGACAACAACTACTGTTGCTTTTTTTTTCTTGAAGTGACAGTCTCACTTCATTCATTTTTTAGGATTTGTCTGCCAAATTTGAATAAGCATAATTTTTCTGTCAGCTGTTCTTTGAAGTAAAATGATGCTCCATTAAGAAAAGGGGGGGGGGGGCGCTCATTCAGCTGACGAATTAGTTGCACATGCTTTTTCTCAAGAAGGCCATTGTATTAGGTACACAGAAAAAGTGCTTCATGCATTTTGTCACACAGAACATTAAAAAGAGGAGTTCCTGTCGGGGTTCAGCAGTAACGAACCCGACTATGAGGATGCAGGTTCAATCCCTGGCCCCACTCAGTGGGCTAAGGATTTGCCATTGCTGTGAGCTGTGCTGTAGGTCGCAGATGCTGCTCGGATCTGGTGTTGCTGTGGTCTCTGGTGTAGGCTGGAGCTGGAGCTCCAGTTCGACCCCTGGCCTGGGAACTTCCATATGCTGCGGGTGTGGCCCTAAAAAGACAAAAAGGAAAAGAAAAAAAAGAGAGAACATTAAAAAGACATGTACACAAGGGTAGAGATTTAATAAAATTAATTCTTTTACTTCATCAGGAGACATTCTTAAAGGAAAAGGACATTTTTTCTTTTTTACTGCCATTATGTGAAGAATACAGGGACTTTTAATATAGTTGGGTGCTACTACTTTGCTTCCTGTTACAATTCTAGCAGTTCTACCCACCGTTGCTTTTGTATCATTGGTGCAGTTGTCCCCACACTAAGAAGCCAAATCATGTCTTAGTACTTTTGACTCTCAGGAACCCTCAGGGTCCTGGACTGCAGTTTGAGAGCTGCTGCACTGAAGTCTTAATGGGTGATGGTGTCTTCTTAGTAAAGGAATGAAATATAGTTCAGGAGAAAGAGTTAGTTCCTTGTACAACATTTGCAACTTTTCTTGAGATTATTTTAAAAATTAAAAAAACCATAAGTAAATGATGATCTTTTACATGATGAAAACTGAAATTTACGAGCATAATCATTTGCAAGTTTCAGCAGGATACCACTAAATTCTTGGGCCGATTAGGTGACATGATGTCATTTAGTAGACTTTTTGGCATCTAATTGATTTTCAGTAATTGATAACTACAATAGTTATTTCTTCTGTTTAGTTGGTAGAATGTCAACTGCAACCTATGCATTTTACATGGTACCTCTCAGTTCTTTTGGCCATCCTCGAGTCAGGATGATTTGTGTCAGGTTCTTATCCTTAGTTCCAAGAGTATTGGAGGAAACTTTGGAGTTTCCATTGTGGCTCGGTGGTAATAAACCCGAGTGGTATCCATGAAGATGTGGGTTTGATCCCTGGCCTCACTCAGTGGGTTAAGGATCTGGCGTTGCCATGAGCTGTGGTGTAGGTCGCAGACACGACTTGGATCCTGCATTGCTGTGGCTGTGGCATTGGCTGGCAGCTGTAGCTCTGATTTGACCTGGGAACCTCCATATGCTGCACATGTGGCCCTAAAAAGCAAAACAAACAAACAAACCAAAAAAACCCCCCAAAAACCAAAACAGTATTGGAGGAAGCTCTAAATCAAGCACTTTTGCTTTTTACTTTGGTATAATGTGTGAAAACTGGATCCTTAACCCACTGATCGAGGTCAGGGATCGAACCTGTATCCTCATGGATGCCAGACAGATTTGTTTCTGCTGAGCCATGATGGGAACTTCTCTTTTAACATTTTAAAAGAGGTGTGTGTGTTGAACAGAAAAATGGTTCTACTCATGGCAAAATGTTGAACTATATTGATCTTTAAATCATGAATTGCCATTAAATAAATACTCATTTCAATACTGATATTTTGAATCTATGGTAACTTTTTTCAAAAGTTCCTAGTTTTATTTTGTCTTTAAAGAAATAAAAGTGACTGTTAAGCTTCCCTTTTTTTTAAATACCAAAGTGAGAGACCCAGATCACGAAAAGAATACTTTTCCTTGTGGCAAGATTTCACAAAGCCAGAGTGGAATCTTGTAAGAACAAAGTGACAGGTTGAATATAAAAAGAGGTCATTTTTTTAAAAAAAGTAACGTAATCAGCATTTTTAGAAGAAAGGTACTGTGAGATGTTTGACCTCTAATTAATTCTAGCTATCGTTCTCTTTGTAAGAAGAAAGGAGAAATATTATGGAAAGTTGGGTTCCAAAAATATCACTTTTGATTTTCAACTTGATTTTTAGTTCATGGTTTTCCTGCGTGGAAAATTGGTCAACTGTGGCCCGGATCTTATTGGTAGTATCCCTGGACCTCTGTATCCACAGGTTCCGTATCGTGGATTCAACCAGCCACAGCATCATGTATTGACTGGTTGAATCCGTAGATACAGAGGGCTGACCACGGACTTGAGCCTCTGTGGATCCTCTCTGGGTACCAAGAGAAGGGCTACAACTTCATTTCTCAAGCCAACAAAGAGAAGTAAGCCACCTCTAGAAAAAGTTTCTTGGAGTTCCTGCTGTGGTGCAGCAGGTTAAGGATCTGGCATTGCCACACCTATGGCCTAGGTTACAGAGTTGGCTTGGTTTCTACCCCTGGCTTGGGAACTTCCATATGCCGCAGGGGTGGCCAAAAAAGAAAAAAAAAGAAAAAAGTTGCTTTACTAAAAAACAAACAAAAAACCCCAGAGAAGCATTTTATGTGATTTTAAAAATTCTGAGACATCATCATAGGCATGGTTTCGTACGCGAAACCAGCAAAGACTGTTTCAGCTAAGATATGACAGTTCATAAACTAGGCAGAGCAAATGGATAAGAACCATGAGTCCTCTCTCTCCCTAACTCAGACTCTAACTCCAACATCTCCCGTTTCCCCTGCCGCCCATTACTTTTGCTCACAGGCTCTGTGTCCTCTCCTCCACCCCAGCATTTGCTTCCTAAACACAAATGTGCTCAAGTCACTTCCCAGCCTGAGAACCTCTGCCACGTACTCGTAACACACAGGACGACTTGTCAGCCTGTTACAGGGCTGCCTTCACAGGTTTATATCCTGTGCGTCTGCCCAAGGCCCCTTGGTTTAATGCTCTGCTGTCGCCATCTTGCAATTCTTCATATTTGAACCAGGGGCCCTGCATTTCTGTTTTGCACTGGGCCCCCAAGCATTATGTAGCTGCTCCTGCTTGTTGTCTTGGTGCATACAGCCCCTACTAGTGTCCTTCTATAGATCTTTTTTTCTACTTCCCCCTGTGTACCACCTGCTCTGTCCATGTGCTGTTTCTTTTCCCCACTCTCTTCCTTTGCCTGCTTCTGCTTCTCTGCCCAGCCCGTTCCTACTCAAGGACGCAACACCAATGTTACCTCCTATTTAAAACCCCATTCTGCAAGAAGAAGGATTGCTTTCTCTTTGTACGTTTTGTTTCTATTTATCAGCACATCGGTTGGGTTCTTCACCAAACCATGACCTGTTTGAGGGTATCTGCTGTTATCTTCTAGGTAAAATCTGACATGTGGACACTACTCAGTGTGTGCTTCTTGAATTTAATCAGTCCAAATGTGTTTATTGAGCTCCTATCATGTACCAGGTACTCTTGGGCTCTGGGTGTATAATGGTAAAGAAAAAAAACGGACATGGCCCCTGCCTGATGATTTAGGGAATGAGATGCTTTGCATTGACTCCATGAGTGATACAAGTAATAAATAAATCTTTTTGTTTTTTTTTTTGTTTTTTTTTTTAGGGCGGCACCTGTGGCATATGATGGTTCCCAGGCTAGAGGTGGAATTGGAGCTGTAGCTGCCGGCCACAGCCACAGCCACAGCAACGCCGGATCCTTTACCCACTGATCCAGGCCTGGGATCAAACCCGCATCCTCATGGATACTGGTCAGGTTTGTTACCACTAAGCCACGATGGAAACTCCACAGATTGAATCTGACAAATTTAAATTTAAGAAGCTAAGCTTGTTAGGCACTGAGTATAGTACTATTTCCCCAACATTCTCTCTTCTCCCCCTGTTTATCTCTTTTCAGGACTGGGGAGAGGCCGAGTAGTCCCAGGACTGAGATATCTTAAACCTTCGTCTCTGGGCCCCTGAGCTGGGGTCCTGGAATACGTCATTCATGAGAGTGGGTGGTTTCTAATATCTCTAAAATGTTTCTGCTCCCATGTGGACTACAGTCCAAATCACGCAGGACACATGCAAGACCGGGGTTTTTTCTCAGTTTCCTTAATGCTTTAAAATGCCTAATAAGTACCTTACGTTGTTATGGCTCACAACGGCATCTCTTATCAGCGTGTAGTTTTATTTCTATAGAGAGGAGTTCAAGACGTATTGCGAAGATGATTTCGCTAAATCAGCTGGGTTGGCCTAGATATATTTATTCACTCAACAAACATTTGGGTGACCTCTGCTATATGCCAGACATTGTGCTAGGTGCTGGGAGTACAAAGATAACGAAGAATGTGTTTGTTAGGACGTAGAGACTCTTTGCATAATATATTACGGGAAGTGCTTTATGGGGTTAGGTAGAAATCATCCAGGAGCACTTTCGAGAGAAAGTTAAGTAGCTTTACCTTGGAGGTAATGGGAAATCATGAAAATTCAGTCAACAGAGGTGGTGACACAACTTGAATCTTAAATGATGATATATTTCTAATATGGAAAAGATGAGGAAGGATGAATGTAACAGGAATTACTTTTCTTTCTTTTTTTCTTTTTCTTTTTTTTTTGTCTTTTTAGCGCCGCATTCATGGCAAATGGAGGTTCCCAGGCTAGTGGTCGAATCGGAGCTGTAGCCTCTGGCCTACACCACAGCCACAGCAACGCCAGATCTGAGCCACATCCTGGCCTACACCACAGCTCATGGCGACGCCGGAGCCTTAACCCACTGAGGGAGGCCAGGGATCGAACCTGTGTCCTCATGGACACTGGCCAGATTTGTTTCTGCTGAGGCACAACAGGAACTCCAGGAATTTCATAAATAGTACCTGAAACTTAGGGAGAAAGGCAGATTGTTTATTTAGAGCAGATGTGGAGACAAAGAAGAATCAATATACTGTTTTGGGTTGTTATTAATAGAAAAATTATAACTAATACATGTGTTTCTGTGGATTAGACTTCTTTTCTAGCATTCTCAGACCTAATATCCCCAGATACCCAGTGGGGAAAATGAGGAAGGTCTTTCCAAGACTTAGGAAATTATTCTTAGAGAAAAACTGTTAGATTTGAAAGATGTCAATTTGTTGAACAAAATGAAAAGTGACATCTAGACCTCACAGTGAATGAAACATAAGGCTCTTATGAATATGTTCAGGACCTTTCTAGGTTTGAACCTAAACTCATGTTAGTTTTAATACCGAGAGGTGTTTTAGCAGCATCTTGACCCTACCGTAGGGGTGAAGTTCCTTCTCTGTCAATTCCTGACCTGACCTTGACCACATTCAGGCTGCTTTCAATGAAAATCAGTTGTGTGAGAGCAAGAGTAGGGCATTCATGCTTGGAAGTGACGGACTGACTCAAGGCAGTGAGGACACCCACTGCTATAACTCTGTATTTATGAATAATACTTGCTTTCTGTTATTCCACCATTGTTATTCCGCCATTGGGGTTATATGGTTCGGTGGAATAATAGATAAAAGGGGATGAATAGAATTAGCCCAGGTATTTCTTAGCTTCATTGCCCACTTTTTAAGCCAGAACCGATTTTCTGCCCCCATTTCTAATGAGTTGACTGCCTTGAACAGATCACATCTGTCATCAAAGAGTCTTTTGCTTCTTAGTGTTTGGTTTTAGCCACTAGGTGAAGAGATAGTGGGCCCAGACTTTATCAGAATCATATCAGAATCAGATCAATCTGCAAAAAGGGAGGGGGCGCATGGTTGTATTTGACTACAGCTGGTAGCTAGGATGCTAGGCTATCCAATTTCAATCATTAAATGGTTTCAGTCAGTACAAATATTCAGTAGTATGGAGTGTCGTTGCATAATGGTGTGTCGTATTCTAATAATGGAGTTCTTTAGTTCTTTAATTATTTATTCTTTAATTTTTTTTTTTCTTTTTCTTTTTAGGGCTGCACACATGGCCTATGGAAGTTCCCAGGCTAGGGGTTGAATCAGAGCTGTAGCTGGCAGCCTACACCACAGCTCACAGCAACACCAGATACTTAACCCACTGAGTGAGGCCAGGGATCAAACCTGAATCCTCATGGATACTAGTCGGATTCGCTACTGCTAAGCCGCAGTGGGAACTCCCTGGTTCTTTAATTTCTTTAAGAATTTATATTTATTTATTTATTATTTGTCTTTTGGCTATTTCTTGGGCCGCTCCCGCGGCATATGGAGATTCCCAGGCTAGGGGTCTAATCGGAGCTGTAGCCACCGGCCTACGCCAGAGCCACAGCAACGCGGGATCCGAGCCACGTCTGCAATCTACACCCCAGCTCACGGCAACGCCGGATCATTAACCCACTGAGCAAGGGCAGGGACCGAACCCGCAACCTCATGGTTCCTAGTTGGATTTGTCAACCACTGCGCCACGACGGGACCTCCTAATTTCTTTAAGAATTTATAATGCTGGATTTTACTACGAGACACTGAATAAACAGAACGAGCCTGGAGGGAAAGCTACATTGTCATTCTTCATATATTTAATTGAAGTGTGGAATGTAAGCCCAGTGAAAACCAAGACTAGACAAGGAAGGATAATCAATAAACTTTTGAAAAAGAGTAATAGTAAAGGCACATTGCACCTCTAGAAATAGTGAAACATAAAGTTAGAACAATTAAAACTGGAACATTTTGAAAGAACAAGAAAATAGGAAATAGACTGTACTTTTGGAATCAGAACCTGGTTAGTAAAAGCTGTCCAATGGTTTTATTTTCACCTTAATCACTTATTGGATGTGGACATCTTGAGGGAGACATGCTCTTGGTTCAGACAACTCTCTGAGGCTGAGGCAGTTCCCTAAAGGGGCTGATATCTGAAAGCTGTCTCCTGATGATACCCCAGCAGCTGGGCCAACTAGGAGTTCCTTGAAGGGGCAATTGAGATGCTCATCTCTTTTCAGTGCAGCCTTCAAATTCACTTGTTTGTGTATCGCTATCCCACACACACTTGTAGGGTATTGATTTTAATTTAGCACAGCTCCTGTCCTAGAGGAAACATCTCATGGAAGCTGTCATCTCAAGGGCCTTTGTGGTGAGCAAGGATCGGAGTATTCAAAAGTATGTCTCTGAAGGGTTTGGTAAAGTTCTTACTCTTCCCCAGCAGTGGGCAGTTGCTGAGTTGTGGACTGATGGTCTTATGAAGAGCCTTGGGTAGGGGAGGTGGTGAAGGTGAAAATGGAGTCTGTGTTATGAGTATGTGGTCCCCACTTTTGTTCCAGGTGCTTCTTACATCTTTGTACTGATGTTTAACATTGAGGATTCTTGTTCATCTGTGTTGGCTTCTTTTGGCAGGGTCAGAGGAGGGCCGATGGGCTCTGGGAAGGGAGAAGATGCCTGGATTTATTTTCCCAGTTCCCGAGGAAGCCAGCTATTGCCCACCTCAGCCTTTTAGAACATCCAGCATAATCTCTTCCAATTGCCTTAGCCCAGAGAGAGGCATCTCCTGTCTTCTTCTTACCTATTTTTGACTCGCCCACCTTGGTGGTAGTGGTGGGCGCAGTTCATGAAGTCCAGTTCATATTAGCCTTTCCCAGAATATTTCCCATAATCCTGTGGAAAGAAAATGTGAGGGAACTCTGCTGGATTCTCCTGGGGAAGTTTTCTTCACTATGAAAGGGACATATTACAAGCTGGATTTCTGCCTCTGAACATTGGTGCATGGATGCTTGAAATGGGAGTGGCCCTCTTGAAGCCAAGAGAGGAGCCAGCCTAGGGGAATAAGAGAGGAGGGAAGAAAGGCCCTGGAGCCTCGGTGACATTGTTGAGCCACTGACTAAAACAGATCCAAGCCCTTATCTTCACAAAGTGTCATTCTAGTGGGAGCAGTTGACAGACAACAAACACATGCATGATTAAAATACATAGTGGTAAGTGTGATGGAATGAAATAAAGCAAGAAAGGGGAACAAGGAGAGCTGGGAAGGAGTGGTTACATTTTTTGAAAGGTGATCAGTGAAGTCTTCTCTCAGATGGTGACATTTGCTTGAAGACTCAGCAAAGACAAAGGATGCGGAAGAGCATTCCAGGGAGAGGGTACAGTAAGTGCCAAAGCCTTGAGTGTATCTGGAGAACATTCTGTATTTTAAGAACTGCTAGGACTCCTGGGAGCAACTGGACATAAGTAGGTAGAGGTGTGTTCAGTATCAGGCTGTTGCTGAAGACTTTGGTTCTTACTGTAAGTGAGATGGAATCCTCTGGAGATTTGTAAGGAGGGGGTGACAGGATCCGACTTAATGTTAAAAGGAAAAAAAAAAAACCAACAAAAACTCTTGTTAACTGGAATAGAACATGATTCAGGGTAATTTAGGTATAAGTTCAGATTTTTAAATTTATCTTGAAAAACGTGCATCAGAAGCCATTCTACTTATCCTAATGTGAAGACAGGAGAAAGAGCTTACTGAAGGGTTCTTCTTCAGTAATGTTCTTTCCAAAAGGATCTCTGAAATTTTTTTTAGCCACGTATCTATATAACACTGTGCCATATAAGTACATTCACCAAATCCTGTGAGATCTAAAAGTAAATTTGATTCAGTAGTTGTGAAGTAGCTTTTATTGCTAGAGAGAAATTTTCCTAAATGTCAGTATGCTCGTGTGGAAACAGACTTTGCTTTTCTCAAATAAATAGATGCATTTTATCTTATTTTATCCTTGGAATAAGGTTTAACATTTAATAAAAGTTATCCTTCAGTCTTTTGATTTTGGTCTTTTTTCTTGTGAATTGGTGACTCTAATAAAGAAAGGCAGAGCTCTTCACTTACTTGTGGTGAATTCCGTAGGACATGTTGGACCATGACAGCGCTGTGTCTGGCTGGCCATTACGTGAACACATAAAATAACTCATTTATATGGGAGTGGTAGGTATACCTTTAACACCAGAGAAGGTATTTTCCAAGTCAGTTATTATCCTCTCTAGTTTATTCAAGGATTCTTATCTAGAGTTGATACTTTTCATTGAGTCCAACTGAGAATCAAATCTCTTGTGAACCAGCTCTTTAGTTTTAGACATAAGTCCTTTTAGATCAGGAATGGAAACCTCCTGTGTGAGTTAATGCTGCATATTCTAGGATGAGCCAGGATTGACTTCGAATGAAGAAGATGTTATTTTTGAAGCTGGATTTTTAAATTAATTCCTTTGCATTCTCATCAAGTTCCAAAGAATAAGCATCCTTAGCCAAGGGAACTTCACTAAGTGAAGGGAGAGTAGGGTTCGCTGAGGAGAGAGAGACTTTCTGAAGTGCCTCCTGGATGCCCGCACATGGTAGTGTTGATGGTGCTAAAGGTAGTATTTTGATACCTTCCTGCTGACAGCCCTCAGGTGAATATTATCACCCTCGTTTTCACAGGAGGATGCGGAGGTCCAGAAAGGATACATGACTTGCTCAAAGTCATTTAGCAAATAAGTGTGGAAGTGACACTGGTACCCATATTTGGGTGACCTCGCAGTCCATGCCGTCTTCTCAAAGCGTCTCCCTAGTGAAGACAGAAGTCAGCATGACACGTTCCTGCAGATGAGTTTGGGTTCTCTAGGGTCTCATTTCTTTTTCTCTTTCTTTCTTTTTCTTTTTCTTTTTTTTTTTGGCTTTTTAGGGCCGCACCCACATCATACGAAGGTTCCCAGGCTTAGGGGTCGAATTGAAGCTACAGCTGCCCACTTAACACTACAGCCACAGCCACACCAGATCCAAGCCACATCTATGACCTACACTACAGGTCACGCAAGGCCGGATCCATAACCCGCTGAAGGAGGCCAGGAATTGAATCTGCGTCTTCATGGATCCTAGTCAGATTTGTTTCCTCTGAGTCATGGTGGGAACCACCTCCAGGGTCTCATTTCTGGATCTGTGGTTTCCCTTAGCTCTGTTTGGACCCGAATAGCCCTGTATGAAGTAGAACACTGAGGTCTTTCTTGTGTCACTTTGTAACTCTGTTACTGCGCATTTTGTGTGGCTTTTTTCAATGTAGTGACTATTCACTGTTAACCAAGCTGCTAAATTCCAATATGATCATATTCATTTTATTTCTATTTTAATAAGATGGATTTTTTTGTTTTAATAGATCACTCTTCAAAATTTTTGATGACATAGACTTCTTGAAATTATGAAGTATCAGTTTGCAATTAAAAGTCACAAAACCAGTGATATTTAAAGAGTATAGAACATTATGGTATGAACCATGTTTTATTATTTGTACCTAATGGTTTAAAAAGTAGTCATTATTGATTTATAGGAGAACTGATTAAGACACATTCAGCCAGCTCTGATAACATTGAAATTTTTATTGCAGGACTCTTGTGTTGACTCTGGATCACCTCTTAAATGGTCTCATGATTGCTTAAAATTACCCTGGGCTACATTTCTTTTTTGGTTTTGGCCATGCCTGCAGCATGTGGACATTCCTGGGCTAGGGATCGGGCCCACGCCACTACAATGACAACGCTGGATCCTTAACCTGCTGTGCCGCAAGAGAACTCTCTAGTCTAAATTTCATATCAAACTGGGGAGAAAAAGTGTTTGAAAGGATAATATCATTGAATGCTTTCATCCGAGTTACTATCTATTAATTTTTCCTCTCTCCATTTTTTTTTTCTCCTAGGTGAAAAATTCAAAGTGGAAACAAAGACCATTGCTGTTGACTTTACATCAGAAGATATTTATGATAAAATTAAAGCAAGCTTGGCAGGTCTTAATATTGGTGTTTTAGGTTTGTATCTTTGTCACATTTATAGATGTTTCTCACATTTATTGACAGACTGTTTTCTTTTTGGATGTTAGATGTTCAGTTGGTGAAATGACTAGTGAGAAGAAAATTGTCTTGTTAATGCAATTGATCATTAGATGATCATTAGATGATATAAATCTGCACACGTTGGAATCTGTTTGGGGTTGTATCTTAATGACGATTCTACAATTTGGGTTGTTATGTTAGAGTGTAAGAAAAATCTAGACATTATATTTATGGCTGTCCCATATAAACTGAGGATGAGAGACACCCAAGGCGAACTAGAGCAAGATGACCAATGCTGGGCACATGTGGCTACTGAACACTTAAAATGTAGCTAGCCTGAATGGAAATCTATTATAGTTGTAAAATACATGCTTGACTTGAAGGCTTAGTATGAGAAAAAGGATACAAAATATTTCAAAGAATTTTATGTGAATTAATGGTAAGGTGATACTATTTTGGATATAGTGGGCTAAAATAAAGGACATCATGGAGTTCCCTTGTGGTGCAGCAGGTTAAGGCCCTGTTGTCACTGCAGTGGCTCGGGTCACTGCTGTGGCACGGGTTTGATCCCTAGCCTGGGAATGTCCATGTGCTGTGGGGACAGCCAGGAAAAAAAAAGACATTATGCAAATTAGTTTATTTTCTTTCTTTCTTTCTTTTTTTTTTTGCTTTAAAAAAATGTGGCTACTAGAAAGATGAAAATTACGTGTGTGGCTTGCATTATATTTGTGGGGGCAGTGCTGAACTTGTGCAAAAAATTATTCCTCCTTCACGCTCTACTTTCCAGGCAGCCTTTGATGACAGAGAGCTCTCTCCTTAGCTTTCTCTTTCCCTTCTCTCCATTCTCCTTGGATCATGTCCAGTGTCCTCTCTTCAGTGGGATTACCACTCAGAGATGACTTACCTCCAAACTCTAGTGCAGAGCTCTGTTAAAATGTAGACCCGTATGTCCAGCTGTCATCTTAACAACCCCACACTCGGACATCCTAGAGGCACGCCAAACTTGAATGATCCTCATTCCCAAAAAAGGCTCCTTCTCCAGCATGCCCCATCTTAGTCGATGGCACTATCGATAAAGATGCTCAAGCCAAAAACCTGAACGTCATTAAGAGGTCCACCTTCTCCTAAGGTGGACCCAACTGCAGTTTCACACAGTTGCACTTTCACACACGTAAAGTCCTGCTGCCTCCACTCCCTCAATATTTCTGGACTCATGCTTTTTCCTACCCCACGGGCTAGGCCAGGTCACCATTATCTCACCCCGTATCGATTCCCTCTTCCCTTCGAATGTGCTTATTACACCCTGCCCTTCCCTTCTCAACACTTATCCCACAGGTAAGTATTTTTGCTCAGGGCTCTCTTTCCTATTAGAACATTATATGACCTAAAGTCAGGTGCTTTTTTGTTCATTGGTGTAGTTCCCGTTCACTGACTGATGAATGAATGAAGAGGGTTTAAACTGCTGACTCACAGGTAGCAACTTACTAAGGAGCTGGACGATGAAAACAGTGGTTCCCTTAGCATAGGTGGCCCAGGAAAAGCTCAATCCTTATGTCTAATCATCAGTGCCTATGTACTGACACAAGTCCTAGGATTCTAGAAGTGGGGAAAACGTGCTTGGGTACCATGTACACTGTACCCTTATCTGCAGCAGATCTATCTGTTGTGCCTAAACTCACCCTGCAGACTTTCTCTACTGGGTCCGGAAAGAACAGCTGAAGAGTGCCTTTTATAGCCCTCGAGCCCTGCAGCGACCTGATGCCAACATCTTCCATCTTCAGCAGCACAGTCTCAGAGTAGTTCTCGTTTCAAAGTTACCCAATGAAAAGCAGCTGAAATTTATCCAAAGCTAAGAACTGTGGTGATTAACTGAACTACTTCTGAGAGAAGGTTATTCTCCAAGAACAGAAGTTCAAGATATGTCTCCTCTCGTTAGGGTTCCTGGATCCATCTCCTTGCTTAAGCCCGCCTTCACTTCCCAGTCCATTGCTAGTTTGAAAGGGGTTTGGAGTGAACCATAGCAGCGTCTATCCTCACCAGTAAGTGAGAGCTGCTTCTGATG
The DNA here is from genome assembly GCF_016906955.1 of Phacochoerus africanus. NCBI lineage: Eukaryota > Metazoa > Chordata > Mammalia > Artiodactyla > Suidae > Phacochoerus > Phacochoerus africanus. Next base: position 19,979,296 of record NC_062547.1, on the reverse strand, counting down.
TGGAAGTTCAAAAAGTCAAGAACTTTATGGATTTGGAAGTTTAAAAAGTCAAGAATTTTATGGATGTTAGTGGTGCGTAACCTTAAGCTGAAGGAAGAAGAGCTTGGGGAAGATTCCAGGCATATTAGAGAAGAGCCCAAGGCAAAACAGACCTGAGTGTTCATTCCTCTTTTGCTGCTGGTTTTCCCGTAAGTGTGGGAGTAGCTGCAGGTGTAGGTGGGGCATGGGGGTGTGTGATAGGGACCAGGCAGGAGCTGAAAAATAGCAGGTCAAAGCCAGGGTTCACCTCAGGCCCAAGAGTACTGCGTAAGCCTCTATGTGGTTACTTTTTAAAAATTGCTGTATCAAGAAATTATATGAGATCATTCTTTTATGGTGTGTGGAAGAAAGGGGTCTTGACTAAAGAAATGTTAGGAAACATTTTTTTAAGTATTTTCTCTTTATTATTCCTCTTTTTTTTTTTTTTTTATCTTTTTGCTATTTCTTAGGCCGTTCCTGCAGCATATGGAAGTTCCCAGGCTAGGGGTCGAATCGGAGCTGTAGTCTCCGGCCTACGCCAGAGCCACAGCAACGCGGGATCCGAGCCGCGTCTGCAACCTATAACACAGCTCATGGCAACGCCGGATCGTTAACCCACTGAGCAGGGGCAGGGACGGAACCCACAACCTCATGGTTCCTAGTCGGATTCGTTAACCACTGCGCCACGACGGGAACTCCTGTTGTTCCTCCTTTTAAAGTCCAATAAAGAAAACAATGGCAGTTAGCAGGTTCACAGCAACCTGCAGTGGGATAAGGAGATTTGGTAAAGAAGTGACATTTTTCTAGAAGAAAACTGGAAGAGAACCAGATGCTCTTTGTCTTTCTAGAAATGACTCAGAATCCTGGGTAACTTTTTGAAGGCTGTTTTTGTTTGTGTGTTTGTTTAAGATCTGGTGAATCTTTCATAACACGGTCCAATACTGCCACATCTCAGCAAAAGCATCAGTTTTTGGTAATAAGAATAAGGCATCTGAAATGTAACACAAAGGAGTAGTAGACACGGAAAAAACAGACAGTGGCGAAGTCCCAGGTGTGGTGCTCAGTCTCTGTGTGAACTTAGGCCAGTCGCTTATCTCTCTGAGCCAGGCCTTCTCTTCTGGATGACAGCTCCTCCAAGGGGTCAAAAATTGGTTCAGGGGTGTGGTGTGAGATCCTATCCTTTTTATGTTTAAAGCACAGATAGACATACAGCAGGGAAACAAGATAGGCAGTGTATCTGTGGTTTTACAATTTCATGGGAGGGAGGATCAGGGGAAAATAATACCCAAAAAGGCTCCTTGTGCAGGAAGGGGTAATACTGAACAAAAGGCTAAGAAACACCTTTCTAAGCTTTCATTTCCTCAGCTGTGAAAACAGGTAGTAGGAGTTCCCACTGTGGCTCAGTGGATTAAAATCTCAACATAGTGTCCACGAGGATGCAGGTTTGATCCCTGGCCTTGCTGAGCGGGTCAAGGATCCATCCGACCTTGCCCCAGTCTGTGGCATGTGTAGGTTGCAGATGCCGCTCAGATCTGGCGTTGCTGTGGCTATGGTGTAGGCCAGCAGTTGCAGCTCCAGTTCGACCCCTAGCCTGGGAACATCCAATAAAAAATGGGTCAGTATCACCCACCGTAAAGGATTGTTATGCTATAACTGTATCTGGGAGTTCCTGCTGTGGTACAAGGGGTTAAGAATCTGGCTGCAGTGGCTCGGGAGAGGTGTCGGTTCAATACCTGACCTGGCTCAGTGGATTGTAGGATCAGGCACTGCCGTAGCTGTGGTGTAGGTCACAGCCGAGGCTTGGATTTAGTCCTGGCCTGGGAACTTCTGAAATATGCCGTGAGTACAGCCATTAAAAACCACCACCACCACCACAGCAATATCTAAATATATACAGAGAAAATGAGAGACTGGAAATAAAGCAGACGGGGGAAATATGGTTTCCACCAGGGACAATTTTGCAATGTCTGGCAGTGTCCAGACGCGTTTCTGGTTGTCACTAATTGGGGGGAGAGGGGGGAGGAAGTGCATCCAGCCCCGAGTGGGTAAAGGCGAGGGACACTGCGAAACATCCTACAGTGAGGAGGACAGACTCCCACAGCCAAGAGTCGTCGCTCTGAAATCGCAACAGTGCTGAGGCTGAGAAACCCTTCTTGAAGCTGGTCTCCGATTAAACAGTGCTGATGGAGTACTTGCGGAGAAACGCACGCACAGACAACTTTTTTTTTTTTTTTTGTCTTTTTGCTATTTCGTGGGCAGCTCTCGCGGCATATGGAGGTTCCCAGGCTAGGGGTCGAATCGGAGCTGTAGCCACAGGCCTACGCCAGAGCCACAGCAACGTGGGATCCGAGCCAGGTCTGCAACCTACACCACAGCTCACGGCAACGCCGGATCCTTAACCCACTGAGCAAGGGCAGGGACCGAACCCGAAACCTCATGGTTCCTAGTCGGATTCCTTAACCACTGCGCCACGACGGGAACTCCACAACTTAATTTTTGATGTCTGGGTCGGTTACAGGTCAATAATAAAAATGATCACAGCTCATGTTTACATAATCCTTTAACGTTTATAGCAGCACTTTTACATACATTTTACTGTTCACTGGCTATACATTTCCTTTTCTTCCGAATCTACTGGAAGACAGAACTGTCTCCTTAATCACAAGCTTGGTATAATTATTATTGACATTATTAGCAGATACCACGTACTTGCATTGTGATTTTAATTTGTCAAGATTTTATTTATTATTTATTTATTTTGATTTTTAGGGCCGCACCCGCGGCATATGGAAGTTCCTAGGCTAGGGGTCGTATCAGAGCCACACGGGCTCTGATCTGTGTCTGCAACCTACACCACAGCTCATGGCAATGCCGGATCCTTAACCCACTGAGCAAGGCCAGGGATCAAACCTGCAACGTCGTGGTTCCCAGTCAGGTTTGTTTCCACTGTGCCACAATGGGAACTCCTATGTTTTCTTTTTTGATTATTTGGGCCTACAGCCCCCTCACTTAACTTCCCTCTCTCCTCCCCACCGAGATCCCACATATCCCCAACCTTTGTTAATAAGAGGAAAACAGCCTATTTCTTCTCCTTCCTCCCATGCTCAATGTCAGTCTCACCTTTATAACAATCCTTAAAATAACCGATGTGTACCCTGATTTCTAGCAAGATGGACCAAGCAATCCATATTAAGTCATAGGAAGGATTTTTTTTTTTAACCAAGTGTTAATGAAACCAGTAAAGATAAAAAGGAATATGAATTATCCCCAAGGTCATTCCATTGTTTGAATAGCATTAGCCACCAAAGCATAGGCAGTGCTTAATAAAGAACATTAGTATTTTCAGAATTACAAAGAAAAATGCTGAAGTGCTTTGTCATGAAAGAACCATGGGGTTTTCAATAAGATAAGCAGGAAGAAAATGGCCATGAGTTGTGTGAATTTGTACTGAAAGGTCACCGTAACTCAATAAGACTATACGTGCGTAAGGTTGAGCCAATGGACTGTTAACTCTGTTGTGTAAAGCAAGCAAGCATCTGCTGTCTTCTCACAGGCAAATGCCTGGAACCACAGATTTGAGAAAGCTTCAAACCCTGTTGAGGGAAAATGACAGCAGTCCTGCTTTTAGTAAGCACACAATCATGACTGCTATAATGCGTACTTGATTCCTCAGGAGAGACTCATGTGGGTTCCAAATTGGTTTGGGGACTTCATACAATACATTACAGGAGGTGTCGTTTAGCAAGTCGCGAGAAGTAGCCTGGGATTTTCTGTGCCACAGAAAATACTTTTATCAAATTCTGCTATGTGACTTTTTTAACTTTTAAAAACTGGCATTCTTGCCGTTCCCTGGGGGCTCAGCAGGGTAGGATCTGGCGTTGTCACTGCAGTAGCTCTGGCTGCTGTTGTGGCACAGGTTTGATCACTGGCCCAGGAACGCCTGTATGCCAAGGGTGTGGCCAAGATTTTTTTTTTTTTAAGTGGCATTCTTTATTCTAGAATCAAAAATAGAAAGGTCCTCCTGGAGAAAGATGGTTACTTAATTAGCGATTCATTAAAAAAAAATCAACTATAGGGTTATTCAGGCTTTTACTGCATCCTGGACCAAGAAGATCCCCGTGCCAAATGCTGTGAAGTTCTTCTCCACCCACATTGTCATTTTTTATGTAAGTGTATTCAAGAGAATCAGTTGGTACAGGGTGACTTGTGATGGCTTAGTTCTTCAGGCCTATTTATTACCAATCACCTTTTTTTCTATCTGTACACACTGCCCATAATTTTATTAAGAAGCAGCATTTAAATAACAATATGTAGAGATAACAAAAGTCGGCTGATTGCAAAGAATCATTGATTGCAAAAGCTGGAATGGACCTTTATTATTCTCTTTTTTTTTTCCTATGCCCTTCATAAATGAATACTTGCTCCATTAATGTATTGGGTGAGTTATTTTTTAATTAGTATCCTTCCCTTCTCAGCTGAATGAGAAAATATCTCAATTATTTTTGCCCAGGCAACCTTATGGATGGGAAATAGTTGGAAAGCATTTGTGTTCTGTTTTTCTTCCCTGCAGCCCAATATTTCCCAGAATGTTCTGGGGTAGAGAATAGTCAAGTGTTGGAAATAAATATCTTAAAATATAGTTTGAGCGGAGATGAATAGTTCAGATCAGTCAACTCTATGTCGGTTTATACTTAATTTTCTAAGCTTCTTAACAAAAGACTCAAGAGTATTATTAGTTACTTGGGGGAAGGAGCATTTAGCTTCAAAACAGCAAACTCCCAGATCATTAATTTGGTTGAGATCCAGAGATGGCTTCCTTCTAGTTGAGTCCGCAAGTGTCAAAGGAAGAGGAAATAGATGGAGGCCTAGGAGAGGGAGCCATAGGGCTGCAGGAACTGGGTTGAGGAAGACTTTTCCAGGAGCCCTGGGGAGGGAGAAAACTTGAGCACACTGGGAAGTTAGGTGACTTTCCAGTCCTAACTGATGAAGGAGTTTACAAGCAGAAGAGTCTTGCTTCTTCTTCAGAGGTTTAAACATATATAAAGCTACAGATTATCTTCTTGGCATTCTCAAGAATGTTACTAATTAGAAATTAGTTTAAATCACCTTCTTTTGAAACATAAATATCTCTGAAAGAGCAATGACGTCTTCATTTACATCTTATTGGGATTCGTGCTTTCAGTTTATTACCTGTCTACGTGCTGGATCAGTCCCCTGAGGAAGTGGTTATTTTAGTTGATGAAAGACATGGAGAAATCACTTTGAAATGGAGAATATTATTCTAAGTACACCGGAAGGGTTTCTAGGAGCATGGTAGGGTGATAGTTTGCAGAGTGTGTGGAGTTGATTATGACAGGATATGAGATGCGTGCCTTCTACGGGGTTAGGATACTTGCAAAATTTCCCTTTTATAATGCAATCGAATTCTGTCCCTCACCACTCAGAGTTAGTGTAGACTCCACAAGTTCAAGGACACAGTCCCCAATAAGACCGCCCTCATATCAGACACCAGCTGCAAGTATAGGGGTCCCCAGGCCACCTGCACTTGTGACCAACTGGCTACAAATTTGGGGGTTCCCATGACTACTTAGGCTGGGATAATTTGCTCTGTGTAAAATTACAGTTTTATTAGGAAGGATACAAATCAAGACCAGCCAGATGAAGAGACACAACGGACAAGGTCTGAGAGGGTTTCAAACTCAGAGCTTCTCTGCCCTCTTCTTGTGGAGTCAGGACTCATCACCCTTTCTGCACATCTGTGTGTTTACCAACCAGAAAGCTCCACTGAACTCAGTGTCCAGAGTTTTTACTGGGGTTTCCTATGCAATGTGATGAATCAAATCATTAGCCAAATGATTCAGCTCAATTTCTAGCCCCCTCCCTCTTCCAGAGGTTGGGCTGGCTCAAAGCCCCAGCTCTGGTCACACAGTTGGTCTTCCTGCTGACCAGCCCTTATCCTGATATGTCTTGTGAGCATAAACTCAGGTGTGTGCCAGAGGCCTGCCCTGAATAACAAAGACGTTTGCATGACCCTTGAAATTCCCAGAGTTTAGAACCTCTGCAGGGATCTAGGACAAAGGCCAGGCAAATTCTTTGTTATACGGCCCTTTTCTTTCCTATTTGTTGATTGGTTCCTTCCATCAGTCATCCACTATTCATTCAACAAGTAAGATTCCAGAGATATAAAGCCGTAAATGTAACTGATAATTGTTTTTGCTATTATGCAAGACAGACACTGAACAGGTCGCTGGGAGCGTGTTGGGAGCGTAATTAGAGGTTATGCTACTGAGAAGGTGAAAAGTGTCCGAGATGATCCTTCTGGGAAAGTAATGTTTAAGTTGAGACCTGAAGGCTGATGAACGCTGGGAGAAGAGAGGTTTCCAGATAGAAGAAATAGGAAGTACCAAAGCCCTGAGGTGAATGTGCTTTGCAGGTTGGAGGCACTGACCAAAGATCTGTAAATCGAGAGCCTGGACTGCAAAGGGGACAGTGACTAGAGTCTGAGGATGAAGCAGCGCCACATCGCAAAAGGCTTAGAAAACCGGGTTGATACAGGTTGGATTTGACTGGAAGGACAATAGACACTGTAGAGCTTTAAGCAGTAAATTGATATCAGACCAGAATTTTAGAGAGTGCGTTCAGGCCCCCAAGTGGAAGAGGCAAGAATTGGTACAGGAGCCCAGTAAGGCCGTATCAGCAATGAAATATAAAATGAGGATGGCTTATATTAGGATAATGGCAGTAGGAATGGGTAGAAATGAATTGACGAGAGTGATGTGTAGGAAACAGAAACAGGACTAATTTGTGATGAGGTCTTGTCTGACAGAGGGAGTGAAGTGTAGTCATAGGAGTTTGTTTTTAATTACTATTGCCAAGATTCATGAAGGGTTTTTTATGTGCCAGGCCATGCCATGCTAGTGAATCTCATTTAATCTTCAACAGTCCAACAAGACAGACATGAATATTTCTATGCCCATTTTACAGACAAGAAACAGACTGACAGTGGTGAAATGCACTATTCAGGATTATACAGTTACTAATTAGCAACTTCCACATCAACTTGAGCAACTGGGTGCTATCTGCCTACGACAAGAGACCCTGGACCAGGAGCAGTTCTGTAGAGAAAAAAATGAGAATTTCCTTAGGCGATATGTGAAACACGAGAGAGCTTTGAGCAATCCAAGAAGAGATTCAAGTAGGCAGAGGGATCTGGCATAAGTCCCCTCTTTGTGTTGATGAAGCCGGAGCCTGGTATAGCCAATCACGGGGAGCAGAATAGGTATGTGGAATTTTTTTGTTGGTGTTTAATATACTAGGAGACTCATCAGGAACATTATTAGACTAAGTATAGGGCTTTATAGTTCCATTCGATGCATTGAATGAGATTGGATTTCTAAAGTGAGAATAAGACTGAATTCCAATGTATTTCCTTTTACTTGAAAACCACTCATGGTCTTAATTATAGCAAAACCTTTACCTTAAAACTGGGTAATTAGCTGTGGTTTCAGAAATGTAAGTGGAACCATCATTCATGGAATTGATACCTCTTTCTGCTGTTTGCTGATGTTTAACCACCAACCTCCTGCCCTGCTTCTTTCCTCATCCTCTCTTCCAATGTTGCGTATGGCAGATCTTACATGGTTTTGTAATGAGCATCACGTAGCAGTTTATAATTAAACAGTGGAAATGAAAGGTTCTGTTGTGTTGCTTCTGACTCAATCTTAATTTTTCAATTTCTGAGTAAAAGTGCTGCAAATTTAAAGCCTTGTAAACTCTCTTTTATTTAGAAATTGCTACTCACAAGTGTATGAAAACTGTAAAGTTTGCAAAATGTTTTACTTGGTGTTCCAAATATCATCTGTCAGAGTAGGAACATGTGCTAGCTACAGCAATATGTTAAATAAGGCAAGGAAGGAATTTTCTTTGCATCACTTTCCAAACTCCGCAGACTGTAAGATCAGATCTACTCGACTGAAGAGAGTAGGGGAGCAATTAGGATAAATTCAATCGGTAGAAACCATTATTCTGGTGAACTGTTGCCTAGAAAACTCTTTCCGAAGGGTCTCTCCACTTCGATGCTGGACCCATACAATAAAAGCAGAGACCTTGGCTGTCCTGCTGCCACCTCAGTACCTACCTTTCAGTAGTGTTGAGTGCAAAATAGGAGTTCAGTGAATCCTTGTTAAATAAATGACCTTGCAACAATGACAACTCTTTCTCCTCCATTTATTAACATAGTAGTGTGTTCTAGACATTGGGGTAAAGATTTTATGCCCATCATCTCCTCCTTTAATTCTGAAATGGATGTTCCCATTTTGTATATAAAGGTGATGAGGAAACTGAGGCTTATTGGGGTGAAATCACTCCCCCTTGTTAGGATTTGGTCATAGTAGAATAGGACTGAGCCCCAGGGTCTATTGGACTGCAAGATCCATCCCCTTCTAGTTGAAAAGCTTAAGAGAGGAGAGGTTTCTCCCCACTTGTGGTATTAATTAGGTCTACATTTAAAATTTGTAGTGTATTTGGAAATATAGTGAGGTGGCAGCGTTTTTTAAATTCGTTTTTATTAATAAACTCTAACAGGCTTCCCTTTTCTCTAGTCTTAGCTTTGGATGCTTGCACTGCATCAGTGTATCTAACTACCAATGTGAACAAAATGTAAACGTAATGTTTTCTACTTCGATATGATGGGAAAGAAGTGGAGGACCCTTGGCTTATTTGATATCTTTATTAGGAAGCCCAATGTATTGTTAAACCACCTTAATTTCTTATCTGGTTAATTTGGGAAAGGCAGCAGGTTGAAGGTGGTCTGTCTTTACTATCGTGTTTGTTCAAATGGACTTTTATTCTCTAGTAATTTATTGTTATTTGCTCCTCCCTCATGCCCAACCCAGATACCAAGAATCTAATTTCCTAATGACATCATTATCTCTATAGCAGCTGGTTTTGATAAAGGAGTCTTAAGTCTATAAGGTCAGAGGCAGCAGCAAATGAATTTAGAAGAAACAAATCTTGTGGGTGTTCTCATCATTTTTTTTTTTTAATAGTGTGAGATGTGGAAATGATTTTAAAACAGGAGCACGATGTAATTTAGAATCTTTATGTAACATTCAGAAATACGCTGGATTTTCTGAATTTGAAACTACTACCCTTATCGGTATTGGTGCTTTTGAAACTTCGGGATGGTGGGCGTGGAGAGCAGCCCTGCCCATGGTGAACTGACCTTTTGTCTCTTCGAGGATCCCGCCACCTCCTTTTCTTTCCATGGACCTTGTCCTTGTCCTTGTCCTTGGTCTGTCTCCACCTCTCTTCTCTGCCTCATCTGTTCTCTTGAGCTCTTCCCAACCTTAGAACGCCATTGAGAAGGTGATGGGAAAGATTTTGTATCTGTTCATGGTCCTGTGGTGATTACTGGGGTAGAGGCTGGAATTCTGAGATTACGTGGACCACCTTCATTTTCTGAAGGACATGATGAGTTGCATGAGTTTAAAGGGTTTTTCAGCTCATTGAATAAAAAATGTTAAATCTGCCTCTGGTGCCTCACTTGAAGAATTCAAGAAAACTCACTCATGAACAGATACTTAATGCCAATTTTTAATGCTCCCATTTAAAAGAGATTTTCTACTATCTGAATCATGTTGGAATATCTTGTAGCATTGTTTGGTTTGGTGAATCCTATAATGAATCCTGTAATATATGAAGATGGCATTGCCTGCACCCATTCTTAATGAGATTAAATTATAATGGAAGTATTTCCATCCTTCACTTCCCTACCCAAAGCCTCTTCCAAGTCCCTGAAAGCTTTCTGCCTGCCATTTGGCGATTGCTGCCACCTAATGTCTCAAAATAAAATTGCAGTGAGTTTACCTTTTGCAAAAGATTCGCCGCATTGTGCGATTTATGGAAATAACTATTTGAGAGCAACAGCTGTTTTTCTCTAACTCTGAAATAATAGCGCTCTGAAGTGATTACTTATTGTGGAGAGATTATGAGTAGCATCTATTCTACCAGTAAAAGATGCAGCTAATAAAGCAGCAAGGAATTTAAGAGTCCTAATCCCCAGTAAAGGACAATTTGCCAGTGTGACCTTGGCGTGCTTGTATTTCCCCTCGTAAAGTCAGGCTCAGTGCTCTGAAACATCTATTCTGGCTTTCACACTTTTTTTTTCCTGGGTGTATTTTTGGTTATAAAAGCATAGCCCTTATACATGATATTGTTTATTTCTTTGGGCTAAACTTCTCAGGGTTGACTGTGTTTTCTTGTATGGCTGTGTTAAATAGATGGTCATGTTTTCATTGTGTGAGTACATAGCTTTGATAGCTTTCCTTCGATCTATTAGTAGAGACAGATCTAAAGACTTTCGGTTATAAATACAGCCTTGACCAGTGTATCACTTCCTTGCTCACTTACCTGTGGGCTTCCTTAGTTCAACTTTGGCCTTGTAGCACAAGTTGCAAAGATCGCAGTTAACTACTGCTTACAAAGTTCCTGGATTTTTTTTTTTTTAATCCAAATCCGGATTTTTAAAGATTCGTAATTCCACGATTTCATTTTCTTTAGGATTTTGAAGTTGAGTATGAGTATCTCCATGAGGTAGGAAGAGATCTGAAAATAGAAAGTTTTCTAGGTGTAGGATAATGAAGGAAGATAAGAGTTCCCTGTATGGGACACAATTTTCTTTCTTTCTTCTCGTTTTTTGTCTTTTGTCTTTTTAGGGCCACACCCACGGCATCCCAGGCTAGGGGTCTAATCAGAGCTGTAGCTGCCGGCCTACGCCAGAGCCACAGCAATGCCAGATCCAAGCTGCGTCTGTGACCTACACCACAGCTCAGGGCAACACCGGATCCTTAACCCACTGAGCAAGACCAGGGATCAAACCCGAAACCTAATGGTTCCTAGTTAGATTCATTTCCGCTGCACCACAACGGGAACTCCGAGACACAATTTTCTTAGATCTTGAAGAATATCATAATTTGGTAAAACCTTTCCTTGAGGATTTTGTAATCTCAAACTGCCTTTGTAAAGAATATTTTGTGTACGTGTATTTTAAGAGATGTTTAAGGGTAACATGTTTTGGTTGTTACTACTTAGTAACACTATAACGTTCATTCTTTGTAACTGAAGATGGTTAAGGCAAAGTCAGAAGAACATAAACCCTCACCTTCCGCTAGTTTCGGCTTAGTTGGTAACAGATCTTTTATAGAAGTGATTCCTAGAAGCTCTAGTGCGTGGAGAACCTTTTGAATAAAATAAAAATGGATTCCAACCTGCTATCATTTTTTTTTTGTTTAGACACCGTCCCTGTTCAGATGGGCATGAATCCTAATTAAATACCATTTGCTTTGCCCCTGTCCTTTGCTTCCAGCTTTTCAGACGGGTTTCAATGAACTTGTTCAAGCCATCCTGACCGAATTGTGCCAGTAAAATCTTGAGACTCACAGCCTCAAGTGACTGGCTTACTGCTAAATATAGAAGCCTTCTTGAGTTCCTTTGAACTACTAATTGTGTTCGTCTATTGAAAAAGTTACTGTTACTACTATCAGGTTTATCTGGAACAGCTCTTTATAAGCTTGAGCAGACTGATCAGAATTTCATTATCTTTTTGCTACTGAAACCTTTCTTTTCTAATACTTTACAGTTTTATTAAATGTTGCTATCAGATTTCTGTTTATTATCCATGGATTTCTGACATTTTTCCCTGAACTGAATACTGAATGTTGACATAAGATGGCTTTAAAATAGTGGTTAAGAAGAGCCTAGTCTCTCAAGTCAAATTTCCTGAGCTGGAATCCCAGCCTTACTTTGCTCGGTACGCTTGGGCAGGTCGTTTGTTTCACTGCTGTGAACTTCAATTTTCTAATATATAAAAGAAAGATAATAATAGGAAATACCTAATAGGGATGTCATTATGATTAAATGTAGATAGGTGATCCAATTCATTAACAGTTACAGTAAATTCTGAGATGGGAGTTCCCTGGTGGTCTAGTGATTAGGACTTGGTGCTTTCACTGCTGTGGCCCAGGTTCAGGCTTGGTCTGGGAACTGAGATCCCATATCAAACCACTGCACACTGGGGCCAAAAAAAAAAAAAAAAATCCTGAAAAACAAAAAAACCCCACTGAGGCTCATTCATTAAAAATAAATGAGTAAATAAAATAACATTCCAAGATAGTTTATTCTTGTTTGATGCTTACAAATATTCCTTATTCTGGGTTTATCTTTGTCTTTCCAGGGCTAGGGAAAACTGTAGGATATCTGGGCATTAATCATGTGACTAATTACATATAAATTATTCATGGCTTCTCGATTGTCTTATAGCCCCAAACTGAGGTTAAATTATTGTGGAGAGAGGATAACAAAGAAGACTTAAGACATGACCTTGACTTTCAGGGCTTATGGTCTAGTAGGGCCAGATGAATCACTGGAGATAGTAGGTCCACTCTCTTGGCCTCCACAGAGAAGCTTTCCCTCACGTCCCAGATGAGGATGGGGACAGGCTTCCCTGGCCTCTGTCCTTGATGGTGAAATAATTGCTTAATCCTTTCTGTTTAGTGCCTTTCTCTTCCCACTGGTTAGTTTGCTCCATGATGCCAGAAACTGCCTTTTTTCTTTCTGGTTTTCTTTTTTTTTTTCTGATGTGTCTTGCACGTGAGTGTATGGCAAATTCTTGTTGACTGGTCAAATGAGCTCATCTTAAAGATGAGGAAACGGAGATGCGAATCCTGTGTGCCTTAATCCCAAGTCTTGTTTTCTGAAACAGTTATAAGCAGAACTCAAGTTTCCGGTCTCCCACACTATATATAGCACTACCTGCTTTTTCTACTACACTGTGGAAATTAAAGATCTAGGGTTAAGCGATGTCTACCAATTGTATTGCAGAGGCAGAATACACACGTGGGGCTGTAGAAATTGAGAGGCAAATAAAAAGTCCTATTGCCTGGGGTTGGGTAGTAGGTAGAGGAAGGCTTAAGGAAGGAAGAAACTTCTGAACTGTCCATGAATTCCTGGTAGATTTTGGATAGAAAGTTCACTCAAGGCATAAACAGCATTTTATGTAATTGTTTCATCTTAGTCTTCCTATCTTTAATCTCTGTATTTCAATAAATCTATAAAATGTGCATGCTAGCCAGCTCATGATCTTGTTTTATTTCAGTGAACAATGTGGGAATGTCATACGAATATCCAGAATACTTTTTGGACATTCCTGACTTGGACAATGTAAGTCTTTCCTTGTAAATTATGGTGACAAAAAGGATGCTTACAGGAGTTCCCTGGTGGCTCAGCCGGCTAAGGATCTGGCATTGTCATTGCTGTGGTGTGGGTTTGATCCCTGGCCTGGGAACTCCTCCATGCTACAGACATAGCCAAAAAACCCCCAAAAAACAAAAAAAATTACAGGAGCTCCCATTATGGTACAGTGGAAACAAATCCGACTAGTATCCATGAGGATGTGGGTTCGATCCCTGGCTTTGCTCAGCGGGTTGGGTATCTGGCATTGCTGGCAGCTGTGGTGTAGGTCGCAGATGTGGCTCAGATCTGGCGTTGCTGTGGCTGTGGCACAGGCTGGCAGCTGTAGCTCTGAGTCGACCCCTAGCCTGGGAACTCCCATATGCCGTGAGTGTGGCCCTAAAAAGAAAAAATGAAAAAATAAAAAAATAAAGAATACATGCAGGTATGGGCGAGGCAAAATGGTGTAGTGTGCAGTGTTCAGATTGTGGGCACTAGAGTCCATCAACTAACTGCCCAGATTCACACCCTGATCCTTCTGCTTGGATTTGGTACGTTAGCATGAATTGCTGCATTTGGTGGAAAGGCACTATATAACACAGAGTAAAATAAAGTCTGCCTCTTTACCCCAACTCGTGTCCTCTTCCAAGGTCTCTACTTGGAAAACTTTCAATGCATCTCTGGATCACTTATATGTGTATATCTAATACAGTTACTTCCACGATCAAATCTATATAAAATCATTAATCCTTCTGTTGCAGACCATCAAGAAACTGATAACGGTCAATGCTCTTTCTGTTTGTAAGGTAAGCAGCTTCTTTATAAATAATGCCATCTTTTGGGGGTTCTTTCTGTTTAAAAACACTGAACTAATTGGTGTATTCACTTCAGTCAGCTCTTGTTTTGATAGAAGTATGTATTTCAGATGAATGCGGCTATTTCCTTATGTCTTCAGGAAGTAGAAAGCATTAAATACCAGACAGGTGTCTGTACAATTTTACTTTTTAACAACTGAACATTTATTAAATGCCTCCTGTACGCACACCCTGGGACTTTACACACTCACTTGGGCTGACGGTTGCTTTTTCACAAAGCCCTCCCCTGTATGTAATTCATCCATTCCATATCCTCTGTGGTCCATGTGCATTGATGAGCTAAATGTGGTGGGAAAGCTTTATGTGGGGAGTGTGGTACCAAAGAGTAATGAGGATGATTTTTATGAGCCCGCACATAAAAACTACTCTTGTTTCCAGTTGTTATGCGTGCATTCTAGCCCTGTCACTTGTATATGCCGACAAAGGATACCACGGCTAATATGTGCTAAAAGGAAGGACAGTTGGCAAGTATGAGCAACTGAGCACCATTTCCCTTCTATTTTAACAGTAACCACAATGAGGTATTATACCTTGATTATACACACCAGACCAGCAGAAAATATTGCCTCAGGCAGAATTTCCATACCTAATGCTGGATGCTTTAAATTTGAACACACACATTTGGTCACAGACACAGAGAACAGACTTGTTGTTGCCGAGGGGGAGGTGGGAGGAAGTGGGATGGATGGGGAGTTTCAGGTTGGCAGATGCAAATTATTGCATTTAGAGTGGATAGGCCATGACATCCTACTGTATAGCACAGGGAATTATGTCCAATCTCTTGGGATAGAACATAATGGAATACAGTATGGGAAAAAGAATGTATATTATTAATTTTCACTTTGTGGCGTAGTATTTATTTAGCTTTTTCTCTATTGTGAGTGTTTAAGGGAAGGTTCTTCTTGTGTTTTCATGTCGCGAGGAATCATAAGCCTTACAAAGGTGGATTTCAAGTTCAAGGACCCTAAAATCGTACGCCTTGTTCAATTTTTCCTATATGGCTGTGCTTCTTCCTGGGTAATGTAGATACTGCTTTTAAAGCATGTAGTTAATTCAGTCTCTATGATTTTAGCAATATGGTTGATTCAGGTAAACCAGCTCTTCAAAAAGAACTCTCTGTCATTGATGCATCATAACATTTGGCAGCTTGTTACTTAAAGGAACTCCAATGAATCAGACTGTAGTATGACAAATAATTTTATAAAACAAATAGTCACTCTCTTTTTTATTGTTGTTATTATTTATTTATTTATTTATTTTTGTCTTTTTGCCATTTCTTGGGCCGCTCTCGTGGCATATGGAGGTTCCCAGGCTAGGTAGGGGTCGAATCAGAGCTGTAGCTGCCAGCCTACACCAGAGCCACAGCAACGCAGGATCCGAGCCGCGTCTGCGACCCACACCACAGCTCACGGCAACGCCGGATCCTTAACCCACTGAGCAAGGCCAGGGATCGAACCCAAAACCTCATGGTTCCTAGTTGGATTTGTTAACCACTGAGCCAAGACGGGAACTCCTCACTGTTGCTATTAAGCAATATTTTTTCTCAAGTTAAGTGTCCATGTAAGTGAGACAAACTACAAACAGGTGGATTTGTGAGTAGATTCAGAGCAAGACCCACATCCAGAAAATTGTTGCTTTTAAAACATGGTTATCTGTATAGTTTTAAAGGTATTTTCTTTGGCATCCTTATGTAAATGTAATCCTTCTCCAATAATCTGTATGAAGTTTCAAGTTAATTAAATAACTCCATCCTTTACTAATCATGTGATCTTGAGCAAAGTACTTACCCTCTGCTTCAGTGTTTTACCTGTAAATTGAGGATGATCATTCTCTTTACCTCACAGAGTTGTTTTAGGAAATAAACACGGTAATGTGTGCAAACCTCTTAGAAGAGGGCCCAGATCAGAACGGGGCTCTAAAAAATGTTACTGTTACTTTGTGAAACTCAGAGGTGATAACGATTCTTAGTAAATTTGTGCAGCTATGACTGTTTTTTAGCAGGCAAAGGTTTTTGATCACAATTAATATCCCTTCTAGTCTCTAATTTGCTTGTTTTGTGGTTTTGCCTTTTGAAATGACACGTGTGTACGGTTGGTGTGATAATCTTGTCCAATACATTTGGCCACATTCTTAAAAATAAGGAGTGTGAAAAAATAAGGAGTGTTGTATGGTGTACATGTGTTTCCTAATATATTGTGAGGAGTTAATGAGAAATATGTTCAAGTATTTAAATTGCCTTTTTTAGAATTGTTCGTGCGTGCTCCCAACTAGTGTCCTGATAATTTTAATTCCTCTGTCAGGTAAACTGTGTAAAGCTTTTACTCTAGATGCATCTTTGTTTTCTCCTGTCACCTCCTGCTTGTCAGTACTTTTGTGTTTGTATACCCTTATAGTGTAACACCCAGGTCTCCTCATGTTGGGCTGCATTTGGGGCTGGGAGTCTACAGAATAGTAATGATGAAAGGCCAAGGTCCTGACCTTGATCTGTTGAGAGCTGGTCAACTTGCTATGCTCCACGGTCACCCACGGCACCCTCCAGGCGGCATCTGAGCCCAGACCAGGATGTGCTGGTGGCAAGCGCCTTCTGGTCCTGCTGAAAGATGAGTAGTACAGTGGGTGAAGCAGCGGCAACCCCACAGCACCACGGAGTACCTTTCAGCTTTTACGAAATGACAATGAAATAATAAGGGGCACCCGTCCTAGTATCTTGACAAGTTATAAAGTGCTTCTCCCACCTCTTCATTCTTCCTCTCCTACTTTCTTTTTTTTCCTGTGTACACAGATACTCTCTCCCACGAAATGAGTTAGTAGAGATCAGTGCCAATTTACTCACCATCAAACCCTATCCTCTTGTGAGCCCTACAGATGGAAAGTATCACCCGCAGAAGAGCCGGGTATATGCTTAAAGTGTTGGTACGTAAACCTCTCTTTGCGAGTCACATCCCATTCACAAAGTACTAAGGGAGTTTGTGTGCTATTGAAAACGCTTCTTCATTAAACCACATAATCATCCTCTAATTTATCTTTAGTGTGGGTATGCCTTTTTCTTGTCCCTTTGTGACATGCCCTTTTAGGGAAAAACAGTACAGAACTCTTGATTTATTTGTCATGGAATTCATAATGTCTGGAGGACAGCCTTTTAGTCTTCGCTGTCCTGAAGGCTGGAGCTGTGTTGTTATCATCTTTGTAGCACAGGTGACTGGTGACCGTGCAGGGATAGACACGGTTTGGCTCTGACAGCAGGCGGGGCCTGGTGTGCAGTGACCGACGAGAAGGCCAGAAAAGTAGTTAGGCCATGATGGTGCGGCTCCCTGAGTGCTGTGCTCAAGAGGGCAGAGAGCCTGAAGGCAGAAGTAGGGTGTGACCTGGAGTAGCTCGTAGAAAGGCAGTTCTTGCGGCAGAGTGGCCTGGCGATGTGTGTTTTATGGTAGATGTGTTGATCTTGTTTGTGCTGAGAAGAGGGCATTCACCTTGATGGAATTCTGTGTCTGACGCTCCCGGGTTTAGTGTTCTTTTGTGCTGCTGTGATTTGCCCTATAGTATATTTTGATGAATTGTGCCTATTGTCCTTCGGTTGACTGTTATGTCACAGGCCAAGGCAACATTTTCCATTGCAGTGGCCGTTTGGAGCCCTGGGGTAACTTCAAAGAAGATGAAGGAGTTCCCGTCATGGTGCAGCGGAAACGAATCCGGCTAGGAACCATGAGGTCGCGGGTTCGGTCCCTGGCCTCGCTCAGTGGGTTAAGGATCTGGCATTGCCATGCTCTGTGGTGTAGGTTGCAGACAAGGCTCCGATCTGGCATTGCTGTGGCTGTGGCGCAGGCCGGCAGCAACAGCTCCGATTACATCCCTAACCTGGGAACTTCCATGTGCCGCTGGCGCAGCCCTGAAAGGACAAAAGACAAAAGACAAAAAAAAAAAAAGATGGAAATTGGTCTGGCTCCAGCATCCTACAAGATTTTATGGTGGCTGGACATCAGGGGACCCAGGGTGTGGATGTCTACAGCCTAAAACCTTAATAAATGTATTGAAAAAGGCTTCTATGGAAAAGAAAACCACCTCTTCTCAATTTCATTATAGGTCCAAGTTTGAACTTCTCACCAAACTACATGATAGGGAGTGACTGACTGAGAAGCATGCCAGGAAAAACTGGAGAAATCAGCCTGCTCTTGCGAGCTTGGGTTTGTGCCCCTCATTTGCAGACACTGGGTGCACAAGGCCCAGCATCTAGTTGTAAGCCCTGTGCTGCACCATGAGCGTTGAATGACCTAGCTTGTCATTCCTTCAGGTCCAGGATTAGTGCTTGATCTACATGTTCCTGTCCTGTATCAGTAGGTCAGATGATAAAAATCATGTAAGTCCCCCAGTCCGGTAGAGGAATAATAAAAGGGAAGTATCCCAACCGAAGGAATTAAAGGTCATCACACCAGATGTGGTGGCGGTGAGGGGTCCCCAGGATATCAGGGAAGAAATATTAACAAGAATAGTTGTGACTCTCGACCCCTGATGTTTAATCTTCAAGTTCACTTTTGCTTCCCCAGGCCTTTATCCCTCCAGTTCCATCTGATTATTTCAATTTTCACCTTACGCAATAATTTGGGAGTATTCCTATCTTCTCTTTCAGTGACTTGCTCAACTGGACTTTCCCTTTACCAGGTTAGTTGAGATAACCCAAGGGGTACAGAGAAGCCTGCGGCCAATTTTGCTCTCAAAACCTTCAGGGAAAGAAAAGTCCTCCTCCTCCTAGCCAGGGCTTCTTCTTTTTTTTTTTTTTTTTTTTTTTCCTTGTGACTTCAGATGTTCTGTGACTAAAATCTAAGAAGGCTTATTTTTCCTGAAGAACAATGACCTTCAGACCAGACATGGTGGAGTTTACAGGTAATTAAACCTCCAGCTCTGCTACAGTAGTTCCGGGTTTTTGTGCCTGGAGGGGTTTCCGTCTCAGAGTCCTGAGATGGAAATTGTTGCATTGCTCATGGTTTTTCTTAGAGAAATCACGGGAGGTGGAAAACGTGCCACAACTCCAGAGGCAGGTCAGTACAAGTCCAGTTCCAAATCGGCACTGAGTGCCACTTGTCCAAAGACAAGTTCTGAAACAGATCTGATCTTCTTTGCATTCAATCAACTGCAGTTTGTTACCGCTTCAAGGTCACTTGTTTTAACATCTGCCAAATTCGGAGTTGGCTTCCTTCTTTACACCTGGCTGTTCTTTGATTCCTTTAATAACAGTCTTAGGACTCAAGACACCCCAGATTCTTTCACTCCTTTTCAGACGAACATGGCCTAAACAATATTATCTGCACTGCCCACAGCTAACCTAAGGGTGAGAAAACCATCCCTTCTGAAGGCACTGGGCCCTGAAGCGCCCAGTAGCAAATACAGAGGACAATAGGGAGTGGCCCTGCCCGCACCTGGATCCCTTAGGAAGTTCCCAGACTATCTTTCTGACAAATGGAGGGGATATCCCAACCTTATTTATGATCTTTCTGACAGCAGAGAAGGAGGTTGGTGGAGATGTGACCCAAGGTAAAATTTATTAACAATTTCCACTGATAGCGAAGTATTGCTGAGTTTTGTTTGTTTTGTTTGGGGATAGGGAGGAGGAGATAAGCAGGGGATCAGAATGTAGTTCTTCTTTCATCAGATTATCTGAGCCAAAGTGGAGATTTGAAACCATGTCCTACTAGGAGTGGTTGAAACAACTAGTGATGTTTAGCATGGAGAAGGGGAGCATGACGTCACACACACACACACACACACACACACACACACACATCCTAATCAATGCCAGTCAGTTCTACCTCCTAAGTGTTTTGTAGATCAACTCGCTTCATTTTATTCCCAGTGATTCCTTCCAGATTCCAAGCCCATAGATGTCTCAGGGGGATGCATTAGAATAGCCCCGCCAGCCTTTTTCATCCAGCTGGTCTTCCTCCAGTCCAGTGTCCGTGCTCCAGCCGGAGTGTTATTTCATTTCAAGTCTTATCATGCGCCTGTTAAATCCCTCTGTGACTTCTTTCCCTCACATCCAGAGTCTTTAGTGTGACCTGCAGGAATGACCCCACTGAATGGGCCCCACTTGCCTCTCCCTCCCGCTTCGAGTCTCTCTGCCCCTGTGCTCAGTCTCCTGAAGCTACTGTCCCCCTGAGCTTTCCCTCTCCTCGGAAAGCTCCTGCATCCCCCACTTTACAAAGTCTACTCACCCTTTAGTTCCCAGCTAAAGGGTTACACAGTTGGTGGGGAGGGGCTGGGAGGCTTCCCGACCAGACTAAGTGTCTCAGCCAAGCAGTTTCATCACACGCTGCGTGTCTTCCTTTCATTTTTAAGTTACTGTCTTGCTACAGGTTCCAAGCCCTGCAAGGGCTGGGACCATGTCCTTTTTGTCCTCTGCCATTTCCTAGCCCCAGTCCTCACCTATGGCAGGTATGCAACAAATGCTTTTTGAATGCATAAATGAATTTAAAAAAAACAGAAAATTCCAGTCCTTTAGAAATAAGGATCACACTTACTGTGTGTGGCCCTGGAGGGCTGGCCTGAGGTCAGTTATTGATATTTGCACTGAAGTAAGTTGAAAGAACTTCCTAAACTTTGGACCTGCCAGAAGTAGAATGGGCAGAAGGTGAGTTCTAGGTCAGAGGGTGCAAACCAAGAGTCTGGGATGGATGTGCCCTGCAGCATATTTTGGTTGCAGTTCCAGCAGTGTTTTCAAAATGGGACATTTCACACCTTAGCTTCTCTTGGGAAAAATCTGAAAACAGGGTAACATAGGCCCGAACTCCTGCACAGCAACAAGTGATTCAAGCTGAGTAACAGCTGAGCATGCTCAATAGCTAGGCCTGCACACTCTAGGTTACCACAGTCCCCACTGGCCCCTATTGTCTGACTTATGACACTCATTTATATTAACGTCACCTACCTGGTGGCCCTTTTAGGCATTTGAGTTCATGTTCCCCGTTCAGTGACTCCAAGTATTCAGTCAACTCAAACTGAATAAATGCTTTCTTGGTGGAGCGGAAGGATTAGAATGGCTTTGACTAAATCAATCAAATCCCTTGGAGTATGAGGCCTCTGCAGGCTTTTGAGAAGCCAGTTTCTTTCCTTATAATACCACTATGTATTCATTCTATGCCACTTGGCCATAATGCTCTACTCTGCCTATGAAGTAGATAACAAATGTATGGATGGATGGACAGATGGATGAAAAGGCACAGGAGAAGCATTTGTTTCCTTTTTGGTTTTTTTTTTTTTACATGGATTTGCCTCTGGCATGTGACATAGTGCCAGCAGGGGGAGCCCTCTATTAATCTGGAAATCCATCAGAAGAATCTGTTCAGCAGTCTAGTTGTATTTAATTTAGGGATTATGCTAAGAATTTATCCCCCCACTCTGCCCCAAGCATTCAGATTAACAATATTAGGGGAGTTCCTGTCACGGCTCAGCAGAAACGAATTTGACTAGCTTCCACGAGGATGCAGTTTTGATCCCTGGCCTCGCTCAGTGGGTTAAGGATCCGGCATTGCCATGAGCTGTGTGGTGTAGGTTACAGAGGTGGTTCAGATCTGGCGTTGCTGTGGCTGTGGTGTAGGCCAGCCGCTTAGAGCCCTAGCCTGGGAACCTCCATATGCCACAGGTATGGCCCTAAAAACAAAACAATATTAGGAAATTGATAAATTGTAGGCAGAAGAGTATGGCCCTCCCTACTGCCCCTCCCAGGGCTTTTCAGGATCAAGACATTCCAGGTTAATATCTAGAGCCTTTGAATTCCTTTGAAAGCAGCTATTATTAAGCTCTTAAAAATTTCCCAATGTGGGGGCACATTTTAGCCCTTAGGGTCTCGCGGTAATAGGCTGTTTCAGGCACAGCTATAAAATGATGGGTTTGCCAAACTATTTGATGACCACTCTTTCCAGAGTGTGCATCTTTAAGAAACGAGGGAGTAGTTGGAGATTGGTTCTAAGATTCTTTCCAACTAGTTTTTAGGAAAAATGCTTTATAAATGGATGAAGATGTAAAAGTCTCTTTGAGAACTTTAGCAATTATTTTTTCCTGCCCCAAACTGTCACTTTTGGAGAAGTCAGCTTATTTGGGGAAAATGTGAGCATTGGAAACACAAAGCATATTATAGAATGCTAAACTTGGAAACTGTGTGATTGTATTTGCGTTCTTTTTATTTTCATTTTTGTTTAGAGTTTATAAATGATGGCTTCAGTTTCATTGTTAATTGGCATCCAGTTCTCTGTTCTGGAACGTTCTTTTCTTTTTGTTAACTTATTTTAACAAAATCAAGCCAGCATTTATGACAAGAGGAAAGGCTTTGTTTTTTATGGTGTGGGGGTGAAATTTCAGGTGTCGTTCAATGCGGGAGGGAGGAAATGGCCAGGAGGGCTCATAACTTCCACAAAGACCTGAACGTTAGTACAGAGGAAAACCGTATAATACTCAGAGATCTCAAAGCACTCTAAAAACTTTAGCTAATTAAGCTTTTCACCCCCTGTGCAGTAAATATTCTGTTAGCCATCCAGGTGAGATTCTAAGAATTTCTCATTAAGTTGTATTCTCAGTACCACAGAGCTCAAATTATACAGTTTGTCAAAGGAAATGTGTGCTGTGTCATTCTAGTACGACTTCCAGTGGAGTTACTACCTAATTTTTCCAAAACAGGCATTGTGTAACATCGTTGCTACTTCATGCAATTCTTTTTGCTATTATACTGTGATTTTTAAAGTTATTGTTAATGATTCCAATGGAAAATGTGCTTAAGGCATTTGCATCTATTTCCTTCTAATTTTGTGCGGGTTCATTTTTTCAGTTGCTTGAATTCAGATCCTGTTTACTCGGAGCAGCCTTCTCTGGAGTAGAAAGCAAGGCAGAAGTGGACCAAGTGGCTATTTGTGGTGTCCTAATTATTTGTAGGAATAGCCTGGATTCTCGAGGCTTTGCTCAGATTCTAGGGCAAGTTGTTACACTTTATTTCCTACTTATATGTAATGGTGATACAGGTGGCAAGATTTATTTTCTTATTTTACGAAAGTATCTTGAATTTTAATTGATTTTTTGATTGTGTCTTTTGAGCGTTATGCCATAGTGTTTTATATTTATACAGTTCTCTCCAAAAATGACCAAATGCCAGAAGTTACATGATACAAAAATAATTTGCTTGTAAAAAGAAATTACTTCCTGGAGTTCCCGTCATGGCTCAGTGGTTAGCGAATCCGACTAGGAGGTTGCGGGTTCAATCCCTGGCCTTGCTTGGTGGGTTAAGGATCCGGCGTTGCCATGAGCTATGGCATAGGTCGCAGACGCAGCTCGGATTCCGCATTGCTGTGGCTCTGGCATAGGCCAGTGGCTACAGCTCCGATTGGACCCCTAGCCTGGGAACCTCCATATTTCTTGGGAGTGGCCCAAGAAATGGCAAAAAGACAAAAAAAAAAAAAAAGAAAAAGAAAGAAAAAATTACTTGCTTGTAAAATAATTTTCATAATTTGTATAATTTGCTTGTGTTATCAGTTTTCATACCAAACCAAAAAGTGGGAAACTTAGACTGGCTTTTGAGTATAAGATGCGGTTCCTTTTTCCAACTCTTGATTACTGATGCCAGAGGAGTAAAAAGAAAAAGAAATTCACGTTAATTTCTTTAAGAAATGACATTAATTGTGGAGGCTTTTCTAATTGTGAAAGCAATGCAGTTGCCAAAAATAAAATTATTTCAGAATACTAAAATGGTTACAGCTTAATATAACATTTTCAAGGATTTTCTAGGCCAGCCAAGGCATTTTTGAGTTAGATATCTCAACCGAATGATCTAATAATACAGATTTTGATTTTATATGAACTAATTCAGCTTCGTATTCATTTTATTTCTCAGCCGGACTATTCATAGTTGTGGCAATAAATGCCAGTAAATATTTCACTCTTGAAATAGAATATGTGGTGTCCCCAAGAGGAATTCTTTTTTGTTTTTTCTTTTTTAGGGCTGCACCTGTGGCATATGGAAGTTCCCAGGCCAGGGGATGAATTGGAGCTTCAGCTGCCAGCCTAAGCCACAGCCACTGCAACACCAGATCCAAGCCATATCTGGAACCTACACCGCAGTGTGCGGCAACGCCAGATCCTTAACCCCCTGATTGAGGCCGGGGGTCGAACCGGAATCCTCATGGATACTAGTTAGGTTCTTTTGTTGTTGTTGTTGTTGTTGTTGTTGTTGTTGCTATTTCTTGGGCCGCTCCCACGGCATATGGAGGTTCCCAGGCTAGGGGTTGAATCGGAGCTGTAGCCCCCGGCCTACGCCAGAGCCACAGCAACGCGGGATCCGAGCCGCGTCTGCAACCTACACCACAGCTCACGGCAACGCCGGATCCTTAACCCACTGAGCAAGGGCAGGGACCGAACCCGCAACCTCATGGTTCCTAGTCGGATTCGTTAACCACTGCGCCACGACGGGAACTCCCGTAGTTAGGTTCTTAACCCACTGAGCCACAATGAGAACTCCCTCAAGAGAAGTTTGAAACTGAACTATCATTGGTGAAGACTCATGCATCTTTGTATATGTGTATGTTCTGTGGGCAGCTTGCATACAAAGTGTAATATCTAGGTGTAATATAACATCTATTGACTTTTCTCCCTTTGACTTTAGGCTTCTGGGTCTTTTTTATGGTAAGGATTGATGAAATTCACTAAAAATATATATCTATAAATAGGAAACGTTTTTTTTCTGCAAAGATTTAAAGCTTCTATTGTTGTAGAGGTGCTAGTACAGGACTTTTATCTACCTTTTAGGAAAGACATTTAAGTTGTTTGCTATATACTTTTGGAAACAGTTTCAACATAGAAGAAAACAAGTGCAGAAATCATGTTTCCTACTATGTTTCTACTATTCTTAACCACGGAACTTACACGAGTTCTGGTAATCTTATTTTAGCAATATCTTAAGAGGAACAAAAAATTTCCTGGTATAGCAATTATCACCTGCAGATGGCCTAAAATTAGCATAGTGAGTTAACTCCAGAAACAGCTTGTGAGCTGTGAAATGGAGTTAGGATAGATAGTGCGATTTCACAGAAACACTTGGTATATGGTATAAATAACCAGATATCAAGATACCAATCGATGCATATAAAAAAAATGAGACTACTAATAGCTTAGTTTAAATAGCCTATGTAAAACTTGATGTTAAAGAGAATTTAATTCAATATTAACATATTAGTGAAGCCTTCCTACTTATATGCAGAATATTAAGAATTATTTGTATACACATACCCAAACAAAGAAGGCTTGAAATTGAATTTATTATGATATCAAATCTGATTAGAAGGAAAGATAAGTACAGGTAAAAAGCATTACTTGATTTTATAAAAGCCTGCAGATTTCAGGTTAACTCTTCTTAGGCTTTTTCAGTGTTGTTATATTTGACAGATATAAGAAGATATTTGATTTTATGAGGAGAAATAATTTAGAGTCAGAATTTAAAAGGAGAAGCTGATGAATAATACAAAAGAATTTAACTTTTTCATGAGTGGATTTCTGTCTGCTGGTGAATCATTTGGTCATTGAGCACTCCAAAGAGTTTTTCTGGCCCTTTAATAGGCAGGCATTGAAAATATTACCTCTTCCTTGTGTTAAATTATTAAAACTCAAGTTTTTGGAGTTCAAACTTGAGTTTTTGGAGTTCAAACTCGAGTTTTAGGAGTTCCCCTTGTTGGCTCAGCAGTAACAAACCAGACTGGTATCCATGAGGATGAGGTTTTGATCCTTGGCCTCGCTTGTGGGTTCAAGATCCGGTGTTGTCATGAGCTGTGGTGTAGGCCACAGACAAGACCCCGATCCCGATTGCTGTGGCTGTGATGTAGGCTGGTGGCTCTAGGTCCAATTTGACCTAGCCTGGGAAACTCCATATGCCGTGGGTGCGGCCCTAAAAAGACACACACACACACAGAAGAATATGTTTTAATGCTCTTTTCAGCAGCACATATTTTAGAAATTGGAATATACAGAGATTAGCATAGTCTCTGTGCAAGGATGACATGCCAATTTGTGAAGCATTCCATATTTGGGGGGTGGACACTGACAGCATATGGAAGTTCATGGGCCAGGGATCAAATCTGAGCTGGAGCTGCAACCTACATCACAGCTGCAGCAAAGCGGGTTCCTTAACCCAATGCGCCAGGTTGGAATCAAACCCCAGGCTGGGATCAAACTGGTGTCTCCAGAGAAATAAGCAGGATCATTAACCCACTGCATCATAGCAGGAACTCCTAAGCATTCCATATTTTTGATATTAACTAAACTGATTGTGGTAATCATTTCACAGTATCTACATATATCAAATCATTATATTGTGTACTTTAAACTTATAAAACGTTGTGATCCTAACTACAAAACAGAAACAGATCATGGCCAAGGAGAGCAGACTTGTGGTTCCCAGTGGAGAGGGAGGAGGGTGGGCGATGGATAGGGAGTTTGAGGTTTGGGGATTCAAACTCTTATATTTGAAATGGATGGGCAATAGGCCCTACTGTACAGCACAGGGAACTGTGTGTGATTGGGTCACTTTGCTGTACAACAGAAATTGAATGAGCATTGTAAATCAACTATACTTTAATTTAAAAAAAAAGATAAAAAAGAAAAGTAGGTGACACTTGTAGCCACATATAGTGTAAGGCGGGAGAGCTTCTGTTAATTCATTCAAACTCCATTATATCTGTCAAAGATAGGGGCTTGCTCATCACTGGTCTCTGGTCTCATTCAACAGAAAAAGCCAGGAGATGCTCTGAGTTACATTATTTTGCGTTTAAACTTTATTTGTTTATTGCCGATGTCTTGACTTTTTTGGCGTGTTATTGAACAAAAACAAATATAAAGTCAGTTTGTCAGGGCTTACAGAGTCTGGTAAATGCTTACCAAACTTTTTGGCAGTTGTGAATATTATATAAAGGCGCATCCTGAAGTAAGATGTGTCCCAAGAAAACTTATATGTCAATTATATCTCAACAAAACTGAGAAGAAAAAATAATAGATTTCAAAGGTGTCTAAGCATCAAGACCGATTTATTGTTTAGCATGCCGATGATATAATTTTGTAAGTAAGATTGTATCTTATGGGGGGTCTCAGATCATTTTCTGGATAATTTTTGCTGTTTCAGAAAGGAGACATTTAATATATGACATGCACACAATGTAAGGAAAAAATAGCTCCCAATGTGTACATTTGTATTTCCTTAATATCCAAGCTTAAAGTGATATTTCTTATTGGACTATATCTGAATGTGTAAATTTATGTCTTGGGAAAAAAAACCTAAATTGAACTTTAAAACTCTGCAGGACCACTTATTAAACACTTATATGTGTACTGAGATACCCTGGTCAGAATAAAGGAATCCATCAGCGGACCTTGTAGACTTTCCTGGTTGTTCTCTAGATCAATGCCTACAAGTCCTACCCCTCTTCCTCTCCTTTCTTGTAATAAAGCTAAAAGTCAGTGGCTACTCCACTAGCTACTTTGCAGTTAACAAGTCTCTTTCTTTCTTGCAAATGTGCATCTGCGCGCACATGTGTATACACACACACACACACACACACACACACACACATGCACACCTACCTCTGGGTGAGGACATTTTTATTACTAGTCTTCTCCTTCCTCATCCTATTCCTGGTGATCTCAGAACTTTGGGGAACTACATAAAAGATTCTCTTCACAAAATGCTTGGGGACCTCTTTATTATACAGTAGCTGTGCATTGTGGTCCCCTGATGAAATGTACTAAATAAAAAATGTTTTCAGATACAGCAGAATGCATATCATCTATCCTTACAAAGAAAATCCTCCATAACAGTTACTATGCCTGATGTACTTCTGTTTGAACCAGCATGGGCAGCTGTCCGTGATGCAGTCTGATATGCAGGTTATGTGCCATGTATAAGAGGATGCCAATATATTTACTTCTTTGTATACTTCACCCATCCCACAGAAAGTTTTAAAAAATGCACCAGTTTTCTAGCGTACATTGTAACTTCTTGCAGCCGTTTGCGTTATGTATTCTGTTCCTTTGTAGAATGGTTTTTTCTGCCTAGTCAACACTTACTTATGCTTTCAAAACTTATCTGAAATGTAATCTGTGAAACTCTACCTGGATTCCCCACACATAACTAGACCCTCTCCCAAGCCTTAGTGCCCTCTGACCTTCCTGCTATTGTACTACTCATGGCATTGTCTTGTAATGATTAATTTATTCAAATATCTGTTCTCCTGCTCGATCGTGAGTCTCCATTGCCCAGCCCTAGCTCATGTGCATGACGTGCCCTCTGCTGGGTAGGGAAGAATGCCTCTATTGCTTAAAGTCACTCCAGGCCATGAGTTGATATGCAGAGAGCATTCTGAGAGCTCTTTTGTTTCCTGTGTTTGATAAAGTTACATCAGATATATTTTGTGATTCCAGTTTATTCTGATCCAAAGATTATTGAAGTGTTCTCTTAAAAAATAGCTTTACGAGAGTTCCCATTGTGGTTCAGCAGGTTATGAATCCAACTAGTAACCATAAGTATGTGAGTTCAATCCTGGGGACTTCCCTATGCCACAGGTGCAACCCTAAAAAGATAAATAAATAAATAAATTTTTAAAAAAAGAGGCAGGATCCCTGGAGTTCCTGTTGTGGCACAGCAGAAACAAATCCGACTAGGAACCACAAGGTTGCGGGTTTGATCCTTGGCCTCCATCAGTGGATTAAGGATCCGGCATTGCCGTGAGCTTTGGTGTAGGTCACAGACGCATCTCAGATCCTGAGTTGCTGTGGCTGTGGTGTAGGCTGGCAGCTGTAGCAATGATTTGACCCCTAGCCGGAAACCACCATATGCCATGGGCGGGGCCCTAAAAAGCAAAAAAAAAAAAAAAAAAGAGGCAGGATCCCTAATGATTGTGGAGCTACTATACCAAATCTTGATTACCTACCTGGCTTTTTATCTGACAGAGAAAGAAATTTCTATTTTGTTTAAGCCATTACGAGATCTCTGTCACGGCAGCCAGTATTCTAGTCAACATATTTGACCATTCAGGTTGCTAAAGACCAACCAAGGTTAACATTTTAAGACTTAGAAGAGAAACAATCCCCACAGCAAACCAAATCAGAAATTCTGCTGACAGCCCAAATGGCTTCAATATTTTAGTTTGTTAAAACACGACCCTGTTTCTTCACTGTTCTGTGTCTGTTTGACTCAAGTCAGAATGCACCCGCTTGGCCTTAGACCAAATTGTATAGAACCAAGGCAGAGAAAAGGCTGATTTCAAAATTTATTCTTTCAACAGTCACCTCATCTCAGATTAAATAACTCTTCAAATTTGCCCGCATGTTTTCTAAGATTTGTCTTTTTTATGGGAGTATAATCATTGCTCAACACGTACATAGCTACTGAACGTTTAAGGCCATGTGGTATGGAGTCAGGCTATAGTGCTAATTCTGGCTCTTTCACTTACTGATGGTGTGGCCTTGAGTTTGTTCCTTATCTTCCTCTGCAGAGTCCTTCTGTACTAAATAAAGAAAGTATCTATAGCACAGCTTATTATATTCTGCATCTCAAATAAGATAATGGACCTAGCACAGAGCACACCACAGAGCAAGCCCCTGAAAGGAAATTAGTGTTCCTTATTGCCAGCATGCACTATGCTTTCAGGATGCAGCACCGCTAAGTATCTAGGCCTCCCCTAAGCATGCTGGGCCCTTTGCAATTTAGAGCCAAACACAGTGACACATTTAGAGGTTATCTAGTTCAACTCACCCCACAGAAGTTTCTGGATAGTTCCAGCAATATTTTAAAATACCTCAGTTAGGAGCTTCTTCGGGTAAAAGAATTGTTCTAAAATTAGATTGTAGTGGTCACACAATTCTATAAATTTACTAAAAACCATACAGTTGTACACTTAAAATGGATGAGGTTTATGGTATGTACATTATCCCTCCATAAAGCTTTTTTTTTTTCTTTTTCTTTTTTCTTTTTAGGGCCAAACCCGCAGCATATGTAAGGTCTCAGGCTAGGGGTCAAATTGGAGCTGCAGCTGCTGGCCTACGCCACAGCCACAGCAGCGCTGCATCCTTAACCCACTGAAAGAGGCCAGGGATCGAACCCACATCCTCATGGATACTAGTTGGGTTCTTAACCTGCTGAGCCACAATGGAAGCTCTTTTTTTTTTTTTTTTTTTTTAAATTATAGTTGACTTACAGTGTTATGCCAATTTCTGTCTCTTTTTATCTCATTGCTCTGCTACCAACAGCACA
Organism: Phacochoerus africanus; assembly: GCF_016906955.1. NCBI lineage: Eukaryota > Metazoa > Chordata > Mammalia > Artiodactyla > Suidae > Phacochoerus > Phacochoerus africanus. The sequence continues at coordinate 19,948,912 of NC_062547.1, read as the reverse complement.
TGGCTTTCACCTTGGGGTCTAGGGTGACTAACTCTTTCCATCACATCTAACCATCAAGAGGAGGAACAAGCAAAGAGAAGGACATGTATTTTTTTTTTTTTTTCTGCTTTAATGGCATGACCAAGAAGTTACATACATTACATGTATTCACATCTTATTAGGTAGAACATATTCATGGGGCCACATGCACTATGAGAGAATAATGCAGGATGTAGTTTTTTTATGGAAGGCAGCAAGGATAGGAACAAGGACATACATCCAAGTGAGAAGTCAATTGTTATATTAAAGAAAGGGTGAATGTCGGGGGGCACGTGGCACTCTGTGCCCAACTGTTCTATGAAGAAGAGTTTAACATGAAAAGTGTAGATTATATGTAAAAAGGAGGGAACTATGGAGGCTTCAGGCTGAACTTTTCTAATAGTCGCTCCTTTTTCATCTGGGCCAGAAGATTGAGCCAAATCTGGATACTTCTGTGGAAATGATTCCTCTAGGCTTTGAAGACACCACGTGGTCTGTTTCAAAGTGGGAGGTGTGTTAGTCTATATTTTACGATGCAGAGTCAGTTTGAAATCTTGTTTTTCCTGGAAGAGTGTATGCAATGGTTATCTGGGTTGGAAGTACCGCAGAGCAGATTCTGTGTTTGGGTAAAGTGTGGATGTGTTTCCTTCCTTCCTTTGTCCTTTCTTTCTTTCTTTCCTTCCTTCCTTCTTTCTTTTGTCTTTTTTAGGGCCACATCCATGGCATATGGAAATTTCCAAGCTAGGGGCTGAATCAGAGCTGTAGCTGCTGGCCTACACCACAGCCACAGTAACGCAGCAGGATCAGAGCCGCATCTGCAAGGTACACCATAGCTCATGCCAACAACAGATCTTAACCTACTGAGCGAGGCCAGGAATGGAGCCTGCGTCCTCATGGATTCGTTACCACTGAGCCATGATGGGCACTCCCGGATGTGTTTTCTTTCTCTGAAATATTTCTAGGAAGAAATGCTCATCAGAATGACAATTTAATCAATACAATGCTATTTTAATTAAGACACGGTATCATTCAAGATAGAAGGCTTAACGTTGCTATGCTTGGGGTACACACAAAATTTTCTGTAACAAAATGGCATTTATTTCTCAGAGAATTGTTGAGATGTGGGAGTCCAGAGTTCACGTACCAACCTCAGTACTTAACTGTGATGTGACTTTGATTTGTGGATGTCTTAACTTTTCTTAGTTAATATCTTAGAGTTTAGAAGTGGTTTCTCTCGTCAGAGTATACATGTTTAGCCAACGATTATGAAGTCCTTTAAAAATGCAGGTGTCATTTTTTGTTGTTGTTGTTGGCCACTTGAGATCACAGGTTTCTTCAGCTTTCTCAAAGAATGAGTTTTACTCTCAGCTAGCTGGAGCAACCCGAGAAATAAGTGTGGAGATAGACTTGGTCTTTGCCAGCCTGTCACTTGATGGCATTCTTCTAAAGGCTTTTTTGATAGGAAAAGATTATTTGAGCCCTTGAGATTAGAAAGCTTAAGTAAGCTCTGTAGGCAGGGTATTTCTTGTTGATAACATATGTCCTTTTCTGAGAATGCATTTTGGGAGACATGGATTTCACCATAAATCCTTAATTCTTTGAAGATTTCGGTGCCAGTATTACGTTTCAGGCAGGACTAATTTCAGCCAAGTTCGCTGCAGGTGTTTCCAGTGTTATTGCCAGTAATTTCATGATTCCTTTTTATGTGTGCTGGCCACAGCCAAATTGTAGAGGGTATGTGAAGTCAACGACTGTCTGCCGAAGTGGCGAGCGGTTTCGGGATTCTCTCCTTGTTTGTGTGGGTGACTTCTCTCTACTCTCTCTCTCGCCTGCATCCTCAGTCATCACGGATGTTTTGTTTTTCTCTTTTGCAGATGACACGGTTGGTACTGCCTGGCATGGTAGAAAGGTGAGTCATAAGCTCACACACAAGCACTAGAGTGACAAGCTCATGATTATTTATAGGGAGAATCCTTTCTTTGAAAAATTCATTAAAGTGACTAATGAACCTCTCCTCCGTGTCTTAGCGACAGAGTAATGTGCCAGGCGAGTCACAGGGTGCAGCGTGAGTCATCTGGTGGTGGAGGCCTTTTCCACTCGATTCCCTTTTTATTTCCCTCTCCAGGGTTGTGGTGGTTCCTTTAGATCAGGATTAAAAAGTCTGCCTGAGTCACCATCACTAACTCAATTGCCTGCTCTTCTGAGGGGGCGGACAGAGTTCCCGGGATATTCCCTGGAATGCCTTCTTAAAGTCCTAGGCTCTCAGAGCCCAATCAGTGGAGTTTCATGAAGCGAGACCCCCATCCTCTGGTTGTTCTGTTCTTACTTGGAGAACAGATGTGCAAGGAACTTAGGTGTGTTGTAAAATGATTATAAGATGTCAAACCACTCCCGCCCCGCCCTATCTGTGTTCCAGTTTGAATTGGGTTCCACTGGGATACACAAGGTATCTTCATCTTTATTGATAAAGGGGTTGCACGTCCTTACTTTTGAAATGGAAGTACGTGTAAGAAGGAAATGAAGCTCTGGTTCTCCCTTGGAGAGGCCTGGGTGAGGGCTAGACTGTCAAAGAGAACCTGCTGCACAGAGCTGGGCTTGCTCAGTCATTTGCTAAATTTAGGGCTTCATAGTCATCCTTCCTCTGCAAAATAGCTTTGAGTTTGGAAGGGAGCCAAAGGAATCAGGTTTGCTAAGGGAAGACCCAAGGACCCTGCCTCTCTCTCTCTCTCTTTTTTTTTTTTTGTTACAAGTTAAATACATAGTTTATTTAAACTGCAGACATCACAGTTCAAGAATACGATTTGATTCACAAAAGTTTTCTTCACCCACTTTCCCGAGGACCCTGCTTCTGTGAAGAAACCTCCATGACCAGCTTCAGGCAGGAATTACAAGCCATGTTTATTGAGTACATATTATGTGCAGGGGTTGGACTGAGGACTCAGTATGAGTTTGCTGATTTAATTCTGATAGCCTCCCGCCATAGCACAGATGAGGAAACTGAGGTTACGAATCCATTTTGTGGAGTTCCCGTCGTGGTGCAGTGGAAACGAATCCGACGAGGGACCCATGAGGTTGCTATTTTGCAGAGGAAGGATCGATCCCTGGCCTCACTCAGTGGGTTAAGGATCTAGCATTGCCGTGAGCTGTGGTGTAGGCCAGCAGGTGCAGCTCTGGTTCGACCTCTAGCCTGGGAACCTCCATATGCCGTGGGTGCGGCCCTGAAAAGACCAAAAAAAAAAAAAAAAAGAATCCATTTTGTTTGGCATCTACTTCTTAGCAAGTCTCTTTGTAACTGCACTTTATATGTGGTTTTTGTATATTTTAGTCGCTTTATTTTATTTGCTTTAATTCCCTTTATGAAGTTCCCTTACAGCGCAGTGGGTTAAGGATCTGGCATTGTCACGGCAGTAGTTTGGGTCACTGCTGTGTTACAGGAACTTCCACATGCCACTGGCACAACCAGTGGGAATGTGCCCCTGATGATCAGATATGGAAGTGACAGTGGTCAAACCAGACCAGAACCCTGGAAGATTACAGAGAATTAGGGCAGACTCAAAAAGGATGCAATTTGGGCCATTAACTTAATTCTAGTTTTGATATCTGTAAGTGACACGGTATTAATTCAGGATAGTAAGTTCCACCCATTAAAAAAGAAACACTTATATACCACAAAGGAATTTTTAAATGTGTTGGTAAAAGCCATATCAAGAGAGGTATTGGTTATTAAATCATTTTGCAGACCATGAAGTATTAGATTTGAAGAGTTGTAGAATTTCAGTAGTTTGAATTAATTGAAACCAAGCCCCATCATTTGACATAAAAAGACCCAAAGAAGTTATATTATTAGAAATTATATAATTAGTTAGTAAATGATACCAACATTAGGTGCTCACCCCTCTCTCTGTAGACCTAGCGGCTCTTATCACAGTTATAGCTGGAGCATTAGGTAAAGACAAAGAATGCAAGGATCCATCCATTTAACAGGCGTTCACTGAATAATTCATCAGAAGATGAATTGGATCCTTGCCTTTAAGAAATCAAATTGGGAGTTCCCGTCATGGCTCAGTGGTTAGCAAACCCGACTAGTATCCATGAGGACTCGGGTTCAATTCCTGACCCCACTCAGTGAGTTAAGGATCTAGCGTTGCTGTGAGCTGTGGCGTAGGTCGCAGATGTGGTTCGGATCTGGCATTGCTGCGGCTGTGGTGTAGGTTGGCAGCTATAGCTGTGATTCCACCCCCTAGCCTGGGAACCTCCAAATGCCTTGGGTGCGGACCTAAAAAAAGAAAGGAAAGAAAGAAAAGAAATCAAATTGACTTTACACTGAGTCTGCAAAATGATCTGGTGGAAAGCCATCAGAGACTATGGATTGAAACTGATGTCAGAGGGGTGCTAAGAACTAGTAAGAAGTGTAAGTGGGTTTTATGAATGGGCACTTTTGGATAGGAGAAGGACCAGCTATGTCTGCCAGAATTAAAGGAGTTACTAGTTGCATTAGTCAGGGTGGGCTGACTGTAACAGACCCCCCAGACCCTCAGTGGCTTCACACCCTACAGGTCGATTTTTCCCTCACATCCCAATCCAGTGTGGGTCCGGGGTCCGGGTTCTGCTCTACGCAGTCATTCAGGGATCTCAGATTCCTTCCGTCCGGGGCGGGGGTCCACTCTTCCCTCAGGCTTTGCAGTCCTTTCTAGAATCCTCTGCATCCAGCCAAGCAGGTGGAGGAAGAGAGAGGAAGGATGGTTTTATGGGAATTTTCACGGGCCAGGCCTGTGAGTGACATACCTGACTTCTGCCGTCGTTCCATTGTCCAGAACTCAGACACAGGCGACAGCTAACTGCAAGGGAGGCCAGAAATGTTAGCTGTGTGCCCAAGAGGAAAGAAAAACTCCCAAGATCACAGATGATCTAGCCCATTATAAGTGATTTGATTATAGCCTGCCCTTTAGCCCATCCCCAAGTGGCATATTTCTATGGTTGGTTACCATAGGTTTCGTATCTCCATTGAGGAACAGCAGAGTTCTTTATAAAGGTCCTTTGCTGTTGCTGTTGTTTTTTTCCCTTTCACTGATTCTACCTCTGATGTATGCGATTTTCCAGACCCTCTAGAATGATACCCTACGGCCAACTAACTATCACTAAACAAGTCTCTGTAATCAAACTAAGGTGTTATTGCCATAGAAGTAGAGAGTGCATAATTACATTATAGAGGAAACTTGCTCTTTCCACTTCCCTGGAATTATAAACATTGTGTACAGCTGGAGCCAGAAGGTGGTTGCCATAACAACCATGGAAAAGCTAAAAATAGCCTCTTTCATACTGTATTGCTTAAGGTGGAATTATGACATGTTATGGTGTTTTAGGACAGGCAGTTCCCTTTCCTGTGGGAAAATGTTTGCAAACTTTCTTCAACAAAGCAATATTTGGATAATGTGTAGAGATTGCTGGTTCTAATTATGTACCTGACCCCCATGATCCAGGATTCTTTTCGACATAGAAAAAAATGTTTTGATGCCTTTCTCAAGTCCTTCTTGAGAATCTGTTAAGAGAACCATCTGTACCAGTTTCCGTGTTAGATTTAAGCTTAAGAAAGAAAGTAATGACCCTCCAAGAGCACACTTATATACTCCCTGACAAGAGACTTGGGATGTAGTCTTTGTTTTTATTCTTGCTTTTTTTTTTTTGCACAATCTTTCTGGTCTGTAGTCACACTCTGTAGCCAGGTAGCTCTCCACATTAGGACTGATCCTATGTTCCCATGCTTCCCAGCAATATTTATGCCTCCCCTTCTTGTTCTCCACACCTGCAGTGTGGGGTGGTGATGAGGATTCCCCGGGAAGACAGAAATCAGTGACTTGTTTAATGGAAGACCTATCACTTCCCCTACGACAGCGGTATTTTAATAAGCGCTGTGCACAAGGACACTACAGAGGAGGCTGATAGAATAGTGGCGCGTGTATGGAAGGAAAAAGGCGTGGTAATTCTTTTATCCAAGTGATCATTAAGGAGAGTTTTCTAATTGGGAATGTCAACAGGACTGAGGAAATTCTAGGGAGCGTACCTATAGGAAGATACCGAATTGTGTAGGGTCGGGTGTGTTTAGTGTTTGGCTTGTGGGAGGGCTAGTAATTGAAGAGAATATTTTTATACAAAAAGGTGCTTCCTTATCAGCTGTGGTGTCTTCTGCTTTGTTTTTGCAGTATTTAGTTCTAGTAGAGCCTCGGTAACTTACACCACTGAGACACCGTGGCGTGGCTGTTAGCAAGTAAGCAGTGTGATGAATTAAGAATGCTGGCATTGCAGAGAATATTACTTGACTTGTTTATTTGGATGTCTGTCATCACAAACTGGAAATGTGCAGAAGTATGAGCAACATGAGTCTTCATTATGGAGCTTCAGCAAATATTCTTAATGTGCCTTTGAATCTTAGAATTGTTCCCCAAGTCCCCTGAAAATGAGAGATTAACCAGGGTTTGGTTTTATGTTTGTTTCTGCGTGCAATTAAGCATGGCCCATTTTGTGCTTCTGCATGATAGAACAGAGTTGTCCTGAGTCTGGCTGTGCCATGGAAACTGGTTTGACGTCACTAATTCTGCTTAGATGGTGGATTAGTGCTAGATGAAGTAGTTGATTTTAAAGACGACTCCTTTGTGCCCCCCAGTCCCAAATGTTCAGCCCTATCTCTCCGTAAAGAATAGATACTGTAGACAGTGCAAGGATTAGGATGGCTATGCAAGTGTATTCTTTATGATTCAGACAAAACTAAGTTGAATATCATCATCCTTGGAGAAAAGGAGAGAGGCTTATATGCTATTGGGAGTGGGTGTGGGAGGAAGGGTTTTTGCTAGACAAATACGCATGCTTCTGTGTATCACAGCGTTTTTTGGCTGAAGGGGTGTTTTCTCTGCTATCATTTGGGTTCAGTGATAAATTCCTTTAGTGTTTACTTAGGTCTAGTGCATTCTCACTTTATGCTCCGTTGGCGTTGGATTTGTTTTACTGCATTTTAGGGTACACATAGGGTGTTTTGCATAAAGTATCTTGCAATTCTGCCTTTTTACTTAACTCTCTCTCCCCTCTAGAAATTTTAAATTAGGGTAGAATATTTGAGAAACAAAAATCTCTATTGCCTCAAGGAGGAAACAATTCAAAGCATATGCTTGCATGATTGTGGCATATTTGATTATTGGTCTGTATTAATTTTGCAAACAGGAACGAGTTTATTATCTTTAAATGAATTTTCCTGTATTGAAATCCTTGCTTTGGTGAGTGAAGGTTTAGGAATCTATTTTGGTGAGGATAAAATTTAATTTTTAGAAGGTTTTTGATAACATTAAAACTTTGATTTTGGAAGACTTTTTTGGGGGGCTGCACCTGCGGCATGTGGCAGTTCCCAGATCAGGGATCGAATCCAGCTGCAGCTGCAACCTGCGCCTCATAGGCAGCAACACCAGATCCTTACTCAGCAATCCTGGATCCTAAACACACTGCACTGGCTGGGGAATGAACTTGCGCTGCCACAGAGACAGTGCCTGATCCTTAAACCACTGTGCCACAGCAGGAACTCCCGGAAGACATTTACACTGTATTTCATTTGTGAGGAATGAGATAAAAAAAGTGAGATTTTTGTTCAAGGGCACACGCAACCACCTGAGCCGATTTAAGTATAATGGAGCACAGAGTGCAGCTGATAAAACCAGCAGTGATAGGCTACAGGGAAAAACAACGTCTTCTACAACTACTTCAAACCGGCTTTTCTTCACTTGCTGTGAATGGCTGAGGACATCTCAAGTCCTGGTTATATTAGAAAAGGGTAAAATAAAACACCCCCTAAACCTACAAGGATGCTCGGGGCTCAGGTGGAGTGCAACTTGTCAGGATTTGAGGTCACTTCTCAGAAAGCATGTTGTATTGCAGAAGATAGAATAGCTCTCTTAGCTTCTACTGGATTGGGATCTGCTCTGAGCTTAAAGGTGATACATTCAGATATGTCATAAATGTATTTTGCGTTCTCTCCCTTTAATAGACTTATTGAGATATATTTCACATATTATAAAATCCACACATTTTAAGGCATACAATTTGGTGGTTACTAGTATAGTCACAGAGTGTGTCATCACTGCAATGTAATCTCAGAACATTTTTAACATTCTAAAAAGATAAAGCGATTTTAAACATCATAAATTAGTGACATATTAAAAGTCTCCAACAGTGGTTTTTAACCCATTTTCATCAAAGGAATTTCTCACAAATACCAATAAAATGAAATTGCTAGATAATCATTACTAATTCACCAGTTTTTATCGTAGAGCAGTTGGGTTCTAACTTCTGATAGGCAGTCTTACTCTTAAAATATAAAAAGAAAGCCTATTCTGTCTGAGAGACACAAGCAAAAAATACAAGAAATATGTCCAACTTTCTTCAAAACAGTAATAGAAGAAGTTTGAGATTTGATTTCTGTGATGAACGTGTTAATAGATTTCACTGCAAATGAAAGTGTATATTGCTAACAACTCGGTTTCAGGGACTTTTTAAACTGAGGGTCCAGACTTGCATTTGATGGTTGAAGTGGCGTCTTTGCCTAGAGGCTGGCAGATGGACTGGGTGTCCTTCGTGGATTCTTTCGTTTCAGATTTATGTCTGAAGTAACTGAAATGCCATTTAATCATGTTTCTTTTAAAATTTGGCCTAAGAAGTGTCTATTTAGTCCCTTATTTTAATACCAAACAAACAAACAAACAAACAAACCCAAAGGCCTTGGGAAGTAAATTCAGATAAAGAATAATGAGAAAGTTAAGTCAAAGGAAAGGATCTGGAGGGCAGGAGGTAGGTGCGGCCAAGTTTCAGTAGCTTAATCCAGAGACTGGCTTCCCTGAGAAGAATGGATTTGAGGGGGAAAAGTGGTGTTAATTCTGTCTAAAATTCCTAAAACCCTGATTTCACACCCAAGCCATATACAACTAACAACTTGTATATGTACAGAATTGCTTTTCTCAAACTAATTTCCATTTATTTCTAGAACTAATAATTTCTGGTAACTTTCTGACTTCGAGCTTTCAGTAGTCTCTAAAAGTTACAGTGGAAGTTGAGCTTTGCCTTTTGGCAAAAGAATATGTTTTGATAAACCCCAGTGTCACATGATTTTATTTTTATTTTATTTTTTGCTTTTTAGGGCTGTACCTGAGGCATATGGAAGTTCTCAGGCTAGGGGTTGAACTGGAGCTGCAGCTGCATGCCTACACCACAGCCACAGTAATGCAGGATCTGAGCCATGTCTGCAACCTATACCACAGTACACAGCAACGCTGGATCCTTAACCCACTGAGGGAGGCCAGGGATCGAACCCGAATCATCATGGATACTAGTCGGATTTGTTACCACTGAGCCACAATGGGAACTTCAAGTCACATGATTTTAGAGTCAACTCTTCATGTAGTACCTGAAAGGCTATAACCCAGGGAAAACAGGAGGCAGTACATAACCATTCATCCATGTAAGTACTGTTCTATCCTCAGAGTGCTTTGAAGAAAAGCATAAGACAAGGGCTGTGATGTCCAGAAGCGTATTTTTTTTTGAAGGAGAAAAATGTTTATACTCATAGAACAATCAATTACTATATGTAATGTGATGATATGCCAAATTAAAACCATATAAGGAATATGAGTGTTTTTATGAGTGAGAATTCTTCGTGCTATAGCCAGAGAAGACCTCAGAGGAGAGAAGTCAGTTTTAGGGAGTTCTCCTGTGGCAGCGGGTTAAGGATGCTGCAGTGTCACTACAGTGGCTTGAGTCACTGCTGTGGTGTGGGTTCGATCCCTGGCCTGGGGAACTTCTACGTGTCACACCACAGGGGTGGCAAAAAAAAGAAAAAAGAAATCAACTCAAGGAGACTGAAGATCTAATCTGGTCCTGCCCCAGATTGCCAAACCTCAGAAATGAGCTAAGTGCAAAGAAGAGCTATTTTCAGTTGAGTTATGCCTCATTCATTGATCAAGCATATCCCATGCTAATGAAAGGTAAGGAAAGATACGTGTTAGAAAAACAGCAGCCAGGTTATTCTGCTTCAAATAATTATACATCTTGATCTATAATTTGCAAACAATTGTATACATGATTTCATTCTGTTTACTTGAATCTTCCTTTTTAGATCTAAAGGGGCAATTCTGAACATCTCCTCTGCCAGTGGCATGTACCCAGTTCCACTGCTGACCATCTACTCTGCAACCAAGGTGAACAATTTTTTTAGTAAATCATGTCAGATTAAAAACAAGGAATGGAATAGAATATGTATATATATATATATATTATATATACACACACACACGTTTGTGTGTGTCTGTATGTATAACTGAATCACTTTTCTGTACATCTGTATCTAACACAACATTGCAAATAAACTACACTTCAATTAAAAAAAAAGAAGGAATAATTTACAGTCTGAGAAATAAACATGGAATTTTCTTTTCTTTTCTTTTCTTTTTTGGCTTTTTGGCTTTTTGCTATTTCTTGGGCCACTCCCGCGGCATATGGAGGTTCCCAGGCTAGGGGTCGAATTGGAGCTGTAGCCACCGGCCTACACCAGAGCCACAGCAACTCAGGATCCGAGCCGCATCTGCGACCTACACCACAGCTCACGGCAACGCCGGATCGTTAACCCACTGAGCAAGGGCAGGGACCGAACCTGCAACCTCATGTTCCTAGTCAGATTCGTTAACCACTGCGCCACGACGGGAACTCCGGAATTAAAGTTCTATTCTTGGGGTTCCTGTTGTGGTGCAGCAGAAACGAATCTGACTAGTATCCATGAGGATATGGATTTGATCCCTGGCCTCAATTAGTGATCCAGCATTGCCATGAGGCTCGGATGTCGTGTGGCTGTGGCCAGCAGCTGCAGCTCTGATTTGACCCCTAGCCTGGGAACTTCCATATGCCTGGGGTGTGGCCCTAAAAAGCAAATATATATATATTATATTCTTAGCAATTTCAGATAAACTGGGAAGAAAAGGAAAATAGGCAACACTAGTTTCAGAGGAGCCAGAGCTGGAGATACACTGATTGGTATCACATTTACAAGCGAGGCACCGAGATCTTGGATCCACAAATGCTTTTTTCCTCCCAGTGGTTTACGGGTTTTAAAATTGGTATTTGTGCTTTCAGAGAGAGCTGGTCCAGGCCAGTTAGCTCAGTTGATCAGAATGATGTTAACGAGTCTAAGACTGGGGGTGATGATTCATGAATGACTCAGCATACAGCTTAAGTTCTGCGTGTGCAGAGCTGAGTAGAAGGCTCACAGCCAATCAGCACATGGGCACAGATAGTAGGCACAGGATAGCCGGGGGAGAGTGTGCGAGTGTTTTGCCACCTTATTGAAAATTCACAGACATTTATTGTCACTTCTGAAGTGAGACAGGAATTTCCCAGAGCTCTCTGTAAGATGTCGGTTGTACACAACCTCACCATTCACCTTTTCACATTACTGCTAGGATGATAATTTAGAATGTATTCGGTATCGCCTGCAGGTCAATAGCATCATTTTCAAATACATTCTTGACGCCTAGGATACGTCTCTGAAATAAAAAATGACCACTGAGAAACTGAAATTAAACAAGCTTTCAGGAGGAAATGAGCAAAATAAAATGTACAATAAGAACTTGCACTATGGCAGGGAAGGAAAAGAACAAAACACCTGCCTTTTTCACTTGGCTCTGTGTCCCCTGGAAAAATTTAAAGGAACTACCTACTGTATTTTGAAATAAGCTTGGCACCACCCCCCACCCCCGCAATCTACTTGCTTTCTTTGAAACATACAGTCGGCATGTTTAAAATGAACACCATCTTTCTTTTCTTTCTCTTTTCTTTCTTTCTTTTTTCTTTCTTTCTTTCCTTCCTTCCTTCTTTCTTTCTTTCTTCCTTCCTTCCTTCCTTTCTTTTCTTTCTTTCTTGGCTGCACGGGTGGCTTATGGACATTCCCAGGCTAGGGGTCAAATCGGAGCTTCAGCCTCCACCTTACACCGCAACAGCAACATGGGATCTGAACTGCATCTGAGGTCTACACCACAGCCCACGGCAATGCCAGATCCTTAACCCATTGAGCAAGGTCAGGGATCGAACCTGCATCCTCATGGATGCTAGTCAGGTTCTTTACCACTGAGCCACAGCAGAACTCCAACACCATGTTTCTTGAAGCAGTTGGCAAATTTGACTTCTTTCTGCCTGTTCTCCTCCACATACACAAGTCTCTTACTGATGGATCCTGGTAGAGTCATCACTGATGCTTTACATTTCAGGCCTGAGGTTGAGTCAGCACATAGGCACATTTGAAAAAACGGTACATTCGATTTTACAAATAGATTTAAAGTTGTTTTGGAAGATGATGATCACATTCGTCTCTCCACTTCTTGGATCTTGCTGTCCTAAAGGACCAAGAAGAGGCTTGCTCTCTCTTTTCTTTACTGACAACAAAAAATCCCTGTAGAACAGATTTGAGCAAAATTTATATTGTGTCTCTGTTTGAATGGCAAGTGGGGAGGAGGAACACATCCTTTGTTATATAATAAGACATTTCTTCTTGGAAAGTAATTTTCTGAAAAAAGACAAGACATACCTCTTCCAATTAAGTTAAAATTTGATCTAGATATTACAGTTGGTAAAAGAATACTTAATTGAGTGGCAGATACAGAAAACTTCAGGTTTTAAGGGTTTTTTTTAAGGTCTGTTCTGTATTTGAAATGAAAAGAATGATTAGAAACTATAGTGTTAAATGGTTAGTTGATTATTTCTGTTTCCATGGCTACGGACTACAGATCAGGCTGATGGATGTAATGTACATGTGTGTTCTCCTTCCTACCCCCTCCCAGGCTTTTGTAGATTTCTTCTCTCAGTGCCTCCATGAGGAATATAAGAGCAAGGGCATCATTGTGCAGGTGAGTGGAGTTTGTTTCAGTTAAGTATCCCTGTTTTTGTGAGGTTTCCACAGCAACCATTGCTGTCTTGGCAACGAAAGAAAATCACATTCCTAAGTAAGTGAATGTGACGTTAGCACACCATTAAAGACACAGTTTCTTTTCCTTTATGCATTTAAGTCTAGGTTTTAAACAATCACTCCCTAGAATTTTTAAGTGGTTAACACCTTAAAAAGTAGAACAGCGTAAATGGTTGGTGCATAATAATTGTAAGTTCTTATGATTTTATTTTGAGAGAATTAGACTCTCCATATCTCTCAGCTGTCAGGTATGTAAGGAGCACCGTGGTTATTCCAAAGCCACTGTGTAATAATCACAAGAGAGGAGAGAGCTGACTAAAGCTAACTTTTACTAGAGTGAGGATGACCGCATACACCAGGAAGACGTATGTGCGGTAGTGATTTTTTTACTTTTTAAAATTTTGGTTAAAATATATATAACCGAAAACACCATCTAAGTAACTTTTAAGTATTCAGTTCAGCGGCATTAAGTATATTCACATTGTTGGGCAACTCTCACTACCTTCCATCTGCAGGACTTTTTTCATCTTCCAAAACTGAAGCTCTGTATCCATTCAATAGTAACTTTGCATTTCCCCCTCTTGCAGCCCCTGATAACCACCATTCTACTTTCTGTCTCTCTCAGTCTGACTACACTAAGTACTGTGGAATTGGATAGTATTTGTCTTTTTGTGACTGTCTTGTTTCACTTAGCATATTGTCCTCGAGGTTCATCCCTATTGTAGCATGTGTCAGAATTTCCTTTTTAAGGCTGAATCCCATTGTGTTTATTCATTCATCTATTGATGGATATTTGGGTTGCTGCTGCCTTTTTTTTTTTTTTTTTTCTTTTTAGGGCCAAACCCGTAGCATATGGAGGTTCCCAGTCTAGGGGTCAAATTGGGGCTACAGCTGCCAGCCTACACCACAGCCACAGCCACGCCAGATCTGAGCTGTATCTTTGACCTACACAGCAGCTCACAGCAATGCCAGATCCTTAACCCACTGATCGAGGCCAGGGACCAAATCCTCATCTTCATGGATCCTAGTCAGGATCGTTAACTGTTGAGCCACAATGGGAATTCTGAGTTGCTGTTCCCTCTTGACTGCTATGAATAATGCTGCTGTGACCATGGGTGTACACCTGTTTTTTTGAGACCCTGCTTGCAGTTCTTTTGGATGTGTATCCAGAAATGGAAGTGCTGGATCATGTCATAATTCTTTTTTTTAAGGATCGCATTAATGCTTTTCACAGTAGCTACCCTATTTTACATTCCCATCAACAATGCATAAGGGTTCCATTTTCTCCACATCCTCCCCAATACTTCTTTTCTTTTCTGTTTGTTTTTAATAATAGCCATCGTAATGAGTGGGAAGTGGCATCACATTGTGGTTTTGATTTTGATTTGATTTCCTTAATGATTAGTGATATTGAGCATCTTTTCAAATGTTGATTGGCCCTTTGATTATCTAAATGTCTATTCACATTCTTTGCCCATTTTTTTCATTGGGTTGTTTACTATTTAGTTTTGAATTGTAGGAGTTCTTTATGTATTCTGGATATTAACCCTTTATTAGATACATGATTTGCAAATGTTTTCTCCCACCCCATGGGTTACCTTTTCTCGCTATGGCTAGCGTCCTTTGTAGCCCAAAAGTTTTAATTTTGATGTAGTCCAATTTGTCTATTTTCTGTGGTTGTCACCTGCGCTTTTGGTGTCTTTTCTAAGCAATCATTGCAAAATTAAATGTCATAAGGCTTTTCCCCATGTTTTCTTTCAAGTGGTTTATAGTTTTAGCTCATAAGATCCATTAGACCTTCAATCCATTTTGACTTAATTTTTATAGAGACTTTGGATTTCTTTTTTTAATGTAGCTAACAAAATACAAGAGAAAGCAAATGTAGGAGTTTTATGGGTATTTATCTCAAATCAGTTACTGTTCCACACAAAGAAATAACAGTTCACGGTATTTTCGTGCTTAGGCACATTTTAAACAATGTCTTGGGAGAAGCTGCAAGTCTTTCCCTTTCCCGCTCATGCCCACAGCCTTTAGCCACCTCTTTACACGTCTGGTATTCACTATGGCTTTCAACTCTGTGACCCTCGGATTTTCCATTTTGTACCCTGATGCCCCAAATGATCAATCATAATAACAATAGCTACTATTTAAGGGGGTACTTTTCGGGCACAGTGCTGAGCACTTCTTATGTTTCCATGTATTTCATTGCATGTCATATTGATTCCCCTAAGATGGTGTGAGCCTCATCTTTAAATTTATGGAAGTCGGGGTTCAGAGAGGTTAAGCCCAGACTGAGGTCCGAGTCTGTTTGGCACCAAAGCCTTTGCTTTTAACCACTGGGTGACCTGCTCCAGGCCTTTGGGACAACACTGAACACTCATTGGATCCATTCATGCTCAGGCAGCCACGAGCCAGAAGGTGCTGGTCTGCTTAGTTCCGTTTCCTCCCTTATGTCCAGAAGGTAAATGTTTCCTCATTTTCCAGGGTCAATTTTGAGCCTCCTTCCTCTAAATCCTTCCCTGGGGATCCTTCCCCCCCAGGGATCCTTCAATGTCATAGCCCTTTGGTGTTAGTCTGAGTCTCAGCTTCCCATAAATATAAGGTACCCTGGGGAGGACGGAGTTGTCGAGACTCCTGAATTTGAAATGGAGCTGCCATACTCTCTCCTTTCCCCCTTCCCTCACACGAGTTACTTTAATGCTAACAGCTTGAACCTGCTGCGTGGCATGTGTTGTATTTTGGTAAAAAGGAAATTAGCAAAACCCTTGAGGGAGGTCGGGCGTCACGTGCCACCCAGTGTTGTACCATTTTCTCACTCTGATGAATGTATTATATTCAAGCTATTAATTTAATAATTTTTAAACACTACTGAGACCAACCGGGAACCTTAAAGGTCCATTAGTGGGTGACCTGGAGGCAGAGTGACCAGAAGCTGCAAATATTTCAGTGACAAAAGGGAGCCTTAGGCCTTGTGAGCATAGACTAGAGATTTCTAAAATTCCATGAACAGATAAGACTGTCTCTCTCTCATCTCCACGTCTGGCTTCCCTCAAGAGATCCTTTCTGCATATTCTGCCCATTGACCTGATGTGGCTAGCAGCTACTACGAAAATGTGATAGCATTTGTTTTCTGAAATATTTTGCTTTGATAAACTTTTCTTTTTCCCTAAAATCGAGTTGTACGTGATTGATGTAATGCCATTGACGCCTGTATTCCTTCATAGGTATTCATTCAAGGTTTAAACTTACAATGAATTTGGTGAACAAAAACTAAAAAGATTTGTGAGGAAAAGTACTGCTGTCATTTCTATGTGAACACATCAGAATGCTGAAGTAGAAGAGAATCTCATGCTAATTCTGACCAGGGATTTAAAAAAAAAAAAAAGAAAGAAAAAAATCTGCTCCAAATGAAGCTCAGTTAAAAATTATTGGTTTTTCTCTGGTGCTACATTATGTCTGCCTGCTTTTTTGGTCTGGGAGTGTTTATCAGCTGGTTTCCCCTTCCACTCCATCCCACGTACTCTTTTCTGGGTGATCTTATTAAAAACAAGTCAGATGGGAGTTCCCTGGTGGCCTAGTGGCTAAGGATCTGGCATCTTCACCTTTCCTCTGGTTAGGAAAATGAAACCTTAAGGGATGGTTTTGGTTAGCAAATGATCTCCTTGTTGAGAGCATTTCCAGAGACATGCTTCCCAGCTCAAAGGAAGAAAACTATGGTGTAGAGTCGCACCCTGGGGAGAAGCAGGAGGACACCCCCAGAAAGAGCACAGACCTTGGTGGTATTCAAACCCACATGACCAATCCGGATGGCCTAGTGGGTAAGGATTTGGCGTTGTCACTGCTGTGGCTCAAATCACCAGTGTGGCACGAGTTCTGTCCCTGGCCCTGTAACCTCCACATGCCACAGGAGTGGCCCAAAAAAGAGTCAGATGACGTCGTCGCTTTTCTTCATCGTCCTAAAATGTCCTTTAGTCCTTCAAACCACATTAAATCTGTATCCAGAAAGGACTCAGATATTCTGGTGGTTACGTCAGTCACTTTCTATAGAAAATGGTGTTCTTACACCTCTTATAGGATATAGAAATTCAGCCAAGTTTTTCTTTTATTTATTTATTTTTTGCTTTTTCTTTTTTTTTTTGGTCTTTTTGTTGTTGTTGCTATTTCTTGGGCTGCTCCCGCAGCATATGGAGGTTCCCAGGCGAGGGGTCGAATCAGAGCTGTAGCCACGGGCCTACGCCAGAGCCACAGCAACGCGGGATCCGAGCCGCGTCTGCAACCTACACCACAGCTCACGGCAACGCCGGATCGTTAACCCACTGAGCAAGGGCAGGGACCGAACCCGCCACCACATGGTTCCTAGTCGGATTCGTTAACCACTGCGCCAGGACGGGAACTCCTATTTTTTGCTTTTTTGAGGGCTGCACCCGCAGTATGTGGAAGTTCCCAGGCTAGGGGTCGAATCGGAGCTATAGCTGAAAAGAAAAAAGGTACCAGGTTTGGCTCCAGGGATTTTTTAAATAGGCTAAGCAAGGGCAAAATATCACCAGCTTTGCTTTATGGCCTAGTTAATTATTTTCAGTTTGGGATTCTAAGTGCAAAGACCAGGGCACTTGCCTGCATCTGTGGCTGTCAAGGTTCAGGTTGTTTCCAAGCTGGCAATATTTTTTGATGGCAAATTGTCGAGTTTAAGCAACTTTGAAATTTGTTCTGCCCCAAATACTTCCTGCAAAAGTACAAGTATCTTCTTGACCTGTTCACTCTAATAGTTCCCTGAGTAGACAGGAAAAGTGGATTAATGATCATTCACTGGGTTTTTGTTGAACTGTTTATGGATATGCCTAGACGACACTGACAGATAAGACATTTCTTTATTTCTACATAACTTGAAATACTCCTTTTAAAATTCTGGGCAAGTAACTGAGACCTGTAAGTTTGCCTTTGTTTAGATAATCTTGCTTATTTAAGCTTCGGAATGTGTAGAATTTTGGTTTAAACTCTTATATTACACTGTCATTTTCCTGGTAGCATTGATTTTCTGGACTGCAGTAGAAGAAAGGGACACTACAACTCTATTCAGTGTTGCTATAATGAAGTGCTCTGTTGCTAATTCATTCAGTAGATCTTTGTGCCGTTCCTGCATGCTAGGCTAGGGCCATGTCATCACAGAGCTTATGCTGTGAGGTACTGTGATGTACTGGTGGCGACTGGATTTCGTTATCAGCACTGTCTAGCCTTCCTCTCACCACTGCTTCACACATTTCCAATGTTGGAACCGCACTGAGCTACTCATATCCCTGAGAACATCCTGCTCCCTGTATCCCCTTTGCTTTGCTCCCGCTGTTCCTATTACTCACCATGTTCTTCCCTTCTGTTTACCTGGCGAACTCTTCCACTTTATTAAGACTTAGCTCAAAAGTAATTTCATCTCTGAATCCTTTCCATCCTCTGCTAGGCCATGTTAACTGCCTTGATTCTAAACCACTGTGCAAACAAATACCCTTTCCAGAATAGAATTTCCTTGTGCATCTGGTCCCCTCCTCCAGAGACAGGACCTTGTCTAGACCAACTGGATGCTTGAGCTGAATGATGAGTTAACCTGTGGCACCATCAAGTGGTTCAGCCAGGCAGTGCGACTTAATTCTTCTATGAGATCAAAACAGTCCAACGTTACGCCACAGAGAGAAAAGGAGGGAGGATTATAACATAATTATGTGATTGGGAGGTATAATTATTAGACCATTTTTATCCTGAGAAGCTCAAAACTATGCAGGCAATACTCTTGGCAGACTTATCTATATATGGAGAGGTTTTTAAAAAAATTTTTTTTCCCTTTTTTGAGGCATAGATGTGTGCCATGGTTCACTTATATTCCTTTGCTATTTGAATCAGAGTATATGCACGCTCTCTTTACTTTGTTTGCTACTCAGCTCAATGAACCAACTTTTCTTTCCCTACCCACTATTAGAGCCTCATTGAGCCCTGCATTTCATACTCTGTGTTAGTCTGAGATCTGTCTTTGGTTTGGGCTTTCATATACTGGATCCTTGTAGCAACATGATTTTAAAAATAAAGACCTGGCGTTCCCGTCGTGGCGCAGTGGTTAACGAATCCGACTAGGAACCATGAGGTTGCGGGTTCGATCCCTGGCCTTGCTCAGTGGGTTAAGGACCCAGCGTTGCCCTGAGCTGTGGTGTAGGTCGCAGATGCAGCTCGGATCCCGCGTTGCTGTGGCTTTGGTGTAAGCTGGCAGCTATAGCTCCGATTCGACCCCTAGCCTGGGAACCTCCATGTGCTGTGGGAGCGGCCTTAAAAAAGGCAAAAAGACAAAAAAATAAATAAAATAAAAATAAAGACCCGTTTGACAAAAAAGTTTTCCTTTTTTTTAGGGAGGAATAAGTGTATAGCACTAATTCCAATAAACAAATTCTAAAAATCCAAAGTCACCTAATCAAAGTTGGCCCAGGTATTGAAGTACTTTGGGGAAGTTAGTTTACTTCGTGTAGGTTTGTGGCTGCAGGGATTAAGAGAAAGCGAGTGACAGTCGTAGGTCCTTGGGGTTCATGGTTCTAACAGGTGAGCTGAAGTTACATGAGGCGGACTCATACCTGGGAGTGGGAAGAATACAAAAGAGATAAGGGAACGGCCCAGCTCTCAGCAGGAAGACAATCTATGGTCTGGAGCACATCTGTATCTTATTGCTCCCTCAATTAATGAAGTTTCTGATGGGGCCCACCATGCGTTGAAATAGATCCTCTTCCTTGATAGAAGTTTCATTGTAGTTTACACCTTTTCCTTTCACACATGTCAGATAAACAGCGTCCATTCACTCCTTGGTATACAACTATGTCTCACTATAGAAGCAGCCTCTTGTGTCATGACCCAAGCCTTGCTGCCATAGAGTTTCCTTACTTTCTGTGTTGAAGCATATCCAAAATGCAGCAAGTATAAGCAATAAAGAACCTAACCTGGTTAAATTCCTCTAAAAGGTAGTATTCAGATATTTCATCCCACATCAGTCCTGTCTAGAGTCTGTTAGTTACCCAAGTTGTTTCCATACTGTTATCCTGTCTCCCTGAAACAAATAAAGAAAAGGGGGGGGGGGGGGGAGATGGTCCTATCCTGTCACTGGCAAAGTTTATAAAACTCAGAAGCAGAATAGTAAGAAACTAGGGAAGAAAAGTGGTGACCAAGGAGTTCCTGTTGTGGCTCAGTGGGTTAAGAACCTAACTAGTATCCACCAAGATGAGGACTCTTATCTGTGGCCTCCCTCAGTGGGCTAAAGGATCCCATGTTGCCTAGAGCAGTGTAGGTTGCAGATGTGCCTTGGATCTGGTGTTGCTGTGGTATAAGCTGACAGCGGTACCTCTGATTCGACCTCTAGCCTGGGAACCTCCATATGCCGTGGGTGCTGCCCTAAAAAGAAAATGAAAAAAGAAAATGGTGGTAGCCCAAAGCGGAGAATGGGAAATATTTATTTTAGAGGGACCAAAGCTAATCAAGTTTATTAACCATAAATGATAGAGAAAATTAATGTTATCTCTTTAGAGGGATAAAATGTCAAAAATCTCCTATGTGGTGGTTCTCTAACTATGCTGTTTAGTCAGAGTAGAAAGCATTGTGCCCCCGAATCTTCACCCTCTAGATTTAATGCCTTCCTTTAAAAGGCTTAAAAAAAAATATATGTTTCTGCTTATTTCTAATACTTTCCCTAGTCTCAAACTGTTGTATTGATAGGTTGGTTTTTTATAATTTGTTTTATGCTGTCATATGTTCTATCCAGGTAGCTTCAGATAGCTGCTTCTCTTTTCTTCTCTCTCTGAAGATACAAAGTTTAGATTTCTTCAGAATATTTCTGCCACAAAGAACAGTCAAGCATCACCAAATTCTGAGTTTGTAGCCTTTCTAATCAATGGTATGCTTTTCTGGGGGCGGGTGTATCGCCTTTCTAGAGTGTCCTGCCCTACTATGTCGCCACAAAACTGGCTAAAATTAAAAGGCCAACTTGGGACAAGCCCTCTCCAGAGACGTTTGTGAAGTCTGCAATGAAAACCATCGGCGTGCAATCTCGAACCAACGGATACCCGATCCATTCTCTTATGGTATGTAGATTTTTTAAGTCCCAAATCAGTACTTTGGTTTGAGGTTTCTTTGCCATTGCATCCCAAAGTAGTATGTGATACATTAGCATATAGACATTGTCTAGACTTACTAACAAGACATCTGTGTTTTATTTTAAACTGTATTACCCAAGACTCTAAAATCTACCTATCAATAAAAACAACATAGAGTAAAACTATAAGATCCTATGTTTCAAATGAGTTCAAACTGTAGGCCTTAATTGCCAAATCTCCCCATTTCTTTCCCTAGGCCTCAGTAAGCGCAAGCCTGCCTTCCTGGCTGTATTTCAAAATCACCATGTATTCAGGCAACTCCATACGGGTTCGCTATCTGAAGAAAATGAAGAAGAACTAAGCATTGATAACTGCATTGAGTAACTTGGCCAGATGCTGCAGCCTAGGCATGTTCACAGCAAGGCACGCACCATCTCCAAATCTTCGGTTGTCATGTTAACAGTTACTGATAAAGTTAAATGTTGTCATAATTGGAAGGAAAGCAGAAGTTGCTCTCGGGAGTTCCTGACATGTATTCTGGATGCTACTAAGAGCAATTCGAAATTTAACATTAAAAGCTCATATAAAATGGCTATAAAACTTACATTAGCAAGACCTGCTTAACAGGAAGGAACATGATGACAGCAAATCACAGAACGAGAGTGTCAGACATAAGGCTTCAGAGCTTCATCTGGTCCACCTGCCAGTGATAGCTATCCTTGTATTTTCTCTGAAACATACTCTAAAAAATAATAACCTGCTACCCCCCCTTTTTTAAATTTTTTAAGAGATTTTTTATTTTTTTGCTTTTAATACTTTGAAGGAGTGGAGATTAATTTATTCACTCATGGTAGGACACACTGCAATTTGCATAGCTCTCTGTTAAGGTTTTCTAAAAGTATGTCTCAGATCACACATTTATATGGAACTTGTCTTTCTCAAGGGGTAGCTGATGACGTAAACATGATGAAATATGAAGTTATTTTTGACTCATGAAGCCCACTGAAATATGCTTTCCTCTCATACATATTTCTTCTCAGTTTAAATGTATGCTTTATGGTGTGGTTTATAAAGGTAAACAGGCTAAAATGTACACTGAGAGGCCAAAATGTACATCCAGTGCCACCCAGGAAGGTGGCTTCTTTGGACCCCCGCTTCTTTGCTTTTGCATTGTACCAGTAGTGCTCACATGTGTGACAATAGGCTACTCCTCAAACAATAATGACATTAGAGAAGCTGCATTACAATTTTAAATTGGTACCCTATATAGCTAACTTTAATAAAAGATGAATATAACCATGGTGTTGATTGAAAATGTATTTCTTTGGTGCGGGAAATTATGGCCATGTTTATACTGCTTTAATATAAATTAAGACTTTCATCCTGCTACATAACTTGTCTGGGAAAATTGCTAAGAAACATGCAACATGGAAGGTAAGTCTTCACCTCGGCTGGCCCTGAGTTTTAAGCACTAGTAAATTTGCAGAAGACATTTTTTAAGTTGGGGTGTTTAAGCGTTTCTAGCTTTCTGACTTGCCAGCTAAGGACATAAAACAAAAACAGAAAAACCCAAGTTACCATCTGCTATTGGCATCATTATATAAAAGAAAAGACATTTTAGCACTCCCCAAATAGGAAGAGCATAATTTCAGAATAAAGAATAGTCACGTAAATTGAATAAATTTAGTCTGATGAAAAACGCATTGCCTTCTTTTCCCTCTTATTTTGTTGTAGTAATGGTGACACCACAGTGACCTGGGCAGTGTGTCATTTGCTCTCACACTTTTGTTGGTTGGTTGTGGTCGTGGTTTTGGTGGAGAGTTGGTAGTGAGGGAGAGGGATAAAGTACTTCTCTTTACATCCCATTTAGAAAATAGTTGTCTTCTGGCCGAGGGATCCCTTAGCACGCTCAAAACTTCTAAGCTATGGCTTTGACTGCTTCAGCCTAGCAAGTATCCTCTTGTATTTTACACTCCAAGTTGAAGATGACAACATGAAAAATCGATGTTTCCAGGCACATGAAAAATAGTACTGAAAGGGAAACCACTATTCCCAAAACCTACAAAACAGTGATGCATGATTTTTAGACTTAACTTTACACTGACTTGATTTGATAGTCTGATGTGCACTAGAAAGGGTTTGAACACTAGAGTAGAAGATAGTATTATTTATCTAGACTCAGCTTACCTCACGGCATAGAAAGCTGGATTTTAATTTATTATTCTTTCATTTTCTTTTCAGTATAATAGCATGAGGGGTGGAGTGGGGTGGGAGAGGCCTTGTCCTACACCCAGAATGATGTGTGCCATTCTGATTTGTCCTCAGGTCAAGCCCACATGCAGTGGGAATAAATAAAGATATTATTGGTCATCATTTCCTCAAAAGGGGCTCTACCCTAATGAGAAATTCTGAGTTCTCATTTGATATTTTGTTGCATTGAAATACAAGAGAACCTAACTTTATATAAACAGCAATGCCAATACCAATACAAATCGTGCTGATTCTGTGTGAAAGAGGAGATTTACTGTGATAATAGTGCCCAATGAGGAGGAAATGAGCTGAAGTAGTACTATAATTTCTGAAGCCTTTTGACACCAAAAACTGCCTGAGATTTTTGTAGTCCTGGATTCTGCGACTTCGCTCTGTAGATTACCAGTATCAAAACAAATAAATCTGGAGTTCTCTTGTGGCACAGTGGGTTAAGGATCTGGCATTGTCACTGCAGTGGCCCAGGTCACTGTTAAGGTGACAGGTTTGATTCCTAGCCCAGAAACTAACACATGCTGTGGGTGTAGCCAACAAACAAACAAAAAAACCCCACAAATTTAAGTTTTTGTAAATGTATTTCCTTTAAAAAAATTTGTATTCCTATCACCATTAAGACAATTTTACATTATGTGCGTTCTGATGTGATGAGCTAAGAAGCTACGACATCGCTTATGTGGTATTCCTAGCAAAAATGTGTAAACTGAATGTAATCAAGAAGAAAGGTAAAAATAAGCTGAAGGACATTCTACAGAATAACCAGTTTATGCTTGTCAAAAGTTTCAGATGAAAGAAGACAAAAGAAATGGGACAGGTAAAGGCAAAACACATGATCTTAGATTGAATCCTGGTTGAGAAAAATTTCTTTTTGCTATGAGGGACAATTTTGAGACAACTGGTGAGATTTGAATAAAGTCTGTAGATTACATAATAGGAATGGTATCCATGTTAATATCCCGAGTTTGAACACTGAGCTGTGGTTACTTAAGAAAAAGTCCTTGTTTTTTTAGCAAATCCACACTAGAGTACTGTAGGGATAATGGGACATTATATATGCAAGTTTCCAAAAACAGGTATACAGAAAATGATAAAGCAAATGTGTTAAAATAAGAAGGAAGCAGAGAGGAGTTCCCCTTGTCGCTCTTCGGAAATGAACCTGACTAGCATCCGTGAGGACGCAGGTTCAATCCCTGGCCTTGCTGAGTGGGTTAAAGATCTGTGCTGCCGTGAACTGTGGTGTAGGCTGCAGACACGGCTCAGATCTGGCATTGCTGTGGCTGTGGCAGAGGCCAGCAGTTGTGGTTCTGATTCCACTTCTAGCCTGGGAATCTCCATATGCCCTGGGTGCGGCCCTAAAAGGACCAAAAAAAAAAAAAAAAAAAAAGGTAAGCAGAGAAAGATCTCAAATAGAAGAGGAGAAAACAATGTGACCACAGAGGTAGAGACTGGAGTAATGGAGCCACAAGCCAAAGAACGCTATGAGCCACTAAAAGCCGTTAGGGGCCAGGAATGGATTCTCCCTGGACATTCCAGAGGAGGCAGGGCCCAGCCAACACTGACTTGGACTAGTAACTGAATTTGGACTTCTGGCCTCCCGAACTGTGAGAATAGTCTTATTTTAAGCCCCTAAGTTTGTGATACTGTTACAGCAGCCACAGGAAACTAATACAAATGTAAACTTTTTAAAAAGTACCTCTTAAAAAAAAATTTTTTTTTTTTTTGGTCTTTTTATGGCCGCACCTACAGCAGAGGAGGTTCCCAGGCTAGGGGTCTAATCAGAGCTGTAGCTGCCAGTCTATGCCACAGCCACAACAATGCCAGATTTAAGCCGAGTCTTCGACCTAAACGCTGGATCCTTAACCAGGGATAGAACCCACAACCTCATGGTTCCTAGTTGGATTCGTTAACCACTGAGCCACAATGGGAACTCCACCTCTTAGAAATTTTTGAGGCTTATTTTATGTCTAGGTATGACCAATTTTTTAAACGTGCCATATGTGCTTAAGAAGAATGTTTATTTTCTGTGATTTTTCAATGTATGTCCATTAATATATGTCCATTTTCATTGTGTTCAAATCTTCCAACTCTTTACTAACTTCTGTCTGCCTAACTGTCAATAACTGAGAGAAATATTTCGAATTCTCTCACTGTAAAGATGGATTTGTCAAGTTCCCCTATTTTATCAGTTTTCACTTTATACACTTTGAGTCTACTTTTTTAGGTGAATAAACTTTAGAATTCTGTTTTCCTGCTGAGTTGAACTCTTTTTCGGTCCTGTGCTGACAGCCTTGTTAAAAAACCTGTTTTCTATGATATCAAATTAGCTACCTCTGCTTTATTTTGGTTAGTCTTTAGTAGTATTTTAAAATTCTGTTCCCTTCTATCATCCTACATATTTATGTTTTGTAAGCCAAATAAACTTGGATTTGGGAGTGGGGTTTTTTAATTTGGTAGTCTTTGCTTTTTATAGGCAAGTTTACTCCACTTACATTTATCATAACTCTTAAAACATGAAGACTTCTTTCTATCATGTTATTTTATGCTATTTATCTTTTGTATGTTCCTTTTTTTCTCCATTTTTTATTGGCTCAAAAAAAGGTTTTTTTTTAGTCCATTTCTTCCCCTGTACTAGTTTGGAAGTTTTATACTCTATATTTTCCTTGTCTTTACTCCTGAACATTTTCAGTGCATATGCGATACAACCTAAAGTTGTCTGGGATCATGACCCCTTCTTTAATAACATATGGTCTTTAAAACACTATTATTCTAACTATTATTACCTAACTTACATGTTTCCTAAACACTATTATTTCCTAACTTACATGTTTTTTGTAGATCAGAATTTTAATTTCTGGGTTTTTTTAACCCTATAAATGAGAGGTTTTCATTATACAAACATGTTGGCATACAATAAATTACTATATGTTTATCACTTTGCACACCTCTCATATCTCAGAACTTTCTGGTGCATATAATAGTTAAATTGGCACTCTTTTTTTCCCCTTTGTTGGTGCCATATTTAAAACAACGGCATGATGTAGAATTGATAGCATTTTACTTTTTTTTTTTTTTTTTTTAAGGCTGCACCTGCAGCATATGGAAGTTCCCAGGCCAGGGGTCGAATCAGAGCTACAGCTGCTGGCCTACACCAGAGCCATGGCAACTTGGGACCCGAGCCTCATCTGTGACCTACACCACAGCTCACAGCAACACCAGATCCCCAACCCACTGAGCAAGGCCAGGGATCAAACCCAAATCCTCATGAATACTAGTTGGATTTGTTTCTGCTGTGCCATGATGGCAACTCCTAGAATTGACAGCATTTTAAAGTTAATGAAATACATGATCATTCCACTGACTCCTGGCATCTGTTGTCAGTGTTCAGAAGTATCTGTAGGGCATGGAGGCGATCTATCTCTGGCCAGTGTTTTTTTTGTGTGTGTGTGTCTTTTTGCCATTTCTTGGGCTGCTCCCGCAGCATATGGAGGTTCCCAGGCTAGGGGTCGAATAGGAGCTGTAGCCACCGGCCTACACCAGAGCCACAGCAACACAGGATCTGAGCCTCATCTGCAACCTACACCACAGCTCACGGCAATGCCGGATCCTTAACCCACTGAGCAACGCCAAGGATCAAACCTGAAACCTCACGGTTCCTAGTCAGATTCGTTAACCACTGAGCCACAACGGGAACTCCATCTGGCAGTTTTAAGATACCCTTTAACTTGGGGTTCCTTAGCATTATGACAATGCATCTAAGTGTGGAATTTTGAAAATTTATCCTATTCGGTTAACATTATGCTTCTTGTACCTAAGAATTCATGTCTCTTGCCATTTCTGAAAAGCCTTCATTCTCTCCATCCGAATCTCTTGTTATCTTTATTCTGTCTCTTACCCTCTCTTTCATATTTCCCATCCTTCCTGTCTCCCTGAGTTATGCAGGCTGCATAACTTCCTGACATCTACATTCCAGTTCCCCGATTCTCCCTTCATGTATTTTATCTGCTGTTAAAGCTTTCACTGCTATTTTAATTTCAGTTACATTTTTCATTTTTAAAAGTTCTTTTTAGTTCTTGTTTAAATCTGCCTGGTCATTCATGGTTTTTTAATGCAGGCTTATTTTAAAAATTCAGTTGTAAAGGTTAACAAAAGTGTTTCATACCTTGGCCTTTCACATTCCATATCTGGTGATTCTTCTATCTGAAATTCTTAGAAGTCAAGATACTTCTGCTCTTACCTGGGGTTTTGTTTGGTGTTTTTATTTTGAAGTCCTATGAGGTTGATTTTAAACCTGGAGAAGAATCCTGAATGGTTTGTGTCTGTCTATCTGTCAGCAGCCTGGGCCCTCTCCCAACGCAGCTCCAGTCTCACCTCCTTAGATCAGGTAAATCTATCATTTTCTTAAAACAAATGGACTTGACAACAGTTTCAAAGTATTCTACGAGATGGAAAGTAAGAAAGGGAGAGTGCATGTTTAATGTTAACCATATACTTCATCTCACATATAAATTAACATTTAATGTTTATTATGCTTCTGATGGCCTGTACCATCTGACTCCTTTCCACCTCATCTTAGAAAACTCTTTCCCTCATTCTCTGTTCCTATGTGAACTTTCTTTCCATTTCTCCAATGCTCCCACCACATGGTGTGGTAGAATGACTGCAAAAAAAAAAAGGCTCTAATACTCTACTCCTCCCAGTATCCACACCTGCATGTGACGTTGCAACAACTTCAATCAAGAAGTGAAGTCTATTTCCCCAATCCTTGAACCTGGGCCAGCCTGCTTTGGCCAATAAATGAAGAAGTGGTTCTCTGCCACTTACAAGCCTCAGCCTAGAGAGGTCTCCTGTATGTTTGTACACACCTCCCCTGACGCCACTATTAAAACGCACATGCTGAGCTTGTTCAAGGATGAGAGACTACATGGAGCTAAGGGGAGTCTAGACCAGCCAACCACCAGCTGCTAACCCGCCAGCTGAGTTGGGTCCAACTCACAACCAACCTAGGACTCAGCATACAATGGGGACATTACTCCACTAGGTTAGGTCTCCCTTTGATAGCCTTATATAAAATAGGACAAACGGAATATTTTTAAAATGTCCACCTCCCTGGCTAGACTACAACCTCCATGAGGGCAGGAACTAGGTCTGTTTTGATTAGTACTTTGTCCCTAGCATCTAGCACTGTGCTGGCTATAGGCAGTACTCATTATTAGTTGGTTAATTTAGTATATCAGTGAATGTACAAGTGAATCTTCACACAATCCAACAGATGAGGAAAACTAAGCTTGGGAGGGCTTAAGTAACTTTCCTGAAGCTATCCACCAAGAAAGCAGCGAGGCTGAGACACAGTTCATACACTTGAAATAATGCAGTTCACACCGCTCTGAGGACTGGCTAACGATAAAGAGGGATCTGCTAAGCCATCTAGACAAAGCCATCAGGAACAACTGGATCTGCTGGATTATATTGCTACCAACCCTTCACTTTTAAAGTCATTGAAGGACACTAGCTATGAGGTCCCAGGAAATGGCTCCATGTATCATTCCTGGAATGATCCTGTCTTTCCTAACTTGACTTTCATTTTGCCATGCAGTTGTAGAGAAGTGGCATGGTGGCATCATGGAGCAGAATAGTTCAGTTTTCTCCTTTGTAAATGGGACAGATATTTATATTACTATATCATAGCCTGCTCTGAAAATTACATCAGTGTATGCATGTAAGAATTGAAGCAGCACTTGGCATGCAAGAAGCTCTCACAAAATGTTAATTTATGATATTATTTGCTATTATTTAGAAACACGGATGTGGAACTGTAGCCTACTCTTTTTAGGGGTAGTGTAACTATCAGAGTATATTTGAACCATTTGAATGCTACATCTTTTTTTTGTTTTGTTTTTTATTTTTTTATTTTTAGGGCCGCACATGTGGCATATGGAAGTTCCCAGGCTAGGGGTTGAATTGGAGCTGCAGCTGCCAGCCTACACCACAGCCACAGCAATGCAGGATCCGAGCCGCATCTGTGACCTATACCACAGCTCACAGCAACACCGGATCCTTAACCCACTGAGCCAAGGCCTCATGGGTACTAGTCAGATTCATTACAAGCATATTCATGGGAACTCCCTGAATACTACATACTTTAAAACCCTACATAACTCCCTGTTTGCCATAAAGGTCTTTGCTGATGACCATTACCTCTAGTGGTCTCTCCTGTCCCGGATTTCTGCTTTCTATAATTTCATATCTCATGATACACTTCTTTCATTGTACCTCATATCATTTACACTCTGGTTCACCGGAAGGTTTTATTTTCAGCAGCATCTGCAAGCAAGCTGGGCAATGAACGGGAGGAGTTCCTGTCTGGAGCCTAGAGAAGCATCCCCTCTCCCTTAACACTGTTTAAAGTTGGCAGAGACGTGAAAACCTCCCGGCAAACACCCTCCTCCCTCGAGCCAGGAAACACCAAGCCTCTGGCAGTTGAGACATGAGCTGGGAATTTCTCCATGACACCTTAACTGAGAGCTATTAGCATGCTGGCCTTGGATTGGATTTTCTCAGGAATTCAGCATCTAGAGCTCCACAAGTAGCATATAACTGAATGTTTGGCAAGAACCTGGAGTGAAAATCAGCAAGTGAAAATAGGTTACGGTGTGTGTCTCACCAAGCATCATTTCTAAGATCTACCAGCACTGAAAGTATCTATCAGTTTTGCCATCCAGGGATGAGAAAACGGTTGGGTGAAAAATTAATCACCTGAAGGAAGCAGGCAGCTGGGAAGGGTAAAGTGAACTCTGAGAGCTTCTTGCAAAATGAAACAAGGCATGGAGTTCCCTTCCTGGCTCAGTGGAAATGAACCTGACTAGTAACCATGAGGACACAGGTTCAATCCCTGGCCTCGATCAGTGGGTGAAGGGTCTGACTTTGCCATAAGCTGTGGTGTAGGTCACCAACGCAGCTTTGATCTGACTTTGCTGTGGCTGTGGCGTAGGCCAGCAGCTACAGCTCTGATTCAACCCCCTAGCCTGGGAAACTCCATATGCCATGGGTGCAGCCCTAAAAAGACCTAAAAAAAAAAAAAAGAAGAAGAAGAAGAAGAAGAAAAAAAGAAGGCATCATTATTGCTGGGCCCTGCCTCATCCCACCTACGTCAGAATCTTGTTGGGGGCGTGGAAATTTCATATTTACAAGCAGTCCCTGCTGACTCCAGTGCAGATGGTCCTCCAACCACATGCTGAGAAATGCTGATTTTGCCGTAGAAGCTAGATAACAGATCCAGCAAAGCTGGTTTTGAACTAGAGACAAGACAACAGATCCAACAAAACCTATTGGGACTCCAGGGAGGTTGTCTCCGGTGAAGAGACTCAAGAAGGTATATAAGGAGTTAAGAGCCAGGGATAATAAGCACCCAAATCAGAGGCAAACACATTACTCACAGTTTAAAGCCCACCCTGGAGGCAGCCACTTGGTAGCCATTGCTATCACATGCTCACTGTACCAGTCAGGACTCGGAGTTCCCTCCGTGGCTGAGTGGTTAACAAATCCGACTGGGAACCATGAGGTTGCGGGTTCAATCCCTGGCCTTGCTCAGTGGGTTAAGGATCCCACGTTGCCGTGAGCTGCAGTATAGGTTGCAGACGCAGCTTGGATCCTGCGTTGCTGTTGCTCTGGCGTAGGCTGGTGGCTACAGCTCTAATTCGACCCCTAGCCTGGGAACCTCCATATGCCAAGGGGGCGGCCCAAGAAATGGCGAAAAGACAAAAAACAAACAAAAAAACCACACAGTCAGGACTCAAACACGAGACAGAAACCATGTAGTGATTCGAACAGGGAAGAGGAATAATTAACTATAATAGGGTATTACCTACAAGGGGGAAAGGAAAACTCTAATATACAGAACTAGCAGATATAGAGAGCAGCCCCTGCCTACCTCTATGCTGAAGCACAACAAAAAAGGAAGCACGAATCCAAAAGCACTCCCTCCCTTCAGCAAGCACAGACCTAGGCTGTACTTTTCAGGTCATCTGCTTCAGGTGAAGGTTTCACAGGGTTATCAAGAAAAGGACAACTAGTCTTCTCAGACACAGGAGAGCAAGTTGCTTCCACTGCCAAGGGAGGCTCGGGGTGCTCAAGTGGTCAGTTTCATCTGGGTTCAAGCAGATGTTCCCTATTTCAAGCTTAATAAGGGTGTAAATTCAACTCATTCAGCGCACAGAGAGGAGCCAACCACAGCTGGTCCCCAGGCACCTGCAAAGCCAGCTGAGACACGCACCCTGGAGTCAGGGAAAAGAGCCCTTTCTTCCTCTAATATTCCTCCAGTATCCTTCACTGATGAAGCTTAACCACGAGCCAAATGGCAAGAGAGAAATGTAATACCACTGCAAGCAGGGCAGTGAAGGATGGCATTGGAGCCGAGACTCAAAGAGCTAATGACTGGCAATACATCCATCTTCATTCTCTCTCCCATGGTTTCCACTACTGCCCCCTAACAAAAACACAAATACTGCAAATAGAAATGAGGAAACCCAGGATGCCAAGACCTATGGAGAACATCTTTCTAAAACTATACACTCACATGTTTACAGCGTGACCAACCATCTCAGTTTTCCCAGCACTGTTTCAGCTTTAGCACTTGATGTCCTGGGAAACCTAAGTCCCAGACAAACTGGAATAATTTGTCACCCTACATGCATCCCAAAGGTTTTCAAACATTCTCAGAATTACCTTGGGCACTTGGTAAAAAAAATACAGGTGATTCTATCAAATCTGTTAAAGGTGACGTGGTTATTTGGGGGTGCAAGCAGACCATGGACTGATTTTTAAGAAATGTTCTACTTTGAGGACAATCCAGGACTTCTTTGTTCCTGTTCCAAAACGATAATCATTGAAAAGAAAGAAATGACATCCTTTGGAAGATACAGATAAGTTCCTGAGTCAGGAGCAGACACTGAAACAGTATTAGTTGATGGCGGCAGGGGAGATAAAAATTACAGGCTGACCCTACCATTTTCCTCTCCTTTCAATTCAAGGATAAATCATTTCCCTTCAATGTCACAAAGTATAACAGAGAATAATGGATGCTATGAAATCAGACTTGATAGTTGCAACAATTGAGGGTTGTTGATGGGGTACACTGAGCTTCCTGAAGGTAGCACTATATAATATAAAGTATACTTCGAAGACTTCCACAGTGACTACCTACCCTTTGGTAGAGCTTAGAGAAAAACGTGCACAAAGTAGTTCATTTAGTGCTACTTTCGCTATTTTCACACTGTAAGGTACTTGGTTTAACATGGCTAATTTAAAGATGTTTCTCAAGAACTCGGGGTGAAGGGAAGACACTCTTCTATCAACCTTTACTGAGTATCCATTGCGTTCCAGGCATTGTGCTAAATTATTTAAATGCACTGTCTCATTTAAATCCTCCCAAGAGAGGCTAAGTCCACTTTATAAAGAAGCCGGGTACTCGACCTAGATTATACGCCTAGTAAATGATGGCATATAGACTCTAAAGCAAAATTTGTTAGCACTGTAGAACCATGATGAATAAGGCGTGGTCCCCAGTCCTGTGCTAAGTGCTATGACTGAGGTATGTACAGGCGGCAATTGGAAGATAAAGTAGGTGCACCCTAGACTATCAGTGGCTTTCAGGGTAAAAGTCAAATCCTTTCTCTCAGCACATTATGACCAAGTTCCCGAATGCCTCCGCCCTTCCACCAGCCCTCCCTAGTACTCAGTCGCTCTCTCGGCACAGACCGCAGAGGTGGGAGGGAGCTTGGACGTCTCCAGTTTGGGAGGAGGGAACGTGTGGGGGTGATGTTTAGAGGGACCTCGACCTTGGAAACACGTTTCATTCCTACCTTCGCCACTTCCCTGCCCCTCTCGGGGTTCCACCGCACCTTCAGTCTCTGTGCTCCCCTGGAAGCCCAGCCCTCCCATCTGCACCTTCAGCGACTCGGCCCTCTCGCCGCCGAGGATGCAGAGCTACCCGGATTTCGGGCGGTGGCGCCGGAAGTAGCGGCGGCGCATGACGTCAGAGGAAGTGCCTGTTGCCGCGGCCTGCGGTTGGAAGTTACTGGAGTCGGTGCTCCACTCTCAGGGTTCCCCCGACAGCAGGCGGCGGAGCAGGCTGAGGCAGCGGGGTTTGTTTTAGGACCAGCGGCTTTGAACCTGCGCGCCCGGCTCCAAGGGCAGGTGCGGTCTCCTGGCTTCCCGCAAGGTGCCCAGGGCTGCGAGTGTGGGGACTGCCCTTCACGGACGACCTCCGGGACGTGCAGGGTCGAAAATAGGGAAAGTTGCCAAACCTTAGTGAGAGGACCTGGCTCTTGCACCTGCGAGGATCGCTTAATACGCACTTCGACCGTGAGGAAAGTATTGCTTCCTCTGTTTACAGAGGAAGAAACAGGCTCAGAAAGGTGAAGTCATTTGCCCCAGGCCTGCAGCTGAGAACTGTCAAGATTCACAGCGAGTCCTTTGGTGCCAGAGCCCTTGCTCTGCACTGCCCCAGGTTCTCATGCATAATTTGGGTAAAGAATCCTGGCATGGACGGTGGGGTTAGGTAACAGTTTCTGGGACACTGAAAATGCAGTAGGTCATGAATGGGGCTCTGGAAGCTGTATTTTCAAAAGCCGTGGGAAGTATAACACATCGTTTCCTCGTGAACAGAGCAAGAGCGATAGATAATTGTCATGTTAAGCTTTTAAGGCCTCAGTTGAGAGAAAATGTCGAACGGCGGCTTCCTCTACAAATCTCGTGGGATTGGAAAGTTGGTTTTTGATTCTGTCATTCACTGTTGAGGCAGATGGCAGCCTCTGTCCTCTCCCCACCTATTAAACGAGAAGACTGACTTAGTACAAGGGGGGATTTGTTATACATAAACATTCCCGAGGCCAGCCTGTTTCTACTGAAATCAGAAGGTCTGGGGTGGGGCTGGGAATCTAGGCTAAATTAGCTATACAGTGAGCCTGTTACCTTTGAGAACTTGAGATGTAAAGCTGTCTTAGACCCATGAAGAAATGGATTTTAGGTTCAGAAGGTGCCCAGAACCTTCACGTTTTTGTTTTCTTTTGGCTGTGCATGCTCCTATATTTGCTGTAGGCTAAACTTTTATTAGTAAAAATGTTGAATTAGTGTTACTGGGCATTATGAGGTGGATTTTTTAATTAGCTGAATACTGAAACACAATAACATTTGAACTTTAATCTGCCTACTACTGATTGATTTCCTGGGTGACACAGGGTGAGCCACTTAACTTGTGGTCCTTATATACTTGTTTGTGATGCTCTCTTATGTCTTATAATCATGTCTTGTTACAAATACCTGTATCCATCCTACATCAGATCTCCTAAGACAGGCCATGGGTATTTTTAACAAGCTCCCATAGAAGCTTGATGCAGCCTGTGATAATGGAATATGGAAATGCCCTAGGAAACTGAGTCTTAGCCTATTTCTGAGTGTTCACGTAGGTGGAATTTTATAGTTTTCTAATATTCTGCTCTTGGGAGACTCACAAGAGTAATGTATTTTATGATAGATCCTGGGTTTAGTTTTTTTAGTTTTTGTTTGTTTATTTTTGCTTTTTTAGGGCTGCACCTGTGGCATATGGAAGGGGTCAAATTGGAGCTGCAGCTGCCAGCATGCACTACAGCTCATGGCAATGCAGGATCCTTAATCCACTGAGCAAGGTGAGGGATTGAACCTGCATCCTCAGGGACACTAGTTGGATTTGTAACCTGCTGAGCCACAACAGGAACTCCTTAGAATTTTTTAACATTTACTTTCTTGTGAATGAAATGAAAGTACTGTGCTAAGATAAGCATTACAAAAGATAAACATTAAAAACAACATCCCCAAGGAGTTCCCGTCGTGGCTCAGTGGTTGGCGAATCCGACTAGGAACCATGAGGTTGCGGGTTCGATCCCTGGCCTTGCTCAGTGGGTTGAGGATCCGGCGTTGCTGTGGCTCTGGCGTAGGCTGGCGGCTACAGCTCCGATTAGACCCCTAGCCTGGAAACTTTCATATGCTGCAGGATCGGCCCTAGAAAAGGCAAAAAGACCAAAAAAAAAAAAAAATCCCCAGGTGATTTAGTAGGCTCCTTGATTGAGGTATTGTGATGACAAGTTGATTTTATGTAGAAGCTATGATTGCCATTGAGCCATCTTGTCTGCGTGAAAAGATTATAATTACCTCTTGGTTGTCCAGGCCGTCACAACTCCAACTAAAAAGCATCTTTTTTTTTTTTTTTTTTTTTAAACAGATACTATTGTGTGATCTAAATCAGGCAATGAAATCTTCTGAAAGCTAAGAGCAGAAGCCTTTTTGGTCAACATGGAGGACAAAAGACGGCGAGCTCGAGTGCAGGGAGCCTGGGCTGGTCCTGCTAAGAGCCAGGCCATTGCTCAGCCAGGCAAGAACCTATGGGGATCTCATGTGTGGGGGTGTGTGTGTGTGTGTGTGGTCGAGTATCATCTTCTTTTATATATATCCTTTTGGTTGATAGTGGTCTCGCATTTCAGTGGATGTTATTTAAAATGAGGCTGATGTTTTTTTCTAATTCTGTTGACGATGAGCTAAGGCTGATCTTTAGTATTCTTCAGTTTAGTCACGGTGCTCAAAGCTTTCAGGTGTGTGTTGAGGTCTTCGATTGACTTTCCTAATTACTTTTTAGATGTCAGAGAGGTCATCTCCAAGTGGATGTCATTGGTCCTTGCTCAGTAGAGGGTGATGAGAGCACACTTTCCCCTGGTTTGAGTCTCCTCTCTCTCTTGCTTCAGCTACCACTACTGAGAACCGTCTCCCACAGAGACCTGGTCAGACCTGGATGAACAAGGAGCGTCTGTCTGACAGACAGTTTGTGTTCAAAGAACCCCAGGAGGTAAATTCTTTTTTCTTCTTCAACAGCAGCAAAGACTTCTTTGCAAATAACACTCATATAGTAGGTACTCAAATAGTGACTGAATAGAATCACTGGGAGGAGAGTTGAAAGGAATCTAGTAATAATGAAATGTGGAATATCAGTTTCTTAGTATGTCTGAGGAGTCTTTGTGTTCTGCCCCCAATGTATGGGAATATATAATTCCTGTTTCGTTTTGTTTTTTTTGACAACGAGGCACACCATGACTAGAGGTTAGAGGTTAGACCATGACCAGAGCTTGCATTAGTTATCTTGGTTCTGGCAGTCCTGAAAACATGCTAGTGCAGCAAATTGCTCTGGAATTTGAAATTTTAGCTACGACAATGCCTGATTTTTCTAAGCTCCCCTCCCCCACACCATGGGCAAAATGTAAGAAATGGTGAAGATTCACTTTTTTAATAACATAGGGAAAAAGAGCTAAAAATCAGTCATCTTGCTATAGTAATAACTGCATAAATAATGATTAACCCCCTTTTTCCTAGTATATTTTCTATTTTTAAAAATCTCTTGAAAAGAAGGTTTTTCCAGAGCTGCTGGCTGCTGGGAAAATGGATTAATTCTAATTTTTGTCATCGTTTACTGCCCACTAGCAACTATGAAGTGGCTCTAAGAAGAATAGAAACAAGAGTTTC
The DNA here is from genome assembly GCF_016906955.1 of Phacochoerus africanus. Lineage (NCBI taxonomy): Eukaryota > Metazoa > Chordata > Mammalia > Artiodactyla > Suidae > Phacochoerus > Phacochoerus africanus. Next base: position 19,911,994 of record NC_062547.1, on the reverse strand, counting down.
TGGTGGCATAGTAAGAGCTTGGAATAACAAAGGGATAATTTTAACCCTGATTTATTTTGACTACAAATGAGAGGATACGGCAGTCCTGCAGGTAAACCTCCCTGGGGATTTGGGATCATTTCACAAGTAAGATCTGGCTGTTTTCCTGCAGGTGGTACGAAGAGCCCCAGAGCCAAGAGTGATCGAGTAAGTAATTTGCTGCCTTCCTGTAACTGTTGCCTACAATGAAATGAAGGGCCCAGGATCTATTCCTATCTCAGATGTCTTTAAACTTGGTCTTTTGAGAAGCCTTTCTGAATTTGCTGATGGTGTGGAAAATGCAGCAAGATATCTGTACATTAAACTCTGACTCTGGTGTTGATTTCCTGACCCTATTTCACTGATGTATCTGCAGAGAGTAAGCTAAAATATCTCCTAGGTAGAGACAGAGAGGCATTTTTCCTGAGTCATTGAAAGATGGCTCTTTGAAAAACCCTTAGGTACCATTTTACTAGCTGTGCTTATAAAAACTGCTGGAAATCTAGATGCTCTTTCAGTTCATTTATTAAAAGCACACAATTGTTCCAGAGCAATTAAATGAGAGTAAACTTTTCTCTTATGTTGATCTGTGTCTAAAGTATTCTTTTCCAAAATTGATGAAAGATGCTTTGACTCTTCTTTTCCTTCTTCTCATTTTCCATATGACGTAGATAAATTATCAGTAGAAAACATCCTTTTATTTTAGCAAATTAGCACTATTGCTAATGCTTATTAGCAATCTGTTATGTTGTCTGGTTGTTTGCAGATTGACATACCTATATCTTAGAAAAATTTGAAACTAACACAGATGTCATCGTACCTTCAAAGAGGGTATGTAGTTGTGGTCTTGCTACTAGTTAGCTACATAACTAGTTGTTAGGCAAGTTATTGCCATCGCTCTGGACTTCTGTTTCCTTGTCTGTAATATTTAAGGTTTGGACTACATAATCACTTAAGACGCAGGAAAGGTTTAGAGAAGATTATCCTGAGCTGAGATTTTGAAGGATGAATTAGAATTTTCTCCTGGACCAAAGTTGGGGGTGCTGGATGGCAGGGAGGCATTTCAGTAGGTAGAAGAAAGCATGGGGTACATGGTGGGTTGTATTCAGGGGATTCCAAGCAGTAATTACTGAGGATGATGAGTCCGTGGGAAGTGTTAGTAGGTGGAGCTAGATCGGGGGACCTTGTACCTGTCTACTGTATCTCTGTTCCAGGACTCTCCAAGGGGGTGCTCTATTTGGTGCCCCTTTGTGTGATAGTTTGTTGCACCATATCAGCCTCAATTATAAAGGGATGGAACCAGAGTTGATTTTATCCCAGTCTTTGTCTCTGTGGTCTGATTTTGTCAGATTCTATTCCCAGTGCCATTTATGATGTAACACCATCTCGCCACTTACCTCAGTGATAGAAGAAGGGGAGGCTGTGCTTGCCTCATAATGCACACTTACCATGGAATTATTTTGGTGAGCTAGCACTTTGTGAACTCCAAAGGACAGTCCTTCCTTCTTCTACATGGAGTATATTGATTTATCTGATACTAATAAGTCTGTTTTCTTTGTTTCTTTAGTAAAGAAGGTGTGTATGAAATCAGCCTGTCACCCACAGGCATATCTAGGTAAGTAAATCCTCTCTGGAAAGGGACTATAATTACCACTGAGTTATAGTCTCTTAAAATATTCTACTCCCTTGCTTAAAGTAGGTAATTTCTGCCCCTTAAATTCATGGGGAGCAAGTGTTTGGTAATATCTCCTTTTTTGTTCGTTTTTTTAGGGCCTCACCTACAGCTTATGGAAGAAGTTCCCAGGCTAGGAGATTGAATTGGAGCTACAGCTGCCGGCCTTTGCCACAGCTGCAGCAATGCGGGATCTGAGCCGAGTCAACAGGAACTCCCATTATATCTCCTTTTATACAGTATTTCTAGTTTCAAAACTTTTTTGTAGCCTCTCTGTCATGTATAGTAACCGTTACTTCCCCAGTTTTTCAGATGGGGAAATGAGTTCCAGAGAGATTGAGTACTTTTTCCTAGGGCCTAGAGTTGGGTCTAGCCTCAGCTTCAATGCTGAGAGTGATAGGTTATATCACTATTAGGTTACATAATATGCATCACTACATATATTATTTATATTAATCATATGTTATATATATTATATAATAAGTTATTGTTACATAAAGTTAGATTTCAATAGAATTAAAGCATATGTGATTTGGGGTATGTTAGGCATTAGTCATTGAAAAACACTTTGGGGAGCTCCTGTCGTGGCGCAGTGGAAATGAATCTGACTGGGAACCATGAGGTTGCGGCCTCGCTCAGTGGGTTAGGGATCTGGCATTGCTGTGAGCTGTGGTGTGAGTCGCAGACGCAGCTAGGATCTGGTGTTGCTGTGGCTGTGTCATAGGCCAGCTGCTTAGATCCCTAGCCTGGGAACCTCCATACGCCACGGGTGTGGCCCTCAAAAGACCAAAAAAAAAAATTTTTTTTTTGGAAGCATCACCTTAGTGCATGTCACTATAAAATAATGAGACATTTAAAACAAATAATCAGAAGTTACATATCTAAATGAATTGCTTAAGAAGAGTTGCAGTTGGACTTGTAGTCTCTGTAATTAGTCCAATGGCACTGCCATTGTTATAAACCTTTTTGGAACTTCCTTTTTAAAGCAAGTTTTAATAGTCGCACAAGAAAACCAGTTTGCATTATTTTGGTTACTGCTCATTTTTAACCTGGTATGGCTTCAGGTGATCTTTGGCTCTTTTAGTTTAGTTTAGTTTTTTAGGGCCACACCTGCAGCATATGGAGGTTCCCAGGCTGGGGATCGAATTGGAGCTGTAGCCACTGGTGTATGTCATAGCCACAGCAACACAGGATCCAAGCCATGTCTGCGATCTACACCACAGCTCAGAGCAATGCCAGATCCTTAACCCACTGAGCCAGGCCAGGGATCGATCCCACAACCTCACAGTTACTAGTCGGATTTGTTTCTGCTGCACCAAAGTGGGAACTCCAAGCTTTGGCTCTTTTAAAAAATCATTTCACAATATGTGTAAATCAACTCGCTGTGCTGTACCCTATAAACATATACAGTGCTCTGGGTCAATTATATCTCAGTAAAATTGGAAAAAATAATAATTCAGATATACACATTTTAAATTGGGCAACTGGTTAAAATTAATTAATAAACTACGTGTTATACTATTAAAAAATCAAATGCACCTTCAAAGAGTGAAATGTTACTACCAACAAGGCTGTTGAAGAGAATGTTCCATGAGCTTTCAGAACGTTTCTTAAGAAAGATGCCCAGAAAGATTTTGAGCTGACTTGGCATTGTTGAAATAAGTGCCTATTCAATGAGAGGAAGAACCCCCTCATTCGGATATATTTCTTTTGACGCAGTTATCAATGGTCACTTTGCCCTACAATTGGCATAGTCTCAGAAGACTACCAGTTGTTAAAGGAACACAGGGCCAAGTATTTTATTAGTTACTGTAATAGTCACTTTTCACAGTCACCCTATGAGGTGGAGATCATCTTTGTGTTACAGATGAGCACAACCAAATTTCAGAGAGGTTAAGTAACTTGCCTAAGGTTTCACAGCTAAGCAGTGCTGGAGCAATATTTGATTTATATCTGTGAAAGCTGCCATGTACCTCTTTATCCTTTATTGCCTCTTTTATTTATCTTAATATGAAGGAATTTATTGTACATCCAGAGCATTGTGACCTGGATGATATTAAGCTCTGCTTGCCACAGGAGGTGTGGTGAGATGATTTTATCCACCCACCAAAGGAAGCATCATCCAGATTAATTTATTCTGCCGATGGTTAGAGTCTAACCCATCTTGTTCTGTGCTCTTTAGTTAATAACTGTTCTTTCTGCATCAAGGGTGTGTTTGTATCCTGGCTTTGTTGACTTAAAAGAAGCCGACTGGGTATTGGAACAGCTTTGTCGGGAGGTTCCCTGGAAACAGAGGACCGGCGTCAGAGAGGGTAAGCAGATCTCTGAGATCACGGTTGTTGCTGCCTGGTCTCCCTTTCCAGGACGTTTTCCAGTACCATTGCTTCTTTGCACCACAGCATCCTAAATAGATTCAAGCTTAACTGGTACCCTAAGGATGAGTAGGAAGTAGCCTGTCAAAGGGGACAGGGAAGAGTGTTCTGGCAGAAGAAACAGCAAGTGGTTCTCAGAACATAGCAGGATATGGGAGTTCAGGGAACCAAAGGAGGTTTGGTTTGGCTGAACTGTGGTTGACACATTTATCTCCCTTTGTGTTTGCTCACTATTTACTCCTTCAAATGGTGCCAACCTTCCTCTTTCTTCGTAGAAACTTCCAGAGCTTTTTTTTCTGATTCTATTTGGCGTAGGCTCTTTTGTGGTACTTCTTACCAGCTTTTGATTCTCATTTTAGTGTCCCTTAGCTTCTGCATCTGTAGTATTCTCCTGAGCTTGTCCAGGTTACGTGACTTGGAACAAGCTCCTCCGTGGGCATCCACAAGTGACAGAACCTGCTATACCAGAGGTGGTCACTGGGGGGCGTCTGTGCTCTAGCATAGACTTTCCTTTCCGGCATATTGAGGAAGTTTAAATTTTCTGTGAGGAAAAAGGCAAAGAAAGTATACTGGCATCATTTTTGTGACTCAGGCATCAGAATGAGACTCTGCTCTTTCAGGGCAGCCTTCTCATAATTTCTAGCAGTATCTTTCGCAGAGCTTTTGGTGACAGACTTGGCTTTGATTGCTGGCTATGTCTTTCAAAGTAATTGTTAATTTTAGCAATTAAGTCATTTTCTGATCCTTAGTTTTCTGATCTATAAAATAGAGGTGATAATGATACCTATCTTAAAAGGTTATTGTGATAATTAAATGAGATAACACATGATAAGTACTTACCAGAATGCCTGGTATATAGTAAGCCTTCAATGGATGTTATCTGCTTTTACTCTTACTGTTTCTATTTGTAGTGGTTGATATCAGTTGTAGGAAAAATAGCATATCGATGAGTCACTCCCTCTCCAAATAAACTGCACATCAAAAACTTTTGACTAGGAGTTCCCGCTGTGACACAATGGGATTAATGGCATCTTTGCAGCACCAGGTTGCAGGTTCGATCCCCAGCTCAGCACAGTTGGTTAAAGGATCCAGCATTGCTATGATGTTAGTCAAAGTTGTGGCTCAGATCTGATCACTGGCCTGGGAACTCCATATGCTGTGGAGCAGCCAAAAAGAATTAAAAAAAAAAAACAAAAAACTCCAAACCCCAAAATAACTTCTAAAATTAGCTACATGCGCTGGTTGATCAGAGCACTTTTCTTCATTTGGGATCAAGAGGGCTTATACAGTGGTGGCACACGGGTGAACAGATTGTCTTATGTGGATGTTGGTGCCCCAGGTTCCTGCCTACAAGGGTTCAGACTCCATATCATACATTTTAGACCTTCGCTAATCTGAACCTGTCTGTTCCACAGTGTGACTCTCACTCTTGTTTATGTCAATCACTGATGCAAATAAGTCATACGCATCTTCACCTCAGAGCTTTACCTATACTGTCTCTGCCAGTGTACCTTCTCTCTTGTCACCCCCATTTTAGCTGTAAATCCCACGCCCTAGAGGAAGGTAGAAATTTGGGTCAGAGCTCATCCTTGCTCTTTTCTATTTCTCAAAGCTTCTTCTACATGGCAAGGCGTGGTGTTGCCACTCAGTAGGTACACCTTGAATAGCATTAAACCGTTTCAAAGGCCCTGTATTTTCTTTCTTAGATGTAACTTACCAGCAACCAAGACTTACAGCATGGTATGGAGAACTTCCTTACACTTACTCAAGAATCACTATGGAACCAAATCCTCACGTATGTTGGAGTGTTGTTGTTGGTATGACTTTATAGACTATATACTATAAATGTAGAGTACTATAAAATGATGAATTACCTTGCAGAGCTGCTCGATGGCTCCTAGCTCAAAAAATCCTCTGGGTTCAAACCCTGAGTCTTTGTGCTCATGCCCCTTGATGTGCTTTGGATCCACATCGAGTCAGAGGATGAGAAAAAAATGAACTAAAATAAACTAGAACCAGACTCAAGGGTTTCAGAAAAAAAATGAATCATTTCTTTTCCTAATCTCCCCCTTCACCAAGCTGTTCTGACTGTAGCCCTTCTGTGTACATCCTGGTACACATTTGCTGGGGGGCCAAATCCTTATGACTGGACAGTGAGGTCAGAATGTTTCTTTCCATTTCTCAGGCTCTTTTGCCATTTGTGAAAAAATCCAGTGCCTTTCTTGTTGACTTTGTATGCATTCTATGGCTGCAGTTCTCAGACTTCTAGCTTATCATTGCTTTGGCTTGTTTCTACTGCCTCTTTTGTTTTTAGAAATTTCCATGACAGACAAAGGATTGTAGTATATAAATTAAGCTTGTCCAGATGACAGAATTAAGATCCAAGAAATAGCTCTCTGTTTAGTCCCTGGAATCTTGCCTTTGGCAAATAATAATATGTTTTTACTGAAAGAGACTTTGAAGGAAATGGAGTTTCGCTTATGGCACTGGAATAAAGAGAAATGTGACACATGTAGAACCTCTGGTAATTTGTAATCATAAACTATTTTGCTAAGATGTTCAAGGATGAAATATTGACTGAAGGGAACGTGGCTTTTTCATGTGAATAGATAGTCGTATGCTTTGGTTTCTATGGCTGCATTTAAAATGTGATCCAGGGAAGTGTGAGACTCTTAATATCTGATTTGGGACCATGAAGAGAATTGAATGAGGTCCGTCCAGCATAGACTGCTGGCCGTGTTTCTGTCAGAATTAGTTGTCTTCTTGTCAACAGCCATAGCAGAGAAGTTGAGGATTAAACAGCCTGTGGGGAAGAAGTTCTTTCTTATTCAGTCTAGTTAATCTTTTAGAACAAGACTTCTCAACCTTGGTGTTACTGATAATATTATTACTTAAGCTGGATAATTCTGGCCTAATATTACTGATTATCATTTAAGCTGGATAATTCTTTCTTGTTGGAGTTGTCCTGTGCCCTGTAGGATGTTTAGCAATATTATCCATGAATTCTGCCACTAGATGCCAGAAGCAGCCCTCACCCAGTCATGACAACCAAAAGTGCCTCTAGACACCGCCACACATCTGCTGAGCATTGCCCTTGATCGAGAACTGCTTTAAGACACATAAGATTTGCTGAGTAGAGTGGCCACTTATGTTGAGGGACATTTTGACAATTCTTCAGAAGAATTTTTAAAATGACCATCCTTTTCTTATAATGTGAGTAGTAAGCATTTATTATCGAACATTTAGAAACTGTAGATAAACATGAAGAATATTAAATTTTTTTTGTCTTTTTTTAGGGCCACCCCTGCGGGATATGGAAGTTCCCAGGGTCGAATTGGAACTGCAGCTACTGGCTTACACCTCAGCCACAGCAACTCCAGATCTGAGCCGTGTCTGAGATCTACATCACAGCTCGTGGCAACCCTGGATCCTTAACCCACCAAATGAGGCCAGGGATCAAACCTGCATCCTCATGGATATGAGTCGGGTTCACTACCACTAAGCCACAATGGTAATGCCAAGAATATTAAAATTTTGGGTAACACTTCTGCCTCATGTTTTGGTTCCAATCTTTTTTTTTTTTTTTTTTAAGAGCCATACCCACAGCATATGGGAGTTCCCAGGCTGCAGTCAGATCACAGCTACACCCATAGCAACGCCAGATCCAAACCTCGCCTGCAACCTATACCACAGCTCATGACAACACCAGATCCTTTAACCCACTGAGCAAGGCCAGGTATCGAACCCGTGTCCTCATGGTTACTAGTCGTGTGCATTACCACAGAGCCTCAACTGGAACTCCCGAATCTTTTTTTTTTTTTTTAGACAATCATATGTAGAGAATTTTTCTATAAAAATAAAATCAATTATGTATATACTGCATTTTACTATATCATTAATATACTTTAGTGTCATTAAATGCCCTTTTACAACATTATATTGAATAGATAAGTAGTAGTCCATAATCTATGTATAATGTAGTTTATTCAAGCAGGCCTCTTTGTTGGATATTGAGGTAGTCAAATTAGAATTCTTTTTTTTTTTTTTTTTGTCTTTTTAGGGCCGCAACCACAGCATATGGAGGTTCCCAGGTTAGGGGTTGAATCAGAGGTGCAGCCACTCGCCTACACCACATCTTCCAAAATCCAATGCCAGATCCTTAACCCACCGAGCAAGGCCAGGGATCAAACTTGCATCCTCATGGATGCTGGTCAGATTTGTTTTCTGCTGAGCTCCCAAATTAGAATTCTTAATTTGAATTTGGCTGGTTCATAACTTTGTATTTATTATTTATTGCTAATAGATTGAGTTTTTATACCATCTGAAACAAAATTAAAAGAGATGCCCTTTTCTCAGATTTTTTAAGGGGGAATTTGCTAGTGCGTGTGTGTGTGTGTGTGTGTGTGTGTGTGTGTGTGTGTGTGTGTTGGGGTACTAATTTAATTTAAAATTTTTTATTACCTTCAGCCTAGTATCCCTTAGTATAGGGGCAGATTCAGTCACAGGAAATTAAACTTTTAGTCTTTGTTCAAACTAAATCTTATATGAACCCAGTGTATGAAAATGAAAATGTGCCTCGACTCCCTGGTTGGCCCGCCAGCTTGACCTCTCCTTTCTCCTGCTGTGATCCCAGAGGCATCTCTGTGGGACCTAGCTCTCTACAAAACACTGTTTGAAATCCACTGAATAGGTTCTTTTATTTTTGTGATTCATGTTTTCTCATACTCTTTTCCTCAAATGTCTTTTAAGGATAGAATGTCTTCACTACATGGTGAGATGACGCTGAATTTTAATGTAGACGTTTGGTTCAGAGGGATCTGTATATAGAGTATTGGTTGGAGAGTCTAAATTAATCCTCTAGATCATTATTCCCTTTTCACTCCTTTCCTCCTTACTTCACCACCAAAAATAACCAAGAAAAAATATATACCCACTTAGAAACATAATGCCAACTTGGTGTTATCACAGTGCTCTGTCCCTAAGCAAGTCAGGGAAGTGCTAATTAGTTTCTCAGTCACAGTTTGAAAAGCTATCATCCTCCTCTACATCCTTGCGATTCTTGCTAAGTGTATAATTCTAATAACATCTGATCCTTATCCCAATGAAGATAAGTTTAAAGCTGTAAAATAAATGGAAAATACATTTTGCTAACACTATGACGGAATTTCACTTTGAAATTTATTCTTGGGAGTTCCCGTCGTGGCGCAGTGGTTAACGAATCCGACTAGGAACCATGACGAATCCGACTAGGAACCATGAGGTTGCGGGTTCGGTCCCTGCCCTTGCTCAGTGGGTTAACGATCCGGCGTTGCCGTGAGCTGTGGTGTAGGTTGCAGATGCGGCTCGGATCCCGCGTTGCTGTGACTCTGGCGTAGGCCGGTGGCTACAGCTCCGATTTGACCCCTAGCCTGGGAACCTCCATATGCCGCGGGAGCAGCCCAAGAAATAGCAAAAAAAGACAAAAAAAAAATTTATTCTTTTGGGCATAGGTTAATTTAATAACATTTGTTTTATTTATTTAAGCTCTGCTTGTTGTTATGGCTTTTTATTTTTTAAAATCCTCTGCTTAGAGGAGCTGAATAGACATTTTTCCAAAAGAAGACATACACATGGACCACAGGGACATGAAAAGATGCTTAACATCATTAATTATTAGGGAAATGCAAATCAAAACCCCAGTGAGATATCACCTCACACCTGCTAGGACAGCCGTTATCAAAAAGGCAAGAAATAACAAATGCTGGTGAAGATATGGAGAAAAGGGAGCCCTCATACACTGTTGGTGGGAATTTTTTTTTTTTGTCTTTTTTGCTGTTGTTATTGTTGTTGTTGTTGTTGTTGCTATTTCTTGGGCCGCTCCTGCGGCATATGGAGGTTCCCAGGCTAGGGGTCGAATAGGAGCTGTAGCCACCGGCCTACACCAGAGCCACAGCAACGCAGGATCCGAGCCGCATCTGCAACCTACACCACAGCTCACGGCAACACCGGATCATTAACCCACTGAGCAAGGGCAGGGACTGAACCCGCAACCTCATGGTTCCTAGTCGGATTCGTTAACCGCTGCGCCACAACGGGAACTCCTTTTTTTTTTTTTTGTCTTTTTTGTTGGTGGGAATTTAAATTGGTATAGCCACTATGCAAAACAGTGTAGAGATTCATCATCAAAAAATTAAGAACGACCATATCCAGCTATCCCCCTTCTGGTTATCTACCCATGTTTGAAAAGATATGTGCACCCTTGTGTTCATTGCAGCGTTATTTACAGTAACCAACATGTGGAAACAGCCTAAGTGCCCATCAGTGGGCGAATGGATAAAGATACCGCCCCCCCCCCCACACACACCACATTAGAATACTACTCAGCCATAAAAAAGAAGAAATTTACCTTTTGTGAGACCATAGGTGGACCTTGAGTATATTCTGCTAACTGAAATAAGTCAGAAGGGAAAAGGACAAATACCATATATTTAACTCATGTGGAATATTTAAAAAAAAAAAACTAATAAAATAAATGAACAAACCAAACTTGTAGATGCAAAAGACAGAGTAGTAGGGGAAGGGACAGAAGGGAGGGCAAAATAGATGAAGGGGATCAACTGTATGATGATTGATGAAAATTAGATTTTTGAGGATGAGCTTGTTGCATATAGAGGTAGAAATATAATGCTATACACATGAAACTTCTATTGTTATAAACCAGTGTTACTTCAATTAAATAAAATTCTCTGCTTAGAATGTAATAATGATATCCATAACAAAGAATATCAGCTTTTCGTATGATTTCCACCTTACAGCAAAGCTGAGTGATTCCCACATATGCTCCCGGATTTTTTCCCTCACAGTAGTCATGGGATATACCTAATAGTAATAATACGCTTTCTTTTACTGAACATCCATTCCTTCACTGCCAAACGTAGGCCATGGACTTTGAGGGGGTTCTCTAAAGTAGCAGTTCTTACAAGTAGAATCTGTGGGATTTCCTGTGGGGGCTGGGCAGGTTACGAACCCAACTAATATCCATGAGGATGTGTGTTAGGTCTCTGTCCTCGCTCAGTGGGTTAAGGATCCGGCATTGCTGTGAGCTGTGGTGTAGGTTGTAGACGTGGCTCGGATCCTGAGTTGCTGTGGCTGTGACATAGGTTGGCAGCTGCAGCTCTGATTTGACCCCTATCCTGGGAACTAACTGCCACAAGAGCAGCCCTAAAAAGCAAAAACAAACAAACAAAAGTGGAATCTATGGATCCCTGGAGGAGGTCCATGAAATCCTTTTTTGGGAATCCACAAGGTCAGAATTACTTTTACGAAGTACTAAGGCTAGGTGACATTTTTCACTGTGTTGAATTTGCACTGGTGATGCAAAAGTAATGGTGGATAAAACTGGTGCCTTAGCATGAATCAAGCATTGTCACCAAACTACTATTAATCATTATTTTCTTTACCCCTGCACTTCCAGTAAAAGAAAATATATGTGTATATATTACACACACACACATGTTTCATTTAAGAATGACCCTTGATTTTATTAAATCTTGATCTTTTTCAATCATTTGATGAAATGGGAAGTATACATAACACACTCTTGCTATAAACCAAGTATGATGGTTGTTGAAAACCACTTGTTTGATTGTTTAAGCTGTAAGCTGAGCTAGCTACTTTTATCATGGACCATTCTACTTGTGAGAACAACCACTTGTAAGAACAAACTAATCATTCAGACCTGAGTATTTGGCAGACATTTTCTCATAAATGGATGAAAATGATGGATAGAATTTGTTACTTATGATAAAAGTTGAGGTTTCAAGGAAATAGGAATTTAAGAAAAATAAAGGAATCTTCTAATAAAGGAATTTTAGAAAAAATTCATACCCACCTCCTGAGCCTGAGCTCTTCCCATCACTTAGCTTTTTCCAAAGAGGTGAGGGGCCATGTTAATGGAGGTGATTTTGTTGATATTATATAATGAAATGTGTCAACAGTGAGGGCATATGCAGTGAACCAGTATTTTCCAAAAGACTAATGCTTGATGTTACAAAATCACGCGAGATTAAAAGATCCCTTCAAAGTGCAAGCTGGATCAGTGGATTTAGATGTGCTAATATGAAATGTTTATCGAGGGGAGTTCCCGTCATGGTGCAGCAGAAACGAATCCGACTAGGAACCATGAGCCTTTGATCCCTGGCCTCGCTCAGTGGGTTAAGGAGCTGGTGTTGCCGTGAGCTGTGGTGTAGGTCTCAGACGTGGCTCAGATCTAGTGTTGCTGTGACTGTGGTGTAGGTCAGCAGCTGCAGCTTCGATTGGACCCCTGGCCTGGGAACCTCCATATGCTGCAGGTGCAGCCCTAAAAAAAAAAGAAAAAAAGAAAAAGAAAAAGTTTATTGATATGGTTTCAGATTCCACATTGTATCTAACCTTTAAGAAGATAGTACCTGTTGAGTTTTGGTGTAATATCAAAGAATATCTACAATAATCTGAAAAGGCTATAAAAGGTTCTTCCTTTTTCTACTCTCTGTGTGAAGCCAGTTTTCTTCAAATGTTCAACAAAAACAACATGTTGTAACAGATTGAATGCAGAAGCAGATACTAAAGTCAACTCTCTTCTATTAAGCGAGACATTAAAGAGATTCGCAAAACAGTGCCACTGTTCTCACCAGTTTTTTGTATTGGAAAACAGTAAATTTTCATGAAATAATACTTAGGTTAACATGTAATGGGGTGTTACTTTTTAATGAATTAAGCAAAAAATTAAATTTTTTCAGTTTTATTTTTAATAATGGCAAATATCATAGCTATAGTGTATGTAAACAGAAGTTCTTTGGGGTCCTCAATTTTTGATAGCCATGTGAGAGCCACTGACCTACAGGAAGCTCTGTAAAGCACTTGAGGTTTCTCAGAGGCAAGAAATAGACTTCCATCAAGAGCCAGTACGAGCTATGCTGATTGTAGCTCCCAAGTACGACCTAGGGTCAGGGGTCATAGCTTCCCAGAGTATACGTGGCAAGATGATGAGTTCCGAATACCAACTACAGAAGTGAGCTCAGTACTCAGGAGGCAGGACTGTGCACTCTGTTTAAATCCATAATTCGCAGCCATGTTGTGTTCCATTCTATAGGTTGTTTTTCCCTCCAGGTTCTGTTTTTAGGAAGTTAGCCACTCTGGAAATATTAAATATCTTAAAGAGCAGTTCTGCCATTCAGAATAAAATAGGAATGGACCAGAGGGCCACCCAGAGAGTTGTTTCACTCCTCAGACCTCAGTCTGCATGGGCTAACTCTCAGGGCCCATCAGCTGTGATGGCAAACCAGGCTTGCTGCTCCACTTGCCACCCCAGTGACTTCCCCAGGTGACCATCCCAAGTGTATTGGCAGTTGTTTCTCTGCGAGGGTAATGTATTTAACATGGAAAGCGTGAGTTGGGTAGATAGGCCTGGTCCTCAGGACATTACTATACCAAATTTAGTACCTTAATAAAATTGCAGAGATCAGCTTGCTTCAAAGTAGAAATAGTCAGAGGGAATTAAACTACTCATTTCAGGTGGTTTGCTCCTTCCATGCCCTTGTTTATAAAGTGACTGATTTTGCACTTTCTATTTTTCCATGTGGCTGCCACCTTGTGTCTTGTGTGAACTGACTCTCCCTTTTTTTGGCTTGTTGATTGCAGTGGCATCCTCTGTTGCTCATGCTAAAGAACCAAATTGAGCAGAACACTGGCCACACCTTCAACTCCTTGCTCTGCAATCTTTACCGAAATGAGAAGGACAGCGTGGACTGGCATAGTGATGACGAGCCCTCGCTGGGGAGGTGCCCCATCATTGCTTCACTCAGTTTTGGTGCCACACGTATGTTTGAGATGAGAAAGAAGCCCCCACCAGTGAGTAGTCTCTTTACTTCTTTATTCTATGTTTTTCCTGCCTCCTAATATTCTGTGAAGAAAAACTGAGCTCTTAAAAGTCTCCTATTTTCAGATTTAGAGCACAGGAGTAAGGGTTTTGCTGCTGAAATGTTTTCAACTGGTTCCTTAGCCCGTGGTTAACCTTTGACTTCCAAAGAGGCCATTGGTTCATTTCCTTATGTGACAGAAATTGCCTGCCCATATGCTGGGTGCTGGGGGCTCATTTCCATTGGCTGGAAGGAAAGACATGGGCCCTGTCCTCATGGAGGCAGGCAGCAGACAGATTTTACTGATGACTCAAGTAATTGGAATTATGGTAAATGCCAGGAAGGAGGGCTTCTAAAGGCAGGGTTCAAGCTAGTGGGGGCAAGAAGGGAAAGGAAGGAGGCTCAAGGAAGATGCCCCAAAGGAGTCTTTAAGTCAGTGTTCTTCACGGCAGTGTCGCCTCTGTTCTGTGAGAAGCGTCACGTGCATCCTCAGTGCTTTCTTAGCCTACTCCAGAAATCCAGATGGATCTGTAGTTCTTTCAGAGAGAGGAAATTCATGCCAGATTCAGACAAGCAGTTACTAAACTGTATAATAACGTTAGTTATCCACCCCAGCTCTTACCTATATTATAAGACATTTGAGGGTTCTGAGGGCTATTAGTTTTTTTAAGTCAAAAAGTATAGACCTTTAGGATTAAAATAGGCAGAAAGACAATAGGAACGCTAAGCCAAGAGCAGACCTCTACCACAGTTTGTGTCTTTTTCTAACAGAGGTTCCTAGTCGTTCCGCTTATAACATCAAACCAGACCAGTCAGTGTGGAAGGCCCACAAGGCTGTGTTTTGAGTATGACCTAATCCAGACCACATAATTATCAGGCAGCCAGTGCTTGTGTCTGTTCTTCATCAGATATACTTCTTTGGGCTGTTTTCCTGACATGTATTTGGGTTTCCAGACATGGTATTTTGAAGCATAGTGTGTTGTTTTGCATTTATGCCATTGAGCCCCTTTCGTTGGTGTATTTTTCCATTGACTGGGTTTTCTTTTCTTTCTTTTTTTGGTCTTTTTGCCTTTTCTAGGGCCACACCCTGCGGCACATGGAAGTTCCCGGGCTAGGGTTCTAATCAGAGCTATAGCCACTGGCCTACGCCAGAGCCACAGCAACGAGGGATCCAAGCCGCGTCTGCCACCTACACCACAGCTCACAGCAATGCCTGATTCTTAACCCACTGATCGAGGCCAGGGATTGAAGCCACAAACTCATGGTTCCTACTCGGCTTCATTAACCACTGAGCCACGAAAGGAACTCCCCATGGGTTTTCTTTTCTTTTGTTTACCCAGAAACTTTTTTTTTGAAGACAATGTAACCATTTATTTATTTAAAATTATTTTTTATTGAAGTAGAGTTTATTTACAATATTGTGCCAATTTCTGCTGTACAGCAAAGTGACCCAGGCATACAAACATATACATTATTCTCATATTATCTTCCATCACGTTCCATCACAAATGATTGGATATATTCCCTGTGCTATACAGTAGGGTCTCATTGCCTATACATTCTAAATGCAGTAGTTTTCATCTACTCATCCCAACCTCCCAGTCTGTCCCACTCCTTTCCCCTTACCCGGAAATTTTCGTCTGTTAGTGGGGGATTGTCAGTTGCCAGCGACATACTGGGTGAACTCGCTCCCTGAGCACTTTGAATAGCCTTCACAGTTTCTTTGGCTGTCAGCCTTCTTGTGTACTGTGGTACCACTTAAGAAGCAGGCTCTCCAACCTTTGCCATATTCTTTTTAGGTATGGTTATGCCTTCATATGCAGATTTCCACTCAGTTAAATCCCAAGTTCACACATGTGAAGAATTCATCCTGCCGTTAATAAGTCTCCTGTTATATGAATAGTAGAGAAACACCACATGTCTGATTTTAAGTTGCGGACCTCAGAGTTCCCACTGTGGTGCGGTGGATTAATAATCCAACTCTAGTGGCTTGGGTCGCTGCAGAGGTGCAGATTCAATCGCCTCGCCGGCCCTGCACAGTGGGTTAAGGATCTGGAGTTGCCACAGCTGTGATGTAGGTAGCAGCTACAGCTCAGATTCAGTCCCCAGTCTGGGAACTTCCATATGCTGTGGGTGCGGCCATAAAAATAAATAAGTAAATAAAATTCAGACCCTCTTCTCAAGCCAGACATACAGAACACCAGCTTTTTGCCCAGGGTGGTCCTGGGAGCTGGGGCGATAGAGTGAATAAGTAAGGTGAAGTCATCTTTCCCCTCCTGGAGCTCATGAGCTAGCATGTGCTTGTGCTCCGCCTTCCTCCCAGCGTCATCCTTCCAGCTTTCTGATGGGCAAACTGTAATCTATCCAGTATAGCCTTTAGTATAATCCTGGTCTTTGGTTCTTTGCAGTTATTTCTATGTTGCCAAGTATTTAAATATTCAATTACTGCTCCTTTACACACGCGCATTCACCACTACCACCATCCCTTTTAAAAAACATTTTGGCCTATTTATTGATTTTAAGCGTAGGAATTCCCAAAGCATGCTTTCTGGATAATTAGTTTTACTGTACAAGCAGTTTCCAGCTATTAAGCATTAACAGTGTTTTGGTATCCAGAACACCCCCATTCCTTTTCGCTTCTAGCCGGCTGAAGGTCTTTGCTTTCTTAAATAAAAACATATTCATGGTGATTAAGAGCTATTTCTTGGTAATATAATTCAGTTATGCTACAGGTTAATGCATGGATGGAAAATATAAGTACCACGTAGTATTGTTTCTGAAGCCAGCCATTTGGAACAAAATCTCTATGTTAGAGGGAGACTGATGATATAAAACTGAAACTTTGTCTTTTCAAGGCTTCTTATTTTTAGTAGAAAGCACAGACCATGAAAGGTATGGTTAAATCCCTTTAATTGTCTGCCGGTAGCAGGAGAATCTGCACTATAACTATGGTAGCTGATTTGATGAAAATGCAGATCTGATAAATAAGAAAATTTGAGATCTTGAAACAAAGTTGGCTGAGGAAATAGATTTGGGAAGAAATATAAATGTATCAGTACTGCAGGTTACTGACTCTAGTAAGTGTCAGCTTCTGGCATAGTCTTAGCTGTGATTGAATTTGATGGAGTTGTATATTCTTTCAATTCTGGCTTTTGTTTAAGATGGGAAAATTGAAGGTTAATATATTTGGAATTATAATCATGTATGACTGAATATAGATTAAAATTATTTTTCCCCCAGTACCTATGAATTCCATTCTGGGTAAACAAGACCCAGGTTGAAACTTTTGGAAAGATTTCTTGAAGTTTCTTTAACAGGTTTAAAAAATCTCAGGCTCCACAAATCTAGCTAAACTACAAGTACAAAAGCCTTTCTTTGAGTTGACAGCCTTGGAAATGTACCTTAGAGTACATCAGCTTTATCTTAGGATAATGACTCCTTTTCTGAAGGAATGAAAGGAAATGGTTTTTGCAAATCTGTCTACTTTTTCAACTACGGTGATAGCTATGAGAACATGACTCATGATTCATACAACTCAAGGCAAAAGCATAAGTTAAAAAGTATAAATTAGGTTAGTCTTCTGTGTGGGATTGGTAGGAGCCTGAATTTCTGTATCTCCTAGTAACTTATCTTGCTGTGCCACTATAGATTGTAATTTTTGTGTCTGTCAACAAGACATTTGGAGTGTGCTGGAAGTTGTGGAAGGGAATCTCCTTCAAACTCCAGTTAGTTTTAACCTATCAGAGGGGAAGGTCATACCGTTTTGACTTAAATCAAAATTTCTCATCTAAAGCTGACATAGAAGGAAGAATCATGAGATTTCCTGTGCTTCATTTAAGTATGATGTTTTGAGATAGAAAATCATGTTTGGGGCCACTTTCAAAGAGAATTAGCCTTTTTTTTTTTTTTTTTTTAAACATTCAAACTCCTCCACCCCTGCAAAAGCTATTTGTTTTGCAGTCTGGCACCTTAAGCAGTTCTCTGTAGCTGCTGATCTTCTGGAAGCTGCCCCAGTTCCACACATCGCATTCCTAACAATTTCTCACTGTGCTGAGATGGTGAGGAGACCTTTGTTTCCTAAGCATCAGTGCCCCTCTGATTCATGTTATTGGCTCAGGAGCTTCATGCATGCATCATCCCGGGGATTAAACATTCACTCCTCCAAGATGCCAATCCTTGTTTCACTGTCCTCTAGTCCAGGTCTGTCAACTCCTGCTCATTCATTTTGACTTCAGCGTCAGCTCCTTTAAAGATATTGGTCCTTGGGGGCATAGTACACCTGCCTGATCTTGCTCTTCCATTCATCCCATTCCTTCTTTTGTTAATTCAGTTAAACCTGAGTGAATAGCATCATATCTGTCTTCTGGCCAACGTCAGGATATACCGTCTTAAGACAAAAGTAAAGCTTACCAAATATACCTCAGTAGACATTTTTTAGAAACCAAGAACCTTTTTTATTCTACCAAGCTGAGTTCATTAAAGCTTTTCTACACTCCTGTCCCAAACCCAGTTGTACTTTTCAAACTGTATCGTGTCCCTATTATAAAGATTAGTCTGATTCTTTTCCCAGGATAGCTTTAATTTTATACTGAAAAGCTGGAAAAGGAACTACAAAAGCCATTTGGCAGGCTGCTATTTCTCTGTCGGTTACCATGGAAACAGTGATGGCTGAGTGGGGGGGTATTAGATAATAGCAGGAAGTTTGTGATGCATTGGAGGTTTAGATGCCAAAAGCCCTGTTTTTCTAGAAAATTGCCCATGAATAAAGCTCTGTCCTTCATCAGATGAATCCTGAAAATGTGAGTGGCTTCTGTCCACCTCAAGGTGATTGAGTTGAGGCAAGCTGGGCATTTTTCTAACCATTCCTCTCTCTGGCATCTTCTAAAGGATGTGAACTCTGTTCATATCACCAGAAGAGATGGTTGTGAAAGCACTTGTAATGGTAGAGGTTCTGAGAGGTCCTAGCGCCTCCCTTGCTAACTGGTTTTTATATACTGCTGAGAAGAGTGAAGTAGGAAAAGGTCGGTTCGATCATAGATACCAACATTTTCCCAGGACCTTAGAAGAAATGAAGATATGGGAATCCAAAATAATACAAACTGACTAGCTTAAAGTTGAAAATTGGGTAAACTAGATGATATACTATTTCATGGAATGGTGGCTGAACCTTGACCTCAGCCAGAACCCCCACTGCGGCTCCTCCAGGCAGCCATGCTTCTTACTAGTCCGTCTTCTGTTACAGCATCTCTTCTGAAAACTGACAAGAACTACTTGAAAGAAACTGTGGATACCCATCATCTTTTTAATACATACCTTAATGAAATATAGGAAATCAGGTTTTGGTTCTTGTTTCTGTCATTGATGTTTGTAAAAAGCACTTATCTGCCTTATTTATACTTACTCCTTTTTTTTTGTAAATGGGGGTGATAATTAGAAGGTAATATTATGGGAGTAATAGAAAAGTTTTCCCATGAAAAACACTATGAAAGTTGTTGCAGTAATCAGTGAATTTTTAAGCTATTATAAATGGTGGATGCTGGGGTGACTTTTCTGATGTGGAAATTGAAAACGAAAATGAATAGCAGTGAAGCTAACCTTCAGGTTTCCCTTGGCCTGTAAATGGCATTCATTGAGAGAGTGCAGGGGAGACTCGGGGAAGGTAAAGTGGCCTGGGATTAGGAATGATGACTGTCTTTGAGCTCCTATCTCTAGGGTCTTGTGATGGTTTGGAGAGTGTGAGTGAGTGAGTGAGTAAATGATTGTGCATGTTTAAGTGGATAAAGATAAGTAGTCTGGGAGGACCTGGTTTCTCTGCAGATGAGATCTTTTGGGAGTTGGAATCAGCATTTGCTTCCTTGGAGCCTTGTCTCAGGCTAGAATCCATCCATGTCCTGACTGTCAGTGGAAATAGTTCATTTTTGTAAAAGGCTTCCCAGTTTTGTATTGCCACCAGGAGTAATTTCAATCTTGAGAGAGCAGTCTTTTCCCAAGTGATCTGTCAAGTCTGTGTGTACCCTGATCAGGTATGAGATCTGCCTGCAAACTTGGATTTTTTTTTTTTTAAACCTCTTTCAATGGTAGAGTTTTTTTTCCCTCTGCTTTGCCATATTCGAAAAAAACTACTCCTAAGCCTTCTGGTAATTTTCTCATTTTTCACAAGTCACATTTTCCTGGTGGATGACTGCTTAACTGAGGCAGAAAAGAGCTTAGTGAGTTTGAGGAAGGAGGAGGAGGCCCCACACTGGAGCAGAGGGAGCAAGCAGGAAAGTGAGTGGCAAGTGATGAGATCAGAAGAGTGGGCAGGGTCCGGATCAGGCAGAGACTTATGAGCCTCAGGAAGCAGCAGACTTTTAGTCCATCTAGAGGCCATTGAAGTGTGTTAAGCAGAAGAGTGACATGATCTGATTAAAATTTTATGAGATCAATTCCTTCTTTGTGGAACTCAGACTAGACAGGAGCAAGAATGGAAGCCAGGGACCAATTAGGAGGTTGTTAGATCTTGTATATTCCTGGGACCAAGATAGAGAAGAGAGGTGGACAGGTTCAATGATGTGAGCTCAAAGGAGCAAGCATCTTGAAGAGAGGCATGGGAATATGGTCTGAAAGTGTTGCTGAGGAATATAGATCTTAGAGACATGATCGTTTTCCACAGGGGAGGATTTCACAGAATCTGGAATCTTCTGGAGAGAGCTAGGTTTTGACTAGGTCAAGAAGTAGGGGGAATCTTCAGAGCACATGAGGTTGAAGATCTAGGGGTATTTGCTCATCACTGAGTGGGAATTCCAGTGGATACAGTGGAAGGCGGCAGGGGTGGGTGTGGGGAATTATGCCTGATCAGGTTATGTCCAGGAACAGTTTGGAAGAGTGTTCTGATGTAATGGATCAGAAAACCCTGCACTTTTTGCTGGTGACTGGGGTCAGTTGGATGTCAGGCTTCATGGAATTTGTATAATCTTCGAGGAGAGAGAGCTTTTATTTGTTTTCTTTTTCTTTGTTTTTCTTCTTTCACGGCAGCACCCAGAGCAGATGGAAGTTCCCAGGCCAGGGATTGAATCCAAGCCATAGCTGCAATCTATGCTGCAGCTGCAGCAGTGCTGTATCCTCTAACCCATTGTGCTGGGCCAGGGATCGAACTTGCACCTCCTCAGTGACCCGAGCCACTGAAGTCAGATTCTTAACCCACTGTGCCACAGTGGAAATTCCTTTTTTAAAATTGATTGATTGATTGATTTGAGAGCTTTTATTTCTGGTGCTACAGTCTTGAGTGGAAGCTCTTTCAAGATAGTAGTCCTCTAAGTTGCGTTTCTGGAAATTTATCAGCAAGAATGGAATCTTCATTACATTGTCCTCTGGTTTCAAAAGTACATTCAGTGTAGCTAGAATAACTATAACAGTAAGTGTAAAGCCAAGCTTGTTTTTTGCTTAAAATCAGTAAACTCCTTACCCCAATCCCACCCCTGGAACTTTATCAACAACAAATCTGAACTACAAAAGCCATAGGCAGGCAGGTGTTTCTCTGTAAACTGCATTCACCTTCTACCGTGTCCAGTCTAGAAGGAAAGGCAGGAGTCCTCATGCTAGTCTGGTCTGCGGTGCTAAGCTTGGGTGCCTGTGGAGAGAGCCTCTGCTGCACTGAACGACTGCCCAGACCTCCCAGACCCACCTCTCTGAGTGAGGTGTAGGTGAGGTCCTGCCTTACTGAGCTATGAGGATCACTGGGCGGCCCGTGTAGGTTGTTTGATTGCACTTGCCAGTCCCTCATGCTTGGTATTCTCACGCACCTCACCAGAACCTTCCGTTCCAGATCCAGGCCCAAAATCAGGGGAAAGGTTTGATAAAAATGCCAAGATTTCTGTGTGGCAAGTGAGCTCAAAACCATTTTGAACAGATAACCTCAGTCATTTCAAATTTATGCTTTTCCAGTTAGCCTCCTACTTTAGCAGATCTTATTTCAGAAACAGCTGCTTCCCTTTTTAAAGTAATGTTTTTCAGATCAATATTGAGGATGCCATCATTGGAAGTGTGGTTTGAGTCAGCAGAATAACTGTAGAGATGACTTTGTGGGGTTGTGGCTTTACTCTGTTTCCATAATTTCCATAACTAATGTGTTTTGTTTGTGTCAGATTTAAAAGATGTTACGGCCATGAACAAAAAGTCCAGCTGTGTTCTTATATCTGCGCTAGAGGAACAGCTTTGCCGTCCAAATATAGCCACATGCTTCGATGATCCATGAAGCCATCTAGAAGCCAGGTTCTCAAGGACAAGGCTACACCACAATTTGATTGGGAAACCAAGCTGGGAATAAAGGACTTAAAATGAGGAGCAGGCAGGAGTTCCTGTTGTAGCTCAGTGGGTTACCAAGCCAGCTAGTATCCATGAGGATGCAGGTTCAATCCCTGGCCTTGCTCAGTGGGTTAGGGATCCAGCGTTGCTGTGAACTGTGGTGCAGGTCGAAGACGTGGCTCAGATCCCGTGTGGCTGTGGTATAGGCTGGCAGCTGCAGCTCTGATTCAACCCCTAGCTTAGGAACTTCCATATGTCTTGGGTGCAGCCCTAAAAAGCAAAAAAAAAAAAAAAGAAAGAAAGAAAGAAAAGAGGAGAGGGGGACGTTATTGGCATAGTTATAAGTTGGGAGGTAGGGCGAGTAAAGGGACAGTTGGCTCCAGCAGGCTAAGTAGCTGTAGCACATGGTAGCATTTAATTTTCAGTATCACTTCAGTCTGCAAAAAAGCCTTGACCAGACCTGTCAACAGCTCTACCATGTAGCTGACTCTTGGACCAGAGAGCTGGGGAAATCCCTATTCTGGCTCTCACCATCTTGAGAAAACCCTTTGCTGGATTCTGCAGACACTCTAATATCTTGGGGGTTTCTTGATTTTGAAGCACAGATTCTGGAATACATTGTCTACATCTGCAGTTTCTCTTTCCTCTGACATAATTCACTTTTGTAATACCTGCTCTTTAGCGCCGTCCCTACTGCTTAATGTGCTGATACCACTGTTCTAAAGAGCGAGTACTCTGGCCTTTTCTCATTCTCCTCTGCCTTGTACTGCTCATCACCCAGTATCCAGCACCTCTCTGCCTGAAACTCAGCCACTTGTTAGCTGCTTTTGCTTTCTCCTATTGGCTTCTGAAATACTGTATTATCGTAGCTATTCCCACACTTATTGCTACTTTTCTGCCTCCTTTGAGATTTTTTCCTTTACATTCAATCCCTTAAATATGGCTGCTCAAGATTGTCTTTGATTCTGTTATCTTTGTCTACATTCCTCTTTTTTTTTTTTTTTTTTACTTTTTTGGCCATGCCTGCAGCATGTAGAAATTCCAGGTCCAGGGGTCAAACCTGCTCCACAATAACAACCCAAGCTGCTGTGGTGACAATGCTGGATCCTAAACCTGCTGTGCCACAAGAGAACTCCTATCTATATTACTTTTTAGGAATTATGAACCAGCAGTAGATTGTAAATGCTGTATAGGCAAGATCCATTTCTCTCTTGTGTATCATATGTCCCCAGCATTTAGCACTCTGTGTCTATTTTGATTGAATAAATAAGTAAATGAGATTTCATTTGTTCTTATAGCTTCAACCATTTCTTGTTTGGTGGAGCAACTTCTGAATCTTATTTCCATCTTTGACTTTTATCTCAGGTTCTAGTTACCACTTTGTACATGTTCCAGTTGCAACAGCATATGTAACTTCTAACCTGAAATTGAAAATTAGATTTATTATTGTTCTCTCGGAAAACTCCACAGTTTTAAGTCCCTTTATGTTCATGATGTCATCATTCTCTTGGTCAGGCTTACATCCTAAGTTATTTTCGGTTCTTCCCTATTCTCTCATTTTAATTGTTTCAATCCCCAACTCTTCTTTTTTTTTGTTTTTGTTTTTTTTTTTGTCTTTTTTGCTATTTCTTGGGCCGCTCCCGCGGCATATGGAGGTTCCCAGGCTAGGGGTCAAATCGGAGCTGTAGCCACCGGCCTACGCCAGAGCCACAGCAACGCAGGATCCGAGCCGCGTCTGCAACCTACACCACAGCTCACGGCAACACCGGATCGTTAACCCACTGAGCAAGGGCAGGGACCGAACCCGCAACCTCATGGTTCCTAGTCAGATTCGTTAACCACTGCGCCACGACAGGAACTTATCCCCAACTCTTAATTCCTTCTTGAAATGTCTGAAAAACTCATCCTTCTAACAGCGGCTTCATCCCAGGCTCTTTTTACCACGTCTGAAATACTAAAATGACCTTTTTCCACACTGATATCTTTAATTCCAGTAGTTTCTCCTTCAGTTCTGTCTGATACCCAGGTGCTAGGTATTTTCAGGAATAGCTCATTCATTTATTCTCTCCCCCCCAAAAAAAAATTAATTAAGCACCTACTATGTGTCCGGTACTACACTGAACTCTGGGGATATAGCAGTAACTATAGCACACATAGGCCCAGCCCTCACAGATGTTACAGGAACTAGAAAATAAATAAGCAGAGAGACGTAATTACAACTTGTTAGAGCTCTGAGTTTGGATTTTACTCTGAGTGCAATGGGAATAAATGAAGTTGTGACATGATCTGGTTTATAATTTTAAAAGAGCACTTTGGCTGCTGTGTGAAGAATAATTCAGGGAGAGGCAGGAGTGGGAGACTGAATAAAAGGTTGTTGCAGTATTTTTAGAGGGAAACTGTTGACTTGGATTCATATGGTGTCAGTGGAGAGGAATGCAGTGAATGAATTTGAGGTAGATTTTTGAGGGCGAACCAGGTTTCTGGCTTGAGCAGTTGGTGGATGGAGGTGCTGTTTACTCAGATGGAGGAGGAGCGGGGGACGGGGGCTGCATTTGATTGTGCTCATGTTTGGGGAGGATTTGTAGAGGGAATCTAGAGTTCCTGCCTCTACGTGCTGAGTTTGAGATGTTTGAGTCTTCCAAACATGAAGTTGGACGTTGGCTATGAAGTTCAGGGTTCAGATGTCAGGCCAGTTCTGGAGGTATATCTGGGAATTGTCAGGATAGGAACCACAGTAACAACAGGAAGCGGATAGTGGTAGATAACAAGTGTATAGGACTGACTGTGCCTGGCTGTGCGCCGAGTGCTTTACATGCAATCTTCCAGGAATCTTCCAGAGTCAGTACTGCTACTCTCCCCATCATACAGACGAGGCGGCTGAGGCACCTCATTGAATCACTTGCTCCACATGGCATAGACAACTCTTTGTTGAACTGAATTGAACCTAATAATCTAGATAGTATGTAAAGCTATGGAATTACACATTATCAATTCAGGGCAAAAGAATAGAGCAAGAGGAGCAGAGAGCCAAGATTGAGCTCACTGCTGTCATCACTTTGTTTTCCAACCCAGAAATCTTTATTTGCTCCTACTGGAACAAAGGATAAAATGTAAACTCCTCAGCCAGACTGTCAGATCTTTACATAACCTGTGCCCGACCTCCTTTGGTGTCTGACTGTTCCCTGTGTGATTGCCCCCTTCTTCCACATTCTCTCCTTGCTCCTCGGGCATGGACTCTGCCTTCTCATTCGCTTAAGTTCTCTCCATGCCTCAAGGGCCCACTGTTGCCTCGAAGCCTTTCCCAATGCCTCCAGTGAAGAAACTAATAACAGTTACTGCACGTCCAGTGCTACCCGTGAGCTTGGGGAATGAGAAACATATAGTGGGCTTCTACTTTGTTTTGTCCGACCTTTCTGGTCATTTGTGTTTTGTTTTTATGAGCATCTTCTTAGTAACAAGATGGACATTTTTCTAGGTAAGTAGTTCATCTAAGAGATCAGAGATGACTTGAAGAACCATTATTTCTCACTCTTGTTTGAGATCATTAATTTGAAAGCATCTTTTGCCTCCAAAAGGTGGCCTTTTATTTTATTTATTTATTTTATTTATTTATTTCCACTGTACAGCATGGGGACAAAGTTACACATACATGTATACATACTTTTTCCTCCCATTGTGCTCTTGGAATGGGTTTACAATGAGATCCTGCTGTGTGGCATTGAGAACTATGTCTAGATACAGCACAACACAGCAATGGCCTTTTCTAATTGCGTTGGGGTCACTGAGATTAAGAATATGACACTTGGAGTTTCTGTCGTGGCTCGGTGGAATCTGACTAGTATCCAAGAGGACACAGGTTCGATCCCTGGCCTTGCTCAGTGGGTTAAGTATTGGCCACTGCTGTGAGCTGTGGTGTAGGTCGAAGACACGGCTCAAATCCTGCGTTGCTGTGGCTGTGACGTAGGCCAGCGGCTATAGCTCCGCTTTGACCCCAAGTCTGGGAACCAACATATGCAGCAGGTGTGGCCCTCAAAAAAAAAAAAAAAAAAAAAAAGGATGACACTTGAAGTAGCATATGTGTCCTGAGCTTTCTGTCAGACACTACCATGTGGAATGCAAAAAAGGAGGATCAGAGAAGGCCAGCAGATAACACGTGGCCTTGCTCGGGAGCTGACATGGGACAACAGCCATGGGCATAAAAGGAGTCATGTGATGGGTCCACCAGCAGTGCAGTGGGACAGCTCTTAAGCTGAAACTTGTCCTCAGACTTGTTTTGGTTATACTTCCCAGTGTTTTTTGTTTTTGTTTTTGTTTTTCAATGGCCACACCCTTGGCATATGGAAGTTCCCAGACCGGGAATTGAATCCAAACTCTTGCCGTGACCTGTTCCACAGTTGTGGCAGTGCTGGATCCTTTAACCCACAGCACCAGTCTGGGGATCAAACCTGCGCCTCCACAGAGGCCCGAGATGCTGCAGTTGGATTCTTAACTGCCACGGCAGGAACTCCCACTTCGTGTTTTAAAGTTGCCAAAATTTATAACTCAGGAGATTTCACGTAAAAATCCCACTTATTGGTTTCCTGGAAAACTCAGAAGATTGGGCAACACCAGAGGAGCAGTGAGGGAGCTGCAGTGTGGCCACCACCTGTATGCAGGCCCCATGCTCTCTAGTTCTCTATGGTCCCCACTGTGTTGTACCTGGCCCCATCCCTTGTTTATGCTCCTTGCTGACATTTGTGACCCTTACAGAATAGTTAGGGTGCCATATAATTTAGGTGGGAAGTATTACAGGATTTAAGAAGGAAGAGCTACCACTTTAGAGAGCACTGCAAGGTGGAAAGAATGCAGGCTTTTGAGCCAAAGATCGAAGTCTAATACTTGCCTACCTGCCTTCTGCCAGCCTTTTGCCTTAGAAATGTACTTTCCCTCCAGTTCCCTTTGCTTATAATAAAATGAGGGATATCACATTCTTAACAGGGCTGTGGTGAGAATTAGCAATGGTGGGGACATATAGTCCCTAACATGCCTGGCACTTTAGCAGCATACACCATGGTTGACCGAGTGAGTCCACAAAGTCTAGCAGGATGCTTAGTTTGAGTACCTGGAAATTGTTGTGAAAAGAAGCCTGGGACAGAGGGTAGAAAGCCAGCGCCAGATGAGTTAAAGAGTTAAGTTTTAAAAATGTAGACTTTTTTTAACTAAAAGGAAATGGAGTTGTATATTTAACATCCTAAGGATGGGAAATGGCTTTCTAAGCATAAAAACTATGAAGGAGAGCCAAAGAAAGATAAGTAGAGTTAACTCTTAAAATTTTGGAGCTACTCTATGTTAAATATAAACAGTTAAAAAGCAAATAACAAATGAGAGAAAAATATTTACAGAAAGTATAACAAAGGGAAAATATCTTACTATCTATGGTTATAGATCAATAAGAAAAACATTAACACCCCGTAGAACAATGGACAAAGAACACGGACAGAGAGTTTACAATAGAAGAAATGCAAACAGCATGTGAAAAAAACAGTGAACTGGGTTAGTAATTAAAGAACTTTATGTTTGAAGAGTGAGTTGCCATTTCTCCCTCATTTTTTTCATCATTATCAGTTGATAACATTCCATGTTGGTGATATGGTCAGAAGATAGGTACTGTCATATTTTCTTGATGGAATTATAAATGGCTGTAACCTTCTTAATGAAGCAGTTTGTATTATAAATCAAAGTGCCTTAAAATTTATACTCTTAGATCCAGTTATTCTGTTTTAAAGAATATAATCTAAAAAATACTCAGAGATGTTTTGTCCAAGATCTACTTGCAGCAGCTTTTTCTTTCTTTTTCCTTTCTTTTCTTTTTTTTTTTTTTTTTGAAGTATTCCTCGTATATTAAAATCTTTGTTCCCAACCATGTACACATCACTGCTCTGTCCTTAGCACTAGCCCAGCACCTCACATACACAGGTGATCAAAAAATAACTTGTGAATTTAAAAAAGACAGAACGTATTCATACAAAGGAGTATTATATAACCATATTTTTAAAATACTGTATATCGAAGATGCAGAAAATGCTCACAATGTAATGTTAAAAATGAGTACATGATTGTGTGTATAGAATATTCACTATGTACATGTTGTATGAATTCCACGTGACAGGATTAAAAGTGATTTTTGTATTTTCTCAATGCTTTTCCTCAGTCATTTAGGACATATTTGTCAACATGTGTGATAGGCATTGAACGTATTTCAACAGGGAAAGACATGGCTCTCCCCTTATGAAGTTTGTCAGAGAGTAAGAAGGTAGACACTGCACAGGACATTGCAGTTGTGTCATTTACTCTGATGGACTTATGTTACTTTTATAGTAGGGAAAAGAAAAACGGTGCCAGTGATGATTTTCAAGTGTCAATGTTTGTAATTTCTAGGACACCTTTTTAGGTCAAGAAAGACACGATTACGTGAAAAATCCACAAAGATCTCATACAGGGTGAAGTTTCCTTTCCAAATGAAAAGAAAAATGTTTAGATTTCTTGTCTGTTGGGTGGTTAGTAATGATATAACAATAAATGCACCCAGGCTTCCCCACCCCCAAAGTAGCATTTTTCTAAAGGAAGCTGAATAGGTTCAGATCTTGGTGAGAGTTGTGGAACTTTGGAAAGCCCCAGCATTTGTTGGAGATTATAATTAAGCATTCAAATGAATTGGCTATGGTTGGAGAGGGAGTGAGAATGTTGATCAACATTAATATAAAAATATCATAGTTAGACCCCTAGCCTGGGAACCTCCATATGCCGCGGGTGCAGTCCTAGAAAAGACAAAAAAAAAATCATAGTTTTTGCTTTTCCCTTCTACTTGTGTGGTTTCAAGTCTGTGGACTGCCAAGAATATCAACAGCAAAGCCCACCTGGTAGACTGATTGTGACCCTAGAAGTTTCTTTAAACGGGGATCGGGAATGGAAAATTTTATCCTAAGGCGTGGCTCTTTTAGGAGTGTGTCTTGTTTTGTTTTGAAGAAAGACCTGAGTAAATCAGAAGGGTTGCAGAGCTGTGTTTTGGTAACTTAACCAGGCTTAATGGCTGTGAATGTTCTTCTCTAAACAGTCCGACCCAGCATCCCTGTCACTTCTCCATTTATCAACTCAGCCCTCATGCACAACCTTGCGAGCTTGCCTTTTATCTGCTTCCTCGGTGGAAAAAGTCCCTGTGCATCTTGGTGAAGTTAAAGGGAGGCGCTGTGGCCTGGTGCCACTCTGGTCTCAAGAGAAGGAAGCATTGCCTTGGTAGGATCCCTTGCTCTCTTCTCTGTCTGTCCTCTGTGAACTAGGAATACACTTCCTAAGCCAAGAGTGTCGGGAGGAACCAGTAAGAAGCAGCAGAGTAACAAGTCCCCTCTCGCTGTGGGTGCGCTGGTATCACCGTCTCCTTCAGGGACTGAACAGAGCAGCTCCCTCCAGAGTGAAAGCTCCCCCTCTCTTGCTCTTTGGTACAACTCATGGTGATACTGGATGTAATGTGTTTTATACCAACCCGAGGCTTTCTCTCATTTGAAAAACTCAGATCTTAGGAACAGGAAATGAAATGCGTCCCTCTCTGTCCGTGGCGATTTTTTCCCTCTTGCGCATGAATTCTCTTTCATGTGCGTCACGCCTCCAGGTAGAATTACAGTGCTCGCATCTTCTCTTCCATCCGCCCTAACGTGGGGTTTTTTCCTGTTTGGAAAACTGTTAAGTAGTTTCATTTATTTGGAGCACAGGGTGCCCATGAGAGAGATGTAGGAGGTGAAACTACAGAGAAAGGAAGGCAGGTCCTCAGGCTCTGTGGGTGCCAAGCTAAGGGATTTGAACCTCATCCTGAAACCTTTGGGGTGTCATGTAAGCATTTAAACAAGGGAGAGGCATTTGAAATTATATTTGCACTTTATCACAGCGGTTCTGGCAGAGCAACACCAGATTAGAAAATGCTGGCTTTTAATTTTTCCAGCGTCTTCTCCAAATCACTCCTCACACCTACTCTCTGTGTACACAGGATGAGCCTTGGTTTCTTGGCCTCTGGGTTGTTGCATAAACAATTCCTTCTTCTTAGAACATGCTTTTCCTCTTTAGAGTATTTTTTTCTTTTCTTTTTTTTAATTGAAGTGTAGTTGATGTACAGTATTATCCCAATAATGTTTTAATGTTCTACTTCCTCTCAGAATTGTCTTCATGTTGTGGTTAAGCGTTTTTCCTGTCTACTTCACTTGACTGTCCTGGCCTAGTGTCTGTGCTTGATGTAGCACCAAGTAAGGCCCTGCTGAACTTCCGGATTATGTAGAGGGCGGCAGCAGTTCTGTTTCTAGCTAAGCTTAACCCTGATCTGGTATGGACTTTACACCTTACCTCATGGAGCCTTGGGCCCTCTCATCTCGTGCGCAGTGCATTCCCTTGATACCTTTTCCTCAATAGAACATACACCTCTGCTGTCTGGAATCCTTTTTTCAGAGAGCAAACTTTTGCTTTTCTGAGATGGAGCTGGGCCGCCTGAGGACAGGGTCATCTTCCCATTGCTCTCTGGTCAGCTGAGGGGTCAGAGGTAAATGTTGTGGTGCTTACTTATGACTGGAAGACAGAAGGTGTCAGGCACAAAAATCAGTCACTGAGACCGAAAGTTGTTTCAAGCCTTGCTTTATCATCGGCTTGTAACCGTTATGACAGTGCTTGATAAAGTCACTGCCAAGGGTTGGGGCCTGGAACCTAGACTGTTTATGAAAGTTCATTACTGTTTTGATTTTGATTTTCCTGGGGGAAATTATTGTAAACAGTTACATTCTCAGAAGCACCCCTACAATAATAAACATAAACAGAGCACTGCAGTGAAATCAGTCCTGCAGTAACCCAAATGTAATCTCTTGCATTGGAAGCAAAGCAGATGAATGGACAGATCTGCCCAGAATGGAGGTGAAGAAATCAGGAAGCTTGGGTCTGTCCCCATCTCAATTCTTGAGTTGTTCTTTGTGGCTGTGAGCAAGCAAGTTGTTTAATGCACCCCTTTGTCAGCGGTGGAGGAGGAGTAATACCACCTGTTGGCCATATTGCAGCCTGTGCTGCGAAGCTTCATTCCGATAATGGACATGAACTGACATTGAGCTCTGGAAGACGGACATTGGTGTCCTAGGTCCTCAGGAGTTGCCATCCATTCTCCAAGGCTTACAACAGCCAGTCTCAGTACTGTTCTAGTCAAGGCAGAGCTCGCCTCTTTGAGAAAATCTTGCTGTTGACTGTTATGGAAAGAAACAGGAATCTGTCTCCAAAATACCAGAATAGCTCTTGGAAGAGTTGTGACTAGTTTTTAACATAGATACTGATTAGTGAATTAGCATAAATTGTGAAAAGGTGATCAAAACTCATCACACCGTGTCTTGTTTGAAAGCCTGTTCTCCTAATACTACGTCAAAACACAGGGCACAGCATAAAGCAGATGTAAAGAGTTCTTGTATAAATGACTGAATTCCTTCATAGGCCAGAATGTGCTTTTCTGCATTTTGGATGCTGATAATACTAATGCTAATAGCTGTTATCTGGTACTTAATATGTGCCAGTCTCCAGTGATTCACACATATATCGGTTGAGGCTCACATCAGCCCTATATGGCAGGTACTGTCATCATCCCATTTTACAAATGAGTAAAATCAGGAAGAGAGAGGTGAAATAACCCACCTAAGGTCAAACAGCCACCAAGTGACAGAGCCAGTAAATGAAGCCCTGAAGTCTGGCTGAGTGGAGGTTGACATTTCTTTGACCAGTGTCAGGTTCTGTTGAATCTCGATCATAGAAGCAAAACCATTCAGTACAATGAATGCTGTTTTCTAGGAAGAGAATGGAGACTACACATATGTGGACAGAGTGAAGATACCCTTGGATCACGGGACCTTGTTAATCATGGAAGGAGCCACACAAGCAGACTGGCAGGTGAGAACATGCAAGTCATGTGGCTTCATGGTCACGTGGAGGCAGTCTCCCAACTGGCTTACAATTATTCATCTCTGCAGCAAATGTGGTGAACAGCAAGTTGCTTTAATAATGAGCAAGAAGGAATAATATGACATCACTTACAAGGAATTTTGATGCTACTGACAGGCAGATGGCCTTCTACAGCAGCGGTGTCCTCTAGAACTCTCTGTAGTGAGGGAAATAGTCTGTGTCTGCGCAGCCCAGTGGAAAAGCCACTAGACACAGTGACTGTTGATGTCTTAAGATGTGACTAGTGTGCTCAAGAACTGAATTTTTAATTAATTTAAAGAGCCCCCCCCCTCCAAAAAAAATGGAATTCCCGCTTTGGCACAGTAGGTTAAGGATCCAGTGCTGTCTCTGCAGTGTCTCAGGTCGCTGCTGATGTATGGGTTTGATCCCCAATCTGGCGCAGTGGCTTAAGGATCCTGTTGCCGTAGCTGTGGTATAGGTTGTGGCTGCAGCTCGGATTCGATCCCTACCCCAGGAACTTCCATTCACTGTGGGTGCAGCCAAAATATAAATAAATGGATGGATGGATGGATGGATAGGTAAGTAGATAGGTAGATAATAGATAATATAGCTTTAAGCAGCCAGTGGCTGCCATTTGGGGCTGCACAGGCCATCTTTAAGGTGTGCAAACCAATGTGAGAACACTTAGCATGAGAGGGGAATCTGATGCCTTTCGGTGGTCTCAGCCATTTATGTGTTTTCTTATGAGCTTTGGGGAAATGGCAGGAGGCCAAGAGGAAGAGCAACACTTAGAAAAGATGAAAATATCTCCCCCTGAGGGTACTAGCATGTTGCAGTGAGGGTGGGAATGAGCATTTGTTTCGGAGACGATCTTTCTCCATAAGACTTTAAAGAGCTATTGCTGCTCATTCAAGGGGGATAACATTGTAATATGTCTGTCTTCATGAATAAGTTTTAAATTGCTTTGGAATAAAAGCATAAGTGTGTTTATGTCAGGGTTATTCATATTTCCATTTAGCATCGAGTGCCCAAAGAGTACCACTCTAGAGAGCCAAGAATAAACCTGACCTTTCGGACAGTTTATCCTGACCCCCGAGGGGCGCGCTGGTGATGGGAGATCTTGGAGAGAGAAGCTGTGCTGAGACTGAACAAACCTGCCACCATGAAGACACTTCCAGAGCTGGGCCAGCTGCTCTTGTGGTGTGGCTGTTTGGAAGATGAGGATGGGATTTGCTTCCCAGCTTGGAGTCCTATTGAAAGACAGCAGTTTGTGTTCATAATATGTTTACTGTGGAAACAGTAATCCCTAATCACATTTTGAAATCACATCTTTTCTTTAGGCAAATTAAAAACTGCTGTGGCTGTGTTCGCAGATGATTTTGTCCATAAGCGGTTTTTTCCTGCCCTCTCCTGCTTCATTTGAAGAAATATGAATGGACTTTGCGTCTGGCCTAAACCCGCACGTGTTTGTTCCTTGTGCCTTTAGCAAAGTGGAGAAATAAATATGCGTCAGTGACTCTGGAGCCTTCCGTGGGCAGACAGCTGCTGAAACCCAAACAGAGGTTTGTTGAAGTCTGCCTTGACTCCTGAGCATCTTGGCTGTGTGCTCTGTGATGGAAAGCTGCACACTCTGGGAGCACTGGATTTAACTGTGTCTCCTTGCTTGTCCGCCCCTCCCAGGACACCTCAGACAGGGGACAAGCCTCTGGATAAAGAGGGAAGGCGGAATTCTCCAGAATGTCTCCAAGCAGCCACCTGGACTACTTGCAATATGAGGGAAAACAGGCCCCTCAGAGGGAGGAAGAATTGAGTGATGTCATGAGAAATTTCCGGGGAAGAGCAGCAAATGCCCTGCTAGTGGCAGCTGTTCCACATAGATTAGTTTCCCCCGGAGAATTCCTTGAGTCATTTAAACCCAAGCCAGATAGGAGCGGGAGCAGTCCTGCAGGGCAGAGACTCAGTTACCTAATAGATTTTAGATTTCAGCAGCCCCATGACTAAGGCTTTCTTCTGACTCAGTGTTCTCTTCTGCACACATTCTTGAGATTCAAAGGTTAGTTTGTGATATCACCAAGGTTCCCAAAACAGAGCAGAGTGGCTGCCCCTTATTGCGTCATGAAAGCACGTGTCTTCCTGACCTCTTGACCTAGGCACAGCCTGCCGGATCAATTCCAACCCAAGACAGGAAAAGCCAGAAAGAAGGAGAATGGATGAGAGGGGGGCAAGAGAGTTAGAGTTTCCCTAGCTCCCTGTGGGAAGGTTTAGACAGCCGTCTTGCTTTTGACTTTGTTTCTGTTCTGTGATGTAAGATTGATGACCCTATGATCATAATAAAGTGCCCAAGGCTGGCCGGGCTCTTCCCTAGAACTGAGATGAGTGCCTGCCTGGCCAGGCTCTGTTCTCTGACAAACTCTCTGGCTTCTTGAACCAGAGTCTCTTTCTTTTAAATGTTGCTGCCTATGTGTGGCTCCTTCCTCTAAGGAATACCAGTTGGGAGTTCCCGTCGTGGTGCAGTGGTTAACGAATCCAACTAGGAACCATGAGGTTGCGGGTTCGATCCCTGACCTTGCTCAGTGGGTTAACGATCCGGCGTTGCCGTGAGCTGTGGTGTAGGTTGCAGATGTGGCTCGGATCCCGCGTTGCTGTGGCTCTGGCGTAGGCCAGTAACTACAGCTCTGATTTGACCCCTAGCCTGGGAACCTCCATATGCCGCGGGAGCGGCCCAAAGAAATAGCAAAAAGACAAAAAAAAAAAAAG
The DNA here is from genome assembly GCF_016906955.1 of Phacochoerus africanus. NCBI lineage: Eukaryota > Metazoa > Chordata > Mammalia > Artiodactyla > Suidae > Phacochoerus > Phacochoerus africanus. The sequence goes on along the minus strand of NC_062547.1, from coordinate 19,877,069 downwards.
GAATACCAGTTGCTTTATAAAATCTGAGCATCTTACTAAGCCTTCTTGTGAGGGGCTTACAAATCACCATAACAATAAAATAAAACCTTTTTAATTTCTAGTTTTCCTCCTATTCAAACAAACAAAACCTGGCCAGGGTCGTGGAGACAGCTTTGGTTATGAGTTGGATACATGACCTGGGGAAATTCCTCTTCCATTCCCACAAGTGAAGGAGCCGGCGGATGACTCCAAGTCTTACCACATCCCTCCTCATGCAGGGTCATGCTCTGCCCTTGCGTCAGCTGCAGATTTGATCCCTTCCCTCATCACTGCCATGTCTGCCAGGGAACGAATTCCTGCTCTTCAGCACACAGCCTGGGCTGTCACCTGAGTTTCTTCATCTGAGAGCAGCAGTCTTAGCTTTTGTTTCTTGCTGTCAGGTGCCAGAACTGCCATTCTTTCTACCATTTCTAAGATAATGCCCTTTCTGAAATGTCAAGGAGGTGCTTGCCAGAGAGTAAAAGCACAGGGTTTAGGACTAGACAGGAATTCCAGACCGTGGCACAGGGCGCCTGTGCTTAGTGACTGCACCAGCCTGTCGCTCTGTTTTTACTGGGGGTAGGTCTCAACTAGGAATTCGGGGTGAAGCTGTTTTTGCCACCATTACCTATAGAGCAGAGGGAGCAAATATAAACATGAAGAAAAAGAGGTAGTTTTTTTTAGCCATCCTTCTTTTGAGCTGTAATAACCTGCCAGGACAATTTAATACCCATCCTAAGAGCTTTTTGTGCGGAATCCCTAATCCTTCCTGAAGCCCTGACAGAACAAGATCCTGTTCCCATTGTAGAGACTAGGCAACTCTTGTCTCCAAGAGGCAAAGTGATTTCCTAGGACTTAGGAACAGCAGAACCAGAACATATGGCTCAGGCTAATCGCTGGACTGTGCTTTTGCCTCTGCTATGCAGAATTGAGGCAGCATAGTCTACTGGGCACCCCAGGCCCCTGAGCCTCAGGGCTGGCGACCCAAGTTCACCCTAGTGCCCTGCTTGGCTGGGCTGGCTGCCAGGCCAGTCTGTTTCCTGGCTTCCTGCGCACCAGGGCAGGCATCAGCCCCTCATCTCTCCTTAACTGACATTAGCATCTCCTGTTCAGCAACTCTGTTGCCACCCGGACGAGAATCGCCCAGTTTACTGGGGAAGGCTCATTGGTGGGGCGGGGAGAACACAATCCATTTTATGGCACATCAGGCAAATTCTCGTCCAGCCTTCCTGGCAAATGAGAACCGTGTTCCTGGCCATGTTCAAGCAGACTTTCAGAGCTAGACAAGCAGTCCCTTCCTTCCTTCCTTCTCATGTGGGAGTACATTCGGGGTCTCCGACACCCAGTCTCAGCATCTGGCCCCATCACCACCACCGCCACCGCCACCACCACCGCGCTCATCAACAGCCAGCCAAAGCAGCAGGCCGGGCTGTACACCGAAAACATGTTGACAACAGGCAGCTTGCTCAGCGCACAGGTCGGAACAATGTGACACTTAACATCCATTGTCTCCTCTGTATTGAAGTCAGGATCCTGGTTGTTGTGGACTAAACCACTAATTCACATGGCATTGACGGTTCCAATAAGTTTGGGTCACAGCTGGTAACCCTGCTGTTCTCCTGTGACACATTCACTCCCTGCTGCCTCCACGGCTGGTATGACCTGCCCTCGCTTGTGGCAGGTCTGTCTGGACCTGGTCAGTAAGCGGCACCATCTCCTGGCTTGTGTCCCGGCAGCCCCAGAAGAGTTAAGTGGGCGCTGCAGTGAGCAGAGCCCTCCAGTTGGAGGGCTTCAGAGAAAGCCCTGACACATGATGGGGCCCTGCCCTCTGGGAATATTTCTTCTGGGTTCTGGCAGCTTTTCCTTGGCTGTGGAATATGTAAGACCCACTTTGCCTTTTCTGGTCATAAACACTTGTAGTGTTGAATCTGAAGTCTTAATTGCTTTCTTTTTCTTCGCGATGCCTTTGAAAAAGCCAACTGTTTCCATAGCGATGCATTCTGTTTGTTTAAATCTTACTTATACATGGTTCCACCCACATGCTCTCTCAGAGGGACCTAGTCCACAACGGTCCCCTCGCCCCCTCCCATCTTCTCTTTGCAGGCAAGGAAGCCCTTTGCGAGACCCCTATCAGCTTCATGCTTCTGGAATCCATTCTTGATACGAGGATTCCTACCTACGTCTGGAGGTCATCAGGGGACTTATTTTGATGTTTGTTAATGAGAGTGAAACACAGGCTAATGGTGCCTTTTCCAGCTGGCTTAGCAATGCTGTGCCAAATTAGAAAAGCCTTCCCAGCCTGTGAACAGAGCCCCACGCTGGGCTGAGCTTTCAGCTGGGCGTGGGGGCCAGTGTCAGAGAGGCGTGTAGGAAAACAGGAGAAATTAGATAGTATTTTTGTAGCCAACATTACCCAAAAGATTGTTTTCTCAAATGAGCCAATTTGGTGCTGACCGAGATGTGTGTGCCAGGGTTATCATTGCAGTTGTTTCTGTGTTGTCACTTGCCCTCCATGTAATGGTGACATCAGCTCCCTGGACCCAGGGAGAGCCCCTGTTCTCATGAGGCCTCTGCAAATATAGACGTGCTCAGGCAGGATCCTAGCCTCTGTCTGAGTCCACTAGCTTTTAACTCTGGACACAAGTTCTAGGTTTCTGAAAGGGAGGGAAAGCCAGCGAGAGGCTTAGAGTGTTTACCAACCCTATTATGTTCATAATCTGATTTATTCCTAAAAGCAGTCCTGTGAGGTGCTTGGTTGGCTTTTTAAGCAGATGGGGAAACTGAGCCAGATAGATCAGATCCTGAGATCCGGTGTCTGGTGGGGAAGCTCCTGCATGGTTCCTGGACAGCAGGCATTTATGTGGTCTCTGGGCCTCCTCTGGCCCCAGCCCCGGGCAGTGGGTGGTGCGGAGGGCTGTAAACAGAGTCTCCTGGGGTTGGAGGGACTGTGTGTTCTCGGCCCCTTTACCCACTGGCAAAGCCTCAGGTCCTTGCCTGGGAGCTTGGAAGCTTTTCCCTGTGGGGCGTGGGGCGGGAGGCAGGAGGAAGTGGTGGGCCAGGCACCGGGCTTTCAAGGGCCGTGTGATCAGGTTGCAATTAGCCTCCCACTGCAGGAAGGGCGTGGGCGAGCACTGTGACAAGCGCCTGCCTGCCGTGCGCAGTGCCTGTGATGCTCCAGATGCCCCTGAGAAGACAAGCGCGAGTCTGCCTGAGCAGCCTCTGGCACCAGAGACAGAATGGAGGCGCACCGGACTCTGCCACTGGGTCCCTCCCCGCACCCTGCCCCCCCCCCCCTTATCTGCACGTGAATGAAAGGGAGCCCGCACCCTCCAAAAAGCGATTCTGAGTTGAGGGCTGTATGCTCCCTGCCTAAGGAATGCTTGTGGGATGGGTGGATGAGAGCGGCCATGGGGGCCTCCCAAACTCTGGCCCCAGGTAATCAGGCTGTATTCAAGGGTCTACTCATGCCCTTGTTGGTTAGAGAAAACTTTTCTGGAATATTTTCTCTGCAAATGTATCAAGAGAATTAGCCACGGATTTCTTCCCTCACCCTCTCTCTGATGTTAGCTGTTAGCCTCTGTTCGCCTTGTGTGAAGGAGACAGGACAATTAGTCTAGAGGCTTCCCTGTCACCGCCCTCCCCTGGCCCCAGTCTGCCTGGGGGCTGGGAGGGCACCGGTGAGCAGAGCTGGTGGACTCTTGCACACGCCTTGCCTGTTGTTTCTGAAAGTCCTGTGAGGGTGTAGGTTAGGAACTGTTCTCCCCATTGAACAGATAAGAAAACTGAGGCCCTGGGGAATTATATGCTCATCTGAGGGCCACCCAGGGAACGGGGCAGAACCAGCTTGAGCACCCATAACAAGTACTAGACCAGTGTTCTTTCCACCACTCTTATGTTCTGTGACCTCTTCTGAGATCCGAAGCTAAAAGCAGAACCTGGTGACAAGAGGGAACCACTGGCACAGACAGCCCCAGAAGGTCACAGTGCCTGTTGAGGCAGCCCTTCAAGGAGTGGTATTGACAGTCTCCTGGCCATACCAGCCAGGTGGCTCGAGGTAGCATCCTCCTGCCAGAAAGAGTACAAGCTGAGCTCAGCACCAACTGCTCAGGGAAGCCAACTGGACAGCTTCAGGCAAGACTGGCTCAGATTGATTGCTCTTCGCAAGGGGGACTGTGCGCCCCTTATAGTCATAGTGCTGCCTGCAAGGATGGAGTTAGGAAAGAGCTTTGACACCCCCGCTGCCCCAGCCTCCACATCTGTCAGACTTACTGCAGACAGAGCCCTTGTGGCTCAAACCTCAGCTTGAGCCAGGCTGACCTGGGCTTGAATCCCACCTGCCCTTCTGGGCTGAGTCACTTTGGACCCATCAATCCATTGGTCCCCAATCCTCGGTCTCTTCAGTTGTGAAATGGACACAGAAGCAGCCACCTCTCCAAGGTCTTGTGAGGGTCGAGAGGATGAATGCGACGTGCCTGATGGTAACATGCTTAGCAGTAGAATTGTTTTAAGTAGCACATTACATGTGCCCTGCGAGCTCCAACTCTGACCCTCAGGCTGGGTGGGCAGTCCCACTGTGGCTGACAGATGACCCTATGACCCTGCCCTTCCCCTTGCCAGGCTCCCTGGGTGCCCGCACCTCTGTTGGCATCAGCCAGGGGAGGCCCAGAGGCTTTAGGGAGGAAGGGCAAAATGGAAATGGTGCACAAGAAGGCCGATCATATTAAGATCCAGCTGCACTTAAGCGTCTCCTGGGAAGTGCTTTAGACGAAGCTGAGGAGCGCTCCCAGATGCCAAAGTGGCCTCACATCGAGGTTCTGTCACTCTCGGCAGCCCGACCACATGCTCCCCAAGTAATTGGTCTCCTAATGCATCGGCCCTGGCCTGGTTCCACGCCGATTCCCACATGGGATCAGTTCATGATGTTTCCCAGCCGGGTCAGCGGGTCACAGACCAGAGTGACGCACCCCTGCCCGTTGCGTTGTTTTCTTGTCCCTTCAGGCCGTTTCTAGATTCTGTACAGAACGCCATGGCCTGGAAGAGTAAACAAGATTTCCAGGCTGGGATTCTGCTGAAGACCAGGGCTTTTATCTCCAGAAATTGTGTGTTAGATGCAGAGGGACCATATAAAAGAAAGACACGATTCTCTCCTATAGCAGATAGAAGTAAACCAGCACGGCTTTGATTTTCTTCCTCAAAATTAGTTTTTATTCCTAACTACAAAAGGATCAGGTGTTCTTTGCAAGAAATTTAAAAGAAAGATGAAAGGAAAAAGGAAAATCATTCGTAACTTTATACCAGAGATGACAACTCTTCACATTTTGCAGTGAATTTTTTTCCTACACATTTATACAGTTAAAAAATAAAAGCAACTTCACACTGAACTCATCATCTTGTAGCCTTTTTGCTACTTGTTTTGTTGATTGGTGTATGAAATTAATTGTTGTTCCCTAAGGTGATGTTGAGTGTCTGCATAGAATTGTATAGAGTTGTATCATTATGTAACCAGTCTTATTGTGTTGGATAATTCAATGGTTGATGAGCTTGGAGTTGTTTTTTGTTATTAGTAACCATTCTGTTGACTTTGGAAATCATGAGAGTGGATGTGGATGGTGGGAAGCAGGGTTGGTGGTGTAGCTAAGAGTCCAGAATTTAGTCTCAGTCAGACCGCATTCAAAAAATAAAAGAACAGGTAATTAATATTTTTATAGAGGCGGAAATGGCACCAGGCACTGTGTTAAGTGCTTTACGTATGTTAACTCATGATTTATGAATCCACACAACAGCCCATGGACTAGGCACTATTTTTATCCCCATTTTCCAATTGATGAAATTGAAACAGTGCCCCCTCCACTTATGCAGCCATCACGTGGCTAAACCGTTGTGCACATGTATGATTGTTTGTTATAATGCATTCCTGAAAGTGGGGTCCTGGCCCAGATTCAGAAGGCTCTACATATTTTTAAGGCCTTGAGTGTCATGCCAATAATGAGCCAGGCTGGTGTTCTAGAAATCTCCTCTCCTTGAAGGAGAGGCTGTCCCATGCCCAGCATGGAGGAAGCCAGCACTCAGTACATCTTAGCCAGTGCTGGCACTGTTCTGTTATGAGTCATTCATTGAGAAGACAAGACACACACTTGAGGAACCTCCATATCAAGGGGTCCTGACAGTGAGGCTACAGGCCTTGGAGGGACATGGGACAGCACTGGCAGTGGTGGTCAGGGAAGACTGCATGGTGCAGGAGGCTCTTGGAGAATCAGCAGGGGGACCCTGAAGTGACAGCCCGATGGCTCCTGAGCAGTGGAGCCCTAGGTGGTTTGTGTCCAGGGCTTGTGTCGGGAGTGTTGCGCTGGAGAAGAGATGGTGAGAGGAAGATGAGCCCAGATCAGGTTCGGGAGTCCTGATCTGGGAGGGCAGAGGGCTCTGGTGCTGGGGAGCTTCTGAGGACTGAAACTTAGGGAAACTTAGGAGGGAAGGAGGGGATAGGACTAGAGGTGGGGAGACCAGTGGAGACCAGGATGGGAGCCCAGGCAGAGAGACCTGCATGTGTGGCCTGGTAGGGTCCTCCGGGAGTGGTGAGGAGAAAAGATGGGTTTCCTGGTGCCGGAACACCCCTTCTTGCCATGAGCACTGAAGCAAAAGAAAAACAGACACAGGACTCGGCTGTGAGGTCAAAATATTTGACAGAGCTGGATGGGAGACCTTGGCTTCCAACCGTGACCACAGTCAGGCTCCTGATATTCGCTCAGCAAACCTGGGCCTCGGGGCACCCTGTTCAAGGAAACAGCCAGCTGCCAGGAGAGTCACTGTCAGGCCCGCTGCACCTGCTCGTGGAGAGCAGAGGCAGTGGCCCTTCCTGGTACCCTCCCTCCCAGGCGGCGGACCCAGGAGCCAAGCAGCACACACACTCTCTGTGGGGAGGCAGACCTGAAAGTGGGCAGGGAAGGGATTCCCCATCCCCCAACCCACTCCCTTCTCCCAAGCTCCCCTCTCAGAGAAGGGGGTCAGGGCACTCCGGGGAGCATTGCCAGTATTCTGCCTGCTGTGTGCCTTCTTCGTTGCCACTAAGGTAGGAGATGCTGGCCCCTCCCCCACGCTGTCATCCTGCCCCATCCAGGATCCTTTGGAGGAAAGGCTGCCAGGGATCTGCCAGGTGGGCAAGTGTCCACGTGTCCATTCCGATGCCATGTGGACCCGGTTCTAGAGCCCACTCCTCCACTCCCTGCTGTGTGACCTTTGGCAAATCTCTTAGCCTGCGTTTCTACCCCTATGAAACGGGGCTGTAAGAATTGAGTGGGACGGTATGGCTCTGTCTCGGTTATGAGTAGCTGTTACCATCAAATAATGCAATGGGAAGGCAAGTCCCCCAACCAGCGGGCTCGGGGCAGACCTCACTGCGATGGAGATAGAGTGGCTGCCATGTAGACCTATCAAGAACAAGGCCTTGGGGGAGAGAGGGCCCGGCATGGCCAAGAGAGACTGGAAAGGCAGGTGTACAGGGGCCTTTGCGGGGGCGGATGGGAGGAAGTGTGGGAAGGGACCAGATTCTGGGGTGTCCCCACAGCAGGGTTGGGAGGAGGGAAAGGGGGCCAGGGAAGAGCCAGAGAAAGGAGAATGTTTGTCCCAACACTCCCATCGCCCCACCCCCATACAAAGCCCTAGATTCTTTCTGCTCTCACCTGGGAGCAACGCAGAGTGACCCGTGTCCCAGGTTAAAAGGTGAGTATGCAGTCAGGCCTCGGACAGGCTGCCCCTGGGCGCTGGGGCCGTGGGGTTCCAGCATCAGGACAGAGTCCTGTCTCTGGCCCCTGGTTTTCCTATCTGCGGAATGCAGAGGCTGAACACATTTAATGTTTTTTGTAGCAGTTTTGTCCACAATTCATGGTAATTAAAAAAAAAAGTTTGCCCCCCCCCCCCACATTTTACTAACACTGAAGCTTCATGACATAATGCATGTGTCTTCATCACATGTGTCTTCTCTGGGGTTTTCTGCTGTGCATCCTTAAAAAAACACCAGTCGTGGCCCCCTACCTGATGTGGTGGCCCCCTAACGAGTCCTGCCCCTTGCTCTGAACGCTGACCCAGCTCATCTGGAAGGTTCCTTCCTGCTCTGGCAGCCTGCAGTTCTAGTCCATTTCCTCTGGCCTCATGACCCCCATCAGCCAAGCCTTTGTGGTTTTCTTCTTGGTATCTTCAAACGGTAATTTCAGCTCGGGAGGGAGACCAGACCGAAGCTGCTCCCAGTGCCCTCCCACCTCCTGGGAGGTCCTGGCCCGTCCACTCTCTGCTGGGCGCTGTCTGCTCTGCCTCGAGTGCCTGGCGTCCGTGGGTGGGGAGGGGTCCCCTGTGCCTTCTCCCGCCCTCCCCACGGGACAAGGAGTGGGTCGGATGTCATCCCCACTCCTCTTGCCACCCCCCCACCCCCCACTCCTGTCTGGGCCAGAGGACACCCGTCTTCTCTCTGGTTGAAGTGGAGCCTGGCTTCTCATTGGAATTCCAGACTCTTCTCCAGGCCCAGCCTCTTCACCCCGTCCCTCCTCACACTGAACCGGGCTGGTCCAGGAGTCACCATCGTGGAAGCTGCTCATGGATGATGAGATGAGCTTGGGCAATGACAAACCTGGGTGCAAATCTCAGTTCCATTTCTGCCTGGCTGTGTGGCCTTGGGAAAGTTCCCTAACATCTCTGAGCCTAAATCCTCAACTAGGGTTTAGAGAGAGTAACCCCTGTCTAGGAGGATAAGCTTAAGAGTGAGAGGTACAGAGTGCTTTGTGTTGGTGCCTGGCCTGAGGCAGATGCTTGGGAAAACTCATTTCTTTAAATCCCATCCCCTTGGGTGTCCTTGTGAGGGAACAGCTAGAGAAATGGCTGCTGTTGTCACCTCGTAGAAGGAAGGGGGAGATGCCTTCCACGGGCCCGTTATTGGGCAGGCAGGGAGGGGGGGCAACATTGAGGAGAAGCTGCCTTAAGTGGGCTGTTCTGGGAGTGACCCCTTCCACCCCAATGTGCCCCAAATGTGCAGAGACTGGGGTGTGGCCAGTACCTTGTGTCTGCTGGGCAGCCTGAGACAGTGTCTGAGGAGGGAGACATGAAGGGACCATGGAGAATGGACTCCCCGGGGCCCCAGAGGGGGACAGTGGCTTTTCACAGGATGCTGGTGTGTGCCAGTTCAAGGCCAGGCACTCAACAGGCCACAACGACAGGGCATCATTTCAACCTGATTTTTTTGGACTCCATTTAGAAATTGACCCTCCTGCAGGGCACGTTTTGCCCCAGTATGCTCTCATAAAAGAATCTGGTTTGATCCTCATAACTGCCACCCCGGGAGAAGGACAGGGCAGGCACAAGACCTCCACATTCACCGGGTAGCGAGAAGTTTCTAGCAAACACTAGATCCAGGGTATCCAAGCAGGCATTCTGGATGTGCCGTTTGCCTCTTCTCGTGCTGTTAACCCCTTACCAAGGCTGTGTGAACGTCATCTTTACGGGTTGTCTTCAGAGCCCACAGCACTTCCCTTTTGCTACCTCCCCACCCCCACTGTGATGGTAATTATTGACAGATCCATATATTGGCTCAGATCCAGATGATTCTGGATCTGAGCCAAGCTGGGGACAGGCACGTGGGCGCCTCTGTCTTCAGGGACTGCTGTTCCTGGGCAGCTGCTCCCAGAACATGGAAAGCTGTTCCTCCCAGGGCTCCTGTGCCCATTGGCGCTTGAATGCTGTAGGCGGCAGGGCTCTGATAGCCGAAGTGACTCGCCCAAAGTCACAGCTCCAACAGCAAAGCCCTTCGCAAGGCTGCCTGCTGCAGCGGGGTCTTGGCACTGCCTCAGAAAGCCTCTGCCCCCTTGCCTCTGTGTTCCTGGCCGGCTCCTGCTGCCCTCGCTCTGTTTTGCTAATAACCAGAAGATCTCCTTCCCAGGCAGAGGCGCTTTAACCTTGGAACATAAGTAAGTTCCTGTGGGTTGCTTTAAGGAACACATGGGGCTGGCTCGTGGTTCAGTAGAGACTGAAATTTCTCAGGATCTGAGGTTGCAAGCACTGCCTTATCCATACTAGCTGGGGCATGTCGTTGGGCCTCAGTTTTCCAGCCTACGTGTGAGGGCCAACACCAGAGGGAACTGTTTCAGAGAACCTGTACCTTGCAGAGGGCAGTGAGGCTGGACCAAAGTTCAGGACTGGTGGGGTCAGTGGGTTAAGAACCCGACTAGTATCCATGAGGATGTGGGTTTGATCCCTGGCCTTGCTCAGTGGGTCAAGGATCCGGTGTTGGCGAAAGCTGCAGTGTAGGTCGCAGATGCATCTCCGATCTGGCTTTGTTGTGGCTGTGGTGTAGGTCAGCAGCTGCAGCTCTGATTCGACCCCTAGCCTGGGAACTTCCATATGTTGCAGGTACGGTCCTAAAAAGAAGAAAAAAAAATGTTCAGGACTGGCTTCCATTCTTATTCTGCCAGTGCCTTGCTGCTTGCTGTGTGACCTTGGTCTAGTTCCCTCCCTCTCTGAGCCTCTCTGAGCCTCTCTGGTCTCAGCTCAAAAGATAGCAAAGAAACCCATGCTTTGCCGAGGTCATGGAGGGGAAGGTAATTGCAAAGCTCAAGGGCCACCGATTGTGTGGGATTTTATCCTTATCCGTGTAGTGATTCTCAGGCCACTGGGCCCAGGAGAGGGACACTCAGGCCTATAAAAACAATCATGTGGGAAGGATTGAGCCACAGACCCTGGGCTGCCAAAGCTGTGCCAGGGAGCTAGCCCTTGGCAGGGAAATGTACATCCAGTACTCACATCAGCATAGCCAGGCCCATAGCCTGGGCAGGATTCTTGGGGGGGGGGGTTTCCTCTGGGCTCCACCTCCCTCTGAGTCCCCAAGAATCTCCCTGCCCCCCACTCCAGCCTGGTGTTTGCTGGAGCTCATCCTGGGAGTGGGGGGTGTCAAGGTGCCTCCCCCGGTGGGAACAGCCCTGCCATGCCAGCTCTGGCAGCCTGCCTGCCAGCAGCTGGTATTCTGTTGTGCTGTGTACAGTGAGGCCCAGATTAGACAGTGAGCTCATCATGACATGAATGGGGCCACTGGAGCGGGGGCACTGGAGGCTGCAGATCTGACTTGGCGATATCACAGGGGACCTCCCTGGACCCTCTCCCCTCCCCTCGGTGTCTCTCAGGCTCTCTCCCCCTCCCTCCCTCCCTCCCATGCACACACGGACACCCTCTCAGAGCTTGTTGGTGATTGTCATGGCAACCCTCCAGCAAAATCATCAAAACACTTTTATGCTCACAATCGTTCCAGACCAAGTGCTAATTCTGAGTGAGGCAGAAGCAGTTGGTGGGATGCTGAGGCCATGCGCTTTGTGTGCAGGGCCCGCTAGGGGCTAGAGTGGGCAGCAGCAGGAGGTGAGGGTGGGGCCAGGAGGCAGGACCACTGGGAAAGGCCCTGTCACTTGTCTGCCACAGCTGACTCCTCCCCCCCCCCCCACGCCACATTCACATTGCATTCCATCTCTGCACACCTGGATTCATGTACATGTACACACACACACACACATGCACACGCGCACACACATGCACACGGGCAAATGATAGCTGAGCCAAATACACCCAAAGTACAGACTGACCCAAACAGCAACATCTGGAATAACCATGACCTCGTTCAGCACTCAGAGTCCTGAGATCCACTCTGGGAAGACTTCTGGGTGAGCATAGGGGCACAGCCAGCTGACCCAGTCTTCTAGCTGGCAGTAGGTCTGTGCCGGGGCAACAAAGCAGCCACAGGAAGGGGTCCGGCCCTCTTCTTAGGAAGCAGAGAAGGACCTGTGACCAGAACCACTCCAACCTGGTTCTTCCCACCTTGCTGTGACTCCTCGGAGGCTCACTGCCTCTCTGCATCCCAGGATGGACTCAGCATCCCAGTTCCTTTCTGACCCAGGCCAGGGTACCACAGGCTCCCCTGGAAACAAAGCCCTGTAGTAGCTGATGAAATGGTGGTTGCTATTTTTAAACCCTGGCTCTGCCCCAGAGCCAAAGTGTGGGTGAGGATGGTGGAGGAGATGATGGCACAAGCCCCTTCCCGGGCTGCTGCCATCTTCCTGCCCCATCTGCTCCCCCAGCACCCCCTCCGTGGAGGCGAGCCTTCCCCCACAGCCTCAGCCGGGCTGCTTGCCATTCTCTGGCCCAAGAGGAAGCATCTTCTTCCTGCAAATGGGTCCTGTTGTCTGCACATCTTTCTGAGGATTCTAGCATATTGGACTGAAGGGGTCCCCAGCAAATCAGAGTCTAGCCTCCTCACTTCATAGATGGGGAAACTGAGACTCAGAGGTGGGAAGCAATGGATTCCAACCACAGGGTACGTGGATGATGGAGCTGATGCTGCAAACTGGGCATCTGACCTCTATCCAGTGCTGCTCCTGTCACATCAAAAGGATGATGAGATGAGGTTTTTTGCCAACAGCAAGCACTGATTTGGGTCAGGCAGACCCGGTTTGAGTGCCAGCTTCAGCGCTTAGTGCCAAGAGTGGCCCTGATAAGCTCCACAGCCCCCTCAGTCCTCATCTGTAAAATGGGGTGATAGTAAGATCCCCCTCAAAGGATGCCGTGAGGATGATTTCAGTGGGGCACGTGCAGAGCACCATTGACCCATAGTAGGTGTTCAACAGATGACACTCTGTGGTCCTCCTCTGCAGTCCCAGGGCGACAGGCCTGCTGAGAAGAAGGGCCACCTGTGTCCCAGGGTGGCCAGGGGAGGCACCCCAGCCCATGCGGGAAGAGCAGACCACACTGACGGGCACAAAACACAGGAGAAGGCCTTGCAGAGAGCGCTCTAGAGCAACCGAGGGGGAGCCCTGAAGAGGGTGTCCAGGCTGCCCTGAGGAGGACAGCCCTGGAGCTAAGACTCCACAGGGTAGGGAAACAAACGCTTGGCCCAGGCCTCCCAGCAGGTTCGGGCGGAGCCAGGCTAGGACTCACCTCTGAACTCCCCTACCCATCACCCCCCTCCTGGTGTCCCTCTCACCCTGCTGGACGTTGCTTCTCTGAGTCCTTGACTGGCTCCCTCCTCCTCCCAGTGTTGGCTGGTCCCCCTCTTCTCTGTCTGGAAGGTGGTGCTTGACCCACTGCCCTGTCTACACCCTCATGACTTCCAAACGGCCTCCTCTCCTCTAAGGCCCGGTGTCCCACTGGACCTCTCCACCCGGGTGTCAAGTGGTTCTCTTGGTTAGGACAGTCTGAGTCAGTGTAATAGAGACCCAGATTAGAGTAAAAATATTTGGCTGATGGTTCTCGCACAAAATAGCTTAGAGTTTCAGGTTGGTGAAGAGCTCTGTTGCGGGGGGTCATTTAGGGGCTCAGACTGATGGCAGCAATGCTCTCTCTAACACAAGGTCTCCAGGGCCTCTCTGGTCATCACTCTTCCAGCCAGTGTAAGGAGAGGAAATGGAAGTTTTGGACAGACATTTCTTCTTAAGCAAGTGAGACCAGAGCGTTTGACTTCTATTCACATTCCACGGCTGAGGGCTTAGACACGTGGCCCCACCGAGCCACAAGAAGCTGGGAAGTGGGCCCAGCTGGCCAAATTCTGCCCTCATCCACCCTCTAGAACAGAGAGGACTTCCCGCCCTGGTGGAAAGGCCCCTGGTCCTGTGTCTCCCCGGCCCTGGGCTTTGGCCTTGGGAAGTTCCTTCTCGTCTGTGGCTCTCCACTACCACCCAACAGGGCTTGAACGTCGGTCCTCTCATGAGTTTGTTTAGGGACGGTCATGGGCTTTTAAAGTCCAGCCTTGCAGTTTTGTTGGTAATAACAATTCCTTCAGAAACGTAGTAGGCTTTGGGTCTTTTTACTTCTGGTCCGTTCCATATGCAGTAACCACACCCCAAACTCGTTTCTTGATAGAGTTTTTAAGTCTGTCTGTGTTGCCCAACCCATCTTTCTCTCTCATTTGAAGTGAAAGTTACCCTAAAGACATCTGAAATAATAGACTTGGATGACAAAGCAACACCCCCTAATAGAATATTTTGCCACAAGGGTGATCCATTTGTTTGGCTTAATGTTTGGCCTAATAGACAGACTTGGAGAAAGGCTCTGAGCCACAATGGTCTAATCTGCACTTTGGACAAAACCAGTTGGTCTCTCCAACCCTGAGGACAGTGACTTTTCTATAGGTTCTCCTTTTCTCTCCATCTCTTCTTGCAAACTAGCCAATCTCTTTCCTGTAATATCTTCCCAATGGCAGCATCCAGCCGCCAACACAGGCAAATGTTTTTGGCTCTTTCCAAGCATTTTTCTAGAATTAGAGGCTCAAGTAGGCATGTGGTCTGCCTTCCTAATGATCTCAGGTAATGTTTTCTTTTTCGTTTTTTATTTTTATTTTTTATTTATTTTTATTTTTTGCTTTTCAGGGCCGCACCCGTGGCATATGGAGGTTCCCAGGCTAGGGGTTGAATTGGAGCTACAGCTGCCAGCCTATGCTACAGCCACAGCAACATCAGATCTGAGCCGTGTCTGCAATCCACACCACAGCTCACAGCAATGCCGGGTCCTTAACCCACTGAGCAAGGCCAGGGATGGAACCCGCAACCTCATGGTTCCTGCTCAGATTTGTTAACACTGCACCAGGATGGGAACTCCCAGGTGACACTTTTAGTAGATGTTTTGCCACAGCATAACAAGAGTCACTGGTTTTCCATTCTCCAATATTTGTTTCCATGTTGCTCACCACCTGTTGGCTAAGCCAGTGCCACACATTTTAGGGGTTTTGTATATGGCAGCTTCCCATTCCTGGTCCCAATTTCTATATCAGAGTATTGCTAAGATGCTGTTGAAAGGAACTCTAAAATACAGTGGCCTTAGGATTATAGGAATTAATTTTTCCTTCACATAATGCAGTTCCGATATGATCATTTTAGGCCTTGGTACGTAGTGGATTTGAATGGATAACTTGCAGACCCCACAATGACTCTTCCCTCCCCAACCTTCTCTCCCCCACAACATTCCCCTGTCAATCAATGGCACCACCATCTAACATTTGCTCAGGCCATATACAAATATGTCAACCTGGATTTTCACCCCTTCCCCCCAACACTGCCCCCCCCCATTGAATCCATCAGCAAGTCCTCTCAATTCAATTTTCAGAAAGATCCCAAATCTGACCGTTTCCCTACCTCTCTGTTTTCTTCACTCTAATCCATGTCTTCAGTGTCTTGCATCTGGGGGTCATAGGTGGGCTCCCTGCTTCTTCCCCCAACCCCTTTCCCGTTACTCCCCGCATGGCAGCCAGAGTGAACTTTTCCAAACATAAAATGGAACATGTAGCGCCTGTGCACAGAACCCTCCAGTGCTGTACCATTGCCCTTGGGATAAAATGCTACCTCCTTAACATGGCCATCGAGGCCTCCGTGACTGTCTTACTTCTTGTGCCCCTTGCCCTCTCTGCTTTAGCCACATAGGTCTTCTTGCTGTTCCTGGAATAAGCCAGGCTTCCTCCTGCCTCTATGCCCTTGCACCACGTTCCCTCTGCCCTAAACACTCTCCTCCCAGTTGTCACACACTGGTTCCTTCTTTGTCCTCCACAGGGCAAAGGGCTTCAGCATAATGGATAAACAAGAGGCCTTAGGAACTAAGTCGTCTGGGTTTGAATCTAAGCTCTGCTATTAACTAACTGTGTGACCTTGGGGGAAGTTGCTTAGTTTCTCTGTGCCTTGGCTTTCCTATCTGTAAATGAGCATAATAGGAGTTCCTGTCATGGCTCAGCAGAAATGAATCTGACTAGCATCCATGAGGACACAGGTTCCATCCTTGGCCTCGCTCAGTAGGTTAAGGATCCAGCATTGCTGCAAGCTGTGGTGTAGGTCGCAGATGTGGCTCAGATCCCGCGTTGCTGTGGCTGTAGTGTAGGCTGGCAGCTACAGCCCTGATTTGACCCCTAGCCTGGGAACCGCCACATGCCACAGGTGCAGCCCTAAAAAGGCCAAAATAAATAAATAAATAATAAAAATACTTGTTACCTGGAGTTGCTGAGAGGATTAAACAAAATAATGAGCACATTAAACGAGTTAATGCATAAACAGTACTCAAAGCATGGCATCTGTTAAGCACTTAGTAGTGCTATTATTGTCCTTCCGAGGGCACCTTAAATATCACCCACTCCAAAGAGCCTTTTGTGTGCCATCCCCCAGCATCTCTCCATCTGCATCCCTATCACCACCCACAGTTCATTTCTTGTTTAGGTGTTTAGTGTCTGCTCTGCTCCCTTCCCTGGACTGTAACTTTCCCAAAGGCGGGGACCCTCCTGAACCAGTACTTAGTATGTTCTCAATAAGTCTTTGTTGGATGGCTATGGAAGGAATGGCGGCCAATTTCCATTGATTTCCTCCTTTCCCAGCCTTCCCATGAGCCTTGCTGGATGCTAGCACCCCAGGCCCACATGTCAGAGCAATGCTTATTTATGGTTTCCTCTTGGGAATGTGGGAAACCCAGGCAGAGGATCTGCTCTGAGAAGCCTTGGGGGCATTGGTGGCTCTCAGCCCTTAGCAGGACTCAGCATTGGTGGCTCTCAGCCCCTGGGGTTGAGCCCCCTTGGTGCCATCAGCCTCTAGTGGACGAATTGCTTCTCCTCTCTGTGCCTCCGTTCTCTCATATGTAAAACTGGGAGACTACCAATTACCTCGCAGGGCTGTTAGGAAGATTAAGTAGGATAATATATGTAAAGCAAAGCTCACTGCCTGGCTTGGACTAATGCTCTCCAGATGGTTACTTATCATTATTGTTGTTGTTGTTAGTCCCATATCTAAGTGTCATTCTTTGAGCATGAATGTGGGTGCTCAAGGGACTTGGAGGGTGCGAGTAGTGAGGAGACAAACATAGAGAAGACAATTAGGGAAGCGAAGTGGAATGGAATAATCCTGTGTGTTTGTATTTGTGTGTGTGTGTGTGTGTGTGTGTATGTGTCTGGGAGTGCTGGCTTGAGTCCAGAGAAGAAATCCAGCCCTTCCTCCAGACTCAGTTTTGGGGAGCCAGGTAGCATGGCTCTCCCTGCAGCAAGGAGACTGGGAGCTGCCTCCGCTCCCCGCGCAGCGCAGAACCCGCCGCAGCATAACCAAGCGTCTTGATTGTGTGCCTCTGGGATTAGGAGGCTGGAGAGGGGGACCTGCGCCCCCGCGGCTACCACGTTTCCTCCAGGCTTGGGGGAGGCCCAGGACAAGACCCTGCACCTGGGCCGCCCGCCCCTGCACAGCCGCGTGCTTCGGGGCCTTGGATGCTCCCGGAACCCCCGCGGGCGGGGCCCGCCTTCCGGAGCCGGGTTGGCGGGCGGCGCTGGGGAAAGGGCCGCTACTTTCCCAGCGTGGCGGGGCGACGTCAGGCGGAAGGGCGCGGGGCGCACACGCTTTAAATGGCATTCGCTGTCATCCGAGCTCGCAGCCGTGTGGGCAGGAGCCGGCTATATAAGCGGTGGGCCGGGCCGCCGCGGGGCAGACGGCGACAGCAGCGGCGGCGAGCGCCTCGGAGCGCAGCGGAGCAGCATCCCCCGGAGCCCCGTTCCCCACGACGGGCCCGCCTGCCCGCCCTCCCGAGGAGCGCCGACCCGGGCCCGCGAGGGCCGCCGCCACCCCACAGCAGATTTGGATCCCCCGCCCGGCGAGCCCCAGGCTGCTGCCTCCCGGGGGGCCCCGGCGCAGCGGCCGCCCCTGGAGAGCCCCGGCGCCCCGCCGCCCGGCCCCGAAGACACGGGCAGCGCCATGGCGGCCGCCAAGCCCAGCGAGCTGATGGGCATCTGCTCCAGCTACCAGGCGGTGATGCCGCACTTCGTGTGCCTGGCCGACGAGTTCCCGCAGCCCGTGCGGCCCGCCAAGCTGTCCAAGGGCAAGGGTCGGCTGCGGCGGCCGCGCCAGTCCCGCTTCAAGACGCAGCCGGTGACCTTCGACGAGATCCAGGAGGTGGAGGAGGAGGGAGTGTCCCCCATGGAGGAGGAGAAGGCCAAGAAGTCGTTCCTGCAGAGCCTGGAGTGCCTGCGCCGCAGCACGCAGAGCCTGTCGCTGCAGCGGGAGCAACTCACCAGCTGCAAACTGAGGAACAGCCTGGACTCTAGCGACTCCGACTCGGCCCTGTGAGGGGCGCCGCCCGCAGCCGGGACTCACGCGCCTCGGAGGCCCGCCGGCGACCGGCGTTCGAACCCGGAGAGGGCCCGCGCCTGGCACCCCGGGGCCCGGGAAGACCGGGAACCAGCGCCCCTCGAGCACTTGGACCTTCGCCCGGCTGCGAACTGGTTGGGGCGCCTCGCGCCGCGCCGCGCTCACCCTCGGGCGACAGGGAGGGGGGGGCCGCTTTCTTTGCCCTTGTAAATGTTTATTTTTAAACTCCTTCCAGTACGAACTCTGCTGTGAGTGTGTGCGGGGACGCGCCCGCGCCGAGTCGCCCCGGGTCACCAGGGCTTCTCGGAGAGCAGCTCCACGCCCTTGTCCGATGGTTTGCAACTCCGACTTTGCACACCGCTCCACCGTGCCCCCCAGCGCACTCCCGTTCACACTCACGCCAACACTCTCGCTGAACACTTTTGTAATTGTTAGGCTCGGCCGATGGGACTTGGAGCGCAGCTCAGTTGCTGCTGTGGCCGAAGGATTGATATTTATTTTTGCATTGCGATGGCTGACGGCGTTTATTTAACGATCTTTTTACCTGATATGTCTGTGAGGCTCCCGAACGGAGACAAATAAAGTCAATATATTTGCACAGTGCATTTCTCAAGGCTCTTGACTTCTTGAACCTTGGGGGTTCAGGCTCTCAAGACAGGGGGAGGAGTGGGGAAGATTAGCTGGAATGGGGGGCCAGGAATCCCCGGGTGTAGAAAACGTCACCAGAACGAGGTCGCGTCTTGGGTGCATGGGTCCATTACCCGCCTCCCCGACTGAATACACCGGGCCCAGAGCGCTCCCACCTCTTGGGTCTGTTCCCCACTCTGTCCAGGATGGGGTAGATGGAGGCGAAGGTTGGTGATGTGAGGATGGAAAGCGCCTGCCTGGGTGCATTTGACCTCTCAGGGAGACCCTGGTCGGGATCGTCGCCCCGTACCCACTGCAGAAGACCTCGCTCACTCCATGCCCTTTCCAGGTGGAGAGTGGGGAATGCCCCCGCCACCCGGGCGGGAATATGTGTGTGTGGGGGGGGGGGGGATCCGAGGGAGAGCTGGGAGCCCGAGAGAGAGTGAGTGTGCACTCAAAGTCTCTTTTAGGTGAGGGCCCCCTTGCTGTCCCCTCTGACTCAGCGTAGTGGCCGGCGCCCCAGCGCGGTGGGGAGCAAACAGCGACTGTTTCTGTTCTTTGGTTCTTTTCTCCAGTTCTTTCCTTTTGCCCTTTCTAAGGTTCCACAAGGAATCTGTCTTTGGTCAGAACCTGAAGGGCACTCGGGTACCACGGAGTTCCCCCCAGCCCCCGCCTTTGTTTACAGATGAGTAAACAAACCTGGCAGCGAGGGAAAGGTCACATGAAGTGTAGGGCTGGGCAGCCAGCTCTCCTGACTCCGCGTCCAGTGCTCCTTCGGTCACACGACTCTTTCTCCACTGCTTTCCAGAAGCTGCCCTCATCCCTTATCTATACCCTAAATCCTCTGGGTTGGCAGCCTGGCAGCAGGAGGCGATCAGGGTAATAAACAACATTCGGTTGAGGAAGGCCGATCCTCACCCTTGGGGCCCCCTCCCCAGCCCACCCCTTCCGGATCACGCCAGAGTTGAGCCACTAGGGCCGGTCTTTCTGCGGACTTGTTCAGAGAGACAAGGAGAGGGTGGATGCTCTTCCTACTCTTCCTTCTGTAGGTAGCCGTGTGTCTCTGCTCGGGTGCCCCCTGGTGGTGGTGAGGGCTGGTGCTCAGCTCAGCCCAGCCCGCGGGGCATCTGAACTGCTTTTTACTCTTCATACCGCCCCTCTTGTAGCGCTGAGTTCTGCAGAAAACCTGAAGGCAGAGGAAAGGAAACAAAGAAACAATAGAACACACCAGGTCTAAAAATATGTTCTCCCTGCTTGCTCACTGAGCTCTCAACGTCTTGGGGACTGTCGCCTTTGGTGCTGTCTGGCCCCTGGGAACACACTGACCCACACAGTGCCCAGTGGCCGTCAGTTCCATTGTGCACATGACCAAGACACTTAACTGCAAAGGCCTCAGCCCGGTGAGGCAGCTGTGTGTTGTTGATGCTTTCATGCCACTCTCTGCAGCGGCCACGGCTAGGCTGGTTTGAGCTTCTTGGGGTGGGAGGAGGGTGGTTGAAGCGCAGAACTACCTCCCTGAGTACCCTCCCCATTTTCTTCCCTCATTCTGTCCCCCCACCTCATCTTATCTTACATCTTTAGCAGTAGTTCCTGTTTCAACTCTTCAAGAGACAGGTGCCCCAAGCCTTCCCATGGGTTCACACTTCTGATCTGAGATCCTGGCTAGGCATCCCCCTCTAGGCATGTGCCTCTGCCGGTACCCTTCTTCCGGCTGGAGAGCCTCCTTCTCCAGACCCCTGCCTTAGCCCCTACCCCAGCTGCAGGCTTCCTGAAGGGTCTTCTTGAGTCACCCTGGCCAGTATCTGGGGTTGTTGTGGGGACTACATCTGATCACTCCAATTCCTGCCGAGCTGCTGGCAGAGCCTAGCACCCATTGGGTGCTTCCTCCCCCAAAATGTGTTGGTTTAAAATGAGTAAGGGGCTGGAGTTCCTGTCCTGGCTCAGTGGTCAACCAACCTGACTAGTATCCATGAGGACTGGGTTTGATCCCTGGCCTCACTCAGTGGGTTAAGGATCTGGCGTTGCTGTGAGCTATATTGTAGGTCACAGATGTGGCTTGGGTCTTGAGTTGGTGTGGCGTAGGCCAGCAGCTACAGCTCCAATTCAACCCCTAGCCTGGGAACCCCCATATGCCACAGGTATGGGTGTGGCCCTAAAAAGACAAAAAAAAAAAAAAACCTAAAAAAAATAAATGAAATAAATGAGTAAGGGGGCAGTGAGGAAGATTGATACTCGTTTCACCTACATCCTGGTTGGTTTTAAAATTATTCTAATGTTTTATTACCCAGGAAATATTTGTTCATTATAGTAAAAACAAGTCATTTCTCCTCCTACCACCCGAGATAAATACATCCAAATTTTGGAGGTGATGCCTATATTATGTATGTGTATGTATCTATATATTTACATATGTATGCATATGTTATTTACAAAATGAGTCTATGTTCTAAATGCTATTTTTTAAGCTGCTCTTTTTCTTATTTGGGTTTATATTTAATATGAGTATGTATCGATCTACATCACGATTTTTATAAAATTCTATTGAATAGATTCTCCACATTTAATTAAGCCAATTTTCCACCCTTTGGTATAAAAGTGAAGTCCTATTTGTCCTCGGTGCATAGTTTTGCCTGTAACTGGCAGTTGGTTCTTAAGATTGAAGTGACACAGAGAGAATCTGGGAAGGGGAGAGGGAGATTGCGATGCTGCAGCCTTAGAGGCAGCAGCCTGGGTCTCGTGTGCTGTGGCCCTTGCACTGCACTGGACACTTTGTGGTTCTGAACATCTGTGGTGTGCACAGAGGAAGGAGGGGCTCCTCCCAGGGCCCCATAGAACTTCTGGGGCTCAGCTCCTCTCTGGGGCTTGAAGTCAATCCAAGGCAGCAGGCAGCTCCAAGGAGGCGGCTGAGCTGGGCCAGGGCAGACTGGGAGGCCAAAGAGTGGGAGAGGAGGAAAGAGAGAGAGAGACATGGGCTGAGGGAGCAAGAGAGCATGAGAAACAGAAAGATGGAAGTAATGAGGCCCTCGGGAAGACAGGGAAACTCAGAGACATAGAGAGATGGGGAAATAGAGAGAGGAGCCTGAAAATCAGGAGTCTAAGTAGAATAAGGTTCACCCTTGGAGGGAGAGAGAAGGGGGCTGGGGGGAGATAGAGAGAGAGGTGGGGGAGAGGAAGGGGCGCACGAGAGTAGTGGGGAGGAAAGGCGAGATGGAAAATGCTCCGGAGAATGGGCACTGGAGGCAAGAGAGAAGATGGAGTGAGAGCGCCTCTCTGGGAGCCTAGAGCCGGCCATGAGCTGGGGTGGGTGGAAGCCTGCCCCGCTGTCTGGCTTTATTGCCGCCACTGTCTGGATTTACAAGCTTGTCCAAGGAGACGCCTCCTTCCTTCCCTTCCCCACCTGGGCCTTAGCCCACAGCCCCAGCCCGGGTGTTGAGTTTTCAAACAAGCCGGAGCCCAGAGGAGGTAGTGCGTTGCCATCCCAGCCCTGACCATCAGGCAGCCTCTTCTAAACATTTCACCTTGGCCCTGGGGGAGATATGTATCAGGGCGTTTCTTGGACTCATTTGAAAGCAAAGTTGGCCTCTGCAGTCTGCTGCGTGCCTGTGCTGGGTCTGCTTGGAGGGGGGCTGAGAGGGAAGAGTTGTCTGTGATCCCAGGGAATCAGGGTCAGTGTGAACTTGGGAGTCCTCCCTCAGGGAGCACATTTGGGGTAGCCCCTAGGCCCCCTGGGCTCTGCAAGATGAGGAGAGAATAAAAACCACCACTTAGTGAACATACTCCACTTTCATCCTGAGAATATTTCGCAGGCATTTTACAGAAGAGAAAACTGGAGTTCCCGTCGTGGCGCAGAGGTTAACGAATCCGACTAGGAACCATGAGGTTGCGGGTTCGGTCCCTGCCCTTGCTCAGTGGGTTAAGGATCCGGCGTTGCTGTGAGCTGTGGTGTAGGTTGCAGGCGCGGCTCGGATCCTGCGTTGCTGTGGCTCTGGCGTAGGCTGGTGGCTCCAGCTCCGATTCGACCCCTAGCCTGGGAACCTCCATATGCCGAGGGAGCGGCCCAAGAAATAGCTAAAAAGACCAAAAAAAAAAAAAAAAAAGAGAAGAGAAAACTGACGATCAGAGGGGTTAAGTTTCTTGCCCGATGTCACACAGCTATTCAACAGTGAACTGGGTTGCAATGCTTATTTTCTCGTCTATCCCAAAGCCCGTGTTCTTTCCAGAATATGATTCCCAACTTCTTCCTATGTCCCCCTGGGGAAGCGATGAGAGTGGGCCTTGCCGGGCTCTTGCTCCAGGGGGTGTACCTGACCAGGATAGAACGACTCTGGCTTTGCAATCCATCCCCTTCTTTGACAGCAGCTGGGCCCCCGCCCAGTCTGCTCCCCACCAACAAAGCTGTACGCGGCTGGGATTCTAAGGCAGAGTCGTTCTTGGGAGACACAAGATTTCTTTGTGGGTGGACTTGGGCGGAGAGATTTCTGATGGCTCTGCTGAAGCTTTCTCAGATGCAAGGCCCTCCACAGACACCCTCTCTCCCTCTCTCCTTCTCTCCCGGTCACTGTCACTTTGGCAGCCTGCTGGCCCCGTCTCTATTTCATTTCACACTGGCATGCCTCCAAATGAAATCCGTGCACACTTACTCCTACCTTGGTGTCTGCTTTTCAGAGAACCAGGGCTGGCACATCCTTCCATTTCCTGGCAGGTCCGTGCCGCTGCCCTGCATCTCCCTCGGGCCCCCATGGCCCAGAGGAGGGTGGCGAACATCATTTTAGAAAGAATTATAGGGGAATGACAACATTTAGCAAGCAAATATGTGTTGGGAGAGTCCTCTGGTCCTGCGCCCTAGAAGCAGAATCATCCGCTGTGGGCTGTGTGTGTACACGGGGTGAGAGGGTGAGGGGCTCCCTCGGGGACAGTCGTCTCAGCTGACCCCCAAGTCCACGAGACTTGCACAATGGCCACGTGCCCATTCAGCTCCCAGGCCCACCATGGAGACTGCTAATCGTCTACCAACGCGGATTTTGCCCTCCTCCAGGGCGCACAGCCAGACTCTGTGTCCCAGATGCTCTTGTACTTAGATCTCTGTGTGTTAAGTTTTGGCCAGGGGTATGCATTGGGAAAGTAAGTGTGTTTCTCCCAGGCCTCAGCCTTAGAATGTACCCTCCTCTCCCCCATGCCCCATGCTTTCTGTCCCCTTCCCCCAAGTGGGAACATGGCTGTGCCTGCCCCCCAGTGATCAAGCCGACAAGGCCAAGGGCATAGGGGATGGCAGAGAAACACGATGGAAGGACCCCAGTCCCCCAAATGACCTTGTGGAATCCAGCAGCCTGCTGATCTAGAATCACCGTGGACTATTACACATGAGAGAAGCACACTTCTGTCTCTTTCCAGCCACTAAATCATTATTGGGTCTCCAGCACAGCAGGCTTCCGTTACCCTGAATAAACAAAAATGACTGCCAGCAGTGGGGCACTGTCCTAGCAAAACCCCTCCCGGACAAGGCATTGACTTAATGATTCTGCTGGATGTGAGGAGGGTATAAATATTACAGGCTGGAAAGCTAGAGGCCCTTGTTATACTTTGGAAGAGTATTTAGTAAACGATTTTTATGAGACTTTGGAAGACTGATCATGGCCGAGCCCATCATCCTAGAAGAAGGGATTGGAAAGAGCCAGAATGTTAGTGTACATTGGCTGCTCTCTGTGGCTTTTAGCAAATTATTGTAAGAAAGACCTGAGCGACGGGAAGAAATAGAGAGTATCTAGAAACAGGGGGCCTCACAGAGGTGAGAACCTCCCCTCTCTGTAACCTATGCAGAAGGAGATCAGCTGCTGTGGCTCAGAGCCTTTCACCAAGACCACCCAGACCCAGGAAGCCCAGCCCAGGATCCAGCCCTGGAGCACTGGTTAGACTCGGGTATCATCTTTCCACTCAAACTCACTGTGGGAGAATTTCCACTCCCCCCGCCCCCCGACCCGGACGCAGCCCAAATTAAAGTGAGGGCTGGGCCAGGGCAGGAAACAATGAAATAAAACAGGCCTCAGGATTATGCTGAGACAACATCTTTGCAGGATTCTTGGCTCCTAGAACTAGCTAGAAGAACACGACCAGACGCTTCTGAAGGGAAACTGCCAAGGCAAGTAGGAATTGGCCGTGATTAGAATTGTTTGGGCCCCAGAGAAACCCTCAAGGAGGCCAGACTATTTAACACCTGCTTCCGATGTAGCCACAGAGGATGATGGGGAAACTGAATCTTCCAGAAGCAGGTTGGCCAGATGAGCATCCTCTGTCCTCACGGTTCATGCCAGCAGGATTTGCCCACCTCCGTGCACCAGTGACTTCCGAGTGTTTCCATTCTTCCCTTTTCCACGTGGGAGTGTGTGCTGTGGTTTTCCTGTCCTTGTCCACTGTTGCTTCAGGAATGGGGAGGGGGGTGTGCCTGGGGCGGTGGGGGAGTGGCACGTGACTTGTCTTGCAGTTTATGTCACCAAACTGAACCGTGAGGACCCGTAAGGGGCTCTGGAGAGGACTTCCTTTCCCGCAGGTCTCCTGCGCTGTGATCTGGAAGGGTAACCAGAGTCGGGGGCGGACATGCTCGGAGAGGGCGAGCGTGTGTTCTGCTGTGGGAAGGAGGATGGCAGGGAACTCTGGTAGCCAGTCAGGTCGACCCCAGCGGAGACCGCTAAGAGCCCAATGAAATCCGTTCTCTGTGTCTTCCTGGGTCCAGGGCCAGGCTGCAGTCTCCCTCCTTTGGGATGCGCAGGGCCACGTGCCGAGTTCTCTGGACCAAGCACGTGAGGGGAGCACGCCACGCTAAGCCTAAGGCCTCAGGCGCATGGCTCGTGTGGGTCCCCAAAGACAAATGTGGGGCATCCGTGTGGCCTGCCTTTGACCAAGCGTGAAGGCGTTCCGGGGGCCTGGGGCCCTCCAGCTGTGGGGAGGTGGAGTGTGGACTCAAGATGAACTCACCACCTTCTTGCTGGGTCTCTTTGTGCGAGTCCTTTCCCTCAGGCCACAGCAGAGCAAGGGGGCGCTTCCCACCAGCCTGACCATAGTGGGCTTTGCCATAGCACGAAAATGTCCCGTCCCTCCAACTGGGGCAGATATGTCAGACACTCCCTCCCCCCACCACGTGCTACAGCAGTGGAGGGTGGTGAAGATGAAAGTGGCTCAGGACCTGGACACATAAGACACTCGCCCCAGCGCTGCCCCTTGTCCTGTGGTCTTGAGCCAATCACTTCCCACCTTTCCCTGAGACCCCTCCTGGCTTTAATTGCTGACGTTTATAAAAGACCCCGAGCACCTTAGGGCCTTAGAATCCTGGCCCTGGGGGAACAGGCAGGCAGGCTGTGTGCACAGAGACAGACTTGCAATCCCATCCCATACAGAGGGGGAGACGGAGGCGCAGAGGGACAGAGTCTTCTCCCAGAGGACAGTGCCTTTTCCCTGCTCCTCCTTCCCAGCCTTGGGGAGAGTCCCAAAAACTCTGGGCTGGGCTGTGTCTGTGCTGAATAATTCATGCCAAACCCAAAATAACAGCCTGAGAGCCAACCCACTGCGGGCAGGGACCCCGGCCAATGTGCCATTGCCTTACAGCCCTGCGTCTGCCCCCACCAAGGGCTGTTCTGGACCAGTTGGTTGGCCTTTAGGAAACCTCTGCCCTTCCCTCTGATCTTGTGGGGGAGGATTCTAACAGAGCTCCCCTTTGCCCTGAACCTGATATTCCAGAAGAAGCCAGGCCCCATGAGCTTGCTACTCCCAGATTCATGCCCCATAAAACCCATTTTATTGGCGGTTCTATGTGTTCTGAGGTTTATTGGTTAGCTGTTCTTTGGTCTGCTGTAAAATGTAACCCCATAGAAAGCTGCCAGGGACTCTGGATATGCTTTGGACCATCAGTGAGTAACCCATATGTGGGACCAGGACTTGCTGAGCCCTGCCCTGAGTGCTGCGGGAGGCACAGTCCCTAGGCCTAAAGAAGCCCAATGGCGGTGCGAACACACGTGCATGCGCGCACACACACACATGGACATATTTGTAAAGCAGTTCAGGATGGAGAACAAGCTCTCACCTTGAAGTTGGGGGTTAAATACTGGCTCTGGCTCTGCTCTGAGTCACTGAGGTTACATTTGGCTTCAAAAATGTAGTGCAGAGTGGCCATGGCTCAAAGCACAAAAACAATAGTTATTGCTCATAGAAAAACATCTGAAGGAGGGTTGAGTGGCTTAGTGATGTCATCAAAGACCCATATTCAAAGAGCATCCCATGGATAGGAAATACAACCAGACCCTTAATGAGTCTGAGGATCAGAAAGCCACCCGGAGCTTAGCCACCCTCTCTCCATTTCCAGAGTGTGGCGGCGGGGGTGGGGGTGGGGGTGGGGAGCCAAGTGTCAGAAACCAGACAATAAAGATGAGTAAGGCTTAGGGGGAAAAAAGGGGACCCAAATTCTAACCATGTTCTCTGTCATCCTTGACAATGTCTTTTTTTCCCTCAAGATGGCTGCCACAGCACCAGCATCACATCAGCTTCCCAGCATGAAAGCTGGGGCTGACAAACAAAGAGACTTCACCTGGGAGCTCTCTTTTATTCCATTACTGTATAAGCTCAAAGTCCATGAATCTCCTTGTCTAAATTATATCTAAGTTTGATGAGGCTTATCGGGTGCAGTCCTTCAGGTATGTTCCCTAGCCCCATTGTTCCTCTTGATCTGAAGACCTGTGAACTGCAGGGACAAATTATCTGTCCCTCACACACCCAACATACAATAGTAGTATAAGCACAGGATAACTGATACAGACACTTCTGTTCAAAAAGAAGGAAAATGAAAAGAACATGGAAGTCACCAGTCCATGACTATTCTGAAATATAGCTTCTTCTAACATAAACTTTACATTTTTACTGTCTATAATGTCCTTCCAGCTTCTGTCTGCTACCTGGCCCCAAAGCTATTCCAAAATGTTTAGGTTTTTGTTATGGTTGTACCTACATCCAGTTAACAAAATCTGTATTGTTGCAAAACAAATACCTTCAAACTTGGTGGCATAAGACAACAATAATTATTTAATAGCTTTCATAAATTTTCTGGTCGGTGTTTGGGAGCACCATGGCTAGCTGGTTCTGACTTGGAGTCACTTATGAGTTTCACATTAGCTGAGGTTGTAGCCATATGAAGGCTTGATTAGGGCTGGAGCCCCCAAGATGGCACACTCACATGGCTGGTAAATTGGCACTGCCATTGGCCAGGGGTCTCAATTATTCTCCATGTAGTTCTTTCTAGAGGGCAGCTTGAGTGTCCTTGTGACTTGCTATCTGGCTTTCCCCAGATTCTGTGTGGGACAGATTCTGTGTGGGACAGATTACGTGTGAATCCCAGCAGAAAAGGATTATCAGTTACCATCTTTGAGCCTGGCTGCCACAGGATACCTTTTTTTTTTTTTTTCTTTTTAATTCTTGCCTTATTTACAGAGTGATTCTTTGTAGCAGGTTTTGCATCATGAAAGGCCTGGAAACTATTAGCAATAGAGTTAAGTAAATTGTGGTATATCTGTTAAGAATGGAATAGTATGCAGCAATTAAAAATAAAGAAGTTATGCACTGATAGGGGAAAGCCCTTAACATACATTTTTATATAAAAGAAGCAAGATGAAGAGTAGTGTGTTTATTAGGGAAGCTAAAAGGTTGTATATGCATAGAGTATCTTTGGAATGATATTCTGCCAGGTTTGATAATGATGCTGAGTCAGCCCTCTGCAGAGACAGGTAAGAGGAGGCACCAGGCAGTTAATTGGCTATCTAAGCAAACAGTCTTCAGATAATTGAAAACTAGCACAAACCAGGCTCAGTAGCCTGGGTAAAATGATCCTGCAGCCTTGATGGGGAATTCTTGGTTTCTCTTGCTAGATCTGCTATGTGTTTCTCATAAAGAGATAACCAGAGACTTGGAGATGGGGGTGTCGGCTATTTTTGCGTATTTCATATTATGCAGACGATATGCAAATCACACAGAGGATGCTACCTCCACTCCTCCTCCTTCTCATAAGCAAAAGCATTGGAAGACTCTCAGCCAAGATGGAGCAACAGGTACTGGGTTAAACTTACTGCCTGAAATAGCAAAAAAAAAAAAAAAAAAAAGGTCAGAAAAAATATGTAGGAAACAACAATTTTCAAGTCACTGGACTTCAGCCAGTGAAGGACAGTGGTTCTTGAGATAGGAAATAAATCATCCAAGCCTTGCATTGCTCTGGACTATTGTCTTGAGAGCATTTCAAGACTGTGGCTCAGGAAGGGTGACTCAGGTGAAGCCTGGCAAACTCCCTGAATCATGAAGAAGGAGCTGAGAGCTTGGGGCAGATGGAGGTGACTAGAATTGCAGGGCAGAGTGCTGGAGAAGAGAGAGCTGGGGAAAGAACAAATTCCAGATTTCTGCACAGGGTCTCCTTCCAGCATTCAGCAGGGCACTAATCACCGCGTGCATGTGAGGCTGGGGAAAGAAATATCCCAGAGGCATTAGAGGAAAACCTACCTGGTGCTCATGCAGGGCTGAGAACACACCTGTTCCTAGCAGCCAGACTGGAAAACCTCAAAATTCACGGGGTATTGAGAAGAGTACTCAGAAGAGCCTTGCCTCAGTAGTGGGGATAATTAATATTACTCTAAACACAGCTCTTGTCCTGCATTAAAAAAAAGCCTAAAAGCAAGACCCAAAAGGATACTTTAAAGCAAATATCCAATGGGCCCGTTTTATTGAATCTTTTTATAAAGAAAGGGGATGAATGTTAAATATCTTTTTGGCAACTATGGAGATGACCATGATTTTTATTCCTCCTGGGATCAATTTATAAATTATACTAATAGATTTGTTATTATTAACCCACCTTAAAATGCAGGAGAATATCCCTATGTCAGCTTGATGTATTGCTCTTTTAATACACAGGCAGATTCTGTTTAGTGTTTTATTTAGATATTTTGCATTGTTTTTCACAAATAATGGGCTGTAATTTTCCTTTTTTGGTGCTGCCTGAAAAAGATAACCCTCAACATAGTTCTCTATTTCCTTGAGAGAAATGATCTGTTAAGATATTTTTCTTTTTTTGGATCAATTTTGATACATTATTTTCACTTAGGAAATTCTCTATTTCATCCATGTTTTCATGTTCATTTCACATAATGTGGAACAAATCAATCTCATGTGAGCCTCTTAATTTCTTCCATTTCTGTGGAATTCTCCCTTATCATTTCAGATTGTGTGTATTTGCATTTCCCTGCTTTTTGCTATTGGATTATTTTAAAAAAATCAGGTTTTGAGTATATATATTTGTTATATAATATTTTCTATTTTATAACTTATTAGTGCCTTCATTTATCTCTAGCAGTTTGTCCTTTTCTTATTTTTCAATTTATTGTTGTAACTTTTTGAATTGGGAGCTAACTTTACTTCTTTCCACTCTTTTTCCTTTATTGATACAGATATTTAAGGCTATGCATTTTCCTCCAATGACTTCTGTATATATTTCATTTTCACTGTTTTATAGAAATACTGCAGGCTTTTTTTTTTTTTAATGTCTTTTTAGGGCCACACCTTCATCGCATGAAAGTTCCCAGGCTAGGGGTTGAATTGGAGCTATAGCTGCTGGCCTACACCACAGCCACAGCAATGCCGTGTCTGTGACCTACACCATGGCTCTCGGCAACGCTGGAGCCTTTAACCCACTGAGTGAGGCCAGGGATTGCACCCACATCCTCACAGATACTAGTCAGGTTCATTACCACTGAGCCACGATGGGGACTCCCAGGATACTAAAGTTTTAGTTTCCTTTTTGACCTGAGTTATTTAAATACCAGATTAAATTTTTTCCAAGCAGAGGAGTATATATTCTTTCAGAATATGTTATTAATTTCTTTTTCTTTAATTTCATTGTGGCCAGATAATGTTTTCTATAGCACTTCTCTTTTAAGAGGGTTGTTGAGATTTTCTCTATGACTATGTGAAAGCACCATGGTCACATGAAAAGATAGTATGTTTACCAGTTTCGTGTGTCAGATTTGCACAGTAAGTTATAATGTTAATATATTGTGCCTGTGATACAGACTAATAGGATATTGTCTGTCATCTGTTCTGCCCAGGGACAGGGTTAGACTACATTTACCAGACCTTCTTATAGATGGCTGTGCCCTTGAGATGAAGTTCTGTCCCATGGAATGTAGTAGAAACTTGGATGCCCTTTACACACTGAGGTCTCGTGGTTGTAAATATGCCTCTCCCACATCTTCTACCTTCTTCTTGCCAGTTGAAACCTAGATATGGTGGTGGCTTAATTTCTACCATGCAGTTGAAGACACAGCCATAGAGATGGTGGACTAGACATTGAAAGGAAACGGGGAGTTCCCGTCATAGCTCAGTGTAACGAACCTGACTAGGATCTATGAGGACCTGGGTTCAGTCCCTGACTTCATTCTGTGGGTTAAGGATCCAGTGTTGCTGTGAGCTATGGTGTAAATTGCAGACGCGGCTCAGATCTGGAGTTGCTGTGGCTGTGATGTAGGCTGGTGGCTACAGCTCCGATTCGACCCCTAGCCTGGGAACCTCCCTATGTCATGAATGTGTCCCTAAAAAGACAAAAAAAGACAAAAAAAAAAAAGAAAGAAAAAAGAAACTGCCAGCTTGGAATGTTTACCTCTTTCTATTACATGAGAAAGAAACTTGGTTCTTTTTTTTTCTTTTTCCTTTTGTTGGCTTTTTTTTAAACTCAATGAATTTATTACATTTATAGTTGTACAATGATCATCACAATCCACTTGTATAGGATTTCCATCCCACAACCCCAGCACATCCCCCCAACTCCCGAAACTGTCTCCTTTGGAGACCATAAGTTTTTCAAGTCTGTGAGTCAGTTCTGTTCTGCAAAGAAGTTCATGCTGTCCTTTTTTCAGATTCTACCTGTCAGTGAAAGCATTTGATGTTGATGTCTCATTGTATGGCTGACTTCACTTAGCATGATAATTTCTATGTCTATCCATGTTGCTAAAAATGCCCCTATTTCAAGAAACTTGGTTCTTTAAGTCACCATTCTCTCTCTCTCTCTCTCTCTCTCTCTCTCTCTCTCTCTCTCTCACACACACACACCAATTCTTACCTTAATTAGGATCAAAATTGGCACCAAAAATAGGGTGCTGCCATAACCCAAACCTAGTGGGCAGGCAGCCAGTGGCAGGAACATAGATATTGTAGAATTGTGGGCTGAAAATCTGGGGACTCTTGGCCACATAATAGGTGAAATTGTTTCCTGCAATGACCTGAAAGGCAGATTTTGTACTTCCTAAGGTTGTAAGTCAAGGAGGAGTTGGGAGGAGGTAGGCAGTTAGTGCATATTGGCTGCTCCTTGTGGCTTTTAGCAAGATATTCAAAGTAAAGAGATGACCTCCACCCATACTGGCCAGATTGCAAGCAAAGATGAAAGGGAATCGTGTCTCGAAATGTAAGGACTTTGGAGGGTAGAAAAAACCTTCTGCTTCTGTCACCCAGACAACAGGAGATCTGACAGTTACCTCAGAGCCTTCCTAAAGACTATCCCTTAGCAAGACAGTCATTTAAGGCATCCTGCCCCAAGGCGAGGAGCAGGCTAAGGGCACTGCTTCTCAGTAAGCCTCATTTCTGTGGGACTCCAAATAGCTGGCATTAATGTGAGGAAGGAGGTGTGGCTAGAGCTAGGAAGCAAAGAAATGGAGCCAACTTGAGAATTATGTGAGAAAAAAGCATCAAGTGTGGTTATGGCTTATGAAATGACTGAAAGCAAATAGACTCTAATAGATGTCTCTCAATAGATATATTGATCTCTAATACATCTTCCAGGGAATTGTTTTTCCAAGAAACCATAGAAGCCCATAATAGTTTAAGCTGCAAAACAGCCCTCAAGGCAGACATATTTTCTGATACCCACTTCAGATGACGCAGTAGACAAGGAAGAATGTTCCAGAAGGCAAAACCAGAGCAGAGAGAATATCCACTGCCAGGGCAGGGGTCCTGACAGTTCCTACCCTGGCAATACTGTGTGTTGCCCATGCTCTCTCTTCTGAATGGGGAGACTTTTTTATTTTTATTATTATTATTATTATTATTATTATTGTCTTTTTGCTATTTCTTTGGGCCGCTCCCGCGGCATATGGAGGTTCCCAGGCTAGGGGTCTAATCGGAGCTGTAGCTGCCGGCCTACGCCAGAGCCACAGCAACGCGGGATCCGAGCTGCATCTGCAACCTACACCACTGCTCACGGCAACGCCGGATCGTTGACCCACTGAGCAAGGGCAGGGACCGAACCCGCAACCTCATGGTTCCTAGTCGTATTCGTTAACCACTGCGCCACGACGGGAACTCCTTTTTATTTTTATTTTTTTTATTTTTTTTGTGAATGGGGAGTCTTTATTGTGGTCTCACTTTCTGTTTCATTACTGTCTATTGGCCAGTTGGGTGGGACAAAGGAATTGTCTTTGAGCAGACAGGTTATTGGACCACAAGGAACCCCATCTGAACCTGGTGGAGAGGTCTGTGTATCACTAAGAGATCACCAGTACAGAAACTGGTGGTCCTCCATGGAGAAGGACTGAATGTGCCCTATTCACAGGGGAGTGAGCACCTGAGGGGTGGGCTGTGGCACAAACTGGTCATGATCCACTGAGATCTGTTCTATCCATTTTCCTAAGCATGAAGCTGGACCACTACCAGATCATCCCACTCCTTGGATTTAGGTTGATCCAGGGACAAGTTTTCTCCAAAAAAAAATGTGAATGCAAGGAGTATTTGCCACCATCTCTCTTCCCTCCTGCCAGGAGCAACCTGGATATGGTGGTAACTTGGATTCTACCCAGCAGGTGTTGCTGCAGTTGCAGGGGATGATGGAGTCACAACTTGGAAGGAATTTGGGTCCCAAACTATTGAGCGAGCAGAGCTCTCTATTACCATCCTGGACTGTTGTCAGAGAGGAAAATAAAGATGTTTCTTCTTTTAGGTACTGTAGGTCTCTGGTGTTCAGTAGAGCTACCTAACTTTATACACAATCTTAGATTTTCTGCTCCTGAGACCCACCCTGAGAGAGATGAATTCCAGTCTCCTACTTCACATGTGCTCTGATTTGCTTTGTGCTGCAGTAATTAGTCCGGCCGAATGTAGCCACTGGGTTATCTGTGCACGGATATTCATATTTGTTATATCTGCACTTGAGTGGCACCCAGGTACACAACACAACTCCTTTTCATTTTGTTTAATGCTTTGGCATAAAGTGCACTTTGATAATGAAATAATGACTTCTGCTAATCATTATTTTTTTTTTTTGGTTGGTATACTTTGTTATTTAGTTTCAACTTTTTTTTTTTTTTGTCTTTTTAGGGCTCACCCTTGGCATATGGAAGTTCCCAGGCTAAGGGTCAAATCGGAGCTGTAGCTGCTGACCTACACCACAGCCACAGCAATGCCAGATCCAAGCCGTGTCTTTGACCTACACCACAGGTCATGGCAATGCCAATCCTTAACCCACTGAGCGAGGCCAGGGATCAAACATGTGTCCTCATGGATACTAGTCAGATTTGTTTCCTCTGAGCCACGACAGGAACTCCCTAGTTTCAACTTCTTTATATTACATATGTCTCTTTCATATAATGAAGAGTTAGTTTTTATTTTACTTTGAGATTTAATCTAATACATATATAATCTAATATACATATATATTTAAAGTTAGTTAATTATAGACCTATAACAAGTAAAGAGATTGAATCAGTAATCAGAAACCTCCCAATGAAGAAAATTCGTGGGCCAGATGGCTTCACTGGTAAATTCTACCAAACATTTAAGAGGAATTCACACAAATGCTTCTCAAAATCTCCAAAAATTAGAAAAGGAGGGAATACTACCCAACTCATTCAGTGAGGCCAGTATTACCCTGGTACCAAAGCCAGCCAAAGACACCACAAGAAAAGAAAACTATAGACCAGAATCTTTTAAGAATATAGATGCAGAAATCCCCAACAATATGCTAGCAAACTGAATCCAACAGCCTATCAAAAGGATTATACATCATGACGAAATGAGAGATATATCCTAGGAATGCAAATGTGGAACTGCAAATCCAGCACCTTTTCGTGATAAAAACACTCATCAACTAGGAATAAAAGGGAACTTCCTTAATGTGATAAGGGACATTTATGAAAACCCCACAGCTCACATCCTACCCAATGGAAAAAGACCAAAAGCCTTCCCTAAGATCAGAAACAAGACAAGGATGCCCACTTTTACCACTTCCATCCAACGTGGCACTGAGAGTTCTAGCCAGAGCAAATAGAATTCTTATGTAGGAAGGCTTCTTCTTCTTCTTTCTAGTGTTTATCTTCATAATTACAGTATTACACAGAATGCTTAGTTCCCTACTTGATTAGGCAGTGTCTGTTAGTGTCCCAGAATGAGCAGTGAAAAACTGGTGCACTTCCCCATCTCCCTGTCTTTTCCCTCAATGAAATGCAAAACGATTTCTGCACATGTTTCTCTTTGTCTTATTAAATTTGCTACATTAAAGGCATTACATAATCTTCCATTGTTTGATTTCTCACCTTGCGATGATCTCTTTAGCTCTTACAGACAGGGCCATCAGGGAATATGCTCTACCCTCCTTTTCTTTCCACTCCTCCCCCCACCTCCACTTTTTATTAGAAGTGATATTTCTGCATTGTCGTAGCATCTATGAATTTACATTCAGATGTCTACATTTATTTTTGTCTCCTCTCTGCATCAAATATTCCATGTGTTTTCTCCTGGTCCTCCTTTTGCTGTAGTTTCCCTGGTCACCACTTGGTGGGCTACAGTTTGTTCTCTGGTAGTTTTCTCAAGAAGGGTTCATGGGAACACTACCCTCTGAGTCCTTGCATGTTTTTTTTTTTTTTTTAAAAAAAAAAAGATGTTTGGAACTTTTATACTTGAGAAACAGCTTGACAGCATATAAAATCCTTGGCTTACACTTCTTTCCTTAAATATCCTATGAGGATTGTGCCACTGTTTTGGCATTGGAAATTGCTGGGGCTAGCCTGATTTTGTTCTCTAATGAGTAATCTGATTTGTTTGGGGGGTCTGTCTGCTCAAAGGATATTTTCTTTATCTTTAAAGTTCAATAATTTTATTAAGAGAGTCTTGAAATTTTCTGTTCTAGGTCAGCTTTCTCTGGCACACATAGTACCTTTTACGTAAGTTCAGATCCTTTATTTTGAGAAAGTTTCCTTCAATTCTATTTTTAAGTAATTTTTGTATTTCATTGTCTTGTTTTTCTTGTCTAGAGACTCCAATTATGTGTATGTTGGCTCTCTTTTGTCTTTTTTCTGTATTTTTCATTTTTTCTCCAATTAAAAAAAAAACCTTTCTCCATTTTGTCTCATTCTATTCACTTTCCTTATTATAAATAATAAGCACCCTTTCCATGGTGCTGTGTCTAGGTCCTCTTTCTGATTGCTCCCTCACCTCTGAAATTCTTTTGTTCTCTTATTCGTCTGCCTTCAGTTCTTCCAGCTCTCATTTCCTCTCTTGCCATTGTCTTGCCATCTCTTCACTGAGCTGTTATATGTCTGCTTTATATTCTTCAGAACACATTAAAATTTAATTCATAAAAAATGTTTGGTCAAATTTTTCATCTATTCCATGGTAACATTTTTTTCTGGCCAAGGTTCTTTGTTAGTAGGTTTAATGACCTTTCCCACCCTTTTTGGAAGGCTATTTGGATTGCTTCTGTGATAACTCAATTAAAAAAAATTACATCCTTTGGAACTGAGTTGAATTCCCATGCCCCAGCTATTTGTAGAAGTTTCTTTCAGGGAGTGTAATTTTGCTGGCTCTTTCCGAGATCTGCTGTCGCTAGGATATTGAGCTTGTCACTAGGGTATTGAGCCATCTTCTCTGTGCATTAGTTGCCTCACCCCACCTCCCACCAGCCACCAGCCACCAGCCACCACCCACAATGAGGCTTATCTATCTCTACTCTGTGCTTCTCAGATCAGTAGATTGTGTTGAACACAGGAGATTTAGGGTTATTGTTTTAGATCAGTGGTTCTCAAACAGGGGCAGTTTTACCCTTCAGGGGATATTTAGCAACATCTGGAGACATTTTTGGGTTGCCAAAACTTCTAGTGGGCATTGATGCTACTTGCATCTAGTGAGTAGAACCCAGGGAAGCTGCTAAATGTCTTACAGTGCATCAGCCTCTATAACAAAGACTTATGTACTCAAAGTCAGTAGTGCCAAGATTAAGGAGCTCTTCTTTAGAAGGAGCCCTCAACTAAAGGCAAAATATTTTTTGCTGGAGTTTTTTTCTTTGTTTTTGTTTGTTTGTTTGTTTGTTTTGTTTTGTTTTTTAATTGGCCACTCTTGGACTAGCTGGCTGTTCAGCTCTCCCCCAGACCCCACCATGCAATTTCTGTTACACTTCATCTTCATGGTTTTATGTGAAATCTTTGCTTGTGCTGGTCTTTATATATATTTTGGGTGCTTGGTTAATATAATAGAGTCTGCATTATTTTTTCTGTTTTACCTTTTTGCTTTTGAACATCCAAGAAAAGAGAAGCTCCTTCCCACTTCTCCAGGCGAACCAAACTCTCTGGGTGGACATTTATCTAAAACTTCAGCTCGAGATGTTTCAGTTTAACCAGGAAATGTGAATTTATTTATTTATTTATTTATTTGGCTGCACCTGTGGCATACAGAAGACTAAGTCAAGTTCTTACCCACCAAGCCACAATGGGGACTCCTGGCGAATGTGAATTTTGGTTTTAAAACCACTGACAGCCCATTTGTGACTGTGAAATCTCAAGGAAAATGCTTTTCCCCTCAACTCAGTGCTAAGATTTCTTTCTGAGTTTTAGTGGGAATGGTGAGAGGTGGATTCTGCCTTTAGTTTCTCCCTAACCTGGTGGAGAGGCCGCTGGAGATCTAAATTCTGTGTGAGGCCGGGTCTTCTGTTAGTGTCCACCTTGGGTGGGCTCTGGGAGTTGACTCTTCTGTTTCTAGTCTCTGTCAGTCTATGAGAACTAATGCCAAGGCTCGTGTGATTTGGCAAATGCTCTCAAGGTAAAAGGCAGCTCTGTCCTGCCCACCTCTCTGGGTCCCTGATTTCACTTATTTTTTGACTTCTGAGTGTTCCATACTTTCTTGCAAGGTCATTGATTAATCAAAAACAAAACAAAACAAAAACTTATTTTAGGATTTCCTTGGTGGCACAGTGACTTGGGGATCTGGCACTGTCACTGCTGTGGCTTGGGTCACTGCTGTGGCTCAGGTTTGATCCCTGACCCAGGAACTTCTGCATGCCTCAGGCTTGTCCAAAAAGAAAAAAAAAAAATTCTTATTTATTTATTTTGGTCCTTTTGGGGCCGCACCTGCGGCATAGGGAAGTTCCCAGGCTAGGGGTTGAATCGGAGCTGTAGCTGCACCATGGTTCACAGCAATGCTGGATTCTTAACCCACTGAGCAGGTCCAGGGATTGAACCCAAGTCCTCAAGGATACTAGTCAGGTTTGTTAATGGCTGAGCCACGACAAGAACTCCAAAAAATGCTTATTTTAATTGGCCTTTTTAGTTGCTTTCAGCAGAAAAGTCAGCTAGCAGATCCATTCTGCTACACTGCTCCAAACAGAACCTCTCTCCTTACCTCTCTAAACCTCTGTTTCCTCATCTCTATGGGGAGAGGGAGTAATAACAGTTTATCTCAGAACTTGCAGCGATGGGGAGTTCCCACTGTGGCTCAGTGCAAACGAATCTGACTACCATCCATGAGGATGCAGGTTTGATTCCTGGCCTCGCTCAGTGGGTTAAGGATCTGGCGTTGCCGTGAGCTATGGTGTAGGTCACAGACGCAGCTCTGATCCCGAGTTGCTGTGGCTGTGATGTAGGCTGGCAGCTATAGCTCTGACTCGACCTCTATCCTGGGAACCGCCCTAAAAAGCAAAAATTAAAAAAAATAATTAAAAAAAACAAAAACAAGAACAACAAAAAAACCCCAAGAACTTGCTGTGATGAGTAGTGAGGTAATATATGTAAACCACTCAGAGCAGTGCTTGGCAATGGTAGGTGCCTGGCAAATGTTAGCTTTTCCCCTTCCCTTCTACCCGGGCCTTTCGGCACCCCCTTCCCCTCTCCCTGTAGTAGGAGGGAGCCCTGGGGCAGGGACTCTCTGGTCCCCAGCAAGCCCGGCTGACACACAGACCCTGCCAGGATCCCACCTCCTGCCCACGCCTCCGCTTCCCGGCGCCAGTCCTCAGGGACCAGCTCCTCAGCCGCACAGAGCTTTCGCTGTTTCCTCTTGTTGTTTCCTCCTGCGCTGGAAAAGGGCCAGAAATAATGTTTCTCACTGTCAGCACCATTCCCTGCCAGCCGGAAATAACTCTGTCTACACACAGAGGCACGGCCCCCCGGGTTGGTTGGCCAGTTGTACAGATCTGATCTCAGATCTCTCTCTCTCCCCAAAACAGCCATGGGGGAGGGTTGAAGTATTTTTATTTTTGGATAGCTTTTAATTTTTAAAATAACTTCAGATTTAGGGGAAAAAAGGTGAAAAAATAGTACAAAGAACTTCTGTACATCCTTAAACCTGATTCCCCAAATGTTCACATTTTACATAATTTGCTTTATCATTTCATCTATTGATGTATCTACACACACACACACACACACACACACACACACACACACACGCACATCAATATTTTATTCTTTTCAGGACCATCGGGGAGATAGTTGCAAATGTGAAGCTCCTTTTCCCCCCAAGTACCCCTTCGTGTGTATTCCTAAAACCAGGACATTGTCTTTCATATCCACAGCTCAGTTATCAAAAATCTGGAAATTAGCATAAATGTCATACTATGATATAACCCAGAAACATTCGTATTTTTCCAGTTGTCCCAATAATGTCCTTGATAGCAAACAAACAAAAAAAATTTTTTTTTTCTAGTTCAGGATCCTATCCAGGATCACGTGTTGCACCTAGCTGTCAGGTTTCTACTGCGGAACAGTCTCTCTGTCTGCCTTTGTCTTTTGTGGCCTTATCATCTTTGAGTATTACTAAGCAGTTTTTTTGTACAATGTCCCTAAATTTGGGTTTGTCTGCTATTTCGGCATGATTAAATTCAGGTTATGCATATTTGGCAGATATACCACAGAAGTGCTGCCAGGGAACCTTAGGGCGTCTTATCAGGGGGTACAGGATGTCAGTCTGTCCCATCACTGGTGATGTTAACTTTAGCCACTTGGTTAAGAGGGCGTCTGCCAGGTTGGTTGGTTTGTTTGTTTTTGTGTTTGTTTTACTGTAAAGACTCGATTTTCCTCATTGTAATTAATAAGTATTTTGAGAGTACGTAAATATTCCATTCCTCATCAAACTTTCACCCAGTGGCTTTAGCATCCATTGACAACTCATGCCTAAATCAGGTATTAATATGATATTTGCCAGCTCAAGGTTTAAAAAAAAAACAAAACCACCGTCTTCTGCATTCGTTAGTTGGCATTCTTTTTTTTTTTCTTTCTTGAAATAATATTTACTCTGAATATTTTCGTATGGATTTTTTATATTACTCAATGAATTATTATTACATTTATCATTGTACATTTATCAATGATATAGCATTTCCATCCCAAACCCTCAGCATCCTCCCACCCCCCAACCTCTCTCCTTTGGAAACCATAAGTTTTTCAAAGTCTGTGAGTCAGTATCTGTTCTGTATCATAACAAAGAATTTTTCTTCCCCCCATTTATTTGTTCATACTGGTATGGACTCATGAGTTCCTGTTTTATTCAACACCTTATAATTTTTACTATCATTATTTCTCTGGAGGTGCAGACTTGGTCAATGGCAGCCCAGCAGCACTTGAACTGTTCTTCTTGTATTTAGGAACAGGGCCCGAGTCAGTAAGGACTGGGTGACTGTAGGAATGACATAGCCCTTTCCTTTCTCACCCACTTTTTCATTGACTTTTCCCCAGAGTTTTGCAGCAGAGCATTCTCAGCTGTAAAGAGCAAGGGTACTCTTGATGGTTCAGAGAAGAAATGGGCCTGTTTCCAAAAAATCCCACACCAGCTGGAACGCAGGCTCATCCTACTGTTGTGACTTATGTCCCCCGCTGTCCTTCACCTCAGTGTTCAAATTCCCAGCTCCAGTGGAAGCAGCTTTGGACTCCTAGAAACCCATGCAGGAAGACTCTGGGTAGTAACTAGTTCTTAGGAAAATGAAGTCATTTGTCTTCCTAATACTTCGTTTTGA
This sequence comes from Phacochoerus africanus, assembly GCF_016906955.1. Taxonomy (NCBI): domain Eukaryota; kingdom Metazoa; phylum Chordata; class Mammalia; order Artiodactyla; family Suidae; genus Phacochoerus; species Phacochoerus africanus. The sequence goes on along the minus strand of NC_062547.1, from coordinate 19,836,038 downwards.
AATGTGTATGATTGAGCTGTTTCTGGTGATTCAGGCTGGTACCAGGAGTGGCTTCAGACCCATTTCAAACTGACAGCTATGCTTGCCTGTGCAGTCCTGCAGGTGACCAGAAGAGACTTTTCTGGAAAGACCTTCCAGGTCACACCTCCCAGGAAGTCTGGACCCACCTGATGATAGTAGGAGTCAGGGCTAAACCCAGCAGATGAGGAGATACCCTAGGATGCAGGTGATTTGCTGTCACTGACAAGCATGAGAAATGAGTTTCTGCATTAGCTTTACCTATAAGGCCAAGTACAGGTTGAATGTAAATTAAAAGGAAAAGGTCACATTAACCCAAACCATAAGTCAGGATCGGGGGAGAACACCCAGGAGCAGGATTTCTCTGCTTCAGAATCTCTTTGGGAGCTGGTTAAAGGCAGACACCTCAGTAATGCTGAATCACAACCTCTAAGCTGAATTTTTATCTTTTATGAGCATCCATCTGCCCAAAGTGGTATTGATGACACTGGACTTTGAGATCCAATGTCTTAGAGAAAAGAATGCACAGTGTACCTGGAATGAGACATAGCCAGTGCCAAAAAATGGGTGTGAACACAGATTTTGTGAGATAATCCAACACCGTTTATCCCAGGCAGCTAAGTAATTGTCGTATGTGTTCTGTGCACAAAATAATTCTGAGTGGTAGGTTGAATGTGCGAATGTTCCATTTATGGATTCCATACGCATAGGTCATGGAGGTTTTTTAAAATAAATGATACCTTGTTCTTTGGTTGGTTTTGATATATATACACTGGAAAAGAAACCTCAGTATATGTAATAATAGTTTGCAAAGGAATAATGCTTAATGTAATACCATCCCCCTATTATTAATAGTCTAAAATATTACTTGGCTTGCCTTCAACCTCTGTAGACTAGAGCAGGGCCTTGTGATTGCATTTGATGTAAAAGGGAGCTCCCAGATCAGGAAAGAAAGAGAAATGTCTAATGAAGGGGGGAAAAGTGGAGGAACATTGAAGTGGTTCCAGTAAGTATTGAGAGAACTTAAAGAATGAGGTTCTAAGGAAAATTCACTCCCCGTGTTTCTCTTGAATTAGGCTATGTCACATTCCATATTTATTCATTTATTAAATGTAAACTTTCACCCCAGAACTTTCTTAGTTTTCCTCCAGGGGATATATAGGATTATTTTTTTTCTACTGTACAGCATGGTGACCCAGTTACACATACATGTATACATTCTTTGTTCTCACATTATCATGCCTTATCATAAGTGACTAGACATAGTTCCCAGTGCTACACAGCAGGATCTCATTGCTAATCCATTCCAAAGGCAATAGTTTGCATCTATTAACCCCAAGCTCCCAATCCATCCCACTCTCTCCCCCTCCCCCTTAGTAACCACAAGTCTATTCTCCAAGTCCATGATTTTCTTTTTGGTGGAAAGGTTCATTTGTGCCATATATTAGATTCCAGATATAAGTGATATCATATGGTGTTTGTCTTTCTCTATAACATGGGGGATTTGAAGGAGCCTAACTACCAAGACATTGAACTGATATTCACTAGAATGAAAGCCCCATGAAGGCAGAGATTTTTGTCTCCATTGTTCACTGTCCCCCGCAATGAGAACAATATCTAGCAAATGGTAGGTGCTCAATACCTAGTTGTGCAATGGCCATTATGAGATTCCAAAAGGCAAAAAGAGGAGGAGACTTATAGCTCAAGGTATATATACATCTTTGAATTTAGAGCAAGGATCACATTAATAGGCTGACTTCCTGTGGCAGCCAATTGTCATAGAGTCATCCAGGTGCTGGAAATTAACATGTTGGTAGGGCAGGTTCCTTCTGAAGGCTCTGAGGCAGAATCCATTCTGTGCCTCTCTCCTAGCTTCTGATGGCTTCCAGCAATCCTTGGAGTTCCTTGGGTTATAGACATCTATCTTTAAAATTCATGAGAATACAGATAAACTTCCATTTCTGTTAATGGCAAGCTAAATAATTTGGATAAATTCTTACTGGTAGCAACTTAAAAGCTGGGTGAAATATAAATTCATTTTAATAATAAATGAATTCATAAAAATAAAAAATTCACTTTTAATAAAAGCATTAAAAACTTGAAAAGATAATGATGGCGTATTGAGCCAAAAATCTAGAAGATGAAAACTCAGAGAAGTAAGCACAACTCAGCTCTCTTTGCAAGGAGGTCATTTGCTTATCTAGCAGCTTCGGTTACAAAACTGGTGACTCTTTTCCTTGAAGGTGGAACCTCAAATGTCTATAACTTCAGGATAAGGGTATACGAGAAGAAAACCAGTCCTTGAGCAGACTTGAAACTCAGGTTTGCTTCACTGGGCAGGTCAGGGAATCCCAATGCTGGAACTCAATTAGAGTAATCCCAGAATGTTCATATTTCCAGGTGCCTAGCAGAAGTAAATAGTAATAATAATAATAATAATCCTGTCTGAAGAAAAATATTTTATGAAGAAGAGCACTGCCATACTGTTCTGAAATTATTTTTATAACTAATTTATCATACACAATGTCCAGCACGCCATGATAACCAAGTACATAAGGAAATATGAAACCATGAGTGAGAACCAACAGAAACAGACCTCCCAAAAACTTGAGATGTTGCTATCATTAGACTCAGAAATAAAATACTAATGCTTATTGTGTTTAAAGGAATGAAACATGGGCTTGAAAATGCTCACACAAAATAGGAAACTATAAAAAAGTATTAGCAAATATTTGAAAAATGGAATAACTCAATGAGTAGTTTAATTGTAGATTAGTCACATCAGAATAGGTAGTTGGTGAACTTGAGATAAGTCAGAAGAAAATATGCAGACTTCAGCAAGGAAAGATTAAAATTGTAGAAATAATGATCAGAAATATTAAAGGGTGCAGCTGGAAGATCTAACATGTTTCACCACAGATATAAGAAAAGGAGAGAGGAGTTCCCGTCCTGGCGCAGTGGTTAACAAATCCGACTAGGAACCATGAGGTTGCGGGTTCGGTCCCTGCCCTTGCTCAGTGGGTTAACGATCTGGCGTTGCCGTCAGCTGTGGTGTAGGTTGCAGACTCGGCTCGGATCCCACATTGCTGTGGCTCTGGTGCGGGCCAGGGGCTACAGCTCCAATTCAACCCCTAGCCTGGGAACCTCCATATGCCGCGGGAGCGGCCCAAGAAATAGCAAAAAAAAAAAAAAAAGAGAGAGAGAGAGAGAAAAAAGAAAAGAAAAGAAAAGGAGAGAGTTCCTATTGTGGCTCAACAGGTTAAGAAGACATCTAGTATCTGTAAGGATGCAGGTTTGATCCTTGGCCTTACTGAGGGGGTTAAGGATCCACCATTGCTATGAGCTGTAGGGTAGATCACACATGTGGCTCAGATCCAGCGTTGCTGTGGCTATGGAGCAGGCCAGCAGCTGCAGCTCCAATTCAACCCCTAGCTTGGAAACTTCCAGATGCATAGGTGCGGTCCTAAAAAAGCAACAACAGCAACAACAAAGAAGAAAAGAAAAGAAAGGGAGAAAGAATAAGAGGCAATATTTGAAGAGATGATGCCCAAGGATCTCTCAGAAGTGATGGACAAATCCTAAATGTCCAAATAATCTCAAGCAAGATAAATAAAAAAAAATCTCTACTAGACATATCATAGTGAAAATGCAGAAAAATGCTAAAAAAGAGAAAAGCTTATTAAAAGCAGCCAAGGAGAAAAGAAGGATTACCTTCAAAGGAGCAATTTAGACTGAGAATTGAATTGTCAGCGGTAATAGAACCAGAGGATATTTTAATTACTTCTTCAGTGTGATGAAAGAAATTAAATGTCAAACTACAATTATACCTTCAGTGAAAATATCCCTCAAGGAGTTCCTGTTGTGGCTTAGGCGGTTAAAAACTCCACTAGTATCCATGAGGATGTGGGTTCAATCCCTGGCTTTGCTCAGTGGGTTAAGAATCTGGCATGGCCACAAGAGGTGGCATAGGTCACAGACGTGCCTTGGAGTTTTGGATGCAGCTGGGATCTGACATTGCTGTAACTGTGGCCTAAAAAGGAAAAAAAATATATCCTTTAAGAACAGTGAATCCATATTCTTCAAGCAAAGTAATAAATACAAAAAGACGAACGCACTAGATTATTCATTGCAATACTATTTGTATTAGAAAAGACTGGAGGAGTTCCTGTCGTGGCGCAGTGGTTAACGAATCCGACTAGGAACCAGGAGGTTGTGGGTTCGATCCCTGCCCTTGCTCGGTGGGTTAAGGATCCGGTGTTGCCATGAGCTGTGGTGTAGGTTGCAGAAGCGGCTTGGATCCCGTGTTGCTGTGGCTGTGACCCCTACCCTGGGAACCTCCATATGCTGCGGGAGCGGTCCAAGAAATAGCAAAAAGACAAAAAAAAAAAAGACTGGAAATAACCCAAATTCCATCAATAGGAAGCCTGTTAAATGAACCATGACACATCACTCCAGAATAGCATGTAGAGATATACTTCTTTCCTTCTTATAGAAGGAGCTATAAGAAGGACTACATGCTATTCTGGAGTGATTTCTAAAGTATATTAAGTCCACAAAACATGTTTAGCATGCTACCTTTTATTTGAACTTGTAGGGTACACACATACACACATATGTGTATGTGTTTATATTACCCAAAAGAGAAGACTGCGGTTTTTTTTAAGATGACATATAGGAACATCGTGGGAGGGAACAGAGATGGGGATGGAAGTTAGACATCTTTGGACAAACTTATTTTGTAAGTTTGACTTTGGAATCATATAGATCTCTTACATAATTATAACACAGAATGCCATTGAAGAACTAATCCCTAAAATTAAAAGTAAAATAAAACAAATGAGGAGTTCACTGCCGATTCAGTGGGTTAAAGATCTGGTATTGTCACTGCTGTGGCTCGAGTTACTGCCATGGCATGGGTTTAATCCCTGGTCCCAGAACTTCTGCATGCCACAGGCATGGCCTAAACAAACAAACAAATGAGCCCAACCGAGGCTCAGTGGCATCAATGATATATTAAAGAATTATGCCAAGCATTTTAAGTATAGTAATTTCCTGTACATCCTGCATAGAATACAGCCAAGAAATAAAGAACTGCCAGAACAACAACAGCACCTCAGACTCTTTCTAGTAATCATGTTGTTGGTCCTCGTGTGGGTAATATTGTTCTGAGACTGTTGTGTGTACAGAATTTGTCCAGGGCCAGAACTCTGGGTGAGGCGAGTGAGATGCCTAGGGCTGAGAATGTAAGGAGGTACCCATCACCTGCACCACCAGGAGAGTGATGCCTCCTTAAATTTTACACAATATGTGCCTTACTTGCCTCACCCTAGTCCTGGCCCCATGTAGGATAAAGCAAATGAATAAACATGTTGATGTCATTGAGAACTGGGATTTTTTTGGTACAAGAGAGTGATTGATGAGATTAAACAGAAACCCCCGCACTCCTAAATTTGAGTTGGAAGTATCAGTATCAATTCATATGATTTTTCTTCTTGTGATGTATTTTATCTTAAAAATAAGAACAGATTTCCTAGTTTTGTCTGCTGAAAAGTTCAGAAACAATGACTAGCCCAATGAAAAGAAGCACCCCTGCTGCCCAGATGCTGGTCTTTAAGTACCTCTGGCCACTGAAAGGCACCAGTGGAACTTTTGAGAGATGTACAGGGTGGGTCTGGACTGTCTTTTCTTACCAGGAAGCAGGGAAACGATTAAAGACTACTCGGGAAACTCAAAAGAATTCAGAAGCCAACTTACATAAGCTCATAGTGACCATGGATGGAACAACTGGAGCATCAATGAGGATTATAGCTGCAGTGGTTTGAAGCAATTCAGACATGTTTAATTGCATAAAACTATAGCGATAAAAAAATCTCATGAATCACCTTTGGAGATAGCAAGGAACCAAGTTATTTTGGAAATGCTAAATAAATGGAAAAATCAATTATTCTGCCTTTCCAATATAAACTATACCTCAAGATCACCAAATGATTGATGAGGGAAAGCTTTTTTTCACAGAAGTATTCCAGCTAATGAGTGAAATAGACCTCCTAGCATAAGAATATCACCATTTTCCAACCTCTAGTGAATTCGTGAATCTAGGCAGTGGTCCTCAGCCCCTACTTACATTCCCAAGAGCAACAGCCCACATTATGTGCTTCTTGATGGAAAAATGTAACTTCACCAGTGAAGTAATCTTGCCAAATAATTGAACCTGAATTTAAGTCTCCAAATCCAATGATAGGAAATACAGAGAACAGAGAAATGTGTTAACTGACAGAATGAAGAGGCAATTAGCAAAATCCAAACCAATTCTTCAGTAGCAACAGCAACAAAATGCAAGAAAGAGAAAAGATGGGGGCAGGGGAATCTATAGAAGACCCTTAAGTGACAAATTGACCAATAATAAATAATACAGAGAACTTGTTTGCATGGCAGTTCAAACAGATAAGCTGTAAGAACGATTTTGTTTTTGTTTTTGTTTTTTGCTTTTTAGGGCCACATCCTCGGCATATGGAAGTTCCCAGGCTAGGTGTCAAATTGGAGCTAGAGCTGCTGGCCTACACCACAGCCACAGCGCCAGTCCCCGACCCACTGAGCGAGGCCAGGGATCGAACCCTCATCCTCATGGGTACTAGTTGGATTCATTTCTGCTGTTCCACAGTGGGAGCTCCAAGGACAAAAATTAATAAGAAATTGGGGAAATGTGATCACTGACAATATATCTGATGATATAAGGAGTTATTGCTGATATTTCCCTCTTTTTTCTTTTTCTGGTTTTATTGAGATATAATTAAAATGTAGCTATTAGTTTAAGGTGTACAACACAATGATTTGATATATATATATATATCAAAATGATTATCACAAGTTTAGTCAATATCCATGACTGATATTTTTGAAAGGATGATATAGTTGTGTTTAGGAGTCTCCGTTTAATATATACATATTAAAATATTTACAGGTGGAACCGTATGATGTCTGGTGTTTGCTACTGAGGGGTCATGCATGAGTGGGGAAACCAAGAAAACAGACTTGTCCATGAGTTGATAATTACTGACACTTGCGTTGGGTAAATGAGGTTCATTACATTCGTTTCTTTTCTATTGTTTGTACCTAAATTTTCATAATAAGGAGTTTAAAAAGAATAAAATCAAAATAAAGATTTTTCAGACGTCTGTAGTTGTATAATGATCATCACAATCCAGTTTCACAGGATTTTCATCCCACAGCCCAAGCACGTCCCCCCATCCCCCAAACTGTCTCCTCTGGAGACCATACAGATGTGATAAATTCATTTGGGTAATAAAAAAAAAAAAAAAGAAGAAGAATGTGCATATATGTATCACTGGGACATTTGCTGTACAGCAGAAATTGACAGAACATTGTAAATCAGCTGTAATTTAACAATAAAGGAGAAAAATAAAAGAATTTCATACAACCAAAAAAAAATATTTTTCAGACAAAAACTTCTGCAGTCAAGGACATTCTAAAGGAATTCCAGGCAGAAGAAAGATGATTATCACTGGAAGGTTAGAAATGTAAGAAGGAATGAAAAAGAAAATGGTAAAGAAGAGATAAATCAAAATAAACCTTGACTATATATAAAATGATAATAACAATGCCTAGTGTACTTTTAAAATCACATTTTAATGTAATAAAATGAAGAAAATAAAAAGAATAAAAAACAAAAGTAGCCTGCAATTGAGAAATCGAATAAATGGAGTTAAAAGAGAGGGAAGCTTCTCTCATAATCTAGAAAGAGGCTCAGGTATGAAGTTGTACTGGGTTCGGGCAAGTTTGGGATACATGTTACAATTTCTAGGATAATGACTTAAAAGAGTATGAGGAGCGCATAAGGCCTGATACTAATTGTGGGGAAGGGAAATGGAACGATTAAACAATGTCCAATCCATTCAAAGACAAAAAAGGAGAAACTCAAAAGGAAACAGAAAAGGGGGGGCTAAAATAGACATACCAAAATAAAAGGGCAGATTTAAACTCCAATACATCACTAAATATATTAAAAAATTAACAGGCAGATTACTTTAGGTAAAAATATAAGAGTGTCAGACCTGATTTTAAAAACTGACCTATGTGCTGTTTACAAAAGATGACTCTGAAACATAAAGTCACACTGAAATGAAAGAATGACAAAATTATCCTGTGTAGATTCCCGACACTAAAAGGTCCTAGGTGGACACCAAGACTGTATTACAAACGTTAAACTTGCTAAGAGACGAGCTCTTAGTTGTTCCTAAGAACACCAGAAGAAATGATAATTATGTCCTGATAACACATTAGCTACCATGGCAATCCTATTGCCATATGCATGTATCGAATCACTCTGTGGTGCTCCTCAAACGTACACAATGTTCTATGTCAGATATATCTCACTAAAAAAGTGGTGGTGTGGTTGTAGTAATAGTAGACAAAACAGGTTTTAATGCAAAAGATATCATGGGGGTAAAGAGGGTAGAACATGATTGACATTTCGGTTACACTGAGAGTCTGCACGGTCCTCACCTCCGGGGTGAGGGGCGATTAAAGGACAGGTGGGGGTTATGGTTGCGACAGTGGTCAGTTTCTTTGCTGGATAGTGATTATATGGTGTCTTCTTTATAATTGTTGGGTATGGGATGGAGCATACCTTTATGTCTTTTTATGTGTCATATTTCACAAAAGAGTCTTTTGGGGGGGATTTTTTTTTCTGTTCTTTTAAGGAATGAATGATGAGGGCAGTTCTGTTCCGGGCAGGTTGACATCAGAGCATAAACCCTTAATCACATTAATTCTGTGCTTACAAATTGAGTGATCGTAGGCGAAATTCTTTGTACACATTGACCAGTTTAACTCTTAAAATAGCCCTATGAGGTGGATTCAATTTTTCATCCCTGTTTTAAGATGTGGAAATTGGGACATTTTAAGCTCAAGTTCAGAGAACTAGAAATGGGCAGAGCTAGGAACTGAACCCTCTAGTCCGGTTTTGGAGCTTCTGTGCCTGATCGCTCTTGCTCTGCTCTAAGACCACTTCACAACACTCTGATATAAAAGAGAGGTTTTTTGGGAATGTACTGACAATATTATTTTACTCTGGAACTAAATCTTTGCTGTCAGACTGGGGGGTGGGGATTCCATATTGAAGAATAATTAGCCTAGAAGATCAACGTTCGGGAGAAAAGTGGAGAGGTCATCCTGTGAGATACTAGGATTTACTAAATCAATAGGAGTTCAGTGCTGTGTTTTGGAGAGGCCAGTAGACAAACAGACCAGTAGAACTGAGAATCTAGAAACACACCCACATAAGTATGGAAGTCTAGAAAAACAGAGAAGCACTACAAATCAGTGAGGAAAAGATGGACAGTTTAATATATTCTGCTGGGGAAAATGACTATCCATATGTAAAAACATAAAACTAAATTGCTACTTCACACCACATGTAGTTATAAATTCTAGACAGATTTAAGGCTTTTTTTTTTTAGAAGAAAACATAGGAGAAATGCCTTTATGTCTCTATGCCTACACTGAAATTATATTTATTTTTAAAACCCATCCATTTATATGACAAAAATACCATATACCAAGTAAAAAGGTGTGTCACAAATGGGGCAAAAATATTTGAAACTCATGAAACTGACCACTTGTGTCCAGAATATATGAATTCTAGTTTCCAATTAATTTTTTAAAAATTAATAGAGGAGTTCCCCTCGTGGCACAGCAGGAACAAATCCTACTAGGAACCCTGAGGTTGCGGGTTCGATCCCTGGCCTCGCTCAATGGGTTAAGGATCCAGCGTTGCCGTGAGCTGTGGTGTAGGTTGCAGACGCGGCTCGGATCCCTCGTTGCTGTGGCTCTGGGATAGGCCGGTGGCTACAGCTCCGATTTGACCCCTAGCCTGGGAACCTTCATATGCCACAAGTATGGCCCTAAAAAGCAAATAGATAGATAGATAGATAGATAGATAGATAGATAGATAGATAGATAGATAGATAGATAGATATTTAAAAATAAATAAATAAAAAGTCAATAGAAAAACAAGTAAAATATTTGAATTGGAAATTCTCAGATACAAATATAGGACTTATAAGACACAAATAAGTTTTTAATGTAAGTATGTCCTATATTCCTAGTATATGCATGTCTTGGGCTTCCTGAGCTTTATCTGGCAACTTTACTGAAAAGATGTTCAAGCTTATTAGAGATGAAAACATACAATTACAACAACAATAAAATTTCACATTCATCAATTTAGCAGAAGTGATCAAACTAATAACATTTTCTGGTGGGTGTGTAAAAGGGTACAACCTCCTTAGAGACAATTTTGCAATACCTGCTAAAGTGGAAAATGTTCCCTATAATTGACCTAACAATTCTACTTCTAACTGTCTGTCAAGAAACTTTCTCATCGGTGCATAGATAAACAAGTACAAGGATAGTATTTGCATACTATGGAAGCAGCAAAATCAAACAAACAAAAAAGATGAAGACAGCCCTATTGTCCTTCAGTGGATCAAATCTTTCATCATATACTTGTGTCATCATAATAATCTAACAAAACTCCAAACAGCAGTTTAAAAATGAACTAGATGGAGTTCCCGTCATGGCGCAGTGGTTAACGAATCCGACTAGGAACCGTGAGGTTGCGGGTTTGGTCCCTGCCCTTGCTCAGTGGGTTAATGATCCGGCGTTGCCGTGAGCTGTGGTGTAGGTTGCAGACGCGACTCGGATCCTGCGTTGCTGTGGCTCTGGCGTAGGCCGGTGGCTACAGCTCCGATTCGACCCCTAGCCTAGGAACCTCCATATGCCACGGAGCGGCCCAAAGAAATAGCAAAAAGACAAAATAATAATAATAATAATAAAATAAAATAAAAATGAACTAGAGAGGTACATTTCAACATGGATAAATTTCAACATGGATAAATTGCAGATACAGTGTATTGCAAATATATTGAGTCATTAAGGCAAATGACAAATGCATGCTTAGAGTAAAATTTAGATATTCAAAATCATAGAATGTACTCCTTCTTGATATGTACACATATCCAGGAGGTGAAAGACTCACCTTTGTGTGAGCGTATGTCTTCATGGTTACCTCTGCTGAAGGTGGGAGAGGTGAAAGCATGGATGAGTTTTCAGCTCTATTTATCCTGATTTCTTCTGAAAAAGAAGACATAAGGAGAAGCAAATATGATAGAATGTTAAATTTATTTAAACCAGGTGAGGGGGTATAAAGACAGCTGTTTTTAACATTTTCTATATATTTAAAAGGATTCAAAATTAAGACTGAGAAGTATTTTTAATTGAAGTATAGTTGATTTATAATGTTGTGTTAGGTTTTGATGTACAGCAAATTGATTTAGTTATATATATATGTATATATGAAATCATATATCCTTTTTCATTATAGATTATTACACATTGTTAATATAGTTTCCTGTGCTATACAGTAGCTCCTTGTTGTGTATCTATTTTATATATAGCAGTTTGTATCTGCTAATCTCAAACTCCTTATTTATCCCTTCCCCAACTTTCCCCATTGGTAACCACAAATTTATTTTCTATGTCTGTGAATCTGTTTCTGTTTTGTAAAAATGTTCATTTGTTTCATATATTATTTTACTATTTATTTTTTTTTAATTTTTAAAATTTTTTTGCTTTTTAGGGCCACACGCACAGCATGTGGAGGTTCCCAGGCTAGGGGTCAAATCGGAGCTGCAGCTGCTGGCCTACACCACAACCACAGCAACACCACATCTGAGCCACAACTGTGACCTACACCACAGCTCATGGCAACGCCGGATCCTTAACCCACTAAGCAAGGCCAGGGATCAAACCTGCATCCTCATAGATGCTAGTTGGGTTTGGTAACCACTGAGCCACAAAGGGAACTCCTGTTTCATATTTTAGATGCCACATGTGAGATATGATATTCCCCTTTGACTGACTTACCTCACGTAGTATGATAATACCCAGATCCATTCGTGTTGCTCCAAATGGCATTATTTCATTCTTTTTAATGGCAGAGTAGTATTCCATTGTATGTATGTACCACATCTTCCTTATCCGTTCCTCTGTTGATGAACATTTAAATTGCTTCCATGCCTTGGCTGTTGTAAATAGCACTGCCATGAACACTGGGTACATAGAAGTAACTTTTTAAAGGAAGTGAATGATCTGGTAGGTCCACAATGCCTAGACGCACGTCTAGCTCAGAGGTAATATTTGACATCATCTCTGGCTCAAGTTATCAATCTTGTAGCTTTCCATGGGTCACCTCTAAAGGGGAAGGTGTAATATCTCCAGTGAGCCATTTCCAAGCCAGCTGTTTCTATCAAGTAAGCCATGTGTGTGTGTGGGTGGGAAGGTAGCATGGTCTGTAAGGATAGCATTAAGATACCTTTTGTGTGCATTCATCCTGCCTGAGCTACACTTGATGGGCGGTGCTAGGAAGTTCCTTGTTCACACCGGACTTGTCTCAGCAGGGTTTGTCAGAGAACAGGAGCTGTCAACCCAAAAGTCTGTCCTGACCTGTCCTAACTCAAGCCAGGCCGTAGTGCAGGCCGAGCCGGGTCCTACACCTTCTCTCAGCTCCCTCCTCCCTTTTAGCATCACCCTGTGGATCTGAGGCCCAGCCTCACCCTGCCCCCTGGGCTGAGACTTCATTGGAGCTGCTTTGCTGGCAAAGCACAACAAGGAGTCTTGGGAGAATGCACAGAGGTGGTGTTGGAGAGGAAGGTACTAATGCTGCCGATAAAACTTCAAGTAGCTGCTGGCCAAACCCCTCAAGGTACCTCTCTCTCTGCTGGGGCCTTCTAAATAAACGTCTTCAGAACAACTGGTTGGTGGGTGCCAGTTCTTTCAAGGTTTCCTTTTCAGCCAGGACCTGCATTTAGGTCCTTAACCGAAAAAAAGGCTAGTCCTATATACTTTAATGAAGCTTTCCAGATCTAAACCTTCAATCCTAAATTGTCTACTGAATTTGGTATAGACACTTACTCTGGCATTTAAGGCCCCTAACCTTCCTTTCCAGCTATCTCTCTACTACCTCCTGCCTCAGCACCATGTTCTAACCTAGCTGAATCCCTAGCACCCCAGGCCCAGGCACACTCTGCATCACACACATGTGAATTCCAACATGTCTGTTCACAGTGGGATCCTAGAAAAGCTAGTGGGAGCTTGTTAATTCTCTGACCCTGTTTCTTCATCTGTAAAATGGGAATAAAATAGAACTAAAATGTCTTGGGGAGGAATCCATGAGATAACATCCCGGTGTAGAAACAGCCCCAAGCCTGGTGCATAGGTGTTGTTCAACCAACATGAGTTCAACCAGCATGTGTTCAACCTTCCCCACATCGCTTGTCTTTAACCATCTCTTTTAGGAGTTCCCATAATGGCTCAGTGATAATGAACCCAACTAGTATCCGTGAGGACACGGGTTTGATCCCTGGCCTTGCTTAGTGGGTTAAGGATCCAGCGTTGCCATGAGCTGTGGTGTAGGCTGGCAGCTACAGCTCCGATTCGACCCTTGGCCTGCGAACTTCCATATGCCTTGGGTAAAGGCCTAAAAAGAAGAAAAGAAAAAAAAAAAGACAAACTTTCAAAATTTGCACTTATTGCTCACGTCCCCCTTTATCTGGTTGATATTTTTCTCACTAGAAAACTTTCTTTCTTCCCTGCTGTCATCTTTTACACTGTAGCCTTTGGTACTAGGTTTAGCCTACTCTATTAGCCTTCCTTTTTGTTTCATTGTGGTAAAATATACATAACATAAAAGTTACCATTTTAACTATTGAAGTGTACTGTTCACTGGCATTAAGTACCTTCACACTGTGCATCCATCACTATCATCCATTTTCAGAATTGTTTCATTTTCCCAAACTGAAACCGTACCAATTAAACACTAACTTCCTGTTCCTCCCTCGCCCTCAACCCCTGGAAACCACTAGTCTGCTTCTGAATCTACAGATTTAACAGAAGAATCACATATTCTTTTGTGACTACTGGCTTATTTCACTCAGCATAATAGCTTCCAGGCTTATCCATTTTGCAGCAGGTATCAAGTTTTCCTTCCTTTTTAAGGCTGAATGATGTCCATTGCATGTATATACAGCATTTCTTTATCCCCTTATCTGTCACTGGGCCATTGGGTTGCTTCTATTAGTCTTTGAGTGTCTGGAAGGCCAGGGTTGGGTCTCCTGGCAGAGCCTGGCACACAGTAGGCAATATCAGACTTCAAGTGTTGTTGAGACAATCCTCCTGGAACTTGAGCCCAGAAGGCAAGAGAGGCCACTACCACCCTGAGAAGGAAGCCAGAGAAATTCAAGGCAAAAAGGAAGACCCAACTGGTCCCACTGCCTCCACTCTTAGCCCTGCAGTGCCTGGTCCTCACTGCAGCTTATGCCAAGATGCCATGCCAATCCATTCTCAGAACCTTCCCTGTCTCCCTAATGTCCTCAGGATACAGTTCAAGCTTTTTATGATGGTTCACAAAACCCTTTATGCCAGCCCCAGCCTGTCTCCATTCTCATCTCTTAGTGCTCCCCACACCAGCTGAATTCAGCTTCTTCTAAGTCATTAAACATGTCATCTTCAGGTACAGGCAGCTCTGTCCACCAGGAACACTTGCTGGGGCTCTCTCCTCCTATCCTTCTGAGTCTAAGTCTGCCATTTGAATCCTTGCCTCACTGGCTAAAGGATAAAGATTAAAAAGCATGTGTTCATCTGCAAGTAACAGGAGACTTACTATACAGTGGTTAGTCAGGAAGGATTGTTTGTTTATTGCCCTTATAAGAAGTCTAGGATTGGTTAATCCAGGTGGCATCCAGGATCCAGAGAGCCTCTATCTTTCCTCTCTACCATCCTTCGGTGATCGTCTCTTCCTTTTGTCCAGGCTCTCCTCCTGGTAGCAAGATGCTTGTAATAGCTCCAGGCAGGGTCCTTTTTGTTTTGTATTTTTTATTTATTTATTTATTTATTTTTAGGGCTGCACCTGCAGCACATGGAAGTTCCCGGGCTAGGGGTTGAATTGGGACTGCAGCTGTGATCAGTGCCACAGCCACAGCAACACCAGATCTGAGCAGCATCTGCGACCTACACCACAGCTTGTGGCAATGCCAGATCCTTAACCCACTGAGCAAGGCCAGGGATCGAACGCACATCCTCATGGACAGTAGTCAGATTCTTAACCTGCTGAGTCATGACAAGAAATCCAGGCAGGGTCCTTTTTAGACACAAGGGAAACTTTCTTAGACGCCCTCTGTCAGATATCTCTGAATCTTTGACTGGCCAGAATGATGTCACATGCCCTTCCCCCAGCAAGTCTCATGGCCCAGGGAATGAGATCATGTTGCATACTCAGTCAAGGACCTGCTCCCAGGTTAGGTGGGGAGGGACCTGGCACAGTGCTGCATGGAAATTGAACAAAATCACCATCTTTTAGCAAGGAAGGAGTACGGTATAGCTCTTTCTTAGTCTCTCTCCTCTGTATCCCCAGTGCCTAGCCAGTGCTTGGTACACGGTAAGCATTTCATAGTTATTTGTTAAGGGAGTTCCCTGGTGGCCTAGCAGTTAAGGACTTGGCATTGTCACTGCTGGGGCACAGGATCGATCCCTGTCCCAGGAACTTCCACATGCTGTGGGCATGGCCAGAAAAAAAGGAAACTTGTTAAATAATGTCACCAGTTTCAAAGGGAAGATGTGGCATTCTTTACTCTGTTCTAAGCAGCCATGAACCTCAGATGGGTCAAGGATAGTCCTTTGAGTGTTTTGTCACACGATGTCCCTCCTGACCACCCCATCCCTAAACTGTTCCGTGCTCACCAAAATACTTCATCAAACCACCATTACACCCCATTAATACTCAGGAGGGGTCTTAAGACATGCCAAGAGAAATAAGCTACCATTTCTTACCTAACATGTTGGCTGAAGTGAAACAGCTTGATGACCCTTAGTATTGGCAAGGCTTTGGGAAAACTGGCAAGGTTTTGGGAAAACTGGCACTTGCATTCACTATTCATTCGAGTGGACATGGGTACAAACTGAGGGGGAGGCAGTTTGCTGATAATCCTTCAACACAGGTATATGAGTGAGCCTTCGGCCCCAGCAGTTCTCCTTGTAGGAACCCAGTCTTCAGAAAGATGGCTGCACAGGAATGTCCATGGTATCTTATTTATAATATATATTAAAAAAAAAACTAGAATCATTTGAAATATCCACAGAGCGGGGATTGGCCAGGTAAAATTACAGGACAACCTTATACCTAGAAATTTAATGCTATTAAAAAATTAAGTTAGTATTACATTTAATCTTAGTCCAAAGTCTGAGAAGCGGCAGGGTCCATAGTTAACAATGTGTATTGTAGACTTCGACATTTGTTAGGACAGTAGATCTCATGTCAAGTACACACATACACACACACACACACACACACATACACACACACACACACACACACGAAAGTCTGGGAGGTGTTGGGTGTATCTATTATCTTGATTGTTTGCATATGTCCAAACTCACTGAGTTGTACACAATCAATATGTGTAGTTCTTTGTGTATCCATTTTACCTCAATATAGCTTTAAAAAAAAAATCACCTAAATAGATCTACATGTACTGAAAGATGCCCCTGGTCTACTGTTAAGAGAGAAAAACAAGTTGCAAAGACAGCATTTGTATCAAGATACAATTTCCATATTTTCCTTATAAGTACATGCTTTATATTTGCCTAGTATTAATCGTTCTGAAAAAGTTAACAAAACTGGAGCGTCTGAGTAGTTGCTAAGGGAATGACAGCAGGAATATCGAGGGGCCCACGCTGCCTGGCATACACAATAGAACTTTATTTCTGGCTCCTAATGTCGAAAACCGGTGTCTGGGCCAGTGCACCTCTCTCCTCCAAGTGTTGATGCAGAGTTCCCGTTCCACCCCGAGGTCTACATTTTCCGTGCTCTGAGTCTCGAGGCCCCAGGGATGGACGTAACAGGAGGATTCCTGGGACCAGACATGGAAGTGGTGCACTTCACTCCTGCTCACTGCCAGTGGCCAGAACATGTCACGTGGTAGCACTGGACTGCTGGGAAAGAGGGCCCGCTGTGTGCCCAGTGAGAGCTGGAAACAGGTTGTGATGATCGCATTATCGTCTCCCCCCATTACCCACTTCTGTTATGCTGGAATATCTTGCATGTGCAGATATGATTCTTATAATGGCAAACGTGAATAAGAATGGGTGAGTAATCCTCACGCTGGGTCTTTCTGACCCCATCAGGACCAGGACAGGGTACTTCCCACCGATGTTCCTGGCCTAGGAATCAATTTCTTGGACATTTTGGTCAGACCAAGTCAGTTTCTCAAACACCGCGGGTAGGTGAGAACAAGACCCCGGGTTTGGTGACTCCCTGGCGTCACAGTGTCTCTGAGTATGGTACGGAATAGCTTCCTCCCCCACCACACCCCCAGAGTGTCCGCATCCTAATGCCCAGAACCTGTGAATAACATGTCATGTTACATGGCAAGGGGGAATTGGGGTTGCAGAAGGAACTAAGGTTGCTAATCAGCTGATTTAGAGGAGATTATTCTGGATTATCTAGGTGCGCCCAGTGTGCTGACATGGGGACAAGGGAGGCAGGAGAGGAGTGGCTTTGTGAGAAAGACTTGATTGGCCAGTTGCTGGCTTTGAAGGTGGTAGAAGGGCCCACCAGCCGAGGAAGGTGGGCGCCTCTAGAAGCCGCAAGGATGGAGAAATGGATTCTGTCCTAGATGCTTGAGAAGGAAATGTGGCTCTGCCAACACCCAGTGAGACCTACTTCAGACTTCTGAACGCTAATATGAAACGTTTCTGTTGTTTCAAGCCGCCAAGTTTGTGCTAATTTGTTTCAGTGGCAGTAGGCATTGAATATACTGAGCGTCCTGCTAAAGGAACCCTAAGGAACCAGTTGTCTGGAGACATCTCTGAATCTAACCATAATTTTTGCTTGTGGAGTCGAAATGACCTGGGTTAGAATCTTGACCTCACCACCCCTGAGGGTCAAGAATCTCTCTGGGCCTCATTTTCCTCATATGTCAGGTGGGAATGACAGGGCTGTTAGGCTGGTTGTAGGTAACAAACAGCGTCATTTCCTGTAACAGGTAGGATATGCTCCATGACTAGTGGGCAATGACGATGGACACACTTGCCCCTGGGAAGCTCCCGCTCAAGCCACTCAAGTCTTACCCTTGGCTTGCCATTTCGTCTAATGTTTTTGTTAGCCCCTGAAGTATGGCTAGAAGATGTAAACCTCAGCTTACAAGTTCATTCAGATCCCTGTGTGAGTAGCAGGCGCTCCTGAGATCCCGGTGGTGGGAAGCTGCCTGTTGGCCCCCCACCTCTGAGGTCCCCTCTGCCCACGCCCGCAGGTGGACAGTGTTCCCACCTGAGCAGGGAGGCCCCCTCTCTCCCATCCCCCACTCCTTCTGGGGTGAGGAGACTTGTTTTTCCATCCCTGCTTGAGACAGGGGGCACCAGTGTTGCGGGAACCCTTCATCTTCCTAATGCCTTAAAACCCCGCATGAAATGGATGAAACTTCCTGGCGGAGGTGGGGTTTTTAGCAATAAAAGGGAAACTGCTCTGATCTGGGCTCTGCGCCTCTCCTGTTCGCCAGCGTCCATCAGTCAGTAAGGTGTTTTCATTCCTTTCGTTGCGGGTACCACTTCAACCCCGAGTGGGAGAGGTTGTGGTTGGGGCTTTCCTCAGGAAAGCCTTTCTGTACTAGTTAGTGTTGTTATGGTCATTTCTGGGTGAGGAAGGTTTACAGCTGCCGTCCCTTAAGCCTGGGGAAGGCGCCAGGCTCAGACCCAGGAGCTGGCTGGTTTAAAACTGGCCAGAGTAAAATCACTCATGGTTTCTATCTCGTCAGAACCTAACCCAGCCTGAAGTTTGATGAGGCACAGACCGTGTCATGAAGGCTGGGACATGAGGGCCTGGTTGTTTGGTGGCAGTTTGAGCCTTTTATTACCAGGAAGAAAAAAAGCTGCAGGCACTCAGAGAAGCTTTAGATCCACCTAATGTGTCCTCTGTTTGATCTACATATTGGTAGAAATGGTCGTTTTCCAGTATATTCTCACTCATCCCCTAAAATGTTAAGTCTCTGCCACAGCAAGTTGAGGCCACTCTAACTTGATGCCCTTTCTTTTCAAATCCATATAACTTTGTTTCTAATTAAAAAGTAAATATTTTCTCATTGCAGAAAATATGACAACTATTAAAAAAATACAAAACAGGTAGACAGAACAACAACAAAACCCACCAATGTGCCCCTTCTGGTAATATTTTGCTCTTCTTCCAGCTTTTTTCTTGATATTAATAGTAGCCTTATTATTTATCAATTATTAGTAAGATTAATTGACTAATCGTATATAAAATATATATATTAGTATTAATCTGTGGTGCATGTACTATTTTACGAGCTTTCTCCACTTAAAATGAGACTGTTGTAGGATACCTCCTTGGTGTTAGAATTAATTACATGGCCTTGGGAGGCGGGGTGGTGATGCTTGCATGGCGACCCACTGGCTCAAAAGAAGATGGAGAGCAGATGGGTATGGATTTTTCTGATTATATGCCTACTTAAAATTTTTAAGCATCATAGAAATGTGTAGCTTACATGTACAAAATCTCTGTAATCCTGAACCTCAAAAATAATTTCTGCTACTTGGTATATGTTATTTCCAAATTTACCTATCCAATTACAAAGATTTATAAGGATATATACAAGTATTATTATAATCAGAAATATGATTTTGGAGTTCCCATTGTGGCTCGGCAGGTTAAGGACCCAACATTGTCCCCATGACGATGTGGGTTCGCTCCCTGGCCTCGCTCAGTGGGTTAAGGATCCAGTGTTGCTGCAAGCTACAGCATAGGTCATAGATGTGGCTTGGATCTGTGGCTGTGGTGTAGGCTGCAGCTGCAGTTCCAAGTTGACCCCTAGCCCAGGAACTTCTATATGCCACAGGTGCTGCCATAAAAAGGAAAAAAAAGAAAGAAATATGGACTGCTGTTTATAGAACTGCATGACTTATACCTCACAGTAAATTTTATCTCCAAAATACAACACCTGTAAATCTTCCTTTTTAATGGCTTTCTAGAATTCAATTGTTTGGATATACCATCATGCATTCATTTAATTCCTATCAGCCACATTTGTGTTTTAGAAAATTTTTCTTTTTTTGGCTGTAAAAGATTTATTAAGATAGGACACTTGCAAGAGAGGCAAGTGGGCAGGCAAGGAGGCTCTCAGAAATTTTTCTTTACATAATGTTGTAATGAGGGAGTTCCCGTTGTGGGGCAGTGGAAACAAATCCAGCTAGGAACCATGAGGTTGCGGGTTGGATTCCTGGCCTTGCTCAGTGGGTTAAGGATCTGGCATTGCTGTGAGCTGTGGTGTAGGTTGCAGACGTGGCTTGGATCCTGCACTGCTATGGCTGTGATGTAGGCTGGCAGCTGTAGCTCTGATTCGACCCCTAGCCTGGGAACCTCCATATGCCACGGGTACAGTCCTAAAAAAAAAAAAAAAAAATGTTGTCATGAATATTTTTCTACGGGAACCTTTTTGCACAAGTATGGGATTTCTGTTTTGAGGAACTCTCCTAAGTGGTTTGTGAATTTGAAGTTTGAATAATAAATTACCCCAGGGAAAGACTGGAACAATTTGTCCTTTCTTCAGCTGTTTTTGCCACACCCGTATCATCAGAGGATATTATCAGTCTTTGAAAAGTGTTGCCAATTGGATGATTTTTATAGGATTGAATTACTATGGTTTTCTCAGTGTCTCTTTTCTAACTAGTGAAGTTGGGTTAAACATCGTTTAATATATATATTATGGGCACTTTCATTTACTCTTCTGTGATCATGGGTTCATGTCCTTTGAATAAGAACTTTGAGTCTTGTGTTTATCAGGGATAATAATGGGTTGCTTGTCATTTGTAAATATTGTCTGTTATTCAGCTCTCTGTTTTATGACCATCTATTAATCACAGCTGGTACTTTTTGAGTGTTTACCATGTACTAGATACTAAGAAAATTGCTTTTCATGAATTATTTCATTCCATTTTTTCAACGAACTGCTGAGGTATGTACTATTATAATCACCCCCATGTAGCAGGTGAAAAAATTGAGGCTCAGAAGGCTTAAGTCTCCCAGAAAGGAGAGGGATTTGAATCCAGATGCCATTATATGGCCTCCTTCACAGAAGGTCATCCCTGGTTATTTTTGCTTCCCCCAGAGGTGAACCCTCAGATGGGTCTTGAATGCGGTTTATTTGGGATGTGATTCCAGGAAAGGCTAAGATGGTGGGGAAATGAGATGCACCAGCACAGAGTGCATTACCAAGCAGGTTGTGGCTGTGGGCAGCTGGCATCCATCGGGCTGGGGACCTCTGGGGGAATGGGTAGCACATCACATAGACCCACAGGAGCAGCAACAAGCAGGGCATTTATCCATTGATTCCCTGCAGCACTGGCCAAGGTCAGGTCCTAAAGGAGCTGACCCGCTGCCGCTTCTGACCCCGAACACTGTTTGCCCTGCGTCTGGAGGGAAGCCCCAGGCAGAGAAGCACAGATGCTTGCTGTATGAAGCTGCAAGTCAGGGGACATGGGAACCTGCAGGAGGAGAAGGGTCTGCCACAGTAGCCAACTTTATCTTAAAAAAAAAAAAAATAGACTCGTTTTATCCGACTAGGAACCATGAGGTTGCGGGTTCGATCCCTGCCCTTGCTCAGTGGGTTAACGATCCGGCGTTGCCGTGAGCTGTGGTGCAGGTCACAGATACGGCTCGGATCCCGAGTTGCTGTGGCTCTGGCGTAGGCCGGGGGCTGCGGCTCCTATTCGACCCCTAGCCTGGGAACCTCCATATGTCACGGGAGCACCCAAGAAATGGCAAAAAGACAAAAAAAAATAGACTTGTTTTTAAAAATTTTATTTTGGACTTCCTGCTGTGGCAGAATGGGATCGGCGGCATCACTGCAGCAGCAGGATGCAGGCAGGTTCAGTCCCCAGCTGGGCACAGTGTGTTAAAGGATCTGGCATAGGTCACAAGTGTGGCTCGGATCTTATCCCTGGCCTTGAAACTTCATATGCCGCGGGACAGTCAAAAAAGAAAAAATAATGTATTTTATTGAAGCATAGTTGATTTACAATGTTATGTATAGCAATTTCTGCTGTACAGCAAAGTGGTTCAGTTATACATATACATTCCATTTCATATTCTTTTCTGTTATGGTTTATTACAAGATATAGAATATACTTCTAAATAGGGTCATTTCTTTTTTTGGCTGCAGCCACGGCATGTGCAAGTTCCCAGGCTAGGGGCTGAACCCAGGTCACAGCAGTGACAGTGCCGGATCTTTAACCACTAGGTCACCAGGGAATTCCTAAATGGGGTCATTTTTGATCAATGCTTATGCAGTAAAGGAGAGTTCTTTTCTCCCCAGCAACATCATACATGCCCTCCCAATTTTAAAAAAAAAAAATCAGTGCATTTTATCATATTTATAGTTGTGCAACCATCATCACAATCTAATTTTAGAACATTTCCATCCCAAACCCCAAGTCGCCCCCCAACACACAAACCCATCTCCTTTGGTAACCATAAGTTTTTCAAAGTCTGTGAGCCAGTTTCTGTTCTGCAAAGAAGTTCATTGTGTCCTTTTTTTAGATTCCACATGTAAGTGATAGCATATGTTTGTGTCTCACTGTCTGACCACCTTCACTGAGCATGATAATTTCTAAATCCATCCATGTTGCTGCAAATGCCATTATTTCATTCCTTTTGTGGTTGAGTAATATTCCCTTGTGTATATGTACCACATCTTCTTTATCCACTCCTCTGTTGATGGGCATTTGGTTGCTTCTGTGTCTTGGCTACTGTGTATAGCGCTGCAATGAGCATTAGAATACACGTATCTTTTCCAGTCATGGTTTTCTCTGGATAGATGCCCAGGAGTGGGATTGCTGGTGCATATGGGAATTCTATTTTCAGGTTTTTGAGGACATACTGTTTTCCATAGTGGTTGCACCAATTTACACTCCTACCAACAGTGTGAGAGGGTCCCTTTTCTCCACACCTTCTCCAGCATTTATGTTTGTAGACTTTTTGGTGATGGCCATTCTGGCTGGTACAAGGTGGTGTCTCATAGAAGTTTTGATTTGCATTTCTTTAGTAATTAGTGATGTTGGACATCTTTTCATGTGTTGTTGCTTTTTTTTTGCCATCTGTATATCTTCTTTGGAGAACTGTCTGTTTAGATCTTCTGCCCATTTTTTGATGAAATTGTTTGCTTTTATTTTTTTGGTATTGAGCTGTGGGAGGTGTTTATATATTTTGGAGATTAATCCCTTGTCAGTGGTTTCATTTGCAAATATTTTCTCCAATTCTGTGAGTTGTCTTCTCGTTTTGGTTAGGCTTTCCTTTGCTGTGCAAAACCTTTTAAGTTTAATTAGGTCCCATTTATTTATTTTTGTTTTTATGCCCTCCCAATTTTAGCCCACTCCTCCTTCCCGTCACCCCACATCTGTGGTGTCACATGGGAAGGAATTCATCTTTCTTGCTCTGACTCTGGGAACTTTGCCTTCCAAAGTGCAGGAGACCAGTCCAGCAGCTAAGCTCTGGGGACCCTTTGCTCACAAGCCTCTCCCTGGATGTCTTGGCCGAATGCCCAGGTGGGGAACTATGCAGTCTTGGTATCTGTGGCCATAATCAGTTTGGGTCAAGATTTTGAGAGAAGGAGGCTGGCTCTCCTCTGCTGTAGCCCCTCTGACTGCAGGGACACTGTCTCTCTCTCTCTCCTTTTCTCTTTTTACCCACAGTCAAAACATTCTCCCTGCAGAGGAACTGAAAGAAGAGGGCCAATTACTGGGTATTGATGTGTTTGTGACTTTGGTTTTTTTGTTTTTGTTTGTTTGTTTATTTTAGGACTACAAGTGCAGCATATGGAAGTTCCCAGGCTAGGTAGGGGTTGAATCGGAGCTACAGCTGCCAGCCTACACCACAGCCACAGCAATGCCAGATCTAAGCCGTGTCTGCAATCTACACCACAGCGCATGGCAACGCCAGATCCTTAACTCACTGAGTGAGGTCAGGGATCAAACCTGCATCCTCACGGATACTAGTCGGTCCTGTTTCCACTGAGCCTCAATGAGAACTCCTGTTTGTGACTTTGAAGGTGTGAAATAGCCAGAATCCATCTACTGAGAAAGCTTCGGTTAACATTGGTGACATAAGCAGCTCACTAGAGCAGAAGGGGGGCAGTTGGTGGGTTGATGGAGCCTCTAACAACCCCCCTTCCTAATTCACAGGGTGACAGAGCCTGAGCTCCACCCAGCACGAAGGCAGCTGGGAGCTGTGGACAATGGGCAGCACCCTCATCTACCCCATCATTCCTCTTCATCTCCTGCAGAGAGGCCTTCCCAGGGCACCTTCTCACCTGCCTGTCCTCCCAAGACCCTCTTGACCACTTCCCTCTGTTTCTTTTTTTTTCCTTTCTTTTTAGGGCCACACCTGTGGCATATGGAGATTCCCAAGCTAGGGGTGAATTGGAGGTACAGCTGCCGGCCTACGCCAGAGCCACAGTAACGCAGGATCTGAGCTGTGTCTGCGACCTACACCCCAGCTCACAACAACACCAGATCCTTAACCCACTGAGCGAGGCCAGGGATCGAACCTGCAACCTCATGGTTCCTAGTCCGATTCGTTTCCGCTGCACCATGACAGGAACTCCACATTCCCTCTGTTTCTAAACTTTTCTTTATACAATGTGTCACCACTGTAAATTACTGGTTTTCTTTATAGGTGTGTGTGTGTGTATCTGACTCACGTGGTGGAGGGAGTGAGCTGCATCTTCTGAGCACAGATGTGCCCAGAGCTCAGGCCTGGACCTGGTACACCGTAGCCTGAACTCTCTACTGGAGGCCTGGGAGACAAGGGTCCGGGGCTCTGGTCTAGACTTGGCCATGGGATTGCTGGCGGACCTGGAAGTCTCTCCTACCCTGGTCAGGGCCCCCCTGGAACCAATTCTGAGAAGGAGACATGTGTCCAGGGCCACAATTAGGGAGTGGCTCAGGGTCCACACTGCAGGACAGGGGAGAAGAAAGCAGGTGTAGGCGGCAGAGCTGAGACCACAGCCAGCCACCCACCTGCCAGGTCACCCCAAGGATTGGTGGCCTTGCGGTGCATTCTCCAGGGGGTGCTGAGAAGCTCCCCATGTCAGTGAGCCTGTGGCTCCAGCTGCCTGAGAAGGGGCAGGTTGCTGAAGAGGCCCTGTTGGGCTAAGGTTTCCTCCAAAGAGAACAGACCTGGAGGTGGGGGGATCAGTCTTCCCAGCCTGAAAGGGGGTCTGAGACGCAGCGTGGCCCATCTGCCCCCACCATGGGATGATTGCCACTCTTCCCCAAGCACTCCAGGGACTTGAGAAGGTGAGGAGGAGAGAGCAGGGGTTAAGAGGTTTAGAGTAAAGATGCTCCTGGGAAAAACGCAATTACTGCTTCAAATTAATTAGAGAGAAACAGGAGGCCAAGTTTGAATTAGAGACTATTCTTTAAAAGAAAAGAATGTCATGATTTTCATTTAATTCATTCATTCAGAAATACCTATTGCACACCTTCTATGTGCCTGGAACAGGAGATATGGGCCTTTCCTGCGTGATTGCAGGAAGTGGGAGAGGCGGACAGTCTCCCAGTCAGTGTACTGGATCCATTTGGTCAGTGCTGCGAAGGAAAGAGGAGGGAGTGACAGGGGCTGGGGAGCTAGTTCAGATGCTGAGGCAGAGAGGCTGCTCTGAGATCCCCGCACAGGCAGAAGGAGCCAGGAGCCCTGCGGGGGAGGAGTGGGAGCAGGGAACGCTCTGGACTGCGAGCATGATCATGAAGGGACTCAAGGGGACACGAGTAACTTTTTAAGGAACACCCTGAGCAGATGGAGACGTTATGTTGGGGTCACTTGTAAATCACCCGTTAAATGTTGTTCTTGAAGATAATCTTAAGGGGCTTGGTGAGGAGCAGGGGGAATCAGATCTAGTTTGGATTTCAGCTTCTTAATTCCCTAACCGTGGCTCGGGTGATAATGAAATCTCATAGAGCCTCGGTTTCCTCATCTGTGACACTATTAAGAAGAAAGAACACCAATGACCAGTATCAAGAATGCAAGAGTGGACATAGATGGAACTAGAGACTCTCATACTAAGTGGAGTTAAGTCAGAAAGAGAAAGGCAAATGCCATATGATATCACTTGTAGCTGGAATCGAATATATGGCACAAATGAACCTTTCCACAGAAAAGAAAATCATGGCCTTGGAGAATAGACTTGTGGTTGCCAAGGGCGAGGGGGAGGGAGTGGGATGGATGGGGAGCTTGGGGTTAATAGATGCAGACTATTGCCTTTGGAATGGATTAGCAGTGAGATCCTGCTGTGTAGCACCAGGAACTATGTCTAGTCACTTATGATGGAGCATGATAATGTGAGAACAAAGAATGTATACATGTATGTGTAACTGGGTCACCATGCTGTACAGTAGGAAAAAAAAATAATGTATTGGGGAAATTAAAAAAAAAAGAGTATTAAAAAAAAAGAAAGAAAGAAAGAGTGGACATAACTAGAGACCCTACAGACATTAAACCAGGAAGGGAATTTTATGAATAGCTTTATGCCAGTATAGCAAAAATTCAGATACAAAAAGTTCTCTGAAAGATGTACATTGCAAAAATGGATTCAAGAAGAAAAAGAAAATTTCAATAGTCTTTAATCAATGAAAGAAAAATTTAAAAAAAATCTGATTCCCAACCCTGTTTCTGGCATGTGGTAGATGTCCAATACATGCAGCCTTTGTCATGCTCTTGTTCCAAACTATGATACGAGTATTTCCTCATCTTCAGAAACTCCTTACATTATAAGAATATCCTGTATAACCTCTCCATTCAATTCTCTCTTCCACCTACTTCTGCCCCTACTAGCCCCCAAAGACATGGTCTGCTTTATTATTAGACTTGATACACAAGACTTTTTTGCTTGTTACTAAAGTTATATTACTTGCCTGCCTTGGGAGAGGATGCCCAGATGCAGGTGTGCAGGCTTAGACCACCACTAAGAACAAACAAGAGGTTTGGGTGTGCAGAAGCCAGAAGGGTAGGTAATGCACTGCTTCTGCCACTCCACATGCACTTGGCAATGACCTAGCAAGGCTCTGTGTTCAGGGATGCTTCCAGGACACAGCACTGTAGCCAGGCTCTGAATAAATGAGCGGTGACCCAGAGTTCATGGTGTCCAAAAGGACATTTTTCTGTCGATCTTGCCAAGATATTCATTTCAAAGAAGGCCCTGGCTCCTTCAGGGCGCCTTTCCCGTCAGTCACGTGGCTCCCCTGTCAGGATTGTGTTGCACAATTGGCTTTCCAAGCAGAGGTCGGGTCCTGTCTCTTTCCTGTCACAGCCTTTCCCAGCCAAGGGAAATTGTTCTAAGCCTGGCCATCAGCCTTAGATGTAACGAGCAGGTGGCAAGCGTCTGCTGGACTGAGCAGAGGCTCTGGGAAATGGAGGAGGCTCCCGTGGGACCATTTAGCATGGTGGCTGTGGGCAGGTGCAGAGGAGGTGGGGTGAGGGCTTTCAGATCACAGCCTGGGGGAAGCTCAAAGCTGGGGTCCCAGGACCTTCAAATCAGGGACACACTCAAAAAAAAGGCAGCGTTGCCAGAGGACTGCCCAGTTTCTCCCAGCTTCCCATTTGTCAAATGGGGAAACTGAGGCCCAGGGTAGAGAAAGGGAGCTGGCTAACGCAGCACAGTGGGTTCTTTCCAGACTCCTCTGCAGAGCCCATGGCATGATCTGGAGGACCTTGTTGTCAGAGGGTGAGCCTGGATTGCAGAGCGTGGAACAGCGTAGAGAGTGAATGGCTTTCCCATGGCTGTGTAGAGAGGTTCCCTGTGCATGGCCTTGGATGTGACCTGGGCTTTCCCCGGCGCTGCACTCTTTTTCCGCCAGCTGTCACAAAGCCCACAGTGCCACCATCCGTGCTCCTTTCTAGTGGTTTCTCTGCTGTTCTGTTTGAAAGGCAATGTCCCAGGGGACCAGAACACTCCCAGACTCTTTATGAATTCAGGTTGTGCCCACGCGGCTCTCCAGGCTTCTTCCCTCGCTTCCTGTGGGGAGCAGCAATCAGATGGGCCCTGCCTCCGCCCACCTCCCCGGGTAGTTTGAAGGATCACTCAAGATAATGGCAGGCAGCGTGTTTTGAGAACTGAAGTGCAGCGCCTGTGTGTAAGAGGTGATTCTGGTTAATGATTTATGCCTGGAGGCTGTGTTTCCCGGCAGGAAGCTGGCAGGGGGGAAGGAGAGCGAAGCGAGAGATGGGAGAGCCGGAAGCCAGCAGGGAAGTTTCCCGAGGGACCAGCCTGTGCCATTTCCTTAGGTGGGGTCTGTCATGGGGGGCTTGATTTCCAGCTCCATCCACATCTAGCAGCCTCTCCCCCCTCAGTTTATTTCACAAATATTTACTGAGCACTTCCCCTACCTCCCTGCCCACCAGCCCAGTTCTCGCCTCGATGCTGAGAACAGGGTTAGGAACAAAGCCAGACCCAGCTCCTGTCCTCAAGGCACACGGCAAACAGGAAATAGAAACGCGTGAGCATCACAGTTGTTGTCATTGCTGTGAATATGCAACTGCCCCCTTCACACCTCCCCTCGGACGTCTAAAGGCATCTCTAACTTGACTTGTCCGAAGCCAAGCATTTCATTCCACTGTCTGCCAGTCTTGTTAAATGCCATCCACTGGGTTACTAAAGCCAAAGCCATTCTTATTTCTCCCTCTCTCATAGTCGCTGACTTCTTCCGCAAGCCCCGTCATTTCTGCCACCTAAAGTTATCTTCAGGCAGCCCGCTTTTACCAACAACACTGCCACCCTTCAGGTGACAGCATCTCTCACCCTGATCATTGCACAGCCTCTTTCTCATCTCACCCTCATCTACCCTTTATTCAGAGCAAAATACGGTCTTAAAACATAAATTAGATCACCCCAATCCTCCTGCTTATAGCCCTTCCCTGGTTCCCTGGTACTTTCGGAATAAGACCCTTGGATTGCTTCACAGACCTTACTAGAGCCTCCCCCTGCTCCATCAAGGAGCTCAAGCCATCCATTGTAGCCTTTGATTGGTGACACTGCTGAGGTCTTGCTAACCTCAGGGCCTTTGCACCTGCTGTTTCCACTGCCTGGAAAAGCCCTTTCTCTAGAGCAGTTCCTTCACTCTCCGTGGACTCAGCCTAAATGCCACCTCTGCAGAGAAGCAATCCAGACCCCTCCCTGCCCTTCTTTCCACTCAGTGCATCCTAATTGCAACTGGTCATCCCTTATTCCTTTGCTCGCTTGTGGGTTGGCTGTCTCTCCCACAAGTGCAGGAAGCTTGTTTGGATGGTTTGCTGGGTGAATTCCATGGTCAGCATGTGACATCCCCCTAATAAACATCTGTTAACTGAATGAAGGGCTGTGTTCCCTCACCACTCCCATCTCAGAAGAGTAAATAAATTTTAGTGATGCCTCCACTCCAAGAACTGGCATGATGTGGGCCCTGCAGGACCCAGGACCCTGTTCCCTCACTCTAGTGTCCTGGTCCCCTAGATTCTCCTTTAAGAAGAGCTATCTAATGGATCCTCAGTTCCCCCTGTCACTGTGTTAGGGGAACGTGCATCAGGATTTTTGCAAATGTACCTATGCGTGCATGTGTTTCTTCTAAACTTCCTGACAACCTGGAGTCAGGAGACCTGGGCCTAGGTGTGAGCTCTGCCACCAACCTCCTGTGTATCTTTGGTCAGGCCTCTGCTGCATTCCTGTACCAAAGGGGAAATGAGGGCTGGACCTAATGGACTGACTTCTTGATTCCATCAGAAGTGGCATGGGTACGCGGCCCCGGAGGGAGCAGGTGGGCTGTAGAATGCTGACCCCCAGTAGGCAAACTCGTCTCAGTTTCACTCACAGCAAGGAGATGACTGTTCTGTGGGTTTCCTGCTGGCCTGTGGTCATTGTCCAGCCCCAGCTAGATTCTGGGAATGGAGGGAATTGGGACAGGAAGTGAAATCTGGGTCACCAGCCCACCCAGCCTCCCCACTCCCCCAGCCACATTCCCAGGCTTGCTCTCCTCCTGTGAGCCAAGCCTTCATCCTGGACCATGGCGGTGGCCCACACCCCGGGCAGTATCTGTCTCTGTCCATGGGAGGAGGGGGGAGCACAGGGCGAGAGGCCTAGCAGACTTCCCAAAATAGGCCCACATCTCTTCCCAAGTGAACACAATCTAGATAATCCAGCACTCTGAAGTTCAAGGCCAAGGCGGGGCGGAGGTCCCCGCAGAAGGGGGTCTGAGGCTGGGAGATGGCAGAACAATGCTGTGCACTTGGCAGGCAGAGAAGATTTTCCTTGCAGGCACTTGAGGCGGATGCCTCCTCCCCCCCACCTCCTGCAGGGAATTTCCTTGGGCCAAGGACCTGCAGACCCTGGAAGAAGCTGCAGGGAAACTGATTTTCCTAGTTTCTGTCCCAGAGGTCAGATCTGCAGCCCCACACCAATCCCAACAAAAGAAAACAGGATGGATGAAGTCCCTTGATGTTCTAGCCTCAGGCAAGAGTTTTCCATGGGTGAAACCCTTTTTCCTATGGACTTGATCTCAGTAGAAAACCGCCTTCCCCCTTTCAAGGGCATCAGTTTATGAAAGGAATTCATACCATGGTATAGACAACGCCCTGCTGGCTTTCACCTGCCCAGTGTATTTGACTATGAACTCTTGGTGGGGGATCTGGCATTGCTGTGAGCTGTGGTGTAGATCGAAGTTGTGGCTCCCATCTGGTGTGTCTGTGGCTGTGGTGTAGGCCAGCAGCTGTTGCTCTGATTCGTACCCTAGCCTGGGAATTTCCGTATGCTGCAGGTGCAGCCCCCAAATAATAATAATAATAATAAATAGTTGATTTACAGTGTTGTGTTAGTTTCTGGTATACAACAAAGTTATTCAGTTATACACATATATAATCTTTTTCATATTCTTTTCCGTTATGGTTTATTACAGGGTGTTGAATATAGTTCCTTACGCTATACAATAGGACCTTGTTGTTTAATCTTTCTATATATAAGAGTTTGCATCTGTTAGTAGCAAACTCCCAGTCTGTCCTTTCCCTGCCTAATCTCCCTTGGCAACCACAAGTCTGTTCTCTGTGTCTGTGGGTCTGTTTCTGTTTTGTAGCTAAGTTCATTGGGGTCATATTTTAGATTCCACATATAAATGATATCATATGGTACTTGTCTTTGTCTGACTTACTTCACTTAGTAAGATAAGCTCTAAATCCATCCATGCTGCTGTAAATGGCATTATTTCATTCTTTTCTTACAGCTGAGTAATAGTCCCTTGTGTATATGTACCACGTCTTCATCCATTCCTTTGCGGATGGACCTCTAGGTTGTTTCTATGTTTTGGCTCTTGTGAATAGTGCTGCTAGGAACACATGGCTGTGTGTATCTTTTATAATGATAATTTTTTTCTGAATATATGCCCAGGAGTGGGATTGCTGGATCATATGGCAGCCCTATTTTGAGTTTTTTGAGGACTTCCCATGCTACTCCCCATAGTGGGTGTACCAATTTACATTCCCACCAACAGGGCGGGAGGGTTTCTTTTTCTCCACAGGTAGTTACTATCCTTATTCTCCTTTTACAGAGGAGGAAACCAAGGCTCAGGAAGGTTAAATAACTTATGCAGAATCTGAGGTGATGGAGCTAGGGTTCAAATCAAGGCAATCTGACTCTTAAGTGCACAGTCTTACCCAACAAGCTAAGTAAGTTCAAACCAAGGTTAATTAGGCTGTCTCTAAAATTCTTCTTTTATAAGATAACACTTCACCTCCCCTCCCAGCGTGTCTCTAATGATGAATTTGGGCTTCCATGAGTGTGTGTGGGGGTGTGTGGTTTCTTCCTGGAAGACCCCAAATCCTAATCAGAGTGATTCAAGAGAGGACGGAAAGATACTAATGGATGTGGTTTTCTTTCTTTTTTTTTTTAAATGATTTTTATTTTTTTCCGTTATAGTTGGTTACAGGATTCTGTCAATTTTCTACTGTACAGTACAGTGACCCAGTCACATGTACACATACACGTTCCTTTTTCTCACATTATCCTGCTCCATCATAAGGGACTAGATAGAGTTCCCAGTGCCACACAGCAGGATCTCATTGCTTATCCATTCCAAAGGCAATAGTCTGCATCTATTAACCCCCGATTCCCAGTCCATCCCACTCCCTCCCCCTCCCCCTTGGCAACCACAAGTCTGTTCTCCAAGTCCATGATTTTCTTTTCTGTGGAAAGGTTCATTTGTGCCATGTATTCAATTCTAGCTGTAAGTGATATCATACGGTATTTGTCTTTCTCTTTCTGACTTTCTTCAGTCAGTATGAGAGTCTCTAGTTCTATCCATGTTGCTGCCAGTGGCATTATTTTGTTCTTTTTATGGTTGAGTACTCTTCCATTGTGTATTTGTAGCACAGATTCTTAAGCCATTCATGTTGATGGCTGTTTAGGTTGTTTCCATGTCTTGGCTATTGTGACTAGTGCTGCAATGAACGTACGGGTTCATGTGTTGGATGTGGTTTTCTTTCCTACCCTCTCTCCTGCTCCCACCTGCCTGGTGAAAATAGGGGAG
The DNA here is from genome assembly GCF_016906955.1 of Phacochoerus africanus. Classification (NCBI taxonomy): domain Eukaryota; kingdom Metazoa; phylum Chordata; class Mammalia; order Artiodactyla; family Suidae; genus Phacochoerus; species Phacochoerus africanus. Next base: position 19,803,335 of record NC_062547.1, on the reverse strand, counting down.
CTCCTGGGATGCCCAGCTTTGGGGGGGGGCTAGAAAAGGCTCAGGGAAGACAAGCCTTTGCTGGGGGGGTAGGGAGCCTCGATCTGGGTTGCTCTAAGCCCCTGTTTTCAGGAAGTCCCCCGTTTTCCCTTCTCATGGCTCTGTGCTTTCCCTGGGCTCACTCAGCACAGATGCTCAACCACGCCTTTGCTGGCCCATCTCCCCCGCTGGACAGGAGCTCCACAAGGCCAGGATCTGTCTGGTTCACCAGACTATCCCCAGGCAGGGCCACTATCCCCTAGTGCACAGCAGGTCCTCAGAAAGTGGCAGCTCTTTTGGGTCCCTCCCAATTCCAGCCCCTTCTGGGGCCCCAAAGCCAGGAAGAAGGTCACAAGCAGGGCGGTCTTCACCTAGACCTCTCATGGAAATGGAAGCTTCCAGAAGCACAGCCTGAAAAGGCTGCCATAGCCTCCATGCCCCATCTCCATCACCTGAGGCCTGGTCTTCCTCTTCCAGGAAGCCCTCCCTGAAGAGCCCAACCCACAAGTCCTGCTTCTGCAGCTCGAGTTCTAGGAGGCCCTGGCTACCCTCCTTCTCTGGAGAGAAGACCCAAGAGAAAGCCTCAGACTCTGGGGAGGTTCAAAATGGGTCTTGAAGTTCAAGATCATGGTTCCTGTCCTCTCCCCTGTCTTTTTTCCCACAAAGGCTCGCTCATCCATCTTTCCTTCTCCCTCTCTTTTTCTTCCTTCTTTTCACTTCTTGCCACTTTCCCATCTTCCTTCCACATCCCCCTCTGTTTCCTTGCTTTATTCCAGCCTTGTTTCATGGAAGACTTGAGGCCACTGCAGCCCTCAGCCCTCCTCCAGACCCCCAGGTGTCCAGACCGGCCCCAACGTCTGCTCACAAGGCTGCCAAGGGCAGCGCTAGCCTTAGGTGCTGCTGGTACTTCCTCGGAGCTGTGTCCCCGCATGGCAGCCTTGGGGTACCCAGCAGTCCCACCCTGCTGGGCCCAGCCAGAAACCAAGCTGCCCTGGTGGGATGGAGCCCCCTACCCCTGCTGGCAGGTGCATGAAGCAGTCCTGGGAACAAGGAAAGGGCCCTGGAATAGGTGTCCTGAGACTAAATTCCCTGCATGCATGGTCCCCATCTATATTCCCAGGCACAGCAGGCACCCAAAATATATTTGTTGAGTGACTGAATGAAAGCCACAGACTAAAGTCCTGGCTGGTTACCTCATTTCAGATGCATCCCTTTCTCTCTCTGAGCCTCAGACCCCTAAGGCCACTGAGAGGAGCAGATGTGAGGGTGTTGCCGGTTGTAAAGCCCGGATCAGCAGGTTGTGTGGGTGATGAGCAGGTGGGAGAAGGGTAAGCCAGGGCCCCACTTTGAGGCTGGAAGATGATCAAATACCCTATGCTGAGTGATCCTAAGGAAACCACCAAGCAAGGTTCATGCTGAGGGCCCTGCCTTCCTCCCCAGCAGAACCCTGGCAGGACCCCAACCTCCCTTCCCCATCAAGCCACCTACTGCCCCGGCCCCCCAGGGCAGGTGAACCAGTGCGGCCAGGCTGGTCCTCACCAGGCCATCACTGGTGAGTCACCAACTTGGCTTTCAGGGGGAGCTGGTCTAAGGTTAGATTTGTCCAAAAGGCAGGAGACTCCTAGCAATTTCCGGAGTGGGCAGGCTACAGGCTTTGCTATCAGGCCGCAAGTCTCAGCCTAGGACTCAGGCCCACTCAGCTCTGCCGCTTGCCAGCTGTGTGGCCTTGGACAAGTCACTTTACCTCTCTGAGCCTCAGCTTCCTCATTTGCCACAAGACAAGAATCCCTGTCTTGCAGCCATGCCATGAGAGCCCACAAAAGATGAACAGAAAACCGGGCAGGGAGAGGCACTGGGTGATGGTGGGCGTCTACTTGGCTCCAAGCTGACAGGCAGTGGAGCCCAGCCACACGCTGCTCTCCCCTCCCCCGCCTCTCTTCCGGCCCAGGCTCGGCCAGATGGTGGGAGCAGGGAAATGCAGCCGAGCTGCATGCTTCTGGTCTATTTTGAGATCCCTCCTGTTTCCTTTGCTGCCTGGGGCTATGTGGTGGCTGTGGGTCTCTGCTCATAGGATGGGCTCAGAGCTGGACCTGTCCTGCCTCTGCCCCTCACCCCCAGCCCTTCCCTTCTTTGTGGCCGGGGCCTCCTGGCTCCCAGCTGGGGCACCACGGCCTCACTCAGGGGGACAAAGGTCAGGTGCCCAAAGGGGCTTTGGGGTGGGCACTGATCACTTGTCAGCAGTATCGAGGAAGTGGGGAGCTGGAGTTGGCCCCTCATTGCCATGGCCCAGGCCCTGCCAGCTCAGGCCCCACTTCTACAAGCCTTGTCCCCTGTGGCTCAGCATCCTCGGACACCATCCCCCTGGCAGCATTTATCACTGCTGGGGTTGAGGGTTGGGTGGAATCACCTGCATTCTACCCACAGCTTCCTCCAGAGCCACCTTGGGGTCCCACAGAGAAACACGGTCACCCAGAACACTGGCCTGGCCGGAAGGTGAGGCAGTCCCCTGGCTTTCGGCCTGGCTGGTCTGAATTCCAGAAAGCTGAGGCCCTGTATCCCTCAGTCACCAGAAACCTGGGAGCCTCCTTCCCTTCCTCTCCCGCCCTGCCTCCTCCCTGCCCAGAGCTCTGACTCCGGTGTGCCTGGCTTTGGGTCCCACAGCCCTCACTAGACCCGTGACCTTTCACCTCTGTGCCTCAATTTACTCATCTGTGAAACGGAGCTAAGGAGAATCCCTACTTCATGGGCCTGAGAGGAAGAGGTATTGTTAATACTGGCAAGATGCTTAGGACCAGGCCTGGCCCACAGTAAGTGCTCCATAAATTATAGCTCCTGGGATCTGATTGGTCAACAAAGTCTGCCCATTTTAGTTCTTTTATATCACTTCCGTTTCCTGCACTGCTGTCCTCTTCCAGCCTCTCCTGGGGTTGCTCACAAACCCTTCTCACTGGCTTTGCCTCTTCTGTTCCCCGTGCCGCTGAAGCCAGGGGAATCTTTCTAAATAAAAATCTGATTAGTGTGGTAGGATTTGGGGATTAGATAGATTCATTCCTTTACCCCACAAATATCTGAGGGCCTATTATGTGCTATAGCAGTAACTTAAACAAAGTAGGAAGCTTAGATTCCAGGGGGTTCAAGTCCCAGCCCTACAACTGGGTGGCAATGGGCAAGTTCCTAACCTCTCGGAGCCTCACTTTTGTCTGCAAAATGGGATCACAGAGAACCTACCCCAGGGGCTTGCCATGGAGCTCAAGGGAGGTGCTGTTAGCAGAGAAAACAGCACGTGAAATACTTTCCACATGGTAGTTCTGGGGTGAGGATGATAGGGGAGGTGTTATTCCCTTCCCCCTAATCTTCCAAGGCTTATGCTGGACTCAGGCTTGGCATTCAAGGCTCTCCGTGGTCCCCCTAGATGCCTCCCCTACTCCTCTACCAGCCCCGTCTCTAACATGCTACTCAGGATACTGTCCCCATGATACTGGTCACCCCGGCCACCTCACCACTCCCCAAACAGCTGGGGGCTTCCACCCCCCCCTTGCCGTTGGACCCACCCTCCTCCTCTCTTGGAATTTCTCGCTCCCTTCTCTTCTTTTCTCAACCACTCTCTCCTCTTTTTAAGGCAGCCCCCATTCCATGGCATTGCCAGGTAAAATCTTCTCCCCAGGCAGGGCGAATCCTGGATCTGGGCTCATCCTGCCCAGCATTCGTGCCCCCGGTACCTCCCTCCCTGTGAGGATCATCACTGTGTGGCCCCGGGTCTGACCCTCAGCCCCTGGGCGGGAAGGGGTCACGCTTACCTGGTACCCTTGGAGCCTGGCACTGGCTTGGCATATTGTGGGCCCTCAGCATTTGATGAGTGTGTGCACGGCTTCTGAGATACCTCTGAAGGTCAACCTTGGTTTCAAGTGGAAGGTGGCATCAGTGTTAGAGATTCCTGCTCCACTAGAAGGGAAAGATCTTGACAAACGCCATCCCCTCTGCCAGCTGCAGCAGATATGACCTGGGGGGGTCACTCTATGCTAGGATAATGGGATGTGTTAGCTGGCGTGGACCATAGGATGGTACAAAATGCAGTGGAACTTTGCTTCCTGTTCACATAAGCCTAAAATGAACATTCCAGTCTGCACATGGCTTTCCTCCACACAGTGATCTGGGGCTCCTGGCTCCCTCCATGTTGACGCCCCTCCACTGTTTAGCTCCTTGTTCTCATCTGCATCCAATGGCAGAAAGAGAAAGAGAGGATGTGGCAGAGGTCCAGCTGTTCTTAAAAGCTTCGGCTCATGGAGTTCCCGTCGTGGCTCAGCGGTTAACAAACCCGACTAGGATCCATGAGGACGCAGGTTTGATCCCTGGCCTTGCTCAGTGGGTTAAGGATCCAGTGTTGCCACAAACTGTGGTGAAGGTCACAGATATGGCTCGGATCCTGAGTTGCTGTGGCTGTGGCTGTGGCAGCAGCTGCAGCTCCGATTCAACCCCTAGCCTGGGAACCTCCATATGCTATGGCTGTGGCCCTAAAAAGACAAAAAAAAAGCTTCGGCTTAGAATTGGTACATGTTGCTTCAACTTGTGGTGTCCATAATTGCTGAAAACCTGATCACATGGTCACCCCTGAGAGCAGGGGAGGTGGGCAATGCACCTAGCACGTGCCCTGGGAGAAGGGGAAGCTGTGGATTTGGGTGACCATCTCTGCCAGCACAGCTGCCAGTCTAACTTCATTTTTCTGGGTCCTGTGTGAGTGTGTGGAGACCACAGGGCAGACCCCTAGGCCACAATGAAGAGGGTTGGGCTCCTAGCCCGCCTGCCCCCATGTGCCAGACATCGCTGGACTGAAATAACTTGAGCAATTCATGGATCACAGCCCCTTCAGGTCTGTTGAGCAGACAGAGAGGCTGCTCTTTGGTCAGGGCCAGCATGGAGGTAGCTCAGGGAAGCCTAAGGGGGGTTGGAGGGTGGCTCAAGGTCAAGTAATTTTCCTGGCGGCTGAGGGCTCTCTTGGGCTCTGGGACAGGGTTTTACAGCTGGAGGAGTCCAGACCCCAGCAGGTTGACACTCTCCTTTCTTTGTGCAGTGGCCTGGCTGGGTCCTAAGTAATGTCCCACCCTCTCAGATAGTCATAGCTGCTTAGAGGACAAATATCTGTGGCTCTAGCTGAGAGCTGTCAGCTGAGACCAGGCCTGTTTTCATGGCCAAGTGCACTCAGCTGCAGTGTAAAAGGCCCTTTGGAAGCCAAGCCCCCCTTTCCCTGAGCACCTTTAGGCACTGGAAGCAGAGACCAGCCCTCTGGCCAAACCCCTGCTGGGGTGAGCAGCACCGCTCAGCCAGGACACCTAGCACCCCAGCTGGCTCCCTCCTCCTGCTCCCTCCAGTGCCTGCCCCCTCTCAGCCAGTCCCACGCCAAGGTCAAGGATCTCAGGAAATCTGAGAAAGGAGTCCCTGGACCATCTAGTCCAGTGGTTCTTAGCAGGACCACCCTTGGCAGGGATGCTTGGAACTTAGTGGAAACATTGTGGATGGCTACAGTGACAGGGGCGGCACTGACCAAGGATGCTTTGGATTCTGGGTTGGGCGAGAATTGTCCTGCATCCCACACAGCTCTCCACTCCCAGTCACATGTTCCTATAGGGCAGTGCTTCCCAGACTTGAATGCCCGGGGCCTGAAAGCCCAGATCATTCAGCTCCACCCAGGTTCCTGGTTCATCGGGTCTGCGATGGGCTTCAGGACTGTTTCTAACAGTCCCCAGGTGATGCTGACACCAACGGTCTGGGAACCACACTTTGAGAACCACTGTTGTATGGGGGAAACCTGTTTTTAAGCCTCTGAACCTGGAACATAAATTGTGTTTAACATCAAAATGCAAAGTACTCTTTGCAATTATATATATAATATATATTTATACATATTATAAAAAATATATTTTTAATATATTTATATGTATAAATATATTTTTATATATTTATACATATAAATATATATATTATATATGTATAAATATATATATATTTTTTGTCTTTTGTCTTTTTAGGGCTGCACCCGCAGCATAAGGAGGTTCCCAGGCTAGGGGTTGAATCAGAGCTGTAGCTGCAGGCCTTCGCCACAGCCACAGCAACACCAGATCCGAGCCGTATCTGTGATCTACACCACAGCTCATGGCAATGCCAGATCCTTAACCCACTGAGCAAGGCCAGGGACCAAAACCACATCCTCATGGATACTAGTCGTGTTCATTAACCACTGAGCTCTGACGGGAACTCTGCATTTTTATATTCACCTAATTTTTCTGGATTGCAACTACTGTATAAATGAATCTCTTTTGTTTTGTTTGAAGCTTTACCAGGAGTTCTTCACCATCTCAGAAAACAGAGTCCTGCACTCTGCATTTGCAGCTCAAACCTTCTCAGTGATCTCTCAAGCATGTGCTTTCATTGTGGCCTCAGTGTAGTCATACCATTGCTCAAATAGTTTTGAAATGGCCACGATTTTTGTATAAAATATTTTCCTTTTATTTCTCCCTTATATTAGCGTTAGAGCAATATGTGCATGTGTGTGTGTATGTATTTCAATTTAGCGAGTGGGTGGTTTTTTTTGTTCCTAAGAAGTTCACCTTGGAGTTTCCATTATGGCGCAGTGGAAACGAATCGGACTAGGAACCATGAGGTTGCAGGTTCGATCCCTGGTCTCGCTCAGTGAGTTAAGGATCCGGCGTTGCCGTGAGCTGTAGTGTGGGTCGCAGACGCGGCTCGGATCCCGCATTGCTATGGCTGTGGTGTAGGCCAGCAGCTGTAGCTCTGATTCAGCCCCTAGCCTGGGAACCTCCATATGCCTCGGGTGCGGCCCTAAAAAGACCCAAAAAAAAAAAAGCAGCAGCTCACCTTGAGGGGTAAAGGGAATGTAACTAAATATTATTATGAAAAGGGGGCATTGTGTCTGTCAGAGTTGAGACCACTGATTTAGTCCAACTCCCACTACAGACAGAGTAAAATACACCCCAGACAGAGGGAGTGGCACCGGGAGCCCCTGCCCTGCCCTAACTCCTACCTCTGTACTCTTTCCCCGCTGAGAATGAACCCCCTGGGCGAGCTGCCTAGAGGCCACAGCACCAGGCGTTATGGGGGAGGGGAGTGGCTGTCATTAGGCCGCTTGTTCAGCGAGGACTCTGTGCTCAGGAAGGTTAGGTGACCTGCCATGACTTTCGGTTGTGGCATTGGGCTTCCAACCTGAGACCGAGTCCACAGCTGCTCAGAAGGCTGCTCTGCCTCCGTGTTGAAGGACGGCCTCTTCATGCCATCCGTGTGACACTCAGCACGTACTGAGGACACGCGTGGGACCCCAGGATGACAGCTGTCAGCAGAGCTGATGTAGCCTCTGTCCATCACCAGGGAGCTTACCGTCTGGTGGAAAAGACAGAAGGTAAATAGTTCCTTGCCATGTAGATGTTCTAAAAAGGTGTAGAGGTCGAGGATCGTGTGTCTCGGGGAACATGAACCTGACCTGGGCGTGAGGCAGGGGTCGGGGAGGAGAGGCTGGGATGGGGCTGGGGGTGGGGGCAGTGGGCGTTGGTAAGTGAGGAGGCAGGAAGGAGAGAGTCCTGCTCCCCAGGAGACGGTGGTAGGTGAGCGGCAAGGAACACCGTGCATTTAAGAGGAAGGAGGCCAGGGAGTTTGCAGCCTGGAGAGCAAGAGAGAGAAGAAAAATGGAAAGGTGGTAGGGCCAGACCTCACAGGAACAGGATGGCCATAGGAAGAGATTGGCTTTTATCCTAAAAACAATGGGAAGCCTTTTGTTAGGGCTGAATTGTGTCTTCCTCCCCGCCCCAAAGATGCTGAAGTCCTAACCCCCATCCTGTACCTCTGAATGGGACTTTATTTGGAAACAGGATCTTTACAGATGATCAAGTTAAGATGAGGTCATTAGGGTGGGCCTCATCCAGTATGACTGGTGTCCTTGTATAAAGGGGAATTTTGGACCCAGAGACAGCCACAAGCAGAGGGAAGACCGCCTAGAGACACAAGGAGAAACATCTATAAGCCATGGGATGCTTGAGGCTCCCAGAATCACAGGGAGAGGATGGCACAGAGTCTCCCTCACAGCCCTCAGAGGGAACCACACCTGCCCACCCCGGCCTCAGCCCTGTGGCCTCCAGAATGGTGAGACCATAGCTCTCTGCTGTATGAGCCCCCCCAGCCTGTGGTTCTTTGTTACAGCAGCGCCCAGTAACTGATACACCGTGGACGGATTGAAGCAGAGGAATACCATGGCAAGCTTTGATGTTTCGAGATGGTCTCGCTCAGTGTGGAGCAGAGAATGGACATAAGTGGCTGCAGGGACACCTGTCAGGAGAAGACTGGCACATTCTGGTGACAGTTGGTGTGGCTGGGGCAGGTGGAGATGACGGAAGTGGACAGAGGTGGGCGATGCCAGAAGGTGGTGTCTGTAGGGTCAAGGATGAGTCCTAGGAAGCTGGTTTCTGCTCTGGAGTGGATGGCAGGCCCTGAGAAGGGGGACGACTGGGCCAAGTCTAGGGGTAAAGACCATGAGTTTATGTGTGGATTTAAGGTGTTTTTACAACATCCTGTGGAGCTGCAGGCTCTATCCCTCAGGCAAGTTGGGACTGGAGATAAAGCCTGGGCCCTCATTCCAGATGTTCCAGAAGCTTCTGTCTTAGAGACCCAGCTAGGGCAACTTTGATGGACCTTAGTGGAGGAGACGAATTCACGAGACATTCATTCTCAGCCTTGGCTTCATATCATGCATATGTGGGAAGATCTTAAAATCCCAACATCCAGGCCATATCCCAGACCATTCAACAAGAATCTCTGCGGGTGGGACCCTGGCCTCAGGGTTCTGGTTTTGGTTTGTATGTTTTGGAAATCCCTGGTGTGTGTTTCTTTCCTCCTTCTCCTCTTCCTCCTTCTTCTTCTTCCTCTTCTTCCTCCTCTTCTTCTCCTTCTTATTTCATTTTTGGCCACCCAGAGGGCTGTGGAGTTCCTGGACCAGGGATCAGAGCCAAGCCGCAGTTGTGACCTAAGCCAAAGCAACACTGGATCCTTAACCAACTGTGCAGGGCCGGGGATTGAACCTGCAACCCAGCACTCCCAAGATGCCACCAGTCCTGTTGCACCACAGCAGAAACTCCTCTTTTTTTTTTTTTTTTAAGTGTCAGTTTCTTTGGGGCTGTGGGGGTTCCAGAGAAGATGCTCCCAGAAGATTCTCTGGGGTCTGCTAAGTCAGCTGTAACCTCCTTGGCTGCCTACCAGCTGCCACCTTTTTCATGTTGTCTCCCAATCTCCCTGTCTTTGTAGTTTTATGGCTAAAAAACATCCCTTCACTATCATTTCAGTGAGGTTTGGGGAAGCATCAAAAGTAGGTGGATGTGTCTAAGCTTTACCCAGTCAAGAAACATGTGTGAACTGCAGATCACCTGTCGCCAGCAGAGTATCAGGAAGGCTTTTGGCTGCGTGTAACAGGAACCTCTGAGGAACGTGGCTAAAACAAATGTGTTGTTTATCCCACGCAGGAGGGAGACCGAGCAGCCGAAGACTTGGGTTCAGGGGCTCAGCAGTGCTGGCGGCTGCTGCTCTTGGCCTTGCCTTGTGGGAAGAGAATGTTTCCCTTTTCCAGCACCTACGGGGGAACAAGCAAGGGGGAAGGGGCAGGGAATGTCCTGAGCGAGCCCCCCAAGGGTGTCTCTCTCACTCCCAAGAGCCAACAGCGCGGCGCGGTGGCTGAAAGCATGGCAGTTGGAGTTAGGCAAACTTTGGTTCAAATCACAGCTCTGCAGTGTCTTAACTGATTTGAGCCTTTAATTACGCATCTCTGAAAAGGGAATTATAGTAGCACTCAGTGAGCAGGGGGTTGTGATGCTTGAATGGAACAAAGTGTGGGAGTTCCCGTTGTGGCTCAGAGGAAATAAATCTGAGTAGGATCCAAGAAGACGCAGGTTCGATCCCTGGCCTGGCTCAGTGGGTTAAGGATCTGGGGTTGCCGTGAGCTGTGGTATAGGTTGCAGAAGTGGCTTGGATCTGGTGTTGCTGTGGCTGTGGTGTAGGCCGGCAGCTATAGCTCAGATTCGACCCCTAGCCTAGGAATCTCCATATGCCGTGGGTGTGGCCCTAAAAAGCACCCCCCCCCAAAAAAAAGTGTGTAAACAGTTTGGCCAGGAGCTGTCTCACGGTGACAACTAAATAAATACAGGTACCCCACATCAGCCTCACCACCATGTACAGATGCGAGCCCAGCTTAAATTGGCTTATCACAGCCTTTAATCCTTCACTTGACCCTGTGAGGGAAATAGGATCAGCCCCTCCGTATCTATGGGTTCTGAGTCCATGGATGCAAGTCCCTAACCCTAACCCTGTGCCATTTAATTTTTTTATTTTTTGGTTGCCCCAAGGCATATGGAGCTCCGGGGCCAGGAATCATATGTGAGCCACAATTGCAGTCTATGCTGCAGCTTTGGCAACACCGGATTCTTAATCCACTGTCCCAGCCGGGGATCAAACCTTCGTCCCAACAATCCAGAGACACCACCAATCCCATTGCACTGTAGTGGGAACTCCTGTACTATACCATTTTATATAAGGAACTTGAGCATCCTGGGATTTGGATATCCTTGGGTGGTCCTGGACCCAATCTCTTGAGGATATCAAGCGACGACTGTACTGTCAGCCCATTTCACAGGTGAAGAGGCTGAGGCACAGCAAGTGTAAGAAAATCAAGCCAGTATAGCACAAAGAACTTGACCCATTGTTCTGTGACAATCTCTGTGGGAAAATAATCTGAAAATAATGGATGTGTGTATATTGTATAACTAAGTCACTTCGTGGTACAGCAAAAATTATCACAACATTGTAAATCAACTCTACTTCAATAAAACTTTAAAAAATGGAAAGAAGAAAAAAAAGAAAAGAAAACCGAGCCTGGATTCAAACCCAGACAGTGGGATTCTGGAGTTTGTCCTTAGAACTTTTCACCAAGCTGCTCCTGAAGATGCAGTTGCCATTATTATCATTATTCAAACATTACCTAATCACCTGCTTTGTGCCAGGTCCTGCCCTGGGGATAGAGGTCTTACAAGATATAGTCCCTACCATCAGGGAACTCCCAGTCTTGTTGGGAAGGCAGAAACAAACATGTAATACTGAGCCATGTGGAAACCAGGAACCATTTAACCAGCAGGAAAATTGGCGAATAATACTCATTACTGGTACGTGAAATGAAATCACAACCAAGAATTGTACTTGCATCCAGGAATAAAGCTTGCTGCCCAGCTCTGGGTGGTGATTTATTTCCACGTTTCCCCATGGGTTTTTTTTCTGGCTATTTCTGTGCACTCTTTTGCTCCTAATAGCAACGGGCATCCAAGGTTTAAAAAAAAAAAAATGGAGGAAAACTATCCAAATGATTAAAATTGGGAAATGTTATAAGACTCTGGGGCGAGGCCATATGGAAAAGAATGGAAGTGGGCGCTTTGTCCTCTGTGACTTGCCGGTGGCAGAGACTGGCCTCAGTCTGCCCATCTGTTCAATGGAGATGCATTCACACTTTCCTGTGTTCATGGAAGAAAAGGGGAGATTCTACCCTCCCACCTTTGGCGCTGAGTTATAAACCTAAACTGTAAGAGGACAGACAGGGAATTATAGAAACGGAGACTCTGCCTCATAGTCACGGCTGGGGTCTGGGGGAGGCCGTGGAGGTGAAGGGTGTGTGGGGGTGTGTGTGTGTGTTTGTGTGTGAAGGAGATCAAGCCCTGCTTCCCCACAGGCTCCCTCCCCCACCCCCTGGGGTTGAAAGGGCCTAGGGGGCTCCCAGTCCCTTTCCCCCATGTCTCCTCACCCCACTGTGCCCTGTGACAGGGCCTCTCAGGGCCAGGGTGGCCCTTCCCAGTATTAGTGGCCCAGGAAGGTGGCCTTTGTGGCAGCTGCTCAGGGAGAAGGAAATGGGTCTGCAATTATCACCTTTGTTTTGTTTTTCTTTTATCTGCAGGCCAAGGAGGTGGGGGAAAGCGTGTGTCCCTGTCCCTTTATCCCTGTTCCTGGGCCAAGTGACACAGACCTGCCTCCCTCCTGTGTTCTGTGGCTCCAGACCTCCTGTGGGGGTGGGGGTGGGCATTCTAGTGGGGGCAGGAGAGGGGGTCAGGGCGAACCTGGCCTGGAAGGCAAGACACCCCTTCTGATGCTTCCCCAGACCATCCGCCTCCCTCACCCCCCATCCCCACCACCTTGGCCTGTTTGCTCCCAAGTGGAGCCCACAGGACCCAAGGAATGACTCACTCTTAGGACGAAATTGCAGCCTCAGATGATTTTCAAGGAAAGCTTACGACATGAGGGTCTCTCTGGCTTCTGTTTATAACTTGTCCTGACACAGGAGGACCAAAAGTCATCCCCAGGGCCAGTCCAAGGTTTTTACCACTTACTTCCCAAGAGATGGAGCTTTGGGAACTGACAGTGATTCCAGAGGCTTCAGTCAGGCCATCACTCCCCAAGGGTCACCACCCCCTTACTCAGGCAAGAGGGTCTCTCCCAGGCCCTAAGCGAGTGTGGCAAAGGGCAATTTGGGAATCTACCTTCCATGGGTCTGAATGCTGTGTGATGTCAGGCAAGCCGTTCAACCTCTCTGAATCCTCTCAGAACTTCACTGGTCACCTTACCTGGAATGATTTTCATGGTGGAGGTTAAATGAGATGATAAGCAAAGGGCCCTGACAAGACGTCTGGTGGAGAAGCTGTTCCATAAAAGGGAGTGGCCGCTATGGCCTTGCTGGGGGCAGAGGGCTCCGGATGGGGCGCTGTGAGGGTGGCCTCTCAGGGAGACGAGAGGTGACTCTGTAAAGGCTCCAGGAAGCCGGAGCTGCGTGGGTGATGTTTTATCGCTTAAGCTGGGTGGGTGTACATGGGTCAGACCTTGTGGTTCCTGTGAATTATTTCACAGCAAACATTTAAAAATGTAAACGGTTATTACATTTCACAGGAAAGTAATTCAATGACTAGAAACCTGTTTTTAGAAAGTGAAAAAGAAAGAAAAATTAAAATACAGCATGATGGAGTTCCCATTGTGGCATAGAGGAAATAAATCCGACTAGGAACCATGAGGTTGCGGGTTCAATCCCTGGCCTCGATCAGTGGGTTAAGGATCCAGCGTTGCCGTGAGCTGTGGTGTAGGTCGAAGACGGGGCTCAGATCCCACGTTGCTGTGGCTGTGGTGTAGGTCGGCAGCTATAGCTCCAATTCGACCCCTAGCCTGGGAACCTCATTATGCTGTGGGTGCGGCCCTAAAAAGCAAAAAATAAAATAAAAAATTTTTAAAAATAGAAAATTAGAATAATCATGATGTTCTGGCTTTCAGCAGTGAAGGGCTCTAGAAGGAACTGCTCAGGGCCTTTTCAGCCACTGCCAGCTTCTCCCCATTGACTGTCCACTGCCCTTTAGGCGCACAGCGTGGAGAGGCAGCCGGGGAAGTCTCCAAGAGCCCTGACTCTGATCACTGCCCATGCTCTGCAGGTCTGGGTTCTGCCAGGGGCACCCGTGACCCACCAGGTAGGCACCTATCCCTGGAAGACCCTCACCCCAGGCCTGCACCCTGTTAGCAGCAGCCGGAAGCAGGGTGATCCCGCCTCCTGGAGAGAGGAAGGTGATCATTCCTGGGAGAGGCCGGGGTCATGGTCACCAGAACCAGACACCCAGGACCCTGAGCAAAGACTGCCTAGCTACCTGCAACCTCTAGTTCTGATGGGTGCTGAGGACTCAAGATGGGGCTGAGCCTGCTGGGGGGGGGGTAGGGGGAAACTGAGGCGGGGTGTGGGGTGTGGGGGGTGGGGTTGTTCCCAGGAGTGAGTCAAGGTCAGGAGGCAAAGTCCCAGGCTGCTAGAGGCATGTGCACAGAGGCTTGGAGCTGAGAGAACCCAGAGCAGGTCAGTCCCGGGAGGGGCAAACTCTTTCTTGGTGTCTGCTGGTGCATGTGCCTCCCTTGGAGACCCCCAAACCACCCACGGACCCCAAGATTAAGAAGTGAGAGAAGCAGTTTCATCAGCCTGTTCTGAAATCCGAGCTCCAGCTGAGTCCCACCCCCACCCAGGGCTTTCTGGGCCAAGCCGAGGTCGGGCCCCTTCCCTTTAAATGCAGTTCACCAAGGGCTGGGTCCCAGCTGTTTTCCCATTCGTTCTTAGCACATTCCTGTGATGCAGGCATGGTGTCCCCTTTTTCTGCATTGGGATAACGAGGTTAGGGAATGAGGGGGCTTGCCCAATGTCATAGAGCTTGCCCCAGGGTCTTCCCCTCCCTTCTGCCCCCTCATCCCCAGAGATGTGTTAGAACTTTGCTCCTGAAAGTGTGGTCCAAGTCCAGAGCACGGGCGGCATGTGGAGGCTGGTTAGAAATGCAGACGTTCAGGCCCCCTCCCTGAACCCCCAAACCAGAATTTACATTTCAGCAACAACTCCCGTAATTTGCAAGCCCTTTACAGTTGGAGAAGCGCTGCTTTAGAGAAGTTCCTTCCCCTTAAGATAATGCAATCCCCCCTCTGCTCATCCCTCCCTCCCGCCACCAGGGAGAGGATAACTGCTTCAACAGGGTCGACCCCTAATGAGGGACGTTTGGATGCTCACAGGAGATCTATTTTGTGGGGGCGCACTGTGGTGAGGAGGGTGGCCTTGTCTTCAAAAACCCTTCCCTGCCTGCGCACCACTCCCGCGTCGTCCCCCCTCCCCCGTGCCAGTCGGCCCTGCGCTTTTCAATTCCCAGCTAGCGCCCCCCACCCCTTCATTGTACGCGGCAGCTGGAGAGGGGGTGGGGGTAGCCGTTTCAAAGGCTGCCTCCCCGAGACTCCCAATCTTGCCCTGCCCCCAGCTCCCCTGCCTGGTGAGGCTGATTGTCCCATTCAGCACCCCCTCCCCGCATTGGCTGATGGGCTTTCAAACCCCCTTTGCTGCCTAATTACCGCTGATCAGGGGCTGCACGTGCAGGCTTCTGTGAATAAGTGATTCTGTAATTACTGCTGGCACCCGGCCTGCCTTGGGCGGGGAGGGAGGGTTCTGAGGACAAAGGGGTTTCACTGTGGGGAGGGGGATGCTGAGGGCAGCACCGGGCTTTGTTCTGCTCCTGGGTTTGGGGGCTGGGGGCTCCGGCTCTGGAGGCAGATCCTCTGTGCGAGGCTGGGCTGGTGGAGGGAGCCGCAGCTGAGCAGAGGACCTGTTAATGCAAAAGCAGTTTTTGTGCATTGAGGGTGTTCTCAGCCAGGGTCTGTGCTCCGTGCTTTGCATACTAGCTTGGTGTCCGGGGGACAGTACTACCATGTCCCCAGAAGCCACCCACCCTCCCCAGTTCCAGGCAGACCTGATCACACTCCATCTAATTCTCTCCACAAGTGGAAGAGACCCATTAACCCCATTTTTCAGATGGAGAAACCAGAGCTCAGAGGGGTTGAGGGTTTTGCCCAGGCCAAACAGCTGCTAAGCGGCAGAAGCTGGATTTGGACCCAGGTCTCTCTGATTGCAAAGAATTCGCAGTGGGTGGAATCTGTCCAAATGCCAAAGTGCAGGGGAGGGCAGGTCCTCTGGCCCCATGTTTGTAGTGTATCTCCCGAGCCTCTTCTTCTCTTTGAACCCTGGCCTTGGCCCAGGACCCCCCCACTCACCCTCCCTGGCTGCCCACAGAGTTTCCAGCCTTTCTCTGTACAGACTGTCTCTCCTGGACCCGAGGATTGGGCCAGACTCAGGAGGGCTGGGCTATAGAGCCAGGACCTGTCTAGCCCCTTAGGGACAAGGAGTTCAGGGGAAAGGGCAGAGCTCTGGCCTTGGGGTCTGGGTGACCTAGGCCTGGACCTGCCACCAAAGTGCAGCCCCCTTGTGGTGAGGAGGGGTGGGTTTGAATGCAGGCAGGTCAGGCCCCTTTCAGCTCCTCAGAGTGGGCTGAGAGTCCATGTGCCTGGCTTTGCAGCCCTAGCGGACATGTGACCTGGGGCAAGTTATCTGACCCCTAGAAGGGGCTTCCTAAGAGGGGATAGTGATGTTACCCACCTTTTTAAGGTCTTAAAGAGACAGTGCATGGAAATTTTTTTGTATGATGCCTGACAGAAATAATAGCTAGTTGTTGCTATTATTGTTGTTATTATTTTTAGTGATCTCCTCCTGGGGTTGGGACTCAAGCTACCTCCAACACACACACACACCCCCCTGCATCAAGGGTCCTGGCAGGACTGGCTGATGTTTGAGCCAATGAGAGAGAGCTGCGGAGAGAGAGACCGACACTACCCTGGGGCCTAAAATAGAGACGAAGCCGACTCCAAAGCCAGGCTTTCCAGGACAGTTTTGCCCATACAAGGCCAGAGTCAGTGCCACCTGGCAGCCCCTTGGGGCAGGGAGCTGCAGGGCAGACTGCCTCAGGCCTGCTCTGCCTTTTGCCAGATCTGCCTGAGGCCGCCCCAGAGTGTCACGTGCTCCTTCTCCCTCAGATTGATGGCTCTCTGGAGGCTGAGTTTTATTGAAAATCAGTTTGGGAGAAGCAGCCCCTGGCTCCAGGTCCCCCTCCCGGCCAGACATGCCAGTGTCTGGACGAGAAAGAGGCCCCAAGGCCCGAGATTTCCCAGATGCCCCTCTTGGATGTGGAATTTGGAGCTGCTGCTTCTGGGGAGTGTCTGGCAAAAAAAGCTAGGGCCTCAAGATCCCCGCTAGAAAGGGACTTCCGGGTGACTGTGCAGTCATGGGCCACCTAGGTCCTCTTCTCTGTCCCAGCTGAAGCGAGTTGCTCAAACAAAGTCCTTAGTTTTCTTTTATCAAGACACGTCCCTGGATTCAGTCCAAGAAAATGCACTCAAGTGTAATGGGAAAGACAGCACTTGAAACTTGCCTCTGCCAGGCAGAAGCTGTGACCTTGGACAAGGCACTCGACTTCTCTGAGCCTCAGGCTTGCCTTCTGGTAAATGAGGATGATAATACATGCCTTGCCAGTCTGTGGCGAGGATTCAATGAGACAACGGCAGGATGGAATGAACAAACCCAGGACTGGCCCACAGCAGGCCTTCTGTGCATGCGCTTCTTTATTCCTTTGGTCACAAGGCTGTACGGGTGAGAGATTGGATGGTGCAGTGACACAGTGCATGGGATTCAGTGCTCCCAGTGCACACCCAGGCCTTGGGGGAAGCTTTGCACACACAGGGAGATGAAGGAAGAGGGCTGACCTTTGGTGCCTCCAAACCACCTTGGGTCTTGACACTCCTGTGAACACCTTCCTCCTTGGTGAGGCTACACCCTCCACATTTGCTGTTCTCCACCTTCTGAGGTCTAGGGGGCTCAGGCCCCTCCTGGGGACGGTACACATAAAGGGGTCTCAGCTGCATACCAGTGAGTTCTGAAGCTAAGCCCTTCTCCAGGCAGCCCAGGGTGGGCATTGAAGGCTGGAGTCCAGGGGGGAGTGAGGACCCATCAATGTCTGGGTCAAAGCCCAAATAGCCCTTGTTCTTAACGCTTTGGTGCAGCCAAGTAGGGACATTAAAGACAAGATCCACTGGGCAAGTGCGTGGTGAATGAGTGGTTAGAGGAACAGACCGTGGCGCTACCCTTAGGGACAGCACGCTGGCATCCCCAGTGGAGGCCAGGATGTCTTGTAGGGTTAAAGGGTTGAAATGGGCAGAGTGATGGGATGGGTTCTAAAAATGAATCTACTATTTCTGTCAATTATAAGACAAATCATTGACTCGATCCTAGTTCTTTGGAGGGAATCAAAAAAAATCTGCCTTGGCGTCCTCTTCACTGTTCAGGGGTTAACGAACCCAACTAGGATCCAAAGGATGTGGGTTCGATCCCTGACTTCACTCAGCGGGTTAAAGATCTGGAGTTGGCGTGAGCAGTGGTGTAGGTTGCAGATGCAGCTCGGATCCCGAGTTGCTGTGGCTATGGTGTAGGCCGGCAGCTGTATCTCCGATTGGACCCCTAGCCTGGGAACTTCCATATGCCATGGGTGCAGCCCTAAAAAGCAAAAAAAAAAAAAAAAAAGCTGCTTTTTATAGACGCGTATCACT
Organism: Phacochoerus africanus; assembly: GCF_016906955.1. Taxonomy (NCBI): domain Eukaryota; kingdom Metazoa; phylum Chordata; class Mammalia; order Artiodactyla; family Suidae; genus Phacochoerus; species Phacochoerus africanus. The sequence continues at coordinate 19,785,308 of NC_062547.1, read as the reverse complement.
TGGAAGCCTCATTCAAATATCCAGACTATTCAAATGTGAACAAATTGTGCATCTTGGAATCTAGGGACTCTGGCTGCTCACAGACAAGGCATCCTCGTTACTCTGAATGGACAGATCATTCCCACCAGCCCTCAGGTCTCTCCTCCCTCCATCTTTCCTGGTCTTAAGGGTCTTCTCTCTTAATAAGTGATGCTGCATGTTGAGACCAGAGCTGCCTACTCCCATCATCTATTTGGTGATGGAAGAACCACAGCAAGAAGCCTGAGATGTAAATGGGAGATAACAAAGCATCCTCTGGTTCATTCATTCAACAGATATTTTTGAACGTGTAATATGTGCGGGCACTGCTCTGGGAGCTGGGGAATCAGGGATGAACGTCCACAAAATAAAATGGACACGGGGACTTCGTTAACTTGAGTTTCCAGAGGGGACTTATTCTATGGCTGGTAGTGTTTAAATCAACCCCTCTCATGTCCAAGTGGATAGTGTGAGAGGAAGGGTCTCCTGTCTCTCTCCAGCTTGCTTTGCTGTGTGGTTCTCCTGGTTCATATGTAACTGAACCAGCTGGCAGGTCACGGGCCACATGCTGATAGTGCCCTGAAGGCATCAATTCCAGGGAGTCAAAATCAAAACACGAATCATAGAGGGTAAGGTACCGAAAGCGAGGGACGACGGATTTCATTTGTTATCTAAACTCAGAGCCCTTTCCACATCTTCCGAGAAGTCATCTGGTTTGGAAAATGGCAAAAGAAAACTGGAAAATAGAAGAGGGAACAGGAGGTACAAACAACTGGGGGAGGTTTTGCTGACATGGAAGCCAGGACTGTGGAGTTTGCACTATATTTTTAACAGGAATCTGTAAACATGTCCATGTAAGCTACCTCTATCCTTAGTCGGTGAGGGTGACTCAAGTACGGCAAATTGCGTGATGGAAAAGCTGGGAAATAAAAGTCCAAATAAGTTAAAATTTTGTGCTGCCTTCAGGGCCTATAATCTGGGGCTCTTCCAATCTTTCAACCCTTTGGAGAAATAAACACAGGAATCCCCTACGCCTCCCTCCCCTCGTCCCACTATGATTTGACATCCTGAGTGTCTCTCAGATGGGTTCCTGTCTCCCCATCACCCCTGTGACCTATTTATCCAGGCTGCCTTCGCTTCCTGCCTGGACATCTGCTCAACCAGCATCTTTTCCCTGCCGTCTCCCCACCCAGCCCCCCATCAATTAAGCCAAATCCCCCATCACTGGCCCCGACACTGGCCCTTCTTCATAGCAATTATCGTGGTCCTAACTGTGCATTTATTACCGAGCTGCTTTAAGTAAGGGCTGCCTCCCCCGCTTCATCACAGCGGCCTTGAGAGCAGGGACTACATCTGTTTTTGCTCATGATTCTGTCGCCTGCACTTAGCACAAAGCTAGGAAGGCATTTGAGACGAGTTTTGCCCAAGACTTTGTAAACATATCCATATAAGTTATGTCCTTATACTCAGCCTCTGTCCCTCCTTATCCTTAGCCATGGAGAGTGCTTAATAAATATTTGTCGAATGAATAGATAAAGGAATAAATGAGTTTTAAACATGAAAAGATAATTTTTATATGTATAAAATCAGCTTTTCTCCTCCCCCACAAAACAAATGCTACAGACATATTTCAAGACTATCCATTTGGAAAGACACAGTGGCCCATTCAGAGCTCACCTGCGGGTGGTGAAGAGCCTCATAAACCCTGCGTGTGTGTGTGTGTGTGTGTGTGTGTGTGTGTGTGTGTGTGTGTTTGAGAGGTTAAAAGATTATTCCCTGGGGAGTGTATAAAAGAGGAAGATGGTGAAGGTTCTATCTCATTACCTATTGAGATGCAAGCACATCCAACAGAGAACCCAGGAGTCTTATTTTAAGTAGAAACCTACTAAATCTTTGTGTAATGAGTGCAGATGTGAAGGAATCATTATCTTGGTGCTGAGGCTGAGAGAGGCTGCAGGAGAAAAGAGTCTCCTTTCCAGTCTTTTCGCTCTCATCGTGCCAAGGACTTCTCCTGAATGATCCTGCGGGCTCCTGCGAGGAGGTGATGGCCCAGGCAATGGCCAGTGGGGCTGGGGTTTGGCTCTCAACATCCCCCGCCCCCTTTAGGCCCACCTTTGCTCAGTCTTCCAAAAAGACCTGGTACTGGCTAAGTGTGCAGAAACAGGCTCTCTTGTATACTGTTTTGGGGGGTGTAAATTTGATCAACTTTTTGGCAGGGCAATTTAGCAGTATCTGTCCAAATGTTAAAGATGTAGATCCTTGATGGTGGCAAATTCCCTTCTAGGAATCTACTCCATGGATCTACTTGAACTTGTATGCAGCTTTACCATATGCTAGCAAAAAATCAGAACAATTAAATGTCTAACAATAGAGAAATGGTCTAATACCTTGTGGTCCAGCTATATGGGCAATATTATAAAGCTGCAAAATGCCTCTCTCCATATCATTCTCTTTTGGTTCTTCCAAACTTGAGTGTTCCTTCTCAGTGTCTTTTTCTGAGTTCACCTTCTCTCAACAATGAAGAATTATCTGGTCTCAAATGTCAATAGTGCTGAGGTTGAGAAACTGTAGGCTAGAACAATGCCTGGAACGGAGGAAGCATTCACTATATATGTGATGAATGAACAAAGCCTGAGACATAGTAGGTGCTCAATACATGATTGTTAAGTGACTGAAGAAAAGAGAGTGAGGTAGATGCACATGTGCCAATGAGAAAAGGTGTTCACAAAAAAAAAAAAAAAAAAAGGAGTTCCCATTGTGGCGCACCAAAAACGAATCTGACTAGGAACCATGAGGTTGAGGGTTTGATCCCTGGCCTTGCTCAGTGCGTTAAGGATCCGGCTTTGCTGTGAGCTGTGGTGTAGGTCGCAGACGTGGCTCAGATCTGGCGTTGCTGTGACTCTGGCGTAGGCTGGCGTCTACAGCTCCGATTAGACCCCTTCCTAGCCTGGGAACCTCCATATGCCGCCAGTGTGGCCCTGAAAAGAAAAAAAAAAAAAGAAAAGAAAAGGTGTTCCAGACAAACAGTAATAAAACAGCAAAGTTCAAAACAGTGTATGTTACTATTACTTTGGGATTAAAAACAGATATAAACAAAAGAACGTGCTTGTCTATGAATGGGAAATTCATAAAAACACAAGTCAGTCTCATAATGGTTATCTCTATGAGTGGGATAGAGTTTGGAGTGGAGAATAAGGGGAAATATTGGCTTTTTTTTTTCTTTTTTTGGCCGAGCTAGCAGCATGCGGAAGTTCCCAGGCCAGGGATCGAAGAAGGTGTGCCACAGCAGCTTCCCAAGCTGCTGCAGCGACAACACTGGATCCTTAACCCACTGTGCCACAAGGGAACTCTAAGAAAACACTAGCTTTAATTTCATAGTTTTGAGCTCTCTTAATTTTGTATTACAAGCATGTAGTGATTCTAGCACAACTACTTCTACCACCAAACCTAGTTTAATTAAAAAAAACAAAAACAGGAGTTCCCATTGTGGCTCAGTGGAAACCAATCTGACTAGTATTCATGAGGATGCAGGTTCAATCCCTGGCTTTGCTCAGTGGTTAAGGATCCAGTGTTGCTGTGAGCTGTGGTGTAGGTCGCAGATGCAGCTTGGATCTGGTGTTGCTGTGGCTGTGGTGTAGGCCAGCAGCTATAGCTCCAATTCAACCCCTAGCCTGGGAAGCTCCACATGCTGCTGGTGTGGCCCTAAAAAGACAAAAACAAAACAAAACAAAAAAACAGGACAGCCTGGTCCAGCTTGGTTGCAACAAGACTTGTATGGTCATTTGAGGCCTTGGCGATTGAGCCCTCAAGGTCAGTAATAGCTGGATGTGAGTTTTTACAGCCTGCAGCTGTTCAGAGCCTGTGAACCACTCCTGGCTCTGCACTCATGTCTGTAGGTCTTCATGTCAACACTAAGAAGAGGGCCTCTCTGTCGCCATTTTTACTGATGAGGAAGCTGAGGCCCAAAGCATTTAGTACCTTGTTGAGTGGGAGACAACAGAAAAGTAATTGTTTGCTTTGACCCTATGGGTGCTGGTGGGTGGGGGTGGGGGGGATGTATTAGTCAGCTATTGCTGTGAAACAAAATATTCCCAAACTGTATCCTAAGATAACAAACATTTACTATTTCTCAATTTCTGAAGGGCAGGGTTTCAGGAGTGGCTTAGTAGGTGATTCTGGTTCAGCATTTCTTGGGAGGCCACTACCAAGCTGTGGGCAGGGCTGCCATCATCTGAAGGCTAGATTGTAAGAGGGGCCTACTTCCAGGCTCACTGTATGGTCACTGGAGGCCTTGTGTCCTCATTGGCTCTTAGCCAGAGATCCCAATTCCTGAGCCATAGGCTGCCTGAATGTCATCAGGACATGTCACCTGGCTTCCCAAAAGGCAATGAGGTGAGAGAGAGAAAGAGAAAGATACCCAAAACAGAAACCCATCTTTCCTAACCCAATAGCAGAAGTGACATGCCATTATTTCTGCTGTATTCGACTGGTCACGCCTCAGTGTGGGAGGGGACCACACAAGTGTGTAGTCGGCTACCAGGAAATGGGATGGTTGAGGGACATCTTGGAGGCTGGCAGAGCCTTGCTCTGCAGCCTAGATTTCATCCTTGAGTGGCCCCTGGGGCAGGAAGTTAAGGGGACCCACCTGGATGAGCGCTACGGTGCAGCGGGAGGCACTGTAGAGAGATGCCCGGGAGGAGGGAAGGGTGTGGGCTCGGCCTCCAGAGGCTTCCCCAGCGTGGGCTGCTGCTCCAGCCCCAAGAAATCACAGGCAAGTCATTGTACCGCGGGGGTCTCCGCACCTTCACCCAGAGTTAGTGATGACTTCTGCCTTCTCTCCTGTGGGAGATGTAATGATATAAATGCAGGGGGTGCCCAGGAACCAGTGGGCACTGTCTGTGCCATTATCACAGGCGTGAGCGAGCTGCTCTGAACACACAGTCTCCCCTAGCTGGCCGTGTGATAGGGCTGGATAAACACTTGGTGATGGGTTAATGGCTTCTTTTCTAAGTACTTGTATTGAATGCTTACATGCATACTAGGTCCTTTGATAGGTCACTGTGCATGCATTATAACAGTGTTGTCTCCAGTGTACATGATAAGGTGGCTAACTACAGTAGCCCCATTTTGCAGATAAGAAACTGAGGCTGGAAAGGTTAAGTGCATTGCCCAGTGTCGCATAGGACTTGCACCCAGACAGCCTGGCTCCAAAGCCTCTGCTCTTGCTCCAATATGGTGCTTCCTCCCACCCACTCTCCCCCTGTGGGAATTAGAGCTGTCTGACAGGGAGAACATTAACCTGGGACCTAGAGGGACCTTATATAGGCCTCCAAGTCCTCCATTCTTCACTAAAGATGGGGGGGGGGATGGATTGGGAGTTTGAGATTAGCAGATGCCATATATATATATGTAATCACTTTGCTGTACACAAGAAACTAACACAACATTGTAAATCAACAATGTTTCGATAAAATAAATTTTTTAAAAAAGAAATGGAGGGAGTTCCCATCGTGGCTCAGCAGAAACGAATCTGACTAGTGTCCATGAGGATGCAAGTTTGATCCCTGGCCTCGCTCAGTGGGCTAAAGGATCCAGCGTGGTTGTGAGCTGTGGTGTAGGTCACAAACGCATCTTGGATCTGGCATTGCTGTGGTGTAGGCTGGTGGCTACAGCTCCGATTCAACCCTTAGCCTGGGAACTTCCATATGCCTCAGGTGCAGCCCTAAAAAAACGAAAACAGAAGAAAGAAATGGAGAAGGTGAGTCCCTGAACAAGAAGCAACTTCTCTCCTTGAGAGGACAGCAGAGCCCAGACCGAAAGCCTCCTAAGGGCAGGGCACTGGTCTTTCACTTCTGTCTGGAAGCCCAGTCCTCTTAGCAGATCATGCAGAAATACTGCATGACACTGGGTTCACTTTCAAGGTCGGAGCTAATGCCCAGCAGGATGGCATGCTAGAAAGAGCCTGGGCTACGGTAAGAGGCAGATCTGTGTGCACATCCCACTCCTCTATCCTTGGGCAAGTATTTAACCTTTCTGAGCCTCAGTTTTCATAGCTGTCAAATCTGAGTTCGTCGTGAGGATTAAATAAAACATAAGCAAGAAAAATACGTGGCATGTAGTAGGAACCAAATTATATTGATTTCTTCGTTTCCTTTGGTCTTTTTTGCTCATATTGCAAAAGCTGCGATGTTCCCTCCAATAAAAGTGTTCTTTGGGTTGAAAAGGGGGCCCACAGTCTAGCCTGCTGGGTTTTTCCTTGATGTGGCCCCAACAGTCCCAGACAGCTCTTCTAACCAATGAAGGTCTCTGCAGCACCGATGGGGACTTTGTTTTCGGTGCCTCGATTAAAGCCAGACCTAAAGACCCCAGAAAAATGGGGGCCTGACACAGCTGGCTTAATTGCAGTCAACTGCCCCTCTGATGGACCGGCTCGGGGGAGGTTCCAGTAGTATTTCTGGAATGGAAAAACCCCAGGTTGCTGGGTGGTGGCTGTGGCAGTACTGCTGGCCAGCTTAGTCACCGGGGGCAGGCCAGCAGGTGGCTGGATTCCAGCAACTGATGTCCCTTGGGGAGTCGCTGCTTCTGTCCTAGAGGAGCCAGAGGAGGGGACACCAGAGAGAGGACATTGAAGAGACACTCAGCTGGCCCCCAATGGGATGGGAAAGGGTCCTAAATCCTCTCCTAGCTACTTTGACCTGAAGTTTGGGGGGAAATTAGGCCCCTGTATTGCTTGCTCACTCACAGATGGTTGACTTAATAGAAGAAGGCAAAGATAGTGTCCATTCTCGGCTGGGGGGCGGGAAGGGCGCACGCGGGGAGGTTGTCTCTGGGCAAAGGAGGACAGCCCTCAGGAATTAAAGGATGATTGGACCAGGCCTTGAAGGTCCTCTCCAATCCCAAAAATATAGGGCTCCGTGGTGTAGGGCTTTCCTGGAGATCAAGGAGACCAGCGCTGGGGTTCACAGACAGACCTACTGCTGCATTTCTGGGGATCAGCAGGGCCAAGAGCCAAGATCCAGGGTGGTCGGTGGAAAGAGCACTGGACAGGGAGTCAGAGCTCTGATTGCCCTTGTGACTCCAGGCAAACCACTTCCCTCTCAAACCTCGCTTTTCCTGCTTATAAAATAGGCAGGTTGTGTCCTTTCAGAGGCCCCCTCCAGCTCTGAAAATCTTGCATTCATTTCTGGGGTTTTTGTCTCATCCTTGGTAAACTGGAGACCTGCCAAGGCACACATATTTATAGAGCCCTTGGCATCTTGTCAGGTGAGGTGGGAGAAACAAGTCATTTCAAAGTCAGCCTCTGCCCTCCTGGAACTCATCAAGGACGGTCAGCTTACACACAGGCTCATACACAGAAATGGCTACCCAGTACCCAATGGATGGCACCTACCTACAGGGGCCAGAGGAAAGAAGATCAAGGTGGCCTGGGCTGGTCCGGGAAGGCTTCTTGGAGGAGGAAGAAATTTGAACCAGGCCTTGTAAGCTCAGGAGAATTCACTAGGTTAAAAGAAGGGAGAAGAGTAACTCATGAAAGGCCTGATCAAAAGTCAGGGCTGGGTTCCCATTGCGGCTCAATGGTAATGAACCCAACCTGTAACCATGAGGATGCAGGTCGAATCCCGGGCCTCACTCAGTGGGTTAAGGATCCTGTGTTGCCATGAACTGCAGCGTAGTTCGAAGATGTGGCTCAGATCCTGCGTTGCTGTGGCTGTGGCGTAGGCTGCAGCCTGGGAACTTCATATGCTGCAGGTGCAGCCCTAAAACAAACAAACAAAAACCAGTCAAGGCTCACACATACAGTGGTGTGGGAAGTGCACTGCTCAACTCCAGGAGGCACCACGGATATGTAGCCTGTGTGACTAGCACTGCCCATGTGCAACCTACACGGTCTCAGGCAAAGTCCCTGGAAAAAATGCTGGGACTGATGTCTTCCACAGTCACAGGAGTGGGGAAGACCAGCCCCCGGGCTGCCCATTTGCCCCTTGGCCTGAGAAGTGGTACTGTCCTCCTGGCCTTGGGGGTTAGTTGTGCTCATTCTCTGAACAAGGCTCCAAGTGTCATGAAAAGAGTGAAGTCATAGAGTTCAGGTTCAGATCTTTCCTCTGCTTTGTGGGATCCTGAGTAAGTGACAACCTCTCTAGGACTTGGTTTCCTCCTTGAAAATGGGCATCATGAAAGTCTGTCCTCCTGGGCTGTGGAGGAGAGGAAAACGGATGGTGTCTGTGAAGTGTCTAGTCCTGGGCTTGATAAATGATACTGACTTGAAGCACAGAGGGAGAGAGGTTGGGTGGAGCCGTTTCTGGAAGCTACTGGAAGCTGGGGAGGGGTGGGGTGGGAGTGAGGCTGGTTGGGCTGGGCATGAGCTACTGCCAAATAGTGGTGATTTTCGCCAAAAACTTTTAGATGGTTTCCAGGGCACCATCAGGATCTCCTGGGAGAACTGTTTTAGGAAAAATGTTTTATCAAGAACATTGGAGCCAGCGACCCAGAGGACCAGAGTTCTTTTCCCTGCCCACCAGGGACGGAGGGCCTCTCCCTGCATCTAAGCCCCTATCTGTCCAGTACCCCTATTAGGAGAAGGATGCACAGTGCCCGGGCCCCTCGGATTCCCTGAGCATTGCCCACCCCAGGCCCTGCTGGGAAGACAGAAGATGCAGGTACCCGGGAGAGGCTGTGCTTCCCAGGGAGCATCACGACTCCAGGCAGACTGGGTTGTGAGCTCACGGCGGTGGGGTCTATAACAGGAGTCTTAGCTTCACCCACTCACACCAGCTCTGCACACACAGGGCTGAGCAGCAGAAGGCCCCTGCTCCCCCCAGCCCCACTCAGCTTTGCCCTCCTGTCCCAGGAGGCTACAGCGGGTGGAATAGAAGCTTTGCCCCCGGGCTTGGACTCAGCCCAGACTTAACTTCCTCTTCCCTTGGCCTGTGTAGCTAGAGGATGAGGAGACTTCACCTGGTGGGGGACACCAACACACCCCATCCTTTGAGACCCATTCTGGAAGGGTTTCCAGGCTTGAGGACAAGGTAATAATAAAAATAAAAATCTGAGTTCCCATCGTGGCTCAGTGGTAACTAAACCACGCAACTAGTATCCATGAGGATGCGGGTTCGATCCCTGGCCTCTCTTAGTCTGATTCCACCCCCAGCCTGGGAACTTCCACATATCACATGTGGCCCTAAAAAAGAAAAACCAAACAAACAAAACCACCACCAAAAAAACCCCCAAACAAACAAAAACTTAAAAATAAAAATCTGTATCCATTAATAATCACTCTTCATTCCTGCTTCCCCACCCCTGCCCCTGTCCCCCCACCCTCTCTCCAGCCCCTGGCAACCACTAATTTACTTTCTGTCTCTATGAATTTGATTATTTTGGACATTTCATATAAATGGAATCATACAATATATGGTCTTTTACAACTGGTGTCTTCCACTCAGCATAGTATTTATTTATTTATTTTTATTTTTATTTTCCCACTGTACAGCAAGGGGATCAAGTTATCCTTACATCAGCATGGTATTTTTAAGGTTCATCCACATTGTTGCACGTATCAATACTTCATTTCTTTTTATTGCTTTTTTTTTTTTATGGCTGCACCTGTGGCACATGGAAGTTCCTAAGACTAGTGTCGAATCAGAACTGCAGCTGAGGTCTACGCCACAGCCACAGCAACACTGGATCCAAGCCACATCTGTGATCAAGCTTGCGGCAATGCCAGATCCTTAACCAATAAGCAAGGCCGAGGATTGAACCCATATTCTCACAGAGACAGCAGCTTCCTAACCTGTTGAGCCACAGCAGGAACACCCTATTTTTTTTTTTTTAATGAAGATTTCCTTGTATTTTATTTTATTTATTTTTTGGCCATACCTGCATCATGTGGAGGTTCCTGGGCCAGGGATCAAATGCAAGCCATGTGGCAATGCCAGATCCTTAACTCCAGACCACTAGGGAACTCCATTCCTTTCTATTGTTTAAGGGTATTCCATCGTATGGATGTATGCATTTGTGTTTCCAGTCATCAGTTGATAAAATGGGTTGTTTCCTCTTTTTGACTATTATGAATAATACTGTTATGAACATTTGTGTATAAGTTTTTGTCTTTACATGTGTTTAAAATTCTCTAGGGTATATACCTAGGAGTGGGATTGTTGGGTCATAAGATGACTCTAAGTTCAACTTTTTGAGGAACTACCAAACTGTGTTTCAAAGTGCCTGCACCATTTTGCAATCCAGTCAGCAATGTATGAAGTTTCTGTTTGTTCACATTCTTGTCAATACGTGTTATTATCTGGCCTTTTTCTTCTGTCCATCCTAGTGAGTATAAATTAGTATCTCATTGTGATACTGATTTGCATTTTCCCCAATGAATAATGATGCTGAGCATTATTTATGTGTTTATTGGCCATTTTTATATCTTCTTTGGAGAATTGTCTATTCAAGTCATTTGCCCACTTAAAAATTTGGTTATTTTTCTTTTATAAATGAGTTGCAAAATCTTTACATGTTCTAATTACTGGATTCTTGTTAAATATTATTTGCAAATATTTTCTCCCATTTTGAAGATGGTTCACTTTCTTGATAGTATCTTTTGATAGCAGGGTTTTTTTTTTTTTTTTTGTCTTTTTGTCTTTTGAGGGCTGCTCCCATGGCATATGGAAGTTCCCAGGCTAGGGTCTAATGGGAGCTGCAGCCACCAGCCTACGCCAGAACCACAGCAACATGGGATCTGAGCTACGTCTGCGACCTACACCACAACTCATGGCAACGCCAGATTCTTAACCCATTGAGCAAGGCCAGGGATCGAACCCGAAACCTCATGGTTCCTAGTCAGATTCGTTAACCACTGAGTCATGAAAAGAACTCCTGATAGCAGTTTTTAACTTTACAAAGTCCAATAAATTTTTTTGTTACTTCTATTTTTGGTGTGACATCTAAGATACCATTACCCAGCCCAACCCATAAAGATTTACTTGCATGTTTTCTTCTAAGAGTTTTATAGTTTTAACTCTTACGTTTTGGTCTCTTACTCATTTTAGGTTAATTTTTGCATACAGTATAATGTAGGGGCCAATTTCACCCTTTTGTATGTGTATATCCAGTTCCATATCATTTATTGAAAAGACTATTCTTGCCTCATTGAAGAAATCAATTGACCATAAATACAATGCAATGAAAAGGAATTTTAGTAGTTTGTGTATTTCTAGGTATTTGTTCTTTTTAGTTTAAATTATCTAATTTGTTGGCATACAGTGGTTCACAGTACTCCCTTATAATTTTGTTATCTTTTCAAAGAATCAACTTTTGGGTTTATTGATTTTCTGCATAGTTTTTCTATTCTCTATTTCATTTCTTTCTGCTCTATTTTTAAGTATTTCTTTCCCCCAGCTTGTGTTGGGTTTAGTTTGTTCTTCTTTTAATTTCTTAAGGTAGAAAATTGGGTTATTTATTTGACCTCCTCCTTCTTTTATAATATATGCATCTATGGCTGTAAATTTTCATCTAAGCACTTCTTTAGTTGCATCCCATAAGTTTTGGTATGTTGTGTGTTCATTTTTATTTATCTCAAAGCATTTTGTAATTTTTCTTGTGATTTCTTCTTTAATCCATTGGCTTTTTAGAAGTGTGTTATTTTCCACCTATTTGTGGTTATCCCAAACTTCCTTCATTATTGATTTCTAATTTACTTCATCGTGTTTAGAGAACATACTTTGTATAATTTCAATAATTTTAAATTTATTGAGACTTATTTTATGGCCTAACATATGGTCCATCCTGGAGAATGTTCCATGTGGGCTTGAAAAGAATGTGTGTTCTGCTCTTGTTAGGTGGTGAGTTTTACAGATGTCTATTAGACATGGTTGGTTTGTAGTGTTGTTCAAGTCTTCTCTTCCACAGCTGATCACCTGCCTAGTTGTTATATTCATCATTCAAAGTGGGTGTCAAAATCTCCAATCCTTGGAGTTCCCATTGTGGTGCAACAGAAACGAATCCGACTAGGAACCATGAGGTTGCGGGTTCGATCCCTGGCCTTGCTCAGTGGGTTAAGGATCTGGCGTTGCCATGAGCTGTGGTGTAGGTGGCAGATGCAGCTCGGATCTGGCATTGCTGTGGCTGTGGCGTAGGCCTGCAGCTGTAGCTCCAATTTGATCCCTAGCCTGGGAACCTCCATATCTCCATATGCCACGGGGTGCGGCCCTAAAAAGACAAAAGACAAAAAAAAAAATCTCCGGTCCTTAATGTTGAATTGTCTGTTTCGCTCTTCATTTCTGTCATTTTTTGCTTCACATATATTGGGACTCCATCAGTAGGTGCATATGTGGATATAATTGTTATGTCTTCATGATGGATTTATCCTTTATCATTACAAAATACCTTTTTTTTTGTCTCCAATAACATTTTTGTCTTAAAGTCTACTTTGTCTTAGTTTAGTATAGTCACTTTCTTTTACGTATTCTTTCTAGAGAATATCTTCTTCCATCCTTTTACTTTCAACCTATTTGGTATCTTTGGATCTAAAGTGTGCCTGTTACAGACAGCATAGAGTTGGATCATGTTTTTTATCCTTTAGAGTGCTTCGTTCATTTACATTATTTTAATTACCTGTAAAAAAGGGTTCAAATCTGCCATTTTGCTCTTTTTCTCTGTGTGTCTTATGTCTTTTTCTTTCTATATTTCTACGTTAAATTACTGCCTTATTTTGTGTTAAATAAATGTTTTCTGGCATACATTTTTAATTTTCTTCTTTTTCTTTTACTATACTTCTTATTTATTTATTTCTTAGTGGTTGCCCTGGGGGTTATAATTAACATACTAACTTTAAAGAATCTGGTTTGGATTAATACTGACTTAATTTCAGTTGTATACAAAACTTCGCTTCAATATAACTTCATTATCTCCTCCCCTCTTTTCTACTATTATTGTCGTGCAATTTACATCTTTACTTTTTAAAAAAAATATTTTTATTTTTGGCTGCACCTGTGGCATACAGAAGTTCGTGGGCCAGGGATGGAACCTGCACCACAGAAATGACGATGCCAGATCCTTAACCCACTTAGCCACCAGGGAACTTCCAACTTATGTACTGTAAGATCTTTATGCACTATTAAGATCATCAGCAGTTTTGTAACTATTGCTTTGTGCAGTAGTCTTTTAAGTCAGATAATAAAAGGAAAGTTAAAACTTTAAAAATGTACCTCGGAGTTCCCGTCGTGGCGCAGTGGTTAACGAATGCGACTAGGAACCATGAGGTTGCGGGTTCAATCCCTGCCCTTGCTCAGTGGGTTAAGGATCCGGCATTGCCGTGAGCTGTGGTGTAGGTTGCAGACTCGGCTCGGATCCCGCATTGCTGTGGCTCTGGCATAGGCTGGCAGCTACAGCTCCGATTATACCCCTAGCCTGGGAACCTCCATATGCCGTGGAAGTGGCCCAAGAAATGGCAAAAAGGCAAAATAAATAAATAAATAAATAAGTAAAAATAAAAATATACCTTTACGTTGTTTCTATATTTACTTATGTAGTTGCTGGTGCTCTATATCTTCATATGGGTTTGAATTCCTGGCTAGTGCTTTTCTATTTCAGCCAATCTTGTAGGGCAGGTCTGTTGGTAATGAATTCTGTTTTGTATTCAAACTAGGAATTTATTAATTTCCCCTTCATTTATGAAGGAGAGTTTGGCTGAGTATAGAAATCATATTCAACAGGTTTTCTTTCAGCACTTTGACTATGTCATTCCCTTGCCTCCTGAGCTCCAGGGTTTCTGATGAAAGTTAACTGTTAGTCTTATTGAGGATCCTTTGTGCATAATGAGTTACTTTTATTATTTTAAGATTCTTTCTTTGTCTTTAGACTATTTAACTATGATTTTTCTAGGTGTGGAACTCTGTTGTTTATCTTACTCTGAACTTGTTGAGCTTCTTGGACGTGCTGATTAATATTTCTCATCAAACTTGGATATCTTTCAACTATTACTTCTTCAGATATTCTTTTTGTCCCTTTCTCTTGCTTCTTTCCCCTTGGACACTCATTATGCATATATTGGTATACGTTATGAAGTTCCACATGTCTCAGAGGCTCTGTTCAGTTTTCCTCATTCTTTCTTTTTGCTAATCAGATTGGATAATCTCAATTATTATTGTTATTATTATTATTATTACTATTATTTTGTCTTTTGTCTTTTAAGGGCTGTACCCACAGCATATGGAGGTTCCCAGGCTAGGGGTTGAAACAGAGCTATAGCTGCTGACCTATACCACAGCCACAGCCACAGCCACAGCAACACAGGATCCAAGCTGTGTCTGCGACCTACATCACAGCTCATGGCAACACCGGATCCTTAACCCACTGAGTGAGGCCAGGGATTGAACCTGCAACCTCATGGTTCTTAGTTGGATTTGTTTTCACTGCACCACGAGGGGAACTCCCAGAATGGATAATCTCAACTGATGTGTTCTCAAGATTGCTAATTATTTTGTTGAATCAAATCTACTATTGAGCCCCTCTCATTTCAGCTATTGTGGCTTCTACTTCTTCAGAGTTCCGTGTGTGTGTGTGTGTGTGTGTGTGTGTGTGTGTGTATACACTTTCCCTTTTTTAAACTTTCTTTTTATTGATAGTGTCTACTTGGTGAGATTTGTTCTTACACTTTCTTTTAATTCTTTACAGTTGGCTTCCATTAGTTCTTTGGCCATATTTATAATAGCTGGTTTAAAGTCTTTGTCTGGTGCTATGCTCTGAATGTTTGTGTCTCCCCCAAATTTGTATGTTGAAATCTTAATACCCTCTTTTTTAAAAGTAAATTTTATTAAAACAATGTTATCTTAGTTTCAGGTGTACCATAAAGTGAATCAGTTATACATATACATGTATACATTCCTTTTCAAATCATTTTCCCATATAGGTTATAAGACAATATTGAGTTATTTTCCCTCTGCTGTACAGTAGGTCCTTATTACCTATTATTTTATGTATAGCAGTGTGTATCTGTTGATCCCAACCTCCTAATTTATCCCTCCCCCATGTTTCCCCCTTTGATAACCATAAGTTTGGTTTTGAAATTTTTGAGTCTGTTTCTGTTTTGTGAATAAGTTCTTTTTATCATTTTTATTAGATTCCACATACTGGTGATTTCATATATTTGTCTTTCTCTTTCTGACTTACTTCACTTAGTATGATAATTTCTAGGTGCTTCCATGTTGCTGCAAATGGCATTATTTCACTCTTTTTATGACTGAGTAGTATTCCATTGTGTATATGTACCACATCTTTCTTTATCCATTCCTCTGTTGGGCATTTGGGTTGGTTCCATGTCTTTTAATGCCCAATTTGATGGTATTAGGAGGTAGAGCTTCTGAAAGATGCTTAGGTCAGGGGGGTAGAGCCTTCATGAATGGGATTAGCACTCTCAAAAAAGAGGCCTGATAGAACTCCCTAGACTGTTCTGCCATTTAAGGATACACCAAAAAGTCTACAAGCTGAAAGAGGGCCCCACCCAACAATGCTGGCCCCCCCCCCATTATGTACTTCCCCCCTCCAGAACTAGGAGAAATAAATATTGTTGTTTATAAACCAGCCAGTTTATGGTATTTTGTTATAGAAGCTCTAATAGACTAAGACATCTAATCCAACTTCTGG
Organism: Phacochoerus africanus; assembly: GCF_016906955.1. Classification (NCBI taxonomy): domain Eukaryota; kingdom Metazoa; phylum Chordata; class Mammalia; order Artiodactyla; family Suidae; genus Phacochoerus; species Phacochoerus africanus. The sequence continues at coordinate 19,769,654 of NC_062547.1, read as the reverse complement.
ACTTCCTCAAGGCTAGTTTCTATTGACTGATTTTTGTTCCTGTGTATAGGCCATACTTTTCCGTTTTCTTAGTGTCTTATGATTTTAGTGTTGTTGTTGAAACATAGACATTTAAAATAATATAATATGACAACTCTGAAGATCAGATTCTCTCCCCTCACTATGGTTTATTATTGTTGCTCTCGGGTTCCTTAGTGACTTTCCTGGACCAATTCAGGAAAGTCCATATTCTTTTTCATGCATGGCCCCTGAAGTCTCTACTTATTAGCCTACTGGTCAGCTAATGATTAGATAGAAATTTCCTTAATATCTAGATCCAATAAGCCTTCACCAAGGGGCTCTGCAAATTTGTATTGGAGCATGTGTTCAATGCTCTGGTAGAGAGTTTACAACTTCAGCTTTCCCTTCCTTCTCTGCAGAGGCTCAAAGTCAGCTAGAGGAAAGAGGTGAGGGCCTCTCAGATCTTTTCTGGGTGAGCTAACAGCCCTGTGCAGGTATGCGGACTTCTAGATTCCCAAGGATACACTGGCCCTTTTCACAGTCCCCTATAGACATGGCATTCCTGTTTTTACTTTTAAGCCTCTGGCCCTGAGTGGGACTGAGGGAGGGAGGAAAAAGGAGGTGGGAAAAAGAACCACCTTTGGTAAGCACTTACTGTGTGCCAGGCTTAGTACTGGCTCTCACTATAACCCTCTTTACCTGATTCTAATAAAATTTCAGTTGGTTCCTTATTGGAATTTACTTTACAGAATTCAGAAAGGTGAAGACATGTGCCCAAGGTTGCATAGCTAGTTAAATGGTGGAGTCTTTTTCTGTTTCCAAAGCCCATGCTTCTCTACTAGAGTTTCTGTCATGAGATGATTTAAGGTAATAACATAGATAATCATTCAACAACTTTAATTACATCTTTGTATGTATGTATAATTTGTATACTCAACCCGTGAGTTGGTGCTTAGGACCAAGCATAAATCAGTATTTAATTTTTAAAAGTTAGTCATTTTAAAAACGATGATTAAGTAAGATATGGTTCAGGTGGTGTGTTGTCAGGGCAAAAGTTGAGAATGTTGGACGTTGACACCTACTACCCACAGACCCTCCACTCTGACACTGGGACTTAGGTCGGGGAAGCAAGAAATGTTGTCAGTCTAGCACTGTCCACTAGAATTTTCTGCGATAATGGAAATGTTCTGCTATCTGTATCGTCCCATATGGCAGCCACCAACCACCAACCAACCACATGGAGCACTTGAAATGTGTCTAGTAACACGGCAAAATTAACACTTTAATTATATTTCATTTTAATTAATTAAATTTAAATTTAAACAGCCATTTGTGATTAGTTGCTACTGTGCTGGCCAGTTCAGCCAGAGACCAAATCCATCACAGCTGCTCCAAGTCATCCTTCATTGAGCAGAGAGTGTAGCTTAAAGGGCTCTTAGCTGCCGGTTGGTAGACATGGCTTCTACCAACACAGTCGCGAACTCCTGGATTGTGTGGCTGTGCAGCCTCGCCTGAGGCACTTAGCCTTTCTATGCCTCAGTTTCCTCATCTGTAAAAATAGGAATAATTATGTCTGCCTCACATGTCTCATAGGCTTGCGATGAGGGTCATGTGGAATAACCCACGGAAAGAATGTTTCATACACCATAAAATAGGAGAGAAATGAAAGAATTTGTTTAAAAACTATTTTTGGAATGGATGAGCCCCTTGAGACAAGAGTGTTCCGGCAGGGCCAGGGTGTGGAAATGTGTATGAGTGAATTTGGGGTAATGGAATGTAGCCACAGCCTTGACTTAGGCCATTCCTGTCTGCTGCACTGCCTGGGGCCGAACGCGGAGGAGGGCTGTTCCAGACTTAATGCGCCAGGGGATCAATGAAGGTCTGGGGGCTGGGTCGGGGTTGGGATCGATTCTGCCCTGAGGCTGGATCCGCATACACAGTCCTGATCTTCCCCTCAGATTTACTCCTCTCATGGTTTCCTTACTTCAAAAAACTCCATCTTTGCCGTTGCTCAGGCCAAAGCCCTGCGTCATCCTTGATGTCTTTCTTCCTGTCTCAGCCCATGTGTGATCAAACAGCAAATCCTATGGCTTGCCTTCCACCCAGAATCCACCTGCTTCTCACCATCCTCATGCCCCCAGCCTCCCTATCACCATTTCAGGCCGGGTCACTGCAGTGTCCTCCCATCTGCTCCCACCCTTGACCCTTTCCAACAGCATCTTTTCCATTTTATAATCAGAGGAAGCCCTCTCGATGCTAAATCAGAGCAAGTCTTGCTCAAAACCTTGCAAAAGCTTCCTGCCACATTGGGGGACGGCCAAGGCTCTTCCAGTGGCCTACAGAGCCCACCTATTCCGTCTCTGACCTCCTCCCCAAATACTCCACTCCAGCCATCCGGCCTCCTGCTGGTACACTAATGCACTAAGCCTCAGGGCCTTTGCACTCACCATTCCCTCGGTCTGGAATGCTCTCTTACTGGATATCATCACGGCTCACCCTGCACTGCCTCCAGGTCTCTGCTCAGACATCACACTATCAGAGAGGCTTTCTGTGTACCTGACAAAGCCGTTGTCTCCCACCTTGCATGCCCACCTACTTGTGACAGGGCTGACCGCCCAGTTGGTGCTCAGTCATCCTTGTTGGATGGATGACATTCTGGGTCGATGGTGTCACTGGCAGCTCTGCAGTGCAGCAGCGTCAGGAGACTTGCTGTGTGACTTGGACAAGCTGCTTGTCCTCTGTGGACTTCAGACGCCTCATCAGCACAGTGAGGCTGAAATAAGGGACTTGACAATCTTCAAAGGGTCGTCATTCGAAGCCCCTTAGAGCCCCTGCATTGCTCGCCCTCTGGCTTGGTGAGAAGGCCCTCCAGAGGAGCCTTAGATTTTGGGCTGGATGAGGGGCCAGTTAGGAAGGTGAAGGACAGAGTCTGAACTGGGGTCCCTGGGGCCGGGATGGAAGGGGTGAGGGGACGACTTCTGCAGAACACAGGCCTCTTAGAAGTGGCTCCATTGGCCTGGCTTCCTTTTTAGACACTCAAACCAGGCTCCCCTGGGCCTTGTTTGTTTTTATTTTTCTTCTTTTTATGTACTAAGGGGCTCCTCCTGGTCGTTCTCGCTGGCTGGCAATGGTCTAGCAAAGCCTAGCCCGGCCCCTTCCTTTTCTTGCTTCTAGGCAGTATTTCCTCAGGATTCTCCGGCTCCAGGAATCTGGGGAGTCCGGACCCGACCATTTCTTCCTCCTCCTCACCAGGAAGTCTCCTCTCCCCACCTCCTCCTCAGACCCCCCACTTGCACAGGCCCTCTCCTCCTGCTTCTCAAGGACACAGGCACCGGGGAGCCAAGGCCCCCTCCTTCCATCCCTCCCCTCCTCTTCTCTGAGCCCCAAAAGGGGCCGCCTGCCGCTTGGCTATTTTTATCCCAAGAGCTTTCTCAAGGAGAAGGCGGCGTGGCCCCTGAGCCAAGCACGGGGCTCTGTCCCTATGGAAAACCTCCCCTCATGGGGAAAGAATTTAGGGGATTTTTTTTTTTTTTTTGGGTCCTGGCTGAGATCCTTTGATTTTTGTGTGTTCCTCACTCATTTATCAAGGTTTCAGCTGTTAATGTGTTGGGTTTTTTTTTTTTTTTTTTTTTTAAGTAGGAATGAAGGCAAAGCCAGATGGTGATTCAGGTCTGGATATCGACTCTTGTGCAACTATGATCAGCCTGAGGTTTGGGTTTTGTTAAAAAAAAAAAAAAAATTGTTTATCTCATTTGTGTCAATAGCAGAATGGAAACAGCATGGTGTAATGGAAAACTGGCTGGCCAAAAGGCAGGGCGGCGGGTGCGGGGGCAGAAGTAATACGTATTGAACCCCCACTAGCTGTGTGACTCCAGGCAAGTGGCTTCACCTCTCTGAGCCTCATGCCTTCACTTGTAAAGTGGAGGTTCTGATTCCAGCTTTATGGGCATTGGGGAAGATGCAGTGCGGTGTATAAAGGGCTTGGGGCAGAGAAGAAAATAAATGCTAGCTTGTCATCCCCCAACCCCCCCCCCCATTCCTTCTGTGGAGGCTCCAAGGTCAGGTCAGTTCCTGAAGAGCCAGGTGTCTGTCTGGCTCCCCCAGGCATGTCTGCGGAGGTTCCTGGGCTTTTGTTTTCTTTGTCCTTGGAGTTTCCCTCTTCTGTGGCCTTAGAGCTTCTGAGCTCTGGATGGTAGTAACCTTTGCAGATGTCTTTTCTCCTGAGAGGAAAATGGCTGGAGAGAAACAAAGGGAAGCATCAGGCTGAGGCTCCGTGGGTTCGAATCTCAGCTTTGCAGCATGTTAGTTCATGTCCTCCGAGAAGCAGACACCAAACCGGGATTCAAAATGCAACATGTGGAGTTCCCGTCGTGGCTCAGTGGTTATCGAATCTGACTGGGAACCATGAGGTGGTGGGTTCAATCCCTGGCCTCGCTCAGTGGGTTAAAGATCTGACATTGCCATGAGCTGTGGTGTAGGCCAGGTCTGGTGTTGCTGTGGCTCTGGTGCAGGCTGGCAGCTGGAGCTCTGATTCGACCCCTAGCCTGGAAACCTCCATATGCTTCGGGTGCAGCCCCAGAAAAGACAGGAAAAAAAAAAAGAAAGAAAAGACAAAATGCAACGTGTTAATTGGAGGAAACACCTGTGAAGGGTAAATGGGAGGGAGCGGGAGGAGGCGGGAGAGCCTTCAGACTGTGGTCCTCGGGCAGAAGAAAGGAGAAAGGAGCACTGTGGCAGGAAGAGTCTGACACTAACACTCAATTCCAAAAACTCTCAGCCCGTGATGGGGAATCCTTGAACCAAAGGAGGCTGAGGGGGGAGTTCCACATCTTCTAGGACCGGGCCTGCGCCCGTCCCCCTGCCACAGCCCATCATGGGCTGGGCGTCCCCGCAGGTGATGGGGAGCAGGAAGCCTGCCTCAGGAAGGATGCAGTGCTGGGTCCAGAGCATGCAGTTGGGTTCCCGGACATCTCAGCATCCCCAGCAGGAGATCCAAGTGCTGGATTTTTTGTTTTTGTTTTTACCACTTTTGCTTACTCAACAGGCAGGCAACCTTGGGAAACGTACTAGGCTCTCCGAAGCTCAGATTCAGCATCCGAAAAATGGGGGTGCTAATAATAGTATCCAGGTCTTGGGGTTTGGTTCAGTTTTCTATTGCTGTGTGCCACATCATCCCCTGAACTTAGGGGTTTAAAACAACAATGATTTATTATTTCTCATGATGTCGTGTGTCAGCGGGGCTCAGGCTGGGGCTAGAACGTGCAAGATGGCTTCTCACCCTCCAGGCTCTCTCTCCACAAGGCTCCTCATCGCTCCAGAGCCTGGCCTGAGCTTCTGTACAGCGTGGCACCTGGCTTCCAAGGGCAGGTGGTCCAAGAGGACCAGCCCCAGGCACCTGTCAAGCCTCTGCTTGCATCATGCTGGCTGATGTCCCACCAGCTGACACATGACACATGGCTGAGCCCAGAGTCAGTGGCAGAGGACTGGGCATCATTCGCTCTCGTCACCAGCATTACAGGCAGCCACAGGGCTGTGAGGGGGACACGATAATGTCACTTACTGCTCAGCACAGTGTCTGGCCTGCTTCCATATGTGTGCCCACTACACGTGACGGGCATGACGCAGCCGTTCTCTGGAAGGGCCTGGGGTGAAGGAGTTTTCTCTGACTCTGAGGAGAATTCAGCAGAGGGGGCTGCTGGGGAAGGGGAACCTTTGGGCCTTGTCCCTGCCCAAGAATTTCTAGGAAAAAGGGAAGTGGTGGAGACCAACTTTGTAGACTCTGGGTTTAGGGGAAGACCCAGGTCAACAGAAGCCCAGTAAGTCAGAGCAGGCCTCCCAGGGGACAAGGAAAAGACTTCCTGCCAAGAAGATCCCCAGTGGGAAGGAACTCGGAAATGCGGTGTGACTGGAAGAAAATGTCCTGTGGAAACTCTCAACCCGTCACCTCCTAGGTCTCCTGGGTAAGAGCGAGAGGCGTCAGCTCCTTCCAGAACATTCTGTGTAATGACTTCAGTTTCAGGAGACTGGCAAGCCTACAGTAGGTGTCAATCAGCATGGATTGAAAGAATGAGCGTTTCAAAGATCAAATGGAGGAATGGTTGGGCAGAATTTGGAAAAGGGAGGCTCAAATTTATATTCTTTCAAATAATTCTCTCAACCTCTCTTTCCTCATGTCGCTTCACAAATGAGAAACTGCTGCACAGAGATTCTTAACAGCCTGTAGCCATACAGTTTTTAAGTGGCTGAGCTGGGACTTGAACTTGTGACTTGACCTCCAGATCCCTGATGACAACTCCATATAGATCACATCATACCATACTCTGTTCAGAGAAAGGGACGTTTCAGGGGATCCTAGCCAGCAGGTCCAGACAGCAAGCAGCTGAGTTCAGTGCCTGCCAAAGCCAGGCAGCAGCACCCCCCAACCCCTGGGAGCCAGGCTACCCAGTGACCCCTCAGCTGCAAACCCCAAGACCAATGTCACTCAGTCTCCCTTTCAGGACCAGGGATCCTGAAGGGGCCCCCTCAGCTTTGAAGTGTGTGTGACAAGAGTAGATTGTGGAGTTCCTCTTGTGGTTCAGCGGTTAACAAACCCAACTAGCAACCATGAGGATGCAGGTTCAATCCCCGGCCTTACTCAGGGGTTAGGGATCCCGCATTGCCGTGAGCTGTGGTGTAGGTTGCAGACGCAGCTTGGATCCCGAGTTGCTGTGGCTGTGGTTTAGACTGGAAGCTGTATCTCCAATTCGACCCCTAGCCTGGGAACTTCCATATGCTGTGGGTGTGGCCCTAAAAAAAAAAAAAAAATAGATCATGCCCGTGGATAATAAAACAAAACAATTTTCTTTTGTGCTGAGGGTATCCTGAGTCCTGGGCAGAGGGGAGTGAGGGCGGCTGGCACAAACTCCTCTCTGACAGCCGAGGCAGGAAGACCTTGGGGAAAAGCAAACAGAAAGAGCCCAGAAAAGACTGACTTAACAGAGCCACAGCCCTGGCAAGGAGAAAAGCTTATTCATATTTGAAGAGGTATTGAATGCTGCCAGCATACTAAGTACTGGAAGGAAAGGGAGATGCTGCCATCAAAATAGATTGAGGCTCAGTAATGAGATGGAGAAGCAAGAGGAAAAGGCATTGGCAGGAGGGGAGGGGTGTGGGAGGCCGGGGAGGGACCGAATGGGAGGGTGGACAGGGCAGTGAAGGCTCAGGGCCAAGGGCTGTCATCACACTTGCCCCGACAGACCCACTTTGTTCGCTTTGGAATATGATCCCCCATCTCTGGGGGAGTCTGAAGAAAGCCAAGTCTCTACCACCTTTTAACACCAAATGTACCTGCAGACAAAGTTCGGGGTGGGATAAGCAGTCCCCTGAGGCCCATTCACAGCCCCTCTGAGACAGTCATTCTTCATGAGTGGCATTCAGCCCTGTGATCCATCCCAGAGACTCAGGACCAGCAAGACAGACGTGGAACCTGGCACTGGCTTTGGGGAAAAGCTTGCCAGATGACTCGGACATGGCCCCTGGTTGAGAATATTGCCCTGGGTGCCTTAGCCAATGTCGCACAACTAGAAATCCTCAGTGGTAGGATTGGAATCCAGATCTGCAGAACGCTGTTCGTCCCTCCCTCCCCTCCCCCTCCTCCCCAGCTCTTTTGGGCATCTCTGTTCCAAAAGCAGAGGAAGATTCCAAGCTCAGGAGTTCCCATTGTGGCTCAGCAGTTAATGAACCCAACTAGCATCCATGAGGACATGGGTTTGATCCCTGGCCTTGCTCAGTGGGTTAAAGATCTGGCGTTGCTGTGAGCTGTGGTATAGGTCACAGACATGGCTCGGATCTGGTGTGGCTGTGACTCTGGTGTAGGCCGGCAGCTACAGCTCTGACTGGACCCCTAGCCTGGGAACTTCCATATGCTGCAGGTGCGGCCCTAAAAAGAACAACAACAACAAAAAAAAAAGATTCCAAGCTCAGGGGCTGGCTTGGCCTAGTTTAGAAGGCCCTGGGGTCCTCCCTCCTGATGGGGAAAGCGTGGAGGTAGGCAGTGGGAGGTGGGAAAAGGCCGAGTTCCTTCCTCAAGGACCCAGACCCAGCTCCATCAGCTCCCCGCTCCTCCCCTCCCACCACCCTCACCCCCATGGCCATGCCCACCCTAACCCCAGCCAGCTCCACAAGGCTGTCAGCCACTCAGACGCCAGTTCTAGAAGATCTGTACCTTCTTCCCATCGGGCTCAGAATAAAAGCCAAAGTCCTTATCAAGGTTCGCAAAACCTTGTGAAATCCTTTCCTCAAATATAGCAAATACATGTTCTCACCTCAGGGCCTTTGCACGGGCTGTTCCCCCGCCTGGAGCGACTCCCCCGCAGATCCGCATGGACCCTCCTTTGCTCCACATGGGTCTTTGCCTGATGGCCTTGTCTAGAGAGCGGTTCCCTCTCACTCTCCGTCCCCTGCCCAACCTGGGTTTTCTTCGCAGCACTTATCCAATTATATTGGCTTATATACCTTGTTCATTTTCTGTCACCTGCTTTAGAAGGTATATGACAAGAGGGCTGCCCCTGTTTTGTTGCCTTTTGTGTCGCCCGCACCTAGAATGGTGTCTAGCACAAGCAGTTCCTCAGTAAGTATTTGTCGAATGAATTAACAGTGATAATTTGCTCCACTCTATTGTCCCACAGGATACAGATGTCATTTTCGAATTTGGTTAAAAACTCCCTGAAAACAGGAAGCTGCTTTTTAGATCTGTTTTCCCATGTAAACAGCAAACAAGTGAACAAAAAGCAGCTCTTGACCCCTGCTGTATGCTCAGCCCTTATAAGCTAAAGGGACGCTCTTCAAGGTCTTTACAATCTCGTTGGGGATGAGGGCTCAGGTCAGAGAAGGCCTAGGCAGACAACGGATTGTTGTCGGAGCTCTGAGGGGCTGCGGCAGTCAGAGGGGCTTCCTGGAGGAGGCAGCACCTGCGGTGCCCTTTGAAGAACAGGGCCTGCTGGGTAATTGGCTGGAAGAAGACTCTTCCCCAAAAGGCAACTATGGGGCCACCCGTAGGGTAACTGGCCCTCAGGTCCTGCAGAGGAAGATGGGTGGAGTGGACCAGAGCCACTGGACCCCGACCTCATGGCCTTCCTCCTCCTTAGGCTCCCCACTCCAGGTCACCCCATACAACCTGGAGATCAGGCCAGACCTAATGGGGTTATTAGGATACTGCTGCTGTGGCCCAGGAATCCAGGAAGAGAACACACTGGGCAGGGATTCAGACACACCTGGAGTCAGGCCAATGCAAGCAGCATGAACTTGCACAAGGCTGAGGAAAGCTGGTTGGGCCTCAGTTTCCCCACCTGTAAAATGGGACCAAGGACACTTTCCTCACTGGATTGTTGGGAGGCCCACTCTGTGGATCTCTGGATCCATGTCTCCAAAGAGAGCCCCTATCGTTGTAGATTCCCAGGTTCTGGCCGCAAGTGTGCACGGCTGGGGTTTTCTTAGGTTGCCTCTTCTCTGGGCCTCAGCGTCACTGCTGCCTGACTCTGAGATGGGTCAGGGAACTCTCTGCAGTCTCTTCCCCCTCCTGCCTTTACCTCTGTGTTCACCAGGCTCCTCTCTCCCAAGTGACTTTATGTGTAACCAAGTGGCTACTTAAGAAAACAACAACAACAACAACAAATCAAAAAAACCTAAGAAATTGACAGAACATTATAAATGAACTATACTTTACTTTTAAAAAAAAAAAAAAAGTCCAGGGAACTGAAATCAAGGGAGCAAGAGTGGGAGTTCCCGTCGTGGCACAGTGGTTAACAAATCCGATTAGGAACCATGAGGTTGTGGGTTCGATCCCTGGCCTTGCTCAGTGGGTTAAAGATCTGGCGTTGCTGTGGCTCTGGCATAGGCCAGCGGCTACAGCTCCGATTAGACCCCTAGCCTGGGAATCTGCATATGCCATGGGAGCAGCCCTAGAAAAGGCAAAAAGACAAAAAAAAAAAAAAAAAGGAGGGGGGAGCAAGAGCAATGCAAACCCAGGTCAGGGTGAACCTGGGGTGGGGAGGGGGGAGCCCAGGGAGCTGGGTCTGGGTCTTTGGGGGAGGAACTCATCATTTCTCCACCTCCCACTGCCTACCTCCACACTTTCCCCACCAGGAAGGAGGACCCAAGGACCCTCTAAATTAGGCCAAGCCAGACACTGGGCTTGGAATCTTGCTCTGCCTTTGGAAAAGAGATGCCCACAAGAGCTGGTGTTGGGGACCCACAGCGTTCTGCAAATCTGGATTCTAATCCTACCACTGAGGATTTCCAGTTGTGTGACATTGGCCAAGGCACCCAACCTCTTTGAGCCTGGGGTCCTAGCTGAAAGAGAGCCTAGGAGACCCTAACAAAGGGGTCATGCTGGGTTAGATGGGAATCTCACTGCCTGCCCTTAGCGTGGTGCTGGGCTCGTGAGGTCCCGCAGTCGCAGTGGCTGCGATCTTGGTCCCCAGCCTTCTCCAGAACTCTGGCTGCACTTGGCCCATCTTTCCTCTCATCCTCACTTTTTTTTCTGCGTCTGCAGAGGCCAATGCCCTGAGTTTGCCTCACCAGGAAGGAAAATAAGGGTTTAGCGACCCCTCTTGGCCAATCCATGTTACAGCTGATGTGGTCAGACGGGGCCCCACAGGAGAGAGGCTCTGCCAAGCTGCGGGAGAAGCAGGTTAGGGGAAATCAGGGTTTTCCTCTGGGAAAGTCTTAATTCCACTGTGGGCAGTCACCTGGTGACTATAACTGCTTGGTTCCTTCATTGCTGTCCTCAGCCACCCACTGAATAGTTACCAATAATGGTCAACAAACACTGACTGTGAACCCGCTCTGTGCCTTGGAACCTAAGAAGCCTACTGCCCAGAGGGGGACCCAGACCTTAGATAACCGCATTATGGTATTCATTCATTGGTTTCTTCCTTCCTTCCTTCCTTCATTCGTCTACTTTCTCATTCACTCATAAACGTCATTGAGCTCCCCTGTGGGCCAAGCATTGTTCTTTGCACTTGAACATCAGTAAACAAAACAAAGACCCTTGATCTCATGGAGTTTATGTTTCAGAAAGGGAGACTGAAAATAATGCACATAATAAGTAAGTATAAAGTACCTTTGGAGTTCCCCTTGTGGCGCAGAGGAAATGAATCTGAATAGGAACCATGAGGTTGCGGGTTCGATCTCTGGCCTTGCTCAGTGGATTAAGGATCTGGTGTTGCCGAGA